>NC_053208.1:5000-1255000 GCF_905163445.1 Pararge aegeria
CTAACCTAACCTAACCTAACCTAACCTACCTAACCTAACCTAACCTAACCTAACCTAACCTAACCTAACCTAACCTAACCTAACCTAACTAACCTAACCTAACCTAACCTAACCTAACCTAACCTAACCTAACCTAACCTAACCTAACCTAACCTAACCTAACCTAACCTAACCTAACCTAACCTAACCTAACCTAACCTAACCTAACCTAACCTAACCTAACCTAACCTAACCTAACCTAACCTTTTTTTTTTTTTTTTTTTTTTTTTTGTCGCTGGGAAATGCGTTTAGGCATCCCTCCTGGAAGCTGCGCAGCCAAAACTGTGCAGCCTCCAGCAGGGTATGTGGGACTCGCTGGCCGATGATGTATCAGCCAGAATACCCACTAAAACCCAGCGGAGCCGCCCGCGCCCAAGTTGGGGCGTCAAAGGATCGCGGTCGCATGCAACTTTGACGCCCCGGCGCACTCGTCGGAGGCACGCAATGGTGTCTACGGAGGTGGCATTAGGTGCGCATATCTGCGCCTCCTGCCACCTGTTCTCCTTCTTCGGAGGGGAAGAGCATCAGCCGCCTGCTCTCTCTCCCTCTCCGAGGCCTCCTTCAAGCCCATTACGGCTTCGCAGAAGGAGGCGACAGTAGACCATCCCTCCTCGCTGCCGAGCATCAGATTGATAACACTCGGCAGCGAGAGGTCACCGTCCAGGAGTGACACCATTGCGTGTCTTTGCGGGGCCCATGACGCGCATACTGCCAAGGTGTGGAGCGCCGTGTCTTCAGGCGCGTCACACTCATGGCAGATCGGCGAGGCCTCCCTCCTCGCGATCCCGTGCAGGTATTTACCGAAGCAGCCGTGTCCGGTAAGCACCTGCACGAGGCGATACGTCAGCGCGCCATGGCGCCGCTTCAGCCACCGCTCTAGGTTGGGCCGGATGCCCTCCACCGTCCAGATGCCCGCCACCGGGGACTCGAGGTCTTCTCTCCATCTCTGGACCAGGACCTCCCTTCCGAGGGTACGGAGTCTCCCAATCTCCTCGGGTCCTGGTCTCTCCCCTCGAGTCCTCACACTTGACCGGTAGCGGTGCACCTGTGCAAGCACCTCAGCCTGCAGGTCCCACGGCGGGTCGCCAGCAAGGAGTGTGGATGCCGTCCAAGACACCGTACGGTAGCCCCGGATCGCACGCACTGCGATTACGCGTTGCGGTCTCCGCAGGAGTGTTATATTCTGCGGAGACAATGCGTGCACCCATATTGGAGCCCCGTACAGCGCCATACTCCTGACGATACCCGCATACAGGCGCCTGCAGGCTGAGTCCGGCCCCCCGATGTTGGGCAAAAGCCTCCCCAGAGCGGCTGCCGCTCCGACGAGTCTGGGCGCAAGCAGCTCGAAGTGCCCTTTAAAACTCCACCGTCCGTCCAGGGTGAGGCCCAGGTACTTCATCTGGGCCTTAATTTCCACCTGAACACCCTGGACGGTGATTTGGGCACCTCGTGGTGGACCTCTGCGAGGGCCATGGAAGAGGAGGGCCTCGGTCTTAGGGACCGAAACCCTCAGACCCAAGGCCTGGACCCTCCTTGCCACTAGGGACACGCTGACCGTGGCCAGGCGGGACGCCTCCGCAAAGGTGCTCCCGCGTGCCGTGACTAGGGTGTCATCCGCATAGCATAACACCCTTGTCCCCGGCAGCATGGGGGCCCGCAGGAGCCAATCGAAGCCGATGTTCCACAACACCGGCCCGAGAACCGATCCCTGCGGGACCCCATTGAGCACCTTCCGCCGCTCTCGTTGCCCGCCACTCCCCGTCCAGGATATCCACCTATCCTGGAGGTATGACTCCAACAGCCTCCTGAGATACGGAGGCACTTCATGGTACCGAAGTGCCTCTAGAAGAGTCTCAAAGGGGAGGCTGTTGAAGGCATTCGTGACGTCCAAGGAGACGGCGAGAATGACGTCCCCCCCGGCAACTGCCTCATCCGTCAGGGCCTTCAACGACTCTAGGGCGTCAATGGTCGAGCGACCCGCCCTAAAGCCGTACTGCTCCGCCGATAGCCCTGGACCGACAGTTTCCAGATGCCCAACTAGTCGGTCTGCAAGGATCTTCTCAAAGACCTTCCCGACCTCGTTGAGCAAGACTATCGGTCTGTACGCCGACGGAGCGTCCAACGGTCGCCCTGCTTTGCGGATGAGGCACAGCAGTCCCTCCTTCCAAGACTTGGGGAACTGTCCAGCCAGTATACACTGGTTGAACAGCTCCCGGAGTCTTGCCTCGAGGAACTCCCGGGTCATGTATATGACCCGACCCGGGATGCCGTCCGGTCCAGGTGCCGTCTTCTTGGACCGGAGGCGGCCAAGGGCTACGTCCATCTCCTCCCCGGTGATCAGCGGAACAGAACCGCTATCATCCAGGGGGGTGGAGCCCCTTCCGGCCTGGGGTACCATCGTTGGAGGGACATGTCCCTGTGAGTCCGGGAAGAGTCCCTCGACGACGCTCCGCAAGAGCTCCGGCTGGAGGGTCTGGGTTACTGGGGGTCCCTGGTTACGGAGCTTCCTTCTCGCCACGCGATAAGGGCGTCCCCAGGGGTCCCTACTCAGGCCCTCCAGCAGTTCCTCCCGGGCACGCTCCTTGGCGCAGCTTATGGCCAGCTGAAGGGCCCTCTTGGCCTGGCCGTAAACCTCCCGCAGTTGCTCCTCCAGAACTACGTCCAGTCCGTTCCGCCTACGGCACCGGACATAGTCCCTGCGGGCTCGGTGACTGGCGATACGTAGGACCGCGATCTCGTCCGACCACCAGTACACCCGTTTACGGCGGCGCCATCCACGCGCCCTCGGCATTGCAGAGTCGCATACCTCCGTAAGGTCCGCGCGCAGCTGCTCCGCCCGTTCTCCCACACTGGTGTCTCCCTCATCTCCGGAAGAGGCCCACCGTACAATAATGGAGGCCTCTTTGACCAACTCCCGGTCCATTTGGGTGAGACACCAACGTGGGAGGCGATTTGGACCCTGGGGAGGTGCCATCGCGGCCACCGGGGATGTGGAGACCTCAAATCGGACATAATTGTGGTCCGATAGGGTCTCCACCCCGTCCTCTACCCTCCAGTTGGCGACTCTGTCGGCAACCGAGGGGGAGGCAAACGACAGGTCCACGATGGAGCCACCCTGCGCGCGGACGCAGGTATGGGCTGTCCCCCTATTGAGTAGGGAGAGCCCGAGGTGCGCAGCCCACACCAGCACCGCCCTGCCTCTGCCGTCCGAAGTGGGACTCCCCCACGCCTGGCTCTTGGCATTAAAGTCTCCAAGAACCAGGGTTCGCCCTCCATTGTGCCGGCGGACGGCTTCGCTGACAGAGTCGAGGAAATCCTCGAATTCTGCCAGCGTGCGGTTAGGGGAAAAGTACAGGCCGACAATAATGTACTGTCCCCATCCCGCAACCACAAACCCGGGACCCCTTTCGAGAGGTGAGAGGGGAGGACTGGCGCCGTTCGCCGCGACTATGCCAACCGAGCCATACATGTCTCCAACCCAGCGTTCCTGAGCGGGGACATAATATGGCTCGCAAGCCACGACTATGTCGATAGACCACTCTGCGGCGGACTGCAGTAGGAGGTCCTGAGCCCCCGCAGAGTGGTTTAAGTTCGCCTGAAGTACACTGATATGCCGTCTATTCATTTGACGGCATATCAGTGTCTTCGGTCCGCGCTGGGCCACTTCGGTTGCTCTGCGAGGAGACAACTCGGGCCTTCCCTTGAGGGGGGTGGCAGCTCTTCCCCCCCATGATGTGCCCCGACGGCTGAGAGGCGTCCGCGCAGACGGCGCAGCGTATGGGCCTCTCACACCCTGAGTGCCTGTGTCCCTCTTCTCCGCACCGGTAGCACATCTTGCTCCGGTCGGTTTCAGAGGTACACAAGGCTACCGTGTGCCCCATCCCCAGGCACCTGTAGCAGCGAAGAGGGCGCTGCTCCAGGGCCTGGACTCTGACGGAGCTCCAGCCCACCAACAGACGCCCGGCCTCGCAGACCTTTTTGCCCGCATCCACCGGGCAGTAAACGGTGGACGACCCCATGCCCATGGGGCTCCTCTGCACCGGAGTCGCCCTGACCGCAACAATCGAGCAGCCTCCTGCGCGTGCTACAGCCGCCGCCACCTTAACCGCAGTTGCGGAGTCATCCAACCCGGTGACACGAAGGGTCGCCGTTTTTGTAGGGCAAACAACCTCCGCTACCCCCTCCAACGCTTTGCGAAGGTGACCTGCCAATGACTCCGCCTGGTCCTGGGTGTTCTCCTTCGGCAACTCCAAAAGCCTAGCCCCTGTCGCAGAGCGGCGAATCCGCATCCCCGCGCCTATGCCGATCTCTCCCAGGTTGACCCTTTGCTCAGCCTGCTCTAAGACCTGAGCGTAGGTCACACCTCTACTGGCCGCCTCGGGAGCCAGAGTTATGATGACGGCGGCCGTCTTAGGGGGAGCCAGGCTGGGCTTCCGCTTAGGGGCCGCTGCGGGCGGGGGCCTCGGCGTTGACGTCGCGGGATTGGCGCCTGGGGCATTTTTGCCCCTGGTCTTTCGACCCACCACTTCCGACCAAGCTTCAGCCTCGGGTGCTGTCCGGCTTGAGCCTGCCCTCGCTGGAGGCTCCTCAGGAGTCGCTGGAGCCACGTTCGCTCTGAGGCCCCCCGATCGAGCCGGAGCCGCCTGTGAGGTCCCGGCGGAGCGCGGCGGTGGCGGCCCTCTTCTGTCCGAGGAGAGCGGTGGGCGAGTCACCTTTTCTGGGAGGAGACGCTCCTCGATTCCCGCGAAGCGGGCGTCTAGCATCCTCCCGACTGAGGCCACTATGGAGGCTTTCAGCTCCTCTAATACGTCTGCATTAAAGGCCGCTGCAGGTGGCACGGGCGCTCCTGCCCCTCTCGTCGCTGCTCTAGCCGCCTCTTTGGCCATCGCGGTCTTCATCTCCGCGAAGTCCCGCCGATACGCCTTCTGCTCCGTCCTTATAAGGTCGAGCTCAGAGCGGAGGCGGGCGTTGTCTGCCCGCAAGCGGCGGGTTTCCTCAGCCTCAGTCCGTGAGCTGAGGGCCTCCACTATGGCTTGCAGCTCCGAGGCAGCCTCCTTAAATTTTTTAACGTACGTCCCTTTCAGATTACTGGACTTACCAGCCATCTGAATGAGGGACGCCGTGCTCCTTCCGGCCCAGGCACGCAGCTCTTGCACACCGAGCTTAGTGGGGTCCTCCCGGCAAGACTCTTCGCTCGCCGGTTCCTCCTCCGCATCCAGAACTGCGGTTCGAGCCTCCTGTCCTACTATGCGGTCCTGAAGGAACCGGTTGAAGGCAGCCTCCTTTTGTTCCTCAGCCGCCACCCTGAGTTCATTCATGGCGCTTCTCACGCCATAGTTCCCCCTTGATGCCGGCGTCGAGCACCGCGACATCGACGAGTTCCGGGAGCTCGGCGAGACGGAATCATCCCGGCGCGAGTACCTTGCAACAACAGGGGTACGGGCCGAAGCTCCGCCCCTTACTGCAACCGCCCTGTTGCTCCGGCGTGAACGCGTCTGCGGTCCTGGAGCGCCATCCCTCCCCGATGATAATTCATCCGCCATCTCCGACGGTCCACCTGTCTGTAAAGCCAGACAGGCCAACAGTCAGGGACAGCCAAACTTAACAATTATCAACACCAAATGAGAAAAACAATAACAACAACCAACAGTCAACAAAACAAGATAAAAATAACGACCTGTGGCCCTTAAAAGGGCCCTTTAACAATCCCCCTATCCCTGTTAAAACTATAATAACAATAACAATAACAAACAAAAACAACCACCCAGAAAAACAACCGAAATCCAACCTAAAATAGACTTAAAACTACAATAACAATAACAATAACGATAACAACAACTACTGACAACAACAAATAACAATAACAGCCACTGCCTCTACCACTGGCCCTGAAAAGGGCCTTTGAAAAACCAACGAAAACCAACTTTCAACCTCCTAAAGAAACCAAAAGTCAATCAAAACACCAAAACGAAAGTTCATACCATAAAGCAACCTAACCTAACCTAACCTCACGAATTGGCATAGAATACACTATGTAAGTAAGTACTCCCAAGTTGGTTAAACATACCTATCGCCCGCCTAAATCAGAAGGTTGCGTGTTCATATCACTTCGGGGTCACCACTGTACGGGAGCTATCGTGATACGCCCGACCGTAACAGTAGGAAGATCTTCCTCCGAGCGGGTGATCGTGCTCGGGGACCGAGGTCCTGCTCGGGGACCGAGGTCCAACCTAACCTAACCTAACCTAACCTAACCTAACCTAACCTAACCTAACCTAACCTAACCTAACCTAACCTAACCTAACCTAACCTAACCTAACCTAACCTAACCTAACCTAACCTAACCTAACCTAACCTAACCTAACCTAACCTAACCTAACCTAACCTAACCTAACCTAACCTAACCTAACCTAACCTAACCTAACCTAACCTAACCTAACCTAACCTAACCTAACCTAACCTAACCTAACCTAACCTAACCTAACCTAACCTAACCTAACCTAACCTAACCTAACCTAACCTAACCTAACCTAACCTAACCTAACCTAACCTAACCTAACCTAACCTAACCTAACCTAACCTAACCTAACCTAACCTAACCTAACCTAACCTAACCTAACCTAACCTAACCTAACCTAACCTAACCTAACCTAACCTAACCTAACCTAACCTAACCTAACCTAACCTAACCTAACCTAACCTAACCTAACCTAACCTAACCTAACCTAACCTAACCTAACCTAACCTAACCTAACCTAACCTAACCTAACCTAACCTAACCTAACCTAACCTAACCTAACCTAACCTAACCTAACCTAACCTAACCTAACCTAACCTAACCTAACCTAACCTAACCTAACCTAACCTAACCTAACCTAACCTAACCTAACCTAACCTAACCTAACCTAACCTAACCTAACCTAACCTAACCTAACCTAACCTAACCTAACCTAACCTAACCTAACCTAACCTAACCTAACCTTTGAACACCGTGAAAATAACTGTAAGGCCACCTACAGACCACACTTTTTGATCGTCCGACAATGTAGTCGGATCGTCCTTTACCACACTGAGACTTTAGCGTAGTGTAGTAAAGACAACGATAGAAATAAACAAACTTATAACGTTCATAAGAGTTAACTGGTATTAAATAATCACGAGGTTTATAAATAATCTGAGCTTTGTTTTCTGTTCATCTAGGTTTGAAATATATGTTTTAAATATTAAGCTTAATTTGCAATACTACGCGAAAGTAACTTAACAATTATTCAATGTGAAGTTAACATCTCCTGAGGATGTTCCGGTTTCGGAGCGAAAAGTGCATAGAGGGTACATTGCCGCAGATCTGTTTGGTGTGGAGTGTAAGGATTGAAAAAATTATAAACTCCACCATACAGATTCTCCTGCTTTTCGCGGAGTATAGCAAATTAAGCTTAATTTTGTGAAACTGGCTACTCTACTCGTTATACTTGGAAATGTGGAAAAATGTGAGTGTGGAAAAGTGGAAAACTGAAAAATATAATAAATAAATATATTACTACAATAAACACATCGCCATCTAGCCCCAAAGTAAGCGTTAGCTTGTGTTATGGGTACTAAGATGACTGATGAATATTTTTTTAATGAATAATATACATAAATACTTTCAAGTTCATCACACAAACATTTTCCAGTCGTGGGAATCGAACCCACGGCCTTGGACTCAGAAAGCAGGATCGCTAAAAACTGCGCCAACCGGCCCAAAGTTTGTATAATCATATTTTTCATTTTTAAGATGGATTTAAGGTTATTAAAAAAACCGAACTTATATTTTTTTGTCTGCCAACGATCAGATCGCGGTGGGTAACCGCGATGCAAAAACGATGTCGTCGTTAGACATCATCTAAGAATCGCTCAAAACGTTTTTAAACTAGTCATCTTATGGAACTGCATTGTTAAACCTTTTGCGATCAGCCACGGTGATGAAGACGTAAATAACAATGACACAAAAAAAAAAGTTCAATGGAAACACAAGGAAACAATTTCCAGCAAATTACTATGAGGTAATAGTATACTCCTTACACACTGTACAAGTAAAGTATGCTTAATTCAAATACAAATTCAAAAATGTTTTATTCATGAAGACCTTATCACACGCACTTATGATGTGTTGATACATTTAACATGTTACACTTATGTTAGTGATGGTGATTAATGGATTTGTTAACTTAAAACTAAAGCTAGGAGGGCTCCAAACGCGCCCTGGTCTAAGAAGAGCCCACAACAAACTTAGCCAAAAACTAGTAGTATACTGTACTCGTTAATATATATGACACACTAAAAAATGCCGTCCTGTGTCAGAAATAAGCATGACAAGATCTGTCACAAAAAGCTATACTATACTACTAATTTTAATAATTTATTGTCATAGCGGCAATAAAGATACATATTCTGCGCAAATTACTCTCTGCCATAGTTCACGATATAAAAGCCCGCTGATAGACAGACGGGTTGATATTGGATTAAATGGGTAACGCCCTTTGGGTACGCGTCTTACTGGGCATTCTTGACTGAATGCATTGTGCTCAGTTTGCTCCAGTTTGGCACGCACGCAGTTACAACACGATGGAGCCACATTGGCATGCCAGTCAGCGCACTCTGCCTTCATATGGGACCCTCCACAGTGGCAACACTTCGGGACTGTTTCCGTACAGAAACGTCTGCCGTGCCCGTATCCTAGACAGATGGAACACTGCACTAGCGGTGAGTAGTCCGCAACTCTCACCCTCTGCAAGTCCACGTGCACGGTTTCCGCCTCTACCATTCGCGTCCACAGCTTAGGGGACACCCTTATCACGACATGATTGACGTGGGGGTTTCTTGTTTTCCTTCTAAATCTGATCTCAATTCGGTCCTCTACTTTTCCGATTCCCTCGAAAATACCCCGATTTTGGTTTTTCAAGGCGCTTTTAAGGTCATCGTCGCTGTTATAAGCGAGAACGTCTTTGAGGACCAGGAGGGGGTCCTTGTTCTGAATGTCCTCAACTTTTAATTGGTCCGCCTTTTTAAGTCGCTCTTTTACTTTGTCCCTTTCCACCACCAACTATACCTACCAAGAAAGTAATAGAAAAATATAACTTACCATGGTGGAATGAAGAGCTTGCCACGTTAAAACAGGAGGTGGTCACCAAGAAACGCCGGATCCGATGCGCTGCGCCAATCAGAAGAGGAAAAGTCATCGAAGAGTACCTGCAATCAAAAGAAACATATGAGAACAGTGCAAAAAAGGCCCAGATTGAGAGTTGGAAGAGCTTTTGTGAGAAGCAAGACAGGGAGGGCCTATGGGAAGGTATTTACAGAGTTATAGGGAGAACAAAAAGGAGACAAGAGGACCTACCCTTAGTAAAAGATGGGAAAGCATACGATCCAAAGGAGTCGGCAGCTATGTTAGCGGAGATATTTTACCCAGAAGATCGGGAGGATGAAGACAACTTAGAACACAGAAGAACAAGGGATCTAGCTAAACAAGTAAATGTCTTTTCTCAAAATGAACCTTTGGATCCACCGTTTACCTCTGTCGAAGTCAAAAGTGTAATTGATAGTTTCAATCCTAAAAAGGCACCGGGATCGGATGGGCTCACGGCTGATATTTGTAAATATGCGATAACATGGAGCCTTGAAATGTACCTAACACTAGCTAACAAATGCCTTGAAATCAGCCACTTCCCGACCATTTGGAAAGAAGCCACGGTTGTAGTGCTACAAAAACAGGGTCGGGAAGACTATACAAACCCGAAATCTTACCGGCCTATCGGACTGTTGCCGGTACTGGGTAAGATCCTGGAGAAGCTGATCGTGAACAGAGTGAAATGGCACATACTTCCTGGTCTCAGTACTCGCCAATATGGTTTTATGCCACAAAAAAGCACTGAAGATTCTCTCTATGACCTAATGCAACAAATATACGATAAATTGAAACACAAAAAGCTTATAACAATGATATCACTAGACATAGAGGGAGCCTTTGATAGTGCATGGTGGCCTGCCATCAGACTAAGGTTGGCTGAGAAAAACTGCCCAGTTAATATAAGAAGAGTCATCGACAGTTATCTCCAGGACAGGAAGGTCCGGGTGAGATATGCAGGCACAGAACACGAAAAAGCTACCTCAAAAGGCTGCGTTCAGGGATCGATAGGGGGGCCTATTCTTTGGAATTTGCTTCTTGACCCCTTATTGAAAGGGCTCGAAGAACGTGGCGACTATTGTCAAGCTTTTGCAGACGATATCGTCCTCGTATTTAATGGTGATACCGGAATGGAGGTCCAAAGACAGGCAAATGCCGCTCTCGCCTATGTCCAGGAGTGGGGAGTCAGTAACAAGCTGAAGTTTGCACCTCAAAAAACCAAAGCTATGATTATAACTAACAAAATGAAATATGACTCCCCTCTCCTGCACATGGGGGGAATTAACATTCAATTGTCACGTGAAATCAAAATACTAGGGCTCACAATTGACGATAAATTGACCTTTAATGCACATGTTACAAACACGTGCATTAAAGTGCAAAATATCTACAAACAACTATCAAGAGCCGCCAAAGTAAGTTGGGGTCTCCACCCTCAGGTAATTCAGACTATCTATACTGCAGTGGTGGAACCTATAGTTTTATATGCAGCTGGTGCCTGGGCACCTGCCGCTAAAAAGCTCGGAGTGAGAAAGCGCTTAAGTGCAATTCAAAGAAGCTTCGCCCAGAAAATGACAAAAGCATATCGAACTGTCTCCCTGAATTCAGCATTAATCCTGGCTGGAATGCTCCCTCTGGACCTCAGAATCCAGGAGGCAGCCACCCTGTTTGAAGCGAAGAGAGGAATATTCCAGCCAGTGCTGGGAGACAGGGAGATAGAAGTTAAAGCACTGTACACCACAAAACCCCATCCGGCAGAGCAAATGGACTTGAAGTTCACAAACTTGGTCGATCGAATAGAGGTGGAGACACACAATAAACAAGCAGTGCGAATCTTTACTGATGGTAGTAAAATTGAGGGCAAGGTAGGGGCTGCGTTATCCATATGGAATTACGAGACCGAAACCAAAACCCTCAAACTAAAGTTAGATTCGCACTGCTCGGTCTACCAGGCGGAATTGGTGGCTCTAAGTAGGGCTGCTTCTATCGCAGTGCAAACCAAAGAAAAGACCATCGGCATTTACTCTGATTCAAGGTCCTCCCTTGAGTCGGTAGTCGGTAAAAATTCCCTCCACCCACTGGTTGCAAATATCAGAGATAAGCTGAGGGTATGTCGCAACCAGAGTAAAGAAGTTCTCCTCTTCTGGGTAAAAGCGCACGCTGGACTGGAGGGAAATGAGAGAGCCGACGTGCTCGCGAAAGAAGCAGCTCTAACACTGAAGAAAAGGCCGGACTATGACCAGTGCCCGGTTTCATTCGTCAAACGACAACTCCGTGACAGGTCGATTGAGGAATGGAATCGAAGGTACAAGTCGGATGAAACAGCGGCCGTTACAAAGCTTTTCTTTCCAGACGCCACAAGTGGCTATAAAATTGTTAAAAAGATTGAACTAACGATGGTAATGACGCAGGTGTTAACGGGTCACGGTGGGTTCTCAGAATATTTAAACCGGTTCAAGTGTAAGGAGGACCCATCATGTCTGTGCGAACCGGGAGTGAACGAATCCGTGACACACATCATCCTCGACTGCCCTATGTATGGAAAAGAAAGATTCGAGATAGAGATGGAAATAAATAAAAAAGTAAGCAGTAGTAATTTAAGTTTAATAATGTTAGAGGAATCATCCAGAAACTTGTTTTTAGAATATTGTATAAAAATAGCTGGAAAAGTAATAAAAAGAAACAAATAGAAATAAAAGTTAACCTTAAAATTAGGGAACCTTAAAATAGTATAAAAGAATATAAAAAACATCAATGCTCTCATTTGAATTTAACGACGCAAAGTCTCTGACCACCACGTCAGAGGAAACAAATAGGAAAAAAAAAAAAAAAAAAACCTAACCTAACCTAACCTAACCTAACCTAACCTAACCTAACCTAACCTAACCTAACCTAACCTAACCTAACCTAACCTAACCTAACCTAACCTAACCTAACCTAACCTAACCTAACCTAACCTAACCTAACCTAACCTAACCTAACCTAACCTAACCTAACCTAACCTAACCTAACCCAACCCAACCCAACCCAACCCAACCAGTACCACATAAAACGGCAAAGAGATAAGACGTGTTTCAAAACAGCTCCCAGACAAAAATCGAAAAAAGTGGGTAAAACAGCTGTTACGCGTGTGAAAGTTTGTGCAGTGCTTCTTAAGTGTGTGCTCCACCAGGATTAATGTTTGCAACTTCATCGGCCAACGGGATCCCGAGTTATTCCAGGTGAAACTCCCTGCTTAATAACTCCCCAGGGAAAAAGCACACAGCGAGGCGCAAACCACCCCGACGTAATCCCCGGTGAGTTCTACCAGCCAGTGAAAACTCCAAGAGGATCCGACTCACGGAACGGGAGATATCAACATCAGAAGTTCCCAAAAAACACGCGGTCACCACGCGGTCACCGCGTGTGGAAAATTCCTAGGTAACCTCGTTCGGACTCGGCGCGTGTAACGGTGACGTCGTTGCCAGCCGTCATACAAGCCAGGTGACAACTGTACCGGACCGGAGACTGCGCCCCTGCATAGCACACCACATAGCGAAGCCACTCATCAAGGTACCAGGTGAGCTCGAGAGAACTCCTCAACCCCCCACCCTAGAACCCTCGTGCTTGTTTAACTCTTGTACTTGGTTAATTATCGTAATTCTAAGTACATACCCCCCCTCCCCCCAATCAGTGCAACCCCCTAACCAACCCTTAAATTTTGACACCACCAGTAGCCTCCCCACGAAACCCCCCCCCCCCCCTCCCCCTCCCCCCACCCCAGGTCGAAAACCCCTCGGGCAATATCTCGGGAAATACGCAAGTTGACCCCATCGAGTTTGGGCTCATTGGAAAGGGCTCGAAGAGTAGAACAAACGGGCCCCGGCAGAATCACAAAATTCTCCCCCCTTGAGATTTTACGACCAGAAAACCATTTTTGGAAAACCCCCTCTGGCTATATCTCCGAGAGTATCGTAGCTACCCCCATCGTGTTTGGAGTCCATCGAAGCGTCTTGGAGAGAAGAAGAACTTGGCCCCAACAGAATCAAGGATTTCCCCCCGTGGAAATCTCTAAGTCCTGTGAAAACCCCTCAGGCCATATCTCCGAGAGTTTTGTAGCTACCCCCATCGTGTTTGGAGTCAATCGAAGCGTCTTGGAGAGGAGAAGAACTTGGCCCCAACAGAATCAAGGATTTCCCCCCGCGGAAATTTCAAGGCCCTGTGAAAACCCCTCAGGCCATATCTCCGAGAGCATTGTAGCTACCCCCATCGTGTTTGGAGTCAATCGAAGCGTCTTGGAGAGAAGAAGAACTTGGCCCCAACAGAGTCAAGGATTTCCCCCCGCGGAAATCTAAAAGCCCTGTGAAAACCCCTCAGGCCATATCTCCGAACCTATTCGAGCCACTCTATTACCTTGGCCCCGCCCGATATAGGTTGTGACCTAGTCCCCCCCCCCCCCCCCTCACCTACCCTGATCTACATCTCTCGAGCAGACGCCGCGGATATCATCAGGAGACACAACATCAGACCTCTACGCGTGCTGCCTAGAAAAATTGTAAGCAAAAGCGTCAGACGTAGCACCTAGTTAGTAAATATTTAAAATTATCCTAGTTTTTAGTTTAGTTTAGAACGTAAACACCTAAAGAATGTCAGACTGCAAAAAGGTACAGGAGATGGCTGAGACTGTTTCGGTATCATCCAAACCCTCTAGATCCTCGAGCAAGGCGGCATCGTCGACCGGGTCAGCCTCGCGCCCCGCTAAAGAACCATCAAAGGCGCGAGTGTCTCGGCCCACGAAAACGCTAAGGCAAAAGGTATTAACCCGACAGGCCTCAATACGCTCATCAATCAGCGAGGATATACCGGAGCAGTCCCAGCCCCCAGTCCCAGCGTCCCATCCCCAGTCGGCCCTAAATCTATCAGCGGAAAGAGTAGCATCCTGGGACATAAACGACACACAATCTGAACCAAGAATATCAGGTTCGGAAGATGAGTCGTCGGAACTTTCAGGTGCCTCGTTGCCCCGAAGAACGAGCATGCTCTTCTGCTCTCCGAAGGGAGCAGGAGTCGAGATGGATGTCGCGACCAAAACGGCAAACGAAATGCTCCTGAAAGCTAAGGATGCGTTAGAGGCGGCAGGAAATATGAAAAGAGAATCAAAATCCACTACCCTCGAATGCCTGCAGTGCCTTTACGAAATTGCTCTCTCCCTTTCGGACTCAAGATCGAGACACAAATACAACCTCGAAAGGGAGAGGTCAAGACACGCTCAAGAGTTAGTAAGGATCGAGCGCGCTCATAACAAGACCTTAACGGAGACAATAAGGAGCTTCTCAGCGAAACTTGACGAGGCCCGCACAGACATCACCGGGAACCTAAAAGAAACAAAAGAGATAAGGAGTTGGCTGGGGTACGAGACTCAGGAGCCCTACAGGCAAATAAACAACATTGCCGCATCACTTTCAGGGCTCACAGAAACCATACGAGCCATAAAGACCGGCCAGCATCCAACAGAGCTCACAGCCAACCGACTCCCGTGTGATTTCTCAAAGGCAGAAGCCAAAATCAGCTCACTAGCGAACCAGCTGGATGAACTGCGCAAGAGCCTAGAGAAAGTCAGCACCGGGATAAGCCAACTCACCAAACACCAGCTGGAAGCCTCAAAAACAGCTCAGTGCAGCTCGACCTCTGACGAAAGGGTGGATGTGGAGGCATTGAAAAAGGAAATGGTGGAGGTGAAAACCGCCATCCAGACAGCGGAGACAAAAATAATCGCTGCAAATCAAAGTCCCCCTCTTGCGGCTGAGATGCAAGCACAGTTGCACCCCCTAACGGAGACCCTGGAAGGAGTTCGCTCAGAACTACGAACGATCCGGGAGGCCAGGCAGAAGACACCACCACCAGCGACGAGTCTAGGTGCTGAGCTTGCTTTGGCAGAGGGAAAACCTCAACAAAGCAAGCCTTCATACGCACAAGTGACTCGGAAACCACGCGTGCCTCGGCCAAACCACACTTTGATAGTGTCGTCGACGGACCCGCTCAAAACCGGGGAAAAAGTCATCGAGACTATCAGAGTGGCGCTGGAGCAGAAAAAATCCGGCGCCAAAGTGGACCGTATCCGGACAGGGAGGAATAAAAAGGTCATCCTCAGCTGCAACACAAAGGAGGACTTAATTTTAATCCAAAATGACACTCGCGACTGCAAACAACTTAGAGTGGAAGAGGCAAGGGCGAAAAATCCTCTCGCCAAGGTGAAGGACGTACTTGCCTATCACACGGATGAGGAGCTGTGCGAGAGAATCTTGAGACAGAACGACCACCTGCTGCGTGGCATTCCAAAGGAAGACCTGCTGCTAAAGGTCAGATACCGCAAGAAAGCGCGTAATCCAATGGAATGCCACCCAATCTTGGAACTCTCACCGGAGATCCACAAAAGGTTCCTAGAGAACGGGCACATCCATATTGGCCTACAACGTAGGCCCATAATCGACCAATCGCCGCTAGTGCAATGCACTAAGTGCCTGGGCTTCGGCCACACGAAGGCTATCTGCAGGGGGGAGGACTTCCTATGCAGCTACTGCGGGGAGGCCCACAACTGGGACAAATGCCCTCAGCGGACCAAAGGAAGGGCCCCCTCATGCAGAAACTGTCGTGTGACGGAAAACAAGGACAGTAACGGCGAACACAACGCATTTAGCGAGGAATGCCCAGAGAAGCAGAAGTGGGACTCCATAGCGAGGTCCACCATCTCATACCTCTGCTAAGGGCACCTCAATGAACTCAAAAGGGCACAACGCGCTGGGACAGATCCGATTCATCCAGGCCAATTTACAGCGCTCCAAACTAGCAACAGCGGAACTGCTAGAGACGGCGACGAGGAAAGGGATTTCGGTAGCCCTAGTCCAAGAACCATACGTGGGAAAGACCGGGACACTGAAACAACAACCTGGCACTAGAGTCATCCAGTGCACTCTGAACCGCCAAAAGCCCGTAAAGGCGGCAATAATAGTCTTCGGCGACCATCTGGAGGTTATCCAAGACCCCCAGCTGATCACCGAAACGGAAGCTGCAGTTACACTTATGGCGGGAACGCTGAAGCTAGGAGCAGTATCCATCTACTACGAGGGGGATCAGGACATAGACCCATTTATTATGCGCACACAATCTGCGTGTCATAATCTGGGAACTGAAAACCTCGTAGTGGGAGGAGATGTAAACGCCTGGAGTCCATGGTGGGGAAGTGACGTGGAGAACCCCAGAGGAGCCGCATACACCGCCTTCCTAAATAGCATGGATCTCCAGATCCTAAACACCGGGAGCACACCGACCTTTGAAATGCACAGAGGAGATCGACTATGCACCAGTATAGTCGACGTCACCGCCTGCAGTGCATCCCTGCTGGGCAGGATCCAAGGGTGGAAAGTGGATCGAAGCATCACAACATCGGACCATAACGCGATAACCTTTGTCCTCCAGTTGGAAACGGCACTAAAGCCTTTGGAGCCGGTAACAACGCGGAGGTACAACACCAAAAAGGCACGCTGGTCAGACTTCGCCACTCACTTGAGGACCTCCCTAGCAGAAAGCGAGGTATCACCAAGAAACATCCAAAAGGTAAATACCCCGGAGGAACTGGAGATTATGACTGTTAATTATGTAAACATAATTCAGGAGGCATGTGAGCAGGCTATTCCTAAACTAGGGTCAGTAAAGAAAAGCACTATCCCGCCATGGTGGTCAAAAGATCTCGAAACAGCCAAAGCGGAGGTGAAGAGGAAAAAAAGACGAATAAGGAACGCAGCCCCAGAGCGGCGCCAGTCAGTAGTCAACGAGTACGTAGAGGCCAAACAAAAATACACAGAAAAGGCAAACTGTGCTGCGACTGAGAGCTGGAAGGAATTCTGCAACAAACAGGAGAGAGAGAGCATGTGGGACGGTGTGTACAGAGTCATCCGGAAAACAGCCGGAAGACATGAAGATACGCTACTCAGGGATACTGGAGGGAGGACACTGAGCCCAGCAGGCTCGGCAGAACTCCTCGCAAACACCTTTTATCCCGAGGACGCAATATCCACCGACACACCGTACCATAAGCACCTCAGAGAACTCACGAAGGGTAACCAGGTATGGGAGGTAGAAAGCCTGTCTGAGGACGACCCGCCATTTACAACGGCAGAGTTGGACTCGGTCCTGAGGGGACTGAATCCAAAAAAGGCCCCAGGACCGGACGGACTCACCTCAGACATCTGCACCAACGCTATCCACTGTAACAGGGAGGTGTTTATGGCAATAGCAAACAAATGCTTGTCGCTGTCGCACTTCCCTAAGCAGTGGAAAATAGCCCACGTGGTCATACTCCAAAAACCTGGTAAAGAAGACTACACCCACCCAAAATCATATAGACCAATCGGCCTACTATCAGTACTTGGCAAGATTGTCGAAAAGATGATGGTAGGACGCCTACAATGGAGGATCTTTCCAGCTCTCAGCAGAGCACAATACGGTTTTATGCCACAGCGTGGCACCGAGGACGCTCTCTATGACCTAGTGAATAGAATACGATCAGAAGTAAAACAAAAGAAGATCGCCATTATGATTTCACTGGACATAGAGGGCGCTTTCGATAACGCGTGGTGGCCAGCCTTAAAATACCAACTCGCAACCAGGAAATGCCCCAAAAACTTATACAAAATGGTAAGCTCATACCTCACAGACCGTAAGATCAAGGTCAGTTACGCCAGAGCAGAGCACGAGAGGAGCACCACGAAGGGATGTGTCCAAGGATCAATAGCTGGACCGACCTTCTGGAATCTGCTTCTAGACTCACTGCTTGTTAAACTGGCGGACGATGGGGTATATTGTCAGGCGTTTGCGGACGATGTAGTCCTGCTATTCTCAGGACACGAGATCGAAAGTCTGGAAAACAAGGCGAATACCATCCTAGCCGGAGTAGTGGACTGGGGGATACGCAACAAACTGAACTTTGCTGCGCACAAGACCAGCGCCATGGTAATAACCAAAAAGCTAAAGGTCAGACCCCCAGAACTCTACATGTCCAATAACAGACTAGAAATCGTGTCTGAAACGAAACTCCTGGGCCTCAGGATAGACGATAAACTGACCTTCAAATCACATGTTGCTGCGGTATGCAAAAAGACCGCAGATATATACAAACAACTGGCATGTGCAGCTAAGGTCACCTGGGGTCTAAACACGGAGATAATCAGAACCATCTATGTTGCGGTGATCGAACCCATAGTGCTGTATGCTTCCAGTGCCTGGTACCCGGCAGCGGAGCTCCAAATGATCAAGAGCTTGCTGGACACCATACAAAGGGGCTACGCGCAGAAGATCTGCAAAGCATACCGCACGGTCTCGCTCACATCAGCACTGGTTCTGTCAGGACTGCTTCCGCTTGACATAAGAATCCAGGAAGCCGCAAATCTCTATCTTGCCAAGAAAAACATCACACGGGACTACTTACCACCTGGAGGGGAGCTAGAGCAATGGTTGCACTATCTGGAAAGACCGCATCCATCAAAACTTAAACCAACCGAGTTTGAGCTCTTGGAAAAGCTGGATACCGAAACCATGGACTCGCGCCACATCACTGGACCTCAAATCTTTACTGACGGTAGTAAGATTGGGGGCAAGGTGGGAGCCGCTTTGTCATGGTGGGAAAACGGTAAAGAAACAGCAAACGCAACCTTCCAACTAGATCCCGCCTGCACCGTTTTCCAAGCAGAACTTTACGCACTTTACAGGGCGGCTCAGCAAGCACACCAAAGTGGTCACCCAGTAACCAACATCATGAGTGATTCAAAATCCTCGCTTGAGTTGCTGGAAAACCCGAAGCTGACACACCCCCTGGTAAAAGCTGTAAGGGAAATTGTGGAGGATGCAAGAATGGAGAATAAGGAAATTCGGCTACACTGGATAAGAGCACACGTGGGAACACCTGGAAACGAGAGAGCCGACGAACTAGCCAAAGAGGCAGCTCTAAAAACAGGCCACAGTGTCGACTACAACAAAATTCCTCTGTCACATGTAAAAAGGAAAATCCGCGAAGAATCTGTGAAGAAGTGGCAGGCTAGGTACAGCACCTCACAAACCGGGCGGGTCACGAAAATGTTTTTCCCAGACGTAGGGAAAGCCTACGGCATACTCAGGAAAACGAAAATGACCCCGGTGCTGTGCCAAGCCTTCACTGGTCACGGCGGCTTGGCGGAATACCTTTATCGCTTTAGGCTAAAAGATAGCCCAGCCTGCGAATGTGACCCAAACGAAACAGAAACTGTCGAACACCTTATAGCAGAATGCCCAAGATTCTCGAACCATCGCTACGAGCTCGAACATCAAATCGATCGGGAAATCTCAACCAGAAACTTCCACGATCTCGTAGCGGATCCAGAGAGAAGACCAGACTTCCTGAGGTATGTGGAGAAGATCTTCCTCATTGCCATCAGGAGAAACAGCAACCCGACGCCGCCAAGCCCAGACTTGAGCAGGACCACCCAGGCCCCGTTACCCCAACAACCCTGCCCGGTGCAGGAAATGCCTATTAGGCAGCTCTTGCTAATGGCAGAAAGGGGAAATCCGGGGTTAAGAACCCGTGGTGTGGCACTGTTCATGGATAACAGCTTTGAGAGATTGGGGATAGGCTTCTGCATCGCGAACGACTCGAGCAGGGTGATGATATCGCCAGGACTCGCAGCGCTAGCGAACGGAAGCACTTCCAAAAACACAATTCGACGCAAAATCTATGAAGCCCTGCCAGAAGTTACAGTAGCTCAACAACCCTGTAGAATATTGCGCACAAAGAACAAAGTTGTCGCAATATTCAACTGGAATCTACTGGAACCACCATTTGCCAGGGCCAGCTCAGTACTAACATCATTCTGCAGCACGGGCGACACACCTGCCCGAATAATTAGCGTCGACGCCATGGCGGTGGGTTATACCAAAGGAACAATAGAGGACTACATTGGTTGCATAGACGCATCGAAAAAGCACCAGGTAGTTGTCTACGAAAACAGGGGAGAGGACCTTAGTTACCTCAAACCCAGGAAAAAACCCAGCGAAACACCTGACTGGGAAAATGTTCCACCCACCATCATGGTTACTCAGGAGCGGAAAAGCGGCGCGGAACAGCTGACACAAAAGTGGTAGGAGGCCGAGAAAACTCAAGGGGAGTCCTCCCAGACAACCTCTGCGCCGACACGTGCCTTTAAAACAGCCATCAGCACGTTCAAATCGGCAATAGCAAGCATGTCTGGCGAAAAATCAAAAAAGAGAGCCGAGTCAATGACGCAAGAGGTGGGCAGTGCACTGGCCGCTTTCTTGAAGCCCAGGCCACAGCCCAAAACTTCACCCAGCGACAAACGGACTAACGCCGAAAAAGGCCTGGTCGAACCGCCGACCCTCGGAGTCGTAGTAACACCAATGGACCACATCACGAATGCATTCTTGGAGTTCATGGCTCTCATCAAAGCTGAGCTAGAGGTCAGCCGGAAGACCTGCCATGACATCCTGCAGGCCTACAAACATCAAAACACTGGCCTCTTGACGGTGAGACTCCAGGAAGCTGAAGCGGTTATTTACGACAACGGACGACGGCAAACTCTACATGGAAATGTAGAAAAACTCGACCACATGGCCGCATACAGCGCAATAGCAGGTTTTGTCGAGGTGGACGAAGAGGCGGAAGCAGAAGACAATAAGCCGCGGTTCAAAACACCATCCACCGACCAAATAGTTGTCCTGGCAAAATGCACCAACATAATGCTGGGACAGAGAATCCTCGAACAAGGCAATAGGATAGCGAAGGACGAGAGGGAGCCCCTGAAATCCTGGAAAGCACCCAAAATCACCTGGGTAAACGGAGTTCCTGGCTGTGGGAAGACCACCTGGATAGTGAGGAACTTCGAGATAAATCGTGACGTGGTTCTAACAGCAACCACGGAGGCCAAAAAGGACTTGAAGGAGAAGCTGCAGGCAAAGTACGGAGAGGCATCAACACTCAAAGTCCGCACCATGGCATCGGTCTTGGTAAATGGATTCAAAGAGCAAAGCGAGAGGCACTGCGAGCGCCTCATCGTGGATGAAGCTCTCATGAGCCACCCAGGATCGATAATCATGGCCGCGAAACTTGCCCATGCCAGCGAAATGCTCATTATTGGCGACGAAAACCAGGTGCCCTTCATCGACCGTAGTAACGCTTTCTCATTAAAGTACTCCCGCCCTAGCGTATTCCTCACTATCAACAAACAACTGTTGTGTACGCACAGAAACCCCATGGACGTGGCGTATGCGCTCAACGAAGTGTATGATGGCATATACTCGTCCAACGTTCGGATACAGTCCCTGACCCTGAAGGACTACACTGGTGCCGAGATTCCTAAAGAGACAATTAACACCTTGTACCTTACCCATACCCAAAAAGAAAAGGCTCTCTTGAAGTCCTTGGGATATGGAACGGGAGAGGGATCACGAGTGAACACCATCCACGAGGCCCAGGGTCTGACATCCGAATATGTGGTGATAGTGCGCACTACGGCCAAAAAGTCGCGTATCCACGACGAAATTCCCCACGCGATTGTTGCGGTGTCACGGCACACCATCAGCTGTATATACTACACCGACGACAACACCGACGCAATCGCGAAATTCCTCCTGAGGGTCAGAAGAGTAAAAGCAGCAGACATACGCGAATACAATATTAAGATGGCCCTCCACGACGGGAATGAGACGCTGGCAAGGAGAATAATGAGTGAGACTACGATGGTAAAATCATCGTAGCCTCCCTCATTACACATGGCGGAAAACAAACACTGACCACTGTATACCTAGAGATAAATCATTGGGAAAAAAAAAAAAAAAAAAAAAAAAAAAATAATAATTATAATAAAATAAAAATTATAATGATAATAATAATAATAACAATAATAATAATAATAATAATAATAAAAAAAAAAAAAAAAAAAAAAAAAAATTCATAGGCATAAGTTAGCTAAGTTTAGTTTAATTGCTGCGTCTGGCGTTATTTTGTCACTCACTAGATGTAAGGATGCATGTAGAAGCACGTCTTGTCAAAGTGCAATTTAAAATAAAATAAACTAATAAAAAAAAGAGATAACCTAAAAAAAGGCACGGAGGAAACAGTCCGTGGAGTTGTAATCTTTATTTTAAAAAAAAAAAAAAAAAAAAAAACCCAACCCAACCCAACCCAACCCAACCCAACCCAACCCAACCCAACCCAACCCAACCCAACCCAACCCAACCCAACCCAACCCAACCTAACCCAACCCAACCTAACCTAACCTAACCTAACCTAACCTAACCTAACCTAACCTAACCTAACCTAACCTAACCTAACCTAACCTAACCTAACCTAACCTAACCTAACCTAACCTAACCTAACCTTTTTTTTTTTTTTTTTTTTTGTCGTGGTGGAAAAGCTTTATGACTACCCCCGTCCCTTGGGCAGGACGGAGGTTATGTGGGACTCCCCCCTCTGGGGTATACCCGAACTAAACCACCACGGCATGTCCCTCTCGTTGGCTTTGCTAGACGCCCGGGGAACCCGATGTATACTTCCCAGGCGTCTGCCAACTGCCCCAGCCGAATGCCGGGGCTCCCGCGCTAAAAAGGAGGGGGTCGGGACAGCGTGATCCCCCCCTTAGACAGTGAGGAGACTAGTATAGTGGCGGGCAGCTAGCCCAATAGCTACCCGCCGCCTCCCAAGGGAAGTTGATGAGCGGCAAATTGCCGCCGTCTTCTTCACCCCCGTCTGCGCCGGAGCGGGTGCGCGTTTAGATCCTCTTCACGCATCCGCTCCGCGGCCTCCTTCTGCGACATTATCTCTTCGCAGAAGTCAGCTACAGCCTCCCAAGATCTCTCGCTGCTCAGCATGGCAAACACTACGCTGGGCAGCGAGAGATCCCCTCCGATCTCCGCCACCAGAGCGCGGCGCTGAGGGTCCCATTTATTGCACACCTCAAGGGTATGCTGAGCCGTGTCATCCGCAGCGCCGCACTCATGGCACGAAGGGGTCGGTTCTCTCCTCGCGACGCGGTACAGGTAGTGACCGAAGCAGCCGTGGCCTGTCAAGACTTGCACCAGCCGGTAGGAGAGAGCCCCATGCTTCCGCCGGCACCACCGTTCTAGGACCGGGCGGACGGCGTCTATGGTGCATTTGCTATAGAGGGCGTCCGCCAGGTCCGCTTTCCAGCGGTCCCGCATCCTCTTTTCGGCCATTCGCCGCACACGTCCAACCTGCTCTATGGCCAGGTGTTCCCCTCTCGCCCGAGCCTCTGCTCTGACACGGTGTGTCTCCGCGAGAACCCCCGCCTCCAGCTCCCAAGGGGGGGTGCCTGCCAAGACACAGGCTGCTGCAAAGGCAACCGTGGTGTAGGCTCGGCAAATTCGGTTCGCCACTACCCGTTGCGGCCGCCTCAGTAGGGCTTTGGAAGAGGCACGAAGTGCTTCAAACCAAATGGGAGCCCCATACGTCGCCATGCTTCTCACGACACCCGCGAAGAGGCGACGGCATGGGGCCCCAGGGCCCCCGACATTTGGGAGCAATCGGCCGAGCGCTGAAGCTGCTCCTACGACTCGGGGAGCGAGCTGGCGGAAGTGCTCCTCGAAGTCCCATTTTCGGTCCAAAACAAGGCCCAAGTACTTCATGTGGGCCTTGATTGGGACAACTTCCCCCGACACAGATATGTTGGCGCGTGCCGGGGGCCGCCAGCCCGCTCCCCCGAATAGGACGGCCTCCGTTTTTGGAAGGGCCACTTTAAGACCCAGCATACCGATCCGGGTGATCATCATCTCAGTGGCCACCGTGGCCCTCCTGACCAACTCCTCATAGTTGCTCCCCCGAACGGCAACCATGGTGTCGTCCGCATAACATATGATTGCCATCCGGGGCAACAAAACCGGGCGAATTGCCCAGTCGAACCCCAGATTCCACAACAGGGGTCCGAGGACTGATCCCTGCGGAATTCCACATGCCATCTGCCTTTCTCGCCTGCTCCCATCCCTGTCCTGATAGAGCACTACCCTTTCCTCCAAGTAGTGCCCTATCATTCGGCGCAGGTAAATGGGCACCCGGTGAAACCGCAGCGCCTCCTCTATCACGCCAAAAGGCAGCGTGCCAAAGGCATTGGCGATATCTAGAGACACCGCCAATACGCCCTCTCTCCTGTTTTGCGCATCGGCGCAGAAACTTCTCAGAGCACCAATAGCGTCTATGGTCGACAAGCCGACCCTAAACCCGTACTGGTGCTCAGAGATGTCAGGCCCTCGCTGAGCAAGATGTTGGTTTATGCGGGAGGCCAGAACTCTCTCCAACATCTTGCTCACTTCATCGATCAGGACGATTGGTCTGTATGCTGAAGGCGAGTCAGGAGATCGACCCTCCTTCCGCAGCAACACCAATCGTCCTTCTTTCCACACGCGCGGAAAACGCCCAGCTTCCAGGCAGTCATCGAATAGCTGCCTGAGGCGAACCCCAAGATGCTTACAGGCCAGCGCTAAAACCCTTCCGGGAACTCCGTCCGGTCCAGGTGCCTTTTTCTGCCGCCTCAAGTGGTCCCAAACCTCCCTTATCTCTTCGTCGGTGACTGGAGGGGCTTCCACTGGCTCTTCTTGTTCCCCGGACGGAGGTGCCATAATCGGGGGTGAGAACACCGGTGGCTGGGGAAAGAGTCCGGACACCACCCGGTTAAGAAGGCCCGGCTCCATGAAATCCATGGGGGGGGCACTCCGCATCTTACCTCTAACCTAACCTAACCTAACCTAACCTAACCTAACCTAACCTAACCTAACCTAACCTAACCTAACCTAACCTAACCTAACCTAACCTAACCTAACCTAAAATAATAATATTACTAAACAAGAAATAGAAAAAATTGCTTCAGAAACAGAACTAGAAACATTAGTTACTAAATTTACAAACAGTATAACTGAAGCTTGCAAATTAACAATACCGCTTATAAAACGAAAAACTAAAATTAACTTACCTTGGTGGACACCGGAGTTGGAGAACCTGAAGAAAGTCATGATGACGAAGAAGCGTAGAATAAGATGTGCCGCACCTCGCAGAAGACAACACGTCGTCGATGAGTACCTGCAAGCAAAAGAAAAGTATTTATTAGAAGCAGCTAAAGCACAAGTGGAAAGCTGGAAGGATTTCTGCAGTAAACAGGATAGGGAAAGTGTCTGGGACGGTATTTATAGAATAATAAGAAGTACAGCTAGAAAATCGGAAGATCAACCACTCGTTAAAGATGGAAAAGTCCTGAGTCCTGAGGATTCTGCAGAATTACTTGCAACAGCATTCTACCCTGAAGATCTGGAACATGAAGATAACACTGATCATAGGAAAATGCGAGAAAAGGCCAAAAATATCGACAATCAGTCTCAAAACGAAAATCAAGACCCGTCCTTTACTCTAGAAGAGCTAAAATATGTGATCAGCACTTTTAATCCAAAAAAGGCTCCGGGCATAGACGGATTCACAGCTGACATCTGTGCCGAAGCCATAAATATCGACATAGACATATTCCTAGCCATAGTAAACAAGTGCTTCGAACTATCATGTTTCCCAGCACTCTGGAAGAAGGCGACAGTAATAGTCCTCAGAAAACCCGGAAAAACTGATTATAGTCAGGTTAAATCGTACAGACCAATAGGACTATTACCGACCCTTGGCAAGATTGTGGAGAAAATGATAGTGAGGAGGATCCGATGGCACATGTTGCCTAAAGCAAATACTCGACAATATGGCTTTGTACCACAACGCAGCACCGAGGACTCTCTCTATGATCTAGTCCAGCATATTCAAAATAACCTAGAAAATAAACTTATCAATGTTATTGTATCACTAGACATAGAGGGGGCCTTCGATGGTGCGTGGTGGCCGGCAATAAAATGTCAACTGCTAGAGAAAAAATGCCCACAAAACCTTAGACAGATAGTAAATAGCTACCTAAGGGATAGGAAAGTAAGCGTCCGCTACGCAAACAAAGAACACACAATTTCTACCACCAAGGGATGTATCCAAGGGTCAATAACAGGACCCACATTTTGGAATATCCTGCTGGATCCCCTACTGGATGAAATAGATGAAAATAAGGTACACTGTCAGGCTTTTGCAGACGACATTGTCTTGGTGTTCTCTGGCGGATCCATAAAAACAATTGAAGAAAAAGCGGAACAAGTGCTTACCCATGTGTATGAGTGGGGTATAAGGAATAAATTAAAGTTTGCTCCTCAAAAAACTAATGCTATGATAATAACTAAAAAGCTAAAATATGAAATCCCACACATATACATGGGAGGCACTCCAATCCAGCTAGTGGAGGAAATAAAAATATTGGGACTAATTATGGATAACAAACTGACATTTAACAGTCACGTTAAGTACATCTGTGCCAAAGCTCTTAATATTTATAAACCACTGGCAAGATCAGCGAAAATTAACTGGGGTTTGTCTGCTGAGATCATCAAGATAATGTACATGGCAGTAATCGAACCAATTATACTCTACGCAGCAAATGTATGGGCTTCGGCAGCAAACAAACTTACTATTCAAAAACATTTAAATACAGTTCAACGGGGCTTTGCACAAAAAATGTGCAAATCCTATCGTACTGTATCGGTAAACGCAGCGATAGTACTCTCCGGAACTATACCTCTAAACTTACGAGCCATAGAAGTTATGGAGCTCTATGAAGCAAAAAGAGGTAAGCCACAGAATATCTTATGTGGCAGGGAGGTAGAGTTGAAAACATGTTTTCTCCAAGCACTACATCCTGCGAGAGAAACCACAGAACATTTCACCTGTCTTGAAGATATGAGCATTAAAACGATAGAGGAAAATAGTATAGAGGGACTGAATGTATTCACGGATGGCAGCAAGATTGATGGCAGAGTGGGTGCAGCCTTATCGTGTTGGGATGGTGATCGTGAAATACAGAGCAAAAAATTTGTTCTTGAACATTACTGCACCGTATTCCAGGCAGAATTGTACGCGTTACTTCAGGCCACCGATCTAGTGCTAAAACTAAATAAACCAAACGTGAATATATTCAGCGATTCTCGGTCAGCTTTAGAAATTATTAAATATCCATGCATGTTTCATCCAATAGCTTTTAAAATTAGAAAAAACTTAATCCAAATCAAAGAAAGCAGAAATAATTTAAGACTCTTCTGGATAAGGGCCCACGTCGGAATCAGGGGTAATGAGAGAGCTGACTACCTAGCAAAAGTGGCAGCAAGATCAAAGAAAACAGCACCTGATTACGATTTGTGTCCATTGTCATTCATTAAACGTAAAATAAGACAAAATACTATTGAAATTTGGAATAAAATATATCAGAACAGCGAAACTGCGGCCTTAACAAAATTGTTTTTTCCCGAGGTTAATAGTGCGTTTAGTATTATAAAATCTGTAAAGTTGACACCGATTCACGTACAAATTATAACTGGACATGGGGGATTCGCTCAATATCTTCACAGATTCAAATGCAAAAACAGCCCAGCCTGTGACTGCGATCCTGAACATGAAGAATCGGTGTTGCATATATTGACGGAATGCCCAAAATTTAGTAAAGAACGTTTTGAGACAGAACAGCAAGTTCAACATGCAATATCGAAAGATACATTAAAATTATTAATAAATAGTAAGGAAGACCAGAATATTTTCTTGGAATTCTGCACAACAGTTGCCAAATATACCATCAAGAGAAATAAAACTTAAATCAAACAATCTCGTTTTTAAATATCACATTATATTCAATTCATTATTCTATAAAAAAAATTTTATTTTCACAAGAAAAAAAAAAAAAAAAAGATATGCTTTATAACAAAACGAAGTCGAGCAAAGTCTCCGACTAACATATCGGAGGAAAAGCAGACACTCCAAGCAATCTTGGAGTATTAATAAAAAAAAAAAAAAAAAAAACCTAACCTAACCTAACCTAACCTAACCTAACCTAACCTAACCTAACCTAACCTAACCTAACCTACCCGAACCTTTTAAAACTAGTTTGGATTCCTTTAGACCTAAGCCCACCGGCAACTACGACTAACTAAACACTGATCTAGCTATCTGGCTTTCATCAGTGCATCAACAGCAGCATAACTAGTATTAAAATAGTAATGAGTTTTTATTAATGCATATATTCACATTAAATCTTGAATCTAAAGTCTAAAGGAATCAAAACTAGATTTAGGGTAGGTTAGGTTAGAACATGTATATGAGGGGTGCCCGGCCGCAGGCCGGGCACTTGGGTTCAGTTCAGTCAAAAATTATACATTATTCACTATTATTTATATTTGAATGAGAATGAAAAATAGCAATTATTTTGAATAGTTTTCAGAATGAGACAGACGGGTGTGGTAGGGTAAAATCTCCAATTTAAAGTTCCCTTATTGCGTATATGTAATATGTGTTTGCATAGTACTTTACTATAATGGTAAGAGGTTCGTGTAACGATCTTGCGCGTCTATATTTACAAGTGTGTGGGCAGTTCGTGTATTGATTATTCGATACTTTTGAAATATTTATAATTCTAAAACTCAACTCTATGTCATTACCAGTAATTGTACTGGTACTTGTATAGGATAGTTATAAAAGTATAGTGTGTGCATCTAATCAACCACTAATGGCACCAGACCCTCAATGCCCTTAAATTTTACCTCGTTAAAATATTTAAAGTGTACTCATTCCGATAACGAGACCTCGTAAGAGTCCCGTATCGTTATTTTTCGTCACTACCTACTCGTACCTCCCCCCCCGTGCAGGGAGTGGGTAATTTGCGCGCCTGCTGCCTTCCTTGGATGTGGTAGCAGTTTCTCAGGCTCCCTCACCGGAATCGAACCCTGATTCCCCGTTACCCGCGACAAACAATGGTAGTCGCAGAAACTCATTCCGATTACGAGACCTCGTAAGAGTCCCGTATCGTTATTTTTCGTCACTACCTACCCGTACCTCCCCCCCCGTGCAGGGAGTGGGTAATTTGCGCGCCTGCTGCCTTCCTTGGATGTGGTAGCAGTTTCTCAGGCTCCCTCACCGGAATCGAACCCTGATTCCCCGTTACCCGCGACAAACAATGGTAGTCGCAGAAACTCATTCCGATTACGAGACCTCGTAAGAGTCCCGTATCGTTATTTTTCGTCACTACCTACCCGTACCTCCCCCCCCTGTGCAGGGAGTGGGTAATTTGCGCGCCTGCTGCCTTCCTTGGATGTGGTAGCAGTTTCTCAGGCTCCCTCACCGGAATCGAACCCTGATTCCCCGTTACCCGCGACAAACAATGGTAGTCGCAGAAACTCATTCCGATTACAAGACCTCGTAAGAGTCCCGTATCGTTATTTTTCGTCACTACCTACCCCCCTACCTCCCCCCCGTGCGGGGTACAATATTGATATGATATTAAAAAAATACCATTAATAAATAATATAATAAAAGACCACCACTTTTATAGAGACATAACGCCACTGTGTGGCGTTATGTCTCCTCAGACTCCTTAGACTCGGTACTTTGTCGTCACCGCCACCTTCGCACCTTCGCCCCATATAGTAGTGGCGCGGCGCGACGGGCCTAATGTGTTAGTGAAAAAAAAAAAAAAAAAAAAATTTATTAATTGTTATTTTACAATATCTTCTAATATAAATAAGAGTACTTTGTAGTGGTACGTTTTGTTTTTTTTTTTTTAAACGGAACTGAACCTAAGTGACCGGCCTGCCGCCGGGCACCCGTCTTACTCATGTTCTAACCTAACCTAACCTACCCAAACCTTTTAAAACTAGTTTGGATTCCTTTAGACTAACTAAACACTGATCTAGCTATCTGGCTTTCATCAGTGCATCAACAGCAGCATAACTAGTATTAAAATATTAATGAGTTTTTATTAATGCATATATTCACATTAAATCTTGAATCTTAAGTCTAAAGGAAATTAAAACTAGATTTAAGTTAGGTTAGGTTAGAACATGTATATGACATGGTTCAGTTCAGTCAAAAATTATGTATATTATGTACTAGTATTTATATTTGAATGAGAATGAAAAATAGCAATTATTTTGAATAGTTTTCAGAATGAGACACACGGGTGTGGTAGGGTAAAATCTCCAATTTAAAGTTCCCTTATTGCGTATATGTAATATGTGTTTGCATAGTACTTTACTATAATGGTAAGCGGTTCGGTAAAAAATTTAATAAATTGTTATTTTACAATATCTTCTAATATAAATAAGAGTACTTTGTAGTGGTACGTTTTGTTTTGTTTTTTTTTTTAAACGGAACTGAACCTAAGTGACCGGCCTGCGGCCGGGCACCCGTCTTATTCATGTTCTAACCTAACCTAACCTACCCAAACCTTTTAAAACTAGTTTGGATTCCTTTAGACCTAAGCCCACTGGCAACTACGACTAACTAAACACTGATCTAGCTATCTGGCTTTCATCAGTGCATCAACAGCAGCATAACTAGTATTAAAATAGTAATGAGTTTTTATTAATGCATATATTCACATTAAATCTTGAATCTAAAGTCTAAAGGAATCAAAACTAGATTTAGGGTAGGTTAGGTTAGAACATGTATATAAGGGGTGCCCGGCCGCAGGCCGGGCACTTGGGTTCAGTTCAGTCAAAAATTATACATTATTCACTATTATTTATATTTGAATGAGAATGAAAAATAGCAATTATTTTGAATAGTTTTCAGAATGAGACAGACGGGTGTGGTAGGGTAAAATCTCCAATTTAAAGTTCCCTTATTGCGTATATGTAATATGTGTTTGCATAGTACTTTACTATAATGGTAAGAGGTTCGTGTAACGATCTTGCGCGTCTATATTTACAAGTGTGTGGGCAGTTCGTGTATTGATTATTCGATACTTTTGAAATATTTATAATTCTAAAACTCAACTCTATGTCATTACCAGTAATTGTACTGGTACTTGTATAGGATAATTATAAAAGTATAGTGTGTGCATCTAATCAACCACTAATGGCACCAGACCCTCAATGCCCTTAAATTTTACCTCGTTAAAATATTTAAAGTGTACTCATTCCGATTACGAGGCCTAGTAATAGTCCCGTATCGTTATTTTTCGTCACTACCTACCCGTATCTCCCACCCCGTGCAAGGAGTGGGTAATTTGCGCGCCTGCTGCCTTCCTTGGAAGTGGTAGCAGTTTCTCAGGCTCCCTCACCGGAATCGAACCCTGATTCCCCGTTACCCGCGACAAACAATGGTAGTCGCAGAAATTCATTCCGATTACGAGACCTCGTAAGAGTCCCGTATCGTTATTTTTCGTCACTACCTACCCGTACCTCCCCCCCGTGCAGGGAGTGGGTAATTTGCACGCCTGCTGCCTTCCTTGGATGTGGTAGCAGTTTCTCAGGCTCCCTCAGCGGAATCGAACCCTGATTCCCCGTTACCCGCGACAAACAATGGTAGTCGCAGAAACTCATTCCGATTACGAGACCTCGGAAGAGTCCCGTATCGTTATTTTTCGTCACTACCTACCCGTAACTCCCCCCCCGTGCAGGGAGTGGGTAATTTGCACGCCTGCTGCCTTCCTTGGATGTGGTAGCAGTTTCTCAGGCTCCCTCACCGGAATCGAACCCTGATTCCCCGTTACCCGCGACTAACAATGGTAGTCGCAGAAACTCATTCCGATTACGAGACCTCGTAAGAGTCCCGTATCGTTATTTTTCGTCACTACCTACCCGTAACTCCCCCCCCCGTGCAGGGAGTGGGTAATTTGCGCGCCTGCTGCCTTCCTTGGATGTGGTAGCAGTTTCTCAGGCTCCCTCACCGGAATCGAACAATGAAAGTCGCCGTCACCTTCGCACCTTCGCCCCATATAGTAGTGGCGCGGCGCGACGAGCCTAATGTGTTAGTGAAAAAAAAAAAAAAAAATTAAACTAATTGTAATCGTCAGGCTCTTATATCAATCGACAGATTAAAACCTGCGTATGTATTTCGGGAAGAAATATCGGATGAAACTTACAGTTATAACAATCAAAACTTGAGAACTCACATTAACAGACGCGATAGCGATTTAGAATCGCCAACGCCTGTTAATAAAACCACATGCCCAGGGCGTATCGTAAAAATACCAGTTTGTTTTGCTAATTTACCTAATCAGCAAAACAAACTGGTATTTTTTCTTATAAATAAGTTGATTTACTTTAAATACCTCCATAAATCAGTTGCTATTTAGCTATTATAACATTATCTTTACGATACGGTAAATAGTTTAATGACCATATTTATAAACATGGGGGAAGACTCAAAGCAAAAACTCAAGAGGTTGTTATTGCTCAAAATGGTACAAACAACGCTGAGGCTACGGCAAATTAAGAGTACAAAGTGGATTTTTTTTCCATTATTACTGTATTAATGATATGCTGTATTGGAGCCATAATTTGTACGATCACTTGTAAAGAGTTTGGGGAATATAAAAAGAAAGCTTTTGTAATAGATATTGTTTCACATATGGAGAAAGCTCAACCAGCCGCCGGACAAAGCACAAACTACGTGTAGGCAGTAAGAGACAGTTTTCAGGATTTTACTTAATACTTATATTTGTTAAATTCAATAGTGTCAGTTATACATTACTAACTAGAATAAGTAGTAATTTATATTTAAACTATTGTTGAATAGGGGCTATAATACAACCTAGTTGCACAGGGATGAAAATATTCCAGCCGCTAATGATTGGAATGTTCCAAAGGAATGGGGTGGATTAAACTTCAATGCAAAACGGGATCATGAATATAATGGTTTACGAGATGTGTTGGATGCAATGGTTTTAAAAACGAGATTGTCCCGAGTAGGATTTCATAAAATATTCAAAAAATGCACATGCACCAGTTCTTCTAAATGGCAATATAGCAGGATCAGTTCAAAGTCAAAGTCAAAAATATCTTTATTCAAGTAGGCCCACAGGTGGCACTTTTGATGCGTACATAAGAATTACACGGTAGTGAGATGATGGCGATAACCACATTCGTAAACTTAAAACTAAAGCTACGAGGGTTCCAAACGCGTCCCGGTCTAAGAAGAAGCCCACAACAAACTTAGCCGGGTGTTTTTTTTTTTTTTTTTTTGTTATCGCCATCTCACAATGTCATTTTAAATTATTAGAAGAGCAACCTGGTTAGAGCAATAATTTACACCCAAGCTTTTTTATCGTTGACGTAGTCCTTTATACTATAATAGGACTTTTCTATAAGCTTACGTTTAATACAAACTTTGAACTTTTTAAGAGACATCTCCAAGATGTCAATTGGTAGTTTATTGTAAAATTGTATGCAATTTCCTTTAAACGAATTATGAATTTTATGTAACCTAGTATATTGCACTGTAAGTTTATTCTTTGTTCGTTTGGATAGTGTGCATCTAAACGTGAATTCAACGTGTGCTTTTGACTCAATTTTCCAAGCAATTCCTTGCGGCCTGCAGTTAAACATTACTAACTAGAATAAGTAGTAATTCAGTGTCATATTTCAACTATTGTTAAGTGTTTTTATAATGAACTGTCTTCCGAAATTAGCGTTTTTCATTATCATACCAATGAATTAATTAATTTTTTAAGGATGTTTTTGATATATAGGTATATGAATTGCTGTACCAATTTCAATGTAACATTACATTTTTTTGTATGGGGGGGATATTGTGGGGATTACTGCGTAAGAAGATTTTGTATAATACATAATCGTCGACGTAAACGGGTCGCGCGTGTTAGGAAATAGGGAATTACAGCACTTTATCTATAATAAACCCGATGATTATATTAAATGTATCAACAAATCGTAGTATCAATGAGTATACATTGATAATGTATTGAAAATAGAATAATGGACTTTAGTAGACTGTCAAAGAAAAGTATAGGATCTATGGCGGGAGACGCGAGTTTGACAAGTTAGATTGGCGGCAAAGAAAAGTGAGGACGGATTTAAATTAATGAATTGAGAATAGAAGATTAAGTAAAGTATTGTGGATAGAACGTTACAAATTGGGAATAGATGATTTATAATGGAAAACGACATACTTAACGAAATATTGTTGTGGCAAAACAAGAGTCGTATATACTGGTGATGGAGTTGAGATAAGTTGTTAAAAGTTGTTGGTACTATGGTTGTACCTGATGTAGCATCAGATAAGTATATGTCTTATATCCTTTGGGTTATTCAGGTATCATATATGGAGCCCTAGCATTATTTCATACAGATAGCTTATGTAGCATAGGTTGCTCTATACAAACAATTTGTTTCAAAAGTCCTGATGTTATAAGTGATCATAGTAGTTATGTTTGACCTGTCTTATATGTCTTGTATCAAAGGGCCTAGCGTTATATCATATGATAATGTTGTAATTGTGTTTATAAGTCTTGTTTTAATTGATTGAATAAAAGAGCAACGGTAGAGTTTCTTGCCAGTGGTCTTCTCTGCCGAAGACAGCATTCCGAACTGGTAGTAGAGTCATTTGAAGGTAACAAGTAATATGAATTATAGAGAAGCTTAATATCAGAAGCTTAGAGTCAGTCCGGTTGTTTTATTTCACTCCTTGGGAAGTCAGGTTTATAGAGTACAGACCCACAACACTGCTCTAAAGCAGGTTTGTGGGCTTTAAAGATGTCTTTTATAAAATGAATACTTTAATAGTAAGGAAGAATAGTAGTCATTAGAATAAATAATTACTGCTAAGAAACTAGGTATTTAGCTTCAATAATACTGTTAATTAAAGAAAGATCTAAGTGCCATCCTGAACATTGTGGGTATTGAAGTGAATATCTGAATACCATGACCTTCCATTCTCTATATTTTTTTAGCACGCGCTTATTAAAAATATACGTCGCAATTAGTATTTAATTTGATTCCAACTGACCACCCTCTCCACTCTCTAGTTCAGTTGTTTAGCGTAGAGAAGAGCCTCAACAGTGAAGTATTGTTTTTACCTCGAGATGTTTATGTCGAAAACTTGGGTTGCCTATCAACAATTTTCGACACTGTACAATCTCGACTTCGGCAGGCTCATATAAAAAATACTTCCCACTATAACTTGCGCCGTAAGTTTGCTGTATTTAACGTTGGTGACGTAGTTATGAAGCGTGCTTACTTCCTTAGCAAGAAGAAAAACCGTTTTTATAAAAAACTAGTTTATGTTTTACAAGACATGGCTGGAAAGGATCTAGGAACCTGGCATATCAAAGACTTAAAATCAACCGTATTGTCCAATTAGTTTTCCTATCTAAATTAGTTTTTTTAATATTTTATTACACAATATTATGTTATTTTCTTCTCATCGCCTTTCGTTATTTCATCTATGGCTAAGTTTGTAGGAGAGTCTATGGTTTTTCTTACAACCATTAACTTTTAATGTGGAAGGATGCGTCAGTATTTCAAATACAAACACTGTTGCTTTTATTGTATGCGTGAAGTACGAGAGAATTTGAAAGTTGAGTTTGAATACGTTATTGTACGGACGCTACTAAGCGTCCTAGCGGATTTCATTACAGTGGAATGAAATCCTCGGAAGGCGAGGGGGATATGTAACGTAATAACATTACTATTTCATTTTATATATTAATATTGTTAAATATAGGTTTGATTTCGCCAAAGGGTGGGTTCCATATGTACCGCTGTGGACAGGGATTATGATACCTATTTTTGGAAGAAGTTCAATTATCGCCTCATCTGCTGCCGTAGAATCGATATTTGCAGATTTGAATAATCATGAGATTAGGGGTGAAATTCCAATGCGAACTGATAGATTTGTTATGCAACATCTCGAACGCATCGACATTAAATTTGTGCGCGCACGGGAGGAGACGCGCGGGGGGCCAGGCGAGTCGACGGGGACATCGCACGGTCGCGGCGGCGAAAGGCACTCGCAAACGGACCACCGACGACGCGATCGGCGGTTTTATAGACAATTGTCTTTTGTCTTTTGTTGTTCTCATTATAACCAGCTTTATATACAGTCCACTTAGTTTTATTTATAAACACATAAAAGCGGCCGTGAGGACGCCAACAGTGGTCCTTCAGGATTCGCCTAGAATAACAAAAGTTGGTCAGCATAGTGGAATCGGAGCACCTTAACTGCGGTCTTCAGCTGTGGAACATTCAAAAACTTCAATTAAGCAGCCGCACAAGCCCGAGCGAAGTCTACCATACAAAATCTGGCGATCGTATATCGGACTTTGGACCCGTCGAGTCACCTTCAGAGGACATACCTACCTACATACTACCTACATTGGAAATTGTTATCGTGTGGATGGTTTGGATCTTCATCAGTGAATCCATCTCATCTTCATAATTCCAATTATTTCCTTATCTTTCCTTCGCTTAACGTGCATACAACCTACCTATTTTCTTTATCCAAGTAATGTAATCCAGTGAAAACAGCCTTATTTAGCGATAGCGTGGGTATCTCATAGGTATTCCATAGTAGTAAGTATTTTGTTCAATTGACAAATCCCTTTAATCTTTCACATAGCTATCACCTAGTTGACAATAAGTAGGTATTAGAACATTTGGAACGATTAGCAAAACCTCGCGTGCATATGGCAAGCGGCCGGTTCTTATCTCAATGTATAGGTTAAACATAGTTCGCTTCTTTTGTTTCAAAACATTCTTAGTACAGCAGGTGTTGTAAGTTAATTGACTTGGTTTTGTTTGTTTACGTATTTGTAAATTTGTATTTTGCGCGTAGATTATCATTATGGCTGAAGAAAAATTTGAAAAATTAATTAGAAGACGTAGTTGTATGAAGTCGAAATTAACTATATTCAATAACTATATAAAGGTTTTTCAAAGTGGCGGCACAGCTAGCAATTTGCAACTACTAGACTTAGAAAGTCGTTTTAATAAATTCGAAATCTTATATGCTGACTTTGATAAACTTCAGAGTAAGATCGAGATGCTTTCGGAGGACCTCGACGAGGAGACCGGAGAGCGCGCGCAATTCGAAGACCAGTATCACAGGCTGGTGGCCACAGCGCGCAGTCTGCTCGGTACGCGGCGTCCCGAGCAGGCTCCCGAACTTCGAGACAGCTCCGTAACGAGTAACGAGGATGTTCAGGCAAGTGGGTTTAAATCGAGTTGCGTAAGATTGCCTAAAATTGAGTTACCAGTCTTTCATGGTAACTATCAACACTGGCTCGAGTATAGGGAAACATTTATTTCTTTAATCCATTCGAGAAACGATATTGACAGCATAAATAAATTACATTATCTTCGCGCCTCTTTAAAAGGTAGTGCTTCCTTAGTCATCGATAAATTAGATTTTAAAGCTGAAAATTATGAGTCAGCTTGGACTTTATTGTGTTCTAGGTATGATAATAAACGCCTTCTTGTGAACAACCATGTGAATGCCATATTCAACATCGAGCAAATGCAAAGCGAATCATACCAGTCCATACGCGACACGGCGTGTCATAGACATAACTAATAAAAACTTGCGCGCTTTGCTTACATTAGGTCAGCCCACTCAGCATTGGGATACAATTATAATCCATATGATAGCCGCAAAACTTGACGGTGTGACTCATCGAAAATGGGAAGAGCATAGAAATACTATGTCTGATCCTCCTTCGTTAGAAATTTTTATTAGTTTTCTGAGCAGCAGGGCAGACTTATTAGAAACTTTAAAAGAAAGTAAAACTACAATGCAAACATCAGCATCATCTAAATCTAATACAAACTTACTTATAGCTACGGAAAATAAACATTTACAAAATAACAAATATAACAATAAAAATCAATTAAAAAGTAATAAAAAACCATACTCGTGCCCTATTTGCAATCAGCAGCATTATCTTTTTAACTGTGAATCATTTAGGGCCCTACCCATAGAAAGTCGCATTCAGAAGGCTACCGACTCTCAGGTTTGCCGGAATTGTTTACGGCCCGGGCATTTTCCGGAAAAATGTCCTCTGGCTAGCTGCAAATACTGTAAAAAGAAGCACAATACACTCCTGCACCTACATGAGTCGCAGACAACCCCTGAACCTGTCATACCATCAGTTAACAGTATTAATAATTCCGCTAACTCAAAAAACCAAATACAGGTTGCTACCTCTTCGCAAATTTTGCTTTCCACAGCGCTCGTGAAAGTAGTCGATAGCAGAGGTGATGATCAGCCCTGCCGTATATTGCTGGACAATGGCAGTACGAGCAACTTTATTACACAATCACTCTGCGGTAAGCTGGGTTTGACACGACGTAGTGCCAACTCCACGGTGACAGGTATAAACAATAATACTTCTCATATTACACAGTCTTGCAGCCTTATAATGAAATCGTACTATAATAATTACAGTTTAACTGTAGACTGTTTTATTTTGCCACAAATAACTCAAGCATTACCGTCTTCTTATTTTGAAGTTAGTAACATTCCACTTCCAATTGGAATAAGCCTTGCTGACCCCTCCTTTAACGTTCCTGCAGTCATAGACATCTTAGTAGGCGCTGAAGTCTTTTGGTCAGTCTTATGTAGTAATTCCATATATTTAGGTAAAAATCAACCTAAATTATATGAAACGAAATTGGGTTGGTTGGTGTCTGGGTATGTTGCCCGTCTTAAAGCACCGTCTTCGTCTCTCTTTTGTAACTTTATAAATGAGAAAGCTAATCCAGACTTAACTCGCTTCTGGGAACTAGACAGCGTAGCAGCTGAGCACTCTTTATCTCCCGAAGAACGTGCATGTGAGCAGAGCTTCTTAGAAAACACTACACGCAAGAAAGACGGACGTTTTGTCGTGACAATGCCACTGAAGGAACATCCCTCAGTCTTAGGCGATTCTTTCTACAAGGCAAAATGTCGTTTTTTGTCTTTAGAGCGTAAGTTTCTTCGAGAACCTGTCTTCAAAGATAGGTATATAGATTTTATGCGTGAATATGAGCGCCTGGGTCACATGACTGAAAATAAAGCGTCAGCAAATAGCTGCGCTGATACTATAAACTACTACTTGCCACATCATAGCATAGTTCGGGAGTCGAGTTTGACGACCAAACAGAGAACCGTTTTTGATGCTTCTTCTCCTTCTTCCTCAGGGTTATCTTTAAATGATATACAAATGGTAGGTCCAACAGTACAGGAAGACTTATATTCAATCCTGTTACGTTTCCGCCAACACAAGTATATTGTTACCGGAGACATAGAGAAAATGTATAGAGCGATTGAGCTTAATCCAACTCAACGTTCTCTTCAACAAATTATTTTTCGGTACGACCCATCGGAACCTTTGAAAACCTTCACCCTTAACACATTGACTTATGGAACTGCATCTGCGCCATATTTGGCCACCAAGTGCTTGGTTAGTCTAGCATCTAGCCCTTCAGACATCAGCATTTCACGGTCAATTCAAAGAGACTTTTACGTTGACGATTACTTAGGTGGTGCGTCGACTATTGATGAAACCATAAGAATATGTAAAGGGGTCATAGATACACTAAAATCCGCGCAATTTAATTTGAGAAAACTTAAATCGAAAAAGCAGGTAATTCTTGAATCAATTGTACCACTATATACTGAATCAGGCAACGTATTAGAAATTTCAAATAGTAAAAATAATAAAACTTTAGGTCTAAATTGGATTTGTGATTTAGACATATTATCATTTTCAATTAACATTGAACTCCATGATACGATCACGAAACGTCACGTGCTCTCTGTGATTAGTCAGATTTTTGACCCATTGGGTCTTGTAGGCCCATGCATAGTGGAAGCTAAAATCATAATGCAGAGACTTTGGATCGAACAATGTTCGTGGGATGAAGAAGTCTCAAAGGAAATACAACAATCATGGATGTCATTCGCTAAAACTTTACCTATTCTTAATAATTTAAAAATTCCTCGTTGGATACTTAATGATGACATCATCACCCATGAAGTTCATGTATTTTCAGATTCGTCAGAGAGAGCCTATGGGGCCTGTTTATATGTTCGTTCTGTCAGCAAGTCAAACTTAATTTCAGTACATCTTCTAACCTCAAAAAGCAGGGTCGCCCCAGTTAAGCCAACGACAATTCCACGTCTTGAGCTTTGCGGATCTTTATTGGCTGCAAGATTATGTAAGAAAGTTTTACATTCTTTAACTTTTCCAACTGAAAAATGTAGATTCTGGTGTGACTCGATGATTGTTTTAGGATGGTTGAAAACTCCGTCAACACGACTTAAAAGCTTCGTTCGCAATCGTGTTCATGAAATACAAGATAGCACCAAAGGTCACACGTGGAACTATGTACCGTCGAAAGATAATCCAGCCGATCTTCTTTCTCGAGGGCTGAAGGCTGATCACATCAGCAATTCTCGCTTATGGTGGTCAGGGCCAACATTTTTGGCTAATAATGAATCTGAATGGCCAAAAGTGCCCAATACTAATGTGAATAATGATTTACCTGAGATAATTACTTGCAACTTAATGCTCGATGTGAACCCTAATGCCAATTTATTTACTGACCTAATTAAAAATAAATCAAACTTAACTAAGTTAAAAAACATAATAGGTTACATAATACGATTTATTTACAATTGTAAAAATAATGCTAAGCGGTCCGGTTATCTTACGACTCAAGAACTTCAAACTTCATTAAACTTGATTATTCATAAAGCTCAACTAGACATGTTTCCCGATGAGTATGAAATTCTAAAAGCCGGGAAGGTACTGTCCAAGAAAAATAGACTTATTTCTTTGACTCCATTTTTAGACTGCAATAACATAATCCGGGTAGGTGGCAGGCTCGATAATTCTCCTTATGCTTATGACACAAAACACCCAATCTTGTTATGCAGTAAACACCATTTCACTAAAATACTTTTTGAATATTTTCATAAGAAATACCTACATACACCACCGCAGCTCTTACTAGGAACTATCAGGCAAACATATTGGCCTTTAGGTGGAACGAATTTAGCCAAAGCCATTGTGAATAAATGTGTACGATGTTTCAGATATAAAGCCGAGAATGCCCAACCTATAATGGGGCAACTACCGACATCCAGAACTGAGTTAGAGTTTCCTTTCTTGCATTGTAGTGTCGACTACGCGGGACCAGTGATGATAGCAGACCGAAAGGGCCGAGGTTGTAAAATTTCTTGTAAAATCGGACCTTCAAAATCAAATTGCCCAAGAAGGCATTGAATTTAAATTTGTGCCGGCCTACACACCTCACTTTAATGGGTTAGCTGAAGCGGCAGTTCACTCCACAAAGCATCATCTTAAAAGGTTGCTGCAAACCACTCATCTTACCTATGAGGAGATGGCTACCTGCCTCGCTCAAATAGAGGCTGTTTTAAATTCGCGTCCGCTCACCCCTATTTCCTCTAATCCAAATGATTTTACAGCTATTACCCCTGCTCACTTTTTAATTGGGCGTTCACTGACGTCGATTCCGCATCCACACATACCGGACGATGCCAACGTCAATCGACTCGAGCGATATAAGAGAGACGAAACAATTAAACAGCATTTTTGGCGTCGATTCTCAGTTGAATATATAGGCCTGCTGCAGAAGAAAGTGAAGTGGACATCGTCAAGAAGGGAGCTTAAGGTCGGAGCTCTGGTGCTTATCAAAGAGAAAGCCCTTCCCCCTCTGCTTTGGAGTATGGGTCGCATAATAAATGTTTATCCAGGCAGCGACGGCGTCGCTGCCTGGATAAAGACTCAGCGAGGAACAATACGAAGAGCATTTAACAACATATGTCCCTTTCCAGAAGGTTGAATAGTTCAACCCGGGGAGCATGTGCGCGCACGGGAGGAGACGCGCGGGGGGCCAGGCGAGTCGACGGGGACATCGCACGGTCGCGGCGGCGAAAGGCACTCGCAAACGGACCACCGACGACGCGATCGGCGGTTTTATAGACAATTGTCTTTTGTCTTTTGTTGTTCTCATTATAACCAGCTTTATATACAGTCCACTTAGTTTTATTTATATACACATAAAAGCGGCCGTGAGGACGCCAACAAAATTAATGGAGCGATGTAAGGTATTAGACGGACATAAAATAGCTAAAGACTTCGTTAAAGCTTCTGAGGAACAAACTATCTCAGTCGAAGAGCAGCTCGGAACAGAACTCGACGATCCACAGCACACAACCCTACAACCTGACGAATTCCCGTTTGGCGTCACTACAAATAATATTTGTATCACTTCAAATGAGAAGGCGAGCAAAGGATTACAACATAAACCAGAGTGCAACGAAACTTTAAGCATTATTTTAAATAAATTAAATAATTATAAAACAACCCAGTTGCACAGGGAGGAAAATATTCCAGCCGATAATGATTGGAATGTTCCAAAGGAATGGGTTGGATTAAACTTCAATGCAAAAAGGTGCAGTAACAAAAAGTTTGTTCAACAAGCATTCCATCCTAGCTTGTTCCTAACACGACCAAGATCCTCTTCGGTTGGAAGTAGTTCCACAAGTAATATTGGGTGTAAGATACCCACCACTGCCACAACAACTACGGCGAAGGACAAAGCAGACAGCTGGCAACAAGACCATGTTCCAGAAAAAAGAAAGAGAAAGAGAAAAGAAAACAGCCCCAACCAAAATGAGAAAACAAGCAAATTTACAAAGAGCAACATCCAATACACTGTACCTACACATAATCAGTTTGATCTACTTGAAGATGATAAACCAGATAGAAGCAACCAGGAGCAAACATATATACCAAAACCAGAGCCAATATTGGTTACAGGGGTAATCAACATTGGACCTCTGAAAAATTTGCTCAATGATATAATGGATTATAATTCATACTCAATGACTACACTTAGATCAGGGCATATAGTAAAGATAATACCACAAACCATCGATACCTACAAGAAAATGAGAGAAGCATTTACTGCAAATGACATCAGCCATTACACATACAAACTAAAAAGTGAAAGAGCATACAGAGTGGTCTTGCGTGGACTTCACTCATCGGAAAATACAGAAACAATTTCAAATGAACTTAGAGAACGAGGACATGAACCAAGGCAAGTGATAAATGTTCTTCATAAGAAAACGAAACCTTTACCTCTATTCTTTGTAGATCTGGAGCCTAATGCAAACAATATAGACATCTTCAAAATAAAATCATTGAACTATACAAAGGTTACCTTTAAAGCACCATACAAAAAGAAAGAAATTCTACAATGTAAAAGATGCCAGCGCTTTGGACACACTAAAAACCAATGCTTTAGACCATTCAGATGTGTGAAGTGTGGAAGTGACCACCCTACAACAACATGCACTAAAAGCCGAGAAATAGAAGCAACATGTGCAAATTGCCAAGAAAAGCACCCTGCGAGCTACAAAGGTTGTGTTCTTAACCTAAAATCAAAATCGGCACTGCAAGAAAATGCAAAAGGACGACCACCTGCAAGAAAATACACTAAATCATACACTACACCGGCAAGCTATGCTGAAGCAGTAAAACAGGATCAAGAACACACAAAAAAACCGAATTTCAGACAAACGAATGTGAATTCATATAATTCAGACAGCCTAGGGGTGATGTTAGACGCAATGTTTAGCAAATTCCAACAAGTCATGACTAACATGATGGACAGCATGATGGACCGCATGATCCAACTCGTCAAGACCCTTCTACCCAAACAAGTAAAATAGGTAATTTACGAATAGTCACATGGAACGCCAATGGATTGAGGGAACGCCAGCTGGAACTTGAAGTGTTTTTGAACACTGAAAACATTGATTTAGCACTTATTACTGAAACGAGAATAACATCTAAAACTTATATAGCCCTAAAGAACTATACAGTGTATACAACAAACCACCCATCTGGAAACACGCATGGTGGAACAGCAATTTTTATAAAACAGAACATAAAACACTTTGAATTGGAAGCATTTTGTACCGAAAAAAAAAAAAAAAAAAAATTAAAAATTCATTTATTTATGATCAGATTACATTGGATCAATAACAATAGAGACGATGGCGACAGGAAAAGTTTAAAACTGCGTTCCAGCCGCCGCGCCCACCTCCGAAACTAAAGCTATTATTATATTATGTTCTAAACCAAGTTGTTGTATAAATAAAGTATACAGTTAGTTCAGCATGCAAGAAACATAATAATTGTTGTGTGTATGTGTGCATGTGTGTGCATGTGTATATGTGTGTGTGAGTGTGTATGCTTGTTTTGAGTTGGAGTGATAATGCGAGCGTGTGCATGTGTATAAGGCGAAAGAGTATGAAAATAAACATTATTTAACTACTAATAGCAGTTTTTCAGTCTCTTCGTAAGAGAGTGACTGAAGCCATTTGGAACATTTTTCTTTACAAATGTGAGTTGTGAGGGGAAGTATGTTTAATAATTTGTTAACTCTGTTGCACAGTAGACAACTTAAGAAAGGATAATGCCGTTTGGAAATTGCAGTACGAACAGACTTATATGTAGCCGCCAAATCCGTTCTTCGTTTTGTTTTAATAATTGGATCGTAGGGAACTTCGGGGTGTTTTCGTAAAATGGTACATAAAATAAACAGTTGTCGCACTGTCAGGACCTTAGTGTTTGCATAGAGCTCACAAGTTGGAAAAAGGATGGGTTTATTACACATGACTTTTAAAACTAATCTTTGAGCCCTTTCAAGTCTCAACATTGAAGTTGTCCCGGAGCCGCCCCAACAGGTTATGCAGTAGGATAAAATTGACTGAGCTAGGGAAAAGTAAACAATTTTTAAGGAACTCATGTCAAGCACATTTCTCAAGCGCTTGAAAACAAAAATGAGTTTTCTCAGTCGAGATACTAGAGAATCGATCTGGTGGTAGCATGTCATGGAACCATCCATAATCACACCGAGATACTTTGTGCTTAGTGAACGCTCTAGTAGTGGACAGTTACAGACACTATCAAGACTGGGACAATGGTGAGCTCGAATATTAAAAGATGAAGGTGCTTGTGAGGTTGAGGAAGAAGCAAAGGTAATGAATTTTGTTTTGGAAATGTTGAGAGTAAGCAAATTTAGTTTCAACCAATTCAAGACTGATTTCATGCAAGATTCCGAAAATTTGTGGGTTTCTTCCCAGGTTTTTCCATATACAAGGAGTACTGTATCATCCGCGTATGTGATAATCTTACAGTTGGGGAGAGGTAGGCAACACAACTCATTTATATATATGAGAAACAATGTAGGGCCAAGGACACTTCCCTGTGGAACGCCGTAGTCAATTGAGGACTCGTTGCTAAGGAAATTACCTATCTTGACGTATTGGGTACGCCGTGTTAAATAACTCTTAAAAACTTTAAAAGCCAGACCCCTGATACCTATTTTCTCGAGTTTAATAAGCAGCTTTGGGATGGAGACGGTGTCAAAGGCTTTGGAAAGGTCAAGATAAATAGCAACAGATTTTAATTTATTGTCGATATTGTTCAAAATATTTTCAGTGAGTTTCGAAACTGCGTCTTCCGTTGATTTGCCGCTGCGGAAACCAAATTGGTGGTCTGATAATATGCCGTTTCGATTGATGTAACTTAGCAGCCTCTTGTTCAGTATTTTTTCAAATATCTTGGACAGAGATGTTAGTACCGAAATTGGTCTATAGTTTGTGACACTGCCTCTATCTCCGCATTTGTAAATAGGGTGCACAACGCCTTTTTTGAAAGCAGTGGGAAATATTCCTTGAGAAATGCATAAGTTAAAAAGGTGTTGTAAAATTGGAATGAGAACATGTGCACCGGCTTTGATAACTGCAGATGGAATACCGTCCCAACCCACTGCGCTTTTGTCTTTGAGACTACGTATTGCATCTACTATTTCATCAAAGTCTACTGGAAGTAATGCCATAGCATTTGAGGAACTATTGTTGGGAGAGTAGGCTGCATTCGTTGGAAGCCCAGGTGGTATAACGATTTTTTCTGCAAGATTTGCCCCTACATTGGAAAAATAGTTGTTAACCATGTCAACAGAATCATTTGGATTACTGCACAAATTTAGCAACTCAGAGGAGGTAAACTCTTTTTGTTTGAGATTAGCAACTTTCTTAATCATGTGCCAAGTTTTTCCAGCATTATTTCTAGCCTTCTGAAATTCATTACGCTCATATTCTTGTTTAACTTTCTTGAGGATGTTATTACAGAAATTACGGTAACGAACAAAAGTAGCTTTAAGAGTTAAATTGTCTTGCTGTTTTTTTGATTTTCTGTATAAGCTGTCTCTATGTCGAATGCATCTCAGTAGGCCGGGGGTAATCCAAGGTTTTATAATTCTTTTTTTACTAGGGATGACCAAAGCATGACTATTGGCCTTTATAGCATCAGAAATTGTATTAATGAGCAAAACAGCTGCTTTGTTAGGGTCAGAATAGTTGAGTATCGGATAAAAATCAGCTTGTTCCAAGTTTGTAACCACGCCTTTGATATCGAGCTTCTGAGTTGTTCGATTTATAGATTGAGCCCTTGTTTTGATATTGCAATATAAAATTATAGGTGCATGATCAGTAATGAAGGTGTCCAAAACCAGAGTGGTGACAGGATTTGGGGATCTAAACATAACATGGTCTAGACAATTATTGAGTCTTGTAGGTAGATTGTGTGCAGGTAGCATTCCATTCACAGCAAGCATATTGAGATATTCATCAGTAGAGGTATCACGATTACCAGCTGCAATGTTAATGTTTAGGTCACCAACGAGTATTGCATGCTTATAAGAATTGTAGAGCTTTAACTCTGAGTCAAGGCTAGTAAAAAAAGGTTTAAGGTTTTTATATGATGGGGAGCGGTATATGGCGATTACAGCGATGGAATTAGAGATTATTATCGAGAGACTGTTTGCATCAATTAAATTCGTGGTTTTGACTTCATGGGTCATATTAGATCGTATATAAACAACGATTCCATCATTTTGGCTATTAAATGATGAAGCATAGGCATTGAAACCATCTAAGGGGGGAATGGACGGTGTCTTACTTAGCCAACATTCAGATAAAACTATTAGGTCTAGGCGGTGATTTATTCTATGTAACAGAACCAGCAAGCTATCGAAGTTGCAATTAATACTGCGTATATTTATGTGCATAACTTTGAAGCATTCGGCTGGATTGGTCACGTGAAGTAAAGTCTCATCAGGGGAACATACCATGGATTTCGATGTTGTTATCAGTTCTATATCCTTTGCTATGTTGAGGATGTCATCCATTATGTAAGTAAAATATTAACACTGGAGAAGTAACAGAAGACTCAGAAATAGGGCTCCGTGGATACTCTAGAAACGGTCTTTTGCTTATTAACATTGTTACTGTAAATAACAAACAAAAATTGAGAGTAGAAGAGGCGAAAAACTTTATGGATGGTTGCTGCATAAATGTCGTGTAAAAGACGAGTAGTGCGTATGAAGTGTATGTGTAAAAAGTGTGTGAAATAACTATGGTAATGAAAAGCACAAAGATACAATAGAAAGCCTTATAAAAGTTAATTATAAAAGAAATATTCTCAAATTCGAAGCCAATGATTCCAAGATGCTGGGTTACTGTTTGAAAGTCTAGTCACTTTTGATTCTTAAGGTCAGATAAGTCGGATTCGCCAGAGATTTGAATAAGCGGACCACCCTCTCTTTTCCGTAAGTAAATCCTGCCGTGCGACACCCAGCAGAACTTGAAATCATTAGTTTTGGCATAATCACGAGCTAAAAAGAACACTCTCTTCATTTTCGTCGTCAAGTTTTCCGAGATGAAAACAGGCTTGGCGGGCCCTTGGATTTTTAGATGTTCAGTCGTTAATTTATTCTGTCCCTTGTTGAACCTGCGGACCGCGCTTATAATCTTTTCTTTCAATATGACGCTTGTTAAATCGACAATTATGGTTTTTCTGTCTAGGGTTTTGGTTTTAATACGGAAAACGTCTTTAATCTCGTGTGGCTGGATATCTAAATTAAGGGCCTTGCCAGTGTTGATTACTGTGTTTAATAGGTTATTTTTCGACTCTGCGCTCTGTGTCGGTATATTTCTTATTTCTAGGCAAGTAGCCCTTGAGGACTTTTCTGTTCTTTCTAGGGCATCCTCCAACATTTTTATATGGTTAAGATCTTCCTTACGGTCCGTTTCCAATTTTTCATACTTGGAAGCAAGCAAGTCGTATTTCTCAGCCAAAAATTCGACCGAAGAGCGAAGATCATCAACTGTGGAACACAATTTTTCGATGGTTTCAGATTGCTTAGCTTGTAATTCCTGAAACATTAGTCTCATCTCCGAAATGAAGTTCTTAACATCGCTATCGGACTCAGAACGTCTCCTTTTCAGATTGCGTATAGTGAATTTTGGTGTACTACAAATAGTTTCATTACTGGTTTGGTCCAAGGCGGTATCAGTAAGATTTTGTTCTAAAGATAAAGAAGAGGCATGATCCTTTTTCGGCTGCGCGCGATTTAGCGGCATCACTGCGCGTGCGCAGCTTCGAGTACCAGGCGTTCAGAAATATATAAGAGTAGAAAGGACAGTTCGTTGATCGGCGCCACGGAGGGGTCAACGTTATTTGGTGATTATCGGCGATTTCATACAGTTTTGCTTTCCGTCCAGTATAAGTTGATCCCGCCTGGTCCCAAGTAAAGTAAAAATGCTCCTTATAATTGGAAGCTTATCGTTATGTACATACGGCTCGAAACTTGGTTCCAGTTAATACAGCAGTATTGTGGGCGACGCCGAAGTAATTCCACTACGCGGCTCTTCAGATTTTATGCTGTCCGATTATTTGGCACAAATTTTTACTACGCAATATAAATTAACAAATTAATTTAAAACATAAAAACAAAGTGAACACGTCTTATTTGCACGGGGATCCGGAAGGAAGAGGGGAAAAATTCAGGCAACCTCAATTACTGTCCAAAACAATAACAAAGAAACCAGTATCTCGGCTGTATACTGTCCACCTCGGCATACCATTACTACTGCTGATTTCAATGCATATTTTGCCACTGTTGGCCCAAGATTCATATGTGAGGATTGGAACTCCAAACACACCTACTGGGGGTCGAGGTTAACAACATCTAGAGGACGTCAGTTATTTCAATCACTGAAAAACTTATCTCTGAGACATGCATCATGCTGCACTCCAACATACTGGCCAACTGACCGAAACAAAACACCAGATTTATTGGATTTCTATATAACAAGAGGAATAAGCTACAATTACTTAAAAGTTGAATCTTGCATAGATTTATCATCAGATCACACTCCTGTAATTCTAAATTATAGTTGCAGAATATTTTTCGTAAAACCTGTCCCAAGGATATACAATAAAAAAACGAACTGGGAAATCTACCAGGATAAAATATCTTCTCAGGTTAATCTAAAAGTACCTCTAAAAACAGAGCAAGAGATTGAACAAAATGTTGAACATCTCAACGTCCTAATACATAGAGCAGCACAAGAGTCAACCCCAACTTTAAAAAATACTGAAACCAAGGGACAACCGTTCCCAAAAGTAGTAAAAGAGCAAGTGACCAAAAGACGGAACCTTCGGAAAATCTGGCACCAAAGTAGGTACCCAAGTGACAAGAAAGCATTTAACATAGCGTCTAAAAAATTGAAGAACCTAATTAAAACATTCGCCAATGATGTTTTACAGAGTGACTTAGCAAGACTGGCACCCACATCAAGTACGGACTATTCCCTATGGAAAGCGACCAGAAAAATGAAACGTCCTAGCAAGCATATCCCACCAATTAAAAAGCGAAATGGCACATGGGCCAGATCAAACATTGAAAAAGCTATAGAGTACGCTGAGTATCTAGAATCTGTTTTTAAACCGCATGACAGTTCCGACTTAAATCACGATGACGAAGTACGCTCATATCTCCAAACCCCTCTTCAAATGAGCCTTCCGCTAAATAGCTGTTCCCCGAAAGAAGTCATTCGAGCAATAAAGGATCTGAAAGGAAGAAAAGCACCAGGCTACGATCAAATAGATGATAAATTATTAAGAAAACTACCCCAAAAAGGTCTCATGCTTCTAGTTATCATATTTAACGCCTGTATACGGTTAGGTCATTTCCCAAGCCAGTGGAAAATTGCACAAGTGGTCATGGTACCGAAGCCTGGGAAATCACCACAGAAGACATCATCATACAGGCCGATAAGCCTGTTACCAGTAGTTGGAAAGCTTTTTGAAAGAATTGTTCTTAACCGGCTATTACCTTACCTACAAGAGATTATTCCGACCCACCAATTTGGCTTTAGACCTAAACACAACACCGTGGAACAGATTCACCGCCTGGTGGACGTGATTAGTAGAACCTTAGAAAATAAACAATATTGTTCTGCTGCCTTTATAGATATTGGTCAGGCTTTTGATAAGGTCTGGCACGATGGACTTCTTTACAAAATTAAGAAGTTATTTCCTCATTCCTTTTACCGGCTTCTTAAATCCTATCTGCACAAAAGATGTTACGAAGTTAAATGCTTGGATGAAACATCTCCACTACACGAAATTGAGTCAGGAATTCCTCAGGGTAGTATTCTGGGTACGGTGCTGTATCTCTTATACACTGCTGACCTGCCAACAAAAGAAATCACAACCACAGCTACATATGCGGACGACACGGCGATATTATCAGTACACAAAGTTGCTGAATCTGCCTCCTTAAACCTACAAGCCCACCTGCACGTGATCGAATCCTGGTTAGAAAAATGGCGCATAAAAGCGAATCTAAGCAAGTCGACGCATGTCACTTTCACTCTCCGCAAGGAAACATGTCCACCGGTGAAACTCTACGGTGATGAACTACCGCAGGCCGATGATGTAAAGTACCTAGGCATGCATCTCGATAGACGACTAACGTGGCGAAAGCATGTCTGGACTAAACGAAAACAGCTTGATCTGAAATTTAAAAGCTTATACTGGCTAACTGGTAAAAAATCGCAACTCAGTCCCATCAGTAAGATAGCGATTTACAAAGCGATTATAAAACCGATCTGGACCTACGGGATACAACTCTGGGGTACTGCTAGCACAAGCAACGTGGAGATGCTGGAAAGATTTCAAAACAAGGCCATGAGAAGCATGTTAAACATCCCACCATATGTGACTAACAAGAATATCCAAAAAGATTTAAATATTAAAACAGTCAGAGAGGAAATAAGGACATACAGTATTAAGTATCAAGGGCGACTAGCGGCCAATGTCAACGACTTGGCAAATCAACTGGGAGGAGACGGCAGTCTTCTTTTCTCTCGACTGAAGAGAAACAGCATTCCAAATTTAATAAGTTGATATATGGCTACTAGGGTAAATTCATCAATGGATGATACCCTGAAAAAGAGAAATAAAAATTACCTTAACCCACAAACGAACGGCCCAATGTCACAAGACAGATTGCCGAGTTACAGCAATTAAAGAATAGAGAAAAAAAAAAAAAAAAAAAAACGAAAATATGCAAAAAGGGTCATGTAGATGATGGTTTACCCAATAAAAAACGTGAAAAACCAACGTAGTTTGGATGATTGTCCCGAGTGGGATTTCATCAACTATTTATTTATTTTATTTATTTATTTAAGGGACAATCAACAGGTTACAACAACAACTCTTAAAAACTAAACAAAAAATGAAATAACATATAAATGTAATATTGTAGACCCACTTAAAGACTGCCACAACTTGCAAATAAAAACTATATTGTTAGTTAGAAGGAGAAAAAACGATTAAGAGAGACATAAGCTAGCTAAACTAACACAAAAAAGAGTAAAGGAAAAAAAATAATAATAATAATAACTAAGTTTAAACAGTACCACCGTATTGCGATAGGAAGTGGTCCTTTAGTTTTTTTTTAAATATAGGAAGATTATCCCCTATTATGTCTATGTCAAGCACTTTATTAATGCTGTTATACAAAGTTAACAACCTATTAATAGGCGCTGAGACCCCCAGATTTGTTTTCGAGACGGCAGCTTTAAAAGGCATATAATTTTTTACACGACTGAACGGCCTTGGGATTCTGACAGAAACTTTGTAAAGTAGATCAGACGCATCTAGGGCATTATTAAAAAGTCTATATAAAAAACAAAGGTCCAATAGTTTTCTACGATCAGATAGAGTTAATAACTTATAGTGCCGCAGTCTGGAAAAGTAGCTAGAATTAATATTACATAACTTATCACCAAAACTTACATAATGCAGGAAGCGCTTTTGGATTCGTTCAATTCTCATAGAAGCAACAAGCAACTGAACCATACTCAAGGAGACTCCTTGAAAGAGCGTTAAATAACAATATTTTGGTGTTCGAATTCCGAAAGTCTTTGGAGCTACGCTTAATGAACCCAGTGATTTTTGATGCTCTTTTACATATATTATCAATATGAGGAATGAAACTGAGTTTATGGTCGATGGTGATCCCTAAATCTCTAACACAATTTACATTTTGAACATCATGGCCATTTATACTGTACACGAATTGAAAAGGATGAACTTTTCTATGAAACGATACACTATAGCATTTTTTATGATTTAGATCCATTTTGTTAGCGATGCACCACTGAGTTAAACAATTTAGATCATCCTGCAATAAGTAGGAGTCATTAAAAGAGTTGATCACTCTAAACGCTTTCAAGTCATCAGCGTAAAGCAAAACTTCAGAGTTAAAACGATGTATTATGTCATTGATGAATATATTAAAAAGCACCGGACCCAGGATGGATCCCTGGGGCACTCCTGAGCGAGCTATATAAGAAACAGAGGATTCAAAGCCTCCCAAAACTACTGTCGTATGTCTATCTCTTAGGTAAGAATCAAACCAGTTAAGAATATTTCCGATAAAACCAATATATTTAAGCTATTATTATTATTATTATTACTAACTATTCAAAAACTGCACATGCACCGGTTCTAAATGGCAATATAGCATAGCAGGATCAGTTCGTTTGGATAGTGTGCACCTAAACGTGAATTCAACGTGTGCTTTTGACTCAATTTTCCAAGCAATTCCTTGCGGCCTGCTGTTAAATAGAGTCTACACAAATGATTTGCAGATGTCAAATTGCCCTACCATCAATTTGGCACATTCAAATTGTGTACTCTTCAAAAAAAAGATACTAAAAGAACATTATGTTCACCGAGCCAATATTTAGACACAAGCTTCAATATTTAAAAATGCGGTCATAAACTTTCTAGAGGCATCAAGCGTTTAATCGCAGAGTGCAACGCTGCCCACTTAGCACAGTATTTATTGAATAAAGTAATTAGCTCTACGTGCTACAGTAATTGTGACTGCGGTTACACAAATCGGCGTGAATAAACATTTATAAGTGTCAAAATTGTCAAAATTCTCTGCCATAGTCTTCGTCATACACAAGAAGCAATCAATGATTGCATAGCTATTGTAAGATCTTGTGTCAACTGTCACAAGGAATTAACATGCATTACTAAGTACGGCACTTTCACTGCCCAAGGCGCCAGTGTCGCCGATTTATTTATGATTGTTTTCAGTTGCAGATTTAATTTCTTACGGTCACGATGAACGGGCATTACGGTCAGAAGATGATCTGATCGCAGATTTTGGATGATGATTTCATATTAGACGGAGCAGCGTGTTATTTAGATCTTTCCATCATCGATGTATCTGACTCACTTGGCATTCATTTGTACTGTTTACCGTCAATCAGTACCCACGAACTGCAGCTCCTTGATAAAGCCGTTTCGATCGATCATTCGAGCACCAATGGGATGCTAAAGTGCTTTAATTTTTTGACCAAAACAGAAAGAAAAAACTCACTACAGCACGCTTCAATATCATTATTTCAAGCGTTTGGGCGAAATATGACACACAGCAATATCACGAGTGGCTTTAGAGCGACTGGCTTGTGTCCCTACAACCCACAGGCGATACCAGAAGTAGCTTTTGCTCTTTCAATTTTAACGGAAACTCTGACCAACTGATGGCCATCAAGGGAACGTACTAGCTCTTAAATATCCTCGAGCACTAACTCCAGAATCCGGAAATATAACACCTACTATTTTATCAGAAGCCTCAACGCCTGAACTTGACCAAGATAATGTACCACCTATTGATGGTCATCAACGGAATACTCCAGAACCTGTTGATATGATGACGAGTGGGATTTCATCAAATATTCAAAAACTGCACATGCACCGACTAAATTTTCTCAGCAATTCCTTGCGGCCTGCTGTTAAGTAGAGCCTACACAAATAATTTGCAGATGTCAGATTGTGTTACCATCAATTTGGCACAGAGTGTACTCTTCAAAAAAAGATACTAAAAGAACATTATGTTCACCGAGCCAATATTTAGACACAAGCTTCAATATTTAAAAATGCGGTCATAAACTTTTCTAGAGGCATCAAGCGTTTAATCGCAGAGTGCAACGCTGCCCACTTAGCACAGTATTTATTGAATAAAGTAATTAGCTCTACGTGCGCCGACGACACCGCTCTCTTTGCGACCGATCCCAAAAAGAGTAACATAGCAAGTCGACTCCAAAAGGCGCTCCACCTGCTGGGCAAGTGGTTCCGCCTCTGGAGGATCGAGGTGAACCCCGAGAAGAGCGCAGCGGTGCTCTTCACGGGCAAACCGAGAGGCCGCTTCACGCATGCGCATGGCCACGGGCAGCCCATGGTTCGTGCGCAACGTAGATTTCCACCGAGACCTCGATCTTCCCACCATAGTCCCGTATTTTAAAAAATTATCCGAAACCTGTCCTTTACGACTATTACGATCAAATAACTACCGACAATGTGTCCCAACAGCACGCAAACACACAACCAACAAAGCGTCTTCACCGGTGAAGACGAGGGCCCCGATTTCTGACGTCAACCGGACGTGGATCCTTACCACGGTCACGGGGGCGTTCGGACTAAACAATGATTAGTCCAAAAGTCCACCAACACTCAGATTAACGTCGGACCGAGCCGAGGTCAGAGCCCTCGCAGGAGGCACCCTCGGGTCGACGTCTCCCACTCTCCCCCCGATGTCGTCGAGCCCTGGGGCTCTTCTCATGGCGAGCTTTCGGGCTCGCCCCACTCCCCCGGTGACGCCGTAGCAACCCCTCAGGTGGTTATCGGCAAGTGTCCATCCGAAAATCGAATCGCTCTATGTGCTACAGTAATTGTGACTGCGGTTATACAAATCGGCGTGAATAAACATTTATAAGTGTCAATATTGTCAAAATTCTCTGCCATAGTCTGTCGAAGACGTCATACACAAGAAGCAATCAATGATTGCATAGCTATTGGAAGATCTTGTGTCAACTGTCACAAGGAATTAACATGCATAACTAACTACGGCAATTTCACTGCCCAAGGCGCCAGTGTCGCCGATTTATTTATGATTGTTTTCAGTTGCAGATTTAATTTCTTACGGTCACGATGAACGGGCATTACGGTCAGAAGATGATCTGATCGCAGATTTTGGATGATGATTTCATATTAGACGGAGCAGCGTGTTATTTAGATCTTTCCATCATCGATGTATCTGACTCACTTGGCATTCATTTGTACTGTTTACCGTCAATCAGTACCCACGAACTGCAGCTCCTTGATAATTCCGTTTTTCGATCATTCGAGCACCATTAGGATGCTAAAGTGCTTTAATTTTTTGAGAAAATGCGCGTTGAATGGTGAAGTGTAACTCTCGCAGTTATTCGGAGTCCTTTACAGTAAAAGCGGCAATGCTGTGGAATTAACTCCCTGATTTTATTGATTAATTGATTTATGTGTGTATTGAATGACAATTTTTTATCCAAAATAACACCTAGGTCTCTACCAGTATACACCTCGTCAAGCAACACATTATTAAGATAATAAGAAGTTTGAAGAGGCATGCGTTACGTTTTTTTGTAAATTGAATATGTTGGCATTTTTTGATATTAAGAGGCAATTTATTTTTAGCATACCAGTTCGATATGCTATTTAAGTCATTTTGAAGAGAATCAGAGTCTAGAGGAGTTTTTATTGCTTTAAAAATTTTCAAATCATCAGCAAACAAGGTGAAATTGAAAGATTTAATGTTATCGCACACATCGTTAATATACACTAAAAACAACATAGGGCCAAGGTGGGACCCTTGTGGGACGCCAGATGGAACCCTGAACGGATCTAATTCGTAGCCACAAACAACCTTCTGCTGCCTGCACGACAAATAAGATGAGAGCCAAGAGAGCAAAGTTCCCTGAATACCAGCATCATACAATTTGGATATTAAGATCATATGGTCGACCCGATCGAATGCCTTACTTACGTCCATATAAATAGCATATATCGTACTCGCACGACATGCTGTTCAAGTAAAGACTTTCTAGTTTACCTCGTATACTTCTTGCGTTTTGATAGTACACACTTAATCCGCTAACAGAACCTTTTAAGAATTTACGGCTAAATCACTACACCAGAGAATAAAAGTCCATTTACACCCTAACTCTTAATTTGCATAAGAGAGTCACTATTCTTAATCCATATGGCAGGCGAAGAATCGTTCTTTCTCATCATAACGCGACCGTGTCTGACCCAAAGATATTTATATCCTTTTTCCTTTTTGTAGCTGCGCGCCGTAGCATGTAGACTGCGATTAGCTTGTGAGAGGTGCTCGGACACGTAGATAGGGGTTTTATCGGCAGCTATACCCAGGTGGGAACTGTTAAGTTTATCCAAAGGGTTCGATTTGTTGAATTTTAAGCATGCACTGAGAAACTCATCCCGTTTGCGGGGCGAAGACAGCTTCAGGATAACAGACCGCGGCCTACTGCTGCTGGCGTTGACCTTGGCAATTCGGGTACACGATATAATATCGTTTTCCATAATCGGGTAAGAGATAGTTTTTCCAAGTTGAATGGCCGTATTTGTAAGGTTTTCCTTCGGAAATTCTGGGATACACTGGAGATCCAAGTTGGACTCCCGTGCCCTCTGCTCAATTTCCAACATTTTATTGTCAAGATTACGCACGTTATCTTGAAGCTTCGTGTTGTCTGCACGTAGGGTTATGACTTCCGATTTCCATAACTGGATTTCACTTTGCATCTGGTCAAATTTATTAGACATGAACTCGACGGTTTTGATAAGATCGGGTATTTGTTTTATTAGACTCTGAAGCGAAGTCAACTCTTTGTTAAGTTTTTGTGCCAATGACGACTCTAAATTGATTATTTTACTCGATAAAGCCTCTTCGAAACGATTAAGACGTTCGTCAATGGTTAAAAAGTCGACCTGGACCTTGGGCTCACCCAGCAAATCTAACTCTGATGTCTTCGCTGTGTGTGTTGGTGTTATCGCCCTTAGCTCGAGGCATTTTACAGTCAGGACATTTCCAAGCCGCCTTGGCTTTTGACGACAATTTAGAGAAATTTTCATTTGATAAACCGATGCATCCGTAATGGTAGTAGCTAGGACACAAGAAGCAGGTTAATCTCTCAGTTAGGCTCACAGGCGATACTAGAAGTAGCTTTTGCTCTTTCAATTTTAACGGAAACTCCAGCATCTGATGGCCATCAAGGTAACGTACTAGCTCTTAAATATCCTCGAGCACTAACTCCAGAATCCCGAAATACCTACTATTTTATCAGAAGTCTCAACGCCTCATCTTGACCAAGAAAATGTACCACCTATTGATAGTCATCAAAGGAAAACTCCAGAACCTTTTGATAGATTACCATAAATTCTGACACAGATTAAAATATACGATGTTGAGCGAGGCAATATTTCACCTGTTCATTGTCTTCGAACAACGACTCCAAAACAAGATAAGCAGATCTCAAGAGAGCTTCAGTTTAGACGCATTTAATGATTTGCCACTCAGTCATTTTAAAAGATATGATTTTTATTACCGCCTGCCTACGCCTGCTAAAGTTCAAATGAAAACACAAATTGTCAGACAAAAAGCCATTCACGTCACAAAAGATCTGTTTGATAAATATAATGAAAAGAAAAACAATCGTAAGGTAAGGTATTCTTTTGTTACCTAATAAAAGGTAACAAAAGAATGAAAACTAAACATGATGAGAAATTTAATGAAGCGAAGAAGGATAGAACAGGAAAGAGGAAAATTTAAAGACTTCAAATCCAAAGAAAGCTAAAATCGTATCGGCAAAAAACTCTACCACTATAACAAAAGCAAGTGAGTTTGTACTATCATGCCTGCGAAGAAGACAGGATGTATGATGCAATGAGGCAATGCTCGCGATGCGTCAAGTGGTATCATGAACGGTGTGTCGGTTTGTCGGTACAAGATATTGATGACTTTCAGTGTCCTGATGGATGCGAATAGAGGCAATTTATTTAATTTTCTAAGACCATTTATGTTCCTATTGCTTTATTGGTAGGATTATAAATGTCAAAAATACCAATTTACAAAGTAGGAATAAGTTGATTTTTCTGTAGTTAAAACTATAGGCCTTTTAACACACACAGGATAATAACGCCTTCAGACAGAGTTTATAATAAAGTTTAATATTGTTTTAGTTTTAAGCAGAAGATGCTACTTTTCGTTATCACTTTGTAGTAATTTAATTAAATGACTGATTAATAATAAATCTTGTTGATTATGTTGGATACTTTTCATTTTATTACAAATTATATTATATATTTTATTACAATAGCTAGGCCTTAATACCCCCGCCTTAGTCCATAGACTGGTGTGTCAGAAACCAAAGAGTTCCGAGCGGCTACGGGTCTTAATTTTTTTTTTCAAAGGTCTAGTGTACGGTATTTGGGGTTATTTTTTTTTCAGTATTTACGACAGAACTATAGATCTAAGCTGCATACGTCCAGAACAAGCGTCAAATTTAGATTTGCTCGAAAATGATCTGCTATCGGAAGTTAGCAGATATTTCCTCAGATGTTGAATTTACGATGAATAATTGTTACATACACATTCTCCTGCGTTTCGCGGAGTTTATCAAATAAAGCAAAACTTTCATAATATATCATGGAATTCCGCAAAGAAACGCCTGCTTCCAATATATAGAAACTTTAATCGTTAAAACGATTAAAAGGAAACTCACGAAGGGAAGAAACACCCCGATTTTTAATCATTCTTAATTCTTAATTGGTTCTATACTCCTAATTATCTTGGCTTGATGATTTACAGCCTATAGCCTTCCTCGATACATGGGCTATCCAACTGTGAAAGAATTTTTCGTATCGGACCAGTAGTGAACTCAGGAACTACTGGTCCACGTTCAAGTAAACAAACAAACTTCAGCTTTATAATAGTAGTAAAGTAATGTATTTATGAGTAAACTGAAAGGTCTTTCATATTGGCTCTGAACTAAAGTAGTGTTGCCATGACACGTAACAAAAATATACTTGTTTTATAATTCATTTTTTATTCAAAATAATTAAATACAGTTAAAAATAATATACGAGATAATATATTTTAATCTAAAGACAGCTACTTGTACTTCGATTTTATTACGTTGGTTAAATATAAAGGCATACGTTATTACATCGTAGATTCCGAGCGTTCGGTCGCGGAGCTCGCCCGCCTCCCAGTGGACAGCGTGTCGCCGCACGTCTCAAGGCTACCAGAGTATAACAACTCCATCTTACTCTGCTTCAAAATATATCACACCGGCCGGTCGGGGCGCCTTCGGGAGGTAGCGCCTAGGTGAGTACCGCAGCCTCCGTTACGTTACAAAGGGCCTCAAGTCGGAGGCGCGGACCACGACAACTTGAGTTCGGGAGATAGTCTTCCATTGGCGCAGCCCGGCCGGGACGGTGTTCTGCTACAAAGTATCACTAACTAATGTATATTTATTGCTTTCAATCACGAAAATACGTTCAATTAGTACATAAGAGACAAAACGTCATCAAATAATTTAAAATTGCATCTGTACATTAAACAATATATACAATATATTGGTACCTATTCATACCATAGTGCTGTACGTTTGAACTCGCTAGAATTGACAATTTCGCATTAATATAGCTAGCACCCTACAGATAGATTTTGCAGTCTTTAGCCCGAGCAAACGAAATAAACAAACAAGGATAAAGTCACGGGCCAGAGCTAGTAGTCTTGAGATTCGAGTTCAAACATACAGACCATGATTTATAATATAAGTATAAATTAATTCATACAATATTGCTTTTTACAATTAACAAAATCATTTCAGTCGTCTTCGTTTTGTCGCGCCTGCCGGCGACCGCACGGACCGCTTCTCAGTAGACGAGACGAAGACAAATACATCACGATTCAACAACGAAACGATAACAAATAGGAAGAACTAGAAGCACTAAACGACTTCATCTTTACAATATGTATATAATAAAAACAATCGTCTACGAAATATACAGCTTAGAATGATATGTGTAACATTACATAGTTATGTACAGTATACAATCAAATTTTCGCCGCGAGGTAAATAACATTTAATTTAGTTGCTAGAGAAAGCGTATCATTGATTTAAAATATTATTATTCAAGGCCCCTCGTATATTCGGTAGTTTGGTAGTGGGCGATTTAGCTAAATTCTTTCTTTACAATCGGTCACGGCGACTGTAGAGTTCGGGTTCCCCGTAGCCGACGCGGATCCACAGGTGCGCCTCGTTCGAGTCTAACGAGGGCTCCGCTCCCGGCTAGTCGAAGGTGGTCCAGCCGCGCGGCGCGGCGGGCGCGGGCTCGGCCAGGCCGAAGCGGCTGAAGTCCAGGCCGTACTCGTGCAGCAGCGCGCTGTCGGAGGCGCGCGCCGGCTCGCCCAGCGAGATGAGGTCCGCGCCGCCCGGCTGCAACACGGCGCAACGAGCTTCGGGTCGCTCTTTAAGTCAACGAAAGGTCACATTGCGTGTCAAAAATAATTACTCTCTCCGTTCCTTATTTCCCACGTCAAGTAATTTGACAGTGTCTGTAAAAAAACGGTCAAGGGTACGAAATTCAGTCGTACGATTAACGTTCCGCACTAGCTATGTACTTCGACTAAATCTGGAGCTACCGAAATTAGACTGATTTAAATTTACTTAAATCCACGAAACAAAGATCAAAAATCCGTAAACAAAAGGATAAAAATCTGATAGCATGAGAAACGCATTTACAATTAAGCACAGAAATTGCGGCGTGTCAAGTGCCACGCCCCCGCGTGAAGTGTGAACGCGTGTCCGCCCGCACTCGCACCACCCACCGCACTCGGCTAGCTCTACTCCACCTCGCCCGATACGAGCGTCACTGGCCGGGCTCGCGCACACACACACACACTACAACCGAACTAGCGCAGTTAGCGGCTGGATTTAAACTAAATGTATACTTGTAAACGTATTATATTATATTTATTCCAAACGAATACAAATAATATATGATATGATAATTTCCAGCCGATTTCAAATAAATGTTGAACTTTGTTTAAAACAATTTTATATACTTGACCGCTTTTACAAAAAAAAATATAGTTTCCAATTGTCGAATCTCGATCCAACATCCAACATCCGGCACACCAGAGGAATGTCGCAGCACTGTGATATAAATCAGGTATGTTAACTGTGTCGATTACTATATAGCCTTACTGCGGGATCGACAAATTAAATTTTACAGTATTGTAGAAAAATATAGTTGCCTTCTTATGCAAATCAAATTTATTATAAAAGTAGCCGAAATATATGTCATATATGAATTCTAGATTCTTTATTAAATAACTGACCGACGTCACATGTGCAAGACATCAGTCGTGAACTGAACGGTAACAAGTGTGCAATACATGACGTGAAGGTGCAATCAAAAACTATATTATTAGTATTCCAACTTTCAGTCCAGTCAATGTCCACATTTAGAGACTAAGGGTTAATACAAAGGATTTGCGTGTCCGAACGTGTTTGAAGTCGACTCGTCGTAATTAATATAAAAGCCTCCCTACGCACGCTCCGACCGCTCGCTTCGTGCAGCCTCTGGTATGTCTGGCCGAGCGACAGCTTCACGCATAGCAACAGAGAGTTCCAAGTGTCCGTAAGGGAATATAATTAGAATATAAGCGCGCCGCACTGCGGGTCGGTCGGACATCCCACGGTGCACACGAGCCGCGCGCATGAACCGGAATGCAGTGTTCCCACCGGCTCATGCCAGGAAGCAACAGTGTGCACGGCGACTAGTGCAAGCGGTCACTGACCGCGCCGCTTCATACCGATCGCTTTAGAAGATACAGTTCCTCGTGGAGGACGCAACATCGTATTAGTAAAATAGATTTAAAAATAATATAAACAAGCAGGAAAGATTTGCTCGCAATGACTTCTGTTAGCGAGTACTGTGATTAATTTAGGGGACTAATATAAGCAGATACTCCAGTAAATAATGTTGTCATATCCCATGGTAATAGTTTCAGTTCAGAAGATTTTTAGCTCACTTCAACAAACTTAATGGGAATAAATAATAATTGTATATTGAAGTGATACTCCAATAAAGGTAGATTTATCTAACAAATGATTAAGGCACTTTGTTTCAACAAAATTTTAGTTTTATCAAAACTGCCAACGCGGTGAACATCAGTTCCGGTAATCGGAGTGTCGGGGGACGTTCGCACGTTCCGTGTAACGTGAAGTCGGCCAGTGCACAAGCTTCATCTACTTGTCACGGGACAACGCGCTCCGAAGTAGTGCCCCAATAACTCTCGTCGCTGCATTCACTTCAGATAATTCACAATGTACTAGAAAATATCCGCATCAAGAGTGTTTCGGTTTACGATACGCGCCCAGCTGCGACCAGTGTAGCGCGGCCACTAGAGGTCGCAGCGCGCACGGTGTCGGTCTGCCGGATATCAGATCCCGCCGACGTCCGAGCGGGTCGTGTGTTTCTCGGACTCGCTACTCAAAGAGCAGCTCGAATTGACATTGTTTTTAATTAGCATCAATGCCATAGATAGCTGCGGTGGGAACACTGAGAACAAGCTTCGGATAACGAATACAATGCAGGCAAACATTCCAAACGAAACCACTAGTGTCTACAAGCGGGCGTGCGGGTGCGGGTGCGGGCGGGCGGCGCGGGTACCTGCGGCGCGGCGGGCGGCGGCGCGCGTGCGGCGGGCGCGCGGCTGGACAGCGTGAGGCGCAGCGCGTCGCCCGAGAAGCGCAGCGTGCTGGCGCGCGCGCCCGCCACGCCCGCGCTGCGCGTCTCTTGGCGCGCGCACACGGGCGCGGCGTGCGCGCGCGGCGGCGGCGCGGGCGCGTCCGACACGTCCACCAGCGTGCGCGTCGACACGATCGGGTAGCGGAGGGGGGGCGCGGGCCGGGGAGGGGGGCAGGGGGTCAGAGTTTTCTGCAAATAGAAAGTTCACACTGTGCCACGCGAGCACGCGGCGCGAGCCGCCGGAGCGCCCCTCCGTCGCACGTCGCTCGAAACCGAGGCGTTCGAGGCGCCCGACCCGCGAATTCGATGCGCTCGACGTACGTCGACCTACTTTTTAATATTTTGATATAAATGAAGGAAGCAAAAATGAATTCGCTCGAAATATCTGCAGAGGTTTCGAGTGGGCGTTTGAAGCCGTAGGCCAAGGAACGAGTTCCTGTTCCAAATGAAAAGACCGCTCGCAGTTCGGGAGTGTGTCCGCCGCACGCAAGCGCCCACCACGCGGACCATGCCGCGACCCGTGCAGTGCGCACTACTTACAACATTTCACAACAATCTACTGCGTGCTCTCACTACATCTATACAAATAATGCGTGATGACAATCAAAATCCGCAAGCGAGTAGTGGCGCCGTGCTCTAAGCACCTGCGCCCGCCTGCGTGCCCGCGTGCGCACCGACGGGCTGAGGCGCCGGATGACAATCACGTAATGTTCACCGACATAGCAAGTCAATGTACAAATGCATGTTACCAGTAACACTTAAATGTTCAAGGAAATCTGAACACAAGTGGGATCATAAACGTTACGCTGATTGTCATCCGAGTAGTGTTCGCGCGAGGGCGAGCGTGTCGACGGCGCACTGTACTATGATATCATAAAAAAAGTAAGAAAAATTGAAAAAATTTAAGTTTTACCGTTTCGTCGGATTTGCGTTTCGCCAGCCCAAGTAGAATCAGAAGGTGCGATATAACTAGTTGATTGAACACAATACAATTATTGACACATATTTCATCTGCTTTTAATATGATCCACGTAGTGAATGTAAGTATACCAGTTTAAAAAGCTTTATTTTTATTAATTTTGTAGCCTTATTTTTTGCCAGTTTTTTGTTCGCAAGTGTGATGAAAATTTTCGTATGGAACGCGTGTGCATCGATAGTATGATAGCGTGTAATAAACACACTTGACTTCTTTATCGTGCAAATCCAATGTACCGTACTTGTTGTAAAATGTACCATTAGACTCGAAATACTATGAAATTCTAGTAATACTCTTTCACGCGAAAACTACTTTGGATTATACCGCGGATCAACACGTGGGCCACTTTTTCCCGTCGGCTAGTTACAGTGGTAGCTTGGGTTGCCACTCGGGGCTGGCGGAAGGCAAGCCGGCGGCGCGGGGCGGCACTCACGGCGCGCTCGGCGGCGCTGGGCCCGGCGCCGCCCAGCAGCAGCTCCATCTCCGACAGCAGCTCCAGCGGCAGCGGCGCGGGCGAGCGCGGCGGCGAGCCCGACGGCGAGCCCGACGACGACGACGACTCGCTCGACAGCCTGCGCACAGCGACACGGTGGCGTCAGCGACAAAACATGTAACGGTGTATGCAGGAATTAACTTTCTTTTAGATCTCCGAATCATTTTGAACCGTTCTGCTAGTAGTGAGCTACCTCGCCGGATAGCTCGCTCGGACGCTAGTTTCACTCTTACAAACGCAGCCCTCGGTCTAATTAAGTCCAGCCCCTCTAACATCGCATCGGAACGTAAAGCCGACATACAGTCGGTGTCCCGTGCGGTACGTGCGGTACGTGCGGTACGAGCGGTACGTTACCTGCTTTCGTCGATGGTGTTTATGGAGGATGGTCTCGAACTTGTTTTAGGCATCTTGTTCTTTAACCCCTTCACAGCCGACTTCATGTTTTTGCCGCCCTGACGTACCTGCCAGAGAAATTGATTTAATGAGAGTAGCTCTCATTGCTGTGCCAATACGCAGCTATCTATGGCATTGATGATGCACTTAAAAATGTTTCTTTTTAAAATAAAATTAATTAATAAAATCTCCCTTAGTTTTAGCATTAAATCCACCAAATTATAACCTTCTGTCATTTTGCAGAAAAAGTTACATTGATTGTTCTTCCTGAGGAGTACACATGTCATGTCTCATATTTCATTACTCTATCGCGCGCAACTCAAAAGCTTTCCTAGAGGTACTCAGGTACTTTAGTGTAGAAATATCTTTAAGAATATGATAAACTCTTTTTAAAAAGCCGTTGCAATAAAAGGCTTGTACGTGCTCTAAAAACAAATTTTCCACAACTTAAGAAGCCGTCAAAATATCAAACAGCTCACATTTAGTATAAGCAGCTTTATACATATCATATGTGGATCCACCGCCAACCATTACCACCCCGTAATGGTCGATGGACTCCACACGCCTTCGAGAACCTTATGAACAACTCCTTTACTTCACCGTTGAAGCCTAGAATATTTGAATTGCTTTAGACGCACATTAATTAGAAAAGTTAGAGGTGCGAGCTGGGATTCAAACTGGGTGTCCCGTGTAGTCGATGTCCTACCAACTGGGCTGTCATCGCTTGATATATTCATAGATTAAGAAGGTAGAAATCCAAATTGATAAATATTATAACCAAACACAGCTGCGCGGAGAAAGGAGCGGTAGATTAAGAAGTAATGTTTAAAAGGGTGGGAGATAGGCCACCAACCCACTGCGCCAACGCCTTGTTCCTGGCGGTACATAAAGCCGCTAGAGGCGTTGTCCCGCTCTGGGTTGCGAGAGTCTCGCACTATGACGTGTGATCCCATGGTAAGCTGTGATTGCATCGCGCACATTTCCTCCGAGGGACAGGTGCGCCGCCCGCACCGAGCCAGGCAAACGGACAAGTTGTGCGTTTGCGTTTTCGCGTCCGTTGCAGGTGAACCATCACATCACTACTCAACTACGTGACGCCACTCGTCATTATACATGATCATTGAAGTTGGCAAAAGGTTATTTTCGCATGTGTAATATTCCCTTTGTTTTCTTGGGATATTAAACATCTAATATCTGAACAGCAATGAAGCCAGGTCTGGGCTATTGTATACCAATAACTGTCATGGCCTCACTCGTGTGCTAAGCCTGTGGACAAATGCACTTAGGTCAGATGTTTGGGAAGCGCTAAATCCGTAAATGGACTTTTGCATGTATACTGGTAGTAAGTACAGCTAGTGTGGGTTCTTCCTCCCTAATTTTGTGGACGGTCGGAGAGATAACCTCAAGTGGTTCTACGCCAACTCCTACATGTATTATATATGTCGTATTAAAACGCGATACAGTCTGTCTGTTTCTTGGCTGTCTCAAAATGCCACTCACTTATTTGAAACCATTCATTGCTTGTTCGTAGAGGGTCGTAATACTGTGTAGGCATTGTAAGACGCGTTCGATGAAATGAACTGTTGGTGATTTAGTTAGTGCGAAGAATGCATGCAGTGAAAGAGCCAGACATAATTTAGGATTTCGCGCTATTCGCGACTTGGTGGAACCTGTAGAACAATCTGTACGCCTTCCGTGCATGAAAGCGTTTCATGTCTGGCCTCAGTGGCGCGCAATTCCGACGCGAAACCGAGCCCTAACTAAGTAACACTAAGGTGTCCGCGGACGGCGCGGCGGGCGCGTGCGATGACGGCCGCACGGACTACACTAACATGTTTAAGAATAAAAGTGTTATCAAAGTACGTCTACCAAACTATATTTAGTATGACCACGTGATGACGTTACGGACGCCTACGTGGCTGGCTTCCGTGCTGCGGAAGGGCTTCCGAGGTCGATTACGCAGTTTTACTACTAACGATACTAAGAAAGAAAAAAATCTTAAATTATCTTAAAGTGCGAAATAAAAATATTGGTTTCTAAATGTATCTAAATAGTTTAAAAATAAATGCTTAAATTTATCATAACGAAATTGGCGGTGGCAACCACAAGTTCACTTAACATTCGGTTCAACACCATCCGTCGCGTCACCAGAAGCGAACCGCGCGACCGTTCCGAGTGCGGGGAGGCAGTGCGCTCGCTCGGGGAAAGAACACTCACCGTCTTGACAGCCGACTGTACTGCCGGGTTCGCCTGCAAATATTCACACTTTAAAGGCCCCGCGTGCGCACAGCGCGCAGGCGGGGCCGGGGGGCGCACCTTGTCCTTGACGGAGCGCAGCAGCGCGCCGCCCTCCTTGCGCAGCGCGCGCGCCCACTCGCGGTAGTGCGTGCGCGTGCGCGGCGCCGCGCCCGCAACGTTGCATTCGGCCTCGAACTCGTCGCTGAAGCCGCGCCCCGAGTTTAACAGCTCCAGCCTTTCGTCGATGAACTGCAACAGCCCCGCGCGCCCACTTATCGACTGCGATGCGATGTTCCGCCAGGAGTGCTTCCCGCTTTTTCGCAATAAATCATTTTTAACATGAAATGCGTTATTTTATATCGAATTAAGAAAGTAAACACCAATATTTTTGCAAAACAAAGTAGTAAATACATCTCCATCATCATATCAATCCATTACCGGCCTACTACAGGGCGCGATCTCCTCCCACGATGAGGTTTCAGGCCGTAGTGGATTGGGTGACTTCACAAGCCTTCCTTTACCGTTGAAGCAAGATATATCTATTTTTTTTACTTAAAACAAGCATACCCTAATAAAGTCAGAGATATAAAATGTTACCATCGAATTAAATTATGGTGATATCTCCGAGTGAGTCCCCAATTTTATAAATCGTACACTAAATCCCTGAAAACATTGCACTACTGCTGGACTACTGCTAGGCAGCCGAGTAAAACAACACTCTGCTCAATGTGTCGCGGGCTAAAGGCGCTCGTGACTGGTGCCCGCCTCGCAGCGTGGCCGCAATGTGCGCGTGTACACATGTCAGTAGTTACACTTCGCGTCACAACAGGCATTAGTATACAACTGGACTTAAATGATCCGTGTGATTCGCAATTAGCTGCATTTAACAAATTTAGAAGATTCTCAAACACATACCTGCTGAAAAATCTGAGACTGCAGTATTTTTTTCAAGAAAGGTTGCATATGCTTTCTCGTTCTAACAAAGGCTTCCGGATTGAAGGTTATCAGTTGACCTTTTTCGATTCTGCGTATACAAGATAAAACAATATATATATAAATACATTACCAAATGTAGCAAAACCACGAAAAGCATTATACAGAGAAATGTGTAATACATATTAATGAAAAAAAATATATAATATATTCCTATAAAAAGTATTTAATTCCAAAATTCATCGAAGAATCAGAATTGTATATAAAAGCCGGAATTTGAATTTAAATTCTTGCTGACGCTAGAATAACAATAACAATATAGAATATTTGGGATCGAGATATATTCTCCCACAGGCTAACTTCCAAATATTATATACACGAATAAGAAATCGCGATCTTAAGAAACAATTTGGATTACACTAAACAACCTTTAGTAATATTTGAAAAAAGCACTTGTATATATAAATTTAGAGATAAAGATCAATATTGTAAACGTTTTAAAAAAACTGGTGCGTTCGATCCGAGAGTCGGCCGCTAAATAGAAAATTGTGATTTACGTGCCGCATTATGTGTACTCGCCGACAATTGATTGAACGCACTTCAACACTGCTCGAGGGCTATTCGAGGTACTTACACCTCGTTTATTCCTATCACGGGTTATGAAACGCTTTTCTAGATAGATCGATTCAATGTATGCAGACAAAACAGACGTTTGTCAGTTATTCTTGCTTGCTTACTACAAGTAAAGAATGACGATTTAAACAAATTCCATGCAAACCGCAAATCCCTATTCATAAGAAATGTTGAACAACTGCCCCGTGAACTAACTGTCGTTCTGAGGTATCTACTATATCGAATTCATAACTTATTTTTGCAGAAATTAAAAGTTTTGTTGATTTCTATTGCAAATTATATTCTAAAAAGTTATTTCCTGCTAAAACGTTCGCCGGGTGGTACTCGTGACGTTACAGGCAAATTAGACCTTGAGTAAGTCCTTGTTCCCGAGCTAAAGATTATTGATTACGGCATTGGTAACAAAAAACTGAGCAACTGGTAGCTTCAAATCACGAATGATGTAAATTGAGAGTTTCGCAGTTCACGTGGTACAGGATTGTGTTTATTCACCTGACATGGCGGATCGTTAGATTTTTTAGTTTTATATATTGAAATGAATACCTATCACACTTCGAATGTATATATTCTTTTATAATTCATGGTGCACCATTTGATGAGTATACCTTGTATTGTTGTAAGCGATTGTTTGTCACTGTCACGGTATTACGTCGCCCAATGCGCTCGCTCTTGTTAATAAATGTAAACTTATCGAAACTTCGTTTATAAACATAAACGTGCAAATAATGTGATGAGAAATACTCAAACTAGAAACTTAGTTTTAAATGAATGAAATTCTGAAATGCTATTAACAAAGATATTAATGGCTTTATTTGACCAGTATGTTTTAAAAACACTCGTAAATCTAGTTACAAATAAATAATCACAAAAAACATAAATAGGCCGTTTTTGGTAATGTTTGTATTATTTAAATAAAAAAAATTGTAAAACATTGCACTTCCGTACTCGAACCCGGAGACGAATAAATTCATAACAAATGCGTTATTAAACACTAAATTCCAAATATTAGTAACAAGTACAAACGGTGTCGTTATTTCTTTATTATAGAGCTCAGGTGATATCGCAATTCGGAATTCATTAATTTTGTTGGAATGTAATTTTTATGTTTAAGGTCAAAGGCGCGGAAATCTTCATTAAGGTTTATAATTTGAATCTGTAATTGAAGAAACTGTAAGTCTTTTTTGAAAACCCACTTTTGAGAGTGATTTATAATCACTCTATAAGTTATTTATATACTCTAAAAGGGGTAAGTCCTAATTTTACAATATTTTCATAATATGGGCTGCCATATTATTGTCTATTGTTTAAAATGGTATGCATCCTAGTGGGAACCTTTGGGGGCACTTTGGGCTTAACGGGCACAAGTTCAGCTTGAAGCTGCACGACACAGATGTATGCAGACTCTGCTAGGAGGCTGCGGAGACGCCGCTGCATTCAACCGGTTTCTGCCCCGCTTGGCAAGTATATAATACAACCAGGATATATTTTGCAGCGAAGAAACTGCTGCTGTTCCTGGCGGCATCCAATGCTTGCTGGGAGATCTAGGCAACAGATCTACACCGTAACCGGTCCACGTGAACCCGTGACCAGGACAACTTGAGTCGCAAGCAGAAGAAGTAGAAAAAGATTATAACCAAAGTCCCCCTCCGCGTCTGCCTTTCTGTTTGGGCGCGAAAAACTCACAAACTACCGAACGGATTTTCATACGGTTTTTACTAACGGACAGAGTGGATCATGAGGAAGGTTTTAGTGTATAATTCACATGTGTTTTTGAAAAGTTTATTTTGAATTAAATTAGAGATTTGCAATAGTGCAATAGAGCAGCAAAATTTTGCTTATAAAAGTTCACATTAATATTCAAAGACAAACACCGGGAAAACTGTCGGTTCCCGCGTGATTTGCGTACTACCGGAAGTAACGCGGACGAAGTCGCGGGCAACAGCGGATTAAATAATTATATGGCGCCCGCTAATGCGATACTGTAACACTTAAGCAAGCAGACTCAGATGTCCTAAGCTAGCCAGCAGCGGCCATTGTCGAGTCGCCAGGCGTGTGCCGCGGACTACCCCGCCGTGACCGCGATGTCCTTGATTGAAGACTTGTTTACAATCCGGGGCGTCGCATCTCGTTACATTGTTGCAGTGCTATTCTCAGGAGTTCTAGAATATAATTCATTTTAATAGAATAATGACAATGTCGGGGGGACAGTGTGTATCGAGCCATTACAGTTAACTGCCGCATAAAGCACTTCCGCGAGTCCAAGAAATGCATTTTAACCCTTTGTGCAGCGACCGAGAACTACCGCAACGGATCGACACTAATATGAATATATTTCGAGTTTTCATACTAACGGTTACATCGCTTAGCCAAACTGTTTATTTATGGTTCATGGCTTAACGAGATAAATAAGACTTAGTTTTTCGTAAGCGAGTATACCACCCCGCGCCGACTCGTATCGTTGGCTCCTCGGAGCGGACGCGTGTCCAGCACTGGACGTTGGTCGTTTGCTACGACAAGTTGTAAAATGTGCCTTTGAGTAAGAAGTAAAGAGTTTTTAAATAACGTGGAGGCCTACTAACATACACTCTTAATGTGTTTCTTATTAAGTTTAACCCCCAGCATATTGGTTCACGTATAACAAGTACAGTTATAACCTACCCGTGCGACCTTACGGGTCAGGTTGTTTTAGGTTCCGTAGTAAGAAGTATCTGCATGCTGCAGTGATCCAAAACTTAAAATATCAAATGGAAACCGCGCCCGCGGGGGCAGTATTAACCTTCAATATAAAAGGGCGAGCGCAGTTCTTTTCCTGTTAGGACCGGCTAGGACTGTTAGTTCGGGACACACTTTGTTACTGTAAAGTTTTATTATATTGAATACAGATGGAAGAGTTGTAACTTTTTAATAGACTCGCTGCAATGAGAAGGAGACCAATAGCTACAGCTTTACCTGACCTATTAACATGTATTGATAGTATGGCGGGATTCTACATACAAATATACAAATACATTCAGTGGCGTGCATTGGGTTCCTTACCAGGGTATGCATACTGCGGGACAATTGAATATAACGGCTAAAATTCTCCTCTTATACGGGTTATTATATATAAATTTAAGGGTATGCAGTGCTTTTGTGCATGTATGAAGTGCACGCCACTGAATACATTCCCCTGTTCATTCCCTGGGTAATGCATCTAGAGCAATTTTTTTTACTTGAAAAGTAACTCAGAAGAGAATTTATCTTTCTCGAAAGGATGATGACCGATGATGCAGTGTGGAGGCATATCCTTATCAGAAATCGCAAATATTTTTGTACAATGACAAAATGAACATACGGATATTACCTAGCCTTAACTCCTGCCTGAGCAACATTGTATTGATTAACGTGCACTTGAATCTGGGCATGTAGATATTGTTCACTTCGGGATCTATTGTACTCGTAACAAGCGAGTCCCGCTGAGTGCGAGCGCGCTGGGGAAGTCGGTGTGGCTTGATATCGTCGTAGTGACTTGCGCAAATACGACTTGCAATGTACAATTGACAAGACAATCATGAAATCGACAGATATCCAACTAATAAAATTAGTTCAAATAATTACTTTTTTATTAAGGTATTTTTATTAATTAAAAAATATAGTGTTAAAATGAATTAATACCTTTCGATACGGCTTTGGTGGTAAAACGCGTTAATGGGCCGAAATAAATTTTTAGAAGTAAATAAAAAATAAAATAAAATTATTTACTATTAAAAAATTTACGTTTTGTAGACAGTAAATTGACACTAAATTGCTAAAACTTTGTATTAGATCGCCTTTATTTAGTTTTCTTTACTTCACTTTACTTCAATGCAAAATACTTAAAGATATGAATGTGCTGATCTTGCTACATAAAATAGGACAGAAGACCTCCGACCTTTTCAACGTCATTGAATAGTTTTGGATGAGAAAACGGTGGAATACAAAACTTTTATTGGTAAAATCTGTCTGAACTGCGGCTGTTACTCTAAGGAGGAAGACACCACTATTCGGTCTGCTACCATGATAGCAGACCGAATATTCGTCGATTGCGTTGCGTAATCAAAGCTGTAAATGGATGGGCGACAAACAGAGGGTGGAAGGAGAATGTGGCTCTCTTGCCTCGCAGCTCCTATCAGAAACAGTTATAAATCATGACTAAGAATAAATTAGTTTTAGCCTTCAGATCTTAGATCTGGGCACATGATTCAGTCGATTTGAAACATCTCACGACGAAGCTTGGTTTTCATTATGCAGAATAATGCTCGGCCGCATACCGCTCGGGGAACTCAAGCTTATCTTAATGATATGAAATATGAATATTACTGTTATGGAGTGGCCGGCGAGACCACCGGATATGAACCCAATAAAGCACGTCTGGGACTTGCTGAAAAGAAAAGTTAAGTACAGAATTCCAGCTCCTGCCAACGTGGGTGAACTGCGAATCGCCGTAGTTGAGGAATGGGATAGACTATCCCAGGAGACCATCGGTAACATCATTCTCAGTATGCCTAGACGGGTAGAAACTTTAATAAGAGCACGTGGAGGAAAAACGCGATATTATTCAGCATTTTCTAATTTCATGAATTGTTATTTTAATATTAATTTTCACTTATCCCGGTTACATGAAAAGTTCCATAATGTACCATTTTTCACAAATAGCCATACTCGCAAAATCTGTTCTTAATGTGATTTCATTTTAAGTAAAACAAATAAACTTTAAATAACAAAAGAAGTGTAGTAAGTAGAATTCAAAATAAAACTATATTTTTTAAATTATGGACCTTTTTTTTGTGTTACGCTAAATATATACATATATATAATATACATGTATAAATCGTTAAACTAAGAATTGAAATCGTATTGCTAGTTGGCTCGTACCACCACTAGTAGGTAAGGACCATTTACAAATATTCTTTATCTATTGAGTGCCGCGGTCACGTCCTTATTGTGTCATGTTTGTAAGTATTAAATTCGTTAAGGCTAAAGTGAGCGGTTCGCCACTGTCTCTATTCTCTCGCTTCCAATCATTGGCTAAAATGGTTTTTCTGCAATATTATGAACAGTATTAGCCGAATTGTATTTAAATACGCCCTTGTGTGATGCACAAACCTACAGACAATCATCGAATATTTAGCTATACTTATAATGAAACTGTAACTGGGCCCATCTGCGTATTGCAGACGCGACTGCGTGTAGCACAAGCGACGTAGTAAATAAATGAAGTTGCAAGTTTAAAAAACATGTTTCCCACCACATCAAGTAGTCAAGAACATTACGCATACTTGCCGGGATTTGGAATTTAACTATTACGTACTTTACACGTACGTCTCCTACGTTTTAAATGTCACGTTATATCTGTAGCTTTACGAATATATTCGAGAAGATAATATTCCGCAACATTATAAGTAAAATAATAAAAGTTGCCCTGAGCGATTTCGGTCAATGTTGACAATCTCCGTAGATCTGATGAAAATGAGAGAGCACAGAATGCCTTGGCAGACAGCAGCAAACTCCTCGGTAAAGGCTTAAATATTGAATATATAGTGTCGCCACATTTATGAGGACCTTACTGCTAGGGCAAAAAATGTTTGAAATTTTTTAGGTTAATCAAATTCAAATTCAATTGTTTTTCATTCATGAACGACTATCACGGGCACTTGTGTAGCGTTCACACAAATACATATAGTAGTAGTAGTACAGGTTTACATTAGTGCGAGGTGACGGTTATAATTCGTTAACTTAAAGCTTCCGTACGCACCTTGGTCTTAGATGAGCTTTAATGACCTAGCCGCTTTTCTTTGAGCAATCAGTAATTAGCTATGGAGTTTTAACAATTCTTACCACAACTTTTTTATTGTTTATGTGCTTAATATAATATAGTATGTATCTAGAAGCTTACGTTATACATTTATTATTGAGACATATTTGCAATGCTATCTAATTGAAACCATCCCTTAGCAAGATAAGGAAGGTCATTAATGAAAATGAGAAATAGGAGGGGTCCTCATAGAGACCCTTAAGGGACACCTATTTCCACAAATGATACGTTAGACCGCTTTCCATTCACGTAAATCTTTTTAGTCTTTAAGATAGGAAATCATTGAATCTAGAGTATTTTATGTTGAATATAATCAAAGACTTTGAAAAGGTCGCAGAACATGTCGAGTGCTTAACGTGGCTCCCCCCAGTAAGAGTCAACTAACAATGCGATTTCAACTTCTCCTTTTACGACTACTATTCTTAGTTGGTGATAAGAGCTGAGACTGACGGATGCCAAATCCAACCCTCCAAAGTCCGGCACCTATTCTTAAATTGGCTTTTGTCCACGTTGCTTACTCTGTGATATCGAAGATGTGGCCAAATATTATGATGCCGGGGCGGTACCTTTCGATAGACAGGGACACAGAGCTCGACTCACCGAATGGCGTCCCGGTAGCCGCCGATGAGGCCGACGAGCGCCCGCAGGAAGGCGCGCGACACCGCGTCGCCCAGCGCGTGCTTGTCGCTCAGCGCGCGCCGCAAGCTCGCTACCTGGTCGGCACATTGCATTGTCACCCTTTGGTAGTAGCAGTGCGCGCACGCCGGACCCAGCCAGGGCATTACCACTCAATCCCGATAACAATCGTTACATCAGCACCCGGACCCGCCAACCTGCCGCTTTATCATTTAGCAGGGGCTTCCTATTCAGGCTGATGAACATTGTTATAAATATCAAACAAATAACACTTCAGAAATTGAAACCAGCTTACGCACACTAGCAATCTAAATCTGAACGGCATAAACGACAAAACCAAATGTACAAAAAAGCTTTAAACCCTGATTTAATAAAAAAATTGCGTTGTTGGCGTCGACAAGTGATTATATGGATTGTGACCACCGAATACACCTATCTGTACTTATAATAGCACTGTAACGGATCGGATCGGATATGCAGTGCATCTTTTTGGAGGGCATTCTGTCATCGATGCTTTACACGAAACTATCCTTATTTGTTTGCCTGTCTGTCTGTATCTCGACCACGCATCACGCTGAAAATACTGTAGGAATTCTAATGAAACTACAAGATTTGAGTTCATACTTCGAGGATGGACATCCGGAATTCAGCAGTTCATTTGAAATAAAACTGTTTTACGATTTTACACCATTGAATACCGATACAAATAATTCATTTTGCACTGAATAGATTGTAGTATCTACACCATCCAAATGTACATCTGATGAATATGATTGGAGATAGAGAGCCCACTCATCAGCGGACAGCAGCGAACTCCTCAGTTGAGGCTTAGCGATGCTGAATACATAGTGTTGCCACATTTATTAGGATTTTATCTAGCTATAAAATCCTGAATGAAAAATGATATAAATTTTCATGGAATCAACTAAAACTACGATTTTGGATTCTTTCTTTAACGATTACTGTTCTTTGTTGCTGTTAGGAGCGGAAACTAATAGATACCGAATCTCCTTTCAAACTTCCTAAGTTGCCACCCATCCATTTACTGACTTGGGTCAACGTTGCTAACTCAGCGCTATCGATTAATATGTGGTGCTGTTATTTAGCTACACATCAGTAATTTGTTATAGGGAATTAAAAGTACTCTAAGTAAGGCGAAACGGGGGTGACTTCCTGGGACGGTCATTTGCGATTGGTAATGTTGATATGATTGAAGGTTTCGAATAACACACATCACGCCCACACCTCATCGTTTGCTTAAATACTTTAAAAGAATTTGCATAGCTGTATTTTATATCTTTACTTTATATATATATATATATAGGTTGGTATATTTGGCACTCCCAGAACGATTGAAAAAACTTTTACGTTAGGTGTCTGATTTACTGTGGTAGGTTGTGGACTATGCAGCTGTACGCTGCGTGCCATAAATAACGCGGGCGAATCTGCAGTTCGTAATAGATTACTTAGTTACTAAATCAGGGTTTAAAACGTCTTTTTTTCATGTTTTGTACTTTTGGAATGAGCACTTTGATATTTGTCTTCATATTTTTCTTTGCGAGTTTTATCAGTCGTATCCGCCATATTAGATTTACTGTGTCGTACATAGCAACGAGCACCTGCGACACATAAACCGTAACCCCATTGCCCTCCCGTATCCGGGTAACAAGCTAAAAGAGCAACTGGCTAGTGGTCCGCCCGCCCCCAGTCAGTGCTCTCGTGGACTAGTGGACCGTAGCGAGCACGCACCATGTCCTGCGGGAGGCTCTCCAGGTCGCGGAAGGGGGTCCTCAGCTCGTTGGCGTCCACGTCCAGCACCACCACGTCGCCCACCTCCGACATCCTCACCGTCTGCCGACAATGACAACTATCACAGAACGCTCCTTCCGAACCAGCTTTTGTGCATTTATTTTATATACATAAACGTTAGAAAGTTGAACCACTGAATCACCGATCAATCAGAGCCGAGAGCAAAGTACTTCTTGTCAAGACGAATCAAACGAGCCTAAAATATATGTCGTTGCATCATTTATTTCAGAGTCCAAATGGCTGGCTGTCGCATCGAGGGGCCGGCACGATGGCGGGGATGCCAAAATCAGAATAAATGTATTCGCTTGAAACATTACAGTTGCATAGATGTTATCATACTAGATTGGCATCCGATTTACTTATATAACATTTCAGCTGAATAAGTAGTAGGGAAGTGATTAAATTCGAGTACAGACCGACGGACACCGGAACACTGACACTGACGAAATTAAATAAAAGTCAAACAACACTGATTAAAACCTGGTCAGATTGCCGTTCGGTCGCGGCCTGTGTGCAAACGGCGCGCCGCCCAATCTTTGTAATTTGAACTGGTTCGATATAAAACTGGCCCCGAGAGGATCAAATCGTTTTCCTTTCAGATTGGCCACGAAGGCCCACTTCCCGGGTGCGATCCAGGCGAAGTCACAAACTCCACGCTTCCGTCGTAAAGCCGGCTACAGAATCAAAAGTCTCCTTCCGACCGTGTCGAAGGTCGGAACTCCGTTACCGCAACAACCGCTAGCCCGGCTCCGAGCCGGCGCACTCACCTGCATGACGCACCGGGGCACGCCGATGAGGAAGGGCATGGGCGCCAGCAGGTAGTCCGCCAGGTGGCGCGGCAGGATGGGGATGAAGATGTGCTGCCACGACATGGGGAACAGCGTGGCGTTGGCCGCCTGCACGCACGCCGACAGCCGCGCCGGCTTGCTGGCCACCACGGCCACGCGCCGCTCGTGCAGGAGCGCCGCCCACAGCCCCGCCATGCACTTGGCGTCCACGGCGCTGAAGTACTCCGTGAGGTTGCACTGCGCCACACTCGCCCGGTTACATTCGGCGGGCAGGGTGGTACGGGCTCACCCTGCCCGCGCAATGCTTTTCTTAAATCAAATCATGATTAAATGCATTTCCGGCTCAGACGGGGAAGCCGATGGTCATCACGCTCTAAGCTTTAGTCGTTAACACCGCGCCCCAAACGATATCTTACACAGAACTTTTATTTTGTAAACGTGCCCTTCGTACTTGAGGAGGCGGTAAGCGCCCTGACACTCGTCCCTTGGCAAAGCGGCAAAAGCCTGTTATGAGTCGCGACGCCCAGCCGTGTCGGCGGGCGCCGCTGCAAGAATCTTAAATATGCCCCACTTTTGCACCAATATCTCATGGTTCCGCTGGCGGTGTGGAGACAACTGGTCGCTCGGGTGGGTGCACTAAGGGTTTCACCCGGGAGATTGGGCGCCGTAGAAATATTCACTTTTTAATATTATCGTAATAAAAAAACAGACGCGCCATTTTCCGGAAACAATATTTTTGTTATTATTTTCGCTTTGTGGTTGATTATTAAAAATTTAAAATGTCCAGTTCAACTTGGAAGCAAAGCAATAGAAGATTTCACTCCGCCGGGAATAATAATCGAGAGCGAACAGCCTGTTGCCAGCGAAACCTATCAGAGTACGTAACTTTCATACAGTGAAGAACAAGTGTGATATAAATCGTCTAAGTCACGTATGGTATCGTCCACCTCGACTGTAAGCCCGATCTACCAAACTCGTATTAGAAAACACTAAATTGGGATTTTTCATGAAACTTTCCAAAGGTTTTACCACCACTTCTGCCGGTAATTTGCAAAGTCGGTAGAACCTTTAGGTTGCGACGTGTGCGGGCGACTCACGTTCTCGGGGATGGTGGGCAGCTTGTGGTCGGGGCGCTGGCACGCGAACACGCCGCGGCCGGCGTCGTACGTGACGCGCAGCGCGTGCCCGGGCGGCGGCGGGCGCGCGCGGCACGCGTCCAGGAACGCCGCCAGCTCGGCGCGCCGCTCGCCGCCCGCCAGCGCCGCCGCGCACGACAGCAGCCTGCGGGGGATGTATGTTTTAAGCTTGGCACTATCACCTTCCTGCGTGTCTGCGTGGCATTACTGAAAATCGCTTGGCAATGGGCACCCTGCTTTTACTATTTTCTGTTTATTTATTTCGTTAGATACACCATCGATACAGCTTGTTATAGATTTGCCCTGCTCGCCGAGGCAAGTGGACTCCACACTAAATATCTTAGTAGTAGTAAAACTTCTTTAGGCGCGACAAGGGAGTAACTCAGACTTTGTCTGACAGAGGTAACGCCTACGTCAGACGTCTGTGTAGTTTCAGCTATTTAAAAGTAATAATTTGGATTGTTCGTAAGTATATGTCATATACTCCACGCTTCTTGACTTATACGCCAGCTTGTGGCAATCGGATCAATTGTGAATAGCAAAGTGAATAAAAATTGAACAGTTAAAAAAAAAAAAAATTAATTGCATTGTTTTATGAAAATCTCTAAATATTTATTACTTTTAAATAAGTAAATTATAAATCAATTTTCTGACGATTGCGTCATTCTATAATATTCAATGACAAGGTTTAATTGACATGTCCTGATCTAAACTTCAATCATTCTATTTAACAAATGAAAATATTAATAAAATTTGAAAGTGATATTAATGAATTTTAAATAGAATAACATTTGACTCTTTCATCAATAAATAATAATAAAAAGTTTTACTTCAATCGCGCGTAAAGGTTACACGCACACACTTTTTATTTTTTAATGCACAGCTTTTAACCGTAGTTTTTATAACACCACTTTTATAAATCACGTGGAATATTACTGACATACTGAGTGTAATTCTGTCTGTTTCCGGCTTGAGATATGATGAAACAACTCTAAGCCATGGAGGATTTGCTGGACATCTCGGGATTTTTTTTTTTTAATTCAAGGGAAATCTAAAATGCAAGGCGGAAGAAGTCGCGAGCAACAGCTAGCTATAATATATACAGTGGCGGGAATACCATACAAGCCGAAAAGCCCGGCTTGCGTTACAATCATCATCATCTCAACCAATGGACGTCCACTGCTGGACCTAGGTCTTTTGTAGGGAGTTCCACAATGCACGGTCCTGGGCCGCTTGCCTCCAACGGCTCCCAGCTACTCGCCTGATGTCATCTGTCCACCTCGTTAGGGGCCGACCTACGCTGCGTTTACCGGTGCGGGGTCGCCATTCCAGCACCTTAAGACCCCAACGTCCATCGGTTCTCCGAGCTATGTGCCCCGCCCATTGCCACTTCAGCTTCGCAACTCGCTGAGCTATGTCGGTAACTCTAGTTCTTCTACGGATCTCCTCATTTCTGATTTGATCACGTAGAGATACTCCTAACATAGCTCTCTCCATCGCCCGCTGAGTGACTCTGAGCCTTCTTATGAGGCCCATAGTTAGCGACCATGTCTCTGATCCGTAAGTCATCACTGGCAACACGCACTGTTCGAAGACTTTAGTCTTCAGGCACTGGGGGATTTTGGACGAGAAGATGTCACGAAGTTTCCCGAACGCTGCCCATCCGAGTTGGATTCGGCGGTTTACCTCTTTCTCGAAATTGGACCTACCTAACTGGATCGTGTGTCCTAGGTATATATACTCGTCTACAATTTCGAGTGCAGAGCTCCCAATAATTATTGGGTGGAGCGGAACATGAGCGTTGGACATAATTTTCGTCTTGCTCATGTTCATACGAAGGCCCACCTGTTGAGAAACTCTGCTGAGGTCATTAAGCATCTCCTAAAATAATTCATACTTCATAGCAATGAGGAAATAAACACGATGTATTAACTGACTCAATAGTGTATGCACAATGAGTATACAAGCACTACGGCTGGAGGTGTGTGGTGTTCGAACGCAGCGGTACGGAATATCCCGAACGCAGCGAACTTCCGAGTGGCGGCGATAGAATGCCAAAATAGCACGATCGAGCACGAAGACCTCTCGCTTTGTCTCACTCACTCTCGTTGGCTTGCATGGGGCTTAATTTTTACTGCTTTCACCTATAGAAATGTTAGTATTTTTTCCAGCCGTTTCCAGCCCGCTTCGCTGGGCGAATTGAAAAAGGAAATAAATTACATTTTATGTTTCATTTTTATTTATTTTTTTCATATTTTTATTATTCTCCTTTTTTTATTTTTGTATGAACATAAATAGGCCCCGCGGATAGAACTGTAAGCATCGATATTGTTTAGACTTACTCAAATTCCAAATTCCATCGATTTAGCCTGTATCTTTCATCCAGGTGATTTTTCTCACTAATATTTATTGTAACTTTCAATGTGCAATCATTTCCGTGCCTTTCTTCCAAAAATTAATAATAATTGACATGAAGAAAAAAATTTGAAATGAGCATTGAAAGTTTAAGTTAAAGTCATTGCAAGTCTCATATGTGAAGTTGAAATCTGTCTAGGTTCAAGTGCGACGAATTTTCTGTTAACTAAAATTTTCTCCGTGACATCAATTTTTTATAGAAAATAAATTGTGCATGTTTTTTATGAATTCTATTGGAATAAGTAACTAAATTTCTTTTCCACATCTCATGTGCTTGGAAAATGCATTCATTTTAATCTGTTACATTTCCGCGATCCCGCAATAAAAGAATTCGTCGGTTATGTAGTCTGCAAAAGTAAAATGAATGTAAAATTCTTAGTCCGTTGATTGGATAGCTACATGTAAAGTTAAGTTTTTGAAACCTCTCAATGACTTTTTCTCCGCTGCCAAAAAGACGATTGTTGTAAGGAAATACACGAATATCCCTACATACACGAAGATCCCCACCAAATTTGGAGTCTGTAGAAGTTACAGGTTAGAAATAAAAATTTTAGATTTTAACACCCACCCCCGCAATTCCTGTCGGAAGTAGACTTTATTGAAATCCATTTTGAGATGTTCTTTATGTGAATAATAAAAGATTCCTACCATATTTAGAATTTTTAGAAGCTATATTTCGAAATTGAAATTTTTTATTGTTAACACCCACCCCCGCGAACCTTATTGGAGGTGATTCATTGTAAAATCCGCTCGAAGATCATTTTTATATTACATATAGAACACTCTCACTAAATTTGGAGTCTATGGGAGCTATCGCTTGGAAATTGAAAATTTTCATTGTTAACGCCCCCGCAATCTTCTTTGGGGTGGGATATCGTAAAATTTGTTCATAAATCATTTTTACATCACTCATAGAAAATTCCTACAAAATTTGGAGCTTGTAGGAGCTTTAGCTGGAAAATTAAAAATATTAATTGTTAATACCCACCCCCGCAACTCCCTGTGGGGTGAGCTATCGTAAAATTCGTTCATAGCCTATTTCTACACCTCTTACAGAAGATTCCTACCAAACTTGAAGTCTATAGGAGCTATAGTTTAAAAACGGGAATTGTTCATTGTTAACGCCCCCGCAATCCCCTTTGGGGAATGAATTTCTTAAAATCTATTCAAAGCTGACCTCTACATAGCAAAAGTAATATTCCTATAAAGTTTCACGTTTCTAAATCTTATGGTTCCCGAGAATTCGTGGTTTGTGACTATATAGATGGGAATTCTTCGATTATCATCGAAATTTTAAACTTTTTATCGGGCTTTTTTAAAATTTTCTTACATACAAAACTTTCTCCTGACAATTCTGAAGATAAAAAAAAGCCCAATTGGTCCAGCCGTTCTCCACTACCGTGAGTAGATTCTTAGGTGAATGTAAAAAACCATAATCCCTTTAATACACTCTGTTGAAATCCATGAAAACAAAAGAATCAAGAGAAAATGCTTATCTTTTGTTTTTATTAGCGGGATAAATGTTCATAAAAGTAAAAAGGCAATAAAAAAATGAAGGAATGTTGGAATTCAAAAAATAGATAGCCATAAACCATCTAGGAAAAATTTCGCATCGAATGGTGGTAGTTTCATGTCGATACGATCAGTGGTTTAGGCGTGATTGAGCCTCAAACGAAGACCATTTTCATTATATATATATAGAAGAAGATATGGACAAAAAAAACAACATTACGGGTTGAAGTTCGCCAGGATGTCAAATTTGAACAACTTTACACTTCTCCTATAGATTGAATGAATGAATGAATACACTTTTATTGTACACCAAAGAAACAAAAAATAGTTACAAAGATATAAATACAAATCAAGAGAGTACAATTTGGTGGCCTTATCGCTACATAGCGATTTCTTCCAGGCAACCAATGGCGTAAAAGGAAAAAACATAGAAAAAGAGGTAGGTGGTGCAATAAATAAGATTTAAAAATTATACAAATATATAAATATAAATAAAAAATATATATGTATATAAATATAACTATATATAGATTGTTGTGATTCATAATTCAAAGTTTATTTTTGTTTGCGGAATAGTGCATTTCATTGTTTTTTTTTCATTATTAATTAAAGTTAATCTTTTTAACAATGTGTTCAAATTGGGTGAAAATTGTTTCTTATGGCGGGCTCAGGTGTGTGCCAGTGGCGTACATTGCATATATGCAAATAAGCAATGCATACTCTACCCTCAGGGTCTTAAAGAGCCTTCAGATAGGACCATTAATGTTTTGTAATTAAAAAAACACTAAGTAAAAAATATATAAAAGCGCCATCTAGTAATGAGCGGCCAAACTTCTAGGTCAATTGTCGCTAGACGTACAAAATAAAATCTTCTGCTTTGTATTTTAATTTTAAACCGTAAACGCTAATCATTTACCCTTTGAAACACGTAAAAATACCGATATTATTATTTAAATCTCATGTTATCGATTGCAGGGTAAATCAATTATTATAAATCACTCGACATATGACGCCATCTACTGTTGCATAGAAATATCAAATAAAATAATCACGCCCAAAGAAAGAATCGTTCTGCTAGATGTGTGCGTGCAAGTTAGTAGTGTGTGTCGTGTAATGTTATAATCGTGCGCTTGTACTTACAAGATTAGCATCGGTCTTGTGTGAACAGTTTCATTCGTAAATTCCGTAAGTGTGGGTGTCTATAAGCACTGCTTACGGAAGTGGATAATAAATTAAGTGTTTGATTATTTTATGAATAAAATGATTTGCTTGGTTTGTTGTTGTTGTTAACGGTCATTATTCATTTTATAGAATTAAAAACATTATTCAGAAATGTAAGTACCTTTTAGTGTCTTTTAAGAAAATTAAGGAACTAATATTATCGAATTATTCTTTCGTTTTAAAAATAAGTTATGAAACCAAACGCTGTCTAAATTTTGAAAAATGAACAATTTAGGTTTTCCAGGTATCATTGGAAAGTGAGAGAGTTAAAAACAAATATGGTTTCTATTTATTTTTTACATATCAAAATAAAAAAGCGTTCGTACCCATACTTACAAAAAAATTAAAGACATATTTTGACTAATTTCGATTGCAATATTATCATTAGCATATTCAATCGCCATTATTGTTTATCTTCGAACAATGCATACAACAATAAATTCAGTAACTTATAAAAGTTTGAGTAGTGATAGTTTAATGTGTTAAGGTTAATTTATAGTTTATTTATTCATTTTATAATGAAAGCAGTCTTCATTCGTGCGGTCTTTGTTTGGGTTCAGTGTGCCTGGAAAAAGTACCTGGAGAAAACTTTAATTTCTATCCCTATATCGTAAAATTAGAAATCATTCGCAAAGGAAGGTGTGTACCAATGTTACAAATATCCCAAAAAAAAGGTGATAAAGTAACACGTATGTTTAATAATAACTTAGCTAAGCGGCCAACACACCAATCGATTATTTTGCTTTCCTTTTCATTTATTGTCCAATATACGTAAAGTGTGGAATGATAAAGGACATTGTGATCTTAATAATTTTCATAAAGACGCTAAAAACATGATATATTGGAAAAAAATATTATCATCATCAGTGTGCTTAGAAAATGCTGCCGAATGGTGTGTCATAATTTTGTGACGAAAATCAGGGTATGTACTTTTATGCAATTAGCAGTAGATAGACGATAGTATTAAATCAATCAAAAATATAACTTTCGTAAAGTAATTTGATTATAAACCGACATATCTAAAATCTAAATTTTTATTTTACTTTATGTTTGTGCTGCACGCCACTGGTGTGTGCAAACGTTAATTGGTGAACAAAAGGTAAATTATTTAACTGTTTTGGAAAGAAAACAGCTAATACCATCACCGAAACCTACGCCAGACTTATGTATTTTTAAACCTAGTAAAAATATTAAGAGAAAAAGATCGGTATACAATTGTAGTTGGGTTGTTGCATTCTAATAAATTATATTTTGTATTGCATATTTTATTCTAATGAAAAGAACGTTTGGAACGCGGCTGGTTACAATGATTTAAATAACTTATCAGGTGCTATAAAAAGACACCCGAATTCACATAAACATTTGTGTTTTTTTTTTTTATTCGGCAATCGGCGCATAGAAACTTCTTTATCCCACCAATTATCAATTGAAATTTCCATCATAATTCGCGTGTTGACCATAATCGTAGTAATTTTCAAAGATTAGTTGATATTGTTTGTCATTTGGCACAGCAAGAACTACCTTTTATAGGTCATGACGAGTCCAATCGTTCATTAAATAAAGGAAATTTGTATTTTTACTTTCAAAATACGATCTTGTTTTAGAAAAACGTATGCAAAAATTAGGGCTTGCCTATCTTCAAAACCCTAGGAACGCCACTGAATATATACATATATATTATAGCTCCGTACGAGACGTGCACCGTTCCAGCGGCTGACGACCGGCGGGGCGTCGCAAAGCACCCTCGCGCACTTAATACACAATTGCATATATTTTGTTCGCAAGCTCCATGGCCATTTTGGTTAATCAACAAATGAATTCCTAAATATCGTCGCTATATGAGCCGCTATCATACAAAATCGCACGAAATATATAGATCTTTTTCTTCTACAAGTAAGCTTTAACTGTAATCTCACCTGGTGGTAAGTGATGATGTAGTCTAAGATGGTAGCGGGCGATCTTGCTAGGGTGTGTGGTAGTAGTACCCCTAATCGGTTTCTGCGCGACATCGCACCGGAACACCGAATCGCTTAGCGTCTTTGTCGGTAGCGTGGCAACTAGCCACGGCCAAAGCCTCCCACCAGACCAGAGGAAGTTCATAAACTATACATTACCAAATTATCCCAGCCGGGAATCGGAAAATAAAACAAAATACGGAGGTCGTCATAGCAAAGTATATCCCACACAATATTGGAGGAGTATATCCCTAAAATTCTTCATATATTCAGACGAAATATGAAAGTATAGATCGTTTGCAGCTTGTGAGCTTCACGTAGCCGGATGCACACCGGCCGGTGAGACGACAGATCCCGCCCCCGCTATCACATCACCTACGAGCATGCGCATGCGCGCACATAAACATGGCATCGAATGCTAGAGCAATGGAACCGGAACCGAAGTGCTGAGCCGAGGCCGCCGTGCCACCAGTGGGCCAACGAGGCACACCAATTAGAATAATCAAGAAAAATATCAAAACACCCTTTGAGTCCGAAACGTGATAAATATCATAATAAATATTTCGCATTGGCAATTTACTCTTTCCCTAGAAAGAACATTGTGCAAGAACTACTTGACACATTACAACGGTAACATTTTGCGAGATGCATTGTTTATAGCAGGGTATATAATTAACGTGGAATAGGAGAAGTTAACCCCCGTTTATAACTACACGCATTGTTTGGATATTATTTCCACTAGTGCGCCAGTGCTCGGGGAGGTGGTTGCGGTGCTGTAGTACAGTACTCACTTGTAGAAGATGTCGTGCCATGGCAGGTGGGACAGCAGCACCAGAGCCGTGTTCGTCTTCGGGTCGTAGCGGCAGAAGCAGAACGTGTACTTGGAGTCCACCGACGTCAGCACGAACGAGTAATGTTGGACGAATGTGCTGAAACAGATCGAGTAATGACGTCAAGTCAAGCCAGCTCACCACCCCCGCAAGGAACGAGTGGCTAGACTGCCAGCAGTAGTCAGTGCGAGCCCAGTCCGCCACTTGTGCTTTGCCTTCTATATTACTTTGATTTGAGAATATAATCCTATAAAAAAAAGATAAAGACGCTCGCACTTACTTTTCAAACTGACATGGGAATGTAAACTTTGGTATGTTTTTCAACTCTTCCTCATTTTTGTAAGTCTCTGGGTATTTCCTCACTATGTAGGGCTCTCTTACGTGATCACCGGGCGACACTTCACAGAACAATTCAAACAGGAAGCGAACGGTATCTCTGTAAACACAAAATGGGATACTATTAGACCATGTCTCATTTATAGACATATTTGATCAAAGTATATTTTATCTCTATTTCATTTAACACACATTATTGACGCCCTACATTTTATTAAATTTTTTGGAGAAACTTCTCAGGCGTCGATTAGTTAATTTTGTAGGACGAGAATTAAGAGGCAAGCTGACGTGCAGGCAGGCTCCTTGCACGAGGAGAGGACAACTACAACGTGGACAGAAGGAGAAAAGCTATATTTACCATCTCTCTGGCTAACACGACAAGCGTGCGCGCGCAGTACTGCAATGGGACAATTTAATGCGCGTTTAATTCAGCAGTTTCACTTCCATCAAGTGCACTGCGCTTCTTCAACTTCCTAGTACACTTTGTATAACCCCTTAAGAATTGTTTGGAAAAACACTTTATAGGGTTCACTTTTTATTTTAAATTGTAAATACATACTGATTTTAATGCCCTAACTTCATTAACATACAGACAGACGGACAGATATCTTAGCATATAAAATATATAAATTTTAATTGCAGAGTGAAGCTGCTGGAAGAATTTACGATTGAACATTTTAAGTTACTATTCAATACCTATCGACAAATAATTAATGTATGACTGGTGCACGAATTAAGGCCTCGCCCCAATGGAGGTTAAATTCTACAAGTGGTTTGAAGGCAAAGTAGAATTGAAGATATATTAACAATCATGTGTATTGTTGCTAGGGTAGTGTGACAGATTTTGCGAGCTCGCGAATTAATCGATTGTCTTATAACCGGGGGCTGAGCGAGGGTCGATCTAACGAACTGATATCAATATTTGGCTCAAAATAATCTGCAAAACACTACAATTCAGATTTTGTCTAGTTGTTACTCGCGACAACGTCGACTTCGACTTTTAAAACTATGATAATATCTCCTAAGATATTCATTGAGTTAAAATAAATGAGAAATTTATTCAAAATTAAATACTTGATTCATGATTCAAATAATGCTTATATAAATACGCCTTCGCAAATAATGCATAATTTTAAAACTTTAAAAGTTAGTAAGTATGCGCTGTCATGCATTTTAGAACTTTATGGACTTCAATCGAGGGCTAACTTGTGAAACTAAAAAAATAGGTGCTACATTGTTTAACGATTTATGCAACGCATCAAAAGCTAGCTCGTTCAGTCCTCTCTCAATTTTCTTTTTGCAAAATTCTTTAATGTACATACATGGCTGGTCTATGATTTTTTGAAGTGAAAACTTCTTATGGCGCACTGCACACAGATTGTTCCGTAGATAGTAACAACTATTAGGTTCATACCTAATAGTTGTCTTTGTTAATTTAATAGTTATCATTGGTACATAATAAAAATTATTTTAACAATTATTTGGTTTACTTTGTTAGTTAGTCTGTGTAGTTAGCGATTTATTATGTTAATATTATACTTCATTGAGATAACATAATAAACATTAACAATTATATAAAACACAGTTATTGTTTTTTTTATCACTTCTGCTGTTCTTAAGCACACACTCTTTTTCTTTATATTATATATATAAAAAAGATCTATAGACTAGTGTAAAATTAAAAGTCTTCTTTCTGAGAGAGATCTGCATCCATAGCAACAGAGCCATGGATGCTGGACATGTGGTCAATAGAATTCAAACAAAAATGTGTTTGACTGATTATTTTTCCTTTCCTTAACCAAGCAACCAAGAAACTTGATATTTTGTTGAGAGGATGGGCCACACAGGATACTTTATATCCTAGGGAAACCAAGGAGTCACTACATTTGTAAAAACTGTAATAAACGGGAACAACGAACATGTGCAACAGCTAGTTATCTATATTATAAAAATAAAGTAACCAAACAACCAGAAACGGACATGTTGTCTGAGACAAATACAGCAACAATGAAATCAAAACATATTTGCTATATTGAGGTAATTAAAGCTATCAACTTCATATTGACAAAGTTGTTTTAAAGAAGACAGAGTGGACTGCTTTGTTTATCTCACACAAGATTGCAAAAAAGAGCAACTTTACCAACACCATTTAAGTTTAGTAACAGATTTATGTGCAACAGCACCACCAACACCACCACCAATGGTGGACATTCTGTGCAGCACAACCTAACCTAGCAACAAATCCACTTGATTTTTGGCATAGACTTAAATGGAAGGAGACTTACATAGATTTCTTAAAACAGCTAGTTTCAAAGTTATATGATATATTATTAAAAACTACTCAGATATTTTTATAGACTGTATGAAGGGTTAATTAATGTGTGCATATTTTGGATTTTTTTTCACTTTGTAGCAAATTTGCCCCACAGCTCCATTTAATAAAATTCTTTAATTATATTAAATTATAACATGAGACTTGTCAACATACATCCAAAAGTCACTCTCATTGAGTGCCATAGTTTAAGAAACACTATAAATCTTTGGAAACAGTGGTTGTTTTTTAAGAATCCACTTATTCAAACCATTACTTGGATTGCAACAGTCTGCACACACACTAACTGGTAACCGGACATTCAAATCACATGTCAGACTAAATTGCCAATCCAGTATAGCACACTAGCTACAGTTATCAAACACATAGCTACTTCTTGATAGACAGTAAAAAGGGGAGTTATCACACACATTGCAATCTACACATATGTCATAGTGACCAGTTTGTACACAGGAAGTAATTGTTACAAATGAACACCAAATTATTTTAGAGGAGTTACTAACTACGATCTGATGAGGGTTAAGGTCAGAATGGATGATTTGGCAGTTTCTTCAAAATATAATTTGTGTAGCGTCTATGAAAAAACCAACCTTAAAACTATTATTTTAATATTTATAAATACCGTAATCTCGAACCCATAATTGGACCTTCGGAAATTTAGATTACATCTTAGTCGGATTATTTTTTGACAATAATTATAAAATCTCTCATGATGCCATTGCCAATCGTCTAACGCCATAGATAAATCACTTTTTAGTTGGGATGGACATTTTTTTTCACTGACTGTCCATTTACTTCTTGATATGTATTACGAGAACGATGTTTGTGTCAGACTTTTATAGTAAAAATCAAGAGAAAAATTTCACTTCGCTCATTGCGATTGCTTTTCAATGTATTTTTTTTAAATAAACAACAGGCTTTGCAGTTCTGGCTGCTATAAATTCTAGCCTTTCTAAGATAGACCATGGCTCATTATTGGCATAGACTAAAGACCTATACGTTGCTTTAATTTTCCAATACGATAGCAACATAATATTATCATATTGAAGTTTTATTAAAAAATCATAAACAGATATTTAGTATAAAATTTTACTTTTTTGACATACAATTCATATATTTTGTAACACGCTTCTAGGCTAAGATTGATCACAGTGGCTGAAGTTGGTCAGGCAAACAGATTATATTGAAATGTTAATACAATATTTTATTATCTTTAATTACTTACGAAATGTAAAAAAAGCTAAAAATATTAATAAGTAATAATTATTTGAAAAAATCCTAATCAATTTAAGAAAATATCTGGCAAATATGAATTTCTAGTTAATAAAATTACTGTAACACTCGCTAAGGACTGTTACAGTAATTTAATAATCAAAGTTGAAGATACTTCCAAGTAGGTAGATTAATCGCTCAAATTGCCTGTATTTTTAATTAACTATTCCACATCACCAACTCATTACCGGTCTACTAAATGGCACGGGGCTCACCTCAGAATGAAATGGGTTTAGGCCGTAGTCCACCACGCTGGCCATGTGCGTCTAACTCCGATCATATATTTGGTGATTCTGAATGAACATCATTACAAAAAAAATATCTTTTCCAATTTTTAAGGAATTCCAATTTCCAAATAAACTTACTAGCGCAAATGAAGATGTGAATGATGGCGTTAATGTAAAGGTTAGTACTAAACTAGGTAGGTACAGAATATCTTCAATAAAGAAAACGATTTATGTTTCGTAAATTATCGTTTCATTATAAGTTGACTAACCGTTTTAGAAGAATTGTTCATGAATGCTATTTTGAAATAAAGTCAAAATGGCGGAAGATAGGCCAGCCAAGTTCCATATAAAAATCTTCACCGCTCTCTTAAAGACTCTTGGGCCTATTTTATATATTGCACAAATAGCCCTCTTCTGTAGTACAAAAAATAAGAGAGTCAGGTCCCCTTAATAAAAGAACGTAGAAAATGCCAAATACTGTGAGATTAACTGAAATATACAAGCCTGGCAGCATAGAATCAAGAACATACAGAAACCGTGTACACGGCTAATAATGCAGCATCAAAACCACTCCACTATAGATAGGACCACACACAAACGATTAGTCACTTCGTACCAGTTAGCACTTGACAGTAATTATTTTAGCCCTGATGTTCTAAGCGTTCACCACTAAATGGGAAAATGGGAAAGAAATTGCGAGCTAGCAACATTCCGTGGGCTTATTATTTATATGCGGCATTGAAACCAGCAAGCAAGTACCAAAAACCTGGCATTAAGGAAAGAAAGGGTATTATTATTGAATAAGTTAAAAAGCTATTGTTTCTCACTTCAAAAAACAACAGCAAAATATGATACAGATGTCCAAAACTTGAATGATCAAATTAAACAGTTGGAAGATTCCTTGACAACTGTCACTTCCAAATATGAGCTGTCACAAAAGCAGATCCATGAGCAAATCCAGGCAGCTGATGAGTTGTTAGCCCTAGGAACGTATAATATGGCTCGTTTTGAGTCTTTAACAAATAAATGTCAATGTACTCATGACATACCTATACCTAGTCAAGACTGTAGTAATATATTCACTGACAATTTGGATATTTGCCCAGAGAGGTCTGGAAATGCAACACATGTTCCTGTATCCTTAAATTCTACTTTATCTGCTAAACCTAAAAAACAAAGTATAGTAATATCTGACAAAATAGGTAGAGGTTTAGGTCCTATTATGAATTGTTACCTAAACCACTCAGTGACAAATATATGTTCACCGGGGGCTAGTTTTGATTGTGTCAATAATAGCCTAAATGAAAAAAATCTAGATAGGCATACAAATGTTGTCTTATTGTTAGGGGACAGTTTAAATGTCAAAAAGCATCAGATTATAAGATGCATTGAAAAATTACTGCTTTTAAATAACAAAACTAAATGTAAGTTTGTAATGTGTGCCTTTCCTTATTGTGGCACTCTAAACTCAAAACAAAATGAACATATTTATAAATTAAACTTATTAATCTATAATTTGACATACCGTCATAGCGACGCAATTTTTTATTTTGACATTAATAAATTCACGTCATCATTTGTAATGACAAGAGATAAATTGTATCTGCCTAAAAAGTGTAAGCAGCAGATAGCGTTTTTACTAGCTTATAATTTAAATGATACTGTTACAACTGTTGTAACAAAGTCTATTGACACTTTTACAAATTGTACTTCAAGTACTTCTATTTCTATTACTGACCCTAGTACTTGCGCTAGTACTATTAAGAAATTTAATAATGATTTAAACTAGTTAATAAGACAACGGAGGAGCTCTGCCATATGAACATTGTACACCAAAATATACAGAGCTTCACCGGCAAAGAATTAGAAATAGAGCTGTTTGTGGAGAAACTCAATGTACATATTTTGTGTATAACTGAGCACTGGCTCACTGGTACACAAGTAGCAGTAAACATCGATAACTTTATATTGTCAAGTGCGTTCTTCAGAAGGACTGCAATTCACGGTGGATCTTTAATTTTTGTACGTAATAATATAATTTGTAAAGAACGAAAAGACATAGTTGGTCTTTCTGTTGAACGCATTGCAGAACTGTCTTGTGTGGAGCTGGAGCGATTTATAATAGTGAGTGTATACCGACCCCCTTCAGGTGATTTTAGCGATTTCGAGAATGTCATGGAGGATGTACTAAAGCGTTTGTGTCTTTCTACTAAAAAAGTAATTGTATGTGGCGATTTCAATGTCGACATTTTACTAGAAAATGCAACAACTGCTAGATTGCTTAACTTATTTAAATGTTTTAATTTGTGTCACACTTTTAGTGAACCTACTAGAGTAACTGCAACTTCAGCATCCTGCTTAGATAATATTTTTTTCAATTGTGACATTTTAGATAAAAGAATAATTAATAATTTAAGGTCAGATCATTGTGGTCAACTTATTACTGTTTTAAATACTATCAATAAAAGCAGACAAATTATAAAGTGTAGGCCAATAACTAAGACTAAATTAATGCGATTTAAACGTGAAATTACTGCGAAAATCCCTGGTATTCCGTGCGAACATTTTCATCCGGACAGTCTTTATAGTGCACTATTTAATACTATAAACAACGAATTTAATAGAGTATTCAACTTTAAGCACATCAATGTCAGTAATAAATTAAAATTTAGTGACTGGGCTACTGTAGGTATATATAAAAGTAGGGAGAAGTTGTATGAGCTGTATGATGAAAAACAATTTAATCATACTCCAACTTTCGTAGAACACGTAAAAAAATACTCTAAAATATTTAAGAATGTTTGCACTAATGCGAAATCGCTACACATTAAATATAGTATAATGAAATCTGATAACAAAGTACAAACAACCTGGAAAATAGTTAATTACGAGTCAGGAAAAACTAAATCTCGTGATGTGGATTTTGAACTTATTGTTGATAACAATAAAGTGACGTCTGACAGGGAGGTTGCTAATACTTTCGAAAACTTCTTTCAGAATGTTCCCATTTTGTTAACAGATTCTCTAAGCTCTTCACCAATAGCAGCTCAGCGTATATTGAGAGATAATGTTAAAGAGTGCAATGTTTTATTTAATTTTAAACATATATCTGCAATAGATATTGTAAAGAATTTCAGGTTATTAAAGTTGAAAAAAACCGGTGATCTGTGGGGTATGTCGGTGATGGTCATTTCTAACATTATTGACGTTATTGCCCCTTATCTAGCTGTAATTTTTAATGAATGTGTTGATATGGGTATTTTTCCGAACCTAATGAAATGTAGTAAATTAATACCCCTTTTTAAATCCGGTCATAAAAATGACCTTAACAATTACAGGCCTATTTCAATCTTGCCAACTCTTAGTAAGGTCTTTGAAAAAATTATACTTTATCAACTTTTAAATCATTTTAATGTAAATAACTTACTTCATCCGGAGCAGTACGGCTTCACTAAAGGTCGTAGTACAACGGATGCAGGCGCAAGACTCATAAAGCATATTTACGATGCCTGGGAACGTTCGCAGAATGCCATTGGTGTTTTCTGTGATCTGTCCAAAGCATTCGATTGCGTTGAACACAAAACGTTGTTATTAAAACTAAGCCACTATGGCATCAAAAACGTTGCACTCAATTTAATTGCCTCTTATCTAAGTGATAGAGTTCAAAGGGTATGCGTAAAAGACATAAAGTCTAAGGGATCGTCTGCCTTAATGGGTGTCCCACAAGGCTCAATTTTGGGTCCCTTATTGTTTCTGGTGTATATAAATGATCTGCCACACCATGTCAGGGGCACTTGTGAGATTGTACTGTTTGCAGATGATACATCTCTCATTTTTAAGACTGATAGAAACAAAGATAATTTTGACGACGTAAACCGTGCTTTGTCACATGTGTCAGACTGGTTTACTGTTAATAACTTACTTTTAAATGCAAAAAAAACTAAGTGTTTGGAATTTGTTTTGCCTAACGTAAAAAAAATTGATAAAAACATCATAATAAATGGAGAAACACTAGAAATAGAAAACTCCACTGTTTTTCTAGGAGTGACCTTAGATTGTAAGCTACAGTGGGGTACCCATATAGAAAGCCTAGCGAGTAAACTCAGCTCGGCTGCATATGCAATCAGGAAAATTAGACAGCTTACCGATGTTGAAACAGCTAGGCTTGTTTATTTCGCATACTTTCACAGTATTATGTCCTATGGGATCTTGCTGTGGGGAAAAGCTGCAGATATTGAAAGTATATTTATACTACAGAAAAGAGCCGTACGATCAATATATAAACTTGGATCACGCGAATCGCTTCGTGAAAAATTTAAACAAATAGGTATTCTTACAGTAGCTTCGCAATACATTTATAGTAATATAGTCTTTGTGAGGCAAAATATTACTCTTTATAAATCAAAAGCTGAAATTAACAATCGACTTACCAGAAACGGTCATAAATTAGTGATATCTGCATATCGTCTGCGAAAGGTGCAGAACTCCTTTGTGGGGTTGAGTATACGCTTTTACAACATGATTCCTAAGGAAATTCTTGACCTACCAATGCATACATTTAAAAAATGTGTAAAAACGCATCTAGTACAGCGAGGTTACTATACATTTGATGAATTCCTCAATGACAAGGTAGAATGGAAGCAGCCAGCCTCGCTCTCATCTCCCGCAAGATAGCAAAATGATTGTAAATGTTGATGTTGGAAAAGAGCAACTACTGAGTTTCTTGCCGGCTCTTCTCGGTAGAATCTGCTTTCCGAACCGGTGGTAGAGTCACACAAACATGCATACTTGACGTTTCAAAAGTGCTTATAAAGTAGGCCTACTTGAAATAAATGAATTTGAATTTTTTGAATTTTTGATTTAATATGTTCCTATCATGTGGGCGCATTAAAGTTTAGCATCTAAATACTTACTTAATTATGACTCTATAAAGACCGATTGATTTGTTACCTATTACACAGCTTCCCGACCTGAGCGCCATAGATACTACAGAGGTGCCCCGTGCGGCGCTCATTCTGTACTTCAGTTAAATCAAGAATAACATTTTTTTCATAGTCTTTTTGCAGCGGTGTCACAGCTTGTCACGCGTACCGAAAAGTTTTATGGAGATCACAAAGCTCCGCCCATGGCTGTTTTAGTTTTATTCTTCTTAATTTGGTTTTATTATTTTCATAATAAGGATGTTTTTTTTTTTTAGCTGGATGAAAGCGCGGGCGCGCCGTGTCAAACTTCTTAATTTGTAAGTGCGCCGCCGCGCTGGCTTCATCAGTTTGGGACACATGACCTATTCTAATCACTCCTGGGTAAAAATATGTATACAAATAAAAGTAAGTACATGGAGAACACGAAGTGATTGTTTTCTATTTTTTTCAAAGTGTTTTGTGGAATTACAATGAAAATTACTATTACTAATTTTATATGACATATAAATAATATACAATATAGATTGCAAAAAATACAAGACGTACCTCTAACGAGTATCAAAAAAGAGCACCAATAACCCAAGTTACACTTTCATTGGAATCACAGCTGTAACTACGAGTATATTGATGAGTACAGCGTATAAAAAACAGCAGTCACCCTTTCTAACAAATTGTCACTCGAAATGACTACCGATCGGCCTGCATGCGTACGAAAGCACGCGCGTGCCCGCACCCTGAATGGAATCGAATACATAATTGGTTCTTCTGGATGTTATGCAGCACAGGACAAGCCGTGATTGGCCGGCAGTGATCGCTCAGCATTGTAGGGAATGTAGCGCGATAAGCACATGCGGGCACATTTCGTACATATCAATTCGATTCTTAATTTAGTTACTTTTCAGTTGTTAGGAGCTTAACTATCCTTCGAACCCCCATAATTGGTCACCCATCGATTTCCTGAATAGTCGTAAGTCAGTCAGGCAATTTGTAAATTGATAAATCTGAAATTCTCTGGTCTGATCTGCTGAGAAACTTCGGCCATAAAGATAAAGACGTGTCGTTCCACCAAGCGATTCAGAGATTACAATCCAATTGAAAAATCTGTAAACCATTGTTGGTAGCTGTAGTACTAAGGGTCGGTGATTAATCACTGACCAGGTATTTAAATAAAATATAAGATCAAGTAACAAACTTTTATTAGATTTAAAAATTTATATTAATAATTTTATTTTATTAAATACAATTTGTATCTAAAGTTAAAAACATTAAGTATATGGTTAAAAATTATAGTTATTATATTTCATGCTCGGAAAATTGACGTTCTTAATCTAAACCGCGGGTGGAAAACACCCCTCCTTTACCGCGGGTGGTAAACTATTCAAAATGTAGTCAGAACAGCTAATCCTCTTATATATATTTCAACTTACAATTAAACGCAACGAGGCTTAAAAATATTAACTCTTGAGCTTTGCATATTTTAATCGATCTTCGAGACTTCGGAGCTATTTAATACAGTGACAATAAATACAATACCATAGAGACCAAAAATGAAAAAAGTAGTTCTTTTTCTAGACTTTTTTTCAGCTACAACAGGAATCCATAATCATAGTATTGCACGAATCCCGCCAATGATATAATGAACACTGTCCGGGGGGTACCTTAAAACTAACAACAAATAGTCTATATGTTCAATGATCTTTGCCTTCCTGCAGCCTGAAGGGGACAAGTCAAAAAAACAACAAATATTGTATGAATATTATAGTACGTCTGTCCATACTTCAGAGCAGAGATCAATGTTAGCGATAACACCGTATTTTTGTAAATACCTTTAGTTTCTGTGGTGTACAGTAAAGTATTTACATACATGCATACATACATATGAAGTGACGCGATGAAAAGTTAAATCTTCTTTATTGTTTTTTCATCTCATTCTTTTTGTACGCGATCGATTCGAACAGAATGATGTTCAACTCGGGAACACACCTCTCACTATCCAAATATGGAGGTCGTGTGAGATAGGGGTTTTTTCGTCTCATTTAATAATCTACTGTTAACACCCGCTAATGAGGTGTTTTCACTCGGAGTTTAGATAAATAACCTTCATTTTCCGAACCTTCTCAAGAATTGGGCTACCGAATGTAATTTTTTTTAATTGAGTCTTATATCTCCTGAGCGTTTTAATATATGAATTTTCATGACATGGAATTTTTAAAAATGAAAATGTATTTCACTATTAATTGGCGGCCGATTGGCGCAGTGGGCAGCGACCCTGCTTTCTGAGCTAAGGCCGTGGGTTCGATTCCCACAACTGGACAATGTTTGTGTGATGAACATAAATGTTTTTCAGTGTCTGGGTGTTTATCTATATATTATAAGTATTTATGTATATATTCATAAAATTAATCATCAGTCATCTTAGTACCCATAACACAAGTTACGCTTACTTTGGGGCTAGGTGGCGATGTGTGTAATGTCGTAGTATATTTATTTATTTATTTTATTTATAATTGGTTGAATAAAATACTAAACTGCACATAGCTTCTTACTGTGCCACTACTTTTAAACTAAAAAAAAAGTAGTTATAAATTAAGCACAACGTTTGTGAGGACGGATACGTTGCCCACCGGGACTGCGGAGGCACTTCACTTACAATCTGAGTGGGAGCAAATCAGCCTAACATTAATACCTACTTACAAGTGCATCTACAGTGGCGCCCAATCATGTCAATGTGGCACACAGTCGAGGCGCGCGCCCGCGGCCCGGGGCACCGCGAGTCTATATTTCTCAATTGGCAAACCCAAGGCACCAAACTAAAATGTTGCATGAATCAAATAAATCGGTGCCAATTAAATTAAATTGATAGTACGTGCAGACCATCCCATTTTGTTTAGAGAAATAAGTACAACAGATTCTCCACCATTTCCTACTTATTACTAGATTTTAAGTAACTCAATTACTGATAATATTTATAAATAAATTAACGCCTGCTAAATATAAATAAAATAAATATGAACATTTATCTTGTCAATGGGATAATATTTTGACCCTTCGAGGGCAGTGGCGTGCATAGAGGGTATGCACAGGGTATGCAGATGATATAAGAAAGAAAGAAATGAAGAAAATCTCCTGTACGAGTTATAAACAAATTTAAGGATCTATCCTTAAGTATTTATAACTCGTACAGGAGATTTTCTTCATTTTATATCATATGCATACCCTGTGCATACAGGGCGGGATGGGTGACATCAATCTGTCATGGAACATTAGCATTTGGTGCACACCCCCACTCTAATTCAACCTACTTATTTGACAGAAATATTTAAAAGTCGATATTGTTACACAAAGACACTCACCTATGCATTTAATATTTACTATGAGGCCTGTTATCTATCGCCGTCCATATCTTCTAATATATAAACGGTATCGTTTTCTTGGCCGTATTTAATTATGGACGTATAACCTGCAATAAAGTAAGAAAAATTATTTAATTAATTTGTAATCAGTGTATCAAATAAATTATACTGAAACATTTATAAAGTAAAGTGGCACAGGGTAAGTTTTGTCAGCGAAATTACAAAAAGTAGCTTAAGTAGTTATTTTAATAACAGAAATTTCAAATGATGTTAGAGGTAAAATATCAATTCTGTCGGACCAACTCCTACAAATAACAAATAAAATTTTATAAGAGCAAGTGGTCTCGCACGCACACAACACTTTAGTTCTTGTGCTTTGCATAGTTTTAGTTATTTGTATGAAGTATTCTGCCATTCTATATCACTTATTGTTAAATATTTTACCTTTAACATCATAAGTCATTTTCGATAAGCACCAATTCATTCTAGTCTAAGTAAGATTGTCGAATAATTATCAATTAACTTGTATAAAACCAAAATATTACTTTGAAAATTTGCACTCGAAGCTCTGGCCATTAGTGAACAACACACAAAAGTTACCCTTGCGATGACACTTCATTCAAATTACTCCATGCTCAATTAAAGTAGTCACGTTCACAGTGATTTGCCAAACATGAATGAGAACAACGCAACTACGGTAGGGCACGTAGGGCGCCCCCGCACTGCACCTCACAATGTTGTTGAACGTTATAGAACAATTACTGATCGCCGGCCGCCGGTGAGCACGCAGCTCGCGACACAACAAACGTCACTTTTCTTAACATTCTTGTACAACAATGTTTATGTTTAGTACGTGGGCGACATTACAATCACAAACAACATGCTATATAAATAAATTTACACACAATTAAAAACAAATTAAAGATTGAAAGGCACTTGCTTTGTTTATTCGCGACTCTGCAAAAATCTTCCTACTCTATATAAAAGATGGACATGTACGAAATTATTTGTATCACACTAATGCAAAAATGAATATTCATTCAAAAGTAAACACCTCATTGAAATTGATACAGTATAACAGGTAACAGGTAACCAAATTAAACACATTTTGCCTTTTTAATGATCAATCAAACAATATATTTCATAGCTCACAATATTAAGTACTAGAGTCAAATAATACTGCGCATAAGGAACTTCCAGCACAACTTCAGTGGAATAAGCTTATAATTATAAAAAACTCGTACACAATCTACTGTGGTGGCCAGCTACGAAATACTTGTCACACCATACCATACATACCATCACATGTCTGGTTAACGGAAATGTTCACACGACAGTGTGGGAAATCGATACGGTTTAAGGTTTTGACCAGTTTGCCAATAGCATTAACGGATAATTAAAACAAAATTTTTACTAATGAATCTAAAATTCCTTCTACAAAAATAAAATAAAAATGTAATATAACATAATAATACGTAGAAAGGACATTGGCCAAAACCAGACTCTAGTTGCGTCATGTGTGTTAAGATCAATTCAATCTGCGACGTTGCAATTTGCAATTAGTGATGCGTTTAACGAAGTCTTAGTCACAGTCACAGTCACACATCGAGGACATATCATTTTATATTAGTCATACAAAAAAAATCAAAATTTGAGAAATATTTATAAAAGGCACAACTTCTAAATTCGTCGTCAGCTTTAAGATTATTCTGTCGACATTTTATTAAACGCGTAAAAATGCAGACCATTCCGTCAGAAATAGGGCCAAGAATAACAGATCTTTTATTCTTTGTGAAGAACACAGATTATTGTAGTTTAAGTTCTCTCAACTTAATTTTACAGCTCCTTGATCATTTATCTTATTAAAATATTGTTTTGAATTACGATTTCATTTAATAAAAGTGGCTTCATTGTGTCGAAATTTGCGGCACTGCCATATATTTTTTTTTTAATGACGTCCTCATATCTATTAAAATAAATTGCATTAGGCAAATAATTAATCTCCTACCAATTGCAAAATAATTTCGCTAACAAAGACAAAAAAACATTCAGCATGTGCTGAAATGTATCTTAAGACTCCAGCTTCCATAATGCAAACTCAATTATACCTACAACAGTTACCGTGGCTCCTTCCCCAGTAACGTGGATTGGTGGACCTCACACGCCTTTGAGAATTTTGTAACGCCGTTATGAGGAACTCTCAGGCTTGCAGGTTCATCACGATGATTTCCATCACCGTTCTTTAATTTCGCATATTACTTAGAAAAGTTAGTAGTCTCATAACTGCAAGGTAGCGTGGATTAAAAAAAAAATTAGATACAGATACAGGTTGTTTCCGATATTTTACCATCGTTTTCATCAAGACGGAAGAGTGGCCCAACTCGCACAAAACGGGCCAGCTCATTGAATGTATTAATTCTGAGTTGCGCTCGGGCTCGGGGACGCGCCTCAACTAGCAGGGTCTGCGGTGTCAACGACACGGGACGGTGGCGCTGAGGGAAGGCGGTGAGGAAGCATTGACAGCGTCCTATGACACTGTCAAATGTATGCAAGTGGGTTTCTAGTGGGCTGGCCACCACTGCACAGTACACTATAAGATTATATTACGTATTTTATTTCTTAAAACTAATAATATTTGATCACATTTGTCTTAACTAATTACGTCATAAGTAAATACAGAGTAAAGGAACTAAACATTCAAAATGCAAAATATTCAATACTTATTTTTGGATTGCAAAAACATTCCGATATAGCGTAAGCAGCGCGTTACTTAATTAATATCTCGGCTTCACTTACGTACTTAGGGTACGCATAATTCGGTCAGAGTATAGTCCAACCCCGCTCGGGGTTCTTCAGCAAATCGCGTCGTCACACGAACCATTTTATGACTAAAACCAGAATCAGAAGACGGGTTGGGAATACAGTGACCAAACCACGCGTGAGTTAATGTTGCCTCTTGATATGAATACAAAATAAGATTGTCTAAACTCGAAAAAACCACAAGTTATCATTGTTTACAACAAACAAACATGTAATGTGGACGAAATCAATAATTTCATTTAAGACATCTCACTACATTATCTAAGTAAACATTCATCTTACAATGGGAATGTTCTAAGCCCTAGGTTTGTATTAAAATAGAAAATACAGAGTATAAAATTCACAACCCAAAAAGGTTGAGAAACACACAGCGTAAATATATGTGTGTTCTATGGGTAATAGCGACATATGCGCTGATTGTTTTCGTTTCGTGTCTTGCAAACAGTTTCATTTCATGGAACTGTATTACTAGCTCACTTATACGCCAATAAAAATGTTTTGGGGGAGCCTACAGACCAAAACATCGTTCATCATTGTGTTACATAATAATATATAATTATAAACACATGTTTTAAATCATTATTCATATTCAAGTGTCGTATTCGAGTCGTGGCTTACTCTTAACAACACGCAGGGTCCGGGCGCGGCCGACGCGCAGGGAACCATTATTAACTTACTTGTAATTCAATAATAACAATATGTTTAAGTATCGAGTGCACATTAAGTACTGAATGCAAACGACGATGTTATATTATTAAAAGCTTTTGCTTATTTAGTATGTCAGCTTTCTTTTTATTGCCATGATGATGGCGTACTTTACCAATATTTTTCATTACTATAGGTACCGAAGACTTAAGTAAATTCACCCGATTAGTTTTCTAACGTGACCACTATACAATTGGCGCAGCCAGCCACTTTCACTGGTATTTTTATAATGTTAACAATCTATTCGTTTTTTTTTAGGAAAAAAGAAATAAAGATAAAATTAAATATAAAATTGATAATATGATTGTTGAGTGACTGGTTTTAGTTCAGTATGTAAATATTTAAAAAAAAAATTTAAAAAATATAAATATTGATTGAAAAAATTGTTTAGATTAAGAACCGCAGTAGTGGACTTATTTAGTATTTTCTCTTACATTAAACATTAACTATTACTTATTGCATAATTAGAGTACAACCTGAGGCCGTTCGGGACACCCAACGAAACCATTTTGCGCATTGCATAAAACATGAAACGTGTAACGTGCGCGACGCAGGCCCGATAGTATACGTATAGCGTATATATAGCGTATAAGACGCATTGGGCACGGGCTAATGTGTACTTACGGAAGTTACACGCACCGTGTTCAAGCACTCGTCAGCTTCTGACAGGACATGCCCACAAACATCGTGCCGGCAACACGTTTCACTTTAACGACTTAGGTGTTCATCCCGAACGTAAATAACGAAGCTTCGCTTCAACTATATCATAGGTAAAGATAATAAAAGTATTGGAATAAAATTGAAAACAATGAAAGGGCGTGTCATTGTGTATGCCGTGTACTCCGGAAAAGGAACAATAATATATCACAAGGCATGTTGCGGGTTGATCGAGAATCTTGTGACTTGCCATTTAGCATTATTTAGGGGTTGCTAACCGGGAAATAAGATCTGGCAACATCACACATTCATCTATAATTTTTAACAGCTATAGTATTGTTTGGTAGAGCGCATCCCTAACGCGAATGTAAAGAAGATGTTTTGCGCCAAAAAGTGGCAGTGTTGTATTTAATTTAAGTACATCTGATTTCAGTTGAATTAAATTTGATTTAATTCGTCATTGAATATCACAATAAAGTAATTGTATTTAGTTACTTGAGTCTTTAAACAGAAATTAATTTGTCGGTAGATCGTTTCTTTGTTTTTGTTGAACCAGTGCGGAGTAACATGAAGGCCGGGCACTACGCCATATACGAGATGGCCTGTGCGTTCGTGCGGTTGTTAAGGCAAGTACCCGAGGGAATGAATAGTGTGTTTGTTTGGTTTACTTTCACGACTTGATAGATTATGTGTCGTTAAGACGGATACAACCTTGTTGTTCAGTTATAGAGCTGTAACTTTGGAGTAACGTATTAAATTCACAATATTTCAGCCCATTGCAGTCCTATTGGTTTTGATATGTACATGATATTGGGGAACTATGATAGTCCAGGCTACGCGGCAGGCACCCGGCGGGGCGGTGCGGGCTAGTGCGCGGGTCGTTTGGGCGTACCTGGTCCGGCGAGCGCGGTGTCGCGGCGGCGCAGGACGCACTGCGCGAGCGCATGCGCGGCGCAGGCGAGCAGCGCGCCGGCGCCGAAATAGCGGAACGTTTTCCAGCCGCCCAGCGCCGCGTACAGGCGGCCGCCCGCCAGGCTGCCCAGCGCCGTGCCCACGCCCTCGAACACCGCACCCACCAGCCCCTGCGGAATGGCGCGTTGTACTCCCACGAGGCTCCTTCCTTACTCATTTATTTAATAAAAATGCAATTTCATGCTCATTTATTCAAATATGCAATGTTTCACTTTTACGCCATTTGTGTGTTACAATGAAGATGATTTTTCTATACATCTATCTATAAAAAAGGACTCAGTCATTGTGGAAATCTCGAAAATGTCACATCCTCGAAACTTCACCATGAAGATGACGCCTATAATAATAAGTAGAAAATCTAAATCGAGATGGATGGATTAAGTTAAATAAAATATTATGTATGTATGAGTGGATTGTCAGTTGACTACCGATAAAAAAAAGAGAATTTGAGCTTGTTAAGAAATAGGGAATTATAACACTTTATCTATGATAAACCCGATGGTTATATTAAATATATATATCAACAAATCATAGTTTGTATACTCATTGATAGTGTATTGAAAATCGAATAATGGCCTTTAGTAGACTATCAAAGAAAAGTATAGGATCTATGGCGGGTGACACGAGTTTGACAAGATTGATTGGCGGGAAAGAAAAGTGAGGACAGATTTAAAATTAATGAATTGAGAAAAGGAGATTAAGTAAAGTATGGTGGATAGAACGTTACAAATTGGGAATAGATGATTTATAATGGAAACAATATACTTAAGGAAATATTGTTGTGGGGAACCAAGTCGTATGTACTGGTGATGGAGTTGAAATAAGTTGTTAAAAGTGGTACTATGGTTGTACCTGATGTAGCATCAGATAAGTATATCTCATCCTTTGGGTTATTTAGGTATCATATATTGAGCCCTAGCATTATTTTACACAGACAGTTAATGTAGCAGAGGTTGCTTTTTACAAACAACTTGTTCCAAAAGTCCTGATATAAGTGATCATAGTAGTTATGTTTGACCTACCTTATTTATGTCTTGTATCAAAGGACCTAAAGGGTTGTAATTGTGTTTATAAGTCTTGTTTTAATTTATTGAATAAAAGAGCAATGGTAGAGTTTCTTGCCAGAGGTCTTCTCTGCCGAAGACAGCATTCCGAACTGGTTGTAGAGTCATTTAAAGGTAGCAAGTAATATGAATTATAGAGAAGCTTATTATACAGTATTAGAATCGGTCCAGTTGTTTTATTTTACTCCTTGGGAAGACAGGGTTATAAAGTACAGACCCACAACACTGCTCTAATGCAGGTTGATGGGCTTTAATGATATCTTTTATAAAATAATACCTTAATAGTAATGAAGAATAATAGTCATGAGAATTAATAATTACTGCTAAGAAACTAGGTATTTAGCTTCAATAATACTGTTAATTCAAGAAAGATCTAAGTGCCATGCTGAACTTTGTTAGGATTGAAGCGAATATCTGAATATCTGGCCTTCCATCCTTATATTTTTTAACAAGCTCATGCCCGGATGGTCATACCTGTACAGTGGTCTCCGTGCCCGGCGGCGACACGACGGTGGCGTACGACGTCATGGTGGGGTAGAACATGCCGAATGTGATGCCCTGGAACATCTCTATGGGCAGGATCCACCACGGGTTTGTCACGACGGAGTACAGCATGAAGCGCACCCCGAACGCGAAAAGTACCAGACTCATGGTATTTATGTGACCGAACTTTCGCAACAGGTATCCTGGAACATGGAAAGATATAGTCAAAATTTAAATTGTTATGGCCTCTTCTATGGTTTTGATCTCTACTGAATAAAAATTGATACACTCAACATGATCCCAAATTGTTGTTGTGAATCATATAGCGATAGTGATATCATCTAGTGAGCCACCGCGCAGCTAACGCTCCGGCCTTGTATTGCCGACTCGACCGTACGATTGTGTTCTAGTTGCTCTTCCCAATTCCGTCAATATGATGGCAAACAAGCACCGGAGTGCGTTTCTCTGTTCGTGCAAACGAGTGTGGCGCTCACCCGACACGAACAAGAACGGTATCTCTCCGCCGAAGGTCTGGATCGCGCTGGCCAGCCCTTGCAGCGTCTTGACGTGGGCGGCGCCGTCGCACGACAGCCCCGCGATGTCCTCGATGTGCCAGAACAGGAACTGCCAGATCAGTCCCGTGCAGAGCCCAACGCCGATAGTCCACAGGACGAACACGAGTGTGGGCAGCGAAGTCAAGAGGCTGCCTACATCTGCCAAAATGTTTATGGACATTTTTGTTGTCTCCACCTAAAAGAAACAATTTCTGCATTCAATCAAATCAAGGGCACCTTTCACCGGCCGTCCCAGAACCACATTCATCGTCATTATTGAAACTATTATACCCACTTACATGGCGCGGTCACCTCTCAGAATGAAAAGGGCATAGTCTGTGTCGTAGTCCATTACGCTGGCCAGGTGCAGACTAGTATGGTATCCAGTACCGTTAGAGCGCTACGAATATGCCAGTTACAGAGGCTCTGTTTAACAGGGTCCCCTTAATTCAAATTCAAATTCAAAAATTCAAATTCAAATTCAAAATTCATTTATTTCAAGTAGGCCTAAGATAAGCACTTTTGAAACGTCAAGTCTGTCTGTTTGTAGTGATTCTACCACCGGTTCGGAAGGCAGATTCTACCGAGAAGAAGCCGGCAAGAAACTCAGCAGTTGCTCTTTTCCAACATCAACAATTTACATTTTGTATTTTAACATTCATTTTTCTATCTTGTGAGAGCTGAAAGCGGCGCCGGATGCTTCCAAGCAACCTTGTCATTAAAAAATTCATCAATTGTATAGTAACCTCGCTCTAATAAATGTGTTTTAACAAATTCTTTAAACTTGTGCATTGGCAGGTCCAAAATCACCTTAGGAATCATATTATAAAAGCGTATACTCAATCCCACAAATGATCCCTGTACCTTACGCAGACGATATGCAGATGACACTAATTTATGACCATTTCTTGTAAGTCGACTGTTTATGTCCACTTTTTGTTTATAAAGACTAATATGTTGTCTTACAAATACTATATTGTTATAAATATATTGTGAAGCTATAGTAAGTATGCCTATTTCGTGATTTAAGTTTATATATTGACCGTACAGCTCTTTTCTGTAATATAAATATAGTTTCGATATCAGCTGCTTTACCCCATAACAAGATTCCATAGGACATAACACTATGAAAGTACGCAAAATAAACCAGCCTAGCTATTTCAACGTCAGTAATCTGTCTAATTTTTCTGACTGCGTACGCAGCCGAGCTTAGTTTACCCGCTAGTGAATCTATATGGGCACCCCACTGTAGCTTATTATCCAAGGTCACGCCCAGAAAAACTGTGGAAGTCTCTATTTTTAGTGATTCACCATTTATCATTATATTTTTATCAATTTTCTTTACATTTGGTAAGATAAATTCGACACATTTTGTTTTTTTGCATTTAAAAGTAAGTTGTTAACTGTAAACCAGTGCGACACATGCGACATAACACGGTTTACTTCGTCAGAGTTATCTTTACTCCTATCAGTCTTAAAAATTAGAGATGTATCATCTGCAAACAATACAATGTCGCATGTTCCACTGACATGGTACGGTAGATCATTTATATACACTAAAAATAGAAAAGGACCCAAAATCGAGCCTTGTGGGACACCCATTGAGGTATTTGAACCCTGAGAGAACCCAAAGAGTTTGCATAAATGATGCAAAGTCTCAGGGTTCTATTGCTGAGATAAGAGGCAACCAAATTTAGTGCAACGTTTTGGATACCATAGTGGCTTAGCTTAAGAAGCAAGGTTTTATGATCAACACAATCGAAAGCTTTAGATAGATCACAAAAAACACCCATGGCGTTCTGTGAACATTCCCAGGCATCATAAACATGTTTTATAAGTTTAGCGCCTGCGTCCGTTGTGCTACGACCTTTAGTGAAGCCATACTGCTCAGGGTGTAGTAAGTTATTTACATTAAAATGATATAAGAGTTGATTTAATATAATTTTTTCAAATATCTTACTAAGAGCTGGTAAGATTGAGATAGGTCTGTAATTGTTTATATCATTTTTATTACCAGATTTAAATAGAGGAATGAGTTTACTATGTTTCATTAGGTTCGGGAAAGTACCTAAATCAACACATTCATTGAAAATTATGGCTAAAAGAGGAGCAATGACGTCAATAATTTGAGATATTACCTTTACCGACATTCCCCATATATCACCTGTTTTCTTTAATTTTAACAACTTGAAGTTTTTACTGATATCCGATGCATCTATATGTTTGAAATGAAATAAAACTTTGCACTCATTAATGTTGCCTCTTAATAAATTCTGAGCTGCAGTAGGTGAGGAATTTAGTGAATCTGTTAACAAAATAGGAACATTCTGAAAAAAGTTTTCAAAAGTACTTGCAACTTCTGTATCAGTAGTTACCATATTATTATTAATAATTAATTCATAATTTCCGTCTCGAGATTTAGTTTTCCCAGATTCATTATTAACAATTTTCCAGGTTGTTTGTATTTTGTTTTCAGATTTTAGTTTTAATAGGAATGTAAATACCAAACATAACTTTGATGTTTCTCTTCAGATGTATCCTCCCTTATGGCGAGTAATATTGTGATGTATTATATCCCGTCATCGAAATCTGGTCCTGGCTATTGGAGTACGGGCACTGACTGCAGTTGACCGTATTCGCTGCGTGTGATATGTCCAAAATAAGCCGAGAAACGCTGGAGGCAAGCGGGTCAAGTGCTCGTTCCATATAGCTGTGTAGAGCAACGAGGCAGTTAAATGAAACAGCATACCTTCAAGAAGCACGACACAAGCACGTCTCCAGACATGAACACCAACATCAGTATGAAGGCCACGGCATAGTTTTTGACGGCTCCTTCACTGAACGCGTCTATCAGGATACCGGTCACGAGGGAGAATATACCCCAGCCTACTGAACCCCATAGCCTCTGCTTGCCGTAAAGGGAAATCTTCGTTCCTGCAAGTCAAAAGATTATATGTTATAGTCGCTTACAAGTTAGCGATCGAGCGGAATCACGCCTGTTTCATAATAAAAAGCTTAAATTATAATGCCTTCATTTGGGTCTAGTCGGCGTCGAGGTCTGTACGAATACTGTACTGTAGGGTTGACGTTAAAAAATTCTATTCTTAAAGCGAACGGAGCACTTTTCATCATCGTCATAATACCAACTGATGCATGTCTAACTCTGTCTGTTGAATTATTCTAGTTCCCCGCAGCAACGGTTTGGCATGGTCTTGCATAAAGGTAGTTTATAGCTCGAATGGCCTTTTTTACGCGAAAAAGGGCATTTAACGGGTTTGCAATTATCTTATCTTCTTCTGTCGCAAAATGTCTAAACTGACATTGGTAATGTTTGGTAGCATTGGTCATGTACTGAACAGGGTTCAGGGTCACGGGATTTTTATTTTATATATTGTATATCCGAAAAAAACCTATATATATATTACATGCGAAAGAGAGCAAATTCATTTGTGCTAATTTCAGGCGACTACTTTTGCATTCTGATTCGCGATTAGTCGCAAAGCTACTGGTCAACAAGCCAGTTCGGATTTTAAATAAAACTTTTGATAGGATATTTCCTTAGTGTCCATGTTTTAGAGTAAAAGATCGTTCCATTTCCAGGGTTCCGTACCCAAAGGGTATTTATTACTAAGAATCCGCTGTCCGTTAGTCTGTCTTTTTGTTTGTCTTGCCGTTTGTCACGAGTGTATCTCGAGAACCGAGATAGATAGTTGAAATTTTCACAGACGATCCATGCAAATTTCCAAGCATGTTTAAGAAAAAGTCCTACGTAAGTATTATGCGATGAACACTGAATGCAGCTATGTGCTCACCCAGCAGGTTGAAGCATATCGCGTCGGCGAACGTCACCACCACGGCTTGCCCGATCCAGCTGACGATCATGAACGTGAAGAACAGCCAGAACTGCGTCGTGTACTGCGTCTGTCCGTCCGTCTGACTGTCCGACGCCGATTTAAATAATTCGTTGACCTGAAAGCGTTGGCAAAGCCGACTAGTATTTTACTTATTGTTAGCAGATACTTGTAGGAGGTGGTGCCTGTGATACTGAACCCAGCTCTCTCTAGCTATCGCGGTGTGTATACGCACCAGGTGCTTTGACAATCTCATTCCGAATGAGCATTAATTGTATTACTACTAACTTCATTCTGGGATCTAAAGTTTTGTACTGGATTGATTGTTTGTTAGGTATGTCCTCCTAACGCCGATGCTGAGCTTGAGAAATGCATTGTAATGCAAACACAAAGCGCCACCTCTTTCTACATCACAAATTATTTCAATGAGACATTTTATACGAGAGTTAGCAGACAATCAGAGAAATTGGTATGCATTACAAAGTCGATATTTGGTATTTCTTCCAAGTTTAGTAGTAAAAACACTTCATAAAATAAATATGTAGTCTCCTGTAAGAACGCCACACACTGCACGGCCGCTCCTGCGACTTCTGCACTTCCACTTAATTTAATTTTAATTCAATTAAAAAATCAAGGCGAACACAACAAGTGCCCTATAAGCCGACGACAAGATGACGTACCATTTCATGGTCGCAGCTGATGTTGCAAGTGGAGTGGAACAGCTCGTCGCGCACTTGGTACGCGGCCCGCGAGCCGCAGTACGGGTAGTGGATGGAGCCTGAAACCAACAACGCAGCACTGAGCAGGCTCAAGGGCGGCTTTATAGGTACTGGCGCTCCGACGGCACTAGGCAGTGCTAGCGACACATCGGAAGATCAAATTAATATTGTTTATGACCTGACAATGATCTTCAGCCAAAAAAATATCTACAAAATGAATGTAAAAGCAGAACACACTCCTGGTGTGATAATTACCACTCAGCTATGTAATCATTGTTAAAACCGATATACAAAAGTTACCATGAATTTAGGCTGGGGATTTTAATGTTAATTTTGAAAAAAAAAGAATTAATGCCGTTAATTCGTTCCTACAAAAAGAATTTTAACGGGAAGTTATTAAAAATCCAAGAGAAAGTACTACAAGACATGGAACATTTACTGAAATCCATTTATTTGAAATCTATGTATTTTATTTTGAGCTGTCATCATTTTTTGGAGATAATTCGTAATATTGATTGTTTATCATGTCATCTGCCCGGCGCCCCGCGACGGCTAACATCTTCTTTTTACTGATACTACAAAATGTTGTATTGTGTTAGTGTGTATGCATATGAAAAGCACGAATCTTACCGTCGTCCAATTGGATGTGGTTCAGTTGTATATAGACGCAGTTATGCTCTGACAGAGTGGTGGATAGCAGTACGGTGCCATCGAAGGCCAGGCTGTCGGGGAAGTGCTGGCCCCCCCCGCTTTTGGGCTGGCACGTGGCGGCGGCGTCTGCCCCCCAGCCCTCGCATATCTCCATGAGCCGCCACGGGCTGCGGGGGTCGAGGTCGCACGAGGCCTGCGACACCGAGAGCGACTTGCTTGTTCAAGATATACTAAAATAAACCAAAACTTCCCGACTAGCAAGTCCCTGGGAGAAAAGGACACTCTGCAAAATTAGTATCGGTTACAATAACGACGGGTGTTATAAGTTTGCCGTTACTGTAGTGTGTGTGTGTGTGTGTGTGTGTGTGCGTGTGTGCGTGTGTACGTGCGTGTGTGCGTGTGTACGTGCGTGTGTACGTGCGTGTGTCCGTGTGCCGCCGCCACGAAATAAAGAGTACTATAGAACACTATAACAAATTGCAAATCCAAATTAGCTGCCACCACGAAATGCCGATATAATTTTTCTTTTCGATACCCATATGATGTCAGAGCCGTCGGTTCGATTCCCACGACTGGAAAATGTTTGTGTGATGTACAGGAATGTTCAGTATCTTGGTGTTTATCTGTATATTATAAGTATTTGTATATATTATATTCATCAGCTATCTTAGTTCCTATATCACAAGCTATGCTTACTTTGAGGCTACATGGCGATGTGAGTATTGTCGTAGTATGTTTTTAAATTATTTATATTTACGGAGATATAATATATTAATGGCTTAGCTAGTAGAATAATGTACACTATATTGAAATTCTGGAGGTTTTTTTTTTAAACTTCTTTGAAAATTTCTACCAGCGGTTCTCCTGCACACACGGGAAGGTGCACTAATGTTCTGTATGGCGGTTGCAAAAGTATACGCACCTGACAGTTTCCTACGTCAGTGTCACTGGTGATATTCGCCAAGGCCTGGACGTTGTAATCGCACAGGCGATAACTGAGCATGTTGTCCAGGCACGACATATTGGCCTTGTTGCTCCCAATCAAACTTGACAACAGTTGGTTGCCGCAGTCCAGTGAGCACGGCTCGTTTATGTCTACGTAGCCCAGCCCGATGCGGCAACGCGGCTTGTAGGACAATCCTGAAAAATTACGCAGGCATATTGTGTCAATGGCCTAGAAGCTTCCAAAAGTTGTTAGCTGCCCAAAGAACTAAAAACAGGACTGTGACGGTCTCCACTTACAACTAGATGGCGCCACAACGGCCTTGCATCGCGGTAGCGTTGTGTTCACAAAAAATTACCATCCCTATATACAACTTCCAAAGATGGAATGTTCGGCCCTAGATCCCCGACTCTTCCTATTGGTATGGCAAAGGCTATCAACGCGTTCCTGGAATTTAAGGAACCTGCATACAGTTGCACAAGCGCGTAGCAGAAATGTTCACGCGTTGAGGTATAAGGCGACCAGACGGTGCAGTTGGAACCAGCTGGAGGAGTATACACTACTCTTAGGTCAGATCGAGACCAATGCAGGATGGGCGGGTCTAAGAAGTGAAAGTCGGCTCCCCACTCACCGTCGAGTGTGACGTCACTGGAAGCGATGAACACGCAGGAGCCGTCGGAGGTGAGGCCGGCCACGCGCGCGGAGTACTGCACGCGCGCCGTGCTGCTGTAGCAGTACTGCGGCATGTGCCAATGCTCGCAAACGGTTTGCCACATCTTCGGCGACGTCATGTCGCAGTTCATCTGTTGGCATAACAATAGTCAAAGTCAAAGTCAAAGTCAAAAATATCTTTATTCAAGTAGGCCCACAGGTGGCACTTTTGATGCGTACATAAGAATTACACGGTAGTGAGATGACGGCGATAACCACATTCGTAAACTTAAAACTAAAGCTCCGAGGGTTCCAAACGCGTCCCGGTCTAAGAAGAAGCCCACAACAAACTTAGCCGGGTGTTTTTTTTTTTTTTTTTTTGTTATCGCCATCTCACAATGTAATTTTAAATTATTAGAAGAGCAACCTGGTTAGAGCAATAATTTACACCCAAGCTTTTTTATCGTTTACGTAGTCTTTTATACTATAATAGGACTTTTCTATAAGCTTACGTTTAATACAAACTTTGAACTTATTAAGAGACATCTCCAAGATGTCAATTGGTAGTTTATTGTAGAATTGTATGCAATTTCCTTTAAACGAATTATGAATTTTATGTAACCTAGTATATTGCACTGTAAGTTTATTCTTACTTCTAATGTTTAAATTATTGCAGTCACATTTTTTCTTAAATTTAGAAATGTTTTTATGGACGTACATTAAATTTTCAAATATGTACTGACTATACACTGTCATTATTTTAAAATCTTTAAATTTATCTCTCAAAAATACAATACATAAAATACATAATAATACTGTTGACCGCACCATTGCATTGTTCTCGCTCGGGACCCAGGACAATAAATGAAACTGCTGCCGACGTTATCATTATTTTAAACTAGTATGGTGACGTAAACTTTATACATGTCTAAGAAATTACCCTTCGTGTCGCTAGTGTAATTTGCGCATCAAAACTAGACCTAGTAGGTTCATCCTCGGTGCATCATTAGTGACGAACAAAGAAAACACGATTTTGCGTCTCGTCGTCACCTGCGACTTTCAATTCAAGTGTTTTTACTATGGTAATAATTGATGGCCCAAGAAGATGAGTCACCATATCGTAAATTAAAAACGATTGCCTGCACACGCGACTACCCTTCGCGGGGTGTGCCGGGGTGCCGGGGACACGCCCTACGAGCTGCCGCCCTGTGCCGAGCTCCTGCAATTACTCCAGAAATGGCGTGCCTTTAGACTGAATACAGTATTGAAAAATACTGCTTAGCCGCCGAAATAAGCATGGTGGCATTACTGGCCGAAATACCTCCGCCACAAAAGCTCTACTAATACGAACACCATTTAGTGTTCAGTGCTTGGCTGGGCGTGCGGACCACCCCGCCGGTGTGGTGGCAGTTTACAAACAAGTCTGCCGGTCGGGGCCCGCACGAGACACGCACCCGGCACTGCGCGGTGCCGTGGAGGCCGGCCAGCGCGGCCAGGCGGCACCGGTCGGGCGGGCCGGCGGCGCCGAAGCACGCCCGCAGAGCCGTGGCCGAGTCGCCGCAGTCCAGCTGCACCGCGAGCGGCGCCGCGGCGTCGGGGATGAAGTATATCGCCGAGAAGCTGATTATTGTCACCACTTGGAACAATATGAACAGCGACTTCTGTATTTTGAACCTGCAACAATACTCTATTTATTATATTCAATATTAATGAAATACTGAACCGATTCCAATTATTCTTTTACAAACAGTTAAAATTTAAACAAGTTAACCAATATTTCGAGCTAAAAATGATCTTCAGGTGGCAAGTTATATCAATGAAAAATGTAGTCGAGTTCAGTACTTTGGTAGCGCCGAACGTACGCCACACACTTTCACATTCATACATTAGTGTGGATAATTTTCACACGTACGGCGCATGTACAGAGCACATTTATTAGTCTTATCTTATCTAAGTAGGGTACACTAAAACCCAACAATTGCCAAATGCCGAAAAATGTATAGAAATAAAGCGTACAATATGCCACCCCACTCCGTCCACCTTCATTTCATGTTGAAACGTATTACTAAAATAAAAGTGATTGTACAAATTGTAGCATCACATAATAATTCACTTTGACATTGTTGAAGGGCATTTGGATAGGGCTAGGGCTATAGAGCCCTACCAATAAGTGTTCACAAGTGTATGGGCCAGTTCAACGCGAATCTTGTCGTTTGGTTATCATTTATCTCTTTTCGATTGCCGCAGTTCGTCTTGAATAGTAGCGAAAATCAAATTCGACTTGTCGAAGCGCGTATCAGTGCGACAAAGGAAAAAGCGAGTAGACAGCTAACATCTATTGGCCTATGTTAATGACAGCAATAGGAACCGCCGCCGCCCGCGGTTGAACTTGCTCTGTTAGGTAGGTGAGGACTAATTTCTTAGATTTTCGCCAGTATCGAGATCTAAGGTCGGACCGCCGGCCAACGAGCCAGTTTTATACTTCAGAATCCAAGGCAATATGAGTATTAGTATTATATTCATGAGATAACGTTTATTGCAGATAAGTTAAACGGCGTTTATTGTTTTCATCATTAGCTCAACAAGTGATATCGCAGCTATCTACACGCCTTCACAAAACCAGCCTCAAACGAAGCAACTCATTGTGTTGAGGGTGAAATGAGAATTCTCAGATCGCCCTCAACGTTGCAGCCCGGTGCTAAGGCGATATTCGCACACAGCACACATTCATCTCCAAATAACTGAATTTTCTCTGTTCTGGTCTGGTGGGAGGTCGTGACTAGTTACCACGCTATCGACAAATGCGTGCTGCCAGAAACCGATGAAAGGGTGTGGGTGTAGTCTAACTGCAATACCCCTAGCAGATTAGCCCTACTATCATAGACCATCATTTATCACCTGGTGAAATTGCAGTCAAGGGCTAACTTACAGAGGAATAAAATAAAATTTACCACTGCAAGTTAGTCCTTGGCAGAAGCTCTCCAAGTCTCAGATGGCAGAGGGCCGCTAGACATCGTCCAGCACGAGTGACGTCACACACCTGTCCGCGACGACTCCGAACAGCGGCTTGGCGACCAGCCCGAACAGCGGCAGCACCGTGTACATGAGCCCCACCGTGCTCGGCGAGAAGCCCAGCTGCCGCGCGTACGTGGACAGGAACGGCACCAGCGGCGCCGTGCCTGCGGGCAACTCTGCGTTACTGGATGTGTGGAAAACTACTTGTGTGGGCCGTAGTATGCTTGGATAGGATAGAAGCTTAGGCGTCGAACACCCATTCCTTTAACGACTTGGGTCAACGTAGCCTATCCAGCGCTATCGATCAATATTTGGTGCTGCCACTAGGCCACACGTCTACGATCAGGTATAACTGTAGTAAGTCTCCGGAACGATGGTATGGGATTGTTAATGTTTCCGTAAATGAAAGATTCAAATGGGTGATGGGCGCTCCAATTGGTATATTATTACGCCTCAGTAGATTTTGAATGATTGGCCGATAATGAGTTATTAGTGATGATGATGATGATGGAAGCAGTCGTCAGTGCCAGGGTGCGGATGCAACGGCTTGTAGAACGGTTTATGGGGAATTTACTTCTATAAAACGATTTTAATATTCATGTTTTATCAACGGGGTACTTTAAATCTCGGCATTGGACAATTATAAACGCTAAACTGTGTAATTATATAGTGACTGATGAGGACCATTTAACGTATAAACTATGGAAAAATTTTTTGGAAGGTGACGATAGATCGCTCTATCACTCACCTCGTCATTCATATATATGAGGACCTTTGTCTGCGTTTGATTTGGTTTTTTGATGAAAATAATTATTTAAATTGCTTATAAATTGTCGGAGTTATGGTGTAAAATCGTCAAACACTTTCATCCCCTCTCCCAAAGGAACCGAGCTTAATATCGGGATATAAAGTATCGTATATTACTACTAACACTTCCAAGAATATGTGTACAAAATTTCATGAGGATCGGTTAAGTAGTTTTTGCGTGAAAGCGAAACAAACAAACTTACATTCACATTTATAATATTAGTAAAGTAATGTATTGATTATTTAATTCCGAAAATGATCAAATCACACAGATAATAGAATCGATTTTGGTCGAATGGATGTGTATTTTTCTTCAATGTGAAATGTCTTGTAAGATAATTATTTTCTTAATATATTTTGTATTAGCTTTTGCCTGCGACTTCGTTCGTCTGTTTCATTTGATTAAAATCCATCTAAAGAATACAAGTTATTTATAAGTATGTGCATCAAGGACAGTGACCTGAACACAGCGAACTAATTAACTAATGAACTTTTTTGTTACATGTAGCATTTTATATATTTCCGATGAATAGTTTACTTTAACACCTCGCGGGGCAAATCAAGCAAGGTTTATGTGATAGATGATAATAATAATATAATCTTAATCGTTTTTTGTTTAGTTTTATAAGAGTTGTTGTGGTAACCTGTTGATTGTCCATTAAATAAATAAATAAATGATGATCAACCCGCCTGCTCAGTGGGGTCACAGGCAGGTCGCAAGGTTAGCAACTTAAAGCGGCACAAAACCGTAGTGATCGGAAAGTGATACAGAAAGCCCAGCTGTGGACATCCTGTGGTTCATCATGAACAGATGCAAAAGCAGCAGTGTGCTTGCGAGCAACTACGGGAAATGTATGTTTTAGAACCACCACAGTGAGCCGCACTATCATGTACATGAAATAAGAGGCTTTAAAGATAACGATTAAGAACAATATTCGGTGCTGCGATAATCAAGTGAAGATAACAAACATTCATACCACTTCACCGGCAAACCAATACAACTGTTAATACAAAGTCGGTATGCTTGTTAAGATAAGGGTTCACACATATTATATGTTATAACTATCTGTTGCCGGCGACTTTTCTGCGTTCATAACGTTAATTTACAAATCCCACAGGAAGTCAGTTTTCCCGGGTACTTTGAGTAGGTAATAATTACTTCAATTCTGTAGTTCATACTCTATATTTTTCTACATGTATAATCTATAGTTTTATCAGAACTCGCGAAATTATGAAATATATAAGAAAAAAGTTGCTACTTTAGGTTACATTGTTGCAATTTTATTAAGGATATCTATTTCTTTTGAAAAAAAAAATTAAAGCCTATGTTACTTTGTGATAATTTAACTTTTTGTTGATACATAAATGGTTACAATTAGTCCAGTAGTTTTGGAGTGTTGGGTACAAAAATCCAATAACAATAATCCAAAATATTAGTATAGAAGTTACATTGAGTTAAAGTTGGATCTTGTAAGGAAAAAGATGTTAATATGTACATGTAAAAAAAATAGTTTTCAATGAAACAGAAATCTTGACCAACCTGCATTGAATAAGAAAAAATGTCCTTTTATAGGCAATAGCTTTTTGTTCACGTTCATCTTTGAGGGAAACATTGATTCTGGAAACAAATAAGATTACTAAAATTAATTATCATAAATAAAATGTCTGTCTGGCAATGTGAACTATATTTTCTGAGAGTTAGGGGAAGGTTATATTTTCCTCATCATCTAAGAGAAAACTCTTTAATCTTTGCATACTTCCTGTCTTGACTTACATGGGCGCTGACGCAAAAAACCCTCCAAAATATCTTGCCAACAAGGTATAGACTGCAGCATGTTGGGCTTCACTAGAAAGGATAGAAAGAGGTGCAAAGACAAAATCACTAAGCTTGAAGATGCTGTCACCCTGACCAAAACATTAAAATGGACATGGACAGGGCATATAGCCCTGGCCCAGGGCAATAAAGAGTTATTAATATTATATGCTTCACGAGAAACGAGAGAAATGGACCAAAACTTTGACTGAATAGGAAGTTAGGGATGGCTCAAAAAGAAAACCGGGTAGACAAAGAAAGCAATCGGTTGATGATATCAAGCAGACGGCAGGCATACTACGGTCATGGAAAGCTCAGAACCAGTACACATGAAAACACCTGGAGGAGGCCTATGCGTTAGGAGACGCGCTGATTACTATTAACTGAAGTGCGAGATACGAGTGATTTAAATTCACATATTGTACATACTTTATATAAGCATTAAAGGCATTATTTATTTATTAGTGAAAGCTCAGGACAAACATGGTGAAGTGTTCTTTAGTTTAAGATCGATTTTACAAAAAAAAATAACTACATCAAACTAATCAATATATTCTAGATATTATGCCCTAATAAAATTCAGTTCACATTGCCCAGCGCGTAATGAACATAAAGTTTAATTGAATATAAATTCTTTAACACAACATTTTCACCATAACCAATACAATTACCATAATCAACAATGGAGACTAGCCTGCATAATCTGACAGAAAACTATGCATTACATTGCCAAACATACTTGTTTGATTATAGGTATGTATGCTTGATAAAGTACACTCCAAACTTGGACGACAACATGACAGAATACACATACAATTTTGTGGTACATTAAATTAAAAACTTAAACAGATTTATTTTTAAGTTTTAGCCTTTCTTGTAAGTTTTAGCCAGCACTTGCAAAGTAAGAACACAAAAATATGTTTGCTACATCACATTACAAATCTTTGATTTTCACTGCAATAATATGTTTATTTATTAAATAAAAACTTTCCTCTTGATCTTTATCTTTTTCTGAAAACTGCATTAAACTGCTGGAGTGGCTTTGTTTAAAACTATCTGAGGTTCATTTTAATTCAAATTTAAAAATTCATACGTTTTTTTCCCATTATTATAGTAATAACATTTGACAATTGTTAATAAGATTTTGAAAATTTACTTGGTCTAAGACTCCAGGACAATCTGCATCTTAAAATGTAGGGTCTTTATTAAATCGTTAATAAATATTATTAAGTAAAATGATCGTCTGCTTGAAATGACTGTGGCAAAAAAAAAATATGTTTAAGTAAAAAAACTCTCTAGTGACTTCCATCAAGTACTTGAAGCGCTAAGCTTGTAACATCCATGAGTTTAGAAGTTATATGGCTCCAACGGACAAATGGAAAAAGTGTTACACTGTTTAAGCTCGCTTTGCTCGGTCAATTACAATATTAAAAAAGTTTATTTCAATTAATTTAACTTACTTTGATAAATATAAAAGTCACGAATACTTTAAATTAGAGTATATGATTTTCAATTAATGAATGCAGACCTTCATGATATTAAATAATAAAGCCGTAAAACATTGAAGTTAGTTAAAATAAGATGTACGCAGACCAGTAAATAATAAAATAGTTGTCTTCAGACTTTAGTTAATTTCAACTATACAAAAAAAAACAAATTAGTTTACTGGTCTATGTCAGAATTTACCACCGACTAACGCACCGACTAGGCGACTAATAAATAATGATATTGACTGGCACAGCTTATAAATTTGTGTCACCTAAAGATTATACTGTTTTGACCACAGATAAAAGAGCTATTATATTATATCTGTGTCGTGTACTATATTAAGCTCAGATATAGGACTTATTTAAAAATATTATTATTATTATTATTAGCTAAGATATAGGACTTATTTTTCTCGGATTATTTGTAGCTGATTACGTTAAGATATATTCAAGTAATTTTTAGAAAGTTCATTTATTTTGACTCCCAAAATGACGCACTTGATACTAACTGCAGGGCCATAGTTTATTTGTGTAATTGGCAGGTAAACATTTACATTTATTCATTATATTTTCTGCAATGTTATTGTTTTCTTCATAGCCAATTTAAAAGTGATTGTAAAAATAGTAACGTATATATTTAAAGAGACGATGTAACATTTATTACTAATTAATAAATTGTACGTTTATTTTGGAAATTTGGTTCGTAATATATATTTAATTTTATTGTTTAAAGCTTGCTTTAGTCTTCTCTAGGGGATGTCCGTGACTTTGACTGCAATAGGTTTCCGATTTCTTGTGAATAAGAAATTTTATTTCGAAGTAACACTTTTTTAGGGGCGACTAGGACTGGCGGAAGTAACGCTTACGTCAGACGTTATTTGGATAAGTATATGTCATATACAGGAAACTACTTGACTTTAGAGCTTTTTCAAGTTTACCCGTCTCCCGCATCCAATTAAATCCTCCCCCAAACTTTCACTTTTCTTTTACTGGGGAGTCTATCCTTGAAGCCATCCTTTTTTTAGAATCTCATAACATTAAGCAATCCATTATATTGACTGACTCCTGTATTCAAAAGTTTCAGGCAAACCATTTTCGAAGCAAAGCTCTTATATCCATCATCTTTCAGATTAGAGAAGTCCTATGCTCTTGCCAGCAAACAGGTCTGTCTGTCACTTTAGCCTGGATACCAGGTCACATGGGTATAAAAGGTAATGAGACTGTTCATGTGTGTGCGAAACTTGCCATTGAGATGGGTTCTTTAGTCCATTTTAAAAACATCCCCCAAGATCTACGTTCTCTCGCAAACACTCACCTTCGAGATTCCTGGAATGTGGTATGGACTGAATCGGAGACTATTAAAGGCAAATTCTATTCATCAGTTCAACCAGATATACCTCAAAAACCATGGTTCTTTATGTTCCGTAATATGAATCTTTGGGTGTCGTCCACAATAAGTCGGCTGCGTATCGGTCACGCCTGCACTCCAGTACATCTCAGTAAATTGAGAATAAGGGACCACTCCATGTGTGAATGTGGTCTTGACGAAGGATCGCTCGCTCATATTTTGTTTTCCTGCCCGAAACTCCTTCATAAGCTTAACAACGTCCTTCCTCCTAATATTCCCGGTCCATTAAATGTCCAAAGTTTTCTTATGCTTGTAGTTAGTCGCTATGTAGAATTTGTATGTAAATATATTCAATCTAACAAAATTAAGCTCTAAATATATTTCATTATGTTTTATAATAAAAAAATTTAATTTGAATTATAACACTAACCAAAGACAACACTCCATTACGAACGCCTTATTTTAGAATATTAAGTTTTATAAAAAGTTTAGTTTAATGTTTACCTTTTGACAATCACCTTTGTGGATCTTCCAAGTATACCTACGTGACATTGGCGAAATACAACGTGTCGATTTGGCACACCTAAAAGCCAAAAGAGCAAAAAAAGAAGAAGAAGAAGAAGATAAAAATGCACCTAAAAACATGCTGAAAACTAACAAATATTGTAATACGATTGGCTAGGCTGTATCGTCAATGATTTTTGCCTGTTCTGAAACCCGAAGGGAACCAGTCAAAAAACAAAAAATATTGTTTCACATCTCATGTACGGAAAACTAGCGTTCTCTGTCTTAACTGCGGATGGAAAACTCCTCATTACTTTACCGCGGGAAATATCGCGAGAAAGCTTGCATACCTGCGAGTCTTCTACATTGTCTTCAAAGGCTTGTTAAGTCTACCAATTCGCATTTGGCCAGCGTGGTGGACTACGGCCTAAACTCGACTCGACCACAAACATCAAAGTACAAAGCATCTTAATCACCTCAATATACCTACCAACATAAATAAATAAATAAAGTTCAAGTTTTTGATTTAAATATTTGTATTTAGTCAAAATATGTTCTGCGCTATTTCACCATGCTCCTGTGGAGGACGTTTTCCCACATTACATTTAAATATTAGAACAATGATTTTTAGATTCGGTCTAGTTGTTCCGTCCATTTTTAGATTTTATTCGTGAATCCTTATCGTCTGATACCCATCACTATTTACATTTTTCATCATTAAACCCCTAGGGCATACATTATTACGAAAAACCTGTTTGTTTCCGGCAGCCTATCAAAAAAAATTATTGACAAAAAAGAACTTTCTGAGTAGGTACAACGAAAAAGTATACCAAAAAAATAAAAAATAATATTTTCTTCAACATTGTTAAGTCGGTGCCACGTAAAATGTAAAAAGTTACGTTGTATAAGTCATATACTTCGTATCATAACTTTTTATATAGTAGCGAGGGCAGTACCAGTATCCAATTTTCGTTCTGTATAAAGTTCAAATTATATATATTGTGATTACTGATACATTAAATTTTAGTGAGTGGGCGACAGTTGAACTTCATAAAAATAGGCAAAAGCTGTACGAATTGTATGCTGAACGTCAATTTAACACTGGTGATAAGTTTGGGGATTATGTTAAATTGTTTTCCAAGAATTTTAAACGCGCTTGCCACTTAGAAAAGACGCGATACATCAAAAATAAAATTAAAAATAGCAGCAATGCAATCAAAACTACTTGGAACATAATTAATGAGAAGACGGGAAGAGTAACACCACGAAATATTAACTTTAAACTTAATGTAGATAATAAAGCCTTAACAACAGATTTCGAGGTGGCTACTGCTTTTGAAACCTTCTTTACCAACATTCCCGTCTCCACAACAGAATCATTAAACTCTTCACCAGATATGGCTCTCTCTCTATTAAAGGAAAATGTGCCTGAGTGTAACCATTCTTTTAAATTCACGCATGTTAGTGGCTCTGACGTTATTAAAGCCTTTAAATTATTAATTAATAAAAAAACAAATGATCTGTGGGGCATTTCCGTAAACGTTGTCAAATCATTAATTGATATTGTTGCACCCGACTTAGCCTTAATATTTAATAATTGTATAGATTGTGGTGTGTTTCCTGACTTAATGAAACTTAGTAAAATAGTTCCATTGTTTAAATCGGGTAGTACTTCTGACCCCACTAACTTTAGACCAGTATCCGTACTACCCACTTTCAGTAAAATCTTTGAAAAACTCATTTTAAATCAATTACTTTACCATTTTCATAAGTATAATTTACTTCATATTAAGCAATTTGGTTTCACACGGGGTCGCTCAACAATCGACGCAGGTGTTGAGCTAATACAAAACATATTTGAAGCCTGGGAGGAGTCACGTGATGCACTTGGTGTGTTCTGTGACTTATCTAAGGCGTTTGATTGTGTTCAACACGAAACGTTAGTTAGGAAACTACACCACTATGGAATTCAGGGTGTAGCTCTAGACTTAATGAGTAACTATCTACGCGATAGAATTCAGAAAGTCGACGTGAATGGAAAACGGTCTAATGGATCAGTTATGAAAATAGGTGTCCCACAGGGGTCTATATTAGGACCATTTCTGTTCCTTATTTACATTAATGACCTTCCTTACCTTGCCAAGGATAAACACGGGATAGTTCTGTTTGCCGATGATACATCACTGACTTTTAAAATAAATCGACGTGAACTAGCTTTTGACGACGTAAACAACTCTCTCGCTAAAGTGGTACAGTGGTTTGAAGCTAATAATTTGGTTCTTAACGGAAAAAAACCAAGTGTATAAAATTCACTTTACCTAATGTTAAACACGTGAAAACCACTGTACTACTTAATAATGAGGAACTGAAACTGGAGGATACGACAGTTTTTCTAGGAATAACGTTAGATTCTAAACTTCAATGGGGCCCTCATGTAAATAATTTATCGAACAGGCTTAGTTCTGCTGCCTATGCGGTAAAGAAGATACGCCATATGACCGACGTAGAAACTGCTAGACTGGTATATTTTAGTTACTTTCACAGCATTATGTCATATGGAATTTTACTTTGGGGTAATGCTGCTGATATTAGCACTATTTTCGTGCTGCAGAAGAGGGCTGTTCGTTCTATCTACAAAATGGGTCCGAGAGAGTCATTGAGAGATAAATTTAAAGATTTTAAAATAATGACAGTGTATAGTCAGTACATATTTGAAAATTTAATGTACGTCCATAAAAACATTTCTAAATTTAAGAAAAAATGTGACTGCAATAATTTAAACATTAGAAGTAAGAATAAACTTACAGTGCAATATACTAGGTTACATAAAATTCATAATTCGTTTAAAGGAAATTGCATACAATTTTACAATAAACTACCAATTGACATCTTGGAGATGTCTCTTAAAAAGTTCAAAGTTTGTATTAAACGTAAGCTTATAGAAAAGTCCTATTATAGTATAAAGGACTACGTCAACGATAAAAAAGCTTGGGTGTAAATTATTGCTCTAACCAGGTTGCTCTTCTAATAATTTAAAATGACATTGTGAGATGGCGATAACAAAAAAAAAAAAAAAAAACACCCGGCTAAGTTTGTTGTGGGCTTCTTCTTAGACCGGGACGCGTTTGGAACCCTCGTAGCTTTAGTTTTAAGTTTACGAATGTGGTTATCGCCATCATCTCACTACCGTGTAATTCTTATGTACGCATCAAAAGTGCCACCTGTGGGCCTACTTGAATAAAGATATTTTTGACTTTGACTTTGACTTTATATAGAACTAGTTAGTAGACCTGCGACTTCGTCCGTGTACCTAAAATCTGTTAAGCAATTTGGGCTTATACGAAATATATAATATTAGTAGCTTTATTTGTACACCACAAATAGGAAAAAAAACAATGGACACAACAGAAATAAACTTAGCTTTGTAGCCTCTATGCACTTCCGGCTTGCAAAGTATCCGAGGTCCTTCAGGAAGCAAGCTAGCTATCCTGGTGTATCCTAAATTTATGAGAAGGGTTGTAGGTAGTAGAAGATTCTTTTAAATTGTTTTTTTTATTTTTGAAATCGTTTATTGATCAATATCATCGTAGAGAACCGTATATGCATGTATGAGACACACAGTAAAACCTAAAATATCATTAATTAAAGGCTAAAGCGCCTATTAAAATGTACAGCATAATAACTAGAAACAGCTCATAACATCTTAAAATTATAATAAATTAGACCACTCATAAGTTAATTGCGGTATATCTGTGGAAATGGGCATGAATGGCAAGCATACAAAGCAGTGTCGCGCGGCTCGCGTACGGAAACGCTTCTCGTGAGCACACATGCGGCTGCCAGCGAGGACGGCTGTGTGCTCATCTGCTTATATCATAGGTTTGGTCACGCACACAGCTCCCGCGGAAACAATACGTAGTCACGAGGAAAAGATTTATTAAGGACATAGACACGGTTGAGACAAAAATTAAAGAAAAATCTGTTCGTGTTCTTTATGTCTAGATATTTAAGCATCTCCTGAGTAAAACTATCAAAAGATATTAAATGTAGGATTATTATAAGTATTCAACCCCCCGTTTCACTCTCGTAGGGATGGAATTTAAAAATATCCTGTCCGATGTGGATTCCTACTCTTTATAAATCTATCAAAATATAATCTATTATCTCTGGGACCAAAGATGTGCGTTCATGTTTCAGTCATATTTATCTCCTTTGAGGTTAGAATTTCCAAAAAGTGGAATACACACATTTCATTATTTAATTTTAGCGAGCAACGTTCAAAGTACAAAATTTCATGGATATTACTTGAAAAATGACAGACCTTCATACAAAGTTTAAGCCTCTATTTAACCCCTTTGGGGGTGGATTTTAAAAATCTCTTTCATAATGAGCGGTTACCTACAATAAACATACTGTCAAAATTTCATGTCTCCTCTGCTAATCGTACTTAATTGAAAATCGTTTAACTCAAGTTTTGAAAGAAAACAATTAACGTTAATTGTTTGCGTTCTGAAAAACGAACTCACTCGTTTATCTGTCTGTCCATTTATGCGCCCGTTCGTAACTCCGTCCGTGTGTCAGCGCCCTATTTCCGTAGATAGCTTCAGGTGGGAGCTTTGAGCAGACGTTAATGGCTGTATCTCTAAAGCTAAACTAAGTTACTTACTAATTCGTTCTCTGTTTTTTCTTGCCCTTTACGCTACAGAATATTTTTCAGCTAAAGGAAATGCGCAGACTTACGATGCATTTTATAGTTTTTTTACTGTTCTTTGTAAGATTATTTCTATTTAGACGTGCCCTGCCGTTTCGGCGGCGTCAATAATGGGACGCAGCCATAGGCCATAGCCTATACCAGGGCTATACCTATCTCAATAAAACGTAACGTTTTAAAATCGTACTGGAAGTGCCAAAAGTATTTCAACATATTTAAACTAAATTATTAACTATATATCGATAGCGCTGGGTAAGCAAGGTTGGCACAAGTCAGTAATACGGTATTAATTTTGATAAGCCAGTGTCAACTCCTGTCACTAACAAAGACTAGTAATCGTTACAGGAAGAATAGAAATCGCAGATAGTTAATTCGTGGCGAAATTAATTGAGCAACACATTATTTGCAATCCATTTGTTATAGATTATTCAAATATTTTAAATAAGGCAATAGAAATAAGAAGCAGAACGAAAAAATGCAATTTTTGAAATTATTGTCTGTTTGTCTGTATGCCTGTTGGTTTGTGCGCGCATCACATTTTGTTAAATTTATAGCTGATATTCCGGATTAAGTAAAATATACTCTGCATCTTGAAAAACAATAAGATTCGTTCGGGAAAAACGATGTTTGTTTTAGTCGATTTTACTCCATAACTCCGCCATTCCTTAACCGATTTTAATAATTTTTCTCCCGCAGTTTATTATTAGTTTAATTATGCCGACATTTTTTGAAGATCCGGCCAATATAGTTGCCGATACAGAACTTAACGCCTTAAGACGTATACATGACTAGTTGTACTCTGCCACGCTTCGCTGTGGCACATTGTAATTAAATGGTTGAGAAAAAAAGGTAAAAACAGTCCTTGATGCGTATTATATATTATGCTAAAATTTCAGCCCGATCATTGCAGAACTTTTTGAGTTTTTGAAGCGTACACAAACCAACATAACATTTTTATATATATAGATATGTGTTTTAGCTCTAAAGATGTCCCTCCTACTTCCAGAGGCAACCAGTATTATTTGGAAATTATAGATAGTTGCAATCATTGACTGCTCATCTTACATAGACTTTTCCGCACTTGAAGTTTTAGTAGTAGCACCTATTATGTCAATTCATAGGATGCGTTCCTTGCATGGCATTCAAAGTGTCCCTCTGTTTATGTAACAAATTATAGTTTTTCACTAACCATTAGGTGACCACAGCTTGGTCCATCATTTATTACTATAAAAAAACCTTTAGGATGTTATCAACAATTATAATTATATGTATAAATAATTGTAACGCCCCCCCAATCTCCTCTAGGGTACAATTTTTCGAAATCTGATAGTAAGTGTACCTACTAGTAGTTTGCACCTCCGGTTGATTTAACTGGATGCCCGCGACTTTTTCTGGGTAGTACTCCTGATTACGGGCTTGCTTGGGAGGAATCCCTTTGGTGCCTATACCCTCCTACAGAAAGAAAGCTACCAGCAAATTTTTAAAATTTACGGCGTTTATTATGAATGCATCGCGAATTATTATCTACCATAGAATCCGTTTGTCCTGTATGCTATCCTATTTCCTCTATTTCTCCCACTTTATTGGTACCGCATTTGAATCTTCTTATTAGCCTATTTATTAAATGCATTAATAAGTAGTAACGTAAATTAAAATGTAGGTGTCTCTAACTAAATGTAGGTGTCTCTAACTAAATGCCGATTTCAACGTATCGTAGAAGGAACCTATCTTTCTGCCATTTAGCTCAATATAGATACTTTTAGATTTACACGTCACACAAAAAGATACAAAAAGTTAATATTTTGTTATGTTAAAAGCAAATAAATGAATTTGAATTAGAATTTGACTAAGGATTTTAAAGATCTGGTAACTATGGTAGGAGTTATCGCATAGCGGGCACCATCTTAGCCGGAAGGTTTATAATAAGCTTTTTGAAAAGTGTTACAGTTATTTTATTAAATAGTTAATATATAGTTTCCAAGAAACAATTAATATTATATTTGATTAACAGCCAATCATCATGACATTGAGTTGCTGGGTATTTTGATGTAAAAACGACTGCATTATCGATGCACGTCAGTCCTACATGGACTCGAACGATGCAAAGATACCTCCCGGTGTCTTAGTCGTTTATCAAAAGTCGAGTGTGTCTGCTGGTGGTGTCTCTACCACTACCACCGCTATGTGGCTAGTTGTAGAGTGTCCGCGCGCTTCAGGCGGTTGTTGAAATGTGTTGAAATAAGTTGCATCGCTGAAGCTCCTTATTACTCAATATACAAAGCTGAACAGTATGTTTGGATATCTGAACTACCCGGAATTTCAAGAAGGGTAGCCGATTTATTGATTAAAGTTGTGTTCAGTGTAGCAGTAGAATGCTGCGACCTAAACCGCGGGGTAGGGATACATAGTAGATACAACTTGTATATATTTTATTAGTATGTGCGTGTTGGATTATGACTTGAAAAAGAGAATTTATTTCTTATTTCTTGCAATAAATAATAACTCGGTTTACGTTCCATCCTTGCCCGGAATTTTAAATCTCTAACAAAAAGACGTAGCTTTGAATCTGGATTGCTGCCCATTTGCAATCTCGAAGCAAGTATACGTGCCCGTTTGCTTGTCAGTAGCTGAAGGTGAAGCACATCACAGGTGTTAGGTTAGGTGGTGAACACGCGTGCGGTGTACGGAAATGCATTGGGCAACGAACAGTTAGTGAATATAACTTCTCTTTAGCTGCGGTTTCTTAAAATTAGTATGCTCCAACACTTGAACAACTAAGTTTATTAGAAAGCCACGGCGATGCCGCTTGAAAGCGCAGTTCTGACGTTGTGGACTCACGAAAAGTATGTGCATTCCATAGAAAAACATCTCGCGTTGATTGTACACCACGGACCTCGCTATTTAAAAAAGAGAACTCGAGTTTAGAATGTGGCTTTAACTTGCTAAACCTGATTATGGTTCAATGAGAAATGACAGAGGCAATGTTAGATGGTGTAACCAATAAGTTAGTTGTGGGCCACTACCGGGACTGGGGACGGACGGACGGACCAGATCTAACATTTCCCTTCGACTTGAACCAGGGCCAATGGTTAGCTGTAGCGCTTGATGAGCCACTGGTTTTCGTCGGCCATGCTACTAGCGAAATCTGTATTTGTGCCGCCTTCATGGTTGTCACCACCTGAGTGCGACTGCGGTGCCAAGTCCGCGGCGCGGCGTTAAATACTAGAACCAAGGGAGGCAACTTGTGTTGCCAAATTTCGTGGCGATGCACTGCGACTCCACCTTTCGCCGCCATTGGCGTCCGACGCGTTAGCTCAACCAATGACACCTCGCCTTGCCCCACTCGAGCTCAGTACACGATTACGTTTCCCTTGACCAAGAAAACGTCCGGTTTTCTGAGAAAACGATCTTCTACCATACAATTGCCTTGCAGTTAGGACGTCAGCGTAGGTGTGAGTTGCAACGATTTTTTTCCTAAGTCCGTAGTAGTTTGTGGTCCGCCCACGCACGCCCGTCCACCCGGCTCGCTCGGACGGCGCTCGGCGGCTCGGAGGGCTCTGGCGCCGCTCTTCTACGCTAGCGCTCGCCGCGACCGCACGCTCGGCCGCCCGCCCAGCGCCCGCTTACCGTACGCTCGCTACTTCACAAACTTTGAAAGTGCACACCCGGACTTTTTGTGTTATTTAGTGTTCAAAACAACGATTTGTAACGTTTAAACGTGGATTTTCAAAAAGCTCTAGGATTTCCCAGCGATCTGAACTCATTAAAAGTGGGTAAGTAATGCTGAAATATGTGTTTTCTATTAGTTAACACTTTACGGCGCTCGTATGCATTTTTATTGCACCATAAAAATCTCTTAAATCAGTGATTGCTTTGTTATGAATGAGTAGGTGATAAGTTTGATTTATTGTATTAAAGTTAACTTAATTTTTAACGAATCCGGTAATACGATTTTTATACAATGTACTTATTAAATTATTTACGAAGCCTGACTTTGTTGAAGCCCAGGTTGTACTTCTAGATAACTTTAGGTAATTTCTCGGAGCTTAGTTTGAGCCGACCCAAAATTTTTTCTTGCTTTTAAAAGTATTTTTATCTCAATTTTATTTTGCAATATTGCTACTGTACCTATAAAAACTTCATATGCTAGATAATTTCAATAGTTTTCTTAGACTTAAAACTTCCGCGATTATGTTTACGATACAAATAATATTACATGGGAACTAAGGGGTAAGAGATATAAAACAATTTATGAAGAAAAACAAATTGGTTTTAAATTTTTCAAGGCTACTTATCGAATTTATCGGAAACAAACATTTGATCACATCTCCTTTTGATGTATTGACTGTAAATGGAGAAAAGTGAACATATTTCTTATGTGGAAACCGGACAAAAGGACCAAATTTGTCAAATTTGCCATATACTTTACCTTCAATAAACAATAATATAAATGTTATAATTAAAGACAATTAAATGGCAACGCTGCTAGGGTGGCGGAACTTTTAATAATAAAAACAATTGTCATTTAAATAATCGTTATTTTGTCGATTAAATATTTATTGAGTAGGTTCATTTCAAAGCGGCTGATAATTAATCCAATTTACCTAACAGAATTACTGGGTTCTTTCAAGAACTAAAAGCTGAGTGTCGACATAACTAGTCCCCGGAAACAATGCTGGCTGTAGCCCGGTGTCTGCGGCCCGCAAGCTGCCCCACTGTTTAGTTGAAGCAGCAGGTTGTACCTATACGTATTTCTTTTCGCGGCAATTGCGCTCGCGAAAGTAGGTAGCGACCTCAAGGAGGTAGTAAGTACTTACTACCTCCTTGAGGTCGCTACCTACTTCTGCTTCAGCATGCTGCATATTTTTTGAGAATTTATTAATATAACTGTTACGAAAGAGTCATACAAAACCCTTTCGTGATTGAAACGCAACCCGTTGGACTAATAATTATTATTTACATATCGCAGTATCCGATGGTCCTTTAGTATTTTAAGTTAATTATTTACAATATTAAGGTTATTTTATCTTCTTTATCTACTGCAATAATTGCGCAGTCCTAATTATATACTTATGAAATAATATAAAAGGCGTCCATGCAGAATCATATTCCAGTAGATAAGTAATCGATGCGTTTAAAAGCTACCAAAAACATAGTGCGTGCAAAACAGTCTAATATTATAAAGATGAACAGTTCTGACGTTTGCATGTAGGTACGTACTTATGTTCCAATGCGCTAATCTAAGGTTGTATGTTTTTGGTTCGGTTGTATTTCTTGCCTATGTGATTTGAAACGTTATGATAAGTGTGAAATCTGCGCAATTAAGTGAAATCACACTGTGACCCAGAGCGGGAGGCAGGCTTTAATAATCAAATAACTAATAATTAAATAAGTAACTGCCTTTTGAGAGACTACATTATCCATTAGTGCAGCACCAATAGGCTAGAGGCCCGAAGAAAAAGGTGGGGAATGGTGGATAGAAACAGGCGTTACTCTGCGGAATTCCATGATATCGAAGATATATCTAAGATAGGTATCAAATGCATAGATAAAATAAACATTTCCTGAGGATGCTCCGGTTCCGGAGCAAAACGTGCGTATCGAGTACATTGCCGAGGACCTGTTTGGGTGGAGTATTAAAGAAGTTATAAATTACACCATACAGATTCTCCGGCTTCTGTTCTGTTTCAGAGAAGTCTTAGAGATAGTACATAATGTCAGTTGTACGCTGATTGAGTTCTGCAGAAAAGTTGTAGAGCTTGATAATGTCTACAAAAAAACATATTGAGCGTTGACATTATCAACTCAAAGCGACAGCATATGTATAATACTTTTATATTCAGGAAAAAAGAGTAATTTTTAAATATTAAATCTTTAGGTCGTGTTTATTGGTCATAGTAACAAAAATTATTAATTCTTACCTAAATAAGTAAACTTATCCTCTTAATTATTTGAAACGAGGGACTTTCCGTTTTACTGCTCAAAAGTTGGAAGTATGTTTATAGAGATAATACGATATAGATATGGAACCGCGTGATATTAATTCTGTTAAATGGTTTTTTAAAGGGTTAATCTCAGGAACAGGTTCGAATTGGATTTTTTTTGTTTTGGATGGACTAATTACCGGCTTAAAGCTATATTATTTCACACTACGACCATCAGCTACCACGACCACGCTTCTCAATAAGAAATATTGCGAAAACAGCAGAAATTATCCTTTTTGACAGATTCCGGTTAGTGTGATACGTAAACGGTACGTAACGCGAATACGGCTCCTCTCCTTACCGTACCTACTTCTCTTTTCAATTCTAAAGAACAGTTTGCGACATCATATGCCCATCTTTTAAGGGTGACTCATTCGCGGCCAAAGTCGCGAGAGACCTACCTTGAGGGTACATTGCCGAGGATCTGTTTGGTGAGGAGCATGCGGATTGAAGAAATTATAAATTACACGATACAGATTCTCCTGCTGTTCGCGGAGTATAGCAAATTAAGCTTAGTTTTCATAATATACTATGGATTTCCGCAAAGTAACGCCTGCTTCTATCCAATCGCGAGGGACCGCTATTCTATACATCAAATAAAACTGTTACTGTTGAATTCTGTACATTGAACATATTTACAAAACATTATTTGGAGGCTCTCTATAATCAAGATGTATTTTTTTTTCATTTTTGTCTGTCCGTCTGTCTCTCTGTATATATCTGGGCCACGCTTAACGCTGAAACTACTGAATGAATTCAAATGAGACCTTGCACGATTAGAGTTACTGCGAGGATGAACACAGGATACTTTTTATCCCGAAATTCAGCTCAGTTCCTTTGGGAGACCGGATGAAAGTGTTTATCAACTCTGTCAAATGTTAACCGATTTAATTAATTCTATTTGAAATTGATAGGTTGTCTATAAGTTTAGCTAAGCCTACATTTCGTTTAAACTGATGAACATGATTAAAGACAGAACTCCTCAGCGGACAGCAGCACACCCGTCACTTAAGGCTCAACGATAATGAAGACATAAAGTGTTGCCACTTTTATTAGAACTTTAGTACTAAGTAGGACGTAGTAGCTGTAGAATATGCAGTAGCAAGTAGTAGTCACAAACATATATAAATACTTTTCTCTCACTGTATGTTAGTAATCCACAATGGAACTATGTTTATGAAAAACTATCTGCAGAGTATTAGGCATTAGCCACGCACCGGAAGCTTTGATATGACCGGTGGAGTATACACTGATATCCGTTACTGTTTGATATATTGTCACCAATTACACTTTATGTTGCCACTCCGCTGTTCGACTTCATTCGCGTACTTATATCGTTATTCTCAACGTGGATGTTTCTGAAGAAGTCGTTTTATTTTTTATACGTAAGCTTATGCTAAAGGCCTGGAATGGCAAGGTTAGAAAGCTCAGAGGATCACTTAAAATTGCCTATATTTTTATCCACGTTAACAATTGAACCATTGACTTGTGAAGTGGCCTCCGTTGTGCCTACTTACTTAAAACAACTCACCCTCAGCCAATGAACAGCATCCCATTGCCAGGCACTAGTCTTCTCTGTCGTAGGAGAATCAGAGCATTGAACCAACACGCTACTGTGATGCGTAGGTAGTAGCGGGCTGATCTCAGGCGCCCACAACATTTGCAATAATTAATAATAATGAAATAAAGCTCGTTTATAGCATGTGCTAGTTAAGCAAATTTATAGACTAATTTAAATTCATACTTTGTACGCGTCGTCGGCTAAAGCCTTTTTGGAACGTCACATCTTCAGTTTGTGACTCTTGAATGACTCCATTGCCGGTTTGGAAGTAACTCTTTTCCTATATCAGCATTCAATAATCCCTAAACGGCTGGCAACGCGATCAGTCACGTGTCGGCTGCCAGTGCGAGCTCAGCCCATTTCGATGGCGTAGACATTTAAACGCGCTAAAATTAATGTATAAGTAGATAATATTTCAAAAATGCTTCTCACGAAAGAGAGACTCTACTCGCCGAGCCACCCTCTCTGCAGGCGGACATTCGATGCGACGCCAAAACACTATTATAATTGAAATACAACGTTGTTAAAAATTCATCTCAATCCATCGGCTGCTCTTTGTTCCACCGTCAGAACAGCGAGACGCCGTGAGCGGGGCATCCTATTTGATGGACACTCAATCAACTCGTACAAAACGCCTTTATCCACGTTTCCGATCCAAAGCGCTAACGCTAACGTGCGGAATACCGTCCCGGCTATTGTTTGTATAAGCACTTCCAAAGCAAGAGTGAATAACTAATATAATATTATATATTCATCATCATCATCTCATAATTGCTTTCCGTCGGGCATGATTTTAGTCAAGTGCGAGTCTATTTGGTATTAAAAAAAGGTGTCGCGTGCGGGCCGGGCCACGCGCCTTGTTGAGTTCCATAGTTGCGCGTTACAATATGCGTAGGAACTTACTACTTAGGAAGACGTTTTGTTTTCCAATCCGAAAATATTACAATTGATTTCACGGTTTAGCGGCTACTAACGTCTTAAACACGGACGTGCTAGGACTGCTAACTGAAAAAGGAGTTAAATCCGTGTTGACAAGGGTCAACAATGTAATCAATAATTGAACGTGTCTATTCGTGTAGGCACATATTATTTGAATCTGAACGTAAATATTTTTAATAATTAGTTTTATTCAGGAACTATTTTTATTATTACATTATATTAGTAAATTGGGTTCTTGTCTAAAGGTAAAGAACTCTAGGAACGATTATAATGATCTACTGACTATTGCATTGTTACAAAGTTCATGAATAAAAATGTTGTAATAGCTGTAGGTTACCTACACAATATGCTGAACGTAGTCTAATATTGATTACTTCAGCTAATTGCTGTTATAAGTTAAGCAATACCTATGGCTAGGCTGATTTGCAGGTGAAAAGAATGCAATTGTGGTCAAATGCATGTTAAACCTTGCATTTGAACTCTAGGAGCTCATCTTTATCATCAACTTCACACAAAGACCTCCGTCCACTATGCTCATGATTTCACCGTATTTTATTATATACACCACTATCACAGTGTTATATATATATATAGATTCTAAAATCATATTCGTTTGGTTCCGCTCGAATCAGGAACTATATTTTGGTTGGAAAATTCATTCCCCGTCGTACCAATGGATCCGGATGACTTGACTACGCGTTGGATATAACACCATATATTATACTTAATTAATAATTGTAGGTTTAACTTTCTTGTATCTATTACTATAAATTTGCTTGTATTTTTAACCGACTTCAAACAAAGGAGGAATGATACCTCGTCCTGAGAACTTTTTCATTCAAAAATTGTATATTATGTGTGCATTTCTTAGTCAGCGGTGTGTGTAAACAATAATGTGGAAGTATTACAAAAGCAAGAGTAGTCATTCAATGGGTTAACGATATTTAATTTGTTGCCGCGATATCAAACAAATGCTTCTTAAACGTTTCTAGCCCTCAAAAAAGGGCTCTTAAATTATTTGTTTTACTCCACCCGAGAACTCCTAACCTATAAGACGACAAGAAAAAAAGTTTTGCATTATAATAACTAATCTTAAAATTATGACATGTATACACTGACCTAATATGAATATATATGAATATATATATATAATATATAAATAGATAAAACTTTGATATATAAATATATTGACATAGTAGAAACGATGACATTGTTACTAAATTGGGTCCTCCTTTTTCTGATATAACAACATACGCAGCGATTTTTAATGTCGAACATTGAAAGACCCTCTAATGTTCCTTTACTCTCACAATTGATTGATGTTCAGTAACTCTCAGTTATATTCAAAATAATTCGAGTTTACAAAGATAAAAGTTTTGATTTCTTCTGATTAAATTAGGAATTCAAATATTTTTTTCTGCAGCGTGCAAGGACCGCAATTGATCGAATTCATACCACCGCTGTAACGCGCTGCGGCTTCAACTGATGGATACCCAGGACTTTTTAGAGATTTTATCGACTACTTTGAGGTCGTCTTTCGACCTACTAAGTTTACCAACGCTGCGCTTTCTCGTCATCCAGAGCCTCGTGACCCGTACTCGGAGGGGCCAAACACGAGACGCATGAAGCAGCTGCATTGTAAAATAGCCATCACATTGCAACCGCACGAGAGTTAATACCTAATATCGGGATGTAGTAGTAACCGCAGCCTTGTTGCAGTGGGCCGCGCGGATGGAGCCGGCGGCTCGCGCCTGAGTGCCGAGCACAGCGCCCCCTGCGCACGCGCCATGGGCGACCTGCCGCACGCGTACGCGGAGCCGCGCCGCGCGCCGCTCTACGCGCACGCGCAGCTGCCGCCCCCGGTGAGTCCTTACCTGCCTGCCTAGTCATCTTAATAACAAGACACTGTTGTGTCCACGTCACCTTGCCGCCGCGAACGAACACTCGAATTACAACACAACATTTGTAACAGTTAGCTACCATATTGTACCTAATTTGTAAACTACATTGCCTCTACCGCTTTAAAACAATTAGAGAAGAGAAATGTATGAGTCCCAGTGCATGCGATACGCGAATACTGGTACGGCCGCTCAAGTTGTAGAAACCACTTGTACCTGAAGTACTAAACCTGTCTAGTATCTTGGAATGTATTGCATTATCTTTTGCCCGCGTTCTCCGCCAATAACTCCGTTCAACTAAATCTAAACAATGAAGGATAAACAAACAAACACGCTTTCTCATTTATTATATTAGTAATGATAAGGATTGTCAGATGTGTAAGAGGTTTTTATTTAAAACCCCTGCTAAAAACCCGTATACACTTCTGGGTTATCACTGCTACTGAATCCCGGTTCCCGGGCCTCGTCTTTCTGCCTGACGCTCTTCAGACAATAATTTCGCGCGCGCGACTCTTTTCGCCTCCCGTGCACCAGATAACGCGCGCCGTTATAGATTCTTACGGCTATATGCAGTACCTGTAGTAGTAACTGCTCGCCTGGAGAATTACTACCGTCACGCTTATTTCTGCCGAAAAGCAGCATTGCTGTCACTAAGCAGCATTGTTGTGTTCCGGGCTGAAGGGCGCGGTTGCCTGTGTAATTACAGGCGTATGGAGATCAACACCTACGCCCCAGATGGACACAGATCACACTTTGCATGTCATTCAAACGTCTTTTTAACGTCATATTACTTTGTATCCTCGCTACTCTACGCTACGCTGCTCGCAATCGTAAAATCATATCCAGGTCATAAGTATTGTGGGCTGGCTTCTAATGTGTATTTCAGCGGTGCAGGTGTGGCCGACCTTAAGCGGAAATAAGCCGCAGATTAGCTCTCGAAATATCACTTAAATAGTGGAATTTATTTAAAACAATAAAGCACAAAACTAAGCTCGCACCCGAGAACGTGCTAATGTGTCAAGACTATAAAACACCGGGAACAAATATGCATTTAACAATAAATCCGTTTGGTGGCAAAACAATAAACACGTAAAAAAGTAAGTGATTTAAAAGTCGGGCGTTCGGTTACCGCGATTCGACGCGGGGCTCGCCGACCTGAGAAATTCAATCATTTTGATTTTATACATACCCATTTCATTTAAGTAGCACAGGTCCATACACATATTGTACAAAAGATTGCTATTTTTCAAACATCATTTAACATTTTCATTTTAGTGTTATTTTGATTGGTTGCTATGTTAAACTGTAAAATTTTGGATGGAAGCAAAATAAATCAATTTATCTACTGTCTATTTTAACTTACGCAGCGATGATTGTTGGAAAAGAGTTGAAAGCTGGAGTTGAAACTCTGCTCTAGGAAATGCAGCGTCGGTGTAGACTGGACACAGGCACCAGAGCAGGGGGCGTGGGCACGTTTACCAGATACCTATGTCGAGCGTTCATTGTAGTTGATAACTAAATAGTTTTGGCTAGGTCACTTCATTGTAAGTTAACCTAATCAGTTTTCGCATTATCTGAAGTGGGACGGTTTGCAGCACTTCCATTAATAAGTTAATTTAAGAATTTAATATAATTTATTGCTTTACCGTAAACGAAAAAATTAAAATTAATTTATTATTATCTTTTTTTATTTATTTTTTATCTTTATCTATACTAATATTAAAAAGGTGAAAGTTTTTTTGTTTGTTTGTACCCTTATAAATATTTCTTCGCAAAAATAAAGCTAAACTTGCAGGAAATAATATAGCCTATACTTTACATAAAAATAAATTGCAATATTGTAGCCCAACGTAGCCAAAGGTTGCCTATGAAATGACGTGTAAAAAAAATTGCGTGCGCTGAGAAAACTACAATACATAAGAATTACTAACTAGATGATTAAAGAATTTATTATTACCTAGTAAAAGTCAGCGAGGGAATATATCTATCATAGTTATGTCACCAGCTTTTGTGTTCTACAATTTTATTAGATCGCCGATTCGATTACGATCGATTTACGTTTAGATCTGATGAATATGATTGGAGATAGAGCACAGAACTTCTCAGTGGACTGCAACCCCTCAATTAAGGCTAAGTGAAACTGAATATATTTAGTGAGTGTTGCCACATTCACGAGGACTTAATAATAACGGTTTTATATTTTCTTGGTTAATCTTGAGCATATCAGAATCATGCGATTTTGATTCTTCCTTTAACGATTACTATTCTTTGTTAGTGGTAGGAGCTGAGAGTGATTGATATCGGACTATCTTTCATATTTCCAAAGTCCATCACCCATCTTTTTACATTATGCGCAGTCATTTGTTGTAAGGAATTCAAAGTATTCTAAGTAAGCGGAGACGGGAGCGGAGTGTCATCGGGACGGTCATTTTAGATGGGCAATGTTTACGTGATTGAGGTTTTCAAATAGTGGATTATCGCCATCTTTATACGCATTTGTACCGTAGTATCAGTACAAACTCATGGGTACGCGGGCAAAGGTCGCATATCAGAAATTATTAAACTATTTAAACTATTTCGCGGTCTATTTGCGTTTGTATCGCTGCCGAGCCGCGGCGACAAAGTCACCGTGGGTGACGCTGACCGGCCTGTGCCCTGCAGGGAAATTAACTGGGCTTCTGATGATGATGTTTACTATAAACTGGTTTGATACATAACGTCCGCGGCTATAGGCCAGAAGAGGGATGCATTGTTGACCAGGCAGCGCCCTGGAAGAATATTTTCGTCACGGGTGCTTATGTCATAGTGTTAAACACTTGAGCTGTACACTAGGTACTTCTATAAACGTCATATGTGTTTATTTCATGAGACGTACAGAAATATTTTATCTCCGTCGTAAGATTTAAATACAGGATGTGTAAACTTGGAATAGGCATTGTATACAAGCGTGGTCTTAAAATCAATTTTTAATTATTGTACAGTATTAATTATCACAGAGAAAATGTATTTTATCGAGCTTTTGAAATTCGGCTGCTTAAAAAGAGTAAAATTTCGTTTCTTACGAGTAAAAGGTTACAATCCCGCGAAATAAGTTTTTAGACTATGTAGCGTTTTCAGGTAAAAAAAAAAAAAGTAATGTTTTACGTGAATTCAGACGCATGTCCGTAGAAAAATTGATTCGTATTTCGGCAGAGTTTCTGGACAGAAAAACTAATAGGTACCTTTTCTATTTTGAATCCTGGAAATAAACACTCTATACCTAAAGGTCCGTAACTGAACATCGTAACAAGTGGACTAGCGAGGCAAATATGTTATGTTAGGAGAGGTGGTCGTAGCGCTCGATTGTCGGGCCCCCTGTATATTAATTGGTATATAATAATAAGCGCGGTTCACGAGGTGCCATGACGCGCTCGTATCGGGCCGCTATCAGCTCGTCACGATGGCGTTACATCATCGACCTTGTTTGCTTGACTTTTATTCTTGCAGAATACTAAATCGTATCGTAAATCTACTATACTAAGACGTTTCTTTTATTCCATCCAGAGACTGTCAATTATTTCACCTAACCCTCCGGCTTCGCAAGGATGCAGTGTAGGTACTAATGTGGAGCAGTTTCGTGTGATGAGATCAATCATAAAGTTCCGCAGTACATTAATATACACACCGGCATATTTAGCGGAACACAAAAAAAATCCATAATTAAAAAAATATGGTTTTATTTTAAAATCTACTTACTATACTCTTTTATTAGGTATTCAAAGTTTCATTTCATTTACTTAAAATGAGATCACATTAAGAACAGATTTTGCGAGTAATGGCTATTTGTCAAAAATGGTACATCATGGAACTTTTCATGTAACCGGGAAAAGTGAAAATTAATATTAAAATAACAATCAATTAAATTAGAAAAATGGTGATTAATATCGCGTTTTTCCTCCACGTGCTCTTATTATAGTTTATACCCGTCTAAGCGTCTGAGAATAATGTTATCGATGGTCTCCTGGGATAGTCTAAGTCTTTCCTCAACTACGCGGATTCGCAGTTCACCCACGTTGGGAGGAGCTGGAATTCTGTACTTAACTATTCTTTTGAGCAAGTCCCAAACGTGCTCTATTGGGTTCGTATCCGGTGGTCTCGCCGGCCACTCCTTAACAGTGATATTCATATCATTAAGATAAGCTTGAGTTCCCCGAGCGGTATGCGGCCGAGCATTATCCTGCTTAAAACAAAATCGTCACCGATATATGGGGCAAACGGTACGACATTTTTTTCTAAAACTTCTCTAATATTATATAGCGGTCTGCAGTCAAGTAAATTCTACTTACAAGATTTCTTTTGTTATTTAAAGTTTCATTTGTTTTACTTAAAATGAAATCACATTAAATCCGCGTTCAATAGTCGATGTTCCTGGGCAAAAGTTAATCTGTTTCTACGGTGATTTACATCGAGCCTTGGCGGGCACAAATGAACCCAAACCAGCTTCTTCGAACTTTCTTTTTACCGTACGCTCACTTAAGGTTACACCCCGCACTGCTTCTAACTCATGTCGGGCTTGGACGGCCATCAAACGGGGGTACCTACGTACACGAAGTCGAATGAAACGGGATGATCCCAACGTCGACGAAGATCTCTGGATATCACTCTGTAGGTTTGACCATTTCTTCCGATTTCGAGTTCCCTGGCAATCTCCGTTGGGGCTAAGACTGGCATAATTCAGTCCTCAACTGCATAAAGATACGCGATTAAAACAAACTAACAAAAAAAAGAATTTCAATGAAATTTTGAAGAAATACTAAAAGTTCGCCCCAGATAAGGTGTATTTATATAATTAAAACAATTGTATAAAATGTGATGGTCAGTTGTTTTCTTAATTTGATAATATTTATTTTTTAATTAAATGATGTATAAACAAAACAGCAACCTTATATGATACTGATATCAAACCTTTTTTTTGTGTTCCGCTAAATATGCCGGTGTGTGTATAAACAATCTCGTAAGATTTAGCTAGCAAATGCAAAAGAATTGTTCGTTATGACATGGCATTACAAATCTTCCAATTTCTTTGCTTTTCTCCCCTTTTTTTCTAAATATAAACCTTCGTCATGAAACACTGTCCAGTGCACAAAACTGCATTAAAATATGTTGTGTAGTTTGAAAGGCACAGACAGCGAGAGTGACTTTGTTTTGCACCAACTATGTAAAGAGATGTATTGTGTTGAATTGATATGCACTCCCGCAGGGCATTTCCTCTCAATATTATAAATGTGTTTATTTGTTACCTGTGCTCGGCTCAAGCGTTGAACCGATCTCGATGAAAATTGGCACATACGAGTATGTATTGGACCTGGAATTCACTTTAACCCTGAAAAGTTGCTCGTAATAGTTACCCACTGGATAATTAATAATGACGATTGTTATGCATTGCTTGACCCTTTAACTTATCTTGGGGAAATTTTAAGTTGAAATTTGGATACCCATATTGAGGGAGTTTTGGAAAAAATTGTAATCCATCGCCAGGCGGTCATCTTGGACCAATTTTTATCAAACAGTTATTAAAACAAAGGGTTCTTCCGAGATTCATAAAAACCCAAAATAAACGCGGATGAAATCGCAGGCAGCAGGCTAGTCAACAATGAATATATGAAATAAAATTAGCTAAACTTGAAGCACCGACTAAGCTTCTGCTATCAGTAGCTTAGTCAGTTCTTACAATGCATGTACAAGCAGGTACGTGGTCTTTAATGAGGTTTGAAGTGTTGACATTATATTCCATACACAAAGGCACTAAAAAGTATGAAAGTATAAAACAAGAATTCTAAAATGAAATCTATAATTTTTTTATGAATTAATGAATTAATTAATGAATAAACTTTTATTGTACACCAAAGAAAAAAGTAGTTACAGAGATATATATACATAGCAAGAGAGTACAATTTGGTGGCCTTATCGCTACATAGCGATTTCTTCCAGGCAACCAATGGCGTAAAAGAAAAAACAATATGATGTAATATGTGCAATGAAAATAAGATTTAAAAATTATACAAATATATAAATAAAATATATTTATATAGATATATAAATATAACTATAATATGTATATAAGTATATCACATATAAATACAAATAAGATATAAACATACATGAAATTACCTATAATTAATGTAAACTACTAACAATCATATACAACATATATAAATATGTAAATATATAACATATAACATATAAAAATCTTAAATAATCACGGATGAAATACCTTCTGATGTAACCTACTACTGGTTATTTTTTTTTGGGAAATCAATCCGTTTGACGTACATTTAGGAAAGCCGCAGACATGGTTAACTATGAATTAATATTTTAATGGTATGTAAAACATTACTGAAAATTACAGTGTAAATTAATATTTTGCTTTAAGTTCGAAACGATGATCACATTGCATAATAATTAAAGGAAAATTAGTTTATTTTGGTTGATTTTTGAAATCAAAATAAGTTTTAGTTATTAATATATACAAACCGCATAACCGCACAAAGTTTGATGCAATGAATAATGTATAAACTTTGTGGCTATTCTGTTTGATTTTAGCAGGGTCCAATTTTGATATGAATTTGCTGGCTCTAAATTAATCTGTTTGCCGGCCAGATATGGAAAAAAATTGCCATCATCTACAAAATTGCCAAATTCTAAATAATGTAGTCATTGACTTCCAAGCCGCCTACATGCCGACAATTTTTAAATGTCGAATCATGTAAGCAGCAAACCTCACACTTAAGACTCAACAATACTTACTATTACAAGTTATTATGTACTCCCAGCTGATGAGGGAGCGCTACAATCTGATGGTGAGAGCAACATCATCGATTACAAATAGACATATTGACATATGGATTGTTGTGTCATAAATTGTAGACTTTCTGTGAGCTATACTGTCAGGGGTTTCGTATAGGTCGTTGCAAACCCCATTTGAAGCAATAAGCATTTTTACGAAAATAGGTTGAACAACTTAGCAATTCTATGTTTTGAATAAGATTTTCTTCAACTTTTAGTAATTGTAACGATCCAAAAAATCTAATTGCAAATCAAAATGCCACGTAAGTTCCTTTTAAAACAATGTAAAGATGTACGGACAGAGTGAACTTAAAATAATGCCCTTTTTCGGAACTCTAAAAACTAAAACCATATTTGCAATGCCCTATTAATCTCAAGGATCTTCCATCCAAGTCACATTGTAGAACCCGTAATTGAGCAGCGTGGCGGAACCTGACTATCCCCCTCTTCTATAAGCCGAAGTATGTTCCTAGAAGTGGGATATTAATATAAATGATTCAGAGAACCCCCTGAATTCATATATATATATATATTTATAAGCACATCTTGAACGTCCAGTCCATCCGTTTCTTGTGATACTCCCACTGCTTAGAAGAGAGCAGTCTATCGAAAAGCGCCAACCAGATCTCCTGCACCATTCACAGTTTTTCATTCACTTTCTATTAAGAGATAAGAGCATAGCGGCCTGCTGGCAAGTTGTTATGAAATTCATTCATAATTGTGTAATTAAGCTAGATGTAGTAAATAAGTACTATGACGTTGTTTAAAATTGTGCATTGGCAGGTCCAAAATAACCTCACGTTATCTGATTTACAGTATACTAAACAAATTATTTCGGTAACTTGCACAGACGGTTGCGTGTTTTTTAACTGAGTCCATTCGCCGCTTTGAGTAAAAGCAATAGAATCAAAGTGTGGCCTTCCCGCTAGTTCTAAAACAACATGTGACTTACAATTTAAGAAAATCAGAAGCAACACAAGGCGTTGCCGGTGTTATCGCGCGTCCGTGACACCGGTTCATCTCGCTGCGGCAGATTGCCGCTGATACGCGCAGCACAGCGCTGATTAACATTTTTAATGATGAAATATGTTTTCTATCCAGTCAAATATTTTTTGGAATTTAATTTTAGTAGTGTAAATTTATCATAGGGCAAATATTATTTTAATCACTTTTAAATAAAAGTTACCTACGGACGACGGAATCAAAACCAGGCTGGGTACGATTCCAGAGTTAAGCCAAGAATTATTAGGTACTTATCGGGTTTTTTGTTGAATATAATAATTGGCAATTTCTTAACGCCAGGCTGAAAACACCTCTCGAAACGCCTCGACGCCTCTCCCTTCCCTTGAGCGTTGCCCATACGTTGGGCACGTTCGGCAGACAGCTTGGTTATCGCAATATATGGTAGTAGTAGCACAAAGGACGCTGCTGCCAGTCCTCCTTTATATTCCTTTAATGTTTTCAATTTTAGAGGACGGCTGGTGACAACTGAATTTGTCCGTACATATGGGGCCTGTCTCTCCCGTGGAACTAACACCTTACTGCAAAAAACATTATTATAAAGCTATTCCCGAGCGAATAAAGCAAACCTTTGTTCCGACGGATTCGAGCTCGCAGTCAAAGTGATGAATGGCAACGTGCTGCCTATTGGCGAGAAACGAACAAACGCTTACAGTATTTTTTGAACGAACTGAACGCGCGGGAGCTGGGCATCGTATTTCATATTTGTCATTACGCGGTTCGAACTTTGACGTAATTTTCGACTGAATGTATACCCCACATCAAGAAACATCAAAGATATAGGTGGTAGCCTTTGGAAATCCACAACTGGCCCTTCGTCCGTACAAGGAGCACGTAAAGATTTTGATTCCCATCATGATAACAATCGTTGCCTACAAGTTGATGGCCAAGCCCATAGTCGCATGGGCGTAGACGCACTTGTCCCTCCTGCAAGAGCGGAGAGCAGCCATTCGGAGTAATTAAATCACCTCATAATTACGTAAACACAGAATGTGTATTAACGCTTCATAAGTGCATACATAAATAAAGAATATTTGATATTTTGAATTATCACTAGCTTCAAGCGCCTGAAAGTTCTCCAAATGGTGACTTCAATTAAAAAAGTTTTGTTTATTATAATTGACTTGATGATTGTAATGTTAAAATGAGATGACGCGGTGAGAAATAAATATAGGAAACATTCGAAACATTCTTAGTGCGACAAAATATGTGCCCGGTGTGGACGTACTCTCACATTGTTTATAAACACGCTTGTGGAGTGGGTAGTTTAACAAACAAGATATTCGAATTAATTGAATTCTACCAAACAATCATTTATCATTCGATGGATTCGAGCATTTATTTAGTGCTAGTGAGATGGGAATATACCAGCGCCTTCTTGAAACGCTCGTAGCTTTCGTTAAATAATCGTAGCTCGTTGTAATCATTATCTTACAATTAGTGCGAAAACAATAAAGGTATCAAAACTGAAACTTACCTAATTTCTTATAGAAAATTGCTAGTTTTCTTTAAAAAATAAATGTCTCCGTCGACGGGTTTCAGCCTTTAAGCTGTTATTTTTACAGGCTTTCGCTTAGCTCTATATGAATACATGCCTTGAAAGTTATAATGGAGACTAGGAGATGATTCAGTCTTTGTTTTAAATGTGAAATGAGCTTGCATGAATGCCATTATACGAATATAATTTAATGTTATGTTATTTATATATGTATATATGGTATATATTATAATTTTTAACATACTCAAAAAAAAACTTGAAGGTGTAGCCTACCGGTAAAGATGAAATTTTGAACTACCTTCCTACCTACCCTACATATCGAAAGACTTGTAAAAAGTTTGCAATTTGCAAACTGGGCAATTAGTACCGACAGTATGACACAAGAGGGCAAAGCCGCGGGTAGGTAGTCGTTCATACATCAGCTGGCTGGCGCGCGGGCGACTCGGATGACGCCATTGTAATATGAACGGGGCTGTGACAAATGTAGGACCGTTGCGTTTTTTAAGAGTGAGCCGTGCTATGTGCCGGACTGGTGCATGTCGCTCTCGCATTACAGTACTCACAGCATCGACATGCGCTGCTGGACAACGTGTTAACAGAGCATCACTTGCAGGGCAAGCAAGGAACACCTCAACTTGAAGCTTGTTAAGACAAGTGTACCTGTAATTGACCAGCAATGCTTCTTGGCGGCCGAAATAAGCATGAACTCACATTCATTTTCATTCATTTATAAAATTACAAAATAATGAGTTCTACTAGCTGTTGGCCGCGACATTCTTCATGAATGTTTGCAGGGACGGGTTACTCGTAATGTGAATTTTGGCTTGCTTTGGATGGCTTACATTCAAATTAATATTATTTTGTAAAACATGCTTGTTTCAAATATACTTAATAAAAACAAAACATTCATTGTATGACAAACCATAGCCCTTTTCACACTCGGAGGATTTGGATAAAATCTTTTCATAACTGATGTCAGCGATTCAAATAAACATAAGTATTTTCAGATCCCCTCCATATAGGTGTTAATCCTTAATAGGTGACTATGTCGCGAGTGAGGAAACCACACATTTAAGTCTTTTTATTTTCAGTAGGTAGGTTCCTACCTACTGCAAGGGAGGCAATGACTGTACCTAGGAAAGGCGAAGCTGCGCAAATATTGAAACAGAGAGCAGTAATTATTGTAGCTTCGGGCGAGGAGGATGCTGCATATTTATTCTCGATAAATCCGCCATTGAGTCCACCCGTAACCGGAAGACTAGTTGCCTTTTCCTTTTCTAGCATATTCGCCTGGCTGTTCAAAACAACAACTCGGCGATATTCAAAAATCAATTGTGTGCCGCTCTCGGTGCGCTGTTCGCGCCGGTCCCTCAAACAACTGCCGCTGACAACATTTCCCGCACTATTGAACGTTCCCTTGGGCATTCAAAGGAAAAGTAAAAAGTTGACTGACTGTCGAAATCCATTTTACACAAAGACCCTTTGAATTTGGCGAAGTTATTTTCACCTCTCACAGGTGTGTTCGCTTGTAGATTTTGTGAGCGTTATGCTACTATACCTACAGGGTTTGTGATAGTAATAATTGATCGACCAAGCAAACGGCAGACCTAATGGTGAGTCAAAAATCGCACTTGCCTATAAACAGAGCAACATCGCTGGGCACGCATGGCTAATGTGGCTGCAATTAGACCGCTGTTCAGACCGGACGGTAATACATCCCCGGACGAGTTCTGCCACAAAAGCTACTACTGACTACTAATAGTGTGAATTTCTTCTTCCATAATAATATAGCAAATGTGAAAGTGTCCTTATAGTTTTGCCTTCTCTAAGGCAGCGACAGAGCAACACATTAATCAGCTTGTTTGCATACAGACATAGGTACTGGTGGCAGAGGAGTGACATAGCCCGATTATCCCGAAAAATACACGATTCCCCTTTTAGTAATGCCAAAAAAATGTATGTAGAAAGAAATACAATTAAAGTCTGTTTGTGAAATGACAATACATATAGTTTTTAGAGAATTCCGCAGCAACAGTTTCTTTGCCCGCTTCAAGCTAAGTATCCCCGCGGTGTAAGCTATATCTATGCAAAATTTCGTCGAGATAGGTTTCGGTTTCTTAGCTTCGGTTCTTATTCTTATTATGGGGCCAAACTGCTTATATAGGAGGCGCCACTGACGCGCGCACTCCGTACCCTCAATGTGATAGCCGAGAAGACGGATTTATTTTGTTGCACTCTGGGTGAACTCACAAATATAGCGATTCGGATTTTATCATATACACTATAGTTATATATATTATTAAAATGTACATAACATGCTGCATTGTCGTATTAGGATAACTTTTCCTGTAATGACGAAATGTAAGATGGGAATAAATAAATAAAAAATTATAATAATATTGAAACTATTCATATTGCAGAAACGAGCTGTCGCTCAATATATAAACTGAATTGAAAAGAAACACGTGATTCCCTCCGTGAAAATTTAAAGAAATAATTATACTTACAATATGATACCTAAGGTAATTTTGGACCTACTAATGCGTAAGTTTAAATAATATGTTAAAACACATTTATTACAGCGAGTTTGATGAATTTCTTAATGACAAGGTTGCTTGGAAGCATCCAGCTTCGCTTTAATCTCTCACAAAATAGAAAAATGAAAGTTAAAATGAATACTTATGTAAAGTGTTGATGTTGGAAAAGAGCAACTGCTGAGTTTCCTGCCGGCTTCTTCTCGGTAGAGTCTGCCTTCCGAACCGGTGGTAGAGCCACTACACACAGACAGACTTGACATTTCAAAAGTGCTTATATTAGGTCTACTTGAAATAAATGAATTTAGAATTTTGAAAGCGTAACATCTCGCAAATTTTATTCATTATGTTTTATTTCAAAGATATGCGTAAGTCGTCATTCTTAAGGCGAGCCAAAATAAAACTAGGTACCTACTTACTTTATTGGTTTTCATACGGCATGACCGAAAGCTATTTCATAGCCAGTGTCCGCAAACGCTGAGTGCAGGGAAAAAGTGCCGACACCAAATAAAATATATACTATTAGCACATTTATAATAATCTGTACGTTTGACTTGATCGGGGTCATGGATTGCGAAATGTTCAGATATGCAAGCTTGACGTAAAGTGTAATGGTGTTATTAGGTCACTATCCGCCAGGTAGTCAAGGGCAGAACTTGAACAAGGGACCACGACGGCTACGGAGATTGAGAATTTAAAGATTGATTTGAAAAATTTGATTTATTTCATTTGCATTTTTCTGCTTTGACGTATGAAATCCTCGTAACTTTAAAAACATGACATTTTAGATATAGTCATTTGTTTGTTAATCTCAGTTCTACTCGTTTCTACTAGAGAATGTGTTGAAGAACTATGAAGTGCAACGCCATATTAAGATATGTTTTATTACAAACCTTTAGCTTAGCGCAAATAAACGCATTATTACGGCTTTGCTACTTAGCTATATTATTTTGTTTGGTTTCTTTCGTTGAGCCTTCTTTCCTCTTGAATACACAGATTTAAGATTTAAATTCAATCCCGAATTATTGTTTTGAAGTATTCGATGAAGAGTTAACTAGATCCGCAGTGTTAAACCGCACAAGAGATCTCATCAGCTGATATTACTATATGCGGTTAAATACAATCTTGGATGGTTACTAATCTGACTGGGTCGCGCTTTCGTTCAGATACCTGCACCCGTAATACTTCTTATTTGAAGCTCAGTCCCAGTTAGCCAGGCCTGTGCATGCGGCAATCGAGACTTAGTCGCCTTTGCGTAATCAGCGTCGGGCTAAACCACCTGTCAACTGTAAAATTACTGTATTTTATATTACCCATCTTATATCCATACGTAATATGAATTTAAATACGGAACGTAATACGTTTTGCCGAAATGAATTAATTACCAACCAATGATTTTATATGTTAAGTCGTTTACCTACTTATTTTTATATGCTCCTATTTGTAACAAAAATCGTTGAATCTTAGCATGTCTTTTCGCACCCCCAAGCAGCGTGGGAGTGAGGCAGAGGAACAGCTATAACAAAAATGTCAAGAAAACTTACGAAAAACCCAAGTATCTCTAGTATCATTGATTTCGACGTAGGTCTGGTCAGTCTTCCCGGCAGGAATACCTAAACGTGGAAGTAGTGCGGGCCGCCGGAGAGGTGCGCGCGCGCAGGCCGCGGGGCGTCAGGGCGGCAGGCGGGCACGTGGTCGCAGCAGGACGTGGGTGGCCCGCGGACTCATTTTTACACACGCATTCAAGTCCTCCGCTTGCTTAGCACGCGGCTCCGAAACTAGCGTTCCTTTTTAATGTAACGTTTAAGCGCTTGGCAACACACAATATAATAATTTCACCTTTCCTTTTAATAAACGTCAGGTTAGATGTGCAGTGTGTTTCATAAGGCTAAGTTTTCCATTGGATGAGTATGTTGGATCTTTTTCTTTTTGTATTAAGAACCTTTAGGCTGCCAATAAGGCTGACAATGATAATGATAATGACTGAGTAGCTTTCTTCTCACGGGGCATGTTATGATCATAAAGAAAGTTAGCGCAATGCTCGAGAAAACTTGCTCTGGCCGTTGGTGACACGGTCTATGCAGCAAAATACCATTTCCGTTGGATAATTAGGTGTGTCTTTTAACAGTGAGTGGCGGGCTAAGGTGAAACCCGAGGTGGCGCGAGTGTATCCGCGTGCGTTTCCCGCTCATTCGAGAGCCTCATTCCTACACTCGGACCGAAACTCGATCTTATTATAGCTATTTGAAAAGTCAGACGTACAAAAATTCTTACCGAGGTTTCGCAGGGCCTGGCCCGTGTAGGTAACTGCACTCTACAATGAACCTATTTCATGAGCCATTTCACTTTGTTACGATTTTTAATTGCTACTTAAGCTCAAAAGCATATAGAAGTTTGTTTCAATAATGCACCCATTCGATTTTCAAGCTGTACGGCAGATAGACCACAGACAGGGAAGGCTGCATCGCATGTTTATTTGATTCCAAAAAACTATTTATAAATAAGCCAATCAGTCCTTTAGAACAATAAATAGTCCAAAAACCATTCAAAAAAAAATTAAGAACAGTTAAAATAGAATGGCACTGAACGAGTTTGTCAAGCTGTTTATGGAAAACCTTCATGTTGTAAAACTGTTTTATCTCAAGGCAGGCTGGCATTGCATTAAATGTATATTGTAGCCCTCCCATCCGCTTTTGCGCTTGAACACAACAAATGCAAGAAAAATGTTTGAGCATTTCGAGCACGAAATTAAAATATGGATGAGGGGAGCGTATTGCGAATCTACCGGTACCGATACGAACACGAGATTCCTAATTACCAGTATTGAATTCCACACCGGTAGTTAGGGCATATCGAGTTTAAGCATTCGAGTGCAGGGATCCTAGGGATCCGCAGTAAGTCGTCGAAGACACCTAATTTCCTCATTTTAGTCTGCTTGTTATGTCACTACTTTATTCAGAAAGCATAATACCATTAATTACCTATCAAATAAGCGACTGACAGTAAATACTGCACTGGATCACCAGTTTTTAATTTTCAATTATTAAAAAGTTTTGCACGTGTATAATTCCTTCTTTAATTGGGTTGCATGTTCATTGTACTAAAATAATACTATGCTCATGCAGGTCGATAAGTTATATCAGTATTATATTATGTATATCAATACTATATATGAGCCACGGCATCCTTTGGCAAGCTTCGTGAATTGTTCCGCTTAATTTAATCTGCAGAGACTTGGACTATCCTCTGAAATATTCGCGTATTAGGTAGACTTCACCTTAAACTACGAGTACTTCGTGATATGTAAAGAAGCAGCAAAAGTCAGTGGCACAGACCCGAATCTAATGCGGCAACACTTGCGTTGGTTGGTGCCGACATTCGCTAAGAACGGGCAGCGCAAACATGTCAGTTCTAGAGATTTTAATCTGCAAATTCGGCATTAGTTTTAAAGCAAGATAAACCACGCATTTGGAAAGTCCAACTGAAAACTGATCGAAATGGAGGTTGTTATGGGAAACGAATACTTGCACTACTTATCTGTCGTTTTTGCCCGTTAACCATAAAATGTAGGCTTGCCTTTAAAATATTGTTTGCAGTAATTGTTCCGCCCAGACCCGCCCTGCCATTTCGTGTCCTTATTCACTGTATGTTTAAGCTTACAAGACATGAATCAAATCTTTAATGTGTGCACAAGGAGACGGAAATTTAATTTTAAAGTAGGCTAATGATTAAAACCCGTTTTAATTCGTGCGACGAGTTTTATATTCCTATGACTACGGAACCTGTATTGCATTCCTACATTGGCATTGCACTTGGCTAGATAACTTTAGCAATAATATTAAAATTGGAGCACCTGTCAGTGATTTCAAATTGACTGCCGCTTATTAAGCTGATAATTTGAGTATATTTTTTATGAACCATAGGGTAACCCAAACGTGTTTACACCCGACTGAGTTCTTTGTATTAACGAATTCAGAAAATTATCTCCATCTCTGCACTACGGTTCGAAAAGTTTTGATGATTTAAGTAAAACTTGACTTAGTATTTGGCAAGTTTAAAAAAGCGCTTTTTTCTGTTTAAATGAATTAATTCCTAAATTAACATGTTCTAAACTTTAGAATAACGTATCTGATTTTGACTACATTAACTCAGGCAAGTATTTATATTAATAGTTCTCGCATAATCTATTCCTTGTTTTACTCGTCTATGTTTTGCCTATCCCCAGAAAACATTTTCCGCGAATGAGATCACAGGCTTTCTCTCATATTCGAGCGATCTGTGCCCAGCAGTGGGATAGCAATACATGATGATCATGATGTAATCGCGAACATGGGCTGTATATAGAAAATCTTATAATTCCACAGGAAATCCGATATTGTACCGAAAGGTAATCGCGGAAAACTCCAACCAGTCAGATACGGAATCTGTGAACCGTTTACAGAAACAACTGCACCAGACGCGAAGGTGAAGCAGGATGTCGTTACGTGCTTTTTGTTTTCTGAAACTTTTTGATTCGCAATTAAAACGTATCGTTGCTTTGTTTATGTAGTATAGGTGTGTAGGTGTTATGAGTACCACTTCTACATAGTCCTCCTTAAAATCGTGAAACTTATTTCAAGGAGGACTATGTAGGAGTTTGAAATGTGCCTTTACCAAATATTTGTATCTAACTATTTAGGTAAATAATTGAATAAAAGATTGATAAACAGATGTCACGGGTGGAAGAATAATTAAAAATAATTAAAACTATTCAATGCTATTGATATCATGAGCGTCTAAAGATTGTCTATACCAACTCTAGGCCAAGGTGGACTGCTCACAAGCGTGGAGCGAGGAGTCGATAGGCTAAAGGTTTATATGGAATTCGGACGTGTCCATCGGATATCGACTACGTAGGCACCAGTGCGGCCCCGTTCGCGAGGCGGCCGTCAATTAATTAACATATCATCCCGCAGATCCAGTCTCGTGAAAAAATATTCACACAAGTACTTAATTCGATTATCTGGAACTGCAATAAATGTAAAAATTGTTGGGGTTCTCATGTTGCAGTACTTTAAAGTTATTATACGTGATGCTTGTTCAATTTTATTGCATATTGATTACATCACAAAGCTCTTGGATAAATGCTGAAAAGTTGCAAATAAAATTAAGGCAAGCCGATCATATATAATTATGTATTTGATATTATCGGTTAGACAATTAGGATTACTGGAGTTAGGAAATTGACGTTATCTACTCCTGTGCTTCGAAGTGACCAACAATTGCCCGCCAAACAACATCGGAGCAGGGTTGTGGGTGTACTCTTAATGTTAACTTAATTTTGATTGGAAATTAGTGTAAAATTACTGTTTGTTTCCCTTGAAACGCTATTAAAATAAATAAATGAATCCTTTTACCAGTGTTTGGAATTATCACATCTTCTTCTTCTTTGTCGTTACACTCTTGACAGAGTGGTCGTGGTCATCATGAAGCGTCTTTGAGGGCAGATGTCACACGCCCCACGAGCATACGCCACTTCTCTCGGCTGGCCGAAAGCCTGGTGCACTTGTGCAAAGGTCCACCCACAGCAGACTGAATCTGATCGGTCCATCGCGTGGGTGACCTTCCTCACCCTCTAGTGCCCTCCACCTTGCCCTGCACGACAAGACGCTCTATGGAGTCACTCTCACGCCGGGAGATATGCCCGAAGAATTGTAAGATACGACTCTGTACTAACGCCAAAAGACGTTTTTTAATGCCGATTTCTTGGAGTATAGAGATGTCACATATAATTATCACATATGCTTAGGATAATGTTGACTGCACACTAGTAAACTGCACAAAATGTAAAGGTTGGCAATATTGCTGATACATTGGGTAGGCGTCGGGTCGAATCAACGAGACTGCAAATAGGTTGGCATTGAGGGAAGTGTTTTTACGCCATGACTGACTTAGACTAATGATGGTATCGGGCTAGCCTGTAATGGCACGGCAGTTATATTAAAGCCTAGGTGGATAAATAATAATTTAAATACCGAAAAAGCTTACGGGTAGCGTTTGTTTCACTCGACTTAACATGAATTAACGAAACTAACATAGATGTCGGTTGTATCTGCAATATGCCTATCTCCAGGTTAATTTGTAATGGTCATAGTAATACTGTTTATGTCAGTATGGGCTTTGGAATATTTTTCTTCTTTTTGCGGTGCCTCTCCGACTAGCAAAGGTTGGCAGTCAGCTTCGTGGGTTCCTGTCTATTTTCGGTGAGGTGAAATAATTCTACTGCACTTCCCATCATAATAAGTAGCAGGAGCTCACATCTCTCGTGCCGTAGCTCGTGCCCCAGATATGCAACTTTCCTGACCTTGATGGTTTTGGTTGACACGTCGCAGAACTTCCACATTGGATATTTTGTGAGTCCATCTAATGGCCAACATGCGTCTGAATGCCCACATCTCAAACAGTCCAAGCCTCGCATCCGTATAGCAGTTTGATCCAGATGCTACAAAGCAGGAGTCGAGTGCGCAAAGGAAGCTTAACTCTGCGGTTGCAAAGAACTATTTTCATTCTGATAAAGGTATTTCTAACTACATCAATCTGAGTTTTAATTTTCTGTTCACTGCTCCACGTATCATTAAGCCACGTACCTAAAAACTTTTATTTGCGCACTCTCAACTTTTTGGCCTGCTATTGTGATGTGAATATTTGTAGATAAACTAAAAATTTCAAAAAAGTTGTACTAAAAAAGTGCGCACTAGAACCCACGTAGCATTTTAGGACGGATTTTAGTTTGCAAAGTTCTGAAAACGAATTTAGTATCTAATGACACAAGGTTTATTATTTTTGCGGAGCTGAGATGATGACATACTCATATTTTGAGAGAATATGTTATCATGACGCAATCAATGCAATAGTTTACTAGTATTTTATATCGACGAAAATGTGGTCATAAATATATAAAATACGTGTTACACATATTATATTAAATAAGGAGTCTTTACTGCGAGCGATGGATTCAGCGTGAATATTGTAGTTATCATTTTAAAAATTACAAGCTAAATCCTCAGTCAGCCTACAGAATAGGAATGCTTATGTTCCAACCTATCCTGGTTACACTGTTTAGAGTAAATCGCAGCTAAATTGGGTTTAAAGGCGGGCCTAATTCCAAATTTAAAACATTTTTTATTACTGCTTAGTTAATGTATGTAAAATGTAAAAGATAACATAGCTCACCAGCATATCACAGACTGCCAACTTGTAAACATCTTCGTATAGATTTGAAAAGTGTAAAAACTGTTTTTATAATAATCGCATTTCAGAAGTGAATTTCGTTTCCAGATTGTGGGCTCGAAATCGGCCATTAATTACGTAGTTATTTTCGTATAATCCCATGCCACGACTCAGTGTCGCAGTCATCGTGTTCAAGTTACTTACTATATATTTGTCATGCTAATAATACATAAGCGCCTGAGCTTAGCGTATGTGTATGTGTATGTGTATGTGTATGTGTATGTGTATGTGTATGTGTATGTGTATGTGTATGTGTATGTGTATGTGTATGTGTATGTGTATGTGTATGTGTATGTGTATGTGTATTAATCTCTACTATTTCATTATGAGAACATATTTTGCCAAAACGATGTCACGATTTTGTTCATTATCTTCGTCTTCCATGATTATTGTCAATTGCAATAAGAGCCCCAGCAGACCACACTACTGTTGACAGCACACTAAAAATCCTCCGCAATTTTTTTTTATTTCCGTAGGTATAAGTACGTGACTGTAATCTCACCTCCTGGTGAATACCTACGTGACGATAAGTCAAGTCGGTGACGGGCCAACCTGTTATGTTTGTTGGTACCAGACATCTTGTGTTTGTTGGTAGGGCGTGGTAACTAGCCACGGCCTCCCACCAGACCAGAACAGAGGAAAATTAGGAAATAATTAATTTCTAAATTGCCCCGGCTGGGGATCAACCCCGGGACTAACCGAGCACTACGGCTCTCGGCACACGGCTGCGTCAAGCAAATTGTAAGGTAAAACTGCTCGAGGTTTTACGTTGAGGTAAAATCACCTTTTCCTTGGGAATTCATTTGCCTATCGTTCTTTTCGTAGCAGATCATTGATTGCTGACTGACCGTTACTCCGGGTGAATATAGTGGTAATATTGATGATTAATGTGTATAATCATCAGACAAGGTTGAAACCTTACCTTACATAAGTTATTAGCAACAATAAGTGAAATGTGCGTTGTGTTTTGTTACCTCACCGCGCAGCTGTTTGCACGCAATGTATTCTTCTTATCACGTTTTTGACGGGGTTCCCAAATTGTTTGTTGAAACCACTTCTCCCCCATAAAGAAGGCTGAGATTTTCAGTCATATTGTACGCGGGCAACTATGGATAGATATTACTTAATATCAACAGCTAGACATAATGTTTTCAAATTAATTGGATAGATGAACCGCCTGACTAGAACTAGTAATAATATTTAAATTGTTTGATTAAAAATACCTGTAACAAGGAGCTGAGCTGAGCCGAGAAGTCCTTAAAGCAACGATTATAGTTTGAATTATTGGTCAATCGGTGAAAGCTTACCTAATACATCGGCAAACAAAATAATGTAAACAACAATATTGTTGTTTATCCCTGCTAATATTGTTGTTTATTTTAACAATATTGTTGTTGTCCCTTATTTAGGAAATAGGGAATATAAATAATTATAGCACTTTATCTATGATAAACCCGATGATTATATTAAATATATCAACAAATCATAGTTTGTATACTCATTGATAGTGTATTGAAAATAGAATAATGGCCTTTAGTAGACTGTCAAAGAAAAATATAGGATCTATGGCGGGAGACGCGAGTTTGACAAGATCGATTGGCGGGAAAGAAAAGTTAGCACGGATTTTAATTAATGAATTGAGAAAAGGAGATTAAGTAAAGTATTGTGGATAGAACGTTACAAATTGGGAATAGATGATTTATAATGGAAACGATATACTTAAGGAAATATTGTTGTGACGAAACAAGAGTCGTATGTATTGGTGATGGAGTTGAGATAAGTTGTTGGTACTATGTTGGTACCTGATGTTGCATCAGATAAGTATATATCATCTTTTGGTTTATTTAGGTATCATATATGGAGCCCTAGCATAACTTTATACCGACAGTTTATGTAGCAGAGGTTACAAACAATGTGTTCCAAAAGTCCTGATGTTATAAGTGATAATAGTAGTTATGTTCGACCTGTCTTATATGTCTTGTATCAAAGGGCCTAGCGTTATATCATATGATAATGTTGTAATTGTGTTTATAAGTCTTGTTTTAATTGATTGAATAAAAGAGCAACGGTAGAGTTTCTTGCCAGTGGTCTTCTCTGCCGAAGACAGCATTCCGAACTGGTAGTAGAGTCATTTGAAGGTAACAAGTAATATGAATTATAGAGAAGCCTAATATACAGTATTAGAGTCAGTCTAGTTGTTTTATTTCACTCCTTGAAAAGTCAGGTTTATAGAGTACAGACCCACAACACTGCTCTAAAGCAGGTTGGTGGGCTTTAATGATGTCTTTTATAAAATGAATACTTTAATATGAGAAATTAGTTATTTAGCTTCAATAATACTGTTAATTAATGAAAGATCTAAGTGCCATCCTGAACATTGTTGGTATTGAAAGGAATATCTGACTATCATGGCTTTCCATTCTCTATATATATTTTTTTAGCACGCGCGGGAGGGCACGGCCGGCCGGCGCGTATCGCTGCTCACTGGCTCTTACTCTGTTCAGGTTTGTGTCGATAATATTTGATGCTCTGTATTTTCGAAGACTGATGATATTATCAAAAAAATATTATTTTATTTCTCAGTCAACGATGGCTGTGCATATAGAGAAAACACAAAGGTCAAACACCTAGGACTAAAATAATTATTTATAATAAATATTATTGTGTATTTAGAAGATGACGAAACGTACCAAAATATACACAATGTATATCTAGATTGGGATTGCCTTCCGAAATTCCAAAATAAAACTCAGAGACACGTGCTTCCGATATTTTTCTAATGTTAATATTAAATCGAATCTTGAAAATGACCAATAAATACATAAAGATATCTATTTCTGAATACGTGGGATGCTTACTCTCTTGAATGAACAAGTCGACCCTCCTCGTAATATGCTTGTAAAACACCGCCCAAAGCTTAGGCAGCCAGCGGGAAGATATTTTGGAAATAATTAGTTTTGACGATATTCACGCCAATGATGGAAAGGAGATCTAGGTCTTCTACGAAACGGCTTTTGTGCGTGTGGGGTGACTTGCATGGTTTTCAGCTAGGGCTGTTATTGAAATACAGTATATTTTTTTGTATTTCTTACATAATGAAACACATCCGCACATAAATGTAATTTACGATGTTTGTCGCAGGAGAAGGCTTGCCTACCGGGTCCGCTATCTTTAAAATCCGGCCTAGTTTAAAACATTAGCCGCCCGCGTCTCATGGCTCGCACCGCGGGCGTTCGCTTTTTGACAGAGTCAGCTATATCGATCTGATTTGTTCGCAACAGCTGCTCATGCACCTATTAACCGCTGAAACATGTTTGTCAGTCGGCTATTAGCGCGAAAGAGATAAAGTTCCAAAAACATCTATATCCGAGCGAGATCGATTCATTTTCTCCGATTCACGGGCGATATTTATTCGTTGCATCTTGACACTCCAGAAAAATTCCCGTTCCGAAAAATTCGTATTGCTTTATAGCCAGACGTGTTCACTGGCAGGCGATTTTTCTTGCATCTATATAAAGAAAATATTTATTTTGAAGAGAAGCTTCGTTTGGACTTCCAGCACTCAGGATGCAGACACGCAAAGAGCGAACGAGACAAAAAGGTAATCTGATAGCAAAAACTAAATAGCGCGCGTAATTGCGTCGTGGCAAAGTTACAAACAGTACAAATAATCATTTAGTAATATTGGCTCCCTCGTTCAGGTGTGACTTTACAACTCAACGTCTTGATCGATACAAATGGATATTAAAGTAACTGTTTTGACAAAATAAAATTCTCACGCTTCACTTTTCACAGTGATATTATAAACAATGCGGAAGAATGTGTGGAGGTTTATATTATAAACTAGCTGTTGCCCGCGACTTCGTCTGCGTTTAATTTTGTTTTTTGATATGGCATTAAATTTAGTTGTAGTTCTAAAAAAAATTTAAGTATTATGGGACATTGACATGTGGTGTGACGTCATTGCCCTATTCATAGTATTTTTTTTATTGACACATTCCTTTTAAACAAGATCGTATATTTAGTGATTAAACGGACTTATTGGTCGAGTGGTAAGTATGTTGGACTATGGCACACTTGTGTCTGAGTTCGATTGCCGCTTAGCCTTAATTTTAGATATAGGGATTTTCCGTCTAAGTTCAGTATCTACTAGCTCTGAGTTAAGAAATTGACAAGATAATAGTTAAAGTCCATCAGCTCTCGTCGCTAGTAAGCTTGCCCGCTGGGGCGATATGTCCTGTGTGGAATCATTGTTGCGCTAACTATGTTAACATTTACTTTTTCCGCGTACATCTTAATTTGATATTGACGTAGTACACAAAGAGATCTATACAATTATCTAATTATAATCTCTGTGTTATTTTAGTCTGATGGGACGGCCACGGCTTCGGCCGAGGCTAGTTACCACGACAAAGATGCCGCTAAGCGATTTAGGGTTACTGTATGATGTCGCGTAGAAACCGATTGGGGGGTATGGGTCAAATATAACTGCCATACTCCCTAACAGGTTAGCCTTATATTATCTTAGGCATAGGCATAGGCATCATCACTCACCACCAGGTGAGATAGCAGTCAAGGGCTATCTTATAGTGTAATAAAAAATTAAATAAATTATAAGAGGATTACTAGACGTCAATCAACTTTAATGGCAGAAATCCGTCTACGTTTATATCCGTCTAACATTTTGACCCTAAGACGTATAGTTTCACACATACTACGTCGTGTCACCGTGTGAGAAACAAGGATACGGATACATATCTCTAAAGTAGGTACAACTTGATGAGCATGCAACTATTCTTTAATTCAAGTGTGCAGCTTTAAAGACTATTGCGTAAAGTGAGGTACGCCTGTTTGATGTGTCTTGTTCTCTCAAAAGCTATCAATAAGTAGTTAAATAGTTAGTAATCCGAACATAAACAGTTTTGAACATCACTCGATGGATTCGTTAAATGTTCCTCGCTAAGTGGTGGGGGCTCGGAGAGCTGCAATATGATGCTAATTGCCGGCCCGTAAACAACGCCATGGCCCGGGGCGCTCTGTCGCGGGACGCATGGCGAGGGCGCACGATTCGCCGTTTGTCATAATCCTATAGAGCACGTCACTGTTATTTTAAACTTTCGAGTCGGGATCAAAGGAAATTTGCTAAAGAAACTAAATAGGATTATAAGTTCACCGTAGGTTTTATAATTTCTACATAAGATGGAATGGCTGTTCTGCGTACTTATTCTACAAGAAAAGATAGTTTTATTTTGAAACAAGATGAGCCAGAAGATGTTTCATTTCGTGACGAAATGTTTATTTATCTTAGTTTTACTTTTTTACTCACACTCGTGCTACAGCTATAAAAAACTGCCAGGTCTGAAAAAAATGTTTTGTATTGAGCAATCAAAATAATTTCGTGAGACGATTATGCCACTTTGAAAATGTTATAACGTCGCTAAATGTAATGATGACCTGGAAACGACAAACACACAGTCACATAACAACTCACAATAGATATAAAACATATACAATTATAATTTACCTAAATAAGTAGTATTTTTTTCCTTTTGCCATTCTGTACAAAAATCAAAAGGAAAGACCTGACTTCCAATATCCGGCTCTCTTAGTATGGAAGAGAGCTTTCATTAAGAATAGTTTGTACCGAAATGGCTTACATGAAAATAATATTATGGAATTTTTTTGGGAGAATTTTAATTCAATTATAAACTGATTTATAACGTTGCCAGACTTTTTGACTGACAAAGATACCAAAGATACTTATTGATTTGCACTCAGTTATGCAGCTAACTTACAATGAAGGTATCCTATTGAAAGTTTCAATTAGATTCGTGAACATTAATTAGTAGATATGGAGTTTACTTATGTACTCATACTGCACAAAACCTCTTACAGATATTTCGTTCTTCCATAGCCAGTCGTAATTCCTTTTAATTGAAATAAATTAAAACTTTGAAACTCTAGAATCAATTAATATTGAGGGAATAGTTTCCACCTTAGCTACAATCAAAGCAAGAACAGTTAACGTTACAATTGTATCAATAGGTTTGATTGTTTATCATTTATAGTTATCCTTTTGATATCTTCTTCTATAAGGTTGGTGCACAAATAAATATCTATTACTCATAATAAAACTTAAACAGATTCTGTACATTGAAGATATTTAAAAAAAAATTTTTGGCCTATAACCGATACTGAACCCAAAACTGTATTTTTCTCATTCATGTCTGTCTATCTGTCGGTACCATGGCCGCGCATCACACTAAAACTACTAATTGAATTCAAATTAAACTTTGAACGTTTTGAGTTCACATTACGAAGCAGAATATAAATTTAGCTCAGTTCCTTTGGAAGAGGGGATGTAAGTGTTTGAAGATTTTGCACCATAACTCCGTCAAATATTAACCAATTTCAATAACCCTTTTTGCACTGGATAGCTTCCAGTCTACTATCAGTTTAACAGCAGCGAACCCCTTTCTTACCGATACTAAATACATTGTTGCCGCGTTGAGGATGCTGCTGGAGGACTTTAGTGCTAGAACTAAATAAAAAATATTTAACATTTCTTGGTTAGCAGCCTTTACCATGCGAACAATGCGATTGTTTAGGGTAGGCAGTGCATTTGTGCATATATAAAGCGCACGCCACGGGGCAACCTTGCCTTGTTTTCTTAACTGCCTGTGCAGCTGAGCCGAGTTTGCCAACCCTGCCAGTGTATCTATAAGAACACAACACTGATCCTTACAAGTAAATTCTCACACCCAGAATGTGGATTTCTCAATTTTATTCAGATTATTGACAGTAATTCATGTACAAACTCGAAATATTTATGTCATTCAATTATTCTTCCCGTGTAGCGTGGTACCTCGAACGCAAGAATTGTTAAATATAGCTAGCTAGAATAGAATAACTTTGCAAAGCATTTATGCATTGTATAGTTGCGTCCGCTTCTTGTGACGTACCCGGTAAGTGAGACGCTGCTTCCGATCAACGCAGATCACATACATCAATGCACGCCCATTCATTTGAAAACTTTCCTAATGTTTCAAGAAGTCAGTGTGTTAAAATGAATAGAAAAACACAACAAAAAGATAGGTTGTGTAGTAGTAAAAAGATTGCTTACTATATTAGACCGATAAGATAAAATGGACTGTGTAAGACAAAAAGTGTAGTCGTTAGTTTTGACGTCCATCAAAAGGCATCTGTACATACACACGGCCATGTTGCAAATTATCCAAGTCGCATAAACATCGCTTCACTCTGTAACCAGAGCTGCGACTACGCAAATATAAGCTAGGCACTTTACTTTATTTAACTCACTCCTGAGCCTAATTTACTTTTAATCTTGAGGCAGACACAATTACGTGTTTATTTATGACTTAACTTGATAAATTAATAAATCGTTAAAACACTATTGTTTACATAAAATATTATATATTGTTACAGTTTTGTTTATATCAAGAGGCCAATTAAATTAAATTACACAACAAAGCAACAATACATATTATTTAATCTGGTAAGCAGCCTTTAATGTATTCTACGTGCAGAGCGTTAGTGTTGTAAGGGCTTGATACACAAAACAATCATAGATTGGGTTAAACACCGTACTGCAAAAGGGCGAATGAAAAAACTTCTGCTCTTAAGACTCCCAAAAACTCCCACTTTGTAAAACAAAATTCTATAAAAAACAAACAAAGTTAATGATATTATTTGTTTGCAGGAGCTGTCAATACACGCAGTGTCGAACCACGAGCTTCTCAAGCCTAAAGATGAACCAACCTACGGCTTAGCTTCTTCCAGCTTGTGCTCCTTGAACCTGTCTCATGCGGGTAAGTCACTAATCTATGTGTTATGCTCGTAAGTAAAACTAACGGTAAAATACGAAATTAAAATTAGGTCTGTCGGTTTGGGACTCAAACGTGAAATTTCCGGTTGAGTGGTGCTACCGGGAAGCAGCCAGCATGAAACCGTAACAGAAACTTTCCAATATTATCTCATTGATCTTCCATCATTTATCTACAACTATTTTTTTGTATAAATAATAAGATTTTGGTCGAAACTTTTCGCGAGAAGACCATTGACTAAAACCGCTATCGGAAGAATAACGGTCGACTCGACACTCCGCTTGGCGGTAGTCACGAGACTACCCTACGTAAGGTACGGAAGGTAAGGTACTAAGTACTTTGCTCACGAGAGCAAGGTACCTACTTTACCAAGTATTTTGATATTTTTTCCTTTTCAGCTTTCATCAAATTATCGTCATATGGAATAGTACCTAATGTCAACAATTTTTGCACGGCGCAATGATCGATCGCCAAGCACTAAGTATATCAGGTCTATAGTCAGTAATAGTTGATATAAATTATAATAAATAATGATGAGTTAAGAAAATAAGATCATTTTGTTACAGATTCATACGCTTAAATTGATCTTTCTCGATAAAGTAATCATTTACAAATACAATGTTGAAGTGAGGCATTTAATCAGAAGTACTGTTTATATAAATTTAAATTTAAAAAGGCATTTAATAAAACGCAGAGTGGTTACATAGTTAAAAACAATATTATGTACACGGGTACGCAAACATTCGAATACGAATTCTGCCTGCAATACTCACAGGTCGCCGGCAGTTTTGTTTGATTCGCAAATAATGTTCACGGCCACAAATGATCATGGTGCTGCAATCAAAAGAGATATACGCACAATGCACATTAAGCACCATACTCACACTTTGCAAACACCCTCGTATGTACCGTGGTTCGTGAAAAACGGTTAATTAATCTTAAAGTCACCTTAGCGAAATTATTGGTGTTAATGTACATACAACTAATATTTTTTTTGTAGTGATAAACTTTTTTAATGGTAATAATTGAAGGATAAGGCATAATTATGGTTCTCTCGAACTCGATTTAAATTACAATTTGAGTACCTTCAAGGCTAGAGTAATAGGCTTTTTCTAGGCAAGCGTGCTCCAACCTAGACCTCATCATTGCTTTCTAACGGGCGTGATTGTCGTCAAGCGCTGGCTATCGTTAATGAAAAAAAGAAAATCGATGTGTCCGACCAGTAGAGTCGTTCAACGACGTCAAGTCATATTGATTATGACGATAAGACGAGCAAAGACTCGCTGCGTTAAATAGCGCCAGCTTTAATAAAAGCTGTTTTCCCAAGTAGCTGATAGCGAAGGCCGGATGTCCTACTCACCTGCCGTTACTAATTGAGGGAGTATAGAGTTACCACCCCCAAGGCACTTTATTTATTTGTGTCTCCGAATCGTTATTCGCTACTAAATAGATGAGAAATTCTATACTTATCTTTTTTTCCGCAATAGCTTGACACTGCTAAGTAAATGCTGAATGGATAATAATAGAAAATAAGGTTTTGCTGCGCCTCAGTTTTTGCTTCATCAGCGTTACGGTGACTCTTAGCTTCTAACTGGAAGACTTAGGTTTGCTTCCCGGCTCTCATTATAGGTAGAATGTGTTTGGGAATTTAATCATTTATTCCTATCATACACTGAAAATAATATCTTCTAAATCTCTTCGAGCAACAGCGAAAAACGCCTAGTTATCCTATTTCCGATCTATTACTGAGAGTTTCCACACAGAAAACTGACCCGGAAATCGAATCTAATACCTTGTAAACCACTAGACAAACATGCCAGTAAACAAATGAGTATGTGAATAATTACAAATTGTGATTTATACATCCTCTATAGTCTATACAATACCAATTAATTTATTACTGACCCACAGATTTTTACTAAGTAATGGCAACAAAGGGGCGCTTGTATAGAGTAGCTTTAACGGTGGAATTGGAGACCGAAAATTACCTAACGTACGGTGTACCACACAGGAACTTGGACTTTGCGTACATTTCCGCCCCTCCTGCTGTAGTAATAAGACTTAATAGTATCTTGTGAGAATGTCGCTGGGTGTATCGATAATGTGCGATAGCTTGTACAAAGGGTAATTGTTCTCTAGAACAATAATGCTTAATATCGATGGTTTCTAGGTAAGAGTACCATAGGCGTTAGATAACAGGTGGAAAAATGTGACGTCAAGTGAAGTAATTACATTCGATTACGTGAACGCATCCCGCGCGGTAAGAAGAAGTTACCTACTCCATTGTATTATCTTTAAAACTCCTGCAATACATTCAGTAAATGAAAATATGTATTTAGGTCTCTATATAATACTCTATTTTGTTAAATCATCGGTATGTCATCATATCATATGCATGGTAAATCGGGCTTGGATGAAATTACTTATATAAAATGCCGTTGAGAACATTATGGAGAACTCTCACGCCGTTTCCTTCAGAGTTAAAAGCAAGTGATATTTAAATTCCTTAAAAGACTGTGGTGCGTGCCGGGGCTCGATTTGAACTCGGTCTCCACAAAAGGAAACCAATGAATTTGTGAAGACTACCATTCCGCACTTGTCCGCACGGACCTTCTCATTTTAAGAAAAGACGCGTGCTCTATAGTAGCTGGTATTAAACGCATCTTACACGTCTTATTCTTTAAATAATCTCCAAAAACAAAAGTTACTTAAATTGTGTAAAATGTGGTAGATAACAAAAGCAACTGCTGAGTTTTTGAATCTGCGTTCCGAACCGGTGTACTACCTAATGTGTGATTGGGTTGGTCTTGGCGACTGAGGGAGTATAACGTAGGAGGGCAGCAGAGCCCTCTGCGCCACTACCGTCTGCGGTCTGGCCAGCGTGGCGGCTATGGGAGGGTTTGCCTCCCATTGGCAGAGACCTTAAGTTCAGATTGTGTTTGTTTGCTTGCTTTTCTCTCGCTCGACTTCTCCTGTATTCATAATGCACAGTTCACGCGAGCGGTACACGGGGTAGCCCAGGCTATTATAAATAAAACCAGTTATTCTTATTGAATTGTAAAAAACCTTGATGTATTATTTCTTTAATAATAATCCCTACTGATGCATTTCTGCAAGAAATATTGTGAAAGGTTAAACTTAACCTTGTCAGCCTCACTAGAGGATAGAGGATTGAAATTCTATTGGACAGGTAATTTTATTTTTAGTGTTGAACTTCCACGAGCTGTTATGATTTTTTTGATTGATTTGATTCGTGGTGCGCATTGAAAGAGAGAATTTTTCTTTTTTAAAATTCGAAGACCGCAAATGGCAACTTGAGAAATATATTATTTCATCCACAAATACCGATATATTTTCTGCCAGAGACGGAAAAGTACTGAAAGTTTTATGAATTAATTTTAAATTAATATGAGACCATAAGAGCGCGCGCTTCGCACGCCGCGCCGCGCCGCCGGGCAAAGTTTGAAGCTAGCGGGCGCGCACCCGGCGCTGCTGCCACAAGAACTGCTTCATATTGAGCCTCCCTTTATTACGAAGAGAGGAGGAATACCAACAAATAAACATATAAAAAAGGGTCTCTTTGGAATTATAACAAACTTTAATTTAACCTCTTCCTCAGAGGTGCCTCAGTTTCGTAGATAGCTCGATAAAAGCAAAGTACATTAGTTTAAGGTTTTCTAATTAACATGCTGCATTTGTTTGTACACAGACATACGAATGTAGCAGTTAGCCTCATTCACAATTTGTAATTCATGCACTTGCACGTAAGATTTGGCGAGTAGTCATAGGATCCGCTATTAGCTCATTACTTTGGGATTACTCAGGTTCTGATTATGAAGCCAGCTCTTAAAGGTTGTTAAAATAAAGTGGGACTATGTAGACCTGGAGTCCTACTTCGATAGCTTTTAGAATTATGACTTGTTTTTTGGACGTGAGTGTGTCCAAAAACTGCCATTTTAAGTTAATACTGTTTTAGGCCTAAGCCGTGCGTAGATCATAAAAGCTATTTTTATTAAACCTGTTGCTTCTCCCGGGAAAAAGTATCCTATGTTCATGTCCAGGAGTCTTCAATTTTTGACAATATCACCACGTGGATACCATGTGGGCACTATTTCGTTATTGCTTCGAGATTACCGCTCATCTCTCTGCCGTGATATTGATCTCAAACTCGAAGATTGCATAATCTTTATTTATTTCTCAGCTTCAGGCAACTATAGTCTAAACAACTTCGTTTTGCTGTTCCTTCCCAAACAATTAGTAGAAAGAAGAATTCAATCTTGGAATACCTTGAACGTATTCACAGATTGAAGTTTTCAACGCTATAACAGCTCGCGCTTTATAAGAAGTTTGAAGTCTTTTAAATATCAAACACGTAAAATTACTTGAAATAATGTGATATATTACGCTTTATAAAATTTACCAACTGTTGCCCGCGTTTATTACAGGGTTTTAAAAATCTCGTGGAACCGTTCGTTTTTCCGGTACAAATAGTAGCATTTGTTATCTCTCTGACCTTTCAACTAAATCTGTGCTAAAATTGAGTAGTGAAAGTTGATTGGTTGCTATCTAAACAAACTAATGCATCTAAATTTCAGTGGAAGTCTCACACCATACTGTATCCGAAAGTGCAAAGTGTTACACTATGTAGGGACTTGGGGTGCGTTAGGCTTGATGTTGGGAGGTACACCAAAAAAGCGGAGAGACGTGATCAAATGAACCAATGATACGATTCCGAATTGACGCCATAAAATAATCTCTACATAATGTTGTGTTGAAAACTAATTTAAACTGTGTCTTATCCTGAAAATCATAATGGGTACCTAAGTTCATCAAAATTCATTAAGCCATTGTATCATGAAAAAGACGTCTTTACAGAATTGTGCTGTAGATTTGTTCATTATTTGGGTTAAAAATTCATGTTCATAAAATGCAAAACAAATAAAAAAAAAGTTCATTGCTATGTTGCTGCGCGAATACATATTTGCAACAATCGGCAGTGATAAGCCCTCACATAGCTGGTTATAGAGACGTATAGAGACGTATAACAACGTATAGAGACGTATAGAGACGTATAAACACTAAAAAATAAAACCACACTGTCCGCCCCGATCCAGCCTTTTGGGGTAGATCACCAAAAGTGGCTATGTCCAACTAAATAAAACAGAGCTCAAGGGAAGTTTTGCTCATTGCCCTTCTATTGTGTTTGCATTGTGATCCCGAACAAACGAGACATTTACAAATCCGGATCGATATAGTGGTTAAGATTCAAGTGAACCATTTGTACTTGTTTTCACGCATGTTGAGTGCAAGTAACATACAATGATAAAGCAATCGCAAATGAATAATCGATTTGATATCACAAGTAATCGATTTGCTTGTAGGTGACGATACATAGGGTAAAATCAATTAACGCCGATGTCAAATCGATTATGGTGTAAACTGTCGTAAACTTCGCCACACATTAGGTATATACCCATATAAACATTGCGTAGCTACATTGAATGATGTTAAAAAAATATTACGATGTCAGTATAAAATATTTAGTGTAAAAAATGTATTTGACAAAAAAACCGTCGTTGTTAAACAACTAAAAAGCAAAAATTATATATTTTCTACAAGTCGGTGCCAAGTAAAATCCACAAGTACTAAGTATTTATATGCTTTGGAAACGGTATAGTTTCCTATTGTATAGTGCCTAACAAGAAAAGTTCTATATTTTACTCGGCACTGTCTTAAAAATGTTGTAGAAATATTTATTTCTTGCTGTATAGTTGTTTAACATAGTCGGTTTTTCTGTTAAAATATTTTCTCCTGCTACTCCTATTATCATCGAAATATTTATTTTAAACATCATTAGTATTCCACGCTGGTCAGTGGGTAGTTATGCAATGGTCTATTATATGAAAGCAGTTATAATTATAATATTGCGAGCTAACTTAAGATGAACAGTGCGTTATTAGAGTTGTGTCACAAAGTGATTTTCTGTAATTTTCGGTACGAGATGGCAGATTTCTCAAATTACGTGAGTTAGTAGCATCGATGGAAATGGCGAGATGTAATATTTGACCAGTGCTAAACTTTATATTTCAAGTTTGCAGCGGTTAAGTACGCGGCGCGCGGCGCGCGGTGTTTGGGTACTTACGTAACGTACGTTTTAATTTAATTGGCTAACTACTGTAACACCTATGTGAGGTGGTGGAGAGCTATTTTCGCGAGTGCTCTCTGCAATCAAATATCAGCTTGTAGAGATTACAAACTTGGTCTTTAAATTAATAGAATAGTACTTAATGGATTAGTTTTATATATTCCTATTTTGATTGACCGAATAGTTGAAAAACTATTTCAACTGTTTCGTCAATTTAATTTCATGTGCGTTGGGCAGAGTTCTAATATCTGAAATTCCAATTTTCTAACAAACATTGATATATCTGGATATCTGGATCTGAAATTGCCCGTGTTGTAGAAAATGCGTGTGCGTATGTGTGCGAGTGTGCGCGCCTTTGAGTGTGTGTGTGTGTGTGTGTCTGACATGTAATGATCGTTGGGATTTTTATTGGGATCGCGGGAATCCGCATCGTCCCACGAGGAGCGTGGGACGATGCGGAGCGGTACCCTTCCGGAAAACTCCGACCCGAACGAAAATGTGTGTTCGCTCTACAGTGTCTAATGTGTACGTGACGACTGCTATTATACTCATTTCAGGTCGCGATTATCATATTTTCGTTCGATTGCTACACCGTCTGTACGGTGGTCAATCCATCTGACCAGTAGTACATTAAACGCACGGCGACTATACACTAACACATACACTGACACAGACATAGTTCTTCCGGTGTCAAATTTCTTACAAATATACCTAAATAATTTTTTTATAAATGGTGTAGCCATTCTCGATATTCAAAGTTTCCAAACGCACGTACTCTTCTTGCACTCACAATGCCAAATGGTAAAGCCTAAAAAACTGCAATGCGGTATGGTGGGTTTAGCAAGGTAAATTAAATAAACTACGATCGGGCTACTTAACTACGGGATCGCAATATAATAGGTAAAGCTAGATCTTCTTATTAGGCCACGGAAGTCAATTACTTTAACAAATCATGGCATCAACGGATAATCGTGACAAATACAAACGATGCATTAAGGGTCAGCTGCAAATTAAATGTGCCTAAAGGGCTAGTTAAGGGTTGTATTCATCATTTTACATTTTGTCAGTCAGTCAGTAAAGTTCTTGAAACATAATGGTTAATAAACTTAATTACAAATGCCCTAGCTCTATGTATCTTATTAATTTTAAATGATACTGGAAATACTAGTTGTGGACTATTTCTTAGATCATTGTGCAACGTACTCAGATGTGGAAATTAGTTGATTTCATACTGTGATATTACTGTATAGCCTGTAACTTTCTTCAATAACACAAAATTATGAGCGCTTTTAAAAATATACAAAAGCTCTTTTTCTTTATTATTTCTTTTGGATATCACTTATTGGATACTTGGCGTCAGTGTATGACTTGTCATGCCAATGAGAAGGGGGAAGTCTAGCGGGCTGGCCCAGTGTGAATTGCAAAGTATAAGTGAATTTGTAAGTGAAACATTTGCACGCAAGTGAGTACGCGGCGTCGCGCGGTGATATTAACGCGTGCAGTCCACCGGACGCGGCCCTTTGCGCCCAGCAGAGCCTGCAGCCGTGCAATGTACCGCTAAAGCAAACAGTCGCGTATATTGATTAAAGCTTCGCGGTAGCCGTCCCGATGATTGTGCCACAGATTTATTATTCTAGATGACATTCAAAGAACGTACGTACTTATATGATTCCTCGTAGAAACTCACGGAGCGCTTTGTGTTCTTGTCTTAATGAATACGCGCCGTTTATGTCGCGAATGCCCTTTCGCCTGCCGTTTGTTCGTTTTCGATCTATCAAATGAATAGTCGATAAATATCTTCTATGATCTGCTATCTGTCACGTCACATTCTGCTGGGTGTATAGATACTTATTGTGATTAGAATTTGAAAAATCAGGTAGTGGGCCTGTTATAACATAATATAGGATAACATTTTTATATTATTATTACATCATCATATCGACTCATTACCGGCATTATTACACCCATGCCCGGTGGGAGGAGCCAACAATGAGAAGCGGTTAAGGCAGTAGTCCACCACCCTCGACCTCGATTCGTGGACTCCACATACCTACGTTTAAGAACATTATGTAGAACTCTCAGGCATGCAGGTTTCCTTACGATGTTTTCCCTCACCGTCGAAGCAAGTGAAATTTTTAATTACACAAAACGCAAATAACTTAGAAAAGTTAGAAGTGCGTCGAACGCGGCCCCCCGAAAGTGAAGTCGATATCCTACCCACTGCGCTATCACCGCTTCAAAGATATCTACATATTATATGAAAATTAGTTATTGCAAAATTAAAACAGTGGCCAATGGATTGAGTTTTTATTTTTATACAACGTTACATTTTTTAAAGTGTTACGTTATTTTAGTGTTAGTATTTTTATACATACTAGCTGACCCGCGCCACTTCGTCTGCACCGAATCGGTTGTTAGAGGTTTTAATATCTCAAAAAAAAACCTAGATATGAATTGCAGCGCTACCTACCAGGTCCAGTTTTATTTCCAAACTATGTTATTCGCGGCCGGGCGGCCCGCTGCATTTTTCTTGCTTTTTGCGTTTCTATACTCAAAATTAATATTTATAAAACTATTTACGAGTATATGGATAAGGATTAATATCTTGATAAGAATTATAACATCTTACCAATACACCCGTATTCTTAAAGAGAAGTTATTAAATTAGTCACTAGACTAGATTCCTCGCAGATTCTTTTGTACGTAGATAATCACGATTACTTTAAACACGTAGTAAATTATTTATATGCATCATCAATAATTTTCGCGGCGTACGGTAAAGTCGGTATGACATCTTTAGAAAACATCGTTATATTTCAGCCAATTTACAGAAAACCATAGTAAAATATACACTAAAACCATCCATCCTCACAAACTTTCGCATTTAAAATATCAGTAGAATGGTAGGTACGCATAACTCATGCATTCGATCGTTGTACCATATGCCTTGCGACTCGCGATTTGTGAAGAGTGTCTTTTATCTCAGACAATATTTATTAGATCTTTATTAAACATGCTTGTTAGTACACTTTCAAATAAAAAAAGAATTATTGAAAACGGTTCAAATTTAACGGAGCTATGAAGTAAAATTAATAAAAAAATTTCATTCGGTTTCCCGGAGGAAACTTATTGTTTATCGAGATAAAAAGTATCCTCTATGTTGACCCGGAATACCAGCTACCACAATACTAAATTTTATTAAATCCGTTTAGTCATTTTCACATGATGCCCGGACAGACCTGTCGGTCTGTCAGACAGACAGACAAAAATTAAATAAAAATATGTTTTAGACTCAGTATATTATATATAAAGCATCCCCTGATCAAAATTTTCAAAATAAATGAAATGTACAGACATCTTCCAGTTACAGTTTTATTATAAGTACAGATAAATGCAAAGCTCTCAATTTACGAAACTCGAATTGAGGCAGACCTAGCTAGCTGTACCTACCTAGCTAGCGTCGTCAGGTAGGACAGCTAATACTTAAAGGATACAAAATAAATAATTAAATAGTTCAAACAAACTAAAAAAACACGCTTGGTATAAAAAACTAAACTAATTTCTTTCTTTTAGTTTATTCATAATAGCGATTTTTTTTAGTTTTTCTTGATCTATTCTTTTTATTAGAGCAAAATTAATCGGTAACCCATCCAAAACTATTATAGTAAATGCCTAAACTATTATAGTATAGCTAAACTATTTTACCTAATACTTTCTGTTAATAGCTGACGAATAGGTTATAGGTATATAGTAATAATTCACTTGAGAATTATTGTTATAGCTGAATCTGTACTAGGTAAATATTAATTTAACCTGCATTTTAATCAAAGCGCTACCTTCTATTGGAACTGCCGTTCATAAAGCGTGCCGGAACAAATCACGGCCCAATAGAAACATACGAGCCGGTAGTAGCGAATATTAAACGCTTAGTTCGTGTGAAGTAATAGCTGAACATGTGGAAGCTTCGTGGAACTTTATTGTTTTATACAATTGAGAACCCCCATAGTACATTGTGGGACAGTTTTACATTTTTATATCTATTTTAAAGAGCAATTGGCAGCCATTTATATCAGGATCACTTTAGGAACAGCTAGTTTTGTATTTACTTACGAATAGTATTCAATGATGTGTTAAAGAAGTTTTATAACCCCCATGGGAAGCTATCAAATTAATTGCAGGGAAACGTAGTGTTTATATTCTAGGAACGTGTTATACTTTTATAGACTCTGGATTCCTTTTCATTGTAACTAGTTAGTTATTTTAAACTTTAATACAAGACTATAACTTACAGTAGCTATTTGGTAACTTGTTACCTCCATAATCAATCATGAATTAAACCAAGAATTTCTTTTTATTTTATTCTATAGTTATAGACGTAGATTATTGTCAAATTGTATAAATGTGAAATATGAGTGGATGTCTGTTATGTTACTTTTTGAATAACTTTACCACCTGGTAAGTATGTAGTGTCAACACGCAGTTTAGATAAAAAATCCGAACGTGAGTTATGAAAAATGAGTTACAACGTTGGGTGTCTATTTAACATTCGGTACATTGTTTAGAAATCATTTTAAGAAACTATTAATAAAATATTAACAAAGCTTATACACCATGCAAATTGTCATCCTTCTTCGTTTGCGTGCAAGTCTAATCTTCTGGATTGAATAGGTAAGCCCTCAAGTCACCAGATGCAACGAACAAAGTTTTATGCCAATATGTTGGATATTCACCATTTTCATACTTGTATATTTTTAGGCGTCATGCGATATTCTTTCTTTGTTTCAGTGATAGCGTAATCATTTTCTGAAGTCAGATAAAAAGTAGCTACATAACACTTACGACTACCTACGGCGAGGTAATGATATCATCGCCCGACGTACATGGATGTGGTAAAGTAAACACGGCGCGGTATGCACGCTTCTTGCTGCTGGCAGTACCTACCACGCTACCGTTGTACCTAGTCTTATCATCAGACTTTTTTTAACGAAGTGCTAGTTGTAAAGGATTGGGTCAGACTAGCAATTTTTACTGGGATTTTCGTTCATGAAATTTTCAGTATCTTTCCGAAGTCGGTAATATACCGTGGTACCAAAAATCTGCTTGCCGGGGAACATTTTAAGCCAATGTTCACGGTTTTTTTTTGTTTTTTATATAGTTACTAAAGACGGACTTAGCAGATGGCCTACCTGATAGCAACGCGCGTGCTGCGACGTGCCGCCCGGTGTCCGTCAACCTGAAGAGTAGGTGTTCAGCCTTATGTGACTGTGCCAGCAACCGCGCACTTCACACCGGAACATAGCAATGCTGGAGCTCAGCAATGCAAGCAAGGGTGCATTTCGGCAGAAATGAGCATGCTGTTAATGCTTTTCCGGATGAGTTCTGTCATAAAAAGTTCTACCACTATTCAAACTATTATTACGACTGGTAGTACTAATTTCAAATACTTACAAAATATCTACTTTGTATGACGTGGGCGTGGACATTAATAGTCGAGTCATGTCCAGAGTGTGAACGCAGGTCGCAGGCCACGCCAGGATGAGCGCCATAGAAATTAAAAAATATTTCAAGTATACGAAAGTAGGAGTAGGTACCTGTAAACAGCTCTTTTAGAGTATTAACTGTTATTTAGATCGGAGCTTCATGCACAAATATAATCAATAATATTGGCACTAACCAGTGGCCTTGCCGCAAACAATAACATCTGTAAGCTGTGCCAATGAGTTTTGGTCAGTAATAATTAATACAACTGCCTCGGTGGTTTTGTGGCTAGCATGTTCCACAGCACGGGTTCGATAGTTAGCACGCCTCCCGAATTCAGTTCAATTATAGTTATATGAACTTTATGAGTTAAGAAAGATTTTCTTATTTAAAAAAATTTTTTCACTTTAATGTAAAAATAATAAAAGCAGCACGGTAGGTCGGCGCTCATACACCTACTGTTTCTTTTGAATCGTTTCTCAAATTGGGTTTTTATTCTAAGTAATAGTGGAATGCAGGGAGCTAATCAAAAACCGTTGCGATTGATTCTGGTGACAATTATTCAGTTGTACACAAATAGTACCTAGTGCCGAATTTCTTTCTGCTTTCTTTGTAGTAAAAGGCAGCACTATTTAAGGACCTATCAAGTTTAGAGAGTCGCGTGCTCAAGGTACTGAAAGCTGTGTGCATTAAATTCAGAAAATGTTTACAAGCAAGTAACAAAAGTGTTTTGATTCTATCTTCAGACTATTTATCAATGCTCCGCACAGGCCGCCGCCTTGGAGCCATGACGCTCAGATCGCCTGCACTGCTCCCCGTGTGGTTGTTCTGTATATTTAACAATCACTGTCACAGTGATGATAAACTGAACTGACTGCTACAGTGCTCTCGATGCACGAAGTATTGCAATCCAATTTACTAACATCGGGCTGGTACTACGAATTTATTACAAGAAAAACTCAATAGCTTACAAATTTAGAACCCAGGACCTTATGGTCCGTAGTTTAACATGCTAACCACTCGACCAACCAGGCAAAGTTGCATGATTGTGATCGCTGCAAGCCTTGAGCCCCATGACGTGCATTCTAAAACCAGCAGCTCTCAAGGATGCAGCCTGAAAATAGCTCCAGTTTTAACTGCACTCTGCACCGGACGGCATTAATGGTGGGGCAATTTACTCAGGGAATCAAACCCACTATTTTCAGTCGTATTAAATCTATCAATGAGTTTCCGGCACCGCTGACACTTTATATCGACAATCAACTTGCTGAATGAACAATGCGCGCTCGTAAATACAAGCGGTTCAAGTTCGTGCCACAGTAGGATGGCTGTGTCGAATAGGGATCCAGGATTGGGCCCGGATCTTAATATTTTTTTCTCGTCCCCTTTTTATTGGTTTTATAAGTGTTAAAGACATTGCACAATTAGTGTTGACCCTAAAGTGGCATTGATTGGCACAAATCAGCGGACAGACGACATCAAGCGCGTTATAGCAGACTGTGGGGTCTTTTGCTCAGCTAGCAGTGCGCCGGTTGAAATGACGGCATCTTGTAGCATTCACGTTTAATTCTAGATACTGTCCTTCTCGTAATTCACTAACTCAATCCACATCGCGATTTAATCTTAAAATATATCATCTAAGAATATTATCAGTGTTTTATTATAAAATAATTAATATAATATGAATTGCATTGCATGCCTTCAATTAATACCAAAACTGCATTAAAATCTTTAAATTTTCCTGAGCGCTAACAAAGACGCACTCTCTCTCTTTAGTCGGTCCCTCATGACTGAGGATCGTGATCACTGCTATGGCGAGTAATCTTGTCATATAAGATCTCTCTCCATCGGGTCCTGTGTTTGGCGATTTGTATTGCCTTATAGAAGGTACGGGCACCAGTTTCTCTTAGTTGATCTGACCACCGGGTTGGAGATCTGCCACGGGGACGTTTGCCTTCTACATTTCCAACCAATATTAACTTTTCAATGCTCTCGTTTCCGCGTCGTGTGATATGTCCAAAATAACTAAGGATGCGCTGAAGGCAGATGGTAGGAAGACGTGTTTTAATTTTAAGTTGTGGAAGAATTGATACATTTGTGCGCTTGGCAGTCCACGGTACCTATGCGTAACATTCGCCTAGAGAAAGAAAGCGAATTGATGCGTTCGAAATGTGGTGCTGGAGGCGAATGCTACACATACCGTGGACAAAAACGCACAAACATACTCAATTATCTTTTTACAACGCGGGTTATTAAAGTAAGGGTCTAAGGTCCTAAGTTCATTCGAATACATGGTGATAATACGTTAAAACCGGGTGAGTTTAACAATATGCTTTTGTGGTTAAATTGGCTTTGGTGCATTATAGCTGAGGTTTAACTTTTAACTGGAGCTTAAACCAACCATAGGAGCATTGCGAATTCTTCTTGATAGTTATGTATTTATATTTATTGTTCTCTTGCATTAGGCTTAATCGTGTTCCTGTTCTATAAATGGCTGCAGCACTTCTGTACAGCATAAAGTACTCACTATTTTTACAATACAATTCTAATTGAAGTACCTATTGCTTTGTATTTATAAATGACAAAGCGGGTTTTTGGGCGTTGCTTTGACCCTTCTTCACGCAGCAACAGAGCAACCGATTGGCATAGAAATAGAGAAATCACTAGAAACTTATATTCACCTCTTCACTTCATGGGGAAACATTAACACCCGCGCACAAAAAGTCCTACTTAATACGTAAGAAGACGGAGGCGTATAAATGGCGAAGTTTGTGCGTTTTGTTCCCTTCAGGCCACAATAACAAAAATGAGCCTGAAATGACAAACAGGCTATATATATTTTTTGGAGGAAAATTTGATTGTTCCCGCAAGAATAATTATAGCCGAATTCAACGAAACCAAGTTGCGGCAAAAAGCTACTACCTGATGATATCGTATTAATAAGCGTTACTCAAAACAAAATAGGCAGGTACCTACTGGTGATATACTTAGTATACCAATTGCAATGTTGCGGAAGGTTACAGAAGGTACTGAATGCTGTGTGTACACACAACTGACAGCTTATGTCCATAATATTCGTGCCTAAAGCTACGTGTATGGTCGGGTGCCCAATAGGTACGTATGTTTGCACACAGCCGGCATGCGAACAGTCCATAATATTTGTCGGTACCTACTGTTTGTAAAGCTGAGCTCGGAGGCCTAATAACTTACGTGATGATATAATCATCCCTAATGTCAGCCGAATACTCCACTGCTATGCGCATCACATGAGAGCATAGAACCACCACTATTGGAAGGCGGGTTGGCGGACTTTAAGGATAATTATTACAATCACATGTTATGTATGAACATTGTTTCACTTGCTATAATAAGCGTATGACGACAGCACATACTATTACCATTATAACACCTACAGCCGGTAGGTATAGCTGCCATATAATATTCTTCCATCAAACAATCACCTACTTTTAAATTGTAGGTATATTTATTACGGTTAGTATGAACTAAACCTACGACATATCTTGTTTCTAAGAAAAAGTGTCTAATTGATGATGCGCGCGTTCAGCTTGGTTCTCATTATACTGTAGGTAAGATCTGTTCTTAGATTTATTGATGGCTTAATTAACTACTTTTATAGAAGTTCTTATTTAATTCATACAATCATAGCTAGACCAATATCTTAAAAATCGGTATCCCGCCCTGGCTTGAATCTAGTTCATCGAAACTGTAAAAGGCACTGAGTACAGAAAAGGCACCCCGATCTCGAGGCATACAGACTTGTTTAATGTTAACCATAATATCATTAGATCCAACGTCTTCTTAAGCCGTGGTCGTAGGTCCATGGGAGGATCTGTTATGTTGCAGCGACTCACAACGACATCCGATAAAGAATGAAATGCGTTCAGTGCGCGTCAGTGGGACTCCGCCTTAAATCTCTACACTATACAAACAAAACCAAGCGCTCTACATTGCTAACGAATGAAAACTGTTTAGATATCAAATGTCAATCTATGTATATCGGCTCGCCGCGTGTTCTCGGTATTGAACCGGCGAGTGCTGATTGTGGCTGCTGTGAGGTACAGTTTCAAGGGTACGGTATGTTAAGCCAGCAACCTCAGTGAGGGTCGCAGGTTTGGTTTGCTCTAATGTTGCATCACTATTTTTCGTGGTCACATTTGACACCTTAAAAAGGAAATTTCACTTGCCGGCAAAGTGATAAACTTTATTTTTTTCACGAAAAGACATAATAAGATCAAAACATTATATTCCCTTTAATTACAAATCAAACAACCGTTATATGCAATGGCTTAATATATAAGTCACCGATTAGTCCAAATACTTATAGATACGGATTCAGTATATACACATGGACGAACAGACTCACAGATAGATTGACGAAGCGGTTCGTTTAATTATGTTACGCCTTCTGAAGTGAATTTAATAATTACAAAATTTAGCGGTTTTTAAATTTGGTAATAAATATTGTGCATAGAATTAAGAACATACAGAACTGATATTGAAGCATCAAAAACATCTCCACTTTAGTAGTGTTTCTCGAACAGGCGGTTAGTCACTTCATACCATTTAGCTGTTGAAAGTAATTATTTTACTTCTAATGTTCTAAACGTTTAACATAAATAAATGGGAAAATGAGGCAAAGTTTGTTAGGTAGCGACATTCCGCGGGTGTAAAGTGAACGGCCGCGGGGCGTTTTCACTGTTTTTGATTAATGGCTGAATGAGGATTCTATGGTATTGTGAATATAACTCAAAAGAAATAACTAATTGGTTCACACAAGTTTTCAATGCAGATTATAGTACCTTATAAAAATTCCTCAAGATCTCTGACTTTTAATTATATTCATTTAAATGGCCTGAGATATCAAATATAGCTAAACAGAACGTAACAATTAGCGCACTCTTTGGGCGAAACGGATACATCTGTGCAGCATCAGTTACTAGCCGCGGGCGGGATGGGTCGCGACCCCTCCACCCCCCGCCACCTGCTGCCCTCGTTATAATAACTGGCAACCCTCCCATTTGTTGAACTGAGACGATCACCTGTACTGTTACTGAGCCTTCTACCCTTGCGTAGGTAGTCGTCGCCGCTACCGTCTCAACCGATCGATGCCCACGACTGCTCTCATGTTAAGATTTCTGCATATCACGGTCGAGAGCTGCTTTCCAGAGACTCATTTTATGTCGGCCCAACTAAAATTTGTCCGCTCATTCCACGCTAGTTCCGAACATCACGCTGCTGAACATGGGTCATTTGTAGGAATTTCCAAATTCCACGGTTTTGTGCCGCTTGGATCCAGCGGCTACATGCGACGCGCTTAATGTCGTCGGTCCACCTCGTTCGGGGTCGACCAACGCTGGGCTTACCAGTGCGGGGCTGACATGCCACCACTATGGGACCCCAACGTCCATCCCTTCTTCGAACTATATACCGTTCACGGTTCCGAGCAATTGCTGTTAATTATATACAGAGATAAGAAAGCTTCCTTAACGGATGATGGACACAGCTAATTACACTTTAACAGAACGGTATGTTTGCATTGGCGAAACAAATTTAATAAATATGGATTAATAAAAACTACTTAGTGATAAAGTCAAAGTCAAAATTATCTTTATTCAAGAAGGTCCATAGATGACACTTATCATGCGTACGTACTTTATGAGAGAAATGTGTACACGGTAGTGAGATGTTGGCGATAACCATATCCGTAAACTTAAAACCAAAGCTACGAGGGTTCCAAACGCGTCCTGGTCTAAGAAGAAGCCCACAACAAACTTAGCCGGGTGTTCTTTTTTGTTTCAAATTATTAGAAAGCAGTACACCCAAGCTTTTTTATCGATGATGTAGTCTTTTATACCATAACTAGCGGACCCACGCGACTTCGTCCGCGAATGACTCGACTTCAAAAAATAGTCGCGGACTGTTTTATAGAACTTTAAAGAAACGATTCCGACAATTCTGATATACTTACTACATACGTCTTTTGGCAAAACGGTAAACCGTTCACGCATCGTACGCATCGGAAATCCGTCAAAAATGATATTTTCTGCAGTTTTTGCAACATTTCTTACATTAATGATAGTAGTCATTGGTCGTAGCGTGATGTTATATAGCCATAATTGTCACTACCAATCCAAAAATTTAAATTTATATCGAAACAGCATTTTCTGAGATTAGCGGGTTCAACAAAATTTAAAAGCTTTTTAATGTTTCAATTAGGCCTATCCAAAAAACCACGTCAATCTAAAACTCCGTTGCGCGGATTTTGAAGACAAGTGCGGAAAAATAGCGATGCTATCCTGTAGAAGCTGTTTGCTTTCCGGGATTAAAAGAAGTCTATGACACTATATTGTAGATATCTCTGCCAAATTGTAGCCAAATCGGTTTATTCGTTGTGGCGTAACAAACATTCATCCATCCATACATCTAGGATAGGATGGTACGCATGCATTCGATAGGTGTCCCATATGCCTTGCGACTGGCTGTTGTCTGAGAAGAATTATGTCCTTGATCTCCGACAATATTCATCAGATCTTCATTAAAATAAGACAACATATGCTTGGTAGTACACACTGTCAAATAAAAAAATAATTAATAAAATCTGATATATGACGTAAAATTTATAAAAGTTTTCATCCCATTTCCCAGAGAAAACTTATTGTTTATTGGGCTAAAATTTATCCTATATGTTGACCCAGGATATCAGCTACCACTGTATTAATTTTTATTTAAATGCGTTCAGTAACTTTTACGTGATGCCCGGACAGACATACAGACAGACAGAAAGACGGGCAGACAAAAATTAAATAAAAATCTGTTTTGGCCTTAGTATCGATTATAAAGCATCGTCCGGTCGAAATTTTTAAAATATATTAAATGCACAGAAATCGTCCAGTTACAGTTTTTTTATAACTATAGATAGGACTTTTATAAAGCTTACGTGTAATACAAACTTTGAACTATTTCAGAGACATCTCCAAAATGTCAATGGGTACTTGAAAAATTACATTACATACATTTCTGCAAAGTTTTATCCCCAAGTTCTCCAAATCAGGCGTATTTTTGAAAACTTTATAAAACATAGGTATCCTCTTCTTATGGAGAGAAAGCTATAATACAAATTTCAAACGATTCACTCGAATGTAGTTAAGTAAGGATTTTTATACAAAATTTCATTTTCCTTCTTCTATGATGGAGGGGATTTTCAAAAACTGGTCCGCAACACTTGTTTCTAATTTTTAGTCAAATCTCAAACTTTAGTACAAACTTTTTTTTTCAATTTAACACCCGTAGAATTTAGAAAGTACCTCGGTTGTTCAAAGTTTATATAAAACGTAAGCTTACAGAAAAATCCTATTATGACGTTAAGGATTACTTAAACGATAAAAAAGCTTGGGTAGGAATTGCTCTAACTTCATAGTACATTTGGAACCTTCGTGGCTTTAGGTTTAAGTTAGCGAACGAAGTTATCACCATCCCCTTACAATTATGTAAACATATTATATGTATGAAAGCTTCATAAGTGCCTGTGATAGGCCTATATGAATAAAGAAATTTTGAATTTGACTTTGAATTTGAATTACGTAAGAAATATTTTCCGCTCCGTAACAAAGAAATCGTTTTTAAACAAGTTACAAGTCGAAGAACATTCTTAATGACTATAAAGCCCGCACTTTTGCCACATAGAAGGTCAAACTTTAAGGCTGAATGAGAATCAAGTTTAGCGTGCACATTCCGTGAACACTTAGAAGAATGGATTGCGTTGCAAACACCTGCGCGATTAGGTAACAAAAGTTTAAGTTTTACGAATATCAGATAAAAATGATTAGGTACTATAGAATGTGACACCGAAACCATATTATATATCCGAGCAATAAATTCAAATTCAAAATTTCTTTATTCACAGGCACTTATGAAGCGTTCATACGTTAATGTTTACATAATTGTAAGGGGATGGTGATAACTTCGTTCGCTAAATTATAAGACTAGGAGAACATTGTTACAATTTTTAATTAGAAAGACTTTTGTATTCGCATCCCGGAGCTGCTTCAGACATATACGAGTAGTTACTTCTAAAGTTGTAAAACCTCGTTAGTGCGAAGTTGAATTTTTACTTTTATGTCCAAATAAATAATACACTTATCGGAGATGTGTTATTATTTTGGTTAACATAGTTTATCGGTTTTATTTTTTATCGCAGAGGAAAAGTCGAGCTATGCTTGAATTAAATTGACTTGCTGCTAAGATGGTGATAACCCAAAGACCATCTGGCTGCTACTAGGCGTGTTGTTTTAGATTTCAATTCGGTTTAAAATTCGGAAAAGTCCACATCCAGTCCTTTACAGCCATTTACGACCTTTGGTCGTTATTTGTTTATTTATTTGGGTTCACAAACAACAACACAGTATCACATTACACAATGGTATACATAGTACAAATAATTATTCACTGCGGCGTCAACTGCGTAAACCACATATTACAAGAAATATTTGTTAATTCTTATTCAAAACCTAATATAAAACATTTCTTCAAAAATACGAACAAAACAAAATGTTGGAGGGAAATCTTATAATTATTTATTAATATATTGTGATCGCAAAACTTTGTCTGTAACAGTAATTGATTATCACCCGGAATACTACGTATATAATTTAATTTTTAGACTATTTTAAACGATCTATGACCAACTTCTTAAAGGTGCCTATTCGCGTAGAAAAAATGTCTATATTATTAAATTTGGAAAAATGTCTTAATTGTGAAATTTATGATATCATAAACAGCTTTCTAATACTCATCAAGCAACTAACAAACAAAGACTGTCGGTAGAATGACATTTGATACACACATCATCCCATTTGTAGGTAGATTTCTATTAAAATAATTTGCAGACAAAACAATAATTCTAAAAGTTGAATATTTTCCACCCATACAAGTGCCCACACACCGTTTTCCCTTGAAAAACATTAAAGACTTTGTTTTGGTGTAGCTTTATAACGTTGAGCAACATTATTGGTAGAAACCATGATATCAGCAGCCTATTAATGTCCCAGTGCTCGGCCTCGGCTTTGATAGGAGATACTGTTTTAACAGCATAGACCAACAACTCAGCATAAAACGGCGGTTTAACTTGCTCTCCGAGGCACGGGGCCTGACACCGCCAATATCCTAACTCTGGGCTTGCACTGACCATTCTTTTAACAGAAAATACTCATACCCAATCATTTTGGGCCAAACCCGGGATTCGAGCCCATGAACCTCAGTCGAACATACTAACCACTAGATCAACAAGCAACAAACTGGGTAGCAGAACTAAAAAGGCTACTATGTGAAGGAGCCGGTAGGTACTCGGTGTAATCGCTACGCACGTAACAATTCCAACAAGGCTGGAAACCTGTCCGCGTTACTCAACGCGGGTAATTCGCACACGGCCCGAACTAACGTTTCACAATTGTTATTTGTTATTAATTTCGCGATCGATACGGGTTTTAATGTTTTATAAATACGCATTGTTGTACGACACAATGCATGCTCGCTGCGAACCCGAGGCGGCGCGGACTTGGCCTCCGCGACTGTCTGACGCATTCCGCGGACAGCGCGCCGCGCACGGCCAATTGACTTTCACTTTGTCGATGGACAGTTGTAATGACACACTTCTCCATGTCAAAACAAACGACTCTACTAGGACACTGATCAAGTTGAGTCAAAGGTTGAGCCAAATTATGTAGCCTCAAAGGACTCGATAGATTAGAGAGAAAGCGATAGATTTCGGTCATTACCAAAGATAATCTTTTAGTACGAGTGGAATAAATGATTTGCTGTTACGTTTTTTTTTGTATTTCTCTGTTACTCTCGTAATATTGATCACAGACTGTTGTCTCAGATTCTAGAGTCTCTGAACTTCTCCAATCTGGAGCATCACTTGACGAACTCCTACCCTAGTCCCTATGGCGGTACGGTTTCGCACATTTTACGCCAACATCGAAGAATTCCAATAAGATTCACCAAATGTGTTCACTCCTGTGCCTCGAAAAGCGCGGACCCGGTAGTTTATATTGTATTCTTCTAGGTAAATTGACAAAATGAAATAGGTACATGGGTGATCACTAACATTTGTGTAATCTTTTAAGATACCTTGGAGAAACATGTTACCTTTAAGTTATCTTATAAGTGGTGGTCTCGGGCTTGTTCCCCGACAGGAGCAATTTAGATTTTTTTTTAATATGCGATTATTCTTTGGTCGGCCCGTTAGGAACACGCAAGAGCAAGTAAACTAGCACCAACCCGCCTAGAAAGATCGTGAGGTTGGCACTGAGAGGTGGGGGTTTAAATAAAATAACTTTATTTAATAACTATAAAAATCTATTGATAGTGGTCTAGTGGTCTAGTGGTCACACGAGGTAGCCTGTATCGTGGAGACCATGAAAGGCTTCTCATTTAGTTTAACATAGGACTATGTGATACAATTAGATATATACATTGAGGTAGGTATAATAAATAAATTTATATTAATATACATATATAGATACACATACACAAACACAAACATATATATGTATATATATATATATATATATATATATACATATATATAAATATATTTGTTAGCATAAAGTAATGTTATGGGTAAGTTAACTATTTATAACATATTTGCCAGAAGTATGTTCCCTGTGTCCTTGTTTTTATGCAGTTTGTGTTTGCCAGTTTAATTGTTAGGTGTTTAAGATTACAACACTTGGCAAGATAGTTGTATATTTTCGCATTAACACAGGTGTGCAGCTTCTAGCAAAAGCTGTTTTCGCAACTGGAAGAATAACTTTAACTACTCTTCCCTTAAAAATCTTGCCAACATTTGGAGATTGGAGTAACTGTTTGTGCCTCAGTATAGCTGCTTTCAGTATAAAGAGCTGTCGAACTGTAAGCACTCCACTTTCTTTGTAAAGTAGTGTAGTTGGGTACCTGAAGGGTTTTTTTAGTAAAGGAGAGGTCCACCTGGACTCCTGGATATATTTAATGACGTTGACCAAGCCGATTTCATCACAGTAGCATTGATGCCTTGAAGAAGCATTTGTACTTGCCATGCCGCAACTATAAATCTTAAGGCTGTAGCCATTTTGTTGCTAGGAGCGGACATAGCAGTTTTGTGAAACAAAAGGTATGTAGTTTTGGCAATGTTCGGGGTCAACAAATTGCTATTACGCCATTCCGATAACACTGCAATCCCTTGCTGGGCATTATGGTATGTTTCATCCCAAGTCAAGCCATAGAATATTAAGACAGTGTCGTCGGCGTAACATACAATGTCAGCATTTTGAAGTGGTAAGTTTTGTTTGGTCTGGTCGGGCTTTGGCCGAGGCTTGTATCCGTCTGAGACGTGTGCCGCGATTAAGCGTTCTGGTACAACTTCACGTAGAAAGAGATAAGGGATTATGACTTTAATATAACTTCTATACCTACCAGGTAAGCACGCTACCATCTTAGATACTTACCATCAAGTGAAATTCTTACTTGTAGTGAAAAAACGACCCGTGGGGCACTTTCGTAGTTATCCCCTTTTGTATTATGTGCTGCATGTTACTGAAATTGCAGCCAGCGCTGAGATAATCCTTCTGTAACAAAATTTGGTTTCATTAAGAGCGGCTATAAGACGTAGGTAGGTTTATAATATGTATTCAACACCTATCATCGGATTTTTACTGGAATATCAGCAGTGTGGTGGTAGAAAAGCGCCTACGCATTGGTTTTAAATCTTAGGTATGTAACATATGTAATACAACGCTTGAGATTTCGCCAATCTCGAGCGTACGTGCCTCCCAATATGGGATTCTCAGAATCCGCTTGGTCCGTCGGCTGGAAGCGTAAACAACGTACGTACGCGCAGGGATCTTTCATAGCCGCAGATAAAATGCAGCTAACGCAATCAAAGATCCCTTAGTGTCGAAGTAGCAAAATTATTGACCGACGTAGTAGGGATTTTTATTCGAACTCTATTTTTAAGAAAACGGTAGTCGGTTTTGCGTTTCTCTTAAAATTACTACTTAGTTTCACCCGCGTTAAATATGGGTCGATCTTATATCATCGTTATCACCAATAGCATTCAACTGCTGGACTAAAGGCAAGCCAACCAACCTCCCAACGGGAGGGTATGCACATAATCACCCCGATGGAAAAACCGGTCGGTGAACTTACAAAATAATCTTATATAGTCCTTAACGTCATCCTCTGCAGATTGTCTATCAAACAATGAAAAAATTAAAAATTCGCAGAATGAAAAGTTTAGGCGGTGGGAAGGCTTGTCCTTGAAAACTTTATGTAAAACTTTTAGACAATGTTTTCTTTCACCCTTAAAGCAAGTGATTTCAATTGCTCACATTAAAAACGCGCATAACTCCGAAAAGTTAGAGATACGCGATAAAGTTAGCGTACTGGGGATCGAAATCGGTCCCTCTGAGTAAATGTTATAACATAGCTAGACCTCGCTCTCTCGATATTTTTTACCTCTATTCTTGAATAGTATCTGTTGTATAATGGTCATTTAGAGGTATGTCACGACATCTCTAATAGTCTCGGACACATCTTTGTAACAGTGACCATTGTTGCCAGGTACGCCATACGATAGCCGGCTGTGCCTCCAGGACAATGGACCCGATACCTCCAATCAGACTGTGAAAGGCGACGAGGAACTATCACGGGTGTATCAGACCCTGACACTGCCGCCACTACCCAGGGATGAAAGCGCTCATATCAACAGGTACTTGTGAAAATGTGTTCATTTGTTTGTTACCCGTGCTTGTCTCAGTCACTCCACGAAACTTAATGAAATTCTACACTCATTTTATTATAGTCTGCAGTCCTGGAAATACGGCACCAAGTTATCGTTCCCGGGGGGTTTTAAAAAAAGTCTTTAAACGGCTACACAGCTTAATCATTGCGATTTACACAGTTGCATTGCGATTTATCAATGACTTCATGTTTTTGAATAGTTATAATAACACATAAGTAACTTAAGCATTCGCTCGTATTTTAAAATAGGCCATTTTCATCCTTACTTTAATCCCGATTCCCTGAAACTCTATTACTGATATTTTAAATTAGTAAATCGAGTCCTTTTAAGTTTTCTAGTCTAAAAAAAGGGTGACTTTTTTATTCAATTAGCGTTATATTATCATCGATGAAGCTACTTTCCAGGTAAGTTGAGTGGTGTGGATGAGGTTGTGTAAAGCAAACTTTTACATAATGACATTAAAATCGTCTTTTGCGATATTAAAATTTTCATGGCGTATTGTGCCTCTGGCCCTCCTTACGCAGTTAAAACAAACTAATATCCTTTGTTTACAGTAACGAAACAAAGATTACACCAAAGTCATCAGCGCCAGCTAGTCCAGGCAGCTCTTCAGAAATGAACCCTCAATCTACCACACCGGCGTCTCCAAACCTGACTAAGCCGCCATACTCTTATGTGGCCCTGATAACCATGGCTATACAGACCAGCCAGGCTAAACGAGCCACCTTAAGTGAGATTTACGCTTATATAACCAAACAGTTCCCATACTATGAAAAGAATACCAAAGGTTGGCAGAACTCCATCAGGCACAATTTAAGCCTGAATGAGTGCTTCATCAAAGTGCCCAGGGAAGGGGGCGGAGACAGGAAGGGCAACTACTGGACCCTTGGTAAGTTTAATAGCTACACGTTATTTATGACACTTTTCAGTTACTTTTCTGCGAAATGGTTTTCGTTATCTGAATAAATATCAACGTTTTAAGAAATCAATTTAAGGCTATCTTCGAGTGTATCTTTTTCGTAAACAAATCTCATTTACAGTTTTATCAGCAACAACGTTCGATTCATTGGATATGACTGTGTACTTGGTACACAGTGTCGTGTCGGGTTCTTTGGATAAGCATATTATGTTCATTGTGATATTCAATCTTCTTCTTGTTTACTCAAAAAGTTGCAATCGAAGTATCTTAAGCAAATCTGCGTGCGATTGGTTGGGCTTATCCAATTGAATTAGCCAAGCGATTGTCTATGCTACCGAAACATTTGCGAATTGCTAGCGACACACGATCCTTTACTTAATATTTTAGTTCTTAATTCAAAACTTTTTTCGGCGCCTTACTCCGAAGAGAGTTTTCAGAAGTGTGAAGTGGTGGTGGTGTGAAGAATAGCTTAGAAATCACTCAAAGAAAGAAATGCAGAAAGTTCTAGCACGAAACTTCGATAACAACGTGATTGTAAATGTTGTAGATCTTGTACTCTTTCTAAAATAGTTTGCGGGTTGCTGAACTGCAAGAATACAAGAAATTGAGGGAGTTACAAAGATTGCTATAATCACAATAAGTACTCTTCCAAGTTTGGTGCATACTTCTTACTCGTATTGTGAACGTCTCTATTGTATTCCGTTGAGGCCTTATTTTAGTGTGAGTTAACTTATATTTTGGTGGTAAGTTTAGACTTATTCTAGATCCGCAATGTGAGGATATGTTCGAGAATGGGAACTATAGGCGGAGGCGACGCATGAAGAGGCACTTCCGAGCCACGCCGTATCCTAAGCCGATCTACGGGGATGGATACCACGTGTCCCACGTTCAACACCCGCACATACAAACGATCCAACTCGGCCCGAGGAACTACTTCGGAGCCAACTCTCCGTACCCACCTTCATACCCGCGATATGAGAAGTAAGTTTATTTTTGGCGCTGAATTTGATCGCGTCGGTTTTAGTCTTTTCCGAAACATTCTTGCTAATCTAGAAACCACAGTTTGTTTTATATTTCGTGTAAGAACCCTAAATTGCAAAATTCTAGCACAACGTAACAGATCTTTTATATGAGTGTAATTATATACTTTTATCTGAACGGAAAAGGGCAATTTAAATCTATTTCTCCAATTACAAATGTCATGGATGGACGAACAGACAGACAGACGTACAACGCAATTGGACGCTATAGTACGCAACGAAACGCATGTGCGGACAGTTCAAATATGTAAATTTTTAGTGTTAGCTTGTATATTGAATTGAGTTAAGACTGTAAAAATAGATTTAAATGGTAATTTATTTATCTATACTATTTAATATTATGAAGAGGAAAGATTTTTTTGTTTGTACTGAATGGGCTCCGAAAGTACTGGACCGATTAAATCCATTTCAAAAGAGAGCTAAAATATCACAAAGTAACATAAAATAATATATTTAATTGATCTTCAAAACAATTGGAGAGCCTTGCGAATATTGCAATAATGTAATCCAAAGTAGCCAAAAAACTATTTGATGAAATATAAAAATTACACTCGTTACCTACAAAAAAGTCCGGGAAGGAATTGAGGTTAAGTCACAAAATAGCAGCTTCGGTGTTCTTATTAGTAAACGGAAGAAAAAGTGGGTTACACTAGTATAGCAGTGTAACCCAGGTTAATTCTCTATCAAATGAATAATTTTATCACAAAGGGTCTTTATACTATAGCAGTAACATAATGTTTAATTCAAAGATACACTTAACTCATGAGTTCTATTTAAACCTAAATTTGTTGTTTTTAAATATACACGAATTAAAAATATCTACCTAAATTGAACTATATACCTAAATTGAATGTTATACCTACATCTTCCAAATAAAAACGTTCTGGTAATAGATAAATATGCCAATAGCCCAGCACGAATAACGTGGTTAAGAGACATTTCTCCCCGGGGAATAGACAGTTTTTAATCTTCTCCCATGCTTTTATCAGCTCTCCGAACACAAGTGACAATAATATACGTGTAATCATAAACGGGGGTAAACTCCCTGTTCCCGTGCTTTGGCAGGTAGACACGCTTATTGTATCCCTGTGAGTTGATATAACTTCTGCGTCCTGGCCGCGCTAGCCGCTTAGGCAGCGAGGGGGCTGTGACGTTCAAAATTAAAATATGCCCTTCACCTTTCTCAGTGTAGTTCCTAGGGTCTTCAATTTGAGCAAGCCTAGTTACCTAGAGGACAAATTTGACTCGTCATGACCTTTCTTGTTGTGATAAACAATATCAACTTTTCCTTAAAAACACTACGATAAAGGTCAACACGCGAATTATGATTGGGAAATTCGATTGATAGGTTAAATAAGTTTTAGGTAGGAGAAATAAGCCCTGTTTGCCTAATTAAAAAAAAAACAATATCAGCATCTCAATTGTTTCTTTGAATAAGCTATTAAGTAGTACTAACCAGACGCGTTATAACCATTATTTTCATTTATGAAATTACATATTTATATTTAATGAAATTTACTTGAATTTGTAAGTCAACAAACCAGTGTTATGCACTTTTTCGAACTCAAACAACCATAAATAATAAAGTCTCAGTTCTACCGCAAATCATAACATGTGTGAAGTTGTTTATATTTGCTCGCTCGTTATCTGCACGAACTTCAACTTGCAATCTTGCATTTACATCCATAATAAAATTTAGATTGTCTCTGCTCAATACATTAACATTTCTATGAGTGAAAGCAGTAAAAAATAGGCCCCGTATAAGCAGATGAGTGTGAGCGAGACAAGGCGATAGAACTTTGTACACGATCGTGTTATTTCGGCGTGGCGCTAAACGTGATGCTATCGCGTACAGCTGGTTGCTACCACAGAGACAATAGTAACATGTAAAATCAATGCCACAGAGTCTACCTGCCAGAGTAATGTATACAATACTCTTTGTCCATACATTATTTAGCATACGTTAAAACATTGTTTTCGTTTCCTCATTGCTATCAAGTATGGATTATTTTATGAATTGGATTTCGAAACAAGTAGTCGAGCAAGAGATCGATCGTCGAGAAAATGGTCGCAGTACAAAAATCAAAAAAAAAATCAAAATTTCTTCATTCATGTAGTAGGCCTATCACAGGCACTTATGAAGCGTTTATACATAAATGTTTACATAATTGTAAGGGGATGGTGATAACTTCGTTCGCCAACTTAAACCTAAAGCTACGAGGGTTCCAAACGCGCCCTAGTCTAAGAAGAGCCCACAACAAACTTAGCTGGGTAAAATTATTTTTTTTGTTATCACCATCACACAAATTATATTAAGCTATGAAGCTAGAGCAATTCACACCCAAGCTTTTTTATCGTTTAAGTAATCCTTGATATTATAATAGGATTTTTCTGTATGTTTACGTTTTATATAAACTTTGAACTTATTGAGAGACATCTCAAAGATTTCATTTGGTAATTTGTTATAAAATAATATACAATTGCCCTTGAATGAATTTGCAATTTTTTGTAGCCTAGTAAACTGCACAACGTTTTTATTTTTGCTATATCGAACTCTTTTATTATACTCGTAGAAGCCTTTTCCTTGCCTGCGCCATATATATTACAGTTATTACATCTGAAAAACAATAATACTGGCGCGCAATGTAAAGTTTCTGAACTCATTGCTATAATTTTGCCGGGTGTAGACACTACAACCGATAGGCAGGTACGTACTTTAAAATACGCGTGAATATTTTTTTTTTGCAGTGACCTTTAAAGTCTCTTAGTTTTTTTAGGTAAATAATCCTTTGAACAGGGTGCATTCGCCGCGAGCCTGAGAACTTCCGAACCGGCCACTGGATGACGCCACTAGTCTAGTAAGTCGCGCTATCGTTGTGTTCACTCAAAAGTATATATACCGCTGCCGTGGACCGGCCGGCCAGTGCTCCATCAGGAAGGCAAATATTTTACGTAACATTTTTTGCAAACGTTCCGTCGTTTCGTTATACGATCGGACGTTTACGTAATATTAATACAAAGAAAGCTGTATGTTATCTCGTCGTTAAGGCTTGATTGGTGTTGTTTGATACCGCTTAATTTCAGTTATTTTGTTTGCCTAGGCCTAGGGTGTAAAAAAAGCTAAGTATAGAATAGAGTTTTTAACATTAAAATTTCAACTCTCTTAGTATGTACTTATTACGGTTCATGAGACACTTGTTAACGGACACCGTCAACTCAGTAAAGGGTTTTTATCTTCAACATTTTAAAAATTTCTTGTCTACCACGACTGAAGGGAAAAACAAGGGTTGTACGAACATTGAAGAGGTTAAGTGAAGACTAGATTATTATATTTGAAAGTCCTACTACTTAGTGTTACAGTAATTTTATAAAGTGGGCAAACAATTAAACTTTTGATAACTATACATTTATATTGACCAGATATTTTATTAAATTGATTTTATGGTTCTTTACAAATATATTTAATAATTATTATTTAATTAATAAATAGTTTCCAAGAAACAATTAAAATTATATTTGATTAACATCCAATGTTCATGACATTGAGTTGGTATTTTGATATAAATACGGGTAAATTTTCGATACACTTTAGTCCTACACGGACTCGGAACGAGGACGACGACGAAAGATACCTCCCGGTGCCTTAGTCGTTATCATTTGTTGCAAATAAATGACCCCAGGCATTTCTTTTTAAAATTAGCTAGATGTCGACTTCCGCCTCCTATAGTTGTCGATCACTATAGGCCGCAGAGTCACTCAGCGGGCGATGGAGAGAGCTATAGCTAGTTTGCGTAACTGTGCGAGAGGAAATCCGTAAAAGAACTAGTCGCATGTGTCAGCGATTCGCGTAGCTGAAGTTATAATTGCTGGCACACATCGGTGTCCCAACTTGTTGGAGTGCTAAAGTAGGGACCCCGGACTAAAAAGTGCTGTGTCGGTAGAACACCGACAGCACGCACGACATAAAAAGAGTAGCAAGCCTGGCGTGTGAAAACCCCTACAAAAGACCTATGTCCAGCAGTCTGTATGTCTGTAGACATCTTGTATTTAAATAATGATGATGGAATGTTTGTATGGGGGATTTTCATATCGTAAGTTGAACGCGGAAGAAGTTGCGGGAATTCTTCTTGCTTATTAATTTCATCAATTATTGTACAAAAAAACATGTTTTTTTTTTTGTGTTCTTGCACAGTCAGTTAGCAGCCTCGGCTCATCTGCGGAGTTAGGTTTGCCGCACTCTTCCTAAATAATCAAAATCGACCATTTATTGTTATCACGTTTGTTTAATAAACATACTAATAACAAACGTAAATATTTTCGTTATTAATTAATTAGTCGTAACATGTCACTGGCGCTTAACGATTTGTATTCAATTATAGTATCACTAAATGTAGAAACGGAACTACCGTTTCTACAAATTCACCTTTAGGCTCTCGATTGTTATTATATTATATTATAGTATCGTTAATGTCGTCCTCATACACTTTTCTAATCATATGATCGTAATCATCATCATGTCAACAAATGGGAGTCTACGGTTGGAAAGGGTCTTTTGGAGGGATTTCCAAATACCACGATGCGGCCATATTGTGCCGCTTGGGTCCAGCTGATCCCTTCATCTCGCCGGGGGTCACTAACCGGGGGTCACTAAGTCCAATACTGAGCAGGTATCTACACGGTGCTGTACCTAAATCATTGCCTACTACCAATACTTACCCATTAGTGCAGAAAAGAAAAAAATCCTGTAGTTTAGTCTAAATAGTAATTAAATTATGCTTCATTTAGTTGATGTGATAGTACTTGTCAATTTCTCCATAACACTTGATCACGGCAATGACTTCATTTCCTTTATATTTATAGGTAAAGGTACGTCTTAGTATTACTTACGTCGTATTAGTCTTGTAATACGTTGTTTCGCATAAAGAAACCAGATGATTCTGCATTTATCAAATACTTAAGGTATGGTTCTGTAATTACATCCCGAGAGAACCTTATTGGGAAAAATGAGGCGTGAGAAGATTCAATTGCACAAGTATTGTTTATAGTTTATCTACACATTTTTAAATGAAGTAGTGGATATAGTACCTACCACAATCATGATTTGTAATCAATGATTCGACCCACTTAATTGGATTTTGGTCATATGGAATACGAAGGGGCGTGGTACATTGTTAAATGGCATGGTCAGAACTGACAACCTTTTCCCCTTTACTAGGGACGCAATACATATAAATAGCACAAAGTGTTATGCCTAATGTCATCGTTGTATTGTCTAGTCTTCTTAGTGGATTGGATTTTTACTTGTATACAATTAGGAGGTATGAAGAATAAAATCTAACGAAGCTAATTCTAGCTCCTGATATTGTTGAAAGAGGTGGCAGTCGTCACTCTCAGTCTAGCAATGCCCCACTAGCTAAGCGAAGGATTTTGTAGCGTATACCACTATCCCACGCAGTGACGCACGTGGGTTTGACAGATTATCATAACTCATGCGGTACGTTAGTTAGAGCGATAACTTGCATCAGTAGTTGCTCTGTTGTTACGTAAACACTACATTATGTAGCTTGTCCGTGTCACTCACAGGTCGTTGGGTTGCGTTTATCTTCAATAACTCACAAATTGCAGTTATCATTACTATCTAAATCTACTTAGCATTATCATTGAGCCTGCCCCAAGAGCATTAAGACATTTATACCAAATACCCTTGTTATATTTAATTCATTTAGTTCATAAGGAGCTGATAACAAAGTTCAGGGTTAATTAAATAAAATTATACTGATTTTATTCCCTTACGGACTACGGTCAGTTTGAACTGTATGATTATTTACATTATAAAACAGGTGTTCGCTAGGTTAATCTCCAAAATGGAGAATGGGATTGCATGACGGTCGGGTTTGGAAATAAGATACGTTTGATTTGGAAATAGAGATCCACTGAGATCGTAGATATCCGTTAAAAATTACTGTACTTTGGGGTGATAGAAAAAGGATCCAAAAGTAGTGAGAGAGTCCTTAGTTTTGAAGGTACTTTTGGTAGGTAACTAATAACCTGCTTTCTAACGCAAATGTTGACTACCTCGGTGTCATTCCCGGCAGTACACTTCTCGATAACATGGGAGGCTAAGCCTTAACTAGCTTGGATCCCTCAGTCCCTGGAGCAAGTCCAGTGGTAAAGAAGTTTGTCGCATAGCATGCGTGGAAGTATTGTCGTGATGTCAACAATTCTGCGAATACTTTGTAGCAAGGAACTGCTTGTCAACAAAGAAATCGTGTTTTAAATGTTATTATCAATCAGGTGTTGCGAGCTACCACTGTATTATTAGCAAAAGGTCAATTCACGCTTGGCAACAGATTATAGAAGACGTGTAAGTGCCCCAGCAGCAGATAACACTGGCACAGCGGTCGAAATGTCGTTAAGATACTTTTTGATTGCACACTATCTTAAATGTAGGTAATAAAAGAAATTATGATGATATTAACATTTAAATCGTACACAGATTACCTATATTGTTCTTACATTAAGTTACACCACGTGCGTCCATTTATACCTGAAACAGTGATGCTGCATTGCATCCTCTTTGCAGTGACATTAAATGTAAGCAAAAGTTATTGTAGGTAATTTAAACGTAAATAGCGTGGAAGCTTTTTTACTTTTGCACAATTAGCCAAATGTCAAATGCTCATAACCTTCTACAGAATATTGTTTTCCCCGAACCTGGGGCGTTAATGGTCGAGCACTCCCGGCACTTCCCCATCAGCTCCTTTATTGTGGCCAGCAACAATTGCTTACCCTGTAGGTACTTCAACTTGGACGGGTTGCGATTCGATTATGGTACCTATATTTCGATTACTTATTATTGTTTATCTTAGCTTTATTGATTTTTGTATTCTGATGACACCATAATCTTTCCAAATGTTTAAATTAATATTTAATGTCATAAAAAAATTATTATGCGTGCTATTCTGTTTCGGTGGTAGAATGAAATATATATGAAGATAATCGCAAGACAGTCCTTTGTCTGGAAATTTCCTACTCTTTCCTACTCTTTTCACAAAATTCCTTTTATATTATATACTAGCTGACCCACGCAACTTCGTCTGCACCAAATCGGTTATTAGGTATAGGGTAGGTACAGGTGTTAATATTTAAAAAAAACCTACAATTTAATTGCAGCGCCCGTCACCAGGTCCAGCTGTATTTCCAAACTATGTTATTCGCGGCCAGGCGGCCCGTGGCATTTTACTTGCTTTTTGCTTTTCTATACCCGTCGCACCATCTAAGCGATAGGTTCAATTTGAATAATTTAAAAAGGACTTAATATAATCAAACTTAATATTTATAAAACTATTTATTTCGATAAGGATTCATATCATGACAGGAATGTCACCATCTTTCGATTGTACCCGTGTTGACAAAATATAAAAAAACAGTTATTGTTACTTAACCATTACAGATAGACACATAGCCTCGCAGATTTTTGTTAAAAATCTGACTTAAGAATCTATATTGTATGTCTCTGCCAAATTTAAGCCAGATTGGTTCATTCGTTGTGGCGTTAAAGCGTAACAAACATCCATCCATACATATAATACGCAGCATTCAATCGTTGTCCCATATGCCTTGCGACTTGCTGTAATCTGTGAAGAGTTATGTCCTTTATCTTAGACAATACATGCTTGATAATATACACTTTGAAATAAAAAACAAATTATTGTCAAATATAGATATAAATATAAATGACATTCCGAATCGCATGAGGCATCGCTCATATTTGTAAAAGCTTGATCAAAAATTAACACGTTTTTAAACTGGTTTATTAGCCTATAAGTAATATATATTAATTGGCAAGCTAATGCTTTTCTTTTGGCGCGAAAAAATCACTCTTACCTGATTTTCGTAAATCAGATAAGAGTGAACTTTTCAACATGTATCTAACTAAAGTTGCGTGCGCAGATGACGTATCATACCATTAAGTTAGTCACAAGCAAGAACTATTTCAAGTTTCTTTTTCATGTAGTATAGCGTTAAACGCAATTCCAATCTACTGAATGCGAGAAAAAATTGTTATCAACGTTAACGAAGTTTAGCTTCGTACGTGCGCACATTAGTATACACAAACGAGTTTTTTTGTTCTAAGACAAGATCTGGTATTGGACAAGAAGCGCTCGCGGCTTGCGTTTGTGATTGGTCGGATCATTTGAAAGGCGGAGTTGCCTTCACATTGCACTAGCGATGCGCTGTTTTTTTATTTTTTTGTCGTCGTCTCCGATCTGTTCCTCGTGATAATTTACTCCACGATTAACCCTGAATCTCAGTGACACTAAAAATGTATCGCACACTAAGTGCGCGTACGCGGTGACAGACCTGCACTTATTGTAATACGCGCACGACGCGCAAGGAGTCGTAGTTGCGCTTTTTGTGACAAAGCTCGTCCGGGGAAGTACTGCCGCCATGTTAGTTTTGCTGTATTCCGATCTGAAGGGCGCGGCTACCGGTGTCATTGCAGACACAAGAGGATGCACGGCACGGTGCAGGAAGCGTTGTATGCCCTGCGAAGTGTTGCTCCCCTTTCCATCGGGTGCCACTACCGGTTTGGTCCGACAATTATCGCTACGAAAATAAAAATAATCTTATCTTATTGTCATCTCCCATCGATGTGGCACATGCTTCCTTTATCATATTTAAAGGCTACAGAGCTTATACCGCCGTGCTTTTCTATTGCGGCTTGGCGTAACGTACTGCAACCTCTCAAGTCTCAACTAAGTATACCTAATAAAAATCAGGCGTGAAAAGGTAAAATTCCTCTCAAAGCTTACACTTGTCAAATTATTTGCTTGGATTAACGATACTTGACCAACTCAATCCATTACTTACTACACGACGTAATCGGATTTGAATTATGTTTTTTTTCATACAGTAGTAAGTAGTAAGTTTTTTAATAAGTGAATATATTTGACTAGTCTCATTATGGTGTTTATGTGTTATAAATGAATGTCATTTCTGAATGCATACCTCGAGCGCCCAGGAAATCCCTTAAGTACTTTTTAACTGTATGCAGTGCGGTTGCGAAGTTGCGTATTTGGAAAATTCAAATGCTGGGTACATTGAGCTGCGGACCGGGCGCGCTGATTTCAAAGTTTAGGTACGAAAGTTTTTTTTACCTTCCTGGCGTAGTCTCGTGAGATCTCTTAGTGACTTATATAACGTGTGAATGAAAGCCGAAATATTACTTCACATGCTTTTGCGTACATTGTTTAATATCTCTCAGACTTATCTGCGAAACCGAAACGCTAATAGTATTTGAGTAAAGCACTGCCATAGTTTAACTGAAATAAATCAGACACAGGCCTGCCATCAAATGCAAAATTAAAATCAAGTGTTAAGTTCTGTTTATAGGCGATGGTTCCCACTTACCAAAAAAAAAATTCCTTCCAGCCCCTGGTTGACTCAGCCCGCCACCGGCTTGACGTACAACAGCGGCTGCGGCAACATGGGCCGCAGCCCGCCCGGCTGCTCGCCCGCCCTGCCGCACCAGCCGGCCCCGGCCGCCACGCACCACTTCGCCACGCACCAACTGCAGGGGCAGGTAAGTGTATTGTTCTGTGGCTGACTGTGGAAATTCACGCGAACCGGTGGCCCCGCACTTCCTTCTGTGTTTCTGGGTATATAGTGAGTTTGATTTATATTCACTGTCAAAGAGAGACCAGCGCTAGGTTATTTCAGTTGACAGCAAAATTACTATCCACTGTGGAAAGCCGCCCACCAATAACCTAAGTTTTCAACTGAGTTCATTTCTACTATGTTTGCGGATCATCATCACCATCACTTCAACCAATTGAGTCCACTGTCCACTGCTGAACATAGGTCTTTTGTAGGGAGTTCCAAATACCTTCCAGCGGCTCCGTTTACTCGTGCGGGATTGCTATTCCAGCACCTAGTAATTACATCTACGTAATGAATAAGAGTTGTTTGAACCATCCGCAGTGGCTGTCTAAATTTGGTGTCAACTGAGATACAGAATAGCTTTAACGGGACGCTAGAGTGAGAAATACGTGAACGGCACTTAGCGTCAGGATTGAATGCAACCAGAGTGAAATCCCCGCAGAGCCGGTCGAAGCAAACGACTGGACCAAACAAACACGAACGTACTCAATGATGTTAGGTGCACTGCGGTGCATTGTTAAGTTTATATTGTCATAGTAGATTGCCATTGAGAGAACAAACAAACGGCATGATGACGACTCGATACAAATGTAGTAGATCAATGTAACGCCTCACTTGCGTTATTGCGTTTTTCAGCGTCAGAGGATCCATTTACCGGGACATATCGATGTGTCGATGGAAACGACAGGTCGCCTCACTCATAGGCTCGTAGTTCTAGAAGCTTAGACCCACCTTGCTGCTCTAATGCGGTATCACGTCTCTTATTTAACGATTATCTTGAGGTGCTACGGAACGTTAAAGGCGAGGCTAAAACCTCCAAGCCCAGTAGTAAAGTTCGATCCAGGATGATTATTACGCGCTTAACACTTGTAGATGATTGTAAAGAACACTTTCTAAATGTGCTCTGCGAGGTACGGGGGTATACGCTCATTTAATAACACGGAGTTATAGGGGAACCATACTACCATAACCCCAGAATTTTTAGACCAAACTGGACATCGAACCCAGAACCTCGTCATCTAGACATTCTAACCACCAGTCCAACGAGGCAGACCCCAGATGCTGTGGGTACAGGCAGTGAATTCTAGCATTTAAAACGATATCAAAACCGTTATATTTTCATGGCAGTACTCAAATTCAGATTAAATTTTTATTAGCGTATCAACAGGCTATAAAAGTTGCAATTTGGAGTAATCGCCGTAGCAGTATTTACTGTAACCTTAGTATGAGATTCGCGCGCATGCAATCGTTCAAACGTATCGACTCCACGATTGCGAGCGACCAAACCTAACCTTTTTAATGTATTGTAGGTACGTCTATAACTACATTTTCTAAATATATTCGAAACACTAGCCGCCAAAGCAGGGAAACCTTTTTTTGACGCTTAAGTTTTTTGAGGACATCGCTTATACGCCTAACCTAAGTGCTCTCCATTACAAGCGCTTTCATGTCACGTCATTCACAAAGTTGAGATCTCTACGTACAATACAACCTCTCAAGACGTAGGGATTGACGCACCCGCAACCTCAACACAGCGTCATCGTCGGCAAACACAGGGTCTTAGGAAAACTTAAGAACCGAAACAACCCAGCTACAGCAATGCATATCTTTTGTTTCATGATAATAGTCACCGCGCACGCAAATTTATGAATTTAATATGCAAAAGTCATTATACTTTGTTTGAATTCTTGTTATTGCAATTTCTTGCGGTTTTCTATTTATTTTGAAAAAAATTAAAGCCTGTGTTACTTTCTGTTAACTTAGCTACAAGCGAAAATGGTACCTACGAGTATATATGGCGGTCCAGTGGTTTAGAGCCTCTTTCGAAATAACAAAAAAATATTCGCCCTTTATATCTAACAAGTATTATTATTTATATATATTTGAATTTGAATTTGAATTTTGAATTTGAATTTGTAAAGTCAGTAAGTAGTCCACGTTGCATTTCTTTAGAATGAGTGTTGAGCTAGTTGTAATTCTGTTGTGTAACGTTACTTTTTAATCGTCTTCCAAAAGGGTGGTTTCCCTTTTTGATTTTTTTTGTCATGCACCTAAACCTTGACACCGACTTGCACTTTTTCATACTTATTCGGAAGGTAATTCTTTAATCCCCATAAAAATAGTGTTACTTATTGTTATACCAATCAAATAGCTCGTAACTACCTTCGATTTATATTATGACTTTTTAAAAAGTTGTTATAGTTGTGGTAATGTAACTGAGCCAAGACGTACCAAGCCGAATTTAATTTTTACATTTTGCAAGGCAATCTCTCTCAAAGATGTTGTCGGTGGTGACGCTGGTGACGCTGGTGTGGTGGTGTGGTAGGGTGGTAATGTGGTGGCGGTACACGTTATATTGTTTCATTATTGTTACAGCTCCAAAGCCAACTGCAGACGATGCAGCCGATGCCGATGAACACTTACAATGCTATTAATGTACCTATAGGTAATTTTTTTATTGTTTTATGATTTATTATCTACGTAAGTTTATTTAAAATATTTATTATTTCATTTTCACTCTTTTTTGTACTCAACACTAACAATGACTCAAGCTTTAACACTTAATTGTGTTGTGCAGCCAACTCAGGAGCCACAATTGAAGTTGATAAAAATAACTATAAATCAACATTGTGAGAGTCGAGAATAAGGACTTTTATTCCTACAGATTTTTTTAAATAATATGAATATAGATTTAATTAGTGTAATTGGCTTCTAGCCGTTCTAATTAATAACGATAAATGCAATAAATAACCCCACCCACTTAGATCTAACTGAAAGAACTTCTGACGCCATTAAAGCAAACGATATGTTTAACGATTGACGGCCGACTGGCGCAGTGGGCAGCGACCCTGCTTTCTCAGTCCAAGTCCGTGGGTTCGATTCCCACTACTGGAAAATGTTTGTGTGATGAGCATGACTGTTTTTCAGTGTCTGGGTGTTTATATGAATATTCTAAGTATTCATGAAAATATTAATCAGTCATCTTAGTACCCATAACACAAGCTACGCTTACTTTGGGACTAGATGACGATCTGTGTATTGTCGTAGTATATTTATTTATTTATTTAAAGATTCAAAATGGTATGCATAATATTTTAGTACTTTTTGTTGCAATTCTCTGTTGATTTTTTATTATTAACGCACATTTTCACATGACGTTTCACACCGATATTACTTACCACAATTATAACAAACAAGTCCCAATGCGTCACATACTAATAATTAATTATTAAAGGTTATTGAGTAATTCTATAAAAACAAATAATCAAATTATCATCAAATGAATCTATTTAATCGTTGAGATTATATTTAAAAAAACGTTGTCGTTTATGTCTTAAGATGCCTGGTGCCAGTCTTAGATTATAAATGCCTAAATTAACTCGTACATCCCAGACCACTTTATTATAAAGTATCTTAAAATATTTAAGAATGCTTTCTCTAAATAAAATCAACGTGTTATCTAGAGAGTACAGTGAGCTAACCATTAGTTTACTTCACCCAGGGCTACTTAAATTGGTTCGATAGCCATTGGTCACGCACAACTTTTTAGCATGTGCATTAAACGAAAACATAAATACACGTGATATTTCACTAAGCGCTTCCCCATCCAAACTTGTGATATTTTATGTTTTGTTTTCAACCCCCGCCCACCTCCCTCAAGACTCTGACGTAATTAAAGTATCCCTTAGTGATCCCTTAGAACTAACCTTAGGGCGTCGTGTGTTGAGATTCACATGTTAGCTTGGTAAATAAATTAGTTCTGTAGGAAACTATAGTTACGTAAGTAACTCATGTGTTTACCAAGTTAACAAGTACACATCAGTGTAGCGTGGGTTAAAGGAAATGCAACGCCACTTATACTTATCGACATAGTTAGGAAATCTAGGAAAATCTTACCTCTAGTTCCAAAGAAATGTCTCCATTCTAATTCTTCCAATAGTGTTCCATGAGCCACGATGAGCACGGCCGCCTGTTTGCTAGACAAAACATTTAGATTTTATCCTTTCACGCTTTTCTTATAAAAAAACCAAAGAGATGATGATAAACCAAACTACGATTTCAATTCTCTTTGTAGTAAGGAGGGGTGCCAGCGCCGCCCTTCAGACAAACTACCGGTAACGCAGTAGGAGTGTTTAAGCACGCCTCTGTGCACAAAGAAAGTGGCGCATCTAGTACATAATAGTACGATGCCTTTGCTAGTTACAGAAAGGGAACTCAAAACAAGACGTAAAAAAAATTATTTGCCTATTAAAACGGGAAGATCAAAATGACCGTAAGTTTACAGAAAGATCGGCCCGTCTCATCCACCACGCTGTTACAATGCGGGTTAGTGGAGTGCTATGATCATTATCACATGTTAGTGACCACCACAAACGGTTTTGAGGGATCTCCAAAGTAGGACGACGAAAAGTTATATTATTTAATCTTAGGTACTTACTTGTCATAAAAACCCAAACCCAGCTGTTTCGTCTTAGTGCAATGCATATCACTGGTTTTACCTCATCACAAACGAAATACATGGCGGACACTTAAAGCATATATATAAATATAAAACTACTTAGGTCAGCCTTAATGGGGAAATAGATTTTGATAACTTTCACCTATAATTTCTGTTGAAGCAACATGGGATACAATCCTACAATCGCCGTTTCAGTGAAAACCTATTTTAGGAATTAACTCGCTTAACGGAATCTAATTTTTATATTTTTATGTCCCTTTGTAAAGTTAAAAATAATTTTCAACAATGTATGTAAAGTACCTACTTCAATATACTGTTACAGTAATTTTATAAAGTGGGTAAATATCCAACTTTTGATAACTATAAATTCATATTTGTCAGATATTTTATTAAATTGATTAGGATTTTACAAATACCCTAAAAACTATCATTTAATTCATAGATAGTTTTCAAGAAACAGTTAAAATGATATGTGTGATAATGAATAATATAAATACGGGTGCATTTTCGTTACACTTCAGTCCTACATGGACTCGAACGATGCAAAGATAATCAATACATTGTAAAAGCTTAGCTGTTGTACTGCATTTTATTAGGGGTGTAATGTTATTTGAAAAGCTAAGGAATATAGCTTATCGGAATAAAATCTGTAGATTCATAGTATAATGAATGATTTACTTGACGGCCGATTGGCGCAGTTTGCACCGACCCTTCATTCTGACCCGATGAGCATGAATGTTTTTCAGTGTCTGGGTGTTTATATGTACATTCTAAGTATTTATGTATATTATTCATAAAAAATATTCATCAGTCATCTTAATATCCATAACACAAGCTACACTTACTTTGGGGCTACATGGCGATGTGTGTAATGACGTTGTATATTTTTTGTTTTATACTTCCAGTAACGTCTAATAGTACTTTCATATTGATACAAGTGTGCTTCTCATTACATTCGGGGCCGTGTTTGAGATAACGCGCAGCAGAGTAACGACGTACGTACGAGTCAACTTTAACATAAACGGTCATATGTAGTCGCGGACGGTTTTTTACAATTTTAGAGAATCGATTCCGTCACATTTACTACATGCTTCCGTCGTAACGTTCACCCTTTACACATCGCACGCGTCCGAATCTCTCATAAAGGATGTTTTTGCTGTTATTGCAACATTACTTACCCATTGAGTAACTATTGGTCCAAGCTGATAAATAGACTGTCTAACCCATTGACCGAGTGATCTAACCTAAATAAAACCAATTCGAACCTGAGATTAGCGCGTTCTCCTCATTGAACTCAAAAGCTGTATAACGACCCGACCCGTGCCCACTTCATTTGGCTAAACAATTTGAACTCGTGATGAAATAATTTATGCATGGTTCAGTTAGTACTGATCTGCTATCATTTATTTCCCAACTAACAAAAGGAGGGTTATATTTTGACTGCGTATTTGTGTATGTATTTGCATGCCAATTTGGCTATTACCAGGTTTCCAATGAGTGAATGAACTGATCATGATTCAATAAATATTTTTTCTCATATTGTTTAAAATTTCTCTATATAGTTATACTATATTCTAATAATAACATTACATCTATGTAATGTTATTATTTGGTACCAAAATATTAAACGGTCCTAAAGGAGTTTTAACCCTATATAAGTATATAAGCAACATAGGTTATTGTGAAATAAATGGACATGTTGAACAAATGAAAAAACCGTCTAATACGAGTAGCTGCAATAAATATCACTACATGGTCGCGGTTCCATATCTATCTCGTGTTATCTCTTTAACCATTCCTCCAAATTATATGCAGTAAAATGTTTTGTTTCAAATACTTAAAACGAGGTAAAACAAACTAAAATTATACATATGTAAGTCGCTAACTTTTTTGTAGACATCATCAAGTTCTATACAACTTTTCTTTAGATACTCAATCATATATCTCTCACCGTTAGGGCACCATTCGTAATTAACACTTTCTTTCGACCGTTTTTTCTCCGACTAACTTTGCAAATCCAAGTACCTAAATATCTTTTCAGTTTCCAGGTTAATGAAAAAACACAAACTTACAAAATTTACCTCTTTATATTATAAGTATGTCAGTTATATAAACGCTTGCTCATGATCCAAATGATGAGTGATCGTTGTCTTGTGAGATGTGGGTATGGGTAGTGTTGCAACTTCTCGCTACACTCAGGATTCTAGATGCAACTCCCTCGCTACGCTCGCAAGTTACCTACTATGAAATCCATCATTTACTTGGGGTTTATCCCGTTGCTCGTAACGTACATTACAACATTGCTGTGCACCAATATATCCATTTTCTTTTGCTTAACGGCATGAAATATTACAAATATTTAACAAGTAATCATTAAAAAATACATACAATAAATATGATTAATTACTTTTTGTCAATATCATAATGTCAAAGTTACTGAGCCATTAAATAATTAGATGTCAGTAGGTAATAGTTCATTTATTTTTCTTGTAAGCCCATACTCTATTTAATTTTCCCTGTACTTGGTTTATTAACAACAATAAAAATACACAAGTTTAAAGTATGTATCTACTACGGTTCATGTGATACAGCCCCTTGACAGACATACGGACGGACGCACGGACAGACGGACAGCGGAGGCTGAGTAATAGCGTCTCGTCACCGCGGGGCGTACCTCGAAAGGAAACGTCTCTTTAGTTATTTGGCAAAACAAATATTTCACCGCTTCGAGAACATCAAGCAGCATATTAACTAAGTTTGTTTGACAAACGTTTCGCTTTTTACACGCTTTATATTAGCTTCACTTGTATGTTTGTTTGTAACCGACTTCTTTGGGCGCGATTTTGACCCACTTTAAACGGTCAGATTTCTTTCAAACTTTGTAGACATATCGAGGACCGATGACAATACACTAATCTGAAAAGATTATTCCAATTTTCACTATAAAAAATAAGATTTTTTACTAATTACTACAGCGCCATCTAGACCCAAATGTAAAAAACCTATGGCGTTCGCGTACCTAACAAATTCCACAGAAAACATTAAGCTACTAGATGGTAGAGGGCATTAGCTATTACTTTTTAATGGCCTTTAATCCGTGAAAAATCTTTAATCCGTGAAAAACTGCATAGATTATTAACAGTTTCCATTTTTTGAACCTCATAACCCACTCGGCACTCCACACTTTAATTTTTGGATCACCTGATGGTTGGTTGAAACCATCGCCTTTAACAAGAGCACCACTAGACAGGGAAGAAGCACAATGCCGCCCGGTGACCATAAACTTGAGGCATCACCTACGCCTTAGGCCTCATGATCCTGTGATCACACGCCCTTCAGAGCGGACCACGACTGCTTAGCGGCAGAAATAAGCATGGCGATAGTACTTCCCCGGACGTGCTCTTTCACAATTCATTTCTACCAATCCGGAAACTGATTATTAAAACAACGTGGAAAACGGTTGTACAGCTAAAGATCATAAATTCAAAGTGCTATTGTTAAACGAAAAGGTTTACTTACCTCGATTGCCATAGAGCACTAGGTCTTATAATATTAACTGCCACGTTGTTCTGAAGTTGGCGGTATAGGGTAATAATATACCTACCTAGTCGGTTGTAGAAGCAATATCAGTCTCAACAATTCAATTCATAGTTCATTATTTAAATCCAATAACAATAAACTGATTTTAATGAAACGTCTTCTTGCATTGAACTGCATATTGCTCGCTATCTTCGTTCACAAACAATGCAGGTAAACTCTGGACGATTAATTAATTTCACATTCATTCTCGGTCTATTAAAGTACACAGACAAATACCACTCGTTCGAGGGAATTCCAGTATTGACCTACCACGATGCTGGGAATTTAAACAATTATCACACCCTGCAATTGATAATAAAACTTATCGTGCTCTTTCTTTTCGGCCACGGCCACGGATAGGGCACGGATCTTCTCACGGAATAAAAAGGGAAAGGCCAAGCGCGGATTTGTAGACATCACCTTAGAGAACATATTGAAGAAATCTTAAGCATGCAGGTTCTTCCCTCACAATGTTTTCCCTCACCATTAAAAGCGGATCATATTTCTAACTCCGAAAAGTGTAACGAAGCCGTAACCACAAGCTTACAACGGTTTTTACATAAAATTATTTTTGTAAGTCTAATGGTTCAGTCTCAAGCTATCGATACACACTTTGTATTGTGAGCCACGTCACTGGCGCGCTGGGGAAGCATTACGAGTGCGAGCACTAAAGATAAACTTCAGTTTCATCAACTACAGCCTACACCAGTGCACTGCCGGACTAAAGGGAAGGGAAGACGGGCCGGTAGTGGTAGCAGAGACAAGAGGAGGGGTGGTGACAATTGTATACCGATCTGCAGTCACGACACGACAAGGATACCGTTTTAAACGCTCCTTTTAAGTAACCCGAACTCTGATTGCAGATGGCTCCTCAAGTCCAGGCTCCGCATATGCTGCACCCGGAGAGTTCTCCCCAAGCCGGCATCACGACATTGTCACGTCGTCTGACACGGCTGTCTCTCGCTTCTCATTCTGGCCTGATGGTAAACAATAAAGTAGTTTTTCCGTCTATTTCTATGTGTTTGTTTGTATGCACCTGTGCTCATCTCTTCCCCTGGACTCCCTTACTACTCATTTCGTTTTTTCTTTATTCTACTATAAGTTACCCGGTTACTGTACCTAATCTTAACTGATGGTACGTGTTTATGCAGTCTAAGATGGTAGCGGGCTATGTGACGATGATAGGGATATGGCAGTAATATTAAAACATACCCGCCCTTATATAAGGGTTACCGTACCTTGGCGGTGCGTCTTTGTCGTTAGGGCGATAACTAACAACAGCCAAAACCGCAAATAAATATAAATCACGCGCAATTTCGAAAACTGCCCCTGCTGGGGATCGAACCGAGGACTTTCTAAATATTAGGCACAGCTCTCACCACTGAGGTCGACATAAAATAAATCGTCGTTACGAAAAATGATGTTCGATCAGAAAGTGCTGAGGTTTGCGGCCTAGTTAGCCTTGCCTTGCCGTCCACAAGTGTTAATGTCGCTTTAAAAGCAGAAAAAAGAACGCTAACTAGACGAAACAGCACGCTCAGTAAGTTAATACTAAAAAATTGAAATTTAGAGATCGTAATGACTCGAGGTTGTTCCAGATTAAAGGATCCTTCATGTAGTTTTGTGGTTGAATAAAAAAACCTTGTAATAAGCAAAGCCACGGGTCAAATATCTTTAAAAGTCAGGTGCTTTAGCAGTTAGGAGTGGCTTAAGAGCGAAGTTGAAGTACATTCTTTACCCTTTTTAATCCAAAATTTTTATTTATATATAACTTAATAAGATCAATAATAGGCTACCAGAATACCATAGATTTCTTATATGTTATGAGATGGTGGTTAGTGTATTAATAATATACATTGATGCGCTGGATTTATGATATTGTCAACATGCAACTTCAACATATTTCAACCACCAGATCATCAGATGATGTGGACGCGAATTATATAGGATCGATTTGAGCTTCAACCGGACTTACGTCATAAATGTTACAGTGTGTTTTTTGTCTTTCCTTTTTTCGCGCCCAACACAAACAAAAACTAATTAACTGACAAAGAGTAACAAAGACTATTGTTATCCCAGGAAGACGAACGATTCCCACCGGATTTGTGAAAATCCATAATAAACGCGGTCGAAGGACGCGGGCAACAGGCATCCATCATTTTAATACTTCAATCACGTAAACATTGGCAATCGCATGATGATGACCCTCCCGGGGACTTGCTCAATTTTTGTCAAATCACAAATTACTGCAAATGAACCAAAGGACAAGGATCAAATTTTATTAGATTGCGATGAGTATGCAACGTTGAGGCGAGTCAGAAATAGCTGGATGGATGCAACTTTGGAGGTGTGAAGGAAGAACCGGCATCCGACGCGTCGATCACAAATGCTATCACTAACAACGAATGGCACCCAATCATCCAACTACGAGTCGAAATCGTACTTTTAGTATGGCGTAGGCTAATTATTTAAATTCAAACAATATTTTTATCAAGAGCTGAACTAAGTAGTCTGCAGCAATTAATGTATAAATTTTTCTTCAAATTAATTTACTATCTTTATTTATTGGCTTAACTGAGAGGTTTGCTGTCACCCGCTTAGAACTTCTGGTGTCTATCTTTAATATCTAATCGTCAGATTTTTAAATAAAAAAATTTAAAATCCTAAAGTAGACCTATTATGTTTTAAAATAAAAAATCGGCTATATATGAACCGATTTGCATTTAAATGAAATGGAATCGAATTTTTTCAATGGTCACCTAAAGTAATGTGACCTGCACCTACTTAACGTTTCTTTGGAGCTACTGCCTCTTTGTATTGCAAGGCTTATTTTAAATCCTCAGGGCAAATAATTACCTAACTCGTATGCCAAATGTGTAAACCAGCTTATCTAGTACATCATGCGACAAGGTTATTTGAAAAATACATGCCCTAGACCCGCTTATTCTGGTTCCAAAGTCAAGCCCCGCAAGTATGTAGTCTTTACATAGGTGCTATGTTCGAGTACTCTGTCGGTTTGAGTAAGTAGTATGTGACCAGATTCGGCAGCAAGTGTCAGCCTTGGTCCACCTTGTGAGTAAGACTGCCAACCAACCATCCTGGTCACTTTTTACACTAGAACACGCTATGAGGCCCGTTTGGATAAGCTTTTTACAAATTTTTAATAATTTAATAAGGCACTTATACAATTTCATTTAAGAAAGATGATGATTCCAACTACAAGATTTAACTGAACTACCTAAAACTGCGTGAGGACCAAACGCGACTTCGTCTAAGAAGAAGCCTACGTAAACTTAGTCCCTTTCATAATCAGTCTCACTCCATTCAGCTGGTCGTCGGCCGCACATTCAAGAGATAAACATAATGGTTGGACCCAGTCGCTGCACAAACGACTTTCGACTGAATTCGCTAGCATCAGTGTGCCTCCAAATTTCAATGCGCATGTGCCAACTTGGTTCTTATAAAACAAGACTTAGCGCCATCTATGTCAACTGTGCAACACATGTGCAGCAATGGTTTAACTTTTGTTCTCGGTGCGACCTCTGTTGTAAGAACCGAATACCATCGCACCAGAAGAAGGGCATGTTACAAAGAGGTTGGTGTGAAACTTAGAACCGCCAAAGCATTCTTAACAAGTTGTGCCGGCTAGATTACAGAGGGCGCTATGGGCTACAGTGACGCCGATTCGGGTTAACGAGTGTCGGCGACAATAATACCTGTAGCCAGTTACGACTTTGATGTTAATTTCATCACCCTTGCTCGTAAAGTGGTTCTCACATCGATATGAGGCTCATAATCCAAGATATTAGACATGCGTGTTTTATTTAAAATTACCGTACTTGTGATTTATGTATTATGACCCTATTAATTTTAGTTTGTACTGCAAATTATGCGGCTAAAAATAATAGGTATTTCATTAAATTTACTAATGTTTTTACCTCATCAATTATAATAAATAAACGTTTAATCTTATCCAATTATTCACAATTCATAACTGGTAATGTTTTAAACATGTTTTAAATACGAAAATATCCCCTTTATTATATTTTTAATTTTGGCTGTATGCAGCGAACGATGCTGGCGGTATATCGGTTTACCTTGGCGCGCGAATAAAAAACCGTCGCGCCATTTTACGTACCGTAGCGTTACCGTTTCGACCAAAATCTAGAGAGCGGCCTACGAAACTTTCCTACAATGGAAAAAACGGCAAAAAAGAGTCGGTTATGTCCTGAGAACGTATTTAAAAGTTTATTCGGTTTTTTTCTTCGCAAATGTGATGTAAATCGTCGTCTAAAACGCGTATAGTACAAAACTTGTTACACTCTCCTCTTTCTGAGCGCGCTCGCTTCTAGCTCACGCGCCTAATACCGCCTCAACTATAAAATGCAATATAACCATACTTGATGCATAATCTTCTTTTATAACTGTTGTTCGCGATCTCGTCTACGTTTATTACAGGTTTTTTTAAAATAATAACCGTTTGTTTTCGTTGAATAGAAATCAAGGTTATTGGTGTTAAGGTGGGGTGTAAAGAAAGGAAACAGACAAAAACACTTTCACATTTATAATATTAATATGCGACTTTGTAGGCACAGTTATCAATGAGGGCCGATTGGCGCAGTGGGCAGCGACCTTGTTTTCTAAGTCTGAGGCCGTGGGTTCGATTACCAAAACTGTATTATGTTTGTGTGATGAACATTATTGTTTGTCAGTGTCTGGGTGTTTATATATAAAATTTTCATCTGCATCGTACGTGACTTTGGGGCGAGAAGGCGAATTGTTCATGTATCCAGAAAAAACTTGCTTGCCGTCCTTCAAGAACCTGTTAGAAATCTTACTTAAAACACATGTTGGAAACCTTATTACACTTTTTCCAGGTGGATCCCCGAGCCCGAATGCAGGATACGTACCCACCAGCAATTTCTCCCCTCCTCGACAGCACGACACAGTCACTTCGTCAGATGCAGCTGGTCGATTTTCATTTTGGCCAGAAGGTAAATTACTATTAGTGAAATACTACAAAAAGTAGGAACAACAAACTATAAATAAAAGGGGCTCAACTTCTCCTATTCCCCGATACAATCGAGGGGTATAATATCTGTCTGCTGCTAATGCTGGCCGTGCTGCTGGACATAGGGTTTTCCACGAGACACAGTCTTGTTAGATTCATAACTTGGACGGCTGATTGACGCAGTGGGCAACGACCCTTCTTTCTGAGTGCGAGGCCGTGGGTTCGACTCCCTGGAAAATCAGTAGTATTTCAATTTTTGGACGTTTATCTGTTTATTATAAGTATTTATGAATATTATTCATAAAAATATTCATCATCTTTGTGGCTAGATGGCGATTTGTGATTGTCGCTGTATATTTATTTATTTATAACTGGTTGAGCTAAGCGAGATAAAAATCATTTAAATAGGTTTAGCCATTTTATATAACACAAACAATATGATTGTTACTTGTATTCGTATAATTTAGACATAGTGGTCGAATTGAGGACCTAATCACTTTTGAAGTATATTGATAATACAAGTTAATCAATGTCATAAGTTTAAAGAATGTATAAAATACACATGTAGTACATCGAGGTTACTATACTTTCGATGAATTTCTTAATGACAAGGTTGCCTGGAAATCTTACACAAGATAGAACAACGATTGTTAAATTTTAAAATTATGTTGGAAAAGAGCAACTGCCGAGTTTTTTGGCCGGCTTCTTCTCGGAAGAATCTGACTTCCGATCTTGTGGTAGATGAACTACAAACACGCAAACTTGACGTTTCAAAAGTGCTTTTATTAGGCCAACTTGAAATAAATGAATTTTGAATTTGAATGTTTTAAAACCGAAAAGCTAAGACCTTAATGATCCTTGGCCCGGATTCTTACAATTGAAGTTGTATCCACTTTTAATAGTAATTATTAAGGCGTTATTAAAAATGTTTAAAATTCAGTGAAGAGGTGTCAAACTTCACTTTTCAAAATACATTACATGCTTCGTTAAGATGAAAATTGAAGAAGCCATAGAGAAACCGGCCCCGAAAGTACTGTACTGTCAGCGGTTTGATGATTGGTTTGATTAAATAGGTATTTGGACTAAGCCGGAACCTAAAACAACTTCGAAGTATATTACTTTTTAATAAAAACCAATTCTTTTTCAGTTGGTGTGAAAGAAGAATCTTCTTCTAGCATCATATCCAACGGCGCCTCGTTCTCTAAATGCTTCATGTGAAGGAAGTGAAGATTCGAGGATAAGACCAGAGCCGATTCAGTTGTGCACAAATCTCTAGATTGACGGATCATAATCCTTGGCCGCGAGGAATTATAGTCACAGAATAATAGCATTTGGCAGTTTAGTTTGGGGATTTGTGTTCAACAGACTTATCACGACTATCCATTCAAAATGCTGAGTGAAATAAATGGATTTCAGGACTTTGAATGGATACCTTGGAGATTACTACTTACACACCTTCGACTCAATTCAACCCATATTTTAAATTCTTGATGTGATCGATGTTTTAGACAAGATGTCATTCTGGGCCCTGGTTATCTATTTGAACAACGTGAGACATTCCTATCCATCGTTTGTGACTTCAAAACTGACAGTCCTCGTAGTGAGAGGTATCAAACTACGTTACGAAAAACAATTCGCCAAAAGGTCACTAAATTCCATAGAAAACCAGGGTTCTGTATAAGTACTCATAACAGCGGCTCACTAACATGTTTGTAAAGTAACATCGCTCTCAGGTCGGTATTATTCGTTCAAAATGCTAAGTGCAAGAAACCTACTCAAAGTTATTCACTTTGGGTAGGCACGTACAGATGAGGTTAAATTGGTTAGTTTTATTTGTATGATCTCCTTTGAAAGGTTTTAATTAGCATTTTCAATGGATAATATTTACACCACCTTGGGGAATAGTAAGTGCCGACATAACTTTTAACTCAACTTATTACATTTTTTAAATTCTTGATGTGATTGATGTTTATAGATAAGATTTCATTCTAGCTGAGTAATAGAGATACTCACCTCTATAGAGTGACTGTTTAGTGGTAGGTGTTACCCGTTTAAAATGCTTAGCAGATTAACCTAGTCGAAGAAAATTTCAGCCAACTCGTACTTAATCAAAAAATAGTGAGTGACATTTCTTCTTTTCAATACTATGACTATTATTTTTTGTTGAAACATTCAAAATTAAAAAAAAACAAAGTTACAAAGAAAAGCAACTCCTAAGCTTTACTGATACGTAGTACAGACCGCTACATAAATACGAAAGGAGGAATACAATATTGTAATAGACAGCACAAACTATTTGTAGTCGTTGAGAAAACTTGAATAGCGTTGAGATATAGTTTGTAGTACCTACGAGAGCAGCACGGGCCCGAGAGGGGAAAGCGAAACGACTGTGGGTGTAGCGCGCTTATCCCGTGCTACTGAACTTGAGAGCGGTCGCGAAGTTTTGTCCAACTTATTACCTTCTAAGCTCTAACTCGGAAGCGCAGTTAAGAGGAATTTTCTAGGGATGTGACAGAGATTCTTACGTTGGCATATTTATCGACGTTTTCTTTTTGGAACTGAGACTATCGTGAGCTCTAGTCCCTTCCCCTAGCTTTCTCTCCTTTATTATTTATCTTCGGTCGCATAGGTACTCTAGTTAAACATTACTAATATCATCCGATTACTAAATCATGGCGGATTATACCAAACAGTATATTGTAGGCCAACATTTAATTAGAACTACATCCCAAGTTCCATATTTCGAATCCCGGCGGTTTTACAGTGTTATTATATGAACCCGTATTTCTCAGTCTTAGTTAGAAACACTTCCACACCACTCTTGTTTGTCCAACTAAACTGTGACAGCAAAATATTGTCACGTAGTGCTTTTAACGGTCATCGATAGAAGCATAACCCGTCTCACCGCTCCAGCACACAAAGCTGACACTGAAGACGCTTATAGTTTTGAAATATTCCATTAAAAAGTTTTAAGTAATAAACATGCTCGACATTGCAGCGAAAGCTTTGCGCTACGCTTCAAGGTCCACCGAGTGCGAAGGTCAAGTGCATCAGTGAATTCAATTTTTTAAATAAATTGCTAAACTAAACCGACAAGTCCTAAAGCAGTTTCATCCTTTTCCACTTGCAACCAATTCCAACTTGGAAGGGATGGCTTCACATTAAGGCTGCCCGCACAATGTTGTCAATATTGTTGACGTGTGTGCGGGCAGCCTTAGAATCGTCGGGTGTTAGACTAAAAGTGAAGTGTAAAAGAGACTGCAATTAATAAGATGAAGTGTGTATATTTACTTTATTTGATTGTATTAATTTATGCCTAAGCATTTTAAACGGATGGTACTTATAAGGGATGTTTTACATTAAACCAGAGATGATAATGGGGCATTTAATTATTCTTGATGTTGTAGCACAGTGCCTATTGGTCATCTTATTTTACCCAACTGCGGCATAGCAAGAGGTTTACTTATTGCGCTATGAGGAGGTTAGGAAATGGGGTTCATCGAACAAGATGGCAGCCTGTCACTGGTTTGCCAATCGCCGGGGATCATCTTTAAAAGAACAAACGCTAAAATTGCATTAAATATTAAGACATGTTAACATCATAATAATAATAAAAGCGAAATGGTTATTTTATATCTTTAAACGAGCAATTCTTGTATATATATAATTGGAATCTCGGAATCGGCTCCAACGATTTTTATAAAATTTAGTATACAGGGGGTTTCGGGGGCGATAACTCGATCTAGCTAGGATTGGGTTTGGTGCAGACGAAGTTGCACGGGTCAGCTAGTTATTATTAATTCCTCATAACTTAAGCCTCATCACGAGCTCGCGACAACTTGTAATTGTTCCAAACAAAAAAAAAAACACCAAATTAGGTATTAAACGAATATTATTATCACATAATAGTGATGTTAACCGAGACCAACGGCTTCGCACTGTTGCTCAGGCTAATTCTTATCAGAGCCCACCAACCCGCATCGGAACAACATGGTGAGTCAATTCTCTAATTCTATTACCTAAAGGTATACTGCTAAATTCTTATTTTTTTTGCATAGTACCCGCCGGGTATCCGATACCATTGAGGATGTCCTGCCGCAGTTGGGTAGTTTGACACGTAGAACGTGAATGAACATACCGCGAAACGCCTGTTACACGTTTCGCGGTATGTTCATTCACGTTCTACGTGTCGAAACCGTACGAACGAAACCGTGGACGCAAAGTCTCGTCCCTCAGAAACATACAACTTTCTAGGGAATTATATTAACCGATGTACAACATGAGCAACAGTTGAGATCATGCTACAGCTAAGCGGAATGGCCTTCTTTCCCTTACTCTCAGGAACGTATATAATTCAGAAAATGAAAACCTCTATTATGTTTGGTTGCAAACAGCCTTTACAAATAATAACCAGATATAAAAGTGCAATAGTATACCACACCAAATGAAATATTTATAATTTATATATTAGCTGCACGTCAGAGGGGCAAAGGTTTAAAATAACTGCCAATCCCGTAACAGGTTAGCCTGCTACTATCTTAGACAATATCATTACATACTACCAAGTGAGAATGCAGTCAAAGGCTGTAGTGGAATAAACAACCCCTTATTCAAGAAAGTATCATATGACTTTAATTCTCCCTTATCCAGGTTTTATTATAATACACCACCGGGAAAACAGGGTCACTCTTTAGAGACGGAAATTTATAATTAAGGTGAATCTCATTCAGCAGAAATTAAACTTAATGTATAGCAATGATGTTATAAGTAAATAGAAGTAAAGAGTTTACTTTATATTTTTACAAACTCGATCGACTCATTGGATCTATCAGCTAACAAAAAACTGGGCATCCTTAAAACGATACAGTACGTCATAAAAAGCTTTCTACCTTATATTACTAAGCGCAATTCGGTCTTGCATCATGTACTGCTGCCCATGGGTCCAACGTACGTTCTACCGAGTACTAGCTTGATGGATTTGTTATTTTATTGGGCTTGTTATTGATATATTTTCAGAATCAGGCCATAATATACCGTGTCTGTCCCGAAATAATACATAAAAAACATACTATTTCGATATGTTACTTCGAAAAGTAGAACATCTTCTATAGACTTGAGACAACGACCTCACTCGTTCGCTATGTTATTTATGGGCAATCCTCTTAATAGACCTATTAAGAAAATTCTAGTTTTTTTAATACAGAAAAACTTCGATGCAAATACTGGCCAATTACCTGTATTAGAATATTTCAGGCCTATGTTTTTTTTAAATATTTTGTACTTATTTATACCTACTCAGTTGAAAGCTGTATAACTTATAAAATCAAAAGAATTTGATATTTAATGATGAAAAAGATAAGTTAATTACGAGCATTTATGTACATAAATTGAAAGTAGGACAACTTGCCCTATTCGATATTGAAAAAGAAACAAGTAGGAATAGTTCAGCTGCAACACCGACATAGGATGCGTCGCGCTTCATACACGCTGGGTTGGGATCATCAGATTAACTAAAGTTACTGTTCTACAAGAATTATCGAATATATGTCCCATAAGAGACCACCTGCACGCTGGCTAGTTTTAACTTCCTAAACTCCTTATTTATCTCATTACTTATAACATTATTGTAGTAGATGTTTTAGTAGTAGCTGAAATCTTTATGTCTATAACCTAGATAATACGGTAAGAGAAAATGTGCCACATTTAGTGCAGAGACTCAGCAATGAGTTTCGTTTAGGATCTACCAAATCAATGTCAGCACATTCCCCGACATTACAAACGAAGATCATGTTTTATAAAATAAAACCACATGTGAATTTACGTACCTACATGATTATTGCATGTTCGCAATCAAAGTATAGTGGACCGTACCGGAGTACAGCAACTCAAAACAAGAGTGTAACTAACACTCTTGTTTAGAGTTACAGTTCTTTACATCAGACTATAATTTTGCGAACGTTCCGCCAACAACGCTGACTATAAAGCCGTACACTGACCTGAGCTTTTTTACGATTTGACTAAGTTACCTGTGACTTGGTAATTTATTATGTGACTTTAAGATTACACATATGACCACCATAGTCTTACGCCAGTGAATTTTGCTGTGATCTCATGATTCGTTGGTATAGAAAGAATGTAGGTACACTTACTAAGCTGAATACCTCGGTACACGTGTGTTTTGACGAATTGATGTGTGTACATATGTCTTTCAGTAAACAGCGGCCTTGCAAGTTGTGAGAGTACCAACAACCATCGGGTGTGACAAATGGGTGTAGGCGCGGTTTACGTAGCTACTTCTGCACGCCTAGTACGAGTTATAAATCTATAAAACTTTGACGGTTTTCGTGACTTATTTTCGCTCTGTCCTACGACAGCTCTGGTGTTAGCAGAATATACCTCAGCTGTCGACTAATTATTAAAACAACCATTTCTTTTGCACGCCTCAAAAGCGAAGCGTTGAGGTTGTGCTCTACTCTCGACATTTCAAAAAAAGCAGTTTTCTCGAAACTGAAATTGATTTTTTGTTATTTATATTGCACTTACAGGTTAATTTGAGTACACTAATATCAAGTCAAATAATTTGTCAGGCACATAAAATACATTTCAATAACAATTTTTTTGTTTAACATAGTAAATAATAACATTAAACATAATCTTTTCTGGACGTCCGTGTATGGACGGGTGTATGTGGCATCAAAATTGGTCGAAAAAATGATCGTATCGGAATAATTTTTTTTTAATTATCTAAAGTAACACACGACATAATTTCTTAGTTAATATGAGCGTTCAATTCACTGTCGTTAAATTTCCATGTAATTATTCTAGCTAATATTAATTGTAACTTTCAATGTGCAATCATTATGACATTCCCGTGTCTTGTTTACAAAAAAAGAATAATAATTAATATGAAAAAAAAAATTTGTAATAAGCATTGAAAGTTTCAGTTAAAAAAATTTCAATTTTATTGTGAAAAAAATGAGATTATGAGGCGTGCACTTTTGGATTTTCCAAATTTTTGGTTTTTGTCATTAAACTTCAGAGTACAAGTTACGTAGATCTACTCGTTATGTAAAATAAGGGAAGTCGTGGATTCTTCTTGAAAAGCGGAAATTTCTTTGACAGATAACGAAATAAACTTTGACTGTAATAAATTTTTAAGCAAGACTTTAAGACTGGTACTCATCATCTAGCCGCCATCTGTAAGTAATGGTCACACTGTTCGTCGCCGCTTGCAGCAGGTTCCTCCGTTGGCGCGCTGCGAGGGTGGTCGAAGCTACTCGTAACATACATTCAGGCGAACCTGCCGGCGAAGCTTGACAGTTTAAAGTTTAAGTGTCTTAAATTAATATCTTTGTTGGAGTAGGTAATTCGATGTTTTATTTCGTTTTGGAAACTATGCAAACCCGTACTAGTGGTGGCGGTGTAGTAATCAACCTGTGTTACAAGTGCAGTGTGTACAGTCCCTGAGTCAATGGAAACATACCCCCTACTCATTACCACAATCGAATAGATTACCTTTGTTTTACCTTTGGACTTTGGAAAAAAACCAAACCTATAAGATTTTTTTTATAAAATGCCTTATGTACTGACTAACCAAGCAACTTTTACGATGATTTACCACGTCTTTGAAATACAATGATGGCTGATTTGGTAGTTCCGGTCACATTTTTCGGTCGCGTTTTTCCATACAAACGGACTTAAATGATCTCTCTGTACTTATTATTCTAGAGACTACATTATTTCACATTGATGCGTCACATTGTTATTTATATACTGCAATGTAGAAGTAAGAATATTTAGAAGGCCAACTAAGAATATTTTTGTTTTGAAAGTTATGAACCTTCATAATAGCAGCTTACTTAGAGCGTTCACAAATCATAAGATTCAGAAAATTTGGAAAATCATAAATATCAAAAAAATAATAATCACTTTTACAAAAACACGAATAAATTGATTTTGTAAAATTTACAGATCCGTTTTACCGTAATCACCTACTGTTATATTTATTTTAATAAAGTATACTATATTTATGTTAATAAAATTAATATAATAATCACAAACTGCGCTTGCGAACGACGCTACCTATGACAGGTTATTATTTGAAAGATACAATTCACAGACTACAAATACTTTTCCTATGCAATGCTGTAAATGTGGCATAGTTTCCTTTGATTTTAAACGTTCTAAGTGTCTATGCAATTATTGGAATCGGTGTTGTATTGTGGCCTTCTTCCACCCAGAGCTTTTAAGGTACTATTGTTAATTTTACAGAAATAAATCCAAAAATTAACTATTTTCCTAAAACTTTTGACCTTTCTGTCATACCCATATATTTTCTATGTATACAATTAACTATACTCTATACCTTTTCTATGTATTAACTTAAACTACATATTTTCTGGCTGTTTAATTCGCTCCCAAACAGGTGAGATGGTTCGGCCGGATTGTTCGAAATGCATGCAAAATCAGTTCTGAAATAGTCTGTAACGTAATTTGTTTGTTACCTACAAAATCCTGAACGTGTGATAGGATCTGTAAAGGATCTCGTGCAACTGAGAGCTTGCCACGTGCACCAGGAGGATTCCAATCTCGTTCAGATTACATAAAACCAAAGATTGTAAATAGCGGCCGGAGCTATCGGTCGAAATTCCTGCCGGAGTTCGCACCTGTTTGGGGGAGGCTTTTGTCTTTCGGACGATCTCTTAATATGACGATCAAGCATTCCTTATTGTTTGCGAATTATCTGTAGTGTTTATGGCTGTAGGAGTTAATGTAAGAACACTGTACGCGGCTTAGGCTTGCCGCGCATTCTTTATTTTAGTATATTTCATTGATAATTAATTATATTTAAGGGCCAGACATTGTAATTAATAGCTTTGGCCACGGGTAACCTACGATGCTAGAGTATTTATATTATATTTCCATCTTATACTGCATTGTAGTCAAACACCAACTTGGGTAATTGGAAAAAACACATGGTCTTATGTCCTTTAAAAATTCAATACGGAGGCACATAGTCCAATACTATTTGAATACTCAATGTATATTCATATTTTTAGAACTAGTTTAAACATAGTTTAATTTTAAAAACACTTCAGAACATCACCGATAAAGAAATGGGTGAAAGTAAATATTTTATTGTTTATTTGAGAAAAAAATCTACAGCGCGCGGCAAGTCTTGCAGTGCGAGTAATTTTTTAAGTTAACATTTTAATATTTTAATGTGTGTAGACGTTTTAATATATACCTAATTAAAATTACTATGTCAAATAAAATATAAAACACAAGTGTATTATTTCATTTTAATCCTAAGAACAAATATTGTGTTATGTAGTTGACTGAACCCCTTCACTTATTGCAACGAACCTCAAAATAGTATTATTGATTTGGTTACCTAAATATAATCGTTTATTAGGTTTATAATAAGATTTAAAAAAAAAATCCATATAAATAACTATGAAAAAAACGTTATACCTTTAAGAACCATTATATTCCAATTGCTAAACCCAGTTCTGATGTAAATTCATATTGTACATCAGTTATACAAGGAACTTTCGAAGCGTACGTACAAAGTTTACTGAGGATGGCGATAACTACATTCGTTAAAATAAAACTAATGCTACGAGGTTCCCAAACGCGCCCTGTTCTAAAATGAAACATGCTGCAAACAACAATAAACTAGTTGGGTGTTATTTCAGTTTTCATTCAAACAATTTAAGGGCAACCTAGATGCACAATCATTTATATGCTGGGTACACGGTGTCTGCTTTCTAGTCAACTCCTTTAACGCATCTGGTTTACAGTTGTTTACCTAGGGAATATTCTAGCTTGTGTTTAGTGTATACTAAGTAATGATAAATAATTTAAATATTAAATGCGTAAAAAATTGTTTTTGTGTGCACACAAACAAGTAAGTAGGAAATGGAGCAGTTTTAATTTGAAGTTCCACCACGGAATAGTATCAAAAATTATACTTTTAAAGTTCTTTTATGTATTGGAAGTTCCACCCTCTTAGCTGATCGAAGCAAAGTATTTATGGGATTACACTTTCAAAAGAATGTCCTATGGAAACAAAGAAATTCAAATTGGTTCATAGTTTTTTCGACCTGGTGACAAAAGCCAAACAACTGTGCTGCCAGGCTCACAGTTTAGACAGGCAAGGCAACGTGATCAGTGACGTCATCGTACTTTTCCGCCGAAGTGTTTGCACTTAACAAATAGTACTCGTAGCGTGTACCTTTTGTTTCCATACGGTATGTGTTTTCTATTGATTCTTTACCCTCCAAGTGTGGGAGTGGGAATATTTCCAACTATAGCGCTCATATTTTTAGGAACTTGACACAGATGAAGAGGGTCGTTCTTGTGAGTTTACTACTATCCCATAAAGCAGTATTATTTTATATTGCTATAGTTCTGATTAAGATCTATATTCACTAGATAAGTTACAGTAATTGATATTTTAAAGTAAAACTACTTTGAGCAGTGCTGGTGAGCCCGCTTTATACGCTTGGATCCCAAATCGTATGAAAACAATAATTTGATTGTACACTACAGAAAATGTAAAGAAACAAAACGACAAACACAACAAAGCGGATACAATTTCTCGTCTTATGTATCGCGAAGTTGGTGGTTTGTAGAGATTCTTCGTTAGTGTTGTTTGGCCTTCGTACGCGACTCGAAGCGTTTCGCTGCCTGGGTTTTTTAACCCTCGACGCAAAATGACGGGGTGCTATATTTTTGAAGTGTCTACGTGTGTGTGTGTTTATGGCATCGTAGCGGCCCAACGGATGAACCGACTTTGATTTTGTTTTTTTTTGAAAGGAGATCTACTCGGGGTGTTCTTAGCTATGTTGTATAAGAAGCTGTCCGAGCTGGCCGCCGCGCCGCCACTAAATGCTCCAATTTTTTAACAACACCAGTCAAGACTTGTCCCGAGATAGCAATGAAGAGAATACCCTCGCAAACATGACAAAAGTTAGTATGGCCTGCTCCGGAAAACTTTGTACAACTCCGCCGGTGGAAAGGCGACATCAAGCAAGACCAACGAGTGAGGAAACTCTTTACCTCTTTTCAAGACCATACTGAACCGAGTACAGGCACATTGGTTCTTGCCCATCAGTGAATATTGAGACAGTGATATATAACGATAAATAAAAATTAAATTTCTCCGTACTCGGGTTTAAGTTTTCGAACTTTTTTTTAATTGTAAAAAACGTATAGGCTGAAGTTATAATTACTTACACAAGTCAAGTCTGCGTAGAATGGTGGAAAGCTAAGGAAAGTGAAGTTGGCAAGAATACCTCATCAGTAATCAGAGCATTTCTTGCCAACGCATGCAGACAAACCTCGCGTACAAGTGCTTAAGTACATATAACGTAGCCCCAATTGATGTTTAAATTATATATTTGTATTTGTTTTTTGAATTCTATTTAATAATATTTTACCTACCTATGTAATACACAATTCATATAAATTAGGGCTGGTGACAGTATTTTATGAGTTTTTATGTCACCTAAAAAATATTTTTTTAAGAAAAAAAATTCAAAATATTAATAAAATGATATATTAGGATTTAGGAGCAACGCCAACCCCCTACAATCTGCGTCTATATAATTTATATATTTGAAAGTGGATAGTATCTACAGTAATAAATGTGAAATAAGTAGTCCGATCAGAAGACATGACGGTTTAAGCAGGTGCAGCCAATGTCCAGGTCCCCACGAGACCATTGTACGCTTCGTTTTCAGAATAAAGTCCTTTTGTGAAGCACTTCTCCACAATATAATATTTTAATAGGATATACTCGGGCTGCCGCTTCGATGCATGCCTCTCTCGAGTAAAGTTTCAACTCGGTTGCTGTAACTCTCCATTGGAGAGCTCTTGTTTGGTGACTGGAACAGGCATTACTGCAGTTTCCTGTAAGCCTTTGTTCCTGAACACTATGTGGGAATTCGGAATTTTAAGAGGACTTTAATATTTTCGTAATAGGATTGAATTGGAACGCGAACCAGACAGGCCCCGAGGCTAGGAGCTACTTTTCGCTTGTTATATTATTACCAAAACAAAGTCACCTTTAAATTTTCATCAAGTTCCATTAGGTATTTGTAATGTTTAAAAATGTTTTTTTGTTCTTTGAACATTTTAATGTTAAATATATTTTTATTTTAAATCTTAATAAATGAAAATAAATAATGTGTGTGCATTTTTCCTTGCACTCATCGAAAACATTCAAAAGTGCACCGCGACGAAGCAACTGGATAGTGTTATCCAGTTGCTTCGTCGCGGTGCACACGTAGACACTTCCGATGGTGTTAAGGACACGGGACACATTAAAAAGTGTCCGGTAACTGCAACTAGAAAAAGTTGTTTTTACCGTTCAATACAAAGGTGGGTGGAATGGTTGTTTCTTTCCAGTTACATGACGAAAGCGATAAAGGCGCCTAAAGTGTGATAACTCATGGCCTTGTTACCTATATCCACCCCGACTTCATATTAATTGTATTTAAATAATCATACCGAAAAAAACGTGTCTTGTGTATTTTGTGGTCTGGTGGGTAGCTTTGGCCGAAGCTTAAAACGTACCGCTAAGCGATTTAACGTTCCGACACGATATCGCAATGAAACCGATTAGAGGTAGAATCGTAGCATTGTTGAGATACTCTGAGAATATTGAATGACTACTCTATACTAATATCATGTGTTTAATAATGTTTAATATTATCTTTCATTCATTTGTCTTATAGTTATCCATAAATTATGCATTTCTATCTAGTTAGTGTAAGTGGCCCTGTCGACTGCCGTACTAAGATGTAAAATAAATAAATAAATGGGTTAAATATAACTGCCATACCCTATCAGGTTCGCCCGTTACCATCTCAGACTGTATCGGCACTAACCAGTAGGTAACATTGCAGTCAGGCTATTTTGTAGTGGAATAGAAATAAAAACATTTTTTTTGCAACAAAACCATTCGTTTTTTATTTTTTGAAGTTCACAATCTCACAGTAGATATCTACTATTTATTGTTAGGTATATTATACAGGTGAAAAAGGTGTCAACGGCTTCCATGTTATCTTTTTTGTTTTCTATCAAATTACTTAGCTAAACTGATTGTAGATAAGAGAAAACCTATCGCCTGCCTAACCTAACACGGCCTGAAACGTGCCGAGGCGTAGGTGTTAAGCCTCATGGAAATACATACAGCGGCAACCACACCCTTCAGACCGGAACACAGCATTGCAACAATACGGCTTAGCGGCAGAAAGAAAAAGGAAAGCAAGACTGGAAGCAGGCCACTCCGCTCTCATCTCTCACAAAACAGAAAAAATCTAAAGATTGTTAAACTATAAAATGATTTTGGAAAAATCTTCTTTCTTGCCGGCTCTTCCGAAACTTTTCAAAAGTGCTCATAAACTAGGTCTACCTGCAACAATTGAATTTAGTTTTTTTTTAATTTTAAAAAGCTTTATTACAACGTGCTATCAATAATTTGGTGAGTGTGCTCCAAAACTTACGACCTTGTTCTACCTTATCCGTATTATCACTACACAGCGAGACGCCATGACCAGTGGCACCCATGTGTGTTTAACATCCAATCAACTCGAACGAAATGTTTTATACCCACGTTGGCATCACCATACCAACCGCAAGGGCGTGGTGCGCCCTTCCGGCATCTTTGTGTCCTGCCACAATAGGTAGCTTCTAAACCGGCAACGTATAAGTCAATGTGCATATTTTAGTTTGCAATCTTGATCTTTTTTATTGAACTGGACAACAATTACGCTAGACTGCTACGTATATCAGCCATGGACAAAAGTTACTTTGTGCGGCAAATGTAAGGTCGGCGTTCCACTATGTCTGTGCGAAAATGAAACCTTTTTACACGCTTTATTTATACCGATCGTAATCTGTAACATAAGTGTACGGCTATTAGCTAATACGCATGCGGCGCAGTTCAGGAGTGCAAGAGGAGATGTTATGCTGACCTTTCTTAAGGCCAAGTAGGAGAAGGTAGCTAAAACTTGATTCTTTATTATACAGTATAATTGACGGGCCAAGTAGATGCTGCAGCAGTCCGCGGGCTCGAACAATAAGCTCTACTACTACTTACTTTATATAAATAAGTTTTTGGGTATTTAGAAAAGATTGATATAATAATAATAATATTAATTTAGTCAACATATCTAAGGTGACAAAAATTAAACTTGGTTTACTTACCTTTGACTTACGCCCCGTAAGTCAGTTTTGACAAACGTAAGACATCATAAATCCGTCAGTGCCTGAAGGCACTGACGGATTTATGATGAAAGAAATCGCGAAGTCTGCTCTAGCTCTCGAAGTTGAATTTAGTGATGTGGATACCTAAACAGATTACTTAGGTATACCAAGTCGTCAATACCTTCTAATGCTGAATCCACAACGGTTACTGGGTTATCTTATAAATGAAAATTCCGCCCCCACAACAACGTATGTGTCCGCAAACTCAAGAAGTAGTACATACATCATAATTTCATTATAATTTTGTTGTTCGTATATGTGTACTTATATATCTATAGTAAATATATATAAACATTTGTTATTGTATGTCTTAATAATTTATTATATTAGTTATTAGTAGTAGGTATGTACTTAAGTGTGTAAATTTATGTATTGTTTATTGTAATTGCGATTTCCCGTCTCTCATGTATTATTGTTTACCATTGTAAGGGTTACCTGGCAGAGATCACTTTTAGTGATAAGGACGCCTTTTACTTTTAATTTTTTTTAAGTATATTTGTAATTTCTCCTTTACTACGCAATTAAGATGTTTAAATAAAATAAATAAATACATTTAGTTTAATATACTACAAAATATATTAATTTGAAAAACTTTCTCAAAGACCGCAGCGCTGCGGGCTAGCTAATTTGGTATATTCCTGCATATCTCTCCGCTCCGCTCAAGCGAGTGGAAACTTACCCTAGGCTGAACTCAATCGAGGACCGCAATCAAATACATTTTGACACTTGAAAAACAAGGGAGAGGTTAGTACAACGCCGGCTTTGTGTCGCGACACTCCACAGGATCGCAGTACACCGCCAGCACCCCGACGAAACTCGTCGCTCAACGTGCCATAGTTATAAGGAGTAAAGTTGGACTTAATTAATTGATACTAGTTTGGTGCAGCGGTTAATTGAATTTTAATCTGTATCTTGAGTGGCTGTTGTACGCCAACGACCGACGAATTGAGTTAAGTAAGTACTTAGCAATTATCTAAAGTTACTTCTTTGCGGAATAGCGACGATGATGATTACTTATGCTTAGGGTTCAGTTAAGTAGGCCCGGTTTGGAATCCATGTTGGATAAGGTTCAACTCGCATTTAATTATTAAATTAATAAATAAAAGTTCTCGCAACAAGCGAGAAGCTGGAAAAAATTATGAAAACAAAGAAATCAGCATATAAATTATATTTTTGCAACATTTTATGTTGCAGAATGTGAGAATGAAACAATTATTGACTGTGCTTGTTAAGCAACGTTTAAAGAAGTCAATAACTGGTATTTATTGTTAGCTACATTCGCTTCTTAAGCCCACCAGCCTGCAATAATGTTGCACGGTGGGTGAAAAATAAATTTATCTGAGACAGAGGTGGTCGAGATATATTGACGACCGATTGGCGCAGTGGGCAGCGACCCTGCTTTCTGAGTCAAAGGCCGTGGGTTCGATTCCCACAACTGGAAGATGTTTGTGTGATGAACAGGAATGTTTTTTCAGTGTCTGGGTGTTTATATGTATTTTATCAGTATTTATGTATATTATCCATTGAATAAATATTCATCAGTCATCTTAGTACCCATAACACAAGCTACGCTTACTTTGGGGCTAGATGGCGGTGTGTGTATTGTCGTAGTATATTTATTTATTATTTTATTATTATTTATTTGTTTAGAAAACAGTTTAGATAAGGAAACGACATAATTTAATGCGCTAAATTAAGAAAAAAAGGTATAAAGGTATAGATGACAAATTGAATTTAAAATTTGGCATAGTATTTTGCTAGTCAAACCATTTCATTTGATACCAATTTTAAGTGAATTGTAAAAAAGTATGTAATCCGCCATTTTGTGAGTGTTCTACTCACGACTCATTCACCTTTCAAATAAAAGAGAGCAATATGAAAATCGGTTCATCCGTTCGAGAGCTACGATGCCACAGACAGACACACGCACAGTCACGTCAAACGGATACCCCGTCGTTTTTACGGTGGGGGTTTAAAAGGACTGAAAGCGAGTTACATAAAAGTCACCATTGCTCCTTAAGTTTTTGTCATATCTGATGCGGGCCATGATGTTTTCCCGAATCCAATGTGAGAACGCCCGAGCAAGTTGGTTATCTCAAGATTTGATTTTTGGGCTCTTCTCAGAATTGTGATTTTGCAAATCTCATGAAATTTCAGGGTTTTTAGAATTTTAATAAAATAAGGCCTACATTTTAATTTCATTTTTTAACAAACAGCTAGACTAACTATAAATAATCTTCCATTCAAATCAATAAGTAATTAGTCTAAGGGAAGTAAATCGCTTTTATCATACATTTTAAAGGAAGGTTTTTTTAAACTCTTGATTTATAAACGGCCTCTGCATTTTAGAGAAAATTCTCAAACTGTAAATAATTTCAGAATCTGTCATTGCAAATCATGCCTTTTCTCGTGACTTTAGATTTTTTTCATCTGCTAACTGCTGGCCCTAACTCGATATTCACGCAGCGCGTTCAACGAGCCTGAAACAGCGTATCTACACCCACGCCTCGCTAAATAGTACTCAGACAAACGTGTTTCTAACCTAACCTGTTTATATACAAATATTCAAATGACATCTCAAAGTGCATCCGAGCGATAGCGTGATCCAGTCATATTTTAATATTCAATAGACTTTGTTGACTCTACATACCCACCAGCATTCAGGTTTCAAATGAGCCTTCATGTGGAAGAAGCTACTTACCTGTTTATTGTAAGCGATTCATTTGAGTAAAGTTTCTTCGTCTTATTAAGTAGGATTGTACATGCACTTCTGAACTAAATGCGAGTATAATAAAAGTTCAGGAGCACTAAGATGTAGAACATGTCAATAACTGCTAATAAATATAAAGGATAAAAAACCTACAAAAGGCCGAATGTATTGAATTTATGTTTTAATATATAAAGAATTTTTAGTACTAGCTCGGAAGTGGGGAAATTGGCCAAGTCAACTCGGAAAACTGTTAAGCTTTAAGCCTTCGGTCCCGGCTATTGTCACTTATTTTTTTTGGTAGTCGTTAAAGTCCACCAACCCTCATTGAAGCAGCGTGGTAGGTCTATGCCCTAAAACCATCTCTTGTTTGAGAGACGAGGCCTGCGTCTAGCAGTGAGACGTTAATGTTGATATATATAATGATTTTCCTCCTGGCCGAATTTGACCACAGCGACTCCCTCTAGTTACTTAAATGAGCGTAACTAATGCTCTCAAGTGCCTGGCATAGCCATTTTTTGTTTTAATTGTGCGACCACATTGACATCACGTCAGTACGCGATCAATAATATTGTTATATATATATAGGAGAGTAGAATAAAAAGTATGGCTTCATCTACCTGCAATATGGGTCGGTGGGTAGGTATCAAAGCGTTCGGGTAACAATTAATACCAGATCAAAAGTTAAAGGTTTAAAGTCCCATTATTGTGGACTTCGAAAGTCAGTCTCCAATTCCGTAATCAAGTTGATTCGACGTTGTTTACCGCACATCGCTAATTGAAGCTGACGCCACTGCGCAACACTGACTGATCTCGATTCAATAAACCTGAAAGGTATTATAAAGTTTGCTTTATAAAGGTGTCCGATTCAGACGAAAAAGATCCATACTATTTTTGTGTGTGTGTTACTCAATCATGCAAAACGGTTGAATACATATAAATGGAGTCTGGATACACAAAACCAGTCGTGCAATACTTTTCCGCAAAAAAAAATTAGTTCCGCAAATGTTTAAATTCCACCCGCACGCAGTTAACTGGAAAGCAATAGTGGTAATAATACAGATTGCTACAAATTGAAATTGAAATTGATTTAGGTTTGAAGGTTATTTTTATTTAATAACCTTGTAATCCCTCACAGAGCGGATCAACTCACTCACTAGAAAAAATAATATTTACAATTTTTATTGGCGACTCGATTATACATGAAATTGATATCGATAGTAATATTATAATATATAAGTGAAAATAGTTATCGAGGCACAGCGGTAAACTACAACTACTTATCTCTGGGCTAGCGCTAAGAACTTCATGACAGAACTTCTATCGCGATTTACTCTCGAACATGCTAACTAATACAACGGCGAGACACTTCTGAACTATGTCGCCGAGCTCTCCGTCTTTCTCAACGGCTGCAGCCGGCTCCGCTTCCATTCATAAGATACAATCATTATTGTTAAATAGTGAAATTGAACGTAGATGTTGGAAATGAGCAACTGCTGATTTTTTTGCCGAAACCTTCTACGTACAATGTGCTTTTGATAAAGTCACTTGAAAAAAAGACTGATTGGGTATACAAAATACAAATTACCTGTTTGATATAAATCAACTTTTAACCATTGAATAGTTATATCCTCTACATCATACAGAGGGTTTCGAATTTCACGGTTCTGTACCACTTGCGTCCAGTGGCTCCAGCGATACGCTCGCTTTGAATTAAATTTCGACCTCTACATATTCGAGGACTGATGTTTACGTCACAAAGCGTGGTTAAGTGTGGAGTCGAGTCCACACCTGCGCGTGAAAACTTGAATTGTATAGACAACGCTAGACATGTTTGCGAGAGGTGAGCGGCGTTTATATCCCGCACGCACTGTCGGACAGACTAGATAACGCTACTCGATATCGGTATGGTACGCTCATAAACGGCACTATGGATAACTGAACTTGAGCCTTGACTTCTGACGACCTCCCCGGCGCAACGGTCAGCGCAGTGAAGTTAAGTAGGAGGTATCGGGTTCGATTCCCGTTAGAAGAAATTTAGGAATTTATAATTTCAGAATTTTCTCTGGTCTGGTCTGGTTGAAGGATTAGGCTTTGGCTAGTTATCACCCTATTAACAAATTCCGGTGCTATGTCACGTAGAAACCGATTAGGGGTATAAGTACCATACTCTTTAACAGGTAAGCCCGCTACCATCTTAGACTGCATCATCACTCACCACCAGGTGAGATTGTAGTCAAGCGCTAACTTGAAGTAAAATAAAAAAAACATGAACTTAAGCCAATTATACGTCGCAAAATTTTTATAATTTATTCAATCCTTACACAACGGTGGCGTGCATAGAGGGTACGCACAGGGTATGCAGATGATATAAAATGAAGAAAATCCCCAGTTAGAGTTATTAATACTTAAGGGTAGGCTTTTTATAACTCTTACAATGCCTATCCTTAAGTTTTTTATAACTCTTACTGCAGATTTTCTTCATTTTATATCATCTGCAATCCCTTTGCATACCCTCTATGCACGCCACTAGTCCACAAAAAACAGTACTTTTCGAAACCGGAGCATCCTCAGGAGTTGTCGACTTTACAATGAATAATTGTTGAAACAAATGTTCATCCATTTATCATGATCACTATTGGATCTGTTGGGTGTGGAGTTCGGTTGAAAAAAATATAAATAACGCCATACAGATACATCCTGCTTTTCGTGGAATATAGCAAATTAAGCTTTATTTTAGATAAAGAAATAAAGAACCTAGCTCACATCACAGTGACACAGCCTGATAATCGAAGCCATTATGCCAAGCTATGTATCAAACGCTTGTAAGGAAGCTGCGATGCAATGCGAGCTAACAGCCCGCCGCGCGCCGCTGCGTGCAATCATCCGGGATCGCGCAAGAATGCTTTGATATTGTCGAGACGTAGTCTAACGTAGAAGCTTCCCGCTCGCTTTGAGTATTAATGTACTAGAGCGCAGTTGAAAGGCGAGTTGTTCCGCGGTGCTTTGTGGTGCCCCTGAAGTGTATTAGCGGCTCTTCGATGCATGCGGGCAGGGGCTTGTCTTTTAATAGTTGTCGTTTTGCCAGGATGTAACGTAATGTAATTTCTCACCTCAATATGGGGGAGAAAGATAGATAATTGTACACCAAAGAAAAAAATGGTTACCGAGATACACACACTACATAGCGATTTTCCTAGGCAACCAACGACGCAAAAGGAAAAAACATAGGTCACGTAGGTGGTGCAATACAATAAATGAGATATAAACATTACATAAATATATATATATATATATATATATATATTATATTCATACATATAAATATGTAAATATTATATAATATAAATATTTATATCAATATATAGACGCCAGAAAAACATCAGCATTAAACTATTTTTATCCACGAAACGGAACAAATAAAAGGCAACAAAATCATGATTATGTTATCATGTATATGTGATGTTATAGCGGCAACAAAATCTGTAAAAGGTTCGTGAGATACAGCCGTGTGACAGACGGACGGACAGTGGAGTCTTAGTAATAGGGTCCCGTTTTACCCTTCGGGTACGGAACATTTTAAAATGTTATTATAGACCAACCGATATCATCATATCTGATGGTCGTATTATAATTTTTTCAAACTTTTGAAAAGATATAAAAATTATAAATAAATATTAAAAAGTATGAATATTTCCCAGCCAAATTCTAACTGAATGTATAATCTTGCTAACCAAATAAGTTGGCGTTAAGACTGTTCATTTAGTAAATTTATAAAATATCAAATTAACCAAATATCTACTTATTTTTTTGAAAACGGTTTTGTTTATGGCTGACATAAACGTGCTGTTAACTAGTCAATTAACTTTACAACGGTTTTTTCTTGCTGACAGAATATGTATTAAATAAGTACAATTTAATAACTTGCTGCAATTTAATGTGAAAGCGTTCGTCGTGTTCCAGTTTCATGACGAATTCCACAATTTCGGATAAAAGGTATATAGGATTTTCAGTTTTTTAAGCTAGTGAAAAACTGATGAATCCCAAAAAGCCTTCCTTTGTACTCCAGTACTCCACAGTCCATCCTGTCTGATATACTAGTACAAAGTAATTGATTGAGCGCGCACCGGCTCGATGCAATTTTTGCCGAGAGCTAGCATAAGCCGGACAGCGGCGTAGTAGCGTTCGCGTTTATTTGAAAAAATGTGACTTAAAAGCCTGATTTGTGCAGAAAAGTGACAGTAAATTGGCACAAAGTGGCAGACTTACATCGCGCCACGCGCTTAAATGCAGCTGGCTTTGGGCGTCGGGCGAGTGGGGGGGGGAGGCTGTGTGGCCCCCCTGGCGGCTATACTGTCGCCGCGCCGGAAATGGATTCTACCTTTAACATCGTTTAAATTTTACTACCTATGTCATTTAACTTTACCCAGTGGAGACATGTTTTGTCTATAGGTACATTTAAATAGTTGTTTAATTATATTTCAATGATGAGCAAGGACCCAATTTGCATATTGAACTATGTGCTCAGCCTAGCGCTACTTGCCTAACAACTCCTTGTGCTATGCTAAGATAGCAAAATGATTGTAAATGTTGATGTTGGAAAAGAGCAACTACTGAGTTTCTTGCCGGCTCTTCTCGGCAGAATCTGCTTTCCGAACCGGTGGTAGAGTCACACAAACATACATACTTGACGTTTCAAAAGTGCTTATAAAGTAGGCCTACTTGAAATACATGAATTCGAATTTGAATTTGAATTTGAATTATGTCTGTATGTAGGCACGAGGAGGCACGGTGGTAATGTCGGACTTGTACCGACTAAAGCCCGACGGACTTTCAACCAGTCGCCTGGTAGTTTGGCCACGGGAACGCTTCCGGACACTAAAAGATCTCCCAGCGATATTAGTAAATCACATATATTGTATATTTGATTCGCAGTGTCTGTATTAAAACAATATATATGATATCAAAATAACATATAACCAAGGCTTCACGTCGGTTAAATACATTCGTTTGAAATATGGAGCTTTGAATGTAGATCGTTAGAAACTCCAGTGTTCGCTTGTACAGGGAACATTCAAAGGTATACAAGGTGTGAAGAGAACGCTGCGATGAATGCGTTCACATGATAACTTCTCTAACTGGGCAGGTCGTACGTGGAAGTTGCGTTTAAATTAACTAACATCTATCGCGTTGTTAACTGTACCGCTTGGTGTTTAATCTTCTTTAACTATACATACATATATATTTCAATTCAATTTTACATAGGTATTTTGTAAGAACTTCTACATCCCCCAACCCTTTGCCACATCGATAAAAATATGTCAAGAAGCTTCCCGAGATCACACATCCGAGCTTTACACATGAGGTTGGTTTTGCTTATGTTCTCTGTTAGGCTCACCTGTTGAGAAACTTCTAGCTTAGCAAAGTTTCTCAACAGGTGGGCATTGTATTCAGGTTTTCCATAGTTTCTTGTTTGTTTACGAACACATCCTTTGTTTTTTAACCGATTTCATTGATCGAAATTCACAATGTTTTTTTTTAATTAATTTTCACATTGTGAAGCTTCTTTCTATTATATATCGCAGTCCGATAATTTACGTGGCCCACCACAGTGTTCGAACAGCGTGTTAAGCAATCGCTCCCGGATAAAAGATTCGTTTTTACTATCACGATTTTACTTATTAACACAAGCCCCATTGGAGCAGCGTAGAGGAGTTTTTTTCCCGACCAGTGACCATTGGATATTTATAAACTGATGATATTTTATCGGCAAATAAAAAGTCATCTCTCACTGCAATTTCCTATTTCGTTTGTTTGTATCTTAGACACTATTTACAACTTTATGCGAATAGTTCGTAGGACAATATTAAATAACAAAAGTTGACAACCGAGCTCGCCAGCCCAGCAAGCGCGGTGAGCGCGGAACCTCTGCGATTGAATAACAAATGAGTCCCCCTAGCATGACACCGGCATAGCAACGACAAGCAATTTTCGAGACTGTAAAATGTAAAATCTTATAAAATAGACTTTTTTTCCATCTCCACACAAAAGTTATCGGCTAATCACTACATCTTATTATTTATTTTTAACCCAGACCAAGGCCCTTATTCCAGCATTACTTTCATCGATAGTAAGTGATTGGTGATTACTTCAAATTAATTCAGATCTATAAATCAAAATTCTTTTTAACCAATTATAGAGGCTCAATTTTATACTTATAGTAACTAATAATTCTTTTTTTTTTTTACTTTTTTTTTGTGTTACAGTGTCCATCTTCATTAAGGGTCGACTTAAATAGTTAAGAAGCATGTTATAGGTACCTATAAAAATCATGTGTGTTTTTCTAATTGGCTATTACCATATGTCAATGTGGTACATCTGATTCTGTTGGTGGTGCTTTGAATATAAATAAACAATAGTGCAATACATTTTAGTATACATTTTAGTACGATGTAGCATATTCTATAATTTCTAACTATTAATAGTGCAATAATGAAGGTGATAACTATAATGTATGTGACCCGGGAAACTTCGGACCATCTTAAACTCGTGCACTCTACAGAAACATAACGTTGCTTGAAAATTAAAATTAATACTACCTATTTACGACTTATAGGTCCTATTTTAGTTTGAAGTTACAGTTTTATGAAACTCGAAAAGAACTAAGGATTCGATTACGATATAGAAAACCTCAGACTAATGGTACACACCAACACGAGAAACCGTTCTACGCGCCTAAAAGCTGTTTAATATTCTCCGCTACAGTTTTGAATAGGAAAAGCTATTAAAATTAAAAATACGTTGAAATAAAGGGCAGTGTATCTGTGCTGCGATTCCGCATGATGCGATTCGCATCGATACGACCTAAGTGGTCGTATCGATGCGAAGGGCGAAATGCATTTTATTTAAATAAAGTTTATATTATTAAATAATAATTATTAATAAATTATCACGTGCCTCTTATAAGAAAGGGTCTAATACAGAGAACGGAAAAAAAATACTGAATACTGCTTATTGAAGAAATCGCAATCGTTGTAATACTACATTGTTTAGTAAGGTGTAAAACGGGACCTTATTGCCAAGACTTCTCTATCCGTCCGTCTGTCACCAGGCTGTATCTCATAAACTGTGATAGTTAGACACTTGACAGATAATGTATTTTTAACGAAGAATACTTTAAAATAGAATTAATATTCAAGGGGATCCCATACAACAGACATTGTCTTAGTTAGTCCTATCGCATTTTGCCGGTTTTTTGTTCTGCTTTTATGATGGTTTTCGGGCGGATCAAGGCGTAGGCGTCTTAGTTAGTCGAAGGCGTCTAGGGGCATAAGTCTCTTCAGGTTCTCGCACTGAGCTAAACATATAAAGCGCCAGTCTTCTCTGTCATAGGATTCTTCACACTGCAATATAAGTTGGCGGGTTTAAAATTTTTAACAACCGGGACGGTTCGCCTTAAGTGCTCTCCAAGACACGGTGCGGACAACTCTTAACTCTGCGCTGGGACTGTAAAATTTTTAATAAAAACCCCAACACCTATTTTATAGTTTCGGACTACTATAGCATTTTACTAGTTAATAATAATAGGTTGGGGAAAAAGTCTTTTCGCATTATAGTATGTATGAACTTGGAATAAAATCTTTTTGGCTATATGACATATTTCTATCTGGCTGGTTTTGTTATCATTAAAAGTTTAAATTTTAAAGAAGATAATTCCAAATTCAAATTAGGAAAATGTGTGATTTTTATTTGTTTTTCGTACTGTGAATATGAGTGAATCTAATGAAGAAATTCCATACATTTTAAATTACTACATAAAAGGTAAAAATGCAACGCAAGCAGCGAAACTTTTTCCCCAACCTAATACATTTCACTAAAAAGAAACCACAACGCAGGTAGTAATTCAAAGCTCAGAACCATTATATAACTACACTTTAAATGTTTAGTGCCAAGAGAATTAATATGCGATTAGTTTAAGAACAGATGCTAGGATAAACAACACCAAGAGACACGATACTCGAGATACTAATTAAGTACATTTGTGATAAGCGGTTACGAATTCCGTGGCTTCGACGACGCTCCCATAACACAGTAATATTGTCATTAATTATTCACACCTGATAGATACAACTAACGACTTAAGATGCAGCTGTGCTGTAACGTTAATTTTAATAAACAAAGTAATTTTACACAAATTTTAAATAAACAGTACTTATCCGTACCTCCTACAATTATTTTTTGTAACGTTGTAATGGTTATATTTTTCCTGTAATAACAGAACGTATAAAAAAACAGTAGTAAATAAAAAATCCAATTCAAATTTCATTTATTTCAGCTATGCTTTCACTATACACACTTCTGAATAATCAACTCTGTCTATTTTTAGTGACTAGAAGACAGATTCTTCCGAGAAGAAACCGTTGATCAACCAGAAACTCAGCAGTCGGTCTACTCCAACATCAACTCTTTACATTTTAACATTCACGTTCTATGTTGTGAAAGTTGTGGGATTCTGCATTTATAAGAGTTTTCGAGATAGTGCGGCTCAGAATAGCAATTTAACCAAGATTCTATAACATTCAGAGAACAATTTATTTTACATTCTGCCATTCTGCCAAATCAGAATTTTTAAAACTGACATGGCAACAGCTCATAGCATCAAAAGCTGAAAAAAAATGTCTTTTTACTGTTCTTTGTGTACGTACTCTGCCACTGCGCTGCCACGTACACACCTGTTACTAGCAAGCCCTTACGTGGCAGTAAGCCCCCCGGCCGCAGACATCCCCCTTCCCAGCCTCAGAGGCCTATCGAAAAATTTGTTCCCGCGCCGGCTCCAGCCACCAACGCCTGGAACAAACCCCTGCCTAAGTCGGCAGCACCCACCACATCCTCTAAGGTTACTCCACCAACAGTGTCTAAAGCCGCTCCCCCCAGCCCACCCGCTCCTAAAGAGCCCACAGGCTCGGGCTCTATTACAGAGAGCAAATCAGTTAAATCCCTCCCTGAAGGTCATAGCCACCTTCGGCAGGGCTGAATTCGCTCTCTGCATGAGCAAGCTCAATGATCCACACTACTGCAGGCTAACTGCTTGCATCGAACACGCCGACCTTATCCTGGCAATTGAAGCTACTACACCATAATGGGTAGTACGTCAATATTAGGTAGATACAAACCCCGATCTCTTAAAATCGCGTTTTTCAATGCAAACGGCCTTATCCAACAGATTAACGAAGTTAGAGAATTTGCCTGTGCACGCCAACTAGACATATTCCTAGTGCAAGAGACCTTCCTTAAACCTTGCAATCGTACGCCTAAAATATCAAATTATAACGTTATTAGAAACGACAGATCCCACTCCGCTTTGGGTGGAACTTTAATATATTTTAAAAGGTCTCTTCACTGTACTCCTCTCGAACCTCCCGACTTAATCAACATAGAAGCATCCCTTTGTCAGGTCAGTATGACCGGCCATACGTCGGTCATCATAGCATCTGTATACCTCTCTCCCTCTAAAGACTTGCTGGAAAGTGATTTCCGCGCACTTCTAGCTCTAGGCGGCTCCGTCATCTTATGCGGAGATCTTAACGCCAAACATACCAGCTGGAATTCCCTTGCCTTAAATACACGAGGACGACAACTATACAGACTGTACAACCTCTGTCCCGACCTAAGCTTTGATATCTTAGCCCCGGACGAACCCACTCGCTACCCGTTTAAAAATAACTCAAACGACAGACCAGACGTACTGAACATAGCTATTCTAAAGAACGTCGCACTCCATGTGCATTCTTTAGAAGTGCTACACGAGCTTAGCTCCGACCATCGTCCCGTCCTACTCCAGCTAGGACCCCCAGCCGATACTCCCGTTTCGACCAAAACCATCGTAGACTGGAAAAGTCTGACAGACAGACTCAAGACGCTCGAATCTGTGCACCTGTCCGAAATCCCTGAATTTATAGACTCAGTAGAAGATGCCAAATGTGCGGTATCTCATTTTGTGAAGCACATTAGTGAGTCACTGAAGGACTGTTCCCGTACAATTCCCAACGACTTCGGTCGTTGAGAATTGCCGGCGGATGTTCGACAGCTGCTGACACGTAAAAATGCCCAAGCTAGAGCCCATGCCCGTTACCCGACTGACGACAACCGGAGGAAACTCTGGAAACTCCAAAGAAAACTCAGGGCTCGCCTTGATATTCTGAGGAGCGACTCATGGGACAGAAAGCTAGGGGAGCTCACGCCATCCCATACTGCGTACTATGGCCTAGCGAGAGCTCTCAAAGCCGACCAAATCTCAGCCACCCCTCCGCTCTTACGCCCAAATCTCCCACCCGCCTTCGAAGATTCGGATAAGGCCGAATGCCTCGCAGACACAATAGAATCCCAATGCACTCCTAGCAATGTGTCTATAGATCCCGACCATGTTAGGCTAGTCAATAGCAAACTTGGTAGCCTTGGTATCCCGTCTCCCGACAGCGACCCTATAGCTCCCACCTCCGTCGACGAGGTCCAAGCGATTGTCAACAAGCTGCACTCAAAGAAAGCACCCGGTCCTGACAACATCACCAATAAAGCATTAAAATGCCTTCCCCCACAACTATTTTACCTACTGGTACTAATATTCAACGCCCTTCTGGCAGGATGCTCTTTCCCCACGGAGTGGAAAGAGGCAATAGTTATAGGTATACGCAAACCTGGCAAACCCGCCAATCTCCCTACCAGCTACCGCCCGATTAGTCTACTCAACTCCTTAGCAAAGGTTTATGAGAGAATTATACTGGCCCGACTCAAAGCCATCGTAGAAGCAAAAAAGCTTCTCAACGACGAGCAATTCGGCTTTCGAGCCAAACACTCTAGCATCCACCAAGTGCACCGCCTGACGGAGCACATATCCAGAGGTCTCTTTGAAAAAAGATACCCGCTGCTCACAGGAGCAGTATTCTTCGACGTGGCCAAAGCTTTCGACAAGGTTTGGCATGCGGGCTTAATATATAAGCTTCACGACCAGGGCATCCCAGATAGAATCTTGCAACTGCTAAGAGATTACCTGAGCGATCGCACCTTCCGTTACCGGTTAGATGGCACTCTGTCATCTACCAGACCCATACGAGCCGGAGTCCCTCAGGGCTCTGTTCTATCACCCCTCCTATACGCGCTTTACACTAGCGACATACCAAAGAGCCCCTATGTAGAGCTAGCCCAATTTGCGGATGACACCGCCCTCTATACAACATACCGAACCATACCTCGCATCATATCCCGCCTCCAAAAGGCCATCGAGCGCTTAGGCGCTTGGTTTCGCCAATGGAGGATAGAGGTGAATCCGGATAAAAGCACAGCAGTGCTTTTCACTGGACGAGCCCGCCCTGACCTCAGGGACAAAAGGGACCTTAACTTATTCAACCGTCCTATACCGTGGCAAAAGACAGCCAAGTACTTGGGTGTAACTTTTGACAGTCGCTTTAACTTCGCAGATCACATTAGCGCAGCCCGTAACAAGGCTGCCTTCGTTCTCGGTAGACTCTACCCCATGTTAAACAGACGTAGCAAGTTGTCACTTCGTCATAAAGTGACACTCTATAAAACCTGTGTCCGCCCCATCATGTCATATGCGAGCGTCGCCTTCGCGTTTCGCCCTCCCTCCGCATATAAGAGATTCCAGACTCTCCAAAACCGCTTCATGCGCAACGCTACTGGGTGCCCCTGGTTCGTACGCAACGTCGATCTCCATAGAGATCTCAAACTCCCCACTATTGCTCAATACTTTAAAAAACTCTCGAAAATCTACTTTGAGAAGTCTATCCGACATCCCAACCCTCTCATAGTTGCGGCTTCTTTTTACTCACCCAACCTTAGCGCCACTCTCAACAAGAGGAGGCCTAAACATATCCTTCACGACCCTGACGATCAGATTACTACTGACAATGCTCCCTATCAGAACACACAATCAACCTATGAACAGCGTCTTCGCCGGCGAAGACGAGGTCCCCGACTTCTAACGTCAACCGGACGTGGGCTCGCACCACGTTCTCGGAAGCGTGCGGATTAATCACCGTCCGTAACCCTTTCACTCCAATCGTCGCCTGAGCTGAGGTTCGGCCTCACATGAGGCGCCCTCAGGCCGACGATCCCTTCGCTTCTTCGAGCCCTAGGGTTCAAACTCTTCCTGGCAGAGCCCCATTCCGAGGCTCGCCAACAAGCCCGCGTTACGCTGTTAAAATCATTAGGGTTAATCAGCTACACACAATCCGAAAAAAAAAAAAAAAAAAAAAAAAAAAAAACCTGTTACTAGTTGGCGAGATTGACCCCTCATTCCCCGCGCCCGCCTCGCGAAAGACGTCTTACATGTTGAAGCACTATGGGGAGATGTGCTCAGGTTATCTTTATAATATGGTACTTGCGACTGACTGATAGTCTGATGGATTTCTTTATTTAGATAATAGCTGTTGCCCACGGCTTCGTTGGGGTTTGTTTTTGTTTTTAAATCCCGTAAGAACAGTTTATTTTAGAAATGTGTGGCAGTTGCAGCAGTTAATGAAATGAAATGTTTATTGCTCCTATCTATTCACTGGAGTCAGTAAATATATACGAACAATAGATATGTTTAACGAACAATTTAGTGTCACCATTTTACTGGACTTGCCTGTAAGAAATTGCTTGCAGCAATAAGGCCGCCGTTGCATGTGTACATTGTTTACAGTATAATCCTTACTGCTTCTGTTCCTGTATTGTATACGTGCAATAAAACGTTTCTTCTTCTTCTTTCGGAGCCTATTCGGTAAACAAACAAAAACATCTTTCTTCTTTATAACATTTGTAAAGATTGAAAGTTTAAATTAACGTTAATATAAAAATCACCTATCTTCATGTAAAGTGGTTTTTATTTTCAGGATTTGGATTTTTTTTCTAACAATTTTTGAACAAATTAAGTTTACGTGACTCTTTGTAAATGAAATACTTTTGTTTGTGTGTTCTGTATTTGTGTGCGCGCTATAATCAAATCGTGTAATATGTTGGTTTTTAGTGCTCTTAATAAATAAATAAAGACACGCATGATGGGATAACTATTGTACTGCTCTAGGGATACTTCTGGGAAACGCAATTTGATCTGGAACATTTCCATGTCCACGTTTGATACGTGAAATCTGGAAAATACAATTACGCCGCGGCGCGATCGCGAAAATGCAATCAGTTAGTGCCACCGGCGTGACCTGCAAACGTGACTCGCTCGTGCAGTAGGCGACGTCACGACAGGTATCCTTGTTGACGACCTGAAGAGTAGACTTTGGAAGAGCGCGGCGTAAGTAGAAAGTTCAGGGTTGTGAGTTTTATTTTTTATGTACGTTCGGTCATAACTATGTAATTTATCGTCACAATATTTTTATCGAAAAGCGTTAATTCCGAAACAGTCACATTTAAAACTTATATAGATCTCATGAAGAGTTTCGGAGACAGATATTGGAATTGTTTAAAAATAACAGCAAAACAAACGCGGTTACCTATCGCAATCACACTTTACAACATAGTTGTCACAAGTCATCATTTATTCACGAAACAAATATAGAATAGGTACTTATGTGTTAAAACGACATAAGAAGTGTTATACCACGAGTATCTGCGCGTTGTTCGGGTCGGACAGTTCATTAAAAACTGTATCTAGAAACTACGAACAACGACTTATAAATAAACATTGTCGGCCAGTCTAATTTTAATAGTTTCTTGTAAACTAATTAGTGAAATTAAATAAGAATTATTCACGCATTAGTAAGTTAATAGGTAAGCAAGTTACAGTTATCCAAAGTTTCATTATTGTCCCACTTTACGAAAGTACAATCAGCATGAACAGTAGAGTTACAATAGGCGGGGCTCATAGCATCGAAAACTGATGTACGTTGCAGCCCTAAGATGCTGGAATGGCGACCCGCCACCGGTAGACACCGCCACCGGTAGACACCGCCACCGGTAGACACCGCCACCGATAGACACCGCCACCGGTAGACCGTGGATTTTGGAACTCGTAACAAAAGACCTATCCAGCGGAGGAAGTCAGTCGGTTAGACTGATGATGATGATGATGCACAATAGATAAAGGATTAGTTCTCATAGCAGCAGGCACAACCACGTGCGACCGTTTTGTTAATGTCAATACCTGTTGAGCCACTGCTTGCAAGCGGCACATGACATGAAATAACGACATGAAATAATCTATATCGCTAGAGCGTATTAATTTAAACTCTAATTTGGTATTTGGGATCAAACCGCGTAATGGATGCTTTAAAAATGGGCACATCTCAATCATAAAAAAGTATCTTTTGTCCGCGCTTGTTACTCTTTTTCACAAATCCAAAGAGAGCAGTTGGTTTTCACGTCGTAAAGTTCGTAACCTTTGTCCGAGCTGTCACGGGGATGATGTTGACGATCGATGTTTTCCAAATTTTGAGAAAACCCATACAAGCGGACACTTTTGCATTTATAATTTTAAAATGAATTACAAAAACTCAGTAATTAGAGGTTAAGTACACTTTAATAATTTCTCGTAGCGCGCAGAACGGCACATATTGTTCTTTCGCAATGTGAACTCGAACATTATCAAAATACTGTTATCGAAATTCATAGACGGACAAAATCTAGGACGGGTGGCTGAACTTTCAAGCTGAAATCCAGCGTGATACAGAGGTATTCTAACTCAAAACGAACGAACAGGTATACGACAAACAAACATTCTATAAACTTGAGCTTGATGAAAGTACAAGGTTTTCTATTTGTACTTTAAAGTGTTAATGTGTTACTGTTTATAGTATTCATTTAAGGTTTCATTGGTCCTTTCAAACCTTCGTCACTAATTTAATTGACTGAAGAAAAAGAGTTGTTGGTGTAAACTTTTGGGTTTTTTGAAATAACATCTTGAATTTACAGAGTCTTGTATTAAATCCTAATTCTATGTACCCAAAAACAGAATGCTTATTTTAACATTGCAACAGCAATTTCCATAAAATACCTACATCCGCATATGATATCAGGTCCAAAAAACGCTACGAGAACAATTTGTTTTTCCAACAAGAATGCGACCAACATCGGATTTACTGCTATACTATGGGCAGCACTGGATTTTCAATCGACTTGCTAAAAAAAGGTATATACATTTTTAATTCGGTGCCTAGTAAAATGTAGAAAATTACTATATACTTTCTACTACATTAAAAATCATGAAAAAAATATTTATTTTATCCTCTTTAATGGTATTTCAGTCGTTATTTTTGTCAAAAATGTTTTTAATGTTGCGATTCCTGGGTTTTTTTTCTACGTTCATCTTGAGCTGGATCAGTGCAGTGCTGCAATCGAACATAGGTTACCGATACACATACACACGTTCGTATTTATAATGTTTATCTATGCATTACATTGCTAGCACAGAGTTATACAGATGTCCCAGATAGCCGTCTAGACAAAGTAACTTACTGGCCAGAGTAAGCACCATGTCGCGATGCGGTCTAGACGATGTCGGCATTTGCCGCGAGATCAAAGGGATCGAACTACTGTATATTCTCTTCTCCATACTGTGGTACAATTATGTAAGTAGGAATGTTATTCCTACTAGTTAGGGGTGTGAATTCACTTTGCACGTTGGAAAGTTTTAATTACCGTTGGCACACAGCGCTGTAGTACACTGTGCTTCTTTTTGCAATTGTTGCCGTCCTCGTTATTTGCACGTTTGGTAGTTAATAGTTTTAAACACATATATGATTTTATACTCGTTGTTACCCGCGGTTTGAAACGCGTTTACAGCGTTCCAATGTAGTGCCTGTCTACTTAGTTGCAGAAAAGAGCTGCATTGTCAACATAAAAACTTAAATCACGCGAATCCCTCCCTCGTAGCTTCACAATATATTTATAACAATATATTTAGTAGTTATTTGTAAGACAACACATTGCTGATTATAAACGGAAATTGGATGTAAACAACCCCTTTACACATTACATAAGTTAGTGTAATCTAAATATCTTGCAAAAGGTACAGAAGTCATTTGTGGTATGGCGTAGCTTTTATAATATGGTCCCCAGAGTAATTTTGGTCATACTAATGGATAACGACAAGGATGCTTTGAAACAGGCCGCTCCACTCTGATCTCTCACAAGATACAAAAATTCTAAAGATTGAAAATTATGTTGAAATAGACCAATCGGCTGAGTTTCTTGCCGGCTCTTCTCGGAACAATCTGCCTTCCGATTCGGTCACTACAAACAGACTGACTTGGCATTTCAAAAGTGCTTTTGAACTGGGTTTTAATTTGAATTTTAAAGCGCGCCAGATAAGGTACTAAGCTGGTTGAGAAAGTTGCAATACACGAGGGAAAAAAGTGCGTCAACTAATACAAGGAATTTTGCAGGCTAACTGCGCATGAAAATAAAAAAAACAAATGAATTTTATATTCCGTGGTGTGATTTCAATACATGTACGCACAGTAGAACAAACACGAACCGCAGCCTCCACGGTGCGCTACATCGGCTTCTATATAAATAAATCCACAGTGATTGTACGTAATTTACGCTTCACAGACATCAAAGGTAATGTCCGCGGCGCAATTCGGCCGCGCCTTTTAAGCGAAAATAATTTAATTGACCGCCCAATTAAAATGCGCTTCGAACAATAATTTCATATGTCAGGATTGCACAAAGTACCTATTTATACTTTACCTAGAACCTATCTGCCAAGTTTTTTATTGAAACGCACTTACACATAATATAACATTAACCCTTTACCGGCCCAATACAGGGCACGGGTCTCCCTCACGGGTCCCTTCTCACTCGTGCGTGCCTTGGAGAAAACACAGATGCCCAAGTATTTAAAAAATCTGGCAAATGAAACACCCAGCATCAAGTGATGCGCTCACCAACGAACAGCGAAACATTTATAGGTAAATTTTTATATAATTAACCTCTAATCTCTGTTAAAGTTGCGTATCTACCATTGTCCAAGCAATATAAGTAAATAATATTACCAGACGAAAACATGTACCTATGTGTATGAAAAATACCGCACCTCCAGGTTCCTTGAAGAAATCTTTACCTTGATTTTGTAAACGTTTCTATGCAATAAACATAATATGTTATAAATAAATTCATAAACTACATGACCAATTTTAAATATGAATGAGCTGATTTATCAACCTTCTCTGACAAAATTGTTTGTCATACGAAATACTGTGCAAAAGTATAGGCTTTTAGACGATCTAAATAAGAACAGTCTGTGGTGCACAACCATCTTCCATCCGCTGGGGTTTTTTTTTTAATGTCTCACAGCCTGGATTTACTGGCGTTTCCTCTGGTGCTGTTCATAGACGGCGGTGTTCACTTTACCTCGCCATCGAGAAGTCGTTTTCTAGTATGAAAATTCTTGAACATCGAAGTAAAATGGATCGTATTTTTAAAGATCTGAACGAAGAACTTTTGACAGATAGTTTGTAAAACAAACATCGGATTTGCGACTATAATAAGAGTGTTTTTAGGTAAATTTAACTTTGACTTTGCAGAGTTAAGTACTCGGAAACTACCCCTCGCGAGCGAGCAAATCTAATCTCCTAAGGCTACTGGCAGCCCGTTCGCTTTTTTGCTCGCTTTTTATTTGTTACTAAAAACTATCTCAGTATACATAGGCTTATCAATTAAATAACAACATAATTTTACTATCAAGACAGTATAATGTAAATAATCCTTGCGTTTTACAGTAAGTTACGCGGATAATATGATATGAAAGCGTAAGGTCACTAACTCACTAAAACGAACCTACAATATTTAATCGGTAGATGTTAGCAATAATAAGTTTTCACATAAAACAACCACTAATTAAAATGGCTGAATTGAGACCATTAGAGTATGCTTTTAGATTTATAATAATAAAATAAACAATAACAAACTACGATGCTATAGGAGAATGCATAGAAACTTTGACTGGAAGAAATTCTTAACTATCACAGATACAAATAAAGCAGTAACTACCCTAATAGATATTTAACAAAAAATTATTATTAAGAATACAGAGACTTATATATTAACAAGAAAAAGAAGACCAGTAAAACCATGGATTCCGTTCAGCTTACTCAAATGTTTTAGAAAAAGAGATCGACTACACAAATTGACAAAGAAACACCCGGAAGACTTTAGTATGAAACTTAAATATACAAGATACAGAAACACTTGTAAACACATTGTGAAGAAAGTTTCAACAACGTACTGTAATACTAAACTCCTAGAATAAAACGGAAACAAAAGTGGAACATGGAATATATTAAAAGAAATCTGTAACTTAAACATAAATAAAACCGCAGCTAATGAATAACTAAAGTTAACGTCATCGCCTGTGGATTCGCTCAACGTTGTTAATAACTGTTTCACATCTGTTGGAAGTAACCTAGCAAAAGAAATTCTGAATACGATAAACAAACGTGAAATTGAATTAATTAAGTTAGTGAAACCGGACACACGTCAACCACACTCGATCTCAATGTATCCCACTCATGTAAATGATATAAAAGGCATAAGTATACAACGGCAAGGCAAAATTATAAAATAAAAGCGCACCAGGACTAGATAATATTTTAGTAGAGTTTTTACAAAAGTATCAAGAAAAACTTTGCCATCCGTTAGAACATATATGTAACCTTAGTCTAATAAGTGGTATATTCCCCAGCAGATTTAGAGAAGCTGCGGTGACTCATATATTTAAAAGCGGTGAGAAAGAGATACAATTGAATTATAGACCTATCTCTTAAAAATTGTTAATATCGTGTAGTAAAATACCTAGAGAAGCAAAACTTACTAGCAAGCAACCAGTTTGGCTTTCGCGCAGGACCGCTACTTTTACCTAAGCTGTAAGATCCAGAGGCCAACGTAGAACCGCATATTCTGCATGCGGTTCTACGTTATCATAGTTCGTGCCCAATTTTAACAGATGACAATTCAAGACGATTAACATACACTGCCTTACCTAAAACAATAACTGCCTTTTCTAGAAGACAGTTCCATTACTTAGGCCCGTTTCTGTATAGATGCTTGAATAAAAAGACAAAAATTTCCCATTAAAAAATATTTAAGAAAATCTCTTAATAACATATAACTACGACGAAACAGAACATTATTAATACATATTTAGTTTCCAACATCATATAACATTATAAACGGAAGTTCGTGCGCACAAACACGAACACATGATCATACACTCATAACATTCACGTACAGATGGGCGCACAGACTCATATGCACACAAACATATACACAGACGCGCATACACATAACCACACCCACACATAAACACACCCAAACATACACACGTGATGACGGAAGTAAAACTATCTGAAATAAGACGCGTAAGTTAGGTTATTTAGATAGAGGTACAGAAATTTTGCAAAATCCATTATTCAGTTTTGGTTGAAATCTCAGCCTTTATGTGGGTTCCCTCAATTAGAATTGCAATTTAGTTTCAGTTTATCTGGAATACGTAGTGCATATAGTTCAAAGTAGAAGCCTTTGCAAATAATTGCTTCCTGTGTAACGGACAGCAAGTCGTGTTAGATTTCCATCCGCCTAGCATTTCTGCTTTGTGGAAGTCAGTTGTCATAGTCACATAGGTTTAAGTCTGGCAACAATCATGTTTGATGGAAAGAGAAGTTTAACTCGTAATTGCCTGCAAAATGCCTATTCACTGTTCCTGTGAAGGTGTTAAAGTTATTTGAAGTAGCTTTCATCATCTTAGTGGCTCGCATCAGGGACGTGGATGAAAAATGGTTCGTGTGAGTAGATTTTATGTCATCAACATATGCCACCGCTCACGGCGTTCCGATGTGGACTGCGGTAGAATGGCAAATAAGGTTGTCTAGTCCTGCTAAAAGATATCTTGATAAACAGGAAATATTGTGCCGATTCGGTACACTAAGTAAAACTTTTATTGCCATACTTTATTCATTATCCGAGATCCAATACAAAAACGTAATAACAAGTAAGCTGTACTAAACAATGTGATAGATGGGGTAGATTCAGTGCTAGTGAAACAAACGGAAACCAAATAAAACTATAATATATATAAACGAACAAAAGAAACTCATTATCTTAGGCATGCCTGCTAGGCTGCCTCTTTTTAGGTATGTCAATTCGTTAAAAGTTTTATGCTAGATTTACCAAGTCTATTGCTTTGAACTGGTGCCTCGCAGTTATCCCACAGGTTACTGCTGTACATACTCCATGCTAGTTTAGACCTGAGTTTGTTACAGTGTGAGCTGTGACGTCTCGTCTCGGCTCGAATTACCGATTAACAAAACTGTTACAGTGAGCGCAGTGCAATTGAAACAAATTCTGTCTATAATTACCAAAATCTAAAGTTAGGTTAGATTAGAAGACAGGCCACTTAGTTTCTATTGGGTTGGTTATAGCCACAGAATTAAGAACCGTGTACCTACCCGACTAATATAGAAGCAGCGGAAACCACTCCACTTTAGTAGTGTTTCCCTAATAGGCGGTTAGTCACGTCAATGCATTTAGTAGTTTTTTTTTTAATAATTACTAAAAAATGGGAAATGGGAAAAAATTGTGAGCTAGCAACAATCCGCAGGTGTGAAGTGAGATATGCCGTGTCGGTATAGCGATAAGTAAGTAATATTATAGATGCTTAAAGCATCTATAATATTACTTACTTAGAGCCTTGCGTGCCCGAGAGCTCTCCATAATATTCTCAAAGTTGTGTGGAGTCCACCAGTCAACACTGGGCCAGCGTGGTGGACCACGATCTTAGCCCCTTCTCAGTGTGGGTCGAGACCCGTGCCGTGATAAATACAAATAATAATAAATAATAATAATAATAAATATACTACGACAATACACACACATCGCCATCTAGCCCAAAGTAAGCGTAGCTTGTGTTATGGGTACTGAGATAGCTGATGAATATTTTTTTATGAATATAATACACATAAATACTTATAATATACAGATAAACACCCAGACACTGAAAAACATTCATGTTCATCACACCAACATTTTCCAGTTGTGGGAATCGAACCCACGGCCTTGGACTCAGAAAGCAGGGTCGCTGCCCACTGCGCCACTCGGCCGTCGATGATAGTCGCGGCAACTAACTACAATAGTGTTGTACGAATGAGTAGTGATAGCTGCCTTTGTCCACAGTTGAGCTAATCGTGCCGAATGTGGGGGTACGTCATAGCCACTGCGCGAGGCAACGTGCGCCCCGCCGCCGTCCGCAGCAAGCGACCCACCGCCGCTACTTCAGATGACAATATAAACTACTTGTAAGTATCACCTCACCCACTTCTCCTGAGAGTAAGGCTATCGTGTCGTAAGCAACCCGTGCGCTCCCCCGTAATCTAGAACTAGTATCTGTATTTAATTTACTTCAACATATTCACTACACCGTCATATATAGACCTTTACGTATTTTAGAATATGTGCGAAAGACATACGCTACCTGGGAATTTTAAGTTTCAAACTTGTGTAAATGCCATTCTTCTGAGATTGCGAACAAGGGTGATTTTGGTGGAATATAAAATCGCTTTCCACGTGCTGGCAAATATCTCTCGGGGGCTGTTGTTGTTGCCCCCCGAGACGAGAACAAGAAATTACTTAATTTGCTTATGGGCTAATTTGAACTGGTGACGTCAAGAAATCAGCTCGTTACACGAGCACATTTCTTACGGTATTATATGAACCTAAATTAGACCCCTACAGCGAACTCATACAATCATGTAACCTTCTAGTTAGCTCGCTATATTAATTTTGAATAACAGTTTTTGTAATAATTTGTTTTTCAAAACAGTAAATATGTCGATAGATCGCTTATCAAAAGCAGAAGGACTTCAAATAAAACGACGTATATTTCAAAGTAAAAATAAAATAAAACATATTTTTTATTTACTTTTAAAGTAATGGACCCTCGCATCATGTCATGTCGAGTACCATATTTTTCAGGACTGAATAAATTTCAATAAGAAATCCAATTTAGTTCCCAAGAATCACTAGAAAATACCGTTACATATTTGTTGAAAGAGCTACGTCGCAAAAGCATTAGGGACTTTGCGCACTACGCATACACAGCGAGGTGGTCACAAAAGACCAGTACTAGTTTGATAAACGCTTGGCCATTAGCAATTGTGCTTTAAGGCCATGAATTGTGTACGTTATGAGACATTTTATCTGTTAGCTGTATAAGATCATTGTTTAATAAGAAAACTCACATATCGTAAGATATCGACTACAGCTGATTAAAATTTATGTTTTTAATAAAGATTTTCTTTGGACATGTGGTGTACCACATAATAATTTTAGAACATATAATTGTAATACAATTTTCACAGATGGTCCCATCCTGTGTTTCATACACGTTTCTATTTAAACCTTCAAAAAAATGTGTATTCTTACTTACTATTTCAACAGATTATATTTACATTTTTTAGATAAGCATTTATAGTTATTTTTTTTTAGTCAATTAATTGAAGGTTGACCGCAACGACTGATCGGGCGGCACCTCGTGCCGCTACTCATTACAACGCAATTAGGTCACGATACATTACCTGGACGCTGCGGTCTCAGCCATGGCCACAGCCCCGTAGTGCACGAGGCCCCTAAACGATATAATATGTCCCCACAAGAAAGCAGAAATGCGTCTACGTTCATGGGAAATTACTATGAAGTCATGAAAATTTTCTTCATAGAAAATATCAAGTTTAATTCAATTCGTATAAAACGGTAATTCGATAGTACTTCCTCTAAATTATGCTGTTTACGAGTTGTATTTTTGGAATTACTGTTAAATAAAAAACCATTCTGCTGTATAACGGGTTTAAGCTTAAACCACCAACAGTGGCGAGCACAAAATAAATGCCTACACAATTATTTTTAAATACACCCATACTTAGCTTAACCATTTTTTTTTTATAACTCATAAAGGAGAATGATTTTTCCATTTTATACCATCTTCATGCTTTAAGCATACCCTAGTCAAAACCCTGTGACCGCCAATGACCAGCAATGTGATGTTATCACCATAATCGTGAGGGTCACCAAAGAGCGAGGCGTCATAAATGTTGCACGCGGATATGATATTATAGTAAACTTCGGTCTGGTGACATCATATGATGATATGATAAAGATCCGTAAAGTTTTTTAAAGTCAAATTGAAATGTCAAAACAGTGAGTGTTATGGAATAGAATTATTGAATTGAATAGAGAATCAACTCGGGACTAGTGGCATTGTATATTATGCTACACTAAGAAAAAAATATGTAAACCAAACACTACCCATATCATTATTTGTATGAAAATTCTGTTTGTAAGATCTTAAGAAGAACGTTCCATGTCAGTTATTTTTCTAACTAAATTGAAATTAATTAGGTCACATAAAAATTTCATTTTTTTTTTAAATACTGGTCATAAAGGTGATTATAGTAAGTGTATGTTTTTTTTTGTAATATACAAGCTACCTTAATTAATTTTTATTAATATTAATGAAATAGGCGCACTATTTTTTTAACGGAGAAAATTTCGAAATTATAAATTTCCAAAATGCTTAATTATGCAGGAATTAAACTCGGGGCCTGCCACTCATAAGAGCACAGCGGCAAAATCGACATATTTTACACATTGCTTTCAAATAAAGAAAAGCTTGAAAAAAACTGTAGAAGGTATCTTACATAAATTTTTGGTGTATTTAATACCTAGTCAAAACAATTATTTTAATCGTATTTTGTTTTGAGCATAAAAAACTTATATTTTATTTTAAAATAATTTCGTAGAACTGAATAAATTTTCTGCAAACCAATATAAATAGGCAACAAGATTTCGTACTCGTACGTAGCAAAGTCGATGTTATTCAATTTGCTTGCACGGCCACCTTTATTGAACCAGATATTACAGCGTATTGCAATATCATTCGTCAGGTAACGAGCGACGTAAATAACTTCATGCATTTCTCTACAATAGCGCTAGTACTTAAATAAATACTTGATAATTTATTCTGACTTTCTGCCAACCGGCAACCTATAGCCAAACGCCTGAACGTAAAAATTTAGAGTTACGGAAGGATTTCGTAATATTTAATTCTACCCTTAACGCGAATAAGCAGAAGAAGAAAGTTTGTATAAAAGTCGGGCATTTAATCGAAGCATTTAACATATAGTTTTGGGGTTTCGGTTACAAAATAAGGAACAACTATTTCATAGTTGAGAATAAGCTAAAAATATGGAATGAAAGTTCGTAAAAATATATTTTTTTAAGTTATAATATCTACGAATACTGTGTTTTAGCTTTTGTTTTAAATAAAGCAAAAAAGATATATCTATAAAAGTTTGTTTAAATTTTCTAGAATAGTTATAATTGAAGGTTAGCTAAGTATTGGTTACTTATTAGTCCCTAAGCTAATCCGTAACTGCATCGGGTTTTGCTGCTTCGCCTAGAAATGCCCGACATTTGCTAAGGGCCTCTTCTCTCAGGAGAGGGAGGGCTTAAAGGCTTACACACTGCCTCAATGGAGTTCTCAGACTTTAATGGTTATTAAAATTTTGTATTTATTTATTCCACGACAATTAGCTGGTCGTTAGTGATGAAGCAGTTTTAGATGTTAACGGGTAACCGGTTGGTTGTATTACACTCATTCCTCTTCGAATTTTTTTAAGACTGCATTATATCTGAGGGCTCACTAGGTGTCACATCTTTCTTGGTAACTAGCAACGGCCGAAGCCTCCCACCAGACCCAATCAGAGGAAATTTAGAAATGATAAAACCACAACTTCCCTGCCGGCGATCGAACCCACCCACTCACTGCGTCATCGAGGTTGACTGAACTTACATGCTTCAATGGAAGAAGGCTATTAATTCGTTATTAATGGTAAAATGTAAGCCACATTCACGATTATAAGGCTTGGTGGGTAGTTTCTGATATTTATGGCTAGATCTGACTCAACATACCACTGAAATAATTTCTCTTACAAAAATACCTTAATGCAGTGATACTTGAAGCGGTGATAGCGCGTTGGGCAGGTGATAGCAGCTCGACTTTAATTTCGGGGGAGTGAGCTTGAATCCTATCACACACCTCTAACATTTTTTTTAAGTTATGTATGTTGTAAAACATCCTGAGGAAACCTGCATGCCTAAGCGATCTACATAATGTTCTCAAAGGTGTGTGGAGTTCACCAATCTGCACTGGGCCAGTATGGTGGACTTTTCATTATGGGAGGAGACCCGTGCTCTGTAGTGAGTCGGTAATGGGTTGATGTAGTGATACAAAAGGTTGTGCTGTGTTGTGTACGTTACAGGTATCAAGATAAAGTCTACACTCTTCCGAACCCTTCGGAACCCATCCCTGGAACTTCAGGGATGAACTCCCAAGATTTCAAGGCCACAAAGAATAAGCCGTACCCCAGGAAAATTCTTTCCCCGAGAGTTCTCAGCCCCCCGCGTCCTAACATCATCAATGTTGAACGAGGGATCGAGCCCTTCGAGGAGGTAAGTGAAATCCTATTCTATATTACATTCACTATTCATCCATCCAGCCATCCTAGAAACTAGAGTCGTTATCACACATAACGGCGTTCTAAAAGCAATCCATAGGTTTGACTACGGTATTCAACTATTATTTACTATCTGTTTCTTGCGTTCACAAAGCACTTAGCAAAAATAACATGATTCCGTTAAACCACAACTACGGCTTACCGGCTTCTCGTTTAGTGGTATTGGAAAATTATAAATGCAGCAACCGCATTGGGATGGGATGCCTATAAATACCGACTGTCAGGTGGATACTTCCTCCGGTCTCTCTGACCACACAGTTGTCATTATCACTGTTGCTTGCTCATTTTTTATAACGGATGTAAAATTATACTAAGACAGTTTTCACGAAAATGTTCTATAAATTTATTTTAGCCTTAATAAAGGATTCGTGGTAGTAATAAAACTTGTATTTTTAACGCAGGGCTTCGGAAACAGAAATACAATCTATATTATTTTTATAAATTTACAACATTCTGTAATGATGAAGTAATCTGTATTGAGATATTCGTGCAGACATAATGTTTTGCTTTAAATTGTTTTATATTAAAACTCAATACAGATTTATTTGGGGCAGTGGAAATGTCGAGTGGATACGATATGAATATAATATTTAATACCAAGATGCTTCTATGAAAGAGGTATTTTGATAATACCTACCTGTAATTTTATGTGTAAAAACTAATTTGTTATCCTATAGAAAGCTTTTCAATGTCGCCGAGACAAGATTGCCGTTCAAGCTTCGATAGTATTTATCGTATCATATTGCGTCTAAGATGAGATTGTCCTTTGTTTATTGTTGTAAGGCTGACCTACCTGACCTACCCGCCACTCACAGCTTTATTACAGTAAAAACGCCTTTTGATCTTATACCCATAATAGTGGTATCACTAAGCTTTCAAGACTTCAGGTAATGACATGTTATAAATAGAGACTGCGCCCACATGGCGCCTCCGCCCTGCCGAATGAGAACCACACTACCTACAAATTTCATCTCCTATTTATTATTTTGAAAGAATTACCACATTAATAAAATTTGTAAAGACCGCTTTTGTATATTGAATGTAAAATACAATGTCCTATTACTTTGGATATTTCACTGGCAAAGGCTTAATAACATCGCTAATGGAGACGAGGTAAATGCATAGCTAAGGTCGAGCCACAAACTACAGACTTTTCGGCTCACTTTTTTGTATTCATGTTCACCCGAATATTTTGTGACATAGGCTCACGTCATCACGCGCATCTGTGATTTTGTGGTCTGTCTTAGGTAACCATCAGCCTTTTTTTGTTATGTGGAATCTGGTTCATCACAAAACATTTTTTTTACTTTACAAGGAGAGTGTAAATTCAAGATATTTTGCAATGTACGTATTACTGGAGCCATGCAAACTTGTCGACCAAGAACCGGTCGGTCTTTTCGGTGAAGTGTGTGGTGAAGCGATTGCGGAAGATTTACCAGAGTCCTAGGAATAGAAAAAGGGTAAAAATGAGGTAGGAATGGGATTAGTCCGTATGCTCCCTTGATCGAGGTTTTCTGATGAAATAGATCGAGTCGTATCAGAAGTCTCTCGTTTGCAGGAGCCCTTAATTTAAGCTGGTATCAACAAGGGATCATATATTTAGCGCGCAATGAAACGTAAGCCGATTGAAGTAGATGTTGTGTCTGAAGCGCAGGCAAAATAATATGTAAAGCATTTTAAGTGAATCATGAAAATACGTAACATTTTACGTGAATATTCAAATCATTTAAAACAACTAATTCGGCGTACAGGTCTCATATTATCACTAAGTAATTGCTAGGAGCAGATGAAGGCTTTAGATGGATTGCTTTTGATTGGATGAATCACTTAGAGTAATTATTGATCTAATTGCGAATGATGAGTGATGTAATATTGCTACTTCAAAAGTAAAGTTGAAAGTTTGTTTGTTTGTTCGTTTACTGCTTTCACGCAATGATCTCAGGATCTACAGGGCCGATTTGAATTTTTTTGTCAGTGTTGGATAGCCCATTTATCGAGGAAGACTAAACATCATCACGCTAAGTCCAACAGAAGCATATCACAAACGAAGAATGATTCAAAATCGAGGATGTTTTCCTTTTAAGAGCTTCCGGTACGTTTCGATAAAATCATTTATGACAAAGTTATTCCGCTTTAAAAGTTCTAAACAGAAATCCGGGATCGTGTCTATGTCTACCTTTTAAGGTTGACTTATAAGCGGGAGAAGTCGCGAGGGACCGCTAGTAAAAAATAAAATTTGTACTCACATAAACCAACACGTTCCGAAATGTTAGTTTCAAAGAATTTAAATGAAATGAAAAAAGACTTAGCAAATAATTTGCAACTTTTAAACTTGCAGATTTTAAAATAGCTATATCGATAGATGAAAAAATTAAACCGGAAGCGACTTAAATTATAAAAATTTCAAACTTAGAATAGAATTGAATTGAATATAGTAGAAAGGAAAAGAATATTTATTTGCTAAACATGGGTAACAATATTGTGACTAAGGTAAAAGATACAGTCTTGAAATTATAGAAAAAATTACGATATTTATTTGAAGGTAATTTTTAAGCTGTTAAGAAAGAATAAATAATTACGACGAAAATGTATTGAAACGTTAACCGTCAATACTGGTTTAATAAAAATAAATAGGCTATGACTGTTAAAAAGGTTTTAGTTCCTTCATTTATTATAGTTTCTCTAACCAGAGCATTAAATATATGATATTTGAATTTTTTTATTGGCATTTCTTAACTTTTATCCAGCAAACGATTGAAAATGTTCCCAGCCTTTCAATATACATTTGTTTTAAAGAGTGATAGCCTTTTTAAGGGTATCTCGATTTTGTTTTACAAATAAACACATATCGAAATCATATAGAGCAGAGAGAGGAAAAAATTTTTTTTTTCTTAAAAACTACTTAAGTACTTGAAAATAATATTGGTTTATAGCCAGATTTTGCTTTTACTTATCATTGTGAACTAGCTTTAATGTATGGGTACTTTCTAAAAGATATCAAATAAAAAGGTCTCCAAATAAAAAGGTCTCAAAATATATAGATATATAATCTTTTATATAGTAATTACTTGCCAAACAATGCACTGGAAACTTTAATAATGGGTAGGACTCTTGATATCTATTACATTCTAAGCGTAATACAGCCGTGTAGCCGTACAGTTCATTTTCAGAGCATAATATATATAAAATATATGAAAAGGTTATCTAAATGTCGAGAATTTTGACCCTTATTTGCTAAAACATCAACTTCCTTTACTACTTAGTTTTATAGTCTTTCAAAATTATTGGTTATAGAACTTCCTCCTTCCTTTATTTGTTACGTTCGATTACTTTGGCAATTATTATGAACCGATGTTTGATGATTCTTTTTTTGTTCAGTACATTATTCCTTAGCGCTATGTAGCTATAGCGCTAAGAAATAATGTAAAAAACAAAAAAGATATTCCTAAGTTATTATTAGTGATAGCCCAGTGGGTAGGAGCACGACTTACTTTTGGGGGGGCTGAGTTCGACTCACAGGACGTTAAGTTATATGCGTTTTGAGTCATTCAAATTAAAAATTCATTTATTTCAAGTAGACGTAATATAAGCAAAAAAAAAGTCTATCTGTTGGTTTGTTAATTAAAATATCACTTGCTTCATGGTGAGCAAACCTGCTTGTCTGAGAGTTCTCCATAATGTTCACATAGTTGAGTCCACCAATCCGCAGTTGGCCGGAGTGGTGGACTAGAACCTTAACCCTTTCTCACTTGGAGGAGACCCGTGCCCTGTAGAGGGCCGGTAATGGTTTGATATGGTGATGGTGAGTTTCAGAAATTATAGTAGACAGTCTGCGATATAGTAACATAGAGAGCGACTACGTTTCGGAGCCACGTCATCAATGTGAATGTTATGCTTTGTATTTAAAGAATATGTTAAAACACATTTATTACAGCGGGGTTACAATACAATTGATGAATTTCTTAATGACAAGGTTGCTTGGAAGCATCCAGCTCCGCTTTCATCTCTCACAAGATAGAAAGATGAATGTTAAAATGTAAAATGTAAGTAGTTGATGTTGGAAAAGGGCAACTGCTGAGTATTTTGCCGGCTTCTTCTCGGTAAAATCTGCCTTCCGAATCAGTTGTAGAGTCACTGCAAACAGCCAGACTTGACGTTTCAAAAGTGCTTATATATTAGGCCTACTTGAAACAAATGAATTTTGAATCATGAACTAATGATCAAGTCGTTTAGGCCGTGTGCTCTGAATGAAAAGTTTATTATGTGGATATGGATATCGCTTCGATTCAATAACAGCATTTCAGGTGTATGCATTTTTTACTTCTCACTGCAATAGACGTCATATTATTTTACACTTTGGTTCACTTGTCCACACACTTTAAATAATGTTTTATATGCCTTTGACATGTTGATGTTTTTGTTTTTAACTTTTGTTTACTTTCTTTTTAGTATTTTGCAAAAGCTGATTTTATAGAAAGTGTCAACTCAGATATGGTTACAGGCCACGAGACAGCGTCTATGCACGTTTTTCATAACTCTGATTTTATAAGGTTGACTAGTCACCGGCGCGTTATTGCACTGTGTCATCGCATTGAATTTAAATTGCGAAATGGACCTTCATTTCAGCAGGATGATAATAACCCAACGCGGTAGATTGTCGGTATTGGTATTTTTGAGGCATCGTTTAGTTGTAGCTATTGTACGGTCGGTCGTCGGATGGCCTGCGCGCGCTAACACAGAAGGGGCATGACAGTTTATTAAAACTCACACCCTACGCAGCTTTGTTTGGTTCGCTTGCGGCTACGGCTTGATCGGTAGGGTAACTATCATGAAACTTACATCGAAAATGCACATTGTGCAGACCTGCGCATTTGTTGAGCGACAGCTAAAACTTTTTCGGCTTCCTCATAAGTAATATAATAATGCATGCACTATGTCCCCTGAATATCGCGTTTCAACTGCCTCGTTGGCTTGTTTGATTCCTGGGTCAAGCTAGAGTTGTTTAGGTCAATGGTTATATAAGGTTCTTACGAGAAAGGAAGGTCGAGCAGTGTATTGTTAGTTCATGAAAGACTCTTAAGAATACTGAAGTTTTCAAGGAATGAGGGGTCGATTGAACATTATTTTGTGGTGGTGGTGGTGGTGCATTTAAATCTGAAGGAAAAAGGACAAGAGCGCGGAAATCTACTCGATAGACGGATACGGTGAAATCGTTGACTTAGGTGGAATACTTCCGTAGCGCTTCCACCGCCAAAGTGTAGAAGTATCGCGCGGGAAGCCGTTAAGTGGACATGCTGGTGACTGGAAGGTCACCAGTATCAAATGCCCAAATCAGCAAAATCAATGATCATCATGGTCACCCTGCTCGTTTCGGGAGCCGACTGTAAACTCGTTACCAGAAGTGACGTAGCTTCCTGAATCAATTTGTGCGCTTTATTAAGTTACATTGTATGCGTTGATTGTAATTTGAACAATAATTAATAATTCCCCCACGTGTATTCCGCAACAATAGGTGCATTCTATTGCGAAGTAATGGCAGGCACAGCTATTAAACGATGTCCAATAATAAGCACAAGACAGCGTCCTCCGATGAACGGCGAGTCGATCCATTGTGGCGCCGTTGCCAGTACCTTCAATGAGTGATTCGCTCGCTCGGAACTAAGTGCCGGTAAAACCGGGTAACAATGTGCCTTACCGTGTAACTGTGACTTGCAGAAACATATTTAACTTCACCTTGCCTCTTCCCTCGCATGTGTGTCATCTTCGATTTGGTCGCACGCATTGCTTCCTTAAGAACGCGGTGACGCGGTGCGCTAGCGGTTAGAGCTTCGGCCTCCCCTGAGGAGGGCCTGCGCTCACTTTTCAGAGTTACGTGCGTTTTTAATTTGAGGAATAATTTATGCCTTTCTTTAACGATGAAGAAAAAACATCGTGAGGTACGTGAGGAGTCTGAGAGTTTTCCATAACATTCTTTAAGTTGTGAAAAGTCTACCAATCCGCACTTGGCCAGCGTGGTGGACTACGGCCTTAACCCTTTTCATTCCGAGGGGAGATCCGCGTCCTGTAGTGGTAAAGGGCTGATGGGGATGATTGTCTCCTTATCCGGGACTTGTTTACGAATCGGTACTTCCACGATGATTTCAGAATTTATCTGCAAGAATATAAAGACAGCCGAAAAAACATAAAAACCTTGACAAGCCGACCTTATCCAAAATAATAGCCTGCTCGCATGACTAAATATTGTCAAAGACGAAATTGTGTAAGGTCATCTTTGCAAAATATAAGCTGGTCACTAAAATCGCACTGGCGGCCGACGGTGGGTAAGACAGTTTCCATACTATATTATTCCGTCCCCTTTGCCACACAAAGTGCATTTCATTAAGTCATACAAATTGTTACCGAGTTTCTATCTTAGACTGCTAGTCACTCAAGTCAGTTGAACTTGCACTTCGAACAACTCGACAATCGAACAAAAAATATGTTACCTTTCGGAACCAGATGACTGTCATGACTTCGTCGCCCCCCGCGAGCTGCCACCCCCAACCCCCCACCGAGCGAGTGAGCGCTCGCCAGTAGACGCAATGACAAATTGTTGTTTGATGAATTCACATAAAACTACCTTTCACAAAGTGAATGAAAAGAATAGACTAAAAAAATTGTATAAAGCCGCCACGAAGCTGATTTCATGAATAATGCTGACTTCAACAGTTTGTTTTATTCATCTACAAGTCAGAGCTTGACTGCACTCTTACCTGCTGGGCTTACCAGGTGGGGGTAAACCTATAACGTTTCTAACGTTTTATAAATTACAGAGTTTTGAGGTAAAATACATAAAAATATTTATATAAAATAAAAATACAACCGAATTGACAACCGCTCCTGTGTGTAAGTCGGTTGAAAAAAAAGGATTAAATGTAGAATTTTTAGCGGCCAAAATTAATTGTCTGATTTTGACCTTTAAGAATTTAGAAACGTAACGTTGATTCACGCTTACAAAATTGTCCTATCAATGTCGAACACGATAACTTACGACTTAACACGATACTTCAGCACACGTACCACCTATTCAATAGCATATAAATATATATAATAAATATATATATATATATATATATATATATATATATTTAAAAGCAGTGCCGGATTAACCACCGTAGCAAGAGCAGCAATTGCTACGGGCCCCGCGCGAAAGGGGGCCCCGCATATTTAATACCGCTCATCTCTGCCTGACTGACTGACTGACTGAAAGACAGATAAACACACGCACGCAGGACATCGCTTATAGTAATTTACTACACTATTAATTACCCACTGTAAAACACAAAACTGTAACCTAAAGATAGCAAATACGTATTGTATTTAAGATACGTTTATACGTGTTTAAGATACGTATTGAGTATTGAATTGTATTTTTACCACTTTGTACTTAAGAACCCTTAGCAGATCAAAAGCTCTTTAAAGAATTTGCTAAAGCCCCGCGCTTGCTTAATCAGGCACTGTGTAAAAGTGACCGGTGGCGAAAGTAATAAAATAATTTTAATGTAATTAAAATAATTATAAAGCAAAATAACCTATGTATCAAAATAATTAGCCATGAAACTGTATATCACGATTTTCATAATTACACTCAGATTAATTATTTACTCTTTGGGCCCAATTCTGCACACTGCACACAAGTGCAGTCGCGAATGTAAGCTAGTTTCACACACAAGACAAGTTAAGTATCTAAGCTCTATCCACCAAGAAAAATTTCTAAAACGTTTATAAATTATCTATGAACCATAAATATATTTTAGGCTGATAAATGTTTTTTCTACGCAATCGCAACTCTAGCATTGGCAGCGTTTTTGTAAAATACCCCTGATATTTCCGAGAAACAACCACCTATGAAAAGGCCATGAAATCTTAAATATGTGATGCTTCACTCTGCGCTATCTGCAGCTATCACGTTTCTATAAACAGAAGAAAATAGCCATGTGACTATGCTGTTATAACATAAAAACAATAATTTATTTAGTTATAATTAAAGCGTTTTTACTTTCTACCTTCACTTGGAGGAAATGTCAATTTTAAAATGCATATACTTGATAATTTCGGAATCGTCAGCAACTGAACCATAATGGCGGCCTGTGTGTTCTCATACCGCCGATGCCTAAACTAATATATGAGGATTTAAGGCCTTCAAATGCAATCAATTTCGAAATTTGTATATGCATTTTAAAATTTATAGAAAGAAGACAAAAAATGTCGTAACCACATTTTGTCTGGGCACAAAATAGGTGTAAAAGTTCAATTTCAATCTGAAACAACGTTGCAACGAATATACAAATCGACAGCGAGTGTACCGTGTACGCAGACTCATCGTACATTGTGCATGGAGCTGACAGGCGGCCTCTCCCCCAAAAACCGCCACAAAATGTACGGATTGCTTGGCCAATTGAATTGAGAGATCAACGTTAGCTGTACTGACAAGTTCACAACACTTTACTCCATTTCACGCGGGATATTCAAATTTCAAAGCTCAGAGTTAGTGATAATGTAAGTTTTCAAGCCATCTTCATCACGATCCACCCATTGCCGGCGCCCCGCAGAGCACGGCCCTCCTCGGAAACGGGGAGGATTGACCACGCTGGCCAATTGCGGATTAATATGGATGATGGAGAGAGCAATGTTGGGAGTATTTCTACGTGAACATATCAGAGTTACCGACATAGCTCAGCGAGTCGCAAAGCTGAAGTGGAAATGCTCGGAGACCGATGGACGTTGGGGTTAAAAGGCGCAGCGTTGTTCGGCCCCCAGGATAAACGACATCAAACGAGTCGCTGGGAGCCGCTGGAAGCTACCGTGGATTTTGGAACTCTCTACAAAAGACCTATATCCAGTAGTGGACTTGAATCAGTTGAAGTGATAATGATCATGAGACTTCAGTCTAATGAGTTATAGAGAACTCTTAGACATGATAAGGAAATCAGCATTCTTTACTCTTGAGCCTCGAGAGCACGTTAAGTCATCGGTTATTATAACTAACAGGTGGTAATCATTTTGAAAAGCATACCTGGGCCAAAGTGTATATACCTATACAAAATCTAGTAAGGAAAATGTTTTGACACGACATACATAATTAAAACTTAATTATTATATTAACGTGATCTTACATCAACGATGAATCCCAGGACTTATGGCTCAGTTTTTATACCACCACTATTTACCACGAAATTATACTGATACGAATAGAATATACACCAGTAAATTGTTATATATTCACGTATTTCTACATCTGTACATACAAATAATCATTAGCGAGATATTAATAGGCTAAGAGAAAAAATCATGGTGACGTGAAAGAGAAGTGTATCATAAATTTGGCCTTACGTCTGTTTGTCTACCTGTCTGCCGCCATCGTATTGCTTAAACAAAATGGACTGACTTGATAATGTTATTTGAGTGGAGTAAAATAAAAGCATTGTTATTGCTCTGCAGGTGCAGAGATGCATCGAACCTATTATTATCGCTTATTTCACTCCCACTTAGCACCGATTTTGTAAGTTGAAACTTCACTACAGCACATAATAGGTTAAGTACTCAACAGACTCCAGAAGCTCGGAGAACCTTGAACCGACTTAACAACTTTCATGACATTTATCGAAACTTTTCTTTGCCACGTCTGCGACTGCATTTTTTCCTGTTATCTGTGCTTTTACGTTTAACATGTTGTTCGTAACGCAAACGATGCTATTATTTGGTGAGATAGTTACGGACGTTAAACACTGTTTTATCGATTGAAATTAAAACCAATATTGTTAGTGATGATAATTACGGAAATAGTATGTTTAAGAGTATGGAATTTGATAAAAAGCTATTTTAAAAACTATTGCCGTCGCGCGGAGCTGGTCTTTCAATAGAGACAGCTGCAGCTCACACCGATTTTAACTACAAAATTTGACGAGATCAAAGTTTTGCATTCCCCTGTTAACTCATCCAAAACTTAGCCAATTCAATTATCTAGGTTGGTGTCGCTTTCTATCTTTCAAGTATTTTATTTTTCTTAATATATAATAGTAATAATCCTAATAATAAATATACTACAACAATGCTCACATCGCCATCTAGCCCCAAAGTAAGCGTAGCTTGTGATAAACAGATAAACACCTAGACATTGAAAAAACATTCATGTTCATCACACAAACATTTTCCAGTTGTGGGACTTGGACTCAGAAAGCAGGGTCGCTGCCGACTGCGCCAATCGGCCGTCATACATAATATAGCGGTAAAAAGTGTATAATTGGTCACTTTAGAGGGTCAGATTTTAAAAAGTATTTAGATTTTAAGTAAAAAAATGATAGCGAAACGACTATGACGATTATACTCTGATTAAAAAAAATCGCTCTAGATGCATTATCAGGATATAGGGGAATACATTTTTTTTTAATATTTATAATAATATACTACGAGAATACACACATCACCATCTTGTGTTATGGGTACCAAGATGACTGATGAATATTTTTATGAATATAATATACATAAATACTTATAATATACATATAAACACCCAGACACTGATAACATTCATGCGCATCCCACAAACATTTTCCAGTAGTGGGAATCGAACCTACGGCCTTGGACTCAAATTGACTTGCATGAAGAATCAAGCCACTACTTCCCTCTTAATGTTCATTAGGTGATTCATGTAATTGGCTAATTCATTATCGTCCCAATGCTGGGCACAAACCTGGTCTTCTCTAATCCAAATTCAAAGTCAAGGTCAAAGTCAAAAATGTCTTTATTCAAGTAGGCCCATAGGTGGCACTTTTGATGCGTACATAAGAATTACACGGTAGTGAGATGATGGCGTTAACCACATTCGGAAACTTAAAACTAAAGCTACGAGGGTTCCAAACGCATCCTGGTCTGAGAAGAAGCCCACAACAAACTTAGCCGGGTGTTTTTTTTTTATATTATCACCATCTCACAATGTCATTTTAATTATTAGAAGAGCAACCTGGTTAGAGCAATAATTTACACCCAAGCTTTTTTATCAATTACGCAGTCCTTTATACTATAATAGGACTTTTTAGAAAAGGAATTAAAAAAGGATATTCAAAGATACGTTCCCCGATTATTTGCATACATCAAAAAAATTCCCACACACAATATTGCTCTCTTTAACTTTTTTATCAAAAATGTATAACTGCTAGCCCAAGGCGCGGAGGGCGGAAAAATTTAATTTAAAAAAATAAAGTAACTTGACATAAATAATACGTATTATTTTCATATGCTTAATTTCTTGCCGCCTTCTTCTCGGTACAATGTACCTTCCAAACCAGTGGTAGAGACACTACAAACAGACTGTCTTCACATTCGCAGAATATATAGAATAGGGTATACTTATAATAAAATAATCTTTAATTGAGGTTATTGGTGAATTATTTTACATAGGATCATTTTAAAAGAACAACTGTGAACACGAAATATTTGATAAAGTAAAATGCATATTATTAAATATCAGTTACTCTAATTTTGAAGGAAAACACCGTGAGAAAACCTGAATGCGGCTGCGGCTAGCAATCCGCACTTATTCTGTAATGATGATGAGAAAATATCGCAATGCCTCCAACTTTGAGAACGTCGGACTTTCAAGCTATTTTATACCCATTTTGCCCCTTTATATATACTAGTGGACGAAATCTAGCCATATTTAATTTAAATTATAAGTTATAAGATTATTAAGTTTATTTTCTTACACAATCTCAGATTTCGCAGAAGTTAAATTGTTAATGATTAAAAAAAAATTATATATCATGCGCATATCAAATACACGTATATCATCATATCATATACATAACAAATCACTAATAAATAGTGTGTATAATATTTTTTATAATTTGATTTCACGTATTTTTATGCTTAATAAAAAAAAATAGCATTCTTCTCTTCTTATATATATAAACTATAAATATGGGAAATATCATACTCCTCCGTCCGTGCAAATATTAGTATTCTTTTTTTTTAAATATATAGACAAGTGCTTGACCGAATTCACACCTGATGGTAAGTGATTATGCAGCCTAAGATGGGGCGCGCTTGCCTACAATATGCATATTCACTCTTGATATGAATAAGAAGTACAAAGTTGTTGCGTCACGTAATAATGTATAGATTAATAAAGCGGGATCTATTTTCTATCAGCATCTTAATGTATACCAAACATAGGACGCTGTACCCACGCAACACCCGTTTCCAACTCATTAAGTTATTCGACATCGATGTTTAATAATTACGCCTGAAAAGCATAACTATCGGGTTTTTGTGATATAAATAGGACTTACGAATTTGATAAAGTTACATTTGCATATTTGCCTTCCTTCGTCACCACCAGGCTCACACCTGGCCGGTTCTGAACCCGGCCCGTGGTTGCACAATCCCCGTAACCTTCAGAAAACCCATCTAGCCTACGATTCCGTAGCGGAATTGTGGGCGCTGTGGTCTTACAGTGAGAGATTCCGAATCGATTCCCAACTATACGAGCAAAAGCAAATTTTGAATTCATATTTTTTTTTACTTGGGTTCAGTAGGAGGCTTCGGTCGTGGGTAGTTACCACCGTAGCGACAAAGTCGTGCTATCTAGAGATTAAGCGTAACGCGTTGGAACTGATTAGTAGTGCTTATTGGATTATTTTTCTTCCATCCTAGACCATTGCCACTTCAGATCACCACAAGGATGGTAGTGCAGGAGTACCTTGTAGACTCATAAAAAAACTAGAAGCTTTCAAGCAACATAGCTAGTTATTAGCTCAGAATTGATAACATTATCGTATTAAAAATAAGCTATATATATCGCTTGAACCGTAATCTTTTCTCAAATTCTTAGAATTTATGATCATAAACAGTTCTTCTTACGAATTATTTAAATTTTAGCGTTTCTTAAAGATTAACTTGTACCAAATTACGACCAAGTTTCCAATAAATACAATTATTCGTTTTTCTTTTCAAAATTTATTGTTTCCAAACATGTCTCTAGTTTTTATCCAATCAAGTTATTTTACTTACCCAAAACAAATATTTAGATATCAACGTATCGCGTGTTTATAGTTTTTAAGTATAAAATAATCTTTTTCAATCCAATAATCGCTGCTATAGCGAATTTTTACTTTAAAATAACATCAGAGATAACTTAAAAATACAAACGTGAATAACAAAACCGCAGTGCAAAAGCGAACACCGAATACCATCCCTTAATCATAAACGTTGATCAGGCTAATGCGTTCGAAGGCTCCGTACGCACCAATTAGAAATGAGGAGCGAGCCGAGGTGTCGTATCGGCGCGGCGAGTACAAGGCCGCGCGCGACAGACGTGTCCGACAGCGTCGTACCCCATTGTCCGCGCGCCCGACGCCCCGCGATGGGGCCTCCGCTCCGCCGACGCGAGCTGTCCGCCCGGCGCAGCGTTCACTCATGCTCCTGACTGCGCGAGAGGTGGTCGCTTCCGACGAACGCCGCGCACTACTATTTCAAAGTCAGAGAGCGGCTAACCGGCACCCGGCGCGTGCTCGAGCTGTACCTATCGGACTCTATCAGTGATCTAAGTAACTGTAATACCTTAATTGAACCGGCAACGCGGTGTCGTGACTCAAACACCTTCCAATTACTGATACAGATCTCTAATTAATCGCGGCTTAATTGCTCCTCTTTAATTTCAATTCGGACGGTCGGTGTCGCGAATACAATGAGTGGGATTTTTACCATATACGATCCGAAAGCCATACGTGACATCGGCACCGGCGATCCCGAGATGCTCCGCGACATAAACAAGGTAAGTCCAAGTGATTAAAAAAAACCGACGAACTAAGAATCTAGTGTGTTTTTATATCGGCTAAGTGCAATATCTAAAGGAAAAAAAAACCTAAATATATACGAAGTGTCGTCGTAAATTAGGGTGCTAAGTAACTACTTAAAAAAATAGTTTTCTAGGCCTTTATAGACAAGAGTGAATTACGCGCTATTTATAAAGTGTACTTGTGCGGTTATAATAGTTACTCGGGATAGACTTTTAATGACAACTTTCGCGGAGACGCAGCGGTAACAGCAGGCCTAAAAAAGCGATTGTAGCTTTTAAAATTTCGCAGCACGGCTGGCATGGGCAGGATACAATTATCTCCTCGCGGAAAGGATAAAAATGTATCTTCTCCCACAGCTTTATCAACTCTCAGAGCACTAAAGTGGAAATAATATCGAAATAATAATAATATACGTGTAATAATAAACGGGAGTAAACTTCTCTTATTGCATGATCCCGTGCTTTAGTAGGTGGCCGCGTTATTATTTCCCCTGTAGGGGGATATAATCGGGGATATAATTGTTGTGCCTGTCCTAGCCCTGCTGGTGGGTGATAGGCACGTTACCCGGCGCCGCTTAACTTCAGTCAGACGGAAGAAAGAGAAAAATACTTTATTTCTTTTGCTACATTGATACAGAAGCACACAATAGGCATATAATAAATTTAGGCGAAATTAAATGAGTTTATTGTTAGAGCTATTAATTTTATAACACAGACAGCGATCTCGTGAGGCAGAGTGATAATCTAATAATAATAATCTATATAATCCACCAAAACAATTTTTTAGAAGAGACATCTGACATCTTTAAGAAAGAATTTGTAAGTGAAGGGATAGAAACTCCTTTGTAGAATAAAGTCTTTAAACCTAAACCTAAACCCGAAAACTAGTTAACTTTTTTAAATCGCTTTCACCGACGCATACCTACCCTTTTTACGACTAACACTATATTTGACTATATTTGATTTAAGTTATGACAAAATTTCAGCCTGAATTTGTACAAGAGTTGAATCTTGTCTTTACTAGATCTAAATAAAAGTCCGTGCAGCCTTATACCGATCTATTACAAATAAGCTACAATAACGCATTCTCAACCCACCAGCTGTTGCTCGCGTTTATTACAGCTTTTTACAAATCCCGTGGGAGCCGCTTGTTTTCCTGGGATAACAAGTAGCCGATGTTACTGTCCGTCCTTGCAATTAACTCGTTGCCAAAAATCAGGTTGATTGGTTGCTTAGTTAGATCGTGAAGGAAGAACAAACAATATTCAACGTTTTACATTTATAGTATTAGTAAGGATTATCGGCCAATTACAGGGCACGGGTCTTGTCACCCAAAAAATGGTAGGCCGGAAAAGGCGGTGCGATGAGTTCCGAGCGCACCCTTGGGGGGTTCGGCAGCGGCTGGCTTAGCCTGCAGGCTGCCGACGTCGACGAGGCCCGCCATACAATGAAGGGTCAAACCCAGGGGTTTTTCCCCAACAGAGGGGTATGCGTCTGGTATTCTCTCTGTATAAAAAGCCCGTAATTCACCACGCTCGAACTGGTTAAAATTAGGAATAGAATAAATACTACTATTATTATTCATTACAGCACTTACAGCTTACCTAAGTCACTATAACTTACAAAGTAGTTTACATTAGTAAATCAATCGTAAGTGACTTCCATAATTGACTTGCGTAAATAAAACTAACAGGTGTAATCCCTGGCTATTGCTATCAAGACAAACTTATATAGTTAAACCGTGTCAAAAACAAGTAAGTTCCAATCAATAAGTTCGCATTATATCTGAGCCACTGACTACGCGGTTTGCACTGGGCTTCACTGGTGTGTTTACTTACAGGTATTTGTACGGGGCTCTACACTATTGCGCCATAACGTTACGTTACGACTAACTTAATGCGAATAAAACTTCGGGCAACAGCTGGTTATAACTTGTTACATTCAAGTTGGTACATTACAGTTTTTACAATATAACATTTGTTAAAAACTGTAAATGAATGCCAAATTTGTAATGATGCTCGGAATATTTTGTAATTTTATAACGAGTTCAACTTGTATACTTGGTTGTATATCACTTATATATATAAATAGATAGATTATATTTTCTTTGAACTGTCGATGCGATACGTCATGAACTCTCTGGTACGATGTATACAAATTTTTAACCATTTACCACTCATGGTAGAAAAAATTGACGGAAATATTGTTTAAAAATAGTTAAAGAATTTGGTTCATAAGAAAGAGACAGGGAAAAATATTATTTCACGCTATACCTAAGAGAAGTAAACACGTAGACTAGGAAAGTCACTACCTACTCACTTGCTGTTTTCAAAGAAGCAGAAAGCACGTCATTACTGTCACACAAATACCTATAAAGGAAAAAGTGTCTGAGAGTTGTTAACGTGCGGGTAGGAGCGAAGCTGTATGAAAAATCGATGTAGGCAAGAACCATATCTAATTTAATTATAATTGCAGAATTTTATTTCGAATAATACTACTCAAAATATAAAAATAATTAGTCAAATAACAAGTTAATAAATATATTATAGGTAGAAGTGACCACTTCTACCTATAATCTTTAATATATGATAAAAATTTTAACCGTTTTACAAAAAGGAGAGGTTATCAATTCAGTTGATTTTTTTTTAATTTTTTTATGTTTGCTACCTCAGAGTCAGAACTCTGTCATTTCTAAACCGACTTTAAAAATAAGTTTTGCCTTTGCATTCTATGTTGTCCCATTTTCATCAGGTCAAGATCTATTGAAGGGGTCCTGGAGAAATCGAGGGAACTCTTCAAATATTGTAGGGATAAATGTAGTATATTTTATAGTAACTTGAGTATTGCTTTCGACAAGCACCGTTTGGTCCGGTGAAACTGATTATGAAGACCTCGGATGTCCACCGGAACTACAAAATAATAAGTATTGCACGGGTTGCGATTCGATTATGGTGTATGGTTCGTAAGCAACAGATGCTCGTTGCAATAAAGGTACTGATGGTGAAATGCCGGGAGAACTCCTCAACCATTAACGCCCCAAGATTGAGAAAAGATATATCTTGTAAAAGGATTGATGAGCAGTTGACATTTGGCTAATTAAACATAGATAATTGAAAATTTAGTCACTTAAAAGAGTGTTTTTTTTTTAAATAAATACCTACTATTGTATAACATATCCAACTAAAAACAAGAAATAAATATTTTCTAAAACATTTTGAATTCGGTGCCAAGTAAAATGTAGAAAATTATTAGTTCCATTTGTTATACTATAGTCGGTTTTAGTGTTATAAGTACTTTCGTTATATGTAGGTAGGGACCTAAATTTAAAGAAGTGGCTAAATACCTGCAAAATGCAATAAGAAACCCGAAATACGTATTATAATTAACATTATTAAGATCGAGTTAAAACGTACTTATGAATTAAATTTACAACTTTTAATTATTTGTAGCTATAACAACTGGCAATAGAAATAAATATTCTCTTAAAACTTACGGTTTGTGACATACAGTCAGCTAACAGACAGAGGGACAGTGGCAACTTAGAAATAGCTCCGTGCGTGTAAGGAACCCTTAAACCAACATCGCGTGCTGATCTCCTTTTTGTTTAAAATGTAAAATTGGCTACGTAAAATGCCCTCTATTAGTAAAAGCGAAGTTTTGATAGAAAAAAGAATTAAAAGAATTAGTCGCATTTTATTTTCCTCGCGTAGTAAATAAAGCATTTCGATATCACTTAGCTGAAAATGCGATTTCCCACTCGTCTGCCACGAGGCCCCCGGCTACGCCTCAGGCCTCAAACTACACTCTCGTTAGTGATCGGATATTTTCTGCACTCTGTGAACAATGAACTATTTTCTCTGTTTGTTGACTTAAGGCATTGGGTCGCGTCCTCGGTATTGGAGTTACAGGTGTACCTACCTATCTACTGGGAAATGTATCCATTTTGGCATACGCTATGTGGAATATAAAACATCAGCTATATTTACGGTCCTTATCCTCGCCGGAATTTTCAACGCTTTCAATTAACTGCACTGCAATGCAATGTTTTTTTAAATTCCTTACGAAATTTCTGGTTAGAGTTTATATTATTTTCGGTAGATATCACCGCCGGTACTTTCGGTTGCGATACCGCCACTCCGCCACTCTTATTAAAGAAATAATATTTCTGTTATTGTTTATTTACTAATTAATGAACTTTAACTGAAAAAAAGTCACCAAGAGAACCGTCCCGGAGGTAAACGATTTGAGCTATTTGAATAAACCACAGACCACTATTTATAGTTTTGTAAATCGATAAAACTGATGAAAATGTGAACTCTATTTTCAGACGCGTACGATTTAATGCAACAGGACAGACCTCTTTAACGCACCCACGCGTTTTTGGCAGCGCTATTTAAATATCACGTTATTAAAATACAGCTATAAAAGTCGCATGAAAATCATTCATAATTTTGTGTCACAAAACTCTCACTCAAACGGGCGCGACTTTTGATTGGTCGCACGCTACTTTTAGCAACTACTCGCGTAAGTTTGGACGCGTTCCCAAACGAGGTAGTTGATAAACAGGCCCGAAGAATGTCTGCCCGCCCTTGCGTGGCGTACGCCTTAGTTAAAGCAAGCGATATAGCTTTGCGGTATGGGTTTAATTAAACTGCCATAGTCCCTGCCGGATTAGCGCACTTTCATCTTAGACTGCATTTTCTATCGGAATCGCTGTCTAGCGCTTATTATAACTGGAATAGAGAAAAAGGAAGTCGTAATTAAATATCTATGGAACTTTTACTATGCTGTGTTAACCTTCGTTTATTTCAACTTTTATTCCTATTATATATTTAGCTGAGATACAATTTGAAATACTTCGGAAACAATGAAGCTGGATGTTCGCACAGGGTTGACTCGGGAGGTGTTCTCGGGAACTACTCAAGTATCCATCTCATCTTGGAGCTCTTTAAATTTATCTGGACAACACTATGCTACAGATTAAGTCTACGGTCTTATGATGGAACCGGTCATAGAATCTCCTCAAGGACATTTGATGAATTCCATCGTCTTTGCGCTCGTTGGATTCAGGGGTCCAATAAAATAACTAAACATCAGAATAATTTATTCAACAAGCTCAAAGCAAGGGATAATTATTTTCATTAAGTCTGTAATGGAAAACATCATCAAACAACCTGCATGCCTGTGTGGCTCAAAGGCGTGCGCAGTTCACCAATCCGCTCCTGGCTAGCGTGGTGGACCCTTCTCATTCTGGGAGAATACCCGTTCCTTAACTAAAGCTACACTTCTTATATTCGTTTTAGTATATAAGAAGTGTAGCTTAATATAATAAGCTATAATTATCTATGTATATCCGTACCAATGATTATTTATGGGCCATTTATTGGAGCTATGTCGGTAACTCTGGTTCTCCTACGGATCTCCTCATTCCTGATTTGATCACGTAGTGATACTCCAAGAATAGTTCTCTTCATCGCCCGCTGAGTGACCCTGAGCCTTCATATGAGGCCCCTAGTTAGCGACAACTTGACGGCCTAATGGCGCAATGGGCAGCGACCCTGCTTTCTGAGGCCATGGCCGTGGGTTCGATTCCCACAACTGGAACATGTTTGTGTGATGAACATGAATGTTTTTCAGTGTCTGGGTGTTTATCTGTATATTACAAGTATTTATGTATATTATTCATAAAAATATTCATCAGTCACCTTGGTACCCATAACACAAGTTACGCTTACTTTGGGACTAGATGGCGATGTGTGTATTGTCGTAGTATATTTATTTATTAACGTTTCAGAGCCATAGGTCATAATTGGCAATAAGCACTGTTCGAAGACTTTCATCTTCAGGAAGTTGGCACAGAGGTATATTGGAAAAGAAGATGTCACGGAGTTTTGAACGCTGCCCATCCATGCCATTAATTAAGGATAATATTGAAGTTATTTCAAACTTCCACCCAGTAATAAACATCAGTTGATAGCCACCCAAAAAGTGGCAGTTATTAATTACTCGAAGTAGCTGATATGATCAAGTTGACCTTGAACATAATAACTATGTATTGTATTGTCCAAATAACAGGTACAGTGCATATTTCATGTTAGGTGATTATTAATTAGGAAAATTCCTCCAGAGCGAAAGCCTGGCAACAAAAGGAAACCTGCAACTGCAGGTTAGACAATAGTACTACGCCGCAACTAACTAACCCCAAATAACGATTAACTTTATACCGTGAAAAACAGAAATACCTGCGAGTTTTGTATAGTAAATAAACATTATGGTAGGTCTTTTGTATTAAACTAGTATCTATATTTGTAATAAAACTGTAACGCGTCAAATTCGGTACATTGAAGATATTTATAAATGTTTTTTTAGGGCACTCTATAACCAATACTAAAGCCAACACTGTATTTTTCTTTCTTTATGTATCATGGCCGCGCATCACGCTGAAAATACTGAACTAGCCACTAGCCACCGCCGAAGCCTCTTGCCGACATGCCTTTAGTCTTGCCTACAATTATTTGTCATTTTATAGGAAGGTAACAATTATCCTTAGGTCGTTTATTTATATTTTTCACGTGTTATGGTGAAATAACAGCTTTTTGTGACCAGAGCTCAAAAATTCAAAATTCAAAATTCATTTATGTCGAGCCATTAAGAAACTTTTTATTTATTCCTCTACAAGTTAGCCCTTGACTGCAATCTCACCTGGTGGTAAGTGATGATGCAGTCTAAGATGGTAGCGGGCTAACCTGTTAGGGAGTATGGTAGTCATACCCCTAATTGGTTTATAAGCGACATCTACCATCTCGCACGGGAACACTAAATCTCTTAGCGGCACGTCTTCGTCGGTAGAGCGGTAACTAGCCACGGCCAAAGCCTCCCGCCCACTCCTCCCAAGCAGAACTGCTTCGGTCCGGTCTGAAAGGCGTGGTTGCTAGTGCACCTACGCCTCAGTTTCATAAATACGCGGCAGCAGTTTGTAGGAATTGTTCTTTGTGAATAACCATATTTGAATTGTGTATTAAATAAATAATTCTTGACTACAATAGTTGTAAATGTCGATGTTGTAGGGTTTCCTGCCGACTTGTGATCGGAGGAATCTGCCATCCGAACACGTAAACAGGAAATAAATGATTTCTTAATATAACTTCGTCGTGCGATTATAAGTAGTTGCTCCTACCTACCTTACGACTACGAACTAAAGGCAGCCTCGAAGATTAAGAGGGGTTCGGGCGTTGGTGTTTTAGTCCCGTTGGGCAACGTGCGCCGACTCCATTGCGTATGTTTTCCATATGAGGCATAAAATGCATATAAGGCATGAGTATCTTTTCCCCTCCAAAAAATAGCTTCCTTTTGCAAAGGAATATAATGTAGTATTTTTAAGACAACATATAAGTCTATATAAACAGTCGACTTATAAGAAATGGTCATAAATGAGTGGCATCTGCATATCGTCTGCCAAAGGTACATAAATCATATGATTCCTAAGGTGATTTTGGACTCTCGAATCTGCCGATGCACAAGTTTAAAGAATATGTTGAAACACATTTATTACAGCGAGGTTACTATACAATTGATGAATTTCTTACTGAAAAGGTGGCTTGGAAGCATCCGGCTCCGCTTTCATTTCTCACAAGATAGAAAAATGAATGTTAAAATGTAAAATGTAAATTGTTGATGTTGGAAAAGAGCAACTGCTGAGCTGCAACAACTTGCCGGTTTCTTCACGGTAGAATCTGTCTTCCGAACCGGTGGTAGAGTCACCACAAAAAGACAGACTTGACCTTTCAAAAGTGTTTTTATTTATTGAAATAAATGAATTTTTAAAGCCCTTAAGTCCTTCTTTCTTACAGTTACCTGTTCGTTGCTAAAAGTTAAATGAAAAAAGTTGTATACCACTTAACTACTTTGCTTGACGATATGGGGATATTAAGGACAGATACCTACTTATTTATGCTACTTCCTTTATTTTGTTACTATGCAACATTTGGTGTTTAGTTATACTTATAAAAGTTAGTTTGTTTGCGCACTTCCTTCAAGCGGCCGCTCTGGCGTAACTTTGTTACGCGAGACACATTACACGTGTTCAGTACGAGAACACGAGAGCAAAAAAAAGAAAACTTACAAAGTAAATTTTATTGGCCTTGTTACAGCGAAAAATTGAAATAGCGGAATGCAAAATTCTGAATAGCGTCAACAACTTTTATTGCACCATTTCTTTAAGACACTTTTAGATCAGAGATTTCCTCTCAACAAATCGATTAGCAAGAGCCACGGTGAAGCGTACCTAAACTCTTTTAACGGAAGCTTACTCGCCTTGGCTTTCAATTCAATTCGAGTAATAGAATTTAAAGGAAAACTAAGCCGCCAAACGGCATAAATGTTTCATAAATATTTCTTATGTTCAAAGTGTTTCTTTAAATGTACGCCTCTGTAATTCACAACGGTTGTGTCGAATGGTTTCTAAGATTTGCCTACAAACAGCAACTTCGCGAGGCGTGCGGAAGACGTCCTTCTAAGTGCCGTCCTTTGTCCATTAACCTGAGGCGTTGGTGTTAAATCTCTCACTCTCATGTGCCTGTAACTACACCGGCCACCGCGCCCTTCACACCGGAGCCCAACAATTCTAGCAATGTTTACCCCTTTATGGATATTGCGCAGCCATCATTTTTCTTCTTCCAACGCTTCGTTGTTATTTTTATTATTATTATTATTATTATTATGTGTTTGAGTATGAGCAATACAATACGCTCATGTCTCAGGACGTCGCCCGGATATTCGACTTTTCTATTCAGCATCGCTGGCATCATTCTGTGTCTGAGCATTCTGCGGAAGCACCAGATCTCAAAGGCTTCGAGCCGTGTGTGGCGGGAGTGTTTAAGATTTTAGAGGCTGAAACTAGCGGCTAGACTTAGTAGTGGAGTAGTCTTAGCTCTACGGACAGTTTACGACTGCATAAAACCTTTTCTTACCTTTATTTTAAGGCTTGCTGGGGCAATTTCAATCCGGGTGCGGATTTCTTGTCCACAGTTGCATCCTTCATTTACCCAAGCACCGAGGTATTTGACATTTGTACATTCGCATCCGCTCTAGGTCTTGACCTTCTACTGTATTCTTGACTTTTGACCCTCGTAACCAGGACGCGTTTGGAACCCTCGTAGCTATAGTTTTAAGTTTAAGAATATGGTTATCGCCGAGATGCACTATCGTGTACTTATCATATTATGTACCTACTTGAATAAAGATATTTTTGACTTTGACTTCGACTTTAAAACTTAATTACGATTACTAGGTCAAGGTCAGTTATTGTTAAAAAAATTAACTTACCGCTCTGCTGGAAGCTGAGATATCCATCTCGCTTGATATGACTCATCATCATCATATATTATCATGTCACTGGACATTGGTACCAGTTAAGTTCTACCAGAGATTCTGTCTGTGTTAGGAGATGCACTCGTCTTTCTCGCTGTCTTTTCCAATCCAGAAACTTCGTCTTCCTACTTTTGTTATCACTAACATGTGACAATATTCACTTGAGTTTGCCGAACCAGCCCAGTGAAAAGCCGTGTGGCCTTTATTGGCTCTCTGTACTTGTGAAGACTCCCCTCTACGCTGTTCCTAATAATTAACAGTCATTGAGACCGCCATCTTTTAAAAATAAGAATGCCACAAAGATAGCAGTACACTAAACTCTATTACAAGGGAGATAAAAAATGATACCTACAGCTTTTATTGGAAGGCTCAGAATAAAATTACGTTCACGCATTAGTGATAGTGATAAGCCGCTGATATAATTTATTTTTATAATATATTTATTAATAATAATAATTAAACACTACTAACATTTTTATAGATATTGGTACTTTAAAGCGGACTCGCCGAAAATTCTCTTTCGCTTTTTAAGTGCAGTAGTTTTAAAAGTTGTACGTCACAAAATGTATGACATGCACTAACGCCGTAGCGGCGTAGGCGAACCGTGAAAATTTAGCAATATTTATGTAGTGCTTTACTTATTTAGTTAAGGAAAGCACATCACACAAGTAAAATATCAAATAATTGGTATTATGAAAATGAAGTTTAATTTGCTATATTTCGCGAAAAGCAAGAGAATCTGTGTGGTGTAAATTATAATTTCTTCAATCCTTATTTTCCACACCAAACAGATTTTCCGGAGCATCCTCAGGAGATATTGACTTTACAATAATTAATTGTAATATTAAGCTAGATTTCCATGGCAAATTAAGCTTATTTTTCATAATTTATCATCGAATTCCACAAAGTAACAGATGTCCGATTTACATAATTTAGTCTCGTTATGGTTTTATATGACAACGGTATAAAAAAAAATTACAATCGATTCCTCACAATGGCTTTTATTACCAACAATATCAGAACACCAAATCTGAATGGTATTCGAGTATCTTGCTCATAAAAGAATACGAAGGCATATTTGCGACCGTAAATGTCGCTCGCGCATCGGCTTATTAAGCCATACAAAAAAGTGTCGCTTAGACAGTGTTTGAGCCGTCTCTCACGTACCGGCCAATGTATGTATGTAAACACCTCTAAATAAACAAAATTTCAGTATAGTAACACAAAAAACGATAAAGATTACGAGGTAATACTTATTGATGGGTGATCGATTGACTCATGCATCGGTGCAAAGTGCTCATCCGCTTATTCTCTATCATCGGTTTTTCGATTTCTGATGACTACTGTCCATTAACCATTCATTATTATAAAATAATAGATTGTTTATAATGTAATTATTGTCAGAATACATATTTTATGTCAACATTCGCAACGGGGTTTCGTTTTCTATAATAAGTATAAGTACGGTTCGTATTGTTATGAGAATATCGAGTTTTGAAAGCAAAGCCTCCTATAAGCAGCTTTGCCCCACACGAGATCGTGTAGGCCACGCTGTGTAACTCCGCAAAATAGAGAAACCTAGAGATCCAAGGTCGGTAAGCTTACAAACATTTGTCGTGTTTCTGCATTTATTCTATTCTTATGATTTAACTTTTCTTCAAATAAAAACACTAACTATTTAGGTTTTAAAACAAAGTTGAAGTTCAAAATTCATTTATTTCAAGTAGGCCTAATATAAGCACTTTTGAAACGACAAGTTTTTATTTTCGTAGTGGTTTTTCCGCCATTTGTTAAGAGCATTATGACCATAGGTGATCTCACGTTGGGCAAGTCTCATGCGCTCAGTCCTACAAGCAGTCTTACAACTTAAACTTTTTGTCGAAGTTTCTGGAGCGTACTTAAATAGTTATCGCAATATTTATCTACGTACGTACTGGTTGCTTAGTCTATAATTTTCTATCCTAAAACCAAAAACCCCAAAACGTAAAATTTTTTACTGACTGTGTGTGACAGAGACAAGAGTAAATGTACACTACATTTATTCTCTTTTAATAAAATGTTATTATTTACAAGACCGTTTTTACTTCGCTAAACCATTCAACATTCTTCTGTTCTTTACTCAGTATACAATAACGTAATGCAATTATTAAGTTTAACGTATTTTTATTTTTTTTAAACATACTGGTTCAAATGATAATGAAACTATAATTTAATAAACGAACTAGCTGGTAACAGGTGCATTTTCATTATCAACGCTTAACCGGCACACTATAGACCGTAGTCTACCACGCTGGCCCTGTGCGGATTGGCCGACGCTTTTAAGAAGGTTATAGAGAGTCTCAGCCATGCAGGTTTCCTTTGCCGTATGAAGCAAATTATATTGTAATGTCGCCGCTTCAAGGTTCGCTGGCGGATAGTTCCCACCCACTAAAGCTAGAGAACAGATGATATGTATGGTAAACTTTCCTCCACAATATGGGCAAGTGTTATAGTTGAGCGCGGCTCTTTGTTAGTATTCCAGCTGGAATATTGGAAGTGCACCAACGCTATCGGACATGAGCTGTAATCAATAATCATCTTGTTGGGGCAGTTCGTAAAATAGATTTGCGTTGCCCTTGGTGTTGCGTTGGATTCAACTTTGAATGCGTACTTATATAATATTTGACGGCCGACTGACGCAGTGGGCAGCGACCCTGCTCTCTGAGTCCAAGGCCGTGGGTTCGATTCCCACAACTGGAAAATGTTTGTGTGATGAGCATAAATGTCTTTCAGTGTCTGGGTGCTTATCTTTATCTGTATAATATAAGTATTTATGTGTATTTAATTCATAAAAATATTCATCAGTCATCTTAGTACCCATAACACAAGCTACGCTTACTTTGGGGCTAGATGGCGATGTGTATATTGTCGTAGTATATTTATTTATTATTTATTTATAATATTATAACTTTACTGGCAGATTTAACCTTTATTATCACATGTAAGTAATAATAAAATGTATTTCATGACTGGTAAACTGAAAACCCAGAACTGAAACCCGTATGTTCGGTCCGAACGAACATGAAACGGTTCGTAGTCGGACATTATATTAACCGCTAGGCCAATGGTTAGTGCAAGAACACAAACCTCAGAGAATTTAAATAAATATTTAAAAAAAACAATATATTTCATATCCTTATTATTTCCAGTAATTTCACTGGTGAAATATCGCAACGACCATTGACTTTCCATGCGAATTGAATCTGTCAACCACTCAACACCAGAACGATACGTTTTATACGTATTATTGTATGCAAATGATTGCCAGGAAATTAATACATTACGGAGCTTAGTTTAAAGTTCATTTATTGTATTTATTTATCTATATATTAATGTAGTAACTACACGCCTTTATCCCTTTATTCATTTGAGTATTTAAAACGTATCTTTTGGGATACGTTTTAAATGCCAATACCCGTCCCATATGTGGGAGGTTACAAGCATGGATTTAATTTTGCTGCCATGTCATGATATCTAAGTGTAATTCTAGCGATGGTAGCGGGCTGACCGGAGCCCGCTGCAATCTTAGACTGCATCAACACGAAACACCAGGTACTAGTGAGTTGAGGGTAACTTGTGAAGTTACTTTCACGATTCCATGAAACTCCTTACTACTTCTTTGCCTTGGCAGTATAATAGTAGACTAGACCTCCTTGTACAAACGCTACAGTAGATAGGTAAATCATAAATTTCAATGTCTTCGGCGTAATCTGAGAGTGGGTTACCGTAATTATCCACCTATACATTTAGGCTTATAAGCATATATAAGCTTCTAATGCTTATGAATAGCGAAAATGAAACTTGAGGCGCTTCAAGTTCACCGTCATCTGGTTATAGAATAGAATGACCTTTGCAGCAACGAAACGACTAGGCATTCTATTTAGGATAAATCGAAACTATCTTCTGTTGCTAGCTGCCGCAGAATGTTCTACCAATTTGGCTCAATTATAGTATGTCACATTTGGATCTGACATTTGGTTAAGGTCAAGGGTGAACAGTTTTATTTACATGTGTTTTTTACATTTGTTTTTTTTTATATCAAATTATCAAACCATATTATAATGAATACCTAATACTAACAATATTTTTTTGACTGTTTGCATATGCGCAAATATTACGAGAATTCACGTGCGCTCATTGTTTCATTTATTACCTGAGATTTGAGGGGTTAAAAGTTATGGCGGGCGGGGGTAGTAACCTGCTAAGTCAAGTGGGGTATCCCGTTAAGGGTTTAATCTGCTAAGTGTAAAATGTACACTGTCACTTCAGCTCCAAACTCGCTGATCGATGTCGTTGGTGCTTCTACGGAACTCCTCAATTATTATTTGGACCCCCGACATGGCCTCGACATGACGTTGCCTGGCACCAACGGCGTAGTGGTCGAGCTTGTTGTCTGAACGTAATCAGCGCTGCCCAGCTCGAAAGACCAAAACTTCTTGTTTTGTGGTTTATTTATAAACACTCGTTCATTGTAGTAGGACTTTAAATTGAGAAATTTAAATATTTAGAGACGTAAAAAAAATATGTTTGCCGAGCGCGAAGAAAAAAACAAAGAGTTTGAGGAAATGTGAAGCACAGATTATGTATGCAATGTCCAATAAAAAAAGGTGTAAGACACTTTGTTTAACGTTGTGTGGCACGGATTGCCGAGTGATTGCATACTCATTGGTATTGATCTCCGCGTTTAGTCGCATATGTGAGATACTCCGAGCCTGCCCTCTCCATTGCCCCTCATCCGATCCCGAGCTGCCCTTTGACACTGCAGAGAAAGCGGGTTCCATAATTATTAGCATGTGCGCGATATATTATATGTTCTGGCAAAGGGGACGGCTGACAGATACCACCCATCCAGGCGATGCCGATGAATTACGTTTGTGCGACGCATGGTAGGCGTCGTGACCATGTTGTTACATGCCCTGAATTGACGTTGCATCAATAGCTAGTATTCCTATTTCATGATTAATAATCCTGTACAAACATCAATGCGGTGAATTTGCAGCCAAATTTGCCGGATTTGAATTCATATTCAACCCCAAATTCCAATCAACATTTTCGATGTACCGAATGGCTCGTTGGTAAACTTATAAGCCTGTCCAAATAACTAATGATCACGTCTTGGTTTTAACTTTAGTTTTTTCTTGAGATTTTTTTATACGCACGTTTTACGAGCACGTAATACTTGTTTGCTAATTATCACTAGTGTAGTGATGTTAAGCCTCTCCCGCAGTGGCGTGCACTGGGTTTCTTACCAGGGTATGCATACAGTAGGAAAATTGCATAATAATACAAAAATTCTCATACTATACGAGTTATTTATTAATTATAGGGTAGGCAGTGCTTTTGTGCATGTATGAAGTGCACGCCACTGCTCTCCCGACGAGAGGCTTCACATAACTGATTCCTCTTTGTAAAAGAGAAAGGAGAGATCAGTTTGGTTTTATCCTCTATGTCGTGTTTGTACATCGATCTCTCTGACTGATATTCACGGCGTGTTTTATTTACAGTAGTATGCAGTAAAATAATACTCATTGCAAATTATGTGACAAAATACGGTGCATATTAAATTTCATAGTATTTACTACGTGTACAATTTTAATAACAGGTCAAAATTAAATGGTATTTTACTAATGGAATAAATTAAGCATGTATCAATATAGATAGAGCACCGAAACGCGACTCGAAATCGTCACTTTTATGTGGAGACACGTCGGAAAATCGGTCCGATTACAAAACCCATCTATGTTATAGCCATCACTTTTAGCTGTATTTTGTTTGGTTTCATTTAGACAGAAAACGAGCCTAAAAACTCTCAGCGTTTTAAAAAAATTTTACTCGCACCCGGCAATTCTACTAGGTTATCCAAAAAAATAATAAACAACAAAACATATTTAGGAAGTTTTACGTTTATAATGATAAGAAGGTTTTAATCTAAATTAAAAACGAAGGACTATCATACAATCTTCCAACTCTAATGTTGTGCCCTGACTTATCCTATATATATTATAGGCTTTCAGGAATTGAAATAAGTCCCAGAGTCCTCTACGTGCCTGGGAACATTTAATTCCGGAATAAAAGTTCCCGCCGAAATAACGTAACTGTCATAAAAAGTAGAATTCTATCGAAATTCAATTTATTGTAGTATTTTATCTTTACTCGACTCTGAAGTGTACGAAGACAATTTGCATGAAATCGTTTTTAAAAAAATAACTTTCGTACATGCGCATTAAGTAATAAACTCTAACTCATATAATTGACCTCACCTATCGCAAGCGTTCGTCTCCTCTTTCTCGGCTACGAAGTAATGAAACGCGCACTTCCCGCTTACGTCGCAACGAATCGATAGCGCCTGCTTGACAAACTAACCGCCATGGCAGCAGGGAAGGCCGGGGTGTAATTAAACTACTAGCTTAATAACTGAGCAAACAGACCGTTCGTGTCTGCCCTGCGGTTCATACGCAGCGGCAGACAGAGCGCGCGCCCGGCAGACCGCACCGCTCGGCTCAGCGGGCGAGCGCCGCAACTACGAGGACAGAGTCATGCCGATCTGTACGATTTGTACGCTGTTGTCCATACAAATTTCCATCACGAACCATCCAGATTTCACAGATACTACAAGGCTAATTTTGTTACCTTGATAACTTATACTAGGGGTTCAATATGAAAATTTTATCATACAAGAAAGGAAAATTTATGAGCGTTATTTGCAATTACATCCTGCTATCAAGTACATCGTGACTCGTGAAACATAATATAAAGATTAAAAATTTAATTTTATTCGTTCGGGAAATACGATGCCACAGGCACAAACACACATACACACACAGAAATGTGAAGTTATAACACCAAGTCACCACATTTTGTTTGATCTACGAATCTGGCCATACGAGAATATTAGTCCCCGCTAAACGAATTCCGTGAGTGTCAGATCTCACAACAAAGACTCACGATGATGATGAAAGCTGTAGCTACTTCATTAGCCATTTGTGTCTGGGTGCTGCGTTCCAGACCGCTATGGCAGCCATATAGTTGCTATAATTTGTGAATGCTCAATTGAATTCGCCGCCATCACGCGCGCCGAAATAGGTGGCGCTCGCGACTTGGCAATTAATCATCCGTGAAGTGAAAAGTGACATTTATGTAGGTACATGAGTTAACGTCATCAGTCATTCGTTGTTCTTTCCTGGTTCTGTCACGTTGCTCTCATTACGACGATACGCACAAGCTCTCTAAAACTTCACGAAGAACACATTTTAAAATTTGATTAGTATTGCCAGATAAAGGATATATACAGGGAAAAGGGTTAATGGTGACTCGACGTATTCCTTGCAGGACATGATAGGGGAGCTAAAATAGAACAAATTTTATTCTTTACATGTATGGGAGGAAATCGATGGTCTTCGAAAAACGAAAAACGAAAAAACGTGAACGTTTAGTTCACGTTTTTTCGTTTTTCACAGTGTTGCCTAGTTGCATATTGTCTAGAAGTTTGCATATAGTCGACGGTTAAAAAACCTTAAACTTAAGATTACTTTGTCTTTATTTTACCAAAAAAATATCTGCAAACTTGATGCCTGAAATAAAGGGCTAAATCAGGGTTTATGTCTGGAAATTGTCACTACCAGAATTACTAAATTGGCCGTGTCCATCTTCCATATAATTGGTTAATATTCGTTTTTTTTGTTTTTCCAATGGAGTATTTTTTTATAGTGTTAATTGAGAGTAACTTTCGAATTTATCATATTAATATGATGGATGAATAACTGCCCCTAATTGAACTCAAATGATTCCCAGTGGGTACCGAAATGTTTCTCCCAACTTTGTTGTTTTTATAGTACGAGGACGGACTCTTAAACCTTAACCCTGTACAGGATTCGGTGTTTTTGGATTTAAAAGTTGAAAATCGACGTAAGTAAACACTCGGTAAGCTCGATAACAAAGAATAGCTTCTGAGCATCTAATGAAACGTGTTTAATAGCCCACCAAATGAATTGTTCGGCGGACTCGGCCTTAAACTGCAGGAATTACCCTGAGCGCTGCAAGCTACTGTAAAAAACTAACACGCGTGACCTTGACCTCGCCCTCAGGGCCCGCTCCTCTGTTGCATTCAAATCGCTACCCACTCTTAACCAGACGGAGTGGCGTAACAAATAGTAACATTGAAGGACTAACACCAAAACCATTTTACGCAGCGGTCCTTGGTGGACTTTACCGTTAAAATGTCGTCACCATGATCATTCCCCTTTCATGGATCTGTGCAGCAATCTCGTTCTAGATTCTTGCACCGCTAGGCACTAAACCGGTAATGCCCTGGCAGTTCACCCTACTATATTTTTTTAAGACTCCGATAAGTATCGAGCATCCTGTGACCAGTGTGGCAAGATTGTCCTGGGTATGAGCTAACAGGCCTCGTGCAAGGGTCTGAAGAAGTTTTAGTGGGTGAAGTCCTATATATAAAAACTCGAAATATAAACTTAGAGCACGCGAATCCCTACGTGCCAAATTTAAAGAGGTATACTTACAGTAGCCTCGCAATATATTTATAATAATATAATCTTTATTAAACAAAACATAAGTATTAATATAAACAGTCGACTTACTGAAACGCGCATTAATTAGTGATATCTGCATATCTTCTGAGAAAAGTACAGAAAACCTTTGAGTGGATTGGTATATGCTTTTATAACATGATTGGAAATAATAAAAAAAAAAATTCTTGCCGGCTCTTCTCAGTGGAATCTGCCTTCCGAACCGGTGGTAGAGTCACTATAAACAGACTTGACGTTTCAAAAGTGCTTACAAAATACTTGAAATAAATGAATTTAGAATTTTAGATTTTTTTTAATTAGGTAGCAAGTAGCATGGGCAGGAGATATTTTCCTACGCGGGGAAAGGATAAAGAAATATCTTCTGCCAAACTGTCCGTGCATTGGCGCACCAAGTGGAAATAATATCCAAATAGTATACGCGTAATAAACTGGGGTACAATTCTTCCTGTCCCCGTGCTTTGGAGGACACGTTAATTGAATCCTTCATCAGGGGAATTTATAGGGGTATAATTTTTGTCTCCTGCCTATACTAGCTGTGCAGGAGCTCAGGCATCTTACAGAAGACATACCCTCCGTAGCAAAAAAGTCCCTCATCCATTATGAGGCATTAGCTCTTTCAAGAATATCGAGCTAAAATCAGGGTCTCAATATCGATCTTAAGGATATAATAACCGATACTTGATAACCTGGTCTTGTGAGAGGCTTCGGAAGTGGCCACACTACCGACAAAGACATGCCGCTAAGCAATATATAGTATTCTGGTTGTTACGTAGAAACCGATTAGGGATTTGACAACCATCTTCCCTAACACGTTGGCCCGCTACCATCTTAGACTATGTGGATTTTGGTGCGTTAGACTAGTGGCCTTGATGTAAGTTTAAAGTTCAGAATTAATAACTCGTTGGCTTGTATCACTTTATATGGATGACCGAACGTCATGATTCGGCAGCTCCATACGAATTGGGTAAACTGTTGTTTACTTGGTAACTAACACTAACAACACTGGAGTCATTTCGAACACTCGTGGCCTTACTTCACGAATTTAATTATCACCTCAGCATCCAGATTTATCCCCTTTCTTTAGCCCATCATCATCATCATAAATAGCCCATACCAGTCCACTGCTGGACTAAAAGCCTTTCCCAACGTCAGGCCTTGCACAAAATCACCACAGGGCTATTCGCAACAGATGGTAATATTGGAACAAGTAATACGCGTACCATACGCGTTTCAAACGACGATTTTCATCACACACTGAAACAGGATAAACTTTTAAATACTTATACGTTCTCAGAAACATCTGACCATTTTTTGCGGTTTTGCCGCTGTATGAAAGAGTCGTAGGCTTCTCGTTAGATTTTGGTTGTAGCAGGTAATTCACTCGGAATTAGCGCCCCGAATATTAATCCTGGCGGAGTAACATCTACTATTGCTCTACTTTCCGAAAAATTTTAACTACAGAAATTACGCCAAGGTAAACCGATATACAGCCAGCATCGTCCGTTGCATAAAGCCTATATTAAAAATATAATAAAGGAAATATTTTCGTACTTAGAACATGTTTAAACATTGTGAATAATTTCATAAGATTTAACGTTCTTTAACCATAATAATTGAGAAGGTAAAGGCTCTGGAAATTACAACAATTTTTAGCCGTATAAAACCACTTTGTTAGTAAAAAAAAGCATCTGTATTACCCGGCTATAATAAAAAATAGTCCATCTGCATACATATAACTTGCAGTGAGGTAAAAACTAAACTTAATCGGGTCATCATAAATAAAGCACAAGTACGGTAATTTTAAATAAAACACGCGTGTCTAATATCTTGAATTATGAGCCTTAACTCGCTGTGATAAGGTCTACATGACGAGCTAGTGTGGTGAAAATAATATGTATAAAAACTCTTCAAAATAATTATTATCAATGCATTGCTGATATTTGAATGGAGAAGTTTCGCTTTCATGAAGGTACCTAATTAATACATGTTCAATAGTAACTAAATTTAGCAGCACACGAGCGAACCAGAGCCCAACTGTTAATTAGCCAATTCCCAATCACATCGCGTTAATTCTATTGGCATACGTCGCCCTCAACAAATAATCCATTTCAATGCGCTTCTGATGTCATAATCGATATTTGCATTTTTATTGCCTCTTAAGCGACTGTCTTTGATTTTTTTGTTTAGGCGAGTTCCTGCTACGCCAGATCAGATATTCCAATGGAAACTGTCCCGGTTTTGTGGGTTACATTTGTAACAACGGTCTTATCTAGACACTGGCCTCCGTAACTCTACTTGTACGACAAACACACTCTAGCGTACAAAACTTAACAACCCGAAAAATGAATATAACAGAGATTTGTTTTCTACATTAAAGATCATAGATTTAGAATAATACTCAAAATAAGATTAATTGAATACAAATTAAAAATAGCGATAATAAATAACAAGGTTTATGCATTTTTGTCGTAAACGACTAAGTGAATAACAGTGATACACCACCGCTGCTCACTCTTTATAGAGTGTTTCTTATGCACTAAATTTGTATTTTTCTTTTAAATTCAGTGTAGGCAACAAGGGGAATTCTTGTAGCGATTTCGCTTATTGAGCCGCGGCCTAACTTATGACTTAAGTGAACGTTTACTCGCTCGCGTTTGCATTAAATTTTGTAAGGGATTTTGTGCAGCGCCCTAGCAGTAACTTGGGAACTACAATTTGTCGTACAGTTATTGTACACTCCTTCTTCCGGCGTCAAACGTTTTGACCATCATTAGACATTTACCGAACGACCTTAGAGTGTGCGCTTCACGACTAGTAGTAAAGAGGATGAAAGACTTAGTCACCACGGGAACCTGCCATAATAAGTTGGAAATTGTATATTATTTTATAACATATTTCCAGATGAAATCTTTGAGATGTCTCATAATATGTTCAAAGTTCATACAACGTCTAACGGAATTACGAAACCCTGTTAAATGGTGCATAAGTATATTTCATAAGGAGTTCTCCTTCAAGAATATTAAATCAAAAGAAGAATTTGAATTCCTCCATAAAACTAATTTGAAACATTCCAAGTGTTTAATTATGACAATCCTATTGAAGATAAAAGACCGACACGGGCATAGTGACTACGCTACCGGACGCGTACCAATTAAAGTGACAGGAGTCCCCTGATTTTACTTTTGTATGTGATGTTAGGGCTATATCTGATATCTTTCAGTAAAAACTATGACAGTGGTTTACTCAAAACTTTCCGGTTTTCGATTTCACAGATAAGTCTTAAAGTCAGTACACAAGATACCTCTAAAGCCTGCGAAGTATAATATATATAATTGTTGTATAAAACGTAAACTTAAAGAAAAAACCTATTATAGGTAAAATTAAGGATTACATGAATTATGAAAAGCCTGGGTTTGAATTGCTCTAAATTTACTTTGACTGTGAGATGGTGATAACGACAAAAATCCCTGGCTAATTTTCTTGTGGGCTTTTTAACCCAGGGCGCGTATGGAACCCTCGTAGCTTTAGTTTTAACTTAACGAATTTAGTTCTCACAATAAACTCCCAATAATGGTTATAATATAAGTATGAACGCTACACAAGTACCTGTGAGGTCTACACGAATAAAACCTTTTTGAATTTGAAATTAGAATAACGAACATAAATTAATACGAGCACAAAAAGGAATACAACAGATGTATGTCTCGATCAGATCAGATATGCAAATATTCTTGGAAAATACTGAAATTTTTACAATTTAATACACTGTTATTACAAGTTGTATTTTTCTTTTAAACGTCATAGCGCCGAAAGCAATAAAGCCTCAACAATGCGAATTCAAAGAATATGCTTTAAAGAAGTAAAGGATTTTTAGCTTTATTGTAGTTCTATAAAAATATAAGATCGGAAAACAAAACCTTAATAACTACTTATGTAAATAATGGGGCACAAAAGGTTCCGAACAATATAAATTATATTAGTAAATAGCTGCATAGATGCAATTTTTAAAAAACAAAGGTACGGCTTGCAGTTTACTAAAAATGTTGCACCTAATTAGCCTACCAATGCACGAGTTTAAACAAACTTTTACACCTTTAGCAGACGTTATGCGAGTTTACTGATATACGAGTATGTTACAGTAAAGTAAAAAGTAAGTTACGTTTGATAACAAAAAAAAGATGCACCTTAGTCCTACATGGACTCCAACGACGCAAAGATGCCTCCCGGTGTCTTAGTCGTTATAGTTATAATTTGATTTAAGTTAGTATTGATTTAAGATTTGCTTCTCTTCACATATTTTTTGTTAAGGAAAGACAGGCATCAATGGTATAAAAAGTTGTGAAGACAATCTCCTAAAGTCGCTCCCGACAGTCCCGTGTGAGAGCGGAAGGTGCGCGGTGAGTTTATTCGTCCGTATGTTGTTGCGCGTTTAGAATGAAGGAGTTCACCTCATTTTCTGCTTTTTGTGGATGATGGCGATAATTATTTTCGACCAGACACAGCAGCTTCCATCCAAGTCTTTGCCAGTGAAGATGAGCCGTCGGATACCCTTTCTTTCCAATGTTGGCCATAAAATGACACTGCTGGGCAGACACGCAAATGCACCCGGCACCTACCAGCCCCGGTACTCGCAGTAGATGGTAGTAGTTCAGGTTGAAAGCACAACCAAATACATATTAATTACATATACTTAATCTAATAATGAAGTTCGTTATAAAAGCCGATTCGAGCGATTCTGGAAATCGATAACAAATAGCAATTTATACCGATAATAATAATTAAGTTTGATTAAATAATGAGCGTGATTTTTTTCGCACGAGTTTAACTAACTTAAATAGCCTTTCACTTCTTCCTTAGTCGTTTGACGATGATCCATTTTCTTTGGCTACAGCAGCCCCCGCGATGCGCCTCCATTGTTTCGGTCGGCGTTTCGGGAACATTGGACTATTGAGAGTTGAACGATGACAATTAAGTTTATTAGTTGTGTTTAAATTTGAAGCAATGTGTGAATGAATGAAGTGATAATTGAATAATCGGAATAGCCCCTTCTGCTGGTGAGTTTGAGGGGAACGATATTTGTTTCTCGCTGTCACACTACTGAACGCGCAGTTAACAGAACTTTTAACATTTATGCTGTTACATTTCCCGAGGAACTTATTGGAAACTTAATTAAACTTTTGTGTAATCGAAATTGAAAACGTTCAACGTTATTTGACATAGGGCACAAAGCTTTTATTTCAGTGTTTAAATGTTGTAGCCGCGGTTCAAATTTAATTCATGTTTTTTTTCTGCTTCAAACTTTCGTGTTTCCTAGTTTTTAGTATTTTCTATTTAGTCACATAATATGAGTGCTTTATGAAATAATCTCACTAAATGCTTAGTAAATATGTCTAAGATGTCTTCTTTCGCGTTCAAGTTTTGACAAAATCAAATGATTAGCATAAAGCTAATTCAGAAACTATAAAGTCCTACATTTTCTGTGGGCTGTCAAGGACTCTAGACTACTATTTCCTCCCGATATGATCGAGGAATCTTGTGTAATAACAGTATGATAGGTAGGTCGCGTTCTTGGTAAGAGGCGAAGCGAGAGGACTCTGCGTGCTATTATACAATTTTGCTTGGTAGATTTCCCGTTCTTTTATAAGCCTCACTTAATTGAAAACCAATGCTTAGAATTGAATGAAAGAAAAAGGGTCTGGTATTTTTATGAGTTCACATAACTGCAGTGTATTATTTCATAACTACAAGTGTCTTGTTCATTTTGCCCCTTATCCCACTTAACATGGGGTCTACCTCACCGGTCTAGGGGTCAGCATACTCGACAGCAGATAAAGAGGGTTTAATCCCTGGGTCGGCCCAATCAACTTTATTGGGACTTCAATCTAGAAAAAAGTGAATACAAAATCATAAACAACATTTCTTGAAATGGGCATTTTTTACGCACCGAGCTGCAGCTTGAAAGAGAATTAAAAACTTGTCAAAAAGTTTAATGTTTCCGATGTTTCGTAATTGCGAAATATGAAACGTAAATAAAAGCTTGCTTTCAGCGGACCAATAATGTTTGCAATAGCTACGAGCTGCAAATGAGTAGAGAGCCAACAATGCAACTTACGTGACGAGATGTTACTACTTTGGTAACTACAATTTGGAGTATGATATTTAACTTGTGAGCAATGCAACTCGCATTTTACTAGCTCATTTCGCAGTTGCTGCTGACCAACGCACGCCATGAATTCATTAGTAAGCCAGCCATTGTTTGGCGGGCATTCTATATTAACCAATTTGTGCGTTTATTTAATTTACCCGAATTTGTGATATTACCGAACCTTATAATTGGAAAATTGAACCTAAAGAATAACTTTGTTGTCTGTGAACTCAATTCAATATCTTTATTGCGAACTGGTTAACAATGGCTCTTATTGTAACGACGTACAGCTGTTCCGCCTCAGTGCATCCAATATTACAATTACCCGATGTATACCTACCACTTACATTATATAATAATCTCTTTGTGTTTTAAACATTTTTCCCACTTATTCATTTTTCGAAAATAAACACAGGTAATAGTTTCAAACCGATATAATTTAAAATAAGCAATGTATAAAAAAATTGAGGTTCTTTTTTCAGATATAATACAGAATCGATACAGAATGCAATTATTTTTAGTTAAGTTAACTCTTATAAGATTAATGTACAAAAAATTGGAAAATCATAAAGTGCACGTGTTAGAATATCATAAAATAACAACTTGATATTTATCATATTTAATTATGATTTATTGTAAAAGTATATTTCAAAGTTAATATTAATATCCTCACATTAAATATAAAGACCATTTTTATTAGTCAACATTCAGTGATGTCACTATACTTGAAGAATTAATAAAGGTGTCACTATACCGCTGTTAATACACAACTGTCATTATACAGTTTTGTAATTGTATTTTAAAAATAATATTTAGAGTAAGTGAAATTAATATAAAACCATTGTTGTTAAAGTCATCATACAATGATGTTATTATACTTTAAGTATTAATATTTGTTCATACAATTGTCATTATACAATTGTGTCACTATACTTTAAAATTAAAGCTTTCCGGAAATTGATATTGGTAAAACACGTGATGTCGAAAAGTATAAAACTAATGTGCCTTGTCAAAAAAGGGGGCAGTCTCTGTTTTGCCAGCAAACAGTTGGTCCTTCACGTGGATTACTGGTTACTGGTTACTGAGGCCACCACGCTGGCCGAAATACTAAAGTTAAGTACTTTGCATATCATTTAATTACTTTTCATACGATAAAATATGTGTTATAAAATTAAAGATATATAAGAAATAATTATAATGAAATATTGTAAATGTGATATTTAAAAAGAAGGGTTGCTCTGGAGTTTCTTCCGCCACTTCTTCTCTATGACATATGACCCCTTCCGAAGTGGTAGTAGTTTAAAAAGAAAATATTAACGGGAGGATTAATGTGAAATATATTACCATCATACTTTAACGGAGTGTTCCTTGTTTTATTTTTATCTCATTTAATTTGGGATTAATTATTACTTCAATCAGAAGAATTATTATTCTATCGCCCATTCGTTTAAATAAGATCATTATATCAAAGGCCTTCCTACCTAAATTGATAAAAATCTATTACACGCATGATAATCTCATTTTACACTAAAATATTAATTTGGGAATTGTCAAATAAAACACACACATGACAGTACACATGAATATAAACTAAAGATAAAGAGGCGCAAAATAAATAAAAAAAAGAAAACTCAGAAAAAAAAAGTACTTTTAAGTTTATTTTATAGAAATAGAGAAAAAATTGTTATAAATCCGTTTAAACGAATGTTTTCTTGATTTACATATATTGATAATATTATCGTATAAGTGCAATGTGAGAAAAATACAGTCATTTTTAGTTTCGAAAAGTCCTTCACTTTCATAGCGTCACGCGTTTTTTTTAATTTAAGTTACTCGTTTTATGCAATAAGGAGAATAAACCACTACAATAAATTATATCGTGACATCAAACTTACCAGAGACAGAAACTAATCATCTAATCTTCAGATTGACCTCGGATCAATTTCGTGTGTTGCGTTGTTATAATACAACCATATATTTATTTATTTATTTATTCATAAGACATATTTGTGGATACTCTTAATAAACTCTGTTAAAGATCCCTTAAGTAATAAAATTCTCTCTATATCTGTTGAGCTGAAAAAAATGGAGATATAAACAAGAGTGGAGACTGCATAGGACAAAAGCTGGAGGGCGCGTCGCCTCCAGCGGCGAGCTTATCTGAGGTTTTACTTTAATAATAGGTAATTGACTGAATTATAACTGAATTATTACAATAACTATTCGTATCATTAAAATACGGTTAACGCTCTTGTTTTTGAATAACTGCAAACTTTATTTTAAGGGATGTCAAGGTACGTCATGGAAAATTAGCCTTGTACTTGTGTGTAATAGTACTGTCTAAGCGATGTAGTCTTCAGTATGGTTTACGCACTCACCCAAAAGTTATTAAACGCAGACGTTTAATAAAAAGTGAAAATGCATATGTTGCCGATAACTTTTATTTAATTTATTTTAATTTTTCAATATAGTCGGTCAGCATGATACACGTGCAATATCTATTTCCTAAATTTTAAATTGGAAACGGATAAAAACCCAGGGCCAAGGTCATCTGAATATATGCTCCAATATTTAGAAGCCAGTATCTCGAATTACAGCCGGTGAGCCGGGGCATTATTATGATGGAACAAAACAAATTTTGCTCGTTTGCCAGGCCAGTTTTTTTAATTATTTTGCATACAAAGCGCCAGTAACGGTACCTCCACGGTCGAGGTATCTAATCATGACTACCCCCTTTACTGTCCAAAAAACGGAGCCTTTAATTTTTCCGTTCCTTAAATTTTTTAGGGGCTGAAGAAGATGGTCTCTTCTTCAGAAACAAAGTTACTGTAACTTTGTTTCTGGGTAGTGAAGTCACGTATCATTCATGGTTATGAATCTAGCTATGAAATGTTCAGGTTAGGTATTGTTGCAACAATTCAAAAGAAGCTCGACAGTTGTTAATTCTCATTCGTTTTTGTGGATCGCTAAGCTATTCCGGGAGCCCGGCGCTAACTTTTTTCATCCCTCCCGTTCGTGTAAAATGATATGGCAGGCAGGTTAAATCTTTTATCCTCCGGCTAAAAAACGTACTCTGACACGACGACCTGCTGAAAACTATTTTTTCGACTTTTTTAACATTTTCCTCGGCCTAACTATTATTATGGGCGACCCGAGTGAGAGTCGTTTTTTTAATCCCACTGTTAGCCCTTGACCGCAATCTCACCTGCTGATAAGTGATGATGCAATCTAAGAGTATGGCAGTTATGTCAAACCTATACCCCCAGTCGGTTTGTACGCGACACGTGCCGGAGCGCTAAATTGCTTAGTGGCACGTCTTTGTCGGTAAGGTAGTAACTAGCCTCAGCGAAAGCCAGACCAGACCAGAGAAAATTCATCAATAGCCCAGAACAGTCCAGTTATGGAGTTTGCCAATAATCATCACGCTGGACAGATGGTTTGGCGATGGTGGTAGAAGTAGCACAGAGAACGCCGCTGTCCGCTCTCTGTTAGCTGTCCTTAGTCGCCTCGAACACGTGGGAAGACGACGGAGCGTATATTCTGTTCTACCGGCACCGTGAGAGAAAATTCAGAAATTATAAATTCCCATATTGCCTCGGACCTTAACTTAATACCACAGCATTTAACTGAATTGCGCTGCTGGAGGTCGTTATTGGTCGGCACACCAACGCGCAACGGGCTATTGTGGGATAGTCAAAGTCAAAGTCAAAGTCAAAAATATCTCTATTCAAGTAGGCCCACAGGTGGCACTTTTGATGCGTACATAAGAATTACACGGTAGTGAGATACGTTAAAGCATGTGCAAAGTATCTTATATATCTTTGTTAACTTGTTATACTTACTCATTTAATAACCGTACGCAATTTAATTTTATCCATTTTAGATAACACGCCCCGAACAAGTGCAACTTTTATTTCAAAAAAACTAGCAAAAAGCAAAAGTTTTATTTTCCAACGTAGTCAATATTCGTAGCTTTACCAGTCAGTATTTACATTTTTTGGTTCCAGAAAGTTGGAACGCCCCGCGTCTATCGCTTAGTCCCGCGCATATACTTTTTTAATTTGAATAAATAGATGACGGATGTCTGTAGTATAGTCGATTTCTGAGACAGAACAATTATTGTGATTAGGTTTTTCAATACCAGCGCGCAGTTAAAATAATTGCTAGTGTCTTACCCCCTGTCTTTCTATTGATTTTCTTTAACTCTCATCAATATGTACTTACTAAAAGTGATAATAACCGTATAAGCCAGTCAATCTGTAGAAGAGCGGTATGGTGGGTTCAGCTTTAAATCAGTTCCGTTCTCAGCACCGAGGAATCCCAGGAATATGCATATATTTTTTGATTTATTTTTATTTCTCTACAAATTAGCCCTTGACTGCAATCTCACCTGTTGGGGAGTGATGTTACAGTCTAAGATGGTTACGAGCTAACCTGTCAGGAGTATGGCAATATAGTAAAACCATTAGTCGGTTTGTACACGATATCGTACCGGAACGCTAAATAAATTTTGAAATTTTGAATTCCCAAATCGCCTCTGCTGGGAATCGAACCGGGGACTTTCTACGGCGCTCACCGCTGCGCCAGGGACGTCGAAAATATATACTCCAAAGTATATAATTATTCAAATATAAACCCTATGACAAATGAGTCTACCTAAGTACTCAGTTCGTACTTTCATTAATTCCTTTGCAATGTTTGCGTATTTACAACAAAACATGATACATTCAAATAATATGAACTTTTACTAAGTACGTACTTAGGGCAGCAGCATAAGTAGATAGGCTACACGCAGACATATTCAAACAAATGATATTCGGGTCAAGTCCCCTTAAATAGTCCATTGTGCAACAAATGCTGTTGTAAACATCATGTAAGGGGCTCATATATAGAGAAAGGAAAAGTTGCAGGAAAGTATTGTGGATTACACTAAGACTTGCTTTACTGTTTACTATTTCTGAATAACCGTCAGGGAAACAAATTTTACATTGGTCTTTAGAAAGCAAGTTTCACAAGATTTCTAAATGTCGCCAAATTTTATTTAGTAAATAAGAATTATGTCGTATTTATATTAAAGAGTAAAAGTCAACAGGGAAAAACTTTCGTGGAGTTGTAGAGGTGAAGCCGCAAATAATTTATTGAAAAACGCTCGAAACAAAACAGAAGTCAACTAACCTATTGAAACCGAAGCACTGCGTAGCGTAGGAATTGTTTTAAAACATAATAATACTTGCTTGAACATTTTGTGTAAACTTTTTACATTTAGCTACAATCTGTTATTTAGTAAGCATTTTCCTTAAAAGATGTTATACACAAGTAAATTAAACGTGTAAGTTACGTACAGCACGCCTTATTCTGTGAATGCGTGGAATTTCCGATGTTTATTTCCACACAAACTTTTTACTGCTGTTCTAAAAAGTGAACCCCGACCCACCGAGTTGACTCGCCTGACTGCGCTATAAAACGATTGCTCGGCTGCTGTGAGCCACAGCGTGATGTTACCTTATAACCTTCCTAGAGAATAGGCATTATGACAGTAACAAAGAATCGCTAAAATATCATATATAAATTTATGATTCATGTATTATGAAAAACGTATTTTTATTTCTATTTGAAGCGAGATTGGTATTTTTAATTTTAATCTAGCTACCCGCCACGACAGCTGAAATTCTGAATTCAGAATTATAATAATCTGAACTTTGAAAACCTCTGCATATATAAAGAGTTTTGTGATTTCACACTATCAGTTGCTGTTTTTTGTTATCCTACTAAAGCTTTAATTAGCCCATGAAGTCACGAGTGCGGCCATGATACCCAGCGAGCCTTTTCGCGGAAAATATTTTTCCTAAGTATAATTTGCAACTTTTATCAACAAAACTTTTAATTTCTGCAAAAATAAGATATTTTTGGATATAGTAGATACATCCGAACATTGATTTAATATGTTAGTATCGTAACAAGCTCATTGCTTCCGAATATCACAGGGAATATTTCCAAAATCAGTCAACGTGCCTCTTGTTTATCTAGCGCAAAAGGTACTTTGTTTAATCGGGCTGAAATCTCTCGACTTAAATGAGTTCTATCAATCTACTTATTGATGAAAATTTAAAAGTTATGTAGCCTCAAGCTTAATTAGCTTAGCTACAAAGATTTTTCGAATCCGTCTGATAGTTGATTCGCATAGATTTCGTTGGTCATGACGGCTCCAATAGGTACGTTAAGGCTATGACAATTAAGCAATGATGATTGCTACCAAATGGCTTAAATAAAAATTGTCCTCATTGTTTCAATTGATATAGTGTCTACAGCAAGCGTTAAATGACAATAATTGTTATTTGCGTCGCAGTAAACATTATTATGGAGAACTCAGCCTCCATGTGTCCACAGTCCAGGTTACCTCATTTTTTGCAAGGCGATTATAAGAATCACTTGTTGCGTAAGTATGATTGATTTAAATGCGCACGTCATTTCACGAGCACGTGTCGGCGTCGAGAGTCAATGTTAGGGGCTCAATAACAATGGAAAAGAGTTTCTGAATGGCTGATCAAACCAATGGATGTCAAAGTCGTAATGTGACCTAAATATTAATAGGTTTCAAGAATATTTACACTATCGTAATACGCTAACGTACATTGTAAATACTTACAAAAAAAATTGATACTACAACTACTGGTTAACTTGCCTAACTTTATAAAAAGTTGAGCATCCTCTTTGAGAACATAATCGCAGGAAGTATTCATTTTACGCAGAGAAAGTCTTTACTATGCTGGTGAAGTTAGCAGAGCATTTGCCAGCAGATCACAAATAAAATGAAGTTCTCGCATGCAGCTGAGCTCTAGAGTTCCTGATGCTTTTTACGAATAGTTCTGGCGTTTTTACCTAAAAGAAAGGTGTCAAAATATAATCTGCTAACTTCCGATGATCTGCTGGCAAATGCTCTGCTAACTTCACCAACACATCTTTACTCGGTTACTGCTACTAATGTGTTATGAATATAAGAGGGTATTTATTACTTTTAAAAAGTATAACTAGAGAGTAGAAAACCATCCTGTAAAATCCTTAAATCTTTTAAGCGTCCAAGCATTAATTTGAGTATGTGTGAGAACTACTTATATTTTTTTACAGTGTTATTGAAACTTGTAATATTTCTGATGAGATAATAATCTAACAGTTGATTTTATGGGTGTCGCCGCGTAATTTTTTGTACACTTATTTGAAAGTGTAAGGCCATTCTTCATGGGCCCCTTTTCCCACTTTCCAAGTATTAATACTCAGTGTCAGAGGCGTTCAAGAATCATAACTGAACAGTAATAGTCTATAGTCCTCTGATGGACTAAATGGCTCTGCCAATGATATAGGTTACCCATATTCACCAGGTTGGCACCCAGGTTGCTAATCACAGTAGATGGTTGTAGCTGCCCACCCCCCGCTATATTCCCTTCCTCGTGCGCCCCCGCGCGAGGGTGAGGGGTGATTTTACTGTATTCTGATCTGCCGTAACCGCACGGCACATGATATTATGATCACATGAGTTAATTTACCGAACGGATACGCTAATAAGGAATCGTTTGTCAATCCAATTTGGAAGCAATCACCGGTTAATTGACATATTATTGACTGTATCAATGATTCCTACCGATTATCGGCTAGTTATGATCTAAGTACTTTCTATGCTGGTGAAGTTAGCAGAGCATTTGCCAGCAGATCACAAATAAAATGAAGTTCTCGCATGCAGCTGAGCTCTAGAGTTCCTGATGCTTTTTACGAATAGTTCTGGCGTTTTTACCTAAAAGAAAGGTGTCAAAATATAATCTGCTAACTTCCGATGATCTGCTGGCAAATGCTCTGCTAACTTCACCAACACATCTTTACTCGGTTACTGCTACTAATGTGTTATGAATATAAGAGGGTATTTATTACACAATATTTTGCTAATTTTACGGGAGCAGGCAATAAGAACATTTTAAATAGAAATACTGTAATATATACTTATAATAAAAAAGGTAACGGGTCAAATTCCGTGTTTGACAATTTTACACCATAACTTCGTCAAATGTTAACCGATTTAAATAATTCTTTTTTTGTACTGAATAAAATTCAAAATTCATTTATTTCAACGTCAAGTATATCTGTTTGTAGTTACTGTACAGGTTCGGAAGGCAGATACCGAGAAGAAGAAAGCAACAAACTCAGCAGTTGCTCTTTTCCAGCATCAACTATTTACATTTTACGTATATAACATAGATTTTTCTATTTTGTGAGAGCGGTGCCGGATACTTCCAAGCAACCTCATTAGGATAGGTTATACTATCAGTTTAGTTTTGTATACAATTCGTTCAGATCTGATGAACCGTGAAAATGATTGGAGATAGAGGGTAGAACTCCTCAGCGGATCGCAGCAAACCCCCTACTTAAGGTTTAACCATACTGAATCCATAAAGTGTAGAAATTTTCTTAGTTAACTTTTATTATACGAATGAACTAACACTGCGATTTCGATTTATAGAAGATTTTATTCTTTGTTACTGGCAGGAGCTGATAATGATGGATACCAAACTAACTTTCAAACTTCCGAACACGGTATCCATTAATTTACTGACTTTAGTCAACGTTGCTTACCCAACGCGGTCGACTGTGCTGCTGTTAAGATATTCGAAGTATTTAAATAAGGCAATGTTTACGTAATTGAAGGTTTCAAATAATTGGTGATTAAGCCAAAAGCAAGAACAGATACATTATTCGGCCACACCTCAGGCGTTCGTTTAAATATGTTGAAATACTATCTGAGTTTAACATCATAGGTTTGTATATTTGGCACTTTACGTTTAATATCTGCTATATCTTTAATAAGCTTATCTAGCGCATAAATAAACTGTCATTAAAATCACCGTCACGTTGCACTTCGCACTTATGAGTCTATTAGGCAAGTCATATTAAAGAACAATGTTGTAAATTAAATAACGCCTGGCATTTCGACCGCTCATCGTACATATGCCGATGAGCACGCGCTCAAGGAGTTGGATCACGGACACAATGTATAAGCGTCTTTTTCCTACGTTATAGTTTTATTCTCTTTCGCGTAACGAAATCTAGCTAACGTGAAATAATTCTTATTATTATAGACTAAACAGCTTTCGCTGATGCGTCTACATCATTTCTTGTGCTGTTTGTCTTTTTGAAGTTTGTCCAGTCGGTTCTTAAACTGATTCAGTGATGCTGCAGTCACTACATCTTCAGGTAAGGCTTTTCACATTTGTATACCTGTATTGCTGATAAAGTGCCTGGGAGGATTAGACGATGCCTGCTGAGATCCAAGTTTGAGACCATAGCCTCTTAATGTATCCTTGAATATTCAACTCTAGACCGTTTTTATTCGAATCATGAAAACCCTGTTGATTAGAGAGTTGCAGAGGTGGTTTTAAGTGGGAGGTCGCGGGTTCAATCTCCGGCACAGCAAGTTGGCTATTTTCGCTGTCTGGTCGCGGCTAGTTACGAGCACGTGCCGCCCGGTACTTGTGGGTATATAACTGCCATACCCCTAACAAGTTAGCCCTCACCGTCTTAGTCTGCATCATCACTTACCAGCAGACGGATGTGGAATAAAAACAAGGTACAGAGATTACATCCGCAACACCGCTCCAATGCGGGTGTGCGGCCATCAGAGCTCTGCGTTTCGGAGACTGGAGGTTAGTGTACAAGGAAAACTGTATCCCGCAGCATCGTCGCAGGAAGCTATTTTTAAGTAGGGCCGTGGGTCGAATTGTTATTGGTCTCATTACGAGCCACCTTGATGATACGCATCTATTGAACGCCGCCGCTCGTGTGTATACAAGTTATTACAATAGAAGCTCGCGCGTTCGCTTACTCTTACTATAACTAATATGTGCTATGCAATGCACGCTTCAAGTTGCAAGGACGTTTTTCGAGTATAGAAAAATCCTAACACTACCATCATCTCACAGACATCGTGTCTCTACAAAGGAGATAAAAAGCGACTAGACTCCTCTCACTATTCTGCGTAAGTGTCAAATGGCAAGAGTGACAACCCAATGAATACTGCGGAGGACAAAGTTAAGCAGAAAAGAAGCTATGAGGTGGTGCGGGCATCACATATGAATAACTTTAGACTTCCTAAACAAAGAAAGGGAAAATCTGGTGGTTAGTTTCGGCGCTACAGGGTTGTACTCAAGCGCAACCTGACTGCATCTGACATACCAAGGGACAGGAGTCAAAAAGTGGAGTGGAGAATGCAGAGACTGGAGGGACACCAACGCGTACAAATGTGCTGTAGCTTTAGAACTAGATTCGCTTACAGCCGAGGTGTTCTTTTCCAGTATTAAACTCTGTATCAAGTCTTCTGCAGCCTTCTTCAGCCTTTTTCAACCAAATTGATTTAAACCTCCTTCAACATCTTCTTCTTCTTGCGAAATTGACCAAATTTCACCCAAAAAGCCAAAGGCACCGTACAGCCATTTCTAACCTGGCTAAGACCATCTTTATAATCTGTGAGTGACGTTAGTTGACGTTGCTTTTTTTCTATGGCATGTTCCTACCAAACTCAGAAAAAGGAATTATTTGTTATTCGGAGTTGCCAACATCTACTCATAGTCAGTCATAGTAAAGTGATTTGTCCAGTGAAAATAATTTTATCCGAGCAAGGTAAATGTGGAAGTGCAGATAACATTTGTATTTTCATTTTATAACAAAGGAGTAGTAAGTAATTATAAAGAGTACGCCAACATTAAATGGAACAACAAACATCTTTGAAAGTAAATAAAACCTACACGACTTCTAGGTGTTTTATTACGAATGCCAATGAGTTTATATAAATGCACTACGTTTGAGCGCATAATAAGAACTTACATGAAAATATGAATTTTAGTCTTCTATGATATACAGGTTTCTGCAGATTATTTAACTCAAAATATCCCATCTAATTTTTTTATAAATTTTGAAGTAGTAGTTAGGTACTTTCCGTTTTTTGTCAGAACAATAAAAAAAAAATTGTTCATATATAACCTCCAATGACGCCTAATTCGTGAGTCCAATCTTTTCGCTAACATTGCATGGCGATTAACACCATATCTACTGATCGTAATATCAAATGGCGTATAGGATACTTGTTCTCTAAATCGATAATTTGCATCCTAGAGATATATTACATGTTGATAACATTAAGTTTCTTGTAACGACACAGGCTATTGTGAGAAAACAACGGGCTTATAAAAAAACAACGGAGTCGAGCGCAACAGCTCGTATCTAACAAAATAAAGTATTACCTATTAATTATTACGCAACAAGCTTTTGATGGCAGTATCTAAGAAGGCTTTTAAACTAACTTTTAATAATACCTGCAAAATCCTAGTTTGGCGATAATATTAAAGTTGCACTAAATGGACACGCACCTTGGCCACGGCCGAAGCTGATCAGATCAAAGAAAATTCTGAATTTTTATATTTCTAAATGACCCCAGGCGGAACTGGCATCTTCCACCCGTAAGACCATAGCACTCACCACTGCCCTTGGAATACCTAAGCACGAGTAATAAACTAATAGACTGGGCACGGCATCGGTGGGATCAATCTAATAGATCGCGCTACCGGAGATCGGAAGCGTAACTCTAGATGTTATTATCTCTCAGCACCTTTCCATACCACCTACATTCCATATTCTGTTCCGCTCATTTAAAACATTGTTTCAGAAAATAGAAGGACATTCTTTAACTACATTTTAAAAATAGAAATATGTTTTACAAAATTAAGCTATATACAACATGTTTCTTTTATAAACCATTCTTCTATGTTTCTGATTATTTTAAATTGCCTCGTTGGTTTAGTGTTGGTCGAGGTCGAATAACGGTTCGGACCAAAAATTACATAAGGTATTGGGTATTTTATATTAAAGAACCGGTCCCGGTAATATTCGTTAAACTTGAGTCTCTTTCCGAGAGACTCACTCAGCAGCCAGTCAATTTATAACCTCTGGTATTCAGCCATATCGCCCAATAAATGAGGGAGGTTAGTTAAATGTTTGTTGTTATGGCTGGAATAGCAATTCGATCTGATATTAAGTGAGTTTAGATTAAATGATAAGTTTGCATTTTAGATGCGCGAGTCATTTGATTTAGTTTTATTATATTAGGATGATTTGGATTATGCATTAATATACACAAACATTGTTGATATTTAAGGTGTGACTTCGAGAGTAGGTGATCTATCTATCCAACTAATAATTATCTGAATACCTTCAGTTGTAAAATACTGTTTGATATTTGTCACAAGAGGTGCTACAGTTAGTTATAAACCGAATAGCTCGTGCTCCTGATTTATGTTAACCGTGTAGTGTAACATCTGAGTGACTGTGACTGGACAGCTAGTGAAAAAAAACAGTGCGTCCTTAACAACAGAAACAGTAAAAAAAGTACTGTAATATCATTTTATTCTAAGTAAGGATATAATTAGTTAAAAATTAATTATTATTAAACACTCATAAAAGAGTACACATGGGTTATCATCGTATAAGCATTTACATTTACTATCACCAAAACTTACATTAGAACAATACCTTTACATTCTTTGGAAAGTCTATCTCATATTCCTCGCTTGTCCAATAATTCTGCTCTGTCACCCTTTTTCGCCTGACAAGCATATTTCTTGCCTGCCAGACGTCCGTTCCGCAAAAAGTATTTAACCTCACGACCCTCTGATCTCAAATCCTTGTTTTTCATGATGGCGCTTCGGTGGCATTCGTAAAACTTCGCTATAGTTGTCACGTGGCGCCACCATAGCGGCAACCAGAAGTGCGACAACACTCATAAGTAGAAAAAAGTGCTGTATCATACCGAAAGCATAAACGACAAGGTACCTACGAGTATATGCACGTGGGCATACTTATGCATATAACATATAATGTTTTTTTTTATTCGTCTAAAAGTTAGCCCTTGACTGCAATCTCACATGCTGGTAATGATGATGATGCAGTTCAAAATGGTAACGGGCAAACCGAATATCGAATCATATATTAAACCCATCCCCAAGGGATAGAACCCGGCGTCCGGGAGGTCGTGTTATAAAAGGTCTTCAAGAAGCGATTTTCAATTTTAAACAAATCTTTTGAAGTAGTTTCTAATAGCGAGTTCATATCAAGGAATATATATTATAAATTGTGTAACAGTTCACGGCCGCGTTATTGGCGCGTGCGAGTCCTTTAGCTGCACTATCGCGGAATGCAAGTGAAATTCCCAGAAGCTGCTCGACGGAAAACTAAGTTCAAGGACGTCGGGAATTTCTCCATGAAATTGTTACGTCGATCAGTTACGATGTTCAAGGAATGCGCTATTGAAAATGCCTTTTTAAAATGCCATTGTGCTTTTGCCGATGCAAAAACGAAGCGTGTATGTGTGTGTGCGTGTTTGTGTTAGTGTATGTCTGTGGCATCGCAGCTTTCGAACGGATTAACCGATTTGGTTTTTTTGTTTTCTTACCTGTGCTTACCTATTTGATGAAAATCAGTCAAAAATAGCCGCCACCACGAAATGGTGGATTATATGTTTTTCCTTAACTCCCTCGATATATGTATCTATTGTTTGAAAGAGCTTGACTGCTAGAATACTTATTAAGGCTTATTCAATTTTTTGTTTAATTTTAAAGTTGTTACCTACTTTGGTCGAACTCCATTCAAATTATTACAGTAATAAAACAAATCACATTCACTATATTCATTCAGCCTATAGCAGACAACTGCTGGACTAAAGGTAATCTTTGATTCACGTGGTCCTATCACATATGTTTACATAATTTATTCTCACCTTACAATTATGTAAACGTAGGTATATTTATTTTTATTCCCTTCGAGCTGAAATTTCCCAAAAATAAGGCAATTAAATAAAAATTCATTTATTTCAAGAAGGCCCAGTTTATAAGCACTTTTGAAACGTCAAGTCAATTTGTTTGTTGTGACTCTACCAGCGGTTCAAAAGGCAGATTCCACCGCGAAGAGCCGGGAAGACTTAGCAGATTGCTCTATTTCAACATAATTTTACAGTTTACAATAAAAAATATATACCTATATATAATAAATTTTCTATCTTGTAAGAGATGAGAGCGGATAATGCTTCCAAGCAGCCTTGTCTTTAAGAAATTCATCAATCTTTTAGTAAACACGATTTATTAAATGTGTTTTAACACGTTGTTTAAACTTATGCATTGGGAATCAGATTATAAAGCATATACTCAATCCCACAAATGACTTCTGCGCCTTTTGCAAACGATATGCAGATGTCACTTACTTATGTCCATTTCGAGTAAGGCGGTTTTTTTATATCCACTTTTGTTTACAAAGAGAAATGTTTTGTCTTACTATAATAAACTCCGATGTCTGCTACTTAGATGCTACTAGACAAACTCGTACCACTTTAGAGTTATTGCATTTTCTTTATTTCCAGAATGCACAAATTCAACCACATTTTCGATTTTCGTCCTTAATTGAAGTGGCTGCCAATTCGTTCCTTCTCTTGAATATGTGTGTGTGCGTACCTATACGGCTATTTCTCCCTTAAGTGACCCTTGGGGTATGTGTTTGTCTATGCCCGTGTGACGTACGCGTGTGATGAACCGATTTTGATTATGTTTTTGGATTTAAAAAGTGAATTAGTCGGCAGTGTCTAATGTCTTAGCTATGTTTGATCAAAATCGATCCAAGATGGCCGTTGCAGATAGTACTGAGTTTACTCAGTTAAATTCATAGAGAAAGTAAGACACGGTTATTGGAATAGTCAGTATATTTATGACTTGTTGTTTGTTATTTATATCTTAATTATAATATCATGTAGATATAAGTTAAAAGCTAACTTAAGCTTAAATATTTAGGTATGCCATTTATTTTTTAATTATTTAAATGTGTGTAGAACTTTTTAACTCCGCAATCTCAGTGTTAATTTAGTCGTGTGTGGATTATTTACTATGACGTGCTTGTCTTGAAATTTTGAATTTGCCATTTGACTTAAGCCCACTACTTCGGTCCAATGATGTTTAGCGGACTTCTTTAATAAACTCCGATTATTAGACTGGGTCAATATTTTAGCTTTATCTAGGTGTGTACAATGCTACAACCCATACGGTTTCTGACTTGGGTCAATGGCGCAAGAATGATTAGTGGCCACAACACAAGTGGACAACTCAGCCGATAGCCTATTACAGCCAACACTCGTAAAATGATGACATGCAGTTTAATACGGTTGTATTATTTCATGATTGTCCGATGGATGATTAAATAGCTTATTCTTTTATGGGCGCCATAAAACTCGCGAGGAAGCCTCGCCAATAGGTACACATACACAATAGGGTTATTTAAAAGCAGCCGTTTGAGTATTATGCTCGGTTTACGGTGTTTACGAATTCTATTGCGTTGTTAGCGAACTCATTATTGATTTTAATGAGCACATTTATTCCGCGAATTTATTTTATAACTGGTTAGTACCTAGGAATAGTAAATCATGGTTTTCTCAAGATTAATCATCGCACTAAACTCAAAGCTCATTTCACTCTCGTTATGTGCTTGAAATAGGTTTTTTATTCCACTACACATGATAGCCCTTGACTGTGAACGCACCTGGCGGGAAGTGTTGATGCAATCTAAGACGCTAGGGGCCTAACCAGTTAGGGGTAAGAGTTATATAATATTAAATTATATCACTCCGTACCCTCAATGTGATAGCCGAGAAGACGGATTTATTTTGTTGCACTCTGGGTGAACTCACAAATATAGCGATTCGGATTTTATCATATACACTATAGTTATATATATTATTAAAATTTACATAACATGCTGCATTGTCGTATTAGGATAACTTTTTCCTGTAATGACAAAAATGTAAGATGTGAATAAATAAATAAATAATAAATAAATAAATATCATCATCATCATCGTATCAACCCATTGCCCACTACAGGGCACGGATGACAAGTGTTTGGAGCGTAGTCCACCACGCTGGTTCAGTGTGGATTGGTGGACTCTACACTACACACCTTTTAGAAGAGTATAGAGCACTCAGGTATGTCGGTTTCATCCCGATGTTTCCGTTATTTTTTTTTATTAAACGCACATAATATCTGCATTTTTTCTGGTCTGGTCTGATGCGAGGCCTCGGCCGTAACCGATTCAGCGTTCCGGTACGTAGAATGTCACGTGGAAACCGAGTAGGCAAATATGACAGGTTGGCCCATTACCATCTAAGATTGTATTTAAAATAAAAGCTATCTACTTTTTGATTTTCGAAATAACTATAAAAAATGTTAAACAAAAATTAAAACTTACCAGTACTTTTAATGTTGAGTATTGTCATTGAATGTATAAGTGCTTCGGTTTCTTTACATATTGCAATTTGCAGATACAATTGTTATTTACAAAGGTATTCATATTCAATTCACAATTGCGATTGTTGCTGCGTGTGAAAACACGATACGTAATTAAATTGTATCCATCGGGATTGTGTCGTTTATTAAAAGTTGATTGCAGTTTTGCAGGCCTTTTGTAACACCACGAACTTCCGGTGACATTTCTGAACACACGATTCATCAAACGTTTTTATTAAAATATGCTGGCAGTTTTTTCCCAAACATTGTGAATGTTTTCCAAGAGTTGCCACTGTATGGCAATTACTATCTTTAAAAAGCTACCTGACAAGTTTATAAGGTTATTTGAGGGTTGATGGCGCAGTGGGCAGCGACTCTGCTTTTCTGAGTCAAAGGCCGTGGGTTCGATTCCCATAACTGGAAAATGTTTGTGTGATGAACATGAATGCTTTTCAGTTTCTGGGTGTTTATATAATATGTATATAATTCATAAATAATCAGTCATCTTAGTACTCATAACGCAAGCTACGCTTACTTTGGGCCTAGATGGCAATGTGTGTACTGTCGTAGTACATTTATTAATGTATATCTTCTTATATATATATAAGTATAAAAGAGACAGTGTGTGGTTATTTTCCGTATAGGCTCCGAAACGGCTGGACCGATTTCAATGAAACTTTCAGGGAATCTCTAAGGGAGTAACCCTGTAAAGTTTGGTGACGATCGGAGCACTCCTATTTTTGAACTATTAAACTGTCAAATATAGTTTTTACTATGATGATATTCTATTGTTGGGTGTACATGGGTGTAGATAATGATCTTCACCCGCTCGAGAAGAGAATAGAAGAAAATGAATACGGAGAGAAATAAATGATTTAATATATTATGAGAATAAAATTAAAAAATTTATGATGTAAGTTTATTGTTTTTAAATAAAATAAAGCAAAATGTAGCCCGGCGAAGCAGGCTGGGTACGCTAGTTTATTTATAAAAATAAGTAGTATGAACGTTTGTAGGAAACGTAAAAACTCATCATAACATAAACAACATCATATCAACCCATTACCGGCACAGATCTCCTCTCACAATGAGAAGGGGAATAAACTTAAGGGGCTAAGGCCACCACGCTTGCCCAGTGCGGATTGGTGGACTCCACGCACCTTTAAGAACATTATGTTTAACTCTTAGGCATGCAAGTTTCCTCACGACGTTTTCCTTCACCGGTAAAGCAATTGATATTTTAATTACTTAAAACGCACATAAGTTAGAAAAAGTAAAGGTGCGTGCTGGGATTCCAACTCGGCCCCCGAAAGTGAAGTCGAGCTCCTACCTAGTCGGCTATCACCGCTTCTACATTGTTACTTTCATTATTTCAACCGTTCATTTAGTTTTTTTTTAAATTAGACCTAATGGCATACATGCAATTAATATTTTAAATAGTTTTACAAATATTATTTCCGTTCTCGAACGAACGCACTTCAAATATGAATTGAGTAAGCATTACAAATGGCGAAATCAATTTATTCATGTATATTGTTTATTCTTATATAAAGGACGCTATATCTTTGTATGTAGAATTTGTATAGTAAAACATTCAGTATTCTATTTAATTAAGAACCAATGGTTTTTTGATCGGCCCTAAATATTGTTCCAAAACGCTCTGTCTCTCCAACAGGTGGAGCGAAATGACAAGGCCAAAGAAGGTGGGTGCTGGGTAGGACGCCAATACTCAAGATTGAAAAGAAACCTGGTCTCCCGCTTCAGTCGTGGCGGTCGCTCCGCAACGCCGGACCAATTCATGACCAAGTTCACGCCGGAATCTGTCGACGATCCTCAGGAGCCGATGTACCGATGGTCGAGCGCCACAGTTTGCTGCGGAGTGCGTCTGGCTTTTGATACCTCACTGCGACGCCATTATTACGTAAGAAAATCTATACTTATTACATATTATTATTCCCGTTCTAAACATTAGGAATAACTGATGGAGCTAGACAAGTTTGCAGCTAATACATCTCTGACCCCGAGTTGGTCTTTAATTAATAACGAATGCTTTCCGTTGCTGCACATAGACCTACCTCACCATGTGGATTCTTCAACGATTATTATCTCTTAATAGGAATGAGTGGCAATAAGTACCGACCTAATGTATTCTTCGAAGCACTAAGAATCAAATTATTACCTGAACTATTTAGTATTTTCGAATAGAATACAGTACTGATCGCCAGTTTGTTGCCATAATCCAGTTAGTAGTTCCTTCTAAAGGTTTTCGTTCAGCATCGTATTTAACCGTAAGTTACTAATGCCCGTTTTCACTAACGACAAACAAGGCAATGCAATAAGCAACACCTAATCTAAGCAGACTCCTTGGCATAAATCAACTTTTACCAAAAGTTATCATCTAAGAGTTGGTGGAACGTTTCTTTTCTATAGACCGCATAAATCATTAGGCATTCTATTTAGGCAATACCTAGGTTAAGCGAAAACGGGCATAAAGCTTGTAGAAGTCTTTGCGTTAGATTGGATTGAGAGTTACAGTAACATTTGAACGTATAAAAAAATGTGTTTTTTTTTAATTATAGCTAAACTGATTGGTACATTAAACATGCCAGTTTGGTTTGTTAATACAAGCAAATGTGTGAAATGAGTAGGTAAGTACTTAATATACAAATGTATTTTTATTGGACTCTTTATGAATTTGAAGCTGGTTAAGAGTAAAACGTCGCGCAAAGATGACGTAGGTTTAGTTCTTAGGGTCTTTTCAAATCTTATGTAAAAATAATTGTAATTACTATACATTTTGATGAAACACTTTAGTCTTGTTGAGAGACTCATACGGTGAGAAAAAGTCCACTGGTGTTCTAGTCGTTTCACATTATATTTCAACATAGTGGAAACATTCTTCTACAAAACAAAAGTGTACAATAATTATATCTTGCAGAAAGTTTGTTCTCTTAATTGTACCTACCCTCGGGGACTCTTCAATTCCGAGCGCTTTACGATGAATGCCGGTATACAAATACACCCGATCGTTACCAAGTGTTCGTACTATTGTAATGTGCATATGAAAAAGGGGGAAAGGGCGTATAAGTCGACTAGGAGCCTCGTTGCAAGTTGTGAAAATAACAATTTAGAGCTGGCGCGCTAGCTCCTAGCTATTGTTCTGAGGTACCGCTTCGGAGACAAATCGATTAAATCTGTACACGCGGGCCCGGGTCCACTGCGAATGCGAAATGTGAATTGCCATAAACAAACAAATCATTCCCGAATTTCTATTAGTGGTTTGCATGGGATCGAAATTACGCTTTAGGTCCGATAACATCGTTAAAACTAAACGCGTTCAAGTAAGCTTAACTCAGTTTAATGACTAGATTCGATATTCAGTAGGTATGCAACGTTGCAATTTGTAATTATTTTTTTGCCATTTCAATATATTTTCTGGGAGCCAGCATAAATTGCAGTTTCTGGTTGTATTAATGTTTTTAACCTACACTTCGAGCAAATATAAGTATAAATTAATAAGAAAAAAAAACAGGATTCTAACTTTCTAGCTTTTTACAACATTCAGTAAACTTCTAAGAAAGTTACAATTCTTTACGAAGTTTACTGAATGTTGTAAAGCGAACAAACATTTAGTCAGAAATATGGTTAAAAATATCATATATCTACCGTTTTTTCGCTGTCAAACTACATATTATAGCATTCAGCACCTTAAATTGGGTTCAGGGACATGTTTGAACGTATCTGAACATGGTTTTGATATAGAAAGAAAGTTGAAATATTATGTCTCAAACATAATATTTCATCTTTCATATGTTTGAGACATAATATTTCATCTCTCATATTGCAATTTATTTCTATGCAACAAAATGATCCGTGATTCCGTTGAAACCAACTTTTGCATGTTATTAGGGCTATTTTTAATTTAATTTTCTCACATATATATTTTAGGTGCTAATAATGCTGTGAATTTTGAAAATATTAACCAATAAATGGGAAAATCCCTTTATGGAGCCCTGCGTTGGTGCACACTCACACACCAAGTGCTCAAGAGGGTACTTACCTTAGTTAGGATATTCCTAATTATTTATTATACATAGGTTTGGCCAATTTTAATTTATAATATAGTATTTAGTAATTTGTTATTGTTATAGCTATGGATTTTTATCCGAATTAAACGTATTAATAATTACTTTCGTGAATGAACAGCCTTGCTTCTCCGATTTGAAACATCTTCCTGTTCACAAAAAAAGTATGTAAATGAAAACTATGCAATTAACACACTTTCTAATTATTATTAAAATTAATAATCCTTTTTCGCATTAGCGACTCGCAGAGAGACTCATAAGCGTCTGGCACGTGGAGGCGCACGGACTCTGGTCGTCGGCTGCTGTGAAAGGTAGTATATGTTGAATGCGCGTCCAGTGAGAGCCTGCGTGAGCGTAACGAGATGTCCGTGAGCTTGACGAGCTCATGGATGGTGGGCAGCTGTCAATTAGTGTGCTAGCCCTGCGCCGTGGACTCATATCGGTTCTGCCAAGTGTTGTGATTTTTTTATGTTTTGTTTGACAAAAAATATCGGCTTGAGCCAGTAAGGGGCCCTGTGGAGGCCAGCTGCGTTTTTGGCCGTAGCATCGGTCGCCCCTTTACCCACAATGCCAATGTGAATCCTCACACTAGCCAACTGCACGGTTCCCGAGCTAACGTGCACTGTTTGATGGACCTCCGCGTCCAGGGGGAACTTATTGCTGGATGCCTTGCATGCAGAGTGCGGAAGCCCACGCACGAGCGCACAGGGGCATACAGCAACTGTGCAGCTCGTACTTCCTGCCGGCGACTTGGCCTCGACATCGGCAGTAGTCGAAGAAGGCAGCCCTGTTCCGTCGTGCTTACTGCCAGACGTGAAGATGCGGTAAGCATGCGGCTGCATCACGGATTGGTACCGCTCCACCGCATCCTGGCTCACCAGGAACTGCAAGAAGCGGTAATAGAAGAACCTCGAGAAGAACTCCAGGGCGCGACGACATCGGAGGCATGGGGGGAACGTCGTCCAGAGGGTGCCTTTTGCGAGGAGTCGAACCTCGGCTGAACTCGACGTTTCGAACCTCGACTCGACTCGACGTTTCGGACTGGATTAGGGTTTACTCCGAACGCCCCAATAACCCTGGAGACGTCATTGTCGGTAGTTATTTGGTCGACAAGAACTTCTTCGGGCCATCTCCGAAAAAACACATTTATTATAATTATGATGAATGAAATGAGATCCGGAACATGTGAAGTGGTAGTTATCAGAAGTTTGATTACTCAGCTACTCTACAAAATCACTGTAACAAATTGTTTCGCAGTGGCTAGCAGTTGTCTCGATGGCAGTGCTGTACAACGTACTGTTCGTCGTGGTCCGCGCAGTGTTCTGGGAACTGAACGACCTGACGTGGGCCTGGTACGTGTGCGACTACATCTGCGACTTCGTGTACTTAGTTGATATAGTTGTACATATGCATGAAGGTAAATCGCATACCTAAGTAAGTTGTTTATCGTAAAGTACCTCGTTCCTAATGCACACCGCAAGCGTCTGGATTGCCCTTCCGGCTTTCGTTTTCTTCATCAACTGTCTGTCGGTATATATTGTTTCTAGGTTTGAAAACGCACAGTACAGCTTTTTCAAATCTAGGGACAATATAGACAGCTGGGCGCGACCAACCTTTGGCAGCATTACTTATTAGGGGGAGAGGGTTATCTTGATTGAAAGCCCACTACGCATCTCCCTTGAAAAATGTTCGCCTGTGGGAAGATTTAAACAGTTCAGCCTCCTATATAGATAGGCTGATATCCTCAGCTAAACATGACATCGGAGAAAAGTGCACACCGCATATGCGTGGACTCACCCATATCTCGCTGATGCGCAAACAGAGGCGGATGCGTTTAGACACGCGGCTGTATTATTAGTGCGGCATATAAGGATCTCAAAACAGCGACCGATTGAAATGTATAGATTTTCTGCTGTTGCGGCGTATTGTTATAGAATTTTTTATTATTGCGAACTTTGAAAAATTTCAACGGGTTGTCCTCATTCTCTGGGACTTCAGTTGTTGTTCACACAAACATTTTAGCAGCAATTCTAATAAGAACGAGGACACTAGTTACAGTTGAACACACGCGTTTCTGCAAACTAACCGACGACGTCTCCATTTCTATTATTCCATACCCTTAGTATGTCATTTACACAGTAGTAGATTCGCCGTCGAGTGACACTAACAACAAAGTCTCAATCAACTGAAATTATGTTCTATAGCTTAATTTTATCCAAAAGTGTTCCGCAGGCGCTCCCAGTAACATAGCAGTAGGTACAGTATGTTAGTAATTCAGTCAAAATGGCTAGTTGCAGTTATTGCGACTTTTTTATAAGATTTCTTGACTAAATATATGGAACACAATAACTTTTGTCATTTCCACGGATTTTAATTAAACTACGGAGTACTATTACGCACGTCCTTATTGTACGACTTCCCATAATTACCACTTCATACAGAATGTACGACGAACTTCCGGTCCATCGGTTTTTGACGCTTATTCTATACGCGTAGGCGACTACGATTGCAAGCAAATTGCATGCTAAGGGTACCACGTAAAAACAGCTAAAGCGAAGACAGGCGAGGCCACCTGAACGCGTCAGGCCTGCGTCCGCACAGCGCACCGTGCTACCAATCACAAATTGCACTCATTTGAACACAAGCCTTGCCATTAGTTGCAAGACGCATTGACTTGGCCTTGCCTGGAACAACTGTAGGTTATTATAAAACTGCAGTTTGAGTTGTAATATATCAAATCTAATACTTATAAAGCTTAGCGGATCATATCGCGAATGTTCATATTTCACTGTACTTTCTTAAAGACCTTTTAGAATAATTTACTGACATGAAGCGGATAGCCCTGGTTAGAACTTCCGCCTCCCTTCCGGGGTGGCCGAGTACGATACCCAGCACGCTCTAACTTTCCGGAGTTATATGGGGGTTATACTAACATGGGTCGGTAAATGGGTTTAAATCTATTTAAATTAAAATATTTATAAACATGAATAACGTACGTACCATAGGTTCATTATAATAACCATTGAATTAACGTTAAATCAATATTTAATTTAATTATTTAAAATTTAAAGAATTGTTGGTATTCAAGAAAACAACCCAGACACTTAAATTATACTCCGGTTGACAGAACCATCCATTGCTCGTGGCCCGTGGTACGACACACATAACAAAATGGACTAACGGGTAGACATAATGATCTCGTGGCGCGCATGCGCATGCTTGCTAGCGACTCAGCTGTTATAATTATTGTAACACTGGTAAATCATGCGAAAAAGTACTTAGGTATTGAAAAATATTTTTTTTAAAAAGAAAACTTGTGGTCAAAGAAGTTTGTTTCCAGAATTTTTCCGATTAGCAGTACAAGCTCTTTCCTTAAATACCTTCCTTGTAAACTTATGTGTACGTTTTATATTTGGTATACGTAAGTTTGATCATGTGTTCCAATATCCAATTGAAGTGGCTACCAATTCTTTCTCTATCTCGTATCTTTATATTATTAGTGTGAAAAGTAGATGCATGTAATGGAAATCCGTACCAAACATGCTTCATGAACCAGAGGTTGACTGGAAGAGATCGCTACAAGCGATAAGGCCGCCTTTGCGCATATATATTTATTTACGTTTTGTTTTGTTTAATTTGTATTTTTTTGTATGTGCAATAAAGACTTTCTAAGTATCAGTAAGTAATCAACCTATAAATACGTATTTTTTTCATTACGAGGTACTTGTTGTGACAATAATTATAACAGCTGACTTGGAGTCCAACTTTTTTTCATTATTTTTTTTTTTTTAAACGCCGTTGTTACAGTCCTATCATTTAAATGATCCTTAAGGTGGATTTAATTATTATTTCATTGAATATCGTTCATTGGTAATTTGAAAGAAAAGGGTAATCTTCTTTCTTGTTCGGAATAACAATGTTATTTGGATTAATAAATTAACCAGTTTTTTTAAAGTAAAAACTATAGAAATATTTCCGTAAAGTTTTTAGTTTTTTTGTCCTCTTTTTAGGTAAATTTGCATTCAAATACTTAACTTTATGCGAAGGGCTTTGTAAGTTTGACGTGTGTATCTGTGGCATTGTGCTCCCGAACGGATTACCCGTTTTTGAATTGTTTTTATATTGTTTAAAAGGTGAATTAGTCGGGAGAGTTCTTAGCTATGTTTGCTGATAATCGGTCCAAGATTGCCGCCACCACAAAATAGCGGATTAGATACTTTTCACTACTCCTTTAATATGGATTAAAATCAGAAGGCTTACCAGTAGACCCTATACACTGGCTGCACTATACACTGTGACAAATTTCAAATTCAAACCAATCGCCACCACAAAATTGTGAATAAATTTGCTTTTGACAATTCGTTTTTTAAATTTAAAATTGATTATTCTTTATAGGAGATATTTTAATTGGTAGGCCCCAGCAGTAGGTCGTAATCCGGCGGTTCGTCGTCGCAGGCGGCCGCAGTGCAATCCCGGACAGGCTCGGCTGCTGTTTGTCGACGCGTTAGCTAAATTTGATGGCGAGGGTGCGCCGCGCGTGGGCGCCCGGGCCGCGCCACAGACAGCTACATTTAACTGACATCTTGTTCTAAATCAATTCTAGTAGATAACTAAACACCATTTATTTAGTTAAATTTTACATTACTGAGTTTTTGCCGCATTCTTTTCGTTAAAATCTGCCTTCGGAACAGTTGCTAGACTCACTACACATAGTTTCCAAAGTCCCTATATTTCTATAGAGTAAACCTACTTGGAACAAATGAATTTTCTATACGAAAAGTTTTTTTTAATCTCACAACGGTCATCATTATAGCCTTAGATAATAGTCACTACTGGATTAAAGGCCTCGACCGGTAGGGTTTGCCCATTGCAGTACACTCTAAAAAAAAAATGGTTATTCCTAACAAGATAGTGATTGTTGTGATCAAGCATCTTGATTCCATACGAGCCTAACAAGAACATAGATACATCAAATAAGATGATAATGATTGTTTATCATAATTCAATGGACTGGGCAACTGTATTGCTCCTATTATTGTTACTTAACTAAGGCATATTCTTAACTGATTCAATTTACGTACTTGTTTAAGCTAAATAATTAAAAATGATCTAATCATACAAAGAAGTAAATAATAATAGAAACAACGTATTTATTTGTTAGAATCAATGAACATACCTACATTGTTAGCTCAATCTATAATGAACTTGCTGCTATAACTAATCAGCTTTTGTTGTTATGTTTATTATCATAATTGTTATAATTTATATAACGTCAACTAAGAGAAAATCTCTCTTAGTTGGCTTTCTTTTTTTAGAGTGTAGGTGCAGGGGCGCGCAGGAAGGACACACAAACAAACAAAGAACCACACTTTCGCATTTATTATTATTTTGTATGTATTCTATGCAACTTTACGACGTTACTTGTTACGTAGCATATAACTATTGCTTCAACAAATTACTTAGTTCAATCTCATGACCGCATAGCCTTTGTTATAGGTAGCATTCGATGATGCAAACCATTCCGCCATATAGAGGCATCCGGGCGTTATCGGACAATATCTACAATAGCAGCTATCCACTTTGTTCTAATTCGGAAGCTCAATTAGGAGCAATCCTGATTGAAGCAAATCAATGTCCGTAGGGCAATTCCAGCTCGCCGGCTGTCCTGCGTCCATTCGCGTTAACCTCAAACATAATGGTGACAGTAACTAAGAATCGCTCAATTATTGTATTTATCTAATGATTTATGTATTATATAAACCGTATTTTTATTTATATTCAAACTGAAATTGGTATTTATTATCAATAAATAAAACTGAATAATCTAGTAACATGGCCATGAAAGGTGAAACGCCGAATTTAAAATTATGACGTCACGTCTTTTTAAACATAATGTAATCTCGAACTTAATTTCCAAATTATCAGAAACATGGAACAAAGAGACTTACTAAAACTCTAATTTTCTTATGACGTCACCAGTATTATATTAAAAAAAAACAGTATAATTTGTTATTTAAATCAACAAAGCCTTTAAATTTCTGCAAAAGTAAGATATTTCTTGAATACCCTCATCGGTTTGCATTTGCCATCATATCATAATCTTGGCAGGATATTTGACACTTATAACAATTAATTATTAATTAATTAATAATTAATTAATAATTAACAGCTATTTATGTTAATACTTCTTAAGTGCTAATATTTTGGGGAAATCCGGCAGATAAACACGCGCCATTTAAGACGCATAAGAGCAATATTTAAACTTAATGATACTGACAGTTGCAAACCGTATTTGAAGAAAAATAATATAATGACATTATACATTTATCATTGTTTTTAAAGTAAACTTTGATTTATTTGAAAACTGTAGCAGTAAAAGTCGTATAAGAGCTGACGTAATAAGAGTCACTTCCCTTAACGAATAAATGGGACGCGCCAAATTCTGTCGTTTAAGCGAAATTGAAGGAATTCTTGATGACTAAAAGTTACTATGCAATTAATGACTATCTCATAAATAAGGTGTGACATTATTTCGACAAGATTTTTATTAATATTTAAATTACATGGTTTGCATGCTGTTGAACGAATTTATCTAACGAGCTAACTATAATATTTAAGACCTGTATGCTAACCCAAATTCGCAAAAATAAATAAATAACTTTACCGAGAGATCATTGCGTCAACCTCCTCCCCCTTGGTGGGTCGTGCCAGTCAGAGGCACCTCAGGAATCTTCAGAACACTTGTACAACTCAATGAAAGAGACATGCCAGGTCCGAGAGTTAACTTTCCTGTAACTGCATTTTGTCCATGACCAGCAGTCTGTCTGAATTTAGGAATCAAAGTGTTACTTACCACTGCGGGTGCATTAGTGAGAAACGTCACTACCCCATACCCTATAACCACACTATTTAAACTAATTATTATTATTTATTTTGATATTTTCATTTTATTTTCTACTTAACATAGTCTTTGTAAGTAATTATTGTACTAACACGATAAAAGCCAAAGCCTGAAATAAATTAATTCAATTTTATTTATTTTATGTTTTTAGTTATTAAAAAAAAAAAAATCCTATAAATAATGAGGGCCTTAAATTTTGTTTTGTAGTCTACAAAAGTACGAACATTGATTTACATTTTGGTACACCAACACGTGTTCGACACTTAACCACTCTTGATGTTTTTTTTATAAAGATAGCTTCCAGAAAGCCTTAACTTAAGTTGCTTCAGGTTTTGTGTTATGATATGAGGGAGCGGCTGTAAAAAGTTTGACATAGGTAAACTCCGCTTCGTTTTTCAGGGTATCTTGAACAGGGACTGATGGTCCGAGACTCTGCGATGCTACGTCAGCACTATATAAGATCCGGTTTAATGATAATTGAAATACTTTCGGTGATTCCTACCGACATCCTGTACTACTGGTGGCGCCCAGGGTCGTGCGGCCATGTGAGTTGATTCTATAAACAATAATATGATTCGAAGAACCACCGGGAACTTACCTCTCCCATTGGTCAAAAAGTCCTTGACTACAGTCTCGCCAGATGGTATGTGACCTAACATGTTAGGGTTAGATACGCATTAAACCAAACCCCTTAAGGTTTTTAAGTGGCATCATATCGAAACACTAAATCACAGAACTTTTTGTTGACAGAGACAGACATCAGAGAGTAGAGTAAATTCTGAAATCATACATTCCAAAATTGCCTAATCCCAAATTTCGACCCCGGCACCTAAACTATACTACCCTTGCAATAGGCATGACGACAGATACTAATAATCGCTAACATTTTGTATTAATCTACTCATATACGATTAATGTATTATAAATAAATTATTTTCAATAAATAAAATGTAGCGAGCCGCCATGACAGGTGAAACACCTATTGACGTCACATCTTTATAAACATAATATTGTACCGCTTGAACTTGCAAAATCACTACACTTGTTATTTGCGTATACAAGTTTTTTGTGATTTCAAAATATCAATTGCTCAGTTTTGTGTCATAAATGCTAAAATAAATAATCTTTTGCTATGGAACAAGGCAGATAGCTCGACAAGGGCAGTTATTAAAACTAGTAATGATGCCTATTTAGAAATTAACAACAACAGCAGTTTGTAAACGTAAAGACACAAGTATTCTGCGCCAAACACAATACTCTATACAGGATTACTCCATAGAAGTAGATGAGTACTACTGCAGGGGCTTAGAACTTTCCCCGCGCTGCCGCTCCACGCGGGCTGGCAGGTTTTAATGTTTATTATTACTTCGCCCGAAAACACCGAACGAAATAAAGTTACGACATTCGAATGGAACTTATTTCAGAGCATCCTCTACGATTTAAATGAAAATCCATGAAACCCGCTGTTCAAATTTATTCCTAGAAGCACCTCGTCTTCTCCTTCACAACACTCTTTTTTATACAATCCACCCATATCTTCTTGAGTCTTTTACTCTTTCTCCTTTATTTTTTATCTAGAAAATTTATTTCCTTTCCCGGAATGACATGGCCATGCAAGCCTTTCATTTTTTTACTGTTACTCTCTAACTCACTTTATAAATTACATCACATTTATCTACCTGACGGAAGCGGTGATAGCCGAGTAATTAGGACGTCGGCTTCATTGTCTGGGGACCTAGTTCGAATCCCAGCACGGATCTGTTTGCGTTTGCGCTCAAAACAATCGAAACATCGCTTGCTTTAACGGTGAGGAAAAACATCGTGAGGTAACTTCAGAGTTCTGCATTATGTGCTCAAATGCGTGTGAAGTCCACCAATCCAGACTGTGTTGTGGGTGGAGACCCGTGCCCTGTAGTGGGCCGGTACAGGTGATGGTGATGGTGATGTGCCTCTAGGACTGCTTGCCGTGCCCCGTTATCCTACGGCTCAACCGCCTGCTGCACATCCCGCGCATGTGGGAGTGGTTCGACCGCACCGAGGCCGCCACCAGCTACCCGAACGCGTTCCGCATTTGGAAGGTGAGGAACACCACCACGACTCTAGTGGATCTCTAAAGTCATTCTTGACAAAACCAACTTTTAATCTACATTGATGCAAATTGTTACAGTCATTTTGTCTGGGTTAATAACTAACTTTTGATACTATAACTTGATATGTGCCAGGTACTTATAAAATAAAAGTTAGTAATAAAATAGTTTCTACGAGTTTTTTGTATGTGGTTTTTCACATACATACAAACTAACATATGCAATTTCAACGCCTTAGATACTTCAATCATTATAATAACTCAAGCTAAAACATCAACTACGGGTCGCAGCTTACTGCTAGTAATTCAGCAATCTTGCTCTTCACAAAAAATATGAAAATAAAAATACTTTTCAACTATATTAAACACAATTAACTAAAAAACAAAGCGGTGATAGCCTAGTGGTTAGAGCTTCGGCCACCCTTTCGGGGAGACCGAGTTCGACCTCCGGCACGTCGAACTTTTCGGAGCAATGTGCGTTTTTAAATTTAAGAAATTAAACAGTCAAGTGAAATCACTTTAACAGTGAAGAAAATCATCGCGAGGAAACATGCATGCCTGAGAGTTCTCCATAACGTTCGCAAAGGTGTGTAAAGTCTACCAATCCGCTCCGCATCCGCAATTTGAATTTGAATTTTTTTTATATATCGATGTTAAAAAAACTGTTACCTAAATAAAATGCAAAGATAAATATATTCTATAATTTACAGTCAGTGTCAATTTAAAAAAAATATACACAGTCTTGCAAATATTGTTACATTAATGTAATATTTGAATTTAGAATTCGTCATTCTCACGTGAATATTCATTTTGCTTTGATCACGCCATCCACGTTGTATTTGTAGAAAAATGTAATGAATACAGCGTTCAATTCCATGTTGCATATTTCACAAGATGGCTTAGGACTGTTAATTTAAAAATGAATTGGGTAAGGCCAGGAGGGGCAACTTCTTATGCTGTGAGCCAAGGCAAGTCTCCGAAAAATATCCCACGCAAAAAAATATGAACACATGTGAAGGAACAAGGATCTTATCTTGCACCCCCTCTCGTCACAGAAAGTAACGTGTTATACCTGTTCCCGGGTTGGTCTCTCCCACTTATTCCAGTTTATGTAATATCTATATATCGACGGCCGACTGGCGCAGTGGGCAGCGACCCTGCTTTCTGAGTCCAAGGCCGTGGGTTCGATTCCCACAACTGGAAAATGTTTGTGTGATGAGCAATAAGTGTTTTTCAGTGTCTGGGTGTTTATATGTATTTTCTAAGTATTTATGTATATATAATTCATAAAAATATTCATCGGTCATCTTAATACCCATAACACAAGCTACGCTTACTTTGGGGCTAGGTGGCGATGTGTGTATTGTCGTAGTATATTTATATATATATACAGCTTATGCTCTTATTAAAACTAAAAAATATAAAATGTTGATGGGTCGGTGAATACTTACAGGTTTTTCATAAATAACTGATAGCTGCGCTTACCTTATTAAAACTTGTACGCCGTTCGTTCGCTTGAGATCTCTCATGGTTACTAGCACGAAAGGGATATTTTACTAACAAAATATTGTAGTAAATATTTCAACATTTGTCATTATAAGCACGATTCTGTAGTTGATTTTTGGTGATTATGTTCATTACGTATTATTTATTCTTTTCATAGTCTAGTCGACAAGTTGAAAATGGTACAAAATAGAGATACTGCTCTTAAAATTACGTGCGATAGCTCATTGGATCCGGAATGACGTCTAGAAAAATGTGCTAAAAGCGTGTATTAGCACATAAAAAATTGCAAAAGTTATAAACAATTAAAGATGAAAAAAAAATGGCATTTCGTTTTTTGCCAATATTTCATAAACTATTAATAGTTAAGAAATTTCAAAAAAAGATTCTGAAAGAGGAGGAAATTTCCAATAAAAAACTCCTAACTCCCGGAACTCTATCTCCATTATTTATAATTTTAATTTAACGCTGAAGATAGGTCCGCGCGCGACATTTTTAGGTTGCGCGCGCGGCGTCAAAAGCGAGTACGGCACATTAATTAATTTATTTAAGGTATTGAATATTTTTTTTTTAATTTGAAAAAATTATGGTGTGTTCTGAACACTATAAATAATTCATTCCCGTTGGAAATTTTACTTAAAGTTAATTTTTCAACAAGTTAAACAATTGTTAACTAACGAAATTTTCTCGAACTACCGTCTTAATTGTAAGTGAAAAAAAATGTTTAAATAATGGTCGTAAAAAATTTTCGCTTCGTAGAGCCTTTCTTACATACATACTTAACAAGATCGTGCCATAAAAGTTAAAAAAATATTTATACTTTGTTTATAACAATTTTTTTACTTGAACAAAAACTTAAAAATCCAAGTAATGTTGGTAAAAAATTTTTTTTTTTTCTAAATCATCATAATATCGTTTTTTTATTAATACAAGATATTAATTGATTTGCAAAAAAAATTTTTCCCGCCATTTGTTGATAAATTTTTTATAAACAAATTGATTAAATCAATATTTTTAAAAAAATTTTTTTCACAACTTTATTACATTATAAATATAATGATTTTTAAAAAAAAAAATTTCCTTAATAACAATTTTTAATTGTTTATAATCGTTTTTTTTATATTTCTATTGTTTAAATAATTAGTTAAGAAATTATTTTTTTTCTAAAAATCATAATTGACAGTCCTCTATAAAGTAACAAAAAAAAAATTTTTTTTATTAACAATTCTATTGTTTATTAACTTACCAATTTGTTATAAACAAATTTTCAACGTTTTTTTTATTTTTTTTCTAAAACTTCTAAAATTAACAAAAACAACCATATATAACAAAGTATAAAAAAAAATTTTTTTCAATTTTTTATTGTACTTTTAAAAAACACGTGTTACAAAAGTTGCAGCGGCTGCTTCGTTTGTCTATTAAAAAAATGAAATAACTTTTAAACTATTAGAGATACAAAAATAAACATTCTAGTCGATTTTATAAACAGTTAAACGATCTTTTAAATAAATTATTCAAAAAAATTTTAGTTATTACTAATTTATTGTTACGCGCATTTGTTTATAAAAACTTATATTTTTTTCGATGTTTTTCGAACTTTCGTGACTCCTAACTTTTTAAATAATGCAGACACGGTTACAGACCTTCAAGACTATTTTGTTAAGTAATAAAATATATAAACGTTGTAGTTATTTATTTATAAATCATGTCATTTTTTAATTAATTATTGGCATTTGTCTCTAAATTTTTTTAATTTCATAAAAAATTAATGTCGATTACTATCCATTCGTTTATCACAAGCAAAAATTTATGCAAGCAATGTTAGGATATAATTGTATTGTTAAAAAAACTTTTGATTTTGATTAATAACAGAATTTTATTTGCATGAATTACAAAAATAATAAAATTTGCATTCTCATCTTCGTCGGTTGTATCGTCATCATCACTCTCTTGCAATTCAGCATCTTCTGTAGCATTCGTTGATTTTTTCTTTTGATTCTATTTTGTTTTATTCTTATGTGCATCGTACATCATCAGCTATTCTAGAAACGTATCTAAATATGTTGGTATATCTCCCTGAGCAGTCTCAAGGAAGCTAGTCGACGATGGAAATGTTTTGACATTGAACTGTGTACCTTTAATCTGCTTTCGTATTAGTTCAGCCGCAGTTCGAATTATACGAATGTGTTCATCATCTTTACGCTGCTCATGGTGCATATACCACAAATCATCGAGAGGTAAATCACCAGTTCCACAATATGTTACAATACTCTTCAGGCCCACCCCAGTAATCGTGATATCATTGCCGAAATGTTTTCGTAAATTACTGATCAAAGTTGATGGTTTTGGCTTGTATTCCATATTTTTTATCAATTCCGATAGTGTGAATTGGCATTCTAAATTGTTTTCAATGAAATGAAAAATAAATTTCAATGAACTTTCAAGTGGTGAATCTTCTTGATCACTTGCATTAGTTTTTTTTAAATCATTGAGACACGTACGATGATAACGCGCTTTTGCTTCTGTTAATGACTGTACACGTAAAATTAAATCTGTGACTTGACTTCCCAGTAAGTCATTACGCAGTTTTGCAACTTCTAATAACTTTTCTTTTACTTCGTAGGAACTTATAATACATTTTTTACGTATACTTTGATAATAATCTTTTTGGCAAATTAAACATAATTTTTTATAATCGAAAGTACTTGAAAAACTACGAGTTGATACTTCGGATGAATTAGAAGACCCTGTAGAGGCTTTATTTGCAACTAAATAAGCTACTCGACACTTCTCATGAACTTTAATTTCAGACTGACCTACCAATAGTTTATATTTATTGTCCCCTATTTTTTTTACTATTTTCACACATTGAACTTATTCCACGTTCTTTAACTAACGTCCACTCGTGAGAAGAACTAATGAGTTTTTTTTCACAAAGAAAACATTTCACTGAGAAGTCCATTGTTATAAAATATTAAACTGTTAAGAGAAAAATATCAAACAATCCTTCAGAATAAATTAAACACGTGGCACTTCAGTTAATAATATTTTATAGAAATCGATTTTACTTCGATGTACTAAAAATTCAATGTCTTTTTGATGGAATGAAAAATTAATTTCAACAAAACTTCATGCAATCACATCAATACTAAATAAAATTTTTTAATACACCACGAGGCTTATACACTGAACTGTTTTTGGTAACTGTAAGATCGACTATGAGCCACGTTTTCAACTGAAGCAGGTATAGACTATAAGCCACGTCAGCAAAGAAAGCAGGTAACAGAAGGGACAAGATTCAAAGGTCGGACAGAAAAAATGGGCTCTAAAAGAAGCAGCTGTTCATTGTTAAGTACAGAACTCGAAATAAATGATGAATATTACAAGACAAATAATAACTGTGAGAAGCGAGAGAACCGTAAAAGAGAAAAAATGCCAATAATTAATTAAAAAATGACATGATTTATAAATAAATAACTACAACGTTTATATATTTTATTACTTAACAAAATAGTCTTGAAGGTCTGTAACCGTATCTGCATTATTTAAAAAGTTAGGAGTCACGAAAGTTCGAAAAACATCGAAAAGAATATAAGTTTTTATAAACAAATGCGCGTAACAATAAATTAGTAATAACTAAAATTTTTTTGAATAATTCATTTAAAAGATCGTTTAACTGTTTATAAAATCGACTAGAATGTTTATTTTTGTATCTCTAATAGTTTAAAAGTTATTTCAGTTTTTTAGTAGACAAACGAAGCAGCCGCTGCAACTTTTGTAACGTGTTTTTTAAAAGTACAATAAAAAATTGAAAAAAATTTTTTTTTATATTTTGTTATATATGGTTGTTTTTGTTAATTTTAGAAGTTTTAGAAAAAAAATAAAAAAAAGTTGAAAATTTGTTTATAACAAATTGGTAAGTTAATAAACAATAGAATTGTTAATAAAAAAAAAATTATTTTTTGTTACTTTATAGAGGAATGTCAATTATGATTTTTAGAAAAAAAAAATTTCTTAACTAATTATTTAAACAATAGAAATATAAAAAAAACGATTATAAACAATTAAAAGTTGTTATTAAGGAAAAATTTTATTTTTAAAAATCATAATATTTATAATGTAATAAAGTTGTGAAAAAAAATTTTTTAAAAATATTGATTTAATCAATTTGTTTATAAAAAATTTATCAACAAATGACGGGAAAAATTTTTTTTGCAAATCAATTAATATCTTGTATTAATAAAAAAACGATAATATGATGATTTAGAAAAAAAAAATTTTTTTTTAACAACATTACTTGGATTTTTAAGTTTTTGTTCAAGTAAAAAAATTGTTATAAACAAAGTATAAATATTTTTTTAACTTTTATGGCACGATCTTGTTAAGTATGTATGTAAGAAAGGCTCTACGAAGCGACAATTTTTTACGACCATTATTTAAACATTTTTTTTCACTTACAATTAAGACGGTAGTTCGAGAAAATTTCGTTAGTTAACAATTGTTTAACTTGTTGAAAAATTAACTTTAAGTAAAATTTCCAACGGGAATGAATTATTTATAGTGTTCAGAACACACCATAATTTTTTCAAATTAAAAAAAAAATATTCAATACCTTAAATAAATTAATTAATGTGCCGTACTCGCTTTTGACGCCGCGCGCGCAACCTAAAAATGTCGCGCGCGGACCTATCTTCAGCGTTAAATTAAAATTATAAATAATGGAGATAGAGTTCCGGGAGTTAGGAGTTTTTTATTGGAAATTTCCTCCTCTTTCAGAATCTTTTTTTGAAATTTCTTAACTATTAATAGTTTATGAAATATTGGCAAAAAACGAAATGCCATTTTTTTTTCATCTTTAATTGTTTATAACTTTTGCAATTTTTTATGTGCTAATACACGCTTTTAGCACATTTTTCTAGACGTCATTCCGGATCCAATGAGCTATCGCACGTAATTTTAAGAGCAGTATCTCTATTTTGTACCATTTTCAACTTGTCGACTAGACTATCATATTAAAATAAAGTACAATACAATAGACAAAAATAAATAAAAGTGCAAGATTTTGTGAACTCTAAAAATACACGTTTGATATAAAACAAATAATTTGTTTGCTTTAAATTATCCGAAAAAACGCAAAACTTATTCCAGGTCGTCATGGCGATTTTAGTACTGATCCACTGGAATGCATGTCTGTATTTCGTCATCAGCTACGCAATCGGTTTTGGAGTTGATAACTGGGTTTACAACATAACCGGAGGGGAAAACGCGACCCTGGCCCACCAGTACATTTACAGCTTCTATTGGTCCACGCTTACCCTGACCACGATCGGCGAAACCCCGCAACCTGAGAACAACACTGAGTTCGTTTTTGTCGTAATAGACTTCTTGGGGGGCGTGCTCATCTTTGCGACCATCGTAGGAAACATTGGATCAATGATTTCCAATATGAACGTAGCTAGAGTAGAATTCCAGAACAAAATGGATGGCGTGAAGCAATATATGGCTTTTCGTAAAGTAAGCGGGGAGTTAGAAGCTCGTGTCATTCGATGGTTCGCGTACACTTGGAACGAGTCTGGGGCTTTGGATGAGGAAAACGTACTGTCCTCCTTGCCGGATAAACTTAAGGCTGAGATTGCTATAAGAGTTCACCTTGACACATTGCGCGAAGTGGAGATCTTCAAGGATTGTGAGCCTGGCCTCCTTGAAGCTCTAGTGCTGAAATTGCGACTACAAGTATTCAGCCCGGGCGATTCCATCTGCTGCAAAGGAGACGTTGGCAAGGAAATGTATATTGTGAAACGAGGAAGACTACAAGTTGTAGCTGATGACAAAAAAACCGTTCTTGCTACCCTCAGTGCGGGATCAGTTTTCGGAGAAGTGAGTGTTTTGGAAATACCTGGCAACACCACTGGGAATCGACGAACTGCTAATGTTCGCTCGTTAGGGTACTCCGATCTGTTCTGCCTTGCTAAGAAGGATCTGTGGGAGGCGCTCGGTGATTACCCAGACGCTATGCATACTTTGATACAACGCGGATGCCAACTACTTCGCAAAGTACGTTCATTTATAATTCAAATTTTAGGCCTCCTTCATAAGCACTTTCGTAAAATACAAAAAATGACACGTCTGTATGTTTGTAGTCTGCTAGGCGATTACCGACGCAATCGCATCGGAAAGCAAGTTCAACCGCGGAGAAGCGCAAGGAACTCGAAGCAGTTGCTTCATTCTCTGGTCACCGTTGGTTTGTCTTGTGATTCTACGTGTTTATTATATTTGCCTATGAACCACAACAAGTAATTGTTGCATTAACACTTACATTATAAAGTAAACTCTGTTTGATTTTTTGTTTATACGTTATAGTGTTTATGAGGTTTTTTTTTATAAGTTTATTTGTTTTTATTTGTTTATTTTTATGTTTTGCCCAAGCACAGTAGCAGCATGGTTTGCAACTGGAATCAGTTGGAGCGGATACGGATCATTTTATAAATAAAATTTTGTTCAAAAAAGTAACAAAAACTTTTGAAGTCACTACAATACGATAGTTGTCTTGGGGAATAAAAGTTAATTGACTTCTAGTTGTATCTTATGTAAGGGTCATAATCAGCTTTTGAGATTGTAAGACCGATGGCAAAAGACTAAAATGTTAAATTGCGCTGTTTATAAAAATCTATACAGCGATATTCCCCAAGTCTATATCCATAATTATGTATGTAATTTGGATCTGCGCCGAACTTATCAAATATTTTCTGAATACAAAGCAATTATGTATACTGCTCAGTGGTCTGATCGATGAACGGACAAAGGTACAAATAGAAAGACAGTTAGTCGAGTAAATATTGTTTATTTATTGACGTTTTACTAAATAGGTACATTTGGAACCATGTAGCTTGATTTTTAGCACGTAGCTTATTAAATATCACCAGTACCTACCTCACAATAATAAATAATTGAGTTTCTTATGATCTATAAGAAAAAGCAAAAGAGGAAGTGTAAGCGCAATTTAGGCGCATCACCTTTTTCTTTTCTTTGGGTTTGAGACCAAGGCTCAAGATTTCGTATTACGTTCTAGTCGCAACACACTCTTAACCAGCTCAAGTCATAAAAGTTTACAGTCCTCGTAAGAAGTTCAGTTGGCAGCGGGCATTTGTATCGCACCGCCTAAAATTATTGCGAATCCATTTGCGACTTTCCAACCACCCGGTTGTGAAGACGAAAGTGGACTTGGCCTTTAGGCGTAACAATATTGAAAAGATAAGGGCAAATTTGTTAACCCAAGTAAACATTTGGCCTGTACCCTTCAGCCAGTGATTTGGATTAACATCGCTTTGCGCGCAAATAATGCTTTGGAGTGTTCATGGTATTAAATAAAAACTATAAAAAGGTATCAAATTAAATTTACAGGACGGCTTACTTGATGAAACTGTATTTAAAAACGCCCAAACTAACGAGAATACTGTTCAACAATCAATTAAACAACTTCAGGTGTCTTATGAAATAATTCGGTCCCGTTACGAGAGATTTGTGGCGGAGGTCGGCGCGAAGCAGGCCGAAATATGTGAGCGGATCAACCATCTCTTCCTGAGGTGAGTTTACTGGAGTCAATCAAGAATGCAACTATACCTCATTCGTGTTAAGAGAATAGGGTGTCAACACACTAAATATAAAATTATCTTTATTTATATATACTTTATGATTACTCCTCCAGTAGTGGAGTGTTTTTGATGATTTACTATTATCTTAACCCGAATGGACTACTTAGCCCTGCAATTATTATCCGCACTCAGCACACATTCTAGCCCGTAGTAACATTGAGTTATATAATTAGAGAAGACGCCACTTATCACTACAACTTATCAGTTCTTGAGCGCGCGAAAGTATATTGTACCTACTAATAGTGCAACTATGACGAATCAATAAGTTTGGAATAGCGCTTCTATACATTACATAATTCTATGCGTAGTAGAGCATTTATCCATTTGCAATTTTAATTCCATGTTTGTGTAGTTACTTCGAACTTACTTCGAACGAAAATCATTTGCATGAATACTTGTTAATTATAAAATTATTTACTATTCAAATTATGTCCATATTGTATTGTATAATATAATATTATATTGACGGGCTGGTAGCATCACTGGGCACTGGCCTCCTCTTTTACGAGAGAGGCTACGACCCTCCACGCTCCAGGTAGGCAGTTTAGCGATTGTCGGTGGCAACAACCGGGACCAAAGCGACGGCTCTGACGGAAAATTATCTCATCTCCAAGCTACAGGGGAATCAAAGTCAAAGTCAAAAGTCAAAAATATCTTTATTCAAGTAGGCACATAGGTGGCACTTTTGATGCGTACATTACATGAGTATTACACAATAGTGAGATGATGGCGATAAGTCGATAACCATATCCGCAAACTTAAAACTAAAGCTACGAGGGTTCCAAACGCGTCCGGGTCTAAGAAGAAGCCCACAACAAACTTTGCCGGGTGTTTTATTTTTATTATCACCATCTCACATTGTCATTTAAAATTATTAGAAGAGCAACCTGGTTAGAGCAATCATTCAAACCCAAGCTTTATTATCGATTACTTAGTCATTTATACTACAATAGGACATTTCTATAAGCTTACGTTTAATACAAACTTTGAACTTTTTAAGATTTATCACCAAGATTTCAATGGGTGGTTCATTGTAGAATTTCCTTTAAACGAATTATGAATTTTATGTAAACTAGTATATTGCACTGTAAGTTTATTCTTACTTCTAATGTTTAAATTATTGCAGTTACATTTTTTCTTAAATTTAGAAAAGTTTTTATGAACATACATTAAATTTTCAAATATGTACTGACTATACACTGTCATTATTTTAAAATCTTTAAATTTATCTCTCAATGACTCTCTCGGACCCATTTTGTAGATCGAACGCACAACCCTCTTTTGCAGTATGAAAATAGTGCTAATATCAGCAGCATTACCCCATAGTAAAATTCCATATGACATGAAGCTGTAAAGTAACTATTTTAGTTACTTTACCAGCCTAGCAGTTTCTACGTCGGTCATATGGCGTCATATCTTCTTTACCGCAAAGGCAGCAGAACTACGCCTGTTTGCTAAATTATTTACATGAGGGCCACATTGAAGTTTAGAATCTAACGTTATTCCTAGAAAAATCGCTTGACCGAAAGACAAACTCTTAAAAGAAAATTGGTCCTGTAACCCATTAAACAGTCTTATTAATCAGTTTAATTTAACAGATACAAATTTATAGTTTGACATTTTATATTGATAATTTGACATGAATAGAATAATCTTTGTAATTTTCATGTATATCTTGTGATTTCTTTATTGCCGATTATTAGATTAAAGCTAGTACTATTATAGAAAGTAGAAATTACTTTAAAAACATATATTTTTTGCATGCCATCTAAGTTGGATTGTGTGTTCCTTATATTGTATCTACCAACAATGTAAAAGCAATCAGTAAATATACGATTTGAATTGGATTGAATTCTTATGGCCACAAATATTTTCATCTGCTAATGCATTTTAGAACAAATAGTAAAAAGTGCTTTAGGTATTTGGAACTTATACAATCATCATCAAATCAACCGATGGACATCCTAGAATACAAGTAAGTAAAATACCAGCTAGTGGGAGTTGGAGTTGCACATTAAGGGCTCCGTACAATTAAATATATACAACGTGTAGCAGAATCAAATATAAGAAATAATATTGTAGGTTGCATAAGTATATTTCATAAGGAATCACCCTGTAAATATATTAAATCAAAAGAAGTATATTTATTTTCCATACAAACGAATTCAAAACATTCTGAGTGTTAACTTGTGACAACCCTATTGAAAATAAAAGGCTAACACTGGCATAGTACCTACGCTACGCGACGCGTACTTAGTAGAGTGACATGATGTTAATTTTGCAGATGATTTTAGCATGTATGGCAGTTGTTTCCTCCACAAGTATTAGGTTTTCGGTTTCACAGATAAGTCTCAGAGACAGTACATTATGTAAAGCTAAAGCCGGTAAAGTATTATTTTGTATAGTATTTTATTTTCGTAAAGTATTATGGTCAAAATAAATAGATTTGAGGAGCGTAAAAACCAATACAAATAATAATGCTTGCATTGAATTAAAATAAATATTTAGTAATTTTGTCAAAGTCATAGTCAGAAATATCATTAATCAAATAGGCTCATACACTTACTAATTTTTGTAACAAGAATATTTTAATAATTTTGCTCACACACGTTAGGCCTCTGTAGCCCGGGGGTCCTGTATCATTGATACGGCTGATACGGCGGTCGCTACGCCCCTGGGATAAGAGCAAGTAATATTAGTTATTATTTTTCGGAAGGCCATGCGAGTGATATACAAAGAACAATGAACATTCAGCTTCGTTTTCTATGTTCTCCGACAACTGAGAAGAATGCTCCGGTATCGGAGAGCGTATTTTGTGTTTAGTGATGTTTGCAATCATAACCCAGAGGAAGTGGCGTGCACAGGGTTTTGACCAGGGTACGTATAAAGCAGGTACATGGCATAAAATGGAAATGTTCCCCTCCAATATGACTTAAAATAATTTGGGTATCAGTGCTTTTGTGCATGTATGAAGTGCACACCACTGCACACAGGTCTGTGTGGTTATGGCGGATTCTAAACTACAGCTTAATATTCGTTGCTCATTGTAGCCTTTTCAGTTTTAAATTGCTTTATGCAATGCGACGTAAAACTTCAAAACTCACACAGATCGGAACGGGGCAATGTTACACCGAATGCCCCGCAGCCGTATTCTGTGTGTCATACAATTAATCTCCCGATCCGCCCTGTGTGTTTAGTTCTTTTTCTAAGCAAAGCGAAGGTAAATGTAAATTTTTATTTGGCTTCGATCAATAGTACTAACTATACTAGATTTTATGTAGTCAGGTGACAAAGAGTGTTTGTAAAAAATAAGCTTTCAAGAATTGGTATCCTGTTTACGATGTTTAATTAATTTTTAAACATAGGTAGGTATACTAATTTACTATAAAAACACAACACTATTTTTGTTAGATCTTGTATAAGATTGCGTATTTTATTGATCGAAGGTGTGCAATGTATATTTTAAAAGTTTTGCGTACTGCTGACAAGATGACTGTTTATATTTATTACGTACTGTAGGATATGCTAAATGCGAATAAAAAATCATTGTCAGCGACACCACCAAGCGATACCACCCAGATTTTTGACACAGAAGGCTGTTCTATATATTTTCGTGCAGTTAACTACTGTACCTAAGGCATGAGTTCGTTGGACTTACCTTTAATATATTCATATACCTACGACGACATTGAAACCGCAATAACTACAACTCGCCCGCCTAATTTTATTTAGCTCTCAATAATAGACGTAGACTTTCTCAATAATAATGTTTTGTAATTTCATATCAGCACTTTGATGAGTGGGTTGCTACGGTGGTTTCGTTAGTAAACTATTTTTGGCAGCGACTATTTTTTGGTGGTGTGGGTGTAAGTTGAGTGTGAGTGAACCGATGAGTGACACTCATGAACCGCCAATAGTTAACTGCAGGAGTCATCCCTTTATATTAAAAACATTGTGAAGGGTGTTATTAGGTATTTCTGCAATGTTTTTCCTTTACTTCCTTAAATATCGCCTGCTGCGTAAATCATTTTACATTTTATTGTATTCTGTAATAAGAACTAATTTCGTATGTGGGAAAAGATGATGATGCAAAGGTGAAGCAGAAGTAGCTAGTTACTAACCAAAACCAAATGGCGTTGCGATGTGTTGTTGGACTATTGTGTTGAATGTGTGGTGCCATGTCCGCTACCATCAGAGAATAACGTTAACCATGCAAAGAGTTTGTTAACTGGCATGGACAAATTGAGCCTGTATAATAGGGCAAAAACCAATACAAGATCTTTAAGGCCAGTCTTGTAGAGCTAACCGGGAAAGTTCTTGAAAGCTATAGTTCCCAGGGTATCATGACCCAGGTTAAAAGCAAATTTGACTCACCCAGTCTAGACCTCATCAAGTATCGTAGAGGCCATAAAATTAAATTAATATAATACTTTTGTGTTGAATAAGAAATACCTACTAACACTACTTTTTAAGTCTTCTTTTGTGTATGTTAATACGGCTACGGTTTTGGCGTTTGTATAATTATATATATTGTGTATTTATAATTACGATTTCAATAATAATATAAATTTTTAAAATTGTTGTATGGAAATATTACTATTGCAATCTATGGGTTCCTCGCATTTATCTTTAAGTATAACAGTTTTCACAGAATTAAGAACATACATAAACAGTGTACACGGCTAATATTGAAGCATCAATAACCACTCCACTTTAGATTGGTTACTCTTAATAAACGGTTAGTCATTTCATACCATTTAGCAGTTGACAGTATTTTTAATGTTCTGAGCGTTCACTATAAAATGGGAAAATGGGAAAAAATTTATGTCCTAGCAATATTACGCGGATGTAAGGAGAGACGTGCGCGGGACGTTTTCACTGTCTTTGACACCACGCACTGCATACAATAATGGCTAAATGAGGGTTCTGTATGTTCTTATTCTATGACAGTCTTGTTAATTTGTAAATATTGTCATAGATTAAGTTACTAAATAACTTTAAACTAAGAACAGATTTTAAATGTCAGTCTTAAGCATAGATCGTCTATAGTTCTAGCTAAGCTTCTATTGAGTATAACACCAAGAACACTGATCATGTAATTCTAATATTATGTAAAACAATTTTCAGATGTACTACCCCCACCGACGAGGATTCTGATCAGGACTACGTCACCACTTACGACGACTTTGCAAACCAGACAGAATTCTCGCTCACCTACCCCATCGACAGTTTTGAGATTGTTCGGGGAGTAAGCCCCGTCGGGTTTCCACTCCAAACCTTCAACATTCCTCTGCGTGACCGCGGCCAATCCTCGAGGTCCAGCGCTCAGAGTGCCCCCGGGCTCGTGCGCGCCAACACCGTGCCACGCTGCAAGTACCACGGATGTTCTCGGCCGCGCTACTAAGCAAAAGATGAAGAGCGGGTGGCAGTTTATTTCATTTCGCATCGTTAGGGCAGATGAAATGTTTGTTTTCGTACGACATATTTAGTACGGACATCTCGTACAATCGCAAATGCAACAGTAAGACAGAACAAACGCTCATCTGTAACCACCCTAAGCATATCCGACTGAATTTAGTTTTTACTCCACATTTACTTTTATTGACACCAAAGGAGATGCAGTAAAAAAAGATGGAGACATCTCTCCTCTCTATAAAGGAATCTATTTGTGATCTTAGCAATCTAATACAGGCGATGGCCTGTAATAATAGATTGATCTAGGCATACTTGCAGTTTTATGTTTACCGCGATGTACGCAAACCTTGATAACTTTATGATCGATTAATTTAACATGAACTATGCAAGTTGCTTCTAAGCAATTTGGTAGCTTAACAATTTGGGTAGATAATATCTGTATTACATTTTAATGTTGTATCTCAGTGTCTATGTTATAGCATCGAATAGTATTCTAACGATTTATTGCTCACAGCAAATATTAGATAACTTTTGGATGAAGGCTCCGCGGGAAAAACAAAAAATGTTAATTTTTAACATGCCATATTTTTGCTATATTTATTTTTATATGGACGATGGAGATTTTAAATATGAAGAAAAAAAATGGTAACAAGTTGATAGCATTTCTTTATTTAGGAAAAAAATAGAAGGCTATGCTTATTTCATACCTCATAAAAAATATTTTTTTTTTGACATTCCTTACTTTTCCCGAGAAGTCTTCAAACCGTACTATAGGTACCTATTTAACCCGTAAAAGCGGTTTTTGAGCTATTTTAACTTATTTAAATAAATGTTTAGATAAATGCCTTTGATCAATAAAATACTGGATAGTATTCTGTCGGTCGTCAAAAAGTGTCCGTGAAATAGAAGACATCCATGATTTGGAAATTTATTTTCGTATCTTCTTTGCGACTGCGAAAACCAATGTGAGGTGAGGTATACCTACTAATCAAACGTACAAAAACAAAGGAAACGAAATATTTTGCTTCAAGATAATTATGAGTAGATATAGACAAAAGATGGACACTTTTTCTCTTAGATATTATCGAACTGCATATCTAGTACCTTTTTGATCAAAGAAAAATATACATATTACATAAGTGTAGGTTCTATAATAAGTATACTTATATATATTTTTTAGAAAAAGTATTTCCTAACCTATATTTTCTACCTACCAACTAAAGCCAAATATTTTATAACAAATATATAATATATTAAACATTTTATTTACCGACCACATATTTAAAAAGTCACTGTACTTAGTTTTTGAATGATGTATGTTGTTTGAGGAAAAAAGTTTTGTGTGTTTTAGCTACCGAGCACACAGACGACGCACATGTTGGAGGCATTACAAGTCACAGCATCGAAAGGGCGTGTAATACAAATAATACGGAATACGCATTATTGAGACAAGCGCGGACCATATTAGACTGCAGTATCACTTATTATCAGGTTGCAGTCAGTCATAGATGTGGGAAAAAACCGACCGTAAGGAAATAATGTCACATGCAATTACGTACTTATTTTATAGTAGTATACATTACTATAGGACGATAAAAATGCGTAGAAAAAATAAAAATCAAAATAAAATTATACCTATTTTTTATAACTGAATATGAAATCTAATTTAGTTATCATTTATTATTAAAATGATTTAATATCACTTCATGGTCAAAATGGATACTATTTTTTGTATTTTTAACCAAGCTTGGCATTCGTAAGCACTAATATAGACTCTGTGACCATTTCTAGCCCCGCCTTCTATGTGCTTGGTGCTTAAAACATTCCAACTTAGGGCAGGGCCCGGATTCTCTGTGGCATTGTAATTATTTTAACAGCGCGACGACTCGAAGACCCCATATTGTGGTAGTCAAACTTTCAAAGTTAAATATTTCTTAATAAGTATACTGTATACTTTGAGGACCTAAATAGGATTTTTTATAAAAATTGGTGATGCTCGTACCGCTTGTACTTAAAATTAAATCTACGAGGTCTCCAAATAGCCCTGCTCTTTTAGAAGATCGGACTTGATTGGGTTATATTTTTGCGAATTTAGTCTCTTAATGAAGCGGGAACTGAGAAAAATTTAATTCGCAAGCTTCTTCCAAATTGTGGTTACCACACCTAATAATGAAATAGAGAACCGGGGCCCTGATTTTTCAATCGTAAAATATTCTTTAAACTGAGGAACAAATTCTTATGATTGAAACATAGCCCCTAAATGTTTAGTTTTGTGTACCTAAACGTAAACGTATAACCAAGGCCGTTAACAGGAGGGGAATTTTGGTTTTGGTCTTAACACATTTAACACTTTTATATTCGTAGACAGTAGTTAACTTTAATATTATCGTTTTTTTCTGATCTGTGATACGCTAGTTGGATTTTACCGGCAAGAGGGTAATCGAAATGTAATGTAATGTTAGTAAATTAAATGAATTATTATTACACATTTCGTTGGATTGGATTTTTCTAGTTACTCGTAATGTTTGGTCCAAAGCTAGGACCCCTCAAAAATGCTTTCCTAGCTACGGCCTTGCGTAGAACTATTGAAATAAGCTACGCTTTGATGCTTTAACATTTATAGAAAAAGTATTAGCAATGTATTTTATAAATAATGTTGAATTGATGTAAAACATCGAAAGTTGCGCCCGAGCGGCCAACATAACCCTCTTACAGATGTTCCTGACTGAAACAATTGAGCCGTCTCTATTTTCGAGAAATTAAAAAAAGGCATTTTTTAAATAATAAGTTGTCGCCGCGGTAGTCGAGCTTTTTGCGAAATAAGCATGGCGAGATGTATGGAATAGCTTGTTCCGGCCCGAAGGGCGTGCTTGCCGGTGTCACTGCAGGCATTTAAGGCAGTTTGATGGACACAGGGCGCCACTTTGGAGGACGTAGTTCTTGTGTGCCCTGTGCAGTTTTCTCTGTTTATAGGCGATGGTCAAATTAACATGACGGGGGCCACCTGATTGGTGGATCAGTTATTACTTAAAAAAAAAAATTAAGATTACATTTTCAAGTAATATGCGTGGCGGCACAATTGTTTCTTTTCATGCACTTTTTATAATAAATTGTTATGATTTTTAGAACTAAGAGCTCTCCGTAACAGCTGCGCAATTCCGATTGACATACCTTATAATCGTAATAACTCGTATTGAAAATGTCGATCGGAAATTCGCTTGTTTATTTACAGCAATAGTGCACTTTGTGTAAGTTTTTAAGCAAAGAAACGTCACGTTTGCTTTAACGTTAATCTGTCATTTTTAAATACTATTTTGATAGAACATACTGCTTTTGATTGTTTAAATATTTACGCTTGGTGCTCCAGAACCCTAACAAATTGTGATGGTCATATCAAAACCAATAAAGGTGCCATCCATTTTTGTGTATTTTTGTTACACAAAATATAACAATATTACATATTTATTAATATTTGAATAAATTAAAAATGAAATGACTTAGTATAGTCCACGAGTCGGTCCCTACGTACTGTGGTAAATATTAGCATACCGCGGCTTTAAATCATACGCTATCAATCCTTTGATTATTACCCTCATTAATAAAGTAGAGCTAACGCCTGCCTACTTAATAGGTAGCTTATATTGAATATAATTTTTTATGGTACTTTACCCTTTACCTTCGTGTCTTTACCAACCGGAGGGCGTAGGTCATTCTGGGCAGCCCACTGTCTCGCATTTCAACATTCTGTTAGTACTCATGTTAGTTTGTAGCTTGTCTTGGAATGTGTGTGGATGCAGTTGTCCGACCCTTCATTGTACTTAAGCACTTCCGATGGTAAGTTATTCGTAACATTTGATTTTTTTATAAAATACTTTGAGTAGGAACATAATATATTTGGACAAATTAGTAGGGAATGAATATTATGTAATAGTTTAAGTATTAATAATAATTTGTGTATTAAACATATTCATTTACGTAGAAATATGTACAAGATAGTTTGGATTTTTTTTTTCAAATTCGTTATTAGTTATTTATTTAAATTATTAAATAAATTGATGTTGGCAATTAGAAATTTAGAAAGTAAGAGAAAGTAGTTGGAATATGTATAAGAATAGTTATTTATTCATTTTCGGAAATTTAGCTATTAACAGTCCAATGTATTTTATACAATTAGGATATAGGATAGGTATTTTACTTAGTCGCAAGAGTTACCCACCTAAATAATTTACGATTCAGAACGCCAAAGAGCCTGGCGCTACTAAAATACATGAATACTATGCAATAACCCGAGCGATTCGAGTGTTGACTCTTACGATTTGTGTGTCATTTTGTGCTATAGCAGTATTTACCGAAATCTAATAATGATATTGTAACTAACTGTAATTACGTTACTTCGTTAGAAGAATTACGATTAAATGTTTTACTCTGTCTGACTAAACGATTATTCTCGAATAATTTATTGAATGTATAATTATAAGAATAACAGAAATATACTTGTGTAGATCTCTCGATGTATTCAAACTTCAAAGAAATAGAGAATCAAAATATGTAATACTGAAGTTTAATTTCGTGTTTTCTGATACATACCTACCTAAGTTATCCAAAGAATCATATTTAGACACCACAGGATTACGGAAAAGTTATGAACTCCCTTAAAAATGTATGACGGCCAAGATACAGACAGACAGACTAAAATTCAATCAAAAATACACTTTGAAATTATTTCACAAAACAGCCACAGACGATTTGACCTGAAAAAATCTCACTAAGTAAAAATGCCGATGTGACGCTTTCGTTATGGGAAAGGGAAGTTTAAACGAAACGAATATAAGTTAATTTTGACATTATATTGTACAAAAATTTGTATGGAGGAAACCCGACAGCCGGGGCCCGTCCCGCACGATGTCGAACCCGTGTGCACCTATATTGAAAAACGTCTCCCAAAACCACGTCGCACGAGGCGCGCCGGGGCGGTCGGGCTTGCTCCAGCATTCATATAAACAATAAATAAATAACAATAAATTACTAGTGTACGTGTAAATAGCTAGGGGTGCGGGGCGAATGCCGCGCTCTATCACAGAGGGGTGCGCCGCGCCGGCGGCAGCGGACACCGGCATACCATAGACAAGTGCTTGACTACAAGATGGTGCCTCGTAGACCTCTAAAAAATGCCCGTACCCTTTTATTTCCACTTCGTAGTGCGTGGCGCGGGCCTGCGCTCGACTACAACCACGACGCTCCGGGCGGGGCAGTCAGCACGTACACGCTCGTCTGCAGTATGCGTGCGCCGCCGGCTGCGGGCGGGGCGGCGTCGGCGGCGCGGCTCACTCGAAGAGCCGCCGCGCGTAGTGCCAGATGCGGAAGAAGTACTCGTCCCGGCGCAGCAGAGAGCCGCGCGCGTACGAGCGGATGTCGGCGTCCATGTTGTGGTCGCGCAGCCAGGACGTGGTCTGCGTGCTGAAGGACGTGGGCTCCGTGGCCTCCGTCGCCTCGCCCGGGCCCTCCGAGCGCGCCGAGTCTGCACACGTGGGGCCGTGTTAATAACAACAATAACATTCTTTATGGTTAGCCCTTGACTGCAATCTCACCTGCTGGGAAGTGTCGATGCAGTCTAAGATGGTAGCGGGCTAACCTGTTACCATACTCCCGTATGCTAGTCACACCCCAATCGGTTTCTACGCGACATCGCACCGGAACACTAGATTGCTGGCATATCGTTTTGATAGGGTGGTAATTTAACCACGCCAAAGCCTCCTTCATAAACGGGACCAGAGAAAATTCAGAAATAACAAATTCCCGAATAGCCACAGCCAGGAATCGAACCCGGGCCCTCCTACTTAAATTCAAAGCGGTCACTGTTGCGCCACGGAAGTCTTCAAGCGAGACTAAGTTCAGCAGGGGACATCAGTTTGTTACGATATCAAATATCTATTTATTCAAATAGGCGTATGGAAGACACTTTTGTTACACATATTTTTTTGACATGGTAGTGGGATGATATATATTCGTATAATTATAATCATCTAAAGCTTCCAAAATCGCCGCGCAAAGAAGGAAAGCGACAAACAGTCGGGAAATTTTGAATGCTGAGAGCTGTATAGAAACGAACATTCAACTTAATTCGCTATAATCCAATACAAGCGGATACATTTGTGGGGTATGTTGGCTCCACCGCGGACTGTAGCGACTGTGCCCGCGGTAACGACTCGCGCACGGCGCTCACCTTCTCCGGGGAGCACTTCGAAGGGCTCGTGGGACTCCAGCGGCTCGCTGGCGCCCTCTTCGTTGACGGCGTACACGCGGATGGCGTACGCGCGCTCCTCCGTCAGGTCGCGGATCTGGAAGCGCAGCGTGGCCGCGTCCACCTCGCCCACCTGCGCACAGCCGACACACATTTCACTACCTTCTAACTCCCACATCCTAAAGCCTCGACTAAGCTAAGCCTTTAAATGAGCACCGTAGAAAGGTTTAATCAATCAGAATATATAAAAGTTTTTGAATCTTTAGAATTTGGAAGATGTTTTAGACATCTCTGTCCCCAAGAAGCTGAAGAGCCTAGCAGTTATAGCCTAGTATTTAGGATCCTGGTTATTTATGTTTCTTTGAAGCTTATCATTTTTTTTTTTAACATTAACGTCCAAAGAAAACATTGTGAGGAAATCTGCATGCCTGAGAGTTCTCCGTTATCTTTTTAAGGGCGTGTGAAGTGCATCAATCTGCACTTGGCCAGCGTGGTGGTCTAGGGCTTAGTTCTCACTGTGGGAACAGAGCCGTGCCCTGAGGGGGTCGGTAAGGGGTTGGTATGATGATGATTACGATTCCCTATCACTATCCGTGCCCTGCGTAAGACACGAGCTGTCACAAGAAGCTCTACAGCTAGACACTACTGTTATGGTGTTAATATCGTGCGAGTGGTCGTACCTGCATCCACATGGTCTTGCGCATGTCCCGCACCGCCACGGTGTAGCGCAGTATCGGCGAGCCGCCGTCCCATTCGGGCACGCCCCACGCCACCGCCGCCACTGCGCCGCCCAGCGCACGCAGCTCCAATGGACCCGTCGGCGGGGACGGCACCGCTGCGGGGACAACACGCATTTACGTACACGTATACGCGCACGCACACAGTAACGCGCGCACGCAAATGTACAATATATATAGTATAGCGGCAGTAATAAGCATGTACTCACTCGCGTGCGTCACGAGCCGCACGGGCTCGCAGCAGGCGGGCAGGCCCACGCCCAGCGCGTTCTCAGCAGACACGCGGAACTCCAACAGCCGCCGGGCGCGGATGTTCTCGACGCGGTGTTGTAGCGTCGTCGCTTGCACCGTGACCACCTTGCGCCACGTCTCAGCCGACTCCGCCGCAGCTGTCTCCACCTCGCGGCACTCCACTATGTAGTCTGCGAACATAACGCGCGTTGTAGGATGTACCCTGACTAGCTGTGGCGTGCACAGGTGTGTGTTTTTGACCAGGGTAGAATAAAGAAGGAACTCCTTTATGAGACATACAAAAATATGGTAGGCAGTGCTTTTGTGCTTGTATTAAGTGCACGCCTCATCTCTGCTGATTAGGATTGTAACCAGTTCTCACTTTTTTTCTGCCGGGGGATAAAGTATAATATCATTGTATTAACGCATAATTGCACTCATAAGAACTGAAGCAGCAGTACGCCTAAAATGTGACACTTGCTCGCAACCGAGCTGAGTGTGTATATGTGGAATACAAGCATTTTAAGAGCTGGTACACGCGAGACGCTGCTGGCACCATTTGACGAGATGTTCCGGCCGTAATTTCAAATTAGGTTGTACTCACTTGTAAGAGGACTGCCGCCGTCGAATTCTGGTGGCTCCCACTGCAGCATGACAGATCGCGATGTGACACCGCTGGTGCGGAACCGCCGAGGCGCCGCCGGCCGCGCTGTAAAAGACAAACACTTGTAATGTACTTTTTTTGTATTTTCATTCGAATTTCATAAATTTCCTGCATAATCATAACAAGGACGGCGGATTATGGCACTGTAATTCTAATAATAGATAAAATAAAAAGAATTTTCTTTCGAGAACGAGTTAAACCGATGGAATTGAACACCGTGTCCATCACTCGTTACAACAGTAACGAGTATCTATTCCAAGCTTTTGATTCTGTCGTTACAAACTTCGTTATAGGCTTATACTTTAAAAGACCAGCATGCATAAGTAGGGCCGACCGATTTTCCTTCAAATTCTTTCTTCGTTATTATTTTTTTATGTTTGTTCGAGAATAACCCTGTCATTTATAAACTGATTTGGAAAATTGTTTTTTTTTGTTTCAAAGGAGTTTTTTCAGATATAAACAAATTTTTAAATTTCATAAACTTGACAGCAAATCAATCTCGATTGTTGGTATCGTATAGTAATGCATTGTTAACGCAATTACAGACACATAACAACACACCTCTACCCTCGAAAGTGTTACGCAGATGTATTCAGTATATACACATACAATTTCTATTAAGTTAGTAGTAGCTGCATATATTTTCGCGACTGGCAGCTCGAATAATTAGCATAGGTATTGTATTCAAGCTTGATTTAATTTATTATAATTCATTTTTTTGAAATGTCTTTTATGTTTTTGTAAAAAACAAAAATTGTGTGTGTACTTGTACACGCGTTATAAGTTATACTTCTTTGGCGTAACAAGCTAAAATTCTTTTCAAAATTTTTATCTTTAGTCTTATTCTTCATTTGTAGAAAAAAGGTATTTAATACAATAAAAAGTTTTATTATAACGCATTATCTAGTTAAGTGAAGTTTATTTAAATATCAAAAAAAAATATTTCTCAACAATTAAAGAAATGGACAAAAGAAACATTATGAAATTTAGAATTTTTGTCCATTTCAATCAATTAAATCACCGGAATGAGCCCGCAGACTGTGACAATTGAAAGTGTACACTGTCAAACTTTATAGCTAACTTCAGAGTGTCGGTTTTTTTGTGACTGTGCGCGCGCATCGTAAATATTGACTCTCATCACTTTTCCGTAACGCGCCAAAAGAAGTTTAACTTCAATAAACTATTTTTTGGCTTTACACTCGTCGCAGTTTTGCCTCTGAGCCAGGCTCAGGGTCGGCACTCACTCGGTCCGTCTCCGGGGGCGAAGGCCTGGTCGGGCGCGTAGGGCGGCCCGACGCCCACTTGGTTGCGGGCGCAAATGCGGAAGCGGTACGAGTCGTGCGCCTGCAGTTTGTCGACGCGCGCCTCCGTGCGCAGCGCAGTGGCCGCGAGGCGCCACTCGGCGCCCACGCGCGCTTCCACGCGGTAGTCCAGCACGGCGCAGCCGCCGTCCGACTCGGGCGCGTCCCACGCCAGCGTGACGGCGGAGGCCGTGGCGCCGAAGTAGCTCAGCGGCCCGCGCGGCGCCGATGGAACCTCTGCAAGAACACTTGGCTTCATTTACTGGCCACCAAATGGAGCTTTCATATTTTTCCACAACCTCCTCAATACGGGTAACAAATGGAGTGGTCGACTAGTATAATATAAGGAACTATTAATAAAATCCAAGTTGGCCGCTAAAAAAAAATGGCCAGTTAAATATTTTTTGTGCCGAGGATTTTTTGAATTTTTAATGAATATGATCAAATATACGCACCGAACACCGCGAGCGGAATGTCGACGGAAGCGTTGCCAGCCTCGTTGACGGCCTCCACGGAGTACTTGCCCGCGTCGGAGCGCCGCAGGTTGGCGATCGTGACGACGGTGACGTCATCGCGCGTGGACACGTCCACCTGCGACTCGTCGACGGCCGCGCCGTCCCTGCGCCAGCGCACGGCGGGGCGCGGCACGCCCGCCACGCGCACCCGCGCCGACCATGCCTCTCCCGCCACGAACACGCGCTTCAGCGTCTCCTCGTCAAGAATCGTCACGGTAGGTTTCTGTTGTACGCGGATCGTGCACGAAGTCTCGACGCGCCCGTACTTGTTGGTCGCCACGCAAATGTATTCGCCCTCGATCGCGTCGGCTGCGCCTAGAGACAGCTCAGCGACGCGGTCGCGGTAGCTGCCGGCGGTCCGCGACAAGGGCGCGCCGTTCCTCGTCCACGCGACGGTAGGCACGGGGACGCCTCCGAAAATGCAAGTCAGTTCAATGCGCTCTCCAGGGGACGCGATAGTATCCCTCAGTGGTTTCTCGACACTAGGAGGGCCTTCCTTTATGCTGGTTTCGATGACAACGAATTCTGTAATCTCAGAAGACTCTCCGACACCCACTTCGTTGACGGCGAACGCTCTGAATCGATACGACGAGCTGCTGCGGAGGTTTTCGACGCGTCGCTGAGGCGACTTGATGTTTTCTATCGAAGTCCACCTGCGATTACATAAACGAAAGTCGTGAAGATACTGACACATTTATTTATCTATACCTCTTTTTACTCAAGATGAGTAACTCAAGTCATTATATGTAGAAGCAACGTAGGTTATTTTGAATTTGAGTCAAAACTTACTCCGCGGTATCGATTTCCTGGTACTCGAGGATGTAGCACAGGATCGGCGAGTGGCCGTCGTCCTCGGGCTCCGACCAGCACAAGTGCACGCGCGAGTCCACCACCTCCAGCACACTGGGCTTGCCGGGCGCAGAGGGCACGTCTGCAACGCATGCGTCATCACCATCAACCCATTACCAGATCACACAATTATACGACTGAATAGGCTTTATGGCCAAAGACTTTACAGATAGATTTTTTATTGTTTTTTCATCTCATTCCTATTCCCCACGACCGATATGAAAAGTAGTATTTTAATTCAATTCGGGAACACACTTCATTGTCACTCTCAAACTATAAGAGAGTATGGAGTGTTTTCCGTCTCGTCTTCCAATCTATGTCCACTGTTTTTAATAATTATAAAATTGAACAAACGAAGCGACGCACCCATAACGACGAGCTCCATGTCGACGTGCGCCTCGCCGAACTCGTTGTCGAGGCGCAGCGAGTACACGCCCGCGTCGGCGCGCTCGCTCTTGCGCAGCGTAAGCGTGGCGGCGCCGGCCTCCGCGCCCGCGCGCCGTCGCTTCGAGCGCGCCAGCGGTTCGCCCCCGCGCCGCCACTGCGCACGCGTCGCTCGCCCCGAGTAGCGCACGCGCAGCGTTGCGTCCGCGCCGCGCCGCACGCGCACCACCTTCTCGCACTGCAGCACCGTGGGCGCGCCGCCGCCCACTGCAAGCGACACTACCTTGTTACACCGCTCTTGAAAAACACTCGTTAATCTATTGTAGGATGGATATATCAGTCTCAAGTCAATTTTGGATTTTCAGTAAAAATGTGTACTGTTGTTTTATTGTTTTTATTATTCGTTAACTAATTTAAAGTTAAAAATATATATCCATTTTAATTTATTTAATTTTTTTTTTGGAATGTACCCTTTTTTGACCACTAGACAACATCTTCGATGTTGACAGGATTCGTACCAGAGGTTGACCAATCTTTTCAAGTGCGATCCTGTGGGCTAAAGAACGCGAAACCAAATGCACCCGAACGACTCGCAACACTAAGAAACCACAGTAGAACGCAATGATATTCTATGTTTTTTATTGCAGCAGCTTGACTTGTCTAACTTACCACAAAATATAGCAAATATAAATTGACAGTAGCGTGGAATTTTTATATTCGCACTTAATGCTGGAAGTGTTCAACAACCGGTGCCTGGTCTAAAAATTATCTTATAATATCTATAAAAGCGGAAGGTCGCGTACTGACTAACTGACTGATGCATCACGAGATCAGAAGGTGTTGATTTTTTTATGTTTTATTGGTTGAAGCTGACAACTTAGAATAGATATTCAGAAACTCTACCACTAAAAGCGTTGAAAATTTAAATAATTGAAGTAAGATACACCAAAATTCGCATTTAGGTAAATAATATACGTTTATAAAATTTTATTGAATATTACCTTTTACAAGTGAGCAAATAAGGCATTAATCTTTAAAAGCAAAGTACGTTTAAGCATAACATATATTGCCCGTTTCTCGAAGAATAATAGGACTTTAATTTAACAGCACGACCCCATAATAAGCGCGGACGAAACTTCGGGAACCCTTTAAACGCAGGTTCCTAGCGGTTTTTACGCAGGCACGCAAATCCGAAGGCTTTACATTCTGTATACATTTTCAGTAATTATAAATTTTCTACACTATTAACTGGGGGCAACCTAACTGATATTATAAATGTGAAAGTGTGTTGTTTGTTTGTCTAACTTGATTTTTGGCACATAGATAGTTGAAACCACGGAGCTTACATAGGCTACTTTATCCCAAGAACAAACACAGTCCCTAAGGGTAAGGGTTTTGGAAAAAAAAATAATAAAGGCGGAAGAAGAACGCGGGGAACATAATAACAACAACATAATAAAGTAATCGTACCTTCAACTTCAAGTCTCGTCATACATCTGGTCTCTTCTAATTGGCAGGAATATTCACACTGGTCTTCCTCGGTGCACTTCCTGATCACGAAAACACGCCTCCTTCCATCAGATATGAGGTTGAACTTTTCAGAGTCCTCAATCACGGTCTTCCGCCGGAACCAGGTGACCTTGTTACCTTCATCAGGCACTTCAACGGTTAGGTAAGCGTCAGTGTTGACAGGCACGACGACCACCTCCGGTAACCGCAACGTAAAGTCGATCGAAGGCTCTTCTACAGTGAGCCGTGCGGTACACTTGTCATTGCCCACTTCACAGGCATACACCCCTTGGTCGCTATCTTCGCAGTCGTAAATCTTTAGCTTCTGTTTCTTTCCGTCTATCGTGAGTTGAATCCGGTTCGAGAACTGAATTTCAGACCCATCCTTGAACCAGCGCACTAGGGCATCGCCTTTCGTGAGCTCGATCTCGAAGGCCGCTCGGTTGCCTCGGTTCACTTTCTGATCGCGGAGTCGCGTTATTATCTCGGGAGGCAGCTCCACCACGGTCACCTCGGCCGAACATTCGTCGTCACGCAACTTGCAAGCATATTCTCCTTCGTCGTGAACCGACGTATTTCTAATGAAAAGCTTGCGAACGTTTCCGCGTTTTTCTATCTCGTACTTATTCTTCTTAGGTTTAATAATTTTGCCATCTTTCTCCCACGTGACGTCCGCCGTTTCTGAATTGATCTCGACTTCCAATATAGCGATATCTCGCTCTTTGACTTCGAAATCTTGCAACTTGCGAACAAACTCAGGGATCGTTTCTTTTACTATCAAAGATGTGGTAGTTTCTTGATCTTTGACAATGCATTTTATAGTTCCTTGGTCGGTTAACTTACATTTTTTAATTCTTAGCTTATGTATTCGGCTTTCCTGTATAATTTCTCTATGGTCCATGCCACTGAGTTCTTTGCCATCGTGGTACCACTTAGTGGAAACTGTGTGAGATGTTTCACATTCTAGGATGACTGTCTTGCCTTCTTCAGTTTCGTATCGCTTTTTCAAGTACTTTACGAATATAACTTTGTCGACATCGATAGTGACCTTCGCTCCGTGGGATGCCTTACCAGCGGAATTCGAAGCGACGCACTTGTAATCACCGGAGTCGACTTCAGAGTCTACATTGGTAATAACGAGTTCGATGTTTTCGCCATCGAACTTCTGAGTAACGGTCTCGCTAGCTGTGAGTATTTGGTTATTTCTGTACCAGGTTATTGATGGCACGGGATTTCCGGTTACCTTAGCGTTCAACCTTATTATGCCTTGCTCTTTCACAGTTAATTCTTGGAATCTGTTTATAAATAGCGGAGGTTCGGCGTCCTCTTCAGTCGGTTCTAAAGAAAATTGTATTATTAAATATAAAGAACGTGATACACAAATAGGGCATCTAATTATATCACAACATTATTTCGAAACAATTAAGCTACAATTTAAACGGACGGATGAACCAACGTAAATTTTCGTCGGACACTGATAGTTACATTTCAAACCGACGAGGCTTCTGTATTGGGCAGGGAAAAGTTTATCTGCCCAATGAAGATGCTTCGAAAATTACAGGAAATAGGTAATTATCATTTAAATTTCAATCTAGACTGTAGACGGGTGCTTCCTCTTTGCGAGGAGACCGCTTTTTAGCATCATTGCTGCTACATCAACAAATCTGGAACGTGACACCATCAGTTCAAAATGTCTACCTAGCAACGAACGTAACAGCATCGAAGATCAGCAGAAACAGACGACGATGGTACCCAGACCACTCACACTCACACACCGCAACTCCATCGACAGCGGCTCGGAGCGGGAAGCAGCTCGGTTTGCACGCATCTGTGTATGGCTTGCGCGAACAAGTTTATCGCTAAGAGCCCCAAATGAGTTCAAACCTAGTCGAACAATGTCCAACTAAAAATGTACGTGAGTTCGGCCGTCAATTACACATCTAAAATTAGCTTTACTTAGAATAGCTTAAATTCTAAAATAATTAACCTGCATGCAGTACATAAATTGTTTCTAACGAAGTAGGAGTAATAGCAACAAATCCCATACCTTCTATCGTGATTACTGCACTGGTCTCTGCGCTTCCTTCGCTGTTAGTAGCCTTAAGAGAATAAACACCGTCATCTTTCCCTTTTTTTGGTTTAATTATCGTTATGGAATGTACGTTGCCGTCGGTTTTCTGTATCGGCTCGTTAATTGACTTATTGTTCTTATACCATACAACTTTCGGCTCGGGGCTTCCGACCACTTGAGTCGTGAGGACAACACTTTCTCCTTCCCTAATGGTCATGCTCTTCAACGGTTCTATAACTTGAGGCTTTTCATTCTCTCCCGTTTTTATTTTGAGAACAATAGGCAAATTCGCTTCTCCTTCCCTGTTTACTGCTAATACGGTGTATGTACCTTCTTGGAACTTTTTAACGTTCGAGATTTTTAATACACTGCAGTACATATGCATGTCAGATTCGATGGCTACGGAAACGTTGTCGTCTGGGACCACTTCTTCTCCCTTGAAGAACCAGGCTATATCTGGTTCTGGGATTGCAACTAAGCGGCACTCGAGGAAGATTTGTGAACCTTCGTCCACATATTGTGCTTTTGGACGTTTGGAGAAGGTTGGAGGGATTCCCTCGAGGATATCAGCGAGAGAAGATTCGCGGGAAAGGCTTTTACGAGACAATGGAGCCATTTCGGAGCCATGATCGGAAAGCGGCGCGTCGACTGTTAACTCAGCAGTACTGGACGCGAAACCAGCCGCGTTTTTAGCTACGCAAGTGAACGTGCCCGCGTCTTCAGGGAAGACCTCCCTGATTACCAACGTAGCAACATTATCATCATCATAATACATCTGGAAATCTTGAGAAGGTTTTATTATGGCCGTTTGTCGGAACCAAGTAATTTGTGGCCGTGGATAACCTTCTACTTGGCATTCAAATTGTACTGTAGAACCGTCCGGAATGTGTTTTGGTCGTAATTTTTCGACGAATATAGGAGCGATTGCTCGCTCTTCTGAAGTTGGTTCTAGAAAGGACAAAGAAGTATTAAGTTAGGAGAATATATTTATAGTATAATTGTGACGACTATTATCTTTAAATTGTCTATCTTGAAATCTTAGTGTTCATGAGATGCACACGGTAGCGACGAAGTTTTCCTATTTGTAACAAGGTTCACAAAATACTATCGTAAAGATCATATTCGCTTTCAGAATTTCTAGAGTATCTCGAAGTTACCAAGCAAGTTTAAAGGCATTAAGATACCATGATATGGTATTAATATTTGCCGACCCGGGATCTTATAAGACTGACCGTAAAATACTGTTCTTCGGCATCCTCAAACTTACTTTCAAACACCGGCAGTTTGTCGATTTTCTCATTAAGTTTCTTCTGCAGGTAGAGAGTATAATTAGTTTCGTCCATCAAGTACTGCGCGGGCACCCATCCCTTCACCTCGGTTAGATGCTTTTGGACGAACCACCAGTCTTGATTGGTCGTGTCTGCAAACAATTAATGTGATACATGTTATGAAACAATAGTATCTTCGGTACGCATAAATTTAACTACATACGAGTATACCTAGGAACTGCCAGATCCCGAAATAAAGGCGATTTACTTAAGGATAAATAATATGATTGTTAGAAAGATAGCATAAATGTGTCTAAGTTTTAAAATGTTTGACCATCTGCTTGTCAGGGCTTATCTTCGGCAAAACTGAAGCGATTCACCGAAAGACTGAACAAATTTCGACGGAATATTACTCTGGAAGGAAGACAAATATAAAATTTGTGCGTTTTGTTATGTAAATAAAGGTCAACATGTTAGATAAAACATTTGACCGTCTCTTCGAAGCGCTCACGTGACTCAACTTATTTTCATCACCTGCATCATATCAACCCAGTACCGGCCCACTACAGGGCACGGGTCTCCTTCCACAATGAGAACATGTTCAGTCCACCAGGCTGGCCCAGTGCAGATGGGTGGACTTCACACAACTTTGAGAGTATTATGAAAAAATCTCAGGTCTGCAAGTTATATTTTAATTGCAACGCACATAACTTGTAAAAGTATGACATTTGTGCTGCGATTCGAACTCGCCCCCCCGCAAGTGAAGTCGAAGTCCTACCAATAATACATATATTGAATCGGTGATAACCCAGCCTATCACCTATTCGATATATGTATGTATGAATGAATGAATGCAGAAGTGTTCCGGGGCGCTTTCGGCTTCTCGGCTTTATTTTTAAGTAAAGTGCCCCATGTATATAATAATGTCCCAATATTTGAATAAAAAGTTTGTTTAATCTGTAGTAACTATAAATTTATTTTTTTTATAGTTTATCGTTTTCTTAGTGAAACCAACTTTATTTGATAACCATATTTAGAGAATTGTGGAAAAAAAAATTATTATCCGCCATTTTGTGGCGGTGACCATCTTGGACTGATTTTCATAAAACATAGCTAAGAACACTTCCAGCTAAGGCACATTTCAAATAAAAAACAAAATCAAAATAGGTCATCCGTCCGAGAGCTACGATGCCACTGACAGACACATACACAAACACATCAAACTAGGGTGTTATAACCCCGTCGTTTTTTCGTCGGGAGTTAAAAATCCTTGCAGAGGAAAGCACTGTTCTAAAGTTCCTTTGCGATAAAAGAAAAAGATTTTGATGATATCTGTCTTTAAGTTTAGAGTAATTCTCAAAGAAAGTTAAAATTCAACAGCTATTGTATGCGTTAGTTTCGCATGGACGGCGAAGTGGCTGCGCGCGATGCGTACCCAGTATGTAAAGGCGTTCGCCCTCCACCAGGTTGATGGCTTCGTCAGTCTCGGCCACGTAGCTGTAGACGGCGAACACGGCATCCCCCGTGCGCACGTCCGTTTGGCTCGCTGCAACACAACGCATTGGTCATTACCCGTTACCCGACATTGCAGCAGGCTTCTGCCATTTTCCGCAACAATATATATAGGAGGAGTTCAGTGACATACACACGCACACAAGAAATATAAAAATAATATAAATGATCATGTTTTATAGGTTTTATTTTCAGTACAATTGGTAAATCATATTTTCCTATTAACTGTTTATTTACTATTAAATTCGACTACTAAACTAATGTTAACGCGAATGTATTTTTTATCATATTTGCTGGTAATGCGGACTTTATTACATCTTAATAAGACTCATCTAGGATATTAATTACGCGTGTTTTATTAAACACTACCGCACTTGCTTTTTATTTATATCCCTCTTAAGTTAAGTTTGTTCCTGACTGCAAGTTACATATATGTATTTTGTATGAAGATAGACCATTTTTAATTCAATTGGGTTACCACAGTTTATTTGTTTAAACCAACAAAGAGTTCTCATGCGGCCGAAAATAGTACGCATTTTCTTAAATGAACATATTATACTTATTTTGTACCTTCTTAATGAACGTTTAATAATCCTTAGTGAACGTTTAATTTTATTATATTATATTTTTGTACACTGTAATTAGATTTGCAATGATGCGCGAAAATTAAAACCTTTAAACCATTTTCCATAACCAATATTTTATTAATATCCTTCCTTTTTGGTTGGTTATTATTAATTTAAAATGTCCAATTTAAGTTGTTTTGCAATAGTAGATTTAAAGCCGCCGAAAATAATAATCGAGACATAATCGTCATGAAACCTACGAAACTTTTATACAAGTAGTAAATAAGAAAAATGTCGTGTAAAACCGCACTTGTTCCATAAATAGTCACAAAGAAATGATTTCTAAGTGTTTGATTATGTTTAGAATAACTATTTTCCTTTGAATTAATTGATGGAACGTCCTTATCTGAGATTCTGTTCACCATATTGATTTTATCAACGTCCTTGTTACCAGTGCAAGAATTGCGGTGCGCAAGAAAAACCGATAAGGAAGTAAATATCTTTTGAAAAAAGTAGTTTACATTGATCGTTACATTCTTGGCTCTCGCGCGTAATAGGGACTCGATTGTAACGATCACAATATGGAAGTGTAACAATATAGCACACTAGTACAAATGGCACCATACGAGTGTAACGCTATAACCATGCCATAAAGAATTAGGCACTTGAACGTACCTGGGAATTGTTGTTCTTTCGCAAGGCTCATCGAGGCTTCGGCTTCTGTAAATAGACCACACATAGAAATCATACTCAGTAGCTGAAAACGAACGTAGCGGTAACGTAGGAGTGTTGGTTACTAGTTGTCGTGTTGAACATAACGAATAAAATAGAAATATTAAAAACGGCATATTAAGGTTTTTAAACTAAACATAATCCAATATTGAAAATAAGGTTAAGAACGTTATTTGACGGAGTTACGGATTCAATTAAATCGGCGCCAGTAGAAAAGACAATATTTTAATAATGTTAGATTCAGTTATAATAGTTTAAAACATCTTAGAAATCGCCTCGTCTTTGTTGATTTCTTTATAAATGATATAAAAATCTTACTTTTTTACGAGAAACCTAGGGTAAAATATAAATTGTACCTTGAATTCGGGATGGTTTCTTGGGCACGCGTTTAGTCGAAATGGTAAATTGTTCTTCTTCGAAAGTATCAACATCTATCTTCTTTGGTTTAAACTCTACACTTAGTTCTTCCACTTCACTGACCTCGTAAGTAGGTTTTTTTGGTTTTCTTTTAATAACCATCTCCACTCTTTCTTCTGATTCACTGTCACTAATGATTATTTCATCTACTTGTCCATCGTCCTCGATCTCTTTTTCTAATCGTATTGAAGTTTCATCACCTGCTTCGTCAATTGTTAATTTCTTTTTGCGTGCTAGTTTAATTTTACTAGATAAAGACAATTCTTCCGATTTAAATTCGTCTTTTTGTTTTTTAACATCAAAAGATATTTCTTGATCATCTATAAGATATTTTGTTTTGTCTCCTAACTCAAAAGTAACATCTTCAGTAAATTCAATAGCTTGGATATGAGATTTAGGTTTAGACATAATTACACTTGAAGTGATTTCTTCATCAACATTCACCAAAGGTTTAACTGGCTTTTTCAATGGCATGATAACATTAGTACCCTCATCTTTTTCTACGTCACTATCTATGATTTCTACTATATTATCGTCAACACTTTCTTTTTCCTCATATACCTTGATAGACACTTCATTTTCTTCTTCATTAAATGTAGGTTGTCTTTGTGGCTTTAACTTAACTTTGCTTGTCATTGATATTTCCTCTTCTTCGTACGAGTCTAAATGAATATTAAACTCTTGTTCCACTTCTTCTTTTGTTTTTGTAATTTTAGGCCTGAAAGTGACTTCCTCAGGCTCAGTTATCTCCGGGAGTGTTATAGAAGATTTACGAACTGGCTTTAGTTTCTTTTTAATAGTAACTTCATCAACAAATTCTTCAATTTTTTTTACGCTTGGACGACGAGATGCTATCGTGAACTGTTCAGGTTCATCTTGGATGTTATCCCCAGCGTCATGTAATTTTTCATCTTCTTTTTCAGGTGATATTTTTATTCCTATAATATCTTCTTGAGTAAACATGGGTTTTTCTAATTCAATTTTTTCAATTTCAGGGAGCACAGGCTGTTTGAAAACTGTTTTTTTTATTTTGGCAGCTTCTTTTATATTTCTTGACAGGATTCCATTTTGCCGAACACCTCCCAAAAATGATAAGTTAGGTTTAATGATTTTTGGAGGCCAGTCACCTACGAATTTTATACGACTTTTGAGTTGAATTTTGGGTATTTTTACAACTGAACTTTCTAGTTTTGTCTTTACAATCCCTTTTTTGAGTTGTATCTTTTTGAATTGCGGTTCTTCTATACTTTCAGCGAATTGTGGAAGGTTTGGCTCTATTACTTTCTCTACTATGGTCATAGGTTTTAGTTTCATTTTTTTCTTTACAACAGGTCCAGGTGACGAAATTTCAGAAGGTTCATGCTCCGCAATATTCTTTTTCTTTACTATTTCTTCATCAATAAATTCTTTTGTTAGACGATCATTTGTAGTACTTTCTTCGGGGCGTGGTTTTGTATCTTCTTTAATATAATCTACTAAATCCGGTTTTTCTAACGGCGTTTTTGGTACATCGGAAATTTCTGGAACTATCAATTTTTTCTTTTTTAGTTTTGCAGCTTCTTTGATGTTTCTTGATAACTCTCCGTTTTGCCTTACACTTTTTAGAAACGTAATAATCGGTTTTACATCGTCTGGCGGCCAGTCAGTAACAAACTTTATTCTACTTTTTAGTTGAACTTTAGGCAAAACAGTGGACGTTTGCTCTTTTTTGGATTTGACGTCTGGTTTTTTAAGTTTAATTTTAGAAAATTGTGGCTGTTCCATCTCTTTCGGAAACTGAGCTTCAGTAAGTTTTATTGAAACATGCTCCATCTTGAGGACTTTTAAAGGTTTCTTAGAAGTTGGTTTGATAATTACTGGTTGAACTTCTTCGCGAGGTTTGTCGTTGTCTTCGGGTGCAATAACTTCTCCAGTTTCAGGAAGATAACCTGAAAATAAAATAGTAAAATAAATACATTTCTTTTATTTACTATGAGAATACCAACCTGATTCGGCAAATAATATAGTATGGAACTCGCAATAGACCTGCGAAAACAATGAAAAGAGTATTTAAAAATAATAACAAGGACACATGAAAAAACAAAAAAATAATGGTACCGATTTTCCACAAGAGATGGGCTTGGATGCGTAGCAAGGGAACTCAACAGACGAATCACGTTATTTTCACAGTTGAGGACACGAAGCGCTCTGTTGGAAAAGCCTATTGATATTAATATTAAATGTAAGACAATTATTTTTAACGTCCATGACATTCATAACTTTCAGACGTTCATTGGCCTAACAAACCCTTGTCGTGTCTGACCAACCAAATAATATTTTTTTACAAATTAGCCCTTCAAAGCAATCCGTTCTAGTGGAAAGTAGTTTACAGTCTAACGGGCTCACCTGTAAGGAGTATGGATGTTAAATTGAATCTAACAATAAAAAAAAACACTTAAGAAACGTCTTTTTGGTCCTTTTAGCCTAGGACACAAGAACATAACAAATTCAGAAAAAGTAAATTCCAAAATTGCGGGAATCGAAAAAAAGGAACTTCCGACATAAACCAACGACGATCACACAATGTACTATCGATTTCTTTTGCTTCAATCCTTTTTTTGATAGTGTAGTGCGTTTCTTACCTTCGGCTGTCAGAATTTCTATCAATGTAGCTCGACGATATAAATGGTTTCGGCCTTCACTGGAAGCTTATAAAATACATCTGGGCAATCGTGTGTCTTAATTTAGTCTATTACAATATACGAGTCTGTATTTCGTGAGATACTGTTGTGTGGTGTGTCCAAGGCAAAAAGTGTCTTTTCGTCTTCTTATTTAGTGATTATTTATAAACTTATCTTTTTAGGATCTAGCTTTGTGATTGTGCGCTTAGTGATTGCCTAAATTTTTAGCTTACCTTAAGAAGCCACAATCTCTGCGAAAGAAGTTTCCTCGGTTAAACAGGAAAGAAAACCTTAGCCAGTTTAGCCACGGTCATCTGGTTCCTGCTCTTCTGAGAACGTCACACTTATCCGGTATTGTTAAGTCCCCAAACGGTGTGCGTGTTTCATCTGTGAGGTCTTGTGTAGTGTGACAACAGGTGTATTGTCGTCTACTTGTTTAGTAATTATTTGGGAAGTTTTCTTATAAGGACCTAGCTTTTTGATTGTGCGTTTAGTGATTTTCTTCACTTTGGGCTTACCTTCCGGTGTCACGATATCATCGAATGTAGTTTCCTCTGGAAGCTCGATAATCTCAACCCATTTGGTCTCTTCTTCTTCTGGTACTTGCTCCTCTGAGACTGTCACACTTGTGACTGGCTCTTCTCCGTCTTTCTCCACCGTCACGATCTCAGTGACTTCCTTCTTGGTACCTTTTCCTTTTTTTATTACTCGTTTAGTGGTTTTGATCTTCTTTGTTTCGCCAGTGTCAGTCTTAATTTCAGTCACTTTGACTTCTTCAGGTTGCTCTTCGACAACCTTTGCGTTTTCGGCTATAATTGAGTGTTCTAAAGGTGTGGGTGTTTCATCTGTGAGGTTTTGTGTAGTGTGTACTGTGACTACGGGTGTCTTGTCGTCCTCTTGTTCAGTAATTATTTGAGTAGTTTCCTGTTTAGGACCTAGCTTTTTGATTGTGCGTTTAGTGATTTTCTTTACGTTGGGCTTACCTTCTGGTGTCAATATTTCTTCGAATGTAGTTTCCTCTGGAAGCTCGATAATCTCAACCGATTTGGTCTCTTCTTCTTCTGGTACTTGCTCCTCTGAGACTGTCACACTTGTGACTGGCTCTTCTCCGTCTTTCTCCACCGTCACGATCTCAGTGACTTCCTTCTTGGTACCTTTTCCTTTTTTTATTACTCGTTTAGTGGTTTTGATCTTCTTCGTTTCGCCGGTGTCAGTTTTAATTTCAGTCACTTTGACTTCTTCAGGTTGCTCTTCGACAACCTTTGCGTTTTCGGCTAAAATTGAGTGTTCTAAAGGTGTTGGTGTTTCATCTGTGAGGTCTTGTGTAGTGTGTACTGTGACTTCAGGTGTATTGTCGTCTACTTGTTCAGTAACTATTTGGGTAGTTTCCTGTTTAGGACCTAGCTTTTTGATGGTGCGTTTAGTGATTTTCTTTACTTTGGGCTTACCTTCTGGTGTCAAGATCTCTTCCAATGTAGTTTCCTCTGGAAGCTCGATAATCTCAACCGATTTGGTCTCTTCTTCTTCTGGTACTTGCTCCTCTGAGACTGTCACACTTGTGACTGGCTCTTCTCCGTCTTTCTCCACCGTCACGATCTCAGTGACTTCCTTCTTGGTACCTTTTCCCTTTTTAATTACTCGTTTAGTGGTTTTGATCTTCTTCGTTTCGCCGGTGTCAGTTTTAATTTCAGTCACTTTGACTTCTTCAGGTTGCTCTTCGACAACCTTGGCGTTATCGAATATAGTGTAGTGTTCTAAAGGTGTTGGTGTTTCATCTGTGAGGTCTTGTGTAGTGTGTACTGTGACTTCAGGTGTATTGTTGTCTACTTGTTCAGTAACTATTTGGGTAGTTTCCTGTTTAGGACCTAGCTTTTTGATGGTGCGTTTAGTGATTTTCTTTACTTTGGGCTTACCTTCTGGTGTCAAGATCTCTTCGAATGTAGTTTCCTCTGGAAGCTCCATAATCTCATTCGATTTGGTCTCTTCTTCTTCTGGTACTTGCTCCTCTGAGACTGTCACACTTGTGACTGGCTCTTCTCCGTCTTTTTCCTCCGTCACGATCTCAGTGATTTCCTTCTTGGTACCTTTTCCCTTTTTAATTACTCGTTTAGTGGTTTTGATCTTCTTCGTTTCGCCGGTATCAGTTTTAATATCAGTCACTTTGACTTCTTCAGGTTCCTCTTCGACAACCTTTGCGTTTTCGGCTATAATTGAGTGTTCTAAAGGTGTTGGTGTTTCGTCTGTGAGGTCTTGTGTAGTGTGTACTGTGACTTCAGGTTTATTGTCGTCTACTTGTTCAGTAACTATTTGGGTAGTTTCCTTTTTAGGACCTAGCTTTTTGATGGTGCGTTTAGTGATTTTCTTTACTTTTGGCTTACCTTCTGGTGTCAAGATCTCTTCGAATGTAGTTTCCTCTGGAAGCTCGATAATCTCAACCGATTTGGTCTCTTCTTCTTCTGGTACTTGCTCCTCTGAGACTGTCACACTTGTGACTGGCTCTTCTCCGTCTTTCTCTACCGTCACGATCTCAGTGACTTCCTTCTTGGTACCTTTTCCCTTTTTAATTACTCGTTTAGTGGTTTTGATCTTCTTCGTTTCGCCGGTGTCAGTTTTAATATCAGTCACTTTGACTTCTTCAGGTTCCTCTTCGACAACCTTTGCGTTTTCGGCTATAATTGAGTGTTCTAAAGGTGTTGGTGTTTCGTCTGTGAGGTCTTGTGTAGTGTGTACTGTGACTTCAGGTTTATTGTCGTCTACTTGTTCAGTAACTATTTGGGTAGTTTCCTTTTTAGGACCTAGCTTTTTGATGGTGCGTTTAGTGATTTTCTTTACTTTTGGCTTACCTTCTGGTGTCAAGATCTCTTCGAATGTAGTTTCCTCTGGAAGCTCGATAATCTCAACCGATTTGGTCTCTTCTTCTTCTGGTACTTGCTCCTCTGAGACTGTCACACTTGTGACTGGCTCTTCTCCGTCTTTTTCCACCGTCACGATCTCAGTGACTTCCTTCTTGGTACCTTTTCCCTTTTTAATTACTCGTTTAGTGGTTTTGATCTTCTTCGTTTCGCCGGTGTCAGTTTTAATATCAGTCACTTTGACTTCTTCAGGTTGCTCTTCGACTATCTTGGCGTTATCGAATATAGTGTAGTGTTCTAAAGGTGTTGGTGTTTCATCTGTGAGGTCTTGTGTAGTGTGTACTGTGACTACAGGTGTGTTGTCGTCTACTTGTTCAGTAACTATTTGGGTAGTTTCCTGTTTAGGACCTAGCTTTTGGATGGTGCGTTTAGTGATTTTCTTTACTTTGGGCTTACCTTCTGGTGTCAAGATCTCTTCGAATGTAGTTTCCTCTGGAAGCTCGATAATCTCATTCGATTTGGTCTCTTCTTCTTCTGGTACTTGCTCCTCTGAGACTGTCACACTTGTGACTGGCTCTTCTCCGTCTTTTTCCACCGTCACGATCTCAGTGACTTCCTTCTTGGTACCTTTTCCCTTTTTAATTACTCGTTTAGTGGTTTTGATCTTCTTCGTTTCGCCGGTGTCAGTTTTAATTTCAGTCACTTTGACTTCTTCAGGTTGCTCTTCGACAACCTTGGCGTTATCGGCTATAATTGAGTGTTCTAAAGGTGTTGGTGTTTCATCTGTGAGGTCTTGTGTAGTGTGTACTGTGACTACAGGTGTATTGTCGTCTACTTGTTCAGTAACTATTTGGGTAGCTTCCTGTTTAGGACCTAGCTTTTTGATGGTGCGTTTAGTGATTTTCTTTACTTTTGGCTTACCTTCTGGTGTTAAGATCTCTTCGAATGTAGTTTCCCCTGGAAGCTCGATAATCTCATTCGATTTGGTCTCTTCTTCTTCTGGTACTTGCTCCTCTGAGACTGTCACACTTGTGACTGGCTCTTCTCCGTCTTTTTCCACCGTCACGATCTCAGTGACTTCCTTCTTGGTACCTTTTCCCTTTATAATTACTCGTTTAGTGGTTTTGATCTTGTTCGTTTCGCCGGTGTCAGTTTTAATATCAGTCACTTTGACTTCTTCAGGTTGCTCTTCGACAACCTTGGCGTTATCGAATATAGTGTAGTGTTCTAAAGGTGTTGGTGTTTCATCTGTGAGGTCTTGTGTAGTGTGTACTGTGACTTCAGGTGTATTGTCGTCTACTTGTTCAGTAACTATTTGGGTTGTTTCCTGTTTAGGACCTAGCTTTTTGATGGTGCGTTTAGTGATTTTCTTTACTTTGGGCTTACCTTCTGGTGTCAAGATCTCTTCGAATGTAGTTTCCTCTGGAAGCTCGATAATCTCAACCGATTTGGTCTCTTCTTCTTCTGGTACTTGCTCCTCTGAGACTGTCACACTTGTGACTGGCTCTTCTCCGTCTTTTTCCACCGTCACGATCTCAGTGACTTCCTTCTTGGTACCTTTTCCCTTTTTAATTACTCGTTTAGTGGTTTTGATCTTCTTCGTTTCGCCGGTGTCAGTTTTAATTTCAGTCACTTTGACTTCTTCAGGTTCCTCTCCGACAACCTTTGCGTTTTCGGCTATAATTGAGTGTTCTAAAGGTGTTGGTGTTTCATCTGTGAGGTCTTGTGTATTGTGTACTGTGACTTCAGGTGTATTGTCGTCTACTTGTTCAGTAACTATTTGGGTAGTTTCCTGTTTAGGACCTAGCTTTTTGATGGTGCGTTTAGTGATTTTCTTTACTTTGGGCTTACCTTCAGGTGTCACGATCTCTTCGAATGTAGTTTCCTCTGGAAGCTCGATAATATCAACCGATTTGGTCTCTTCTTCTTCTGGTACTTGCTCCTCTGAGACTGTCACACTTGTGACTGGCTCTTCTCCGTCTTTTTCCACCGTCACGATCTCAGTGACTTCCTTCTTGGTACCTTTTCCCTTTTTAATTACTCGTTTAGTGGTTTTGATCTTCTTCGTTTCGCCGGTGTCAGTTTTAATTTCAGTCACTTTGACTTCTTCAGGTTGCTCTTCGACAACCTTGGCGTTATCGAATATAGTGTAGTGTTCTAAAGGTGTTGGTGTTTCACCTGTGAGGTCTTGTGTAGTGTGTACTGTGACTACAGGTGTATTGTCGTCCTCTTGTTCAGTAATTATTTGAGTAGTTTCCTGTTTAGGACCTAGCTTTTTGATGGTGCGTTTAGTGATTTTCTTTACTTTGGGCTTACCTTCTGGTGTCAAGATCTCTTCGAATATAGTTTCCTCTGGAAGCTCGATAATCTCAACCGATTTGGTCTCTTCTTCTTCTGGTACTTGCTCCTCTGAGACTGTCACACTTGTGACTGGCTCTTCTCCGTCTTTCTCCACCGTCACGATCTCAGTGACTTCCTTCTTGGTACCTTTTCCCTTTTTAATTACTCGTTTAGTGGTTTTGATCTTCTTCGTTTCGCCGGTGTCAGTTTTAATTTCAGTCACTTTGACTTCTTCAGGTTCCTCTTCGACAACCTTTGCGTTTTCGGCAATAATTGAGTGTTCTAAAGGTGTTGGTGTTTCATCTGTGAGGTCTTGTGTAGTGTGTACTGTGACTACAGGTGTATTGTCGTCCTCTTGTTCAGTAATTATTTGAGTAGTTTCCTGTTTAGGACCTAGCTTTTTGATGGTGCGTTTAGTGATTTTCTTTACTTTGGGCTTACCTTCTGGTGTCAAGATCTCTTCGAATATAGTTTCCTCTGGAAGCTCGATAATCTCAACCGATTTGGTCTCTTCTTCTTCTGGTACTTGCTCCTCTGAGACTGTCACACTTGTGACTGGCTCTTCTCCGTCTTTCTCCACCGTCACAATCTCAGTGACTTCCTTCTTGGTACCTTTTCCCTTTTTAATTACTCGTTTAGTGGTTTTGATCTTCTTCGTTTCGCCGGTGTCAGTTTTAATTTCAGTCACTTTGACTTCTTCAGGTTCCTCTTCGACAACCTTTGCGTTTTCGGCTATAATTGAGTGTTCTAAAGGTGTTGGTGTTTCATCTGTGAGGTCTTGTGTAGTGTGTACTGTGACTACAGGTGTATTGTCGTCTACTTGTTCAGTAACTATTTGGGTAGTTTCCTGTTTAGGACCTAGCTTTTTGATGGTGCGTTTAGTGATTTTCTTTACTTTGGGCTTACCTTCAGGTGTCACGATCTCTTCGAATGTAGTTTCCTCTGGAAGCTCGATAATCTCAACCGATTTGGTCTCTTCTTCTTCTGGTACTTGCTCCTCTGAGACTGTCACACTTGTGACTGGCTCTTCTCCGTCTTTTTCCACCGTCACGATCTCAGTGACTTCCTTCTTGGTACCTTTTCCCTTTTTAATTACTCGTTTAGTGGTTTTGATCTTCATCGTTTCGCCGGTGTCAGTTTTAATTTCAGTCACTTTGACTTCTTTAGGTTCTTCTTCGACAACCTTTGCGTTTTCGGCTATAATTGAGTGTTCTAAAGGTGTTGGTGTTTCATCTGTGAGGTCTTGTGTAGTGTGTACTGTGACTACAGGTGTATTGTCATCTACTTGTTCAGTAACTATTTGGGTAGTTTCCTGTTTAGGACCTAGCTTTTTGATGGTGCGTTTAGTGATTTTCTTTACTTTGGGCTTACCTTCAGGTGTCACGATCTCTTCGAATGTAGTTTCCTCTGGAAGCTCGATAATATCAACCGATTTGGTCTCTTCTTCTTCTGGTACTTGCTCCTCTGAGACAGTCACACTTGTGACTGGCTCTTCTCCGTCTTTTTCCAACGTCACGATCTCAGTGACTTCCTTCTTGGTACCTTTTCCCTTTTTAATTACTCGTTTAGTGGTTTTGATCTTCTTCGTTTCGCCGGTGTCAGTTTTAATTTCAGTCACTTTGACTTCTTCAGGTTCCTCTTCGACAACCTTTGCGTTTTCGGCTATAATTGAGTGTTCTAAAGGTGTTGGTGTTTCATCTGTGAGGTCTTGTGTATTGTGTACTGTGACTACAGGTGTATTGTCGTCTACTTGTTCAGTAACTATTTGGGTTGTTTCCTGTTTAGGACCTAGCTTTTTGATGGTGCGTTTAGTGATTTTCTTTACTTTGGGCTTACCTTCTGGTGTCAAGATCTCTTCGAATGTAGTTTCCTCTGGAAGCTCGATAATCTCAACCGATTTGGTCTCTTCTTCTTCTGGTACTTGCTCCTCTGAGACTGTCACACTTGTGACTGGCTCTTCTCCGTCTTTTTCCACCGTCACGATCTCAGTGACTTCCTTCTTGGTACCTTTTCCCTTTTTAATTACTCGTTTAATGGTTTTGATCTTCTTCGTTTCGCCGGTGTCAGTTTTAATTTCAGTCACTTTGACTTCTTCAGGTTCCTCTTCGACAATCTTTGCGTTTTCGGCTATAATTGAGTGTTCTAAAGGTGTTGGTGTTTCATCTGTGAGGTCTTGTGTATTGTGTACTGTGACTTCAGGTGTATTGTCGTCTACTTGTTCAGTAACTATTTGGGTAGTTTCCTGTTTAGGACCTAGCTTTTTGATGGTGCGTTTAGTGATTTTCTTTACTTTGGGCTTACCTTCTGGTGTCAAGATCTCTTCGAATGTAGTTTCCTCTGGAAGCTCGATAATCTCAACCGATTTGGTCTCTTCTTCTTCTGGTACTTGCTCCTCTGAGACTGTCACACTTGTGACTGGCTCTTCTCCGTCTTTTTCCACCGTCACGGAATCATTGACTTCCTTCTTGGTACCTTTTCCCTTTTTAATTACTCGTTTAATGGTTTTGATCTTCTTCGTTTCGCCGGTGTCAGTTTTAATTTCAGTCACTTTGACTTCTTCAGGTTCCTCTTCGACAACCTTTGCGTTTTCGGCTATAATTGAGTGTTCTAAAGGTGTTGGTGTTTCATCTGTGAGGTCTTGTGTATTGTGTACTGTGACTACAGGTGTATTGTCGTCTACTTGTTCAGTAACTATTTGGGTTGTTTCCTGTTTAGGACCTAGCTTTTTGATGGTGCGTTTAGTGATTTTCTTTACTTTGGGCTTACCTTCTGGTGTCAAGATCTCTTCGAATGTAGTTTCCTCTGGAAGCTCGATAATCTCAACCGATTTGGTCTCTTCTTCTTCTGGTACTTGCTCCTCTGAGACTGTCACACTTGTGACTGGCTCTTCTCCGTCTTTTTCCACCGTCACGATCTCAGTGACTTCCTTCTTGGTACCTTTTCCCTTTTTAATTACTCGTTTAGTGGTTTTGATCTTCTTCGTTTCGCCGGTGTCAGTTTTAATTTCAGTCACTTTGACTTCTTCAGGTTCCTCTTCGACAACCTTTGCGTTTTCGGCTATAATTGAGTGTTCTAAAGGTGTTGGTGTTTCATCTGTGAGGTCTTGTGTATTGTGTACTGTGACTACAGGTGTATTGTCGTCTACTTGTTCAGTAACTATTTGGGTAGTTTCCTGTTTAGGACCTAGCTTTTTGATGGTGCGTTTAGTGATTTTCTTTACTTTGGGCTTACCTTCTGGTGTCAAGATCTCTTCGAATGTAGTTTCCTCTGGAAGCTCGATAATCTCAACCGATTTGGTCTCTTCTTCTTCTGGTACTTGCTCCTCTGAGACTGTCACACTTGTGACTGGCTCTTCTCCGTCTTTTTCCACCGTCACGATCTCAGTGACTTCCTTCTTGGTACCTTTTCCCTTTTTAATTACTCGTTTAGTGGTTTTGATCTTCTTCGTTTCGCCGGTGTCAGTTTTAATTTCAGTCACTTTGACTTCTTCAGGTTCCTCTTCGACAACCTTTGCGTTTTCGGCTATAATTGAGTGTTCTAAAGGTGCTGGTGTTTCATCTGTGAGGTCTTGTGTATTGTGTACTGTGACTTCAGGTGTATTGTCGTCTACTTGTTCAGTAACTATTTGGGTAGTTTCCTGTTTAGGACCTAGCTTTTTGATGGTGCGTTTAGTGATTTTCTTTACTTTGGGCTTACCTTCTGGTGTCAAGATCTCTTCGAATGTAGTTTCCTCTGGAAGCTCGATAATCTCAACCGATTTGGTCTCTTCTTCTTCTGGTACTTGCTCCTCTGAGACTGTCACACTTGTGACTGGCTCTTCTCCGTCTTTTTCCACCGTCACGGAATCAGTGACTTCCTTCTTGGTACCTTTTCCCTTTTTAATTACTCGTTTAATGGTTTTGATCTTCTTCGTTTCGCCGGTGTCAGTTTTAATTTCAGTCACTTTGACTTCTTCAGGTTCCTCTTCGACAACCTTTGCGTTTTCGGCTATAATTGAGTGTTCTAAAGGTGTTGGTGTTTCATCTGTGAGGTCTTGTGTATTGTGTACTGTGACTACAGGTGTATTGTCGTCTACTTGTTCAGTAACTATTTGGGTTGTTTCCTGTTTAGGACCTAGCTTTTTGATGGTGCGTTTAGTGATTTTCTTTACTTTGGGCTTACCTTCTGGTGTCAAGATCTCTTCGAATGTAGTTTCCTCTGGAAGCTCGATAATCTCAACCGATTTGGTCTCTTCTTCTTCTGGTACTTGCTCCTCTGAGACTGTCACACTTGTGACTGGCTCTTCTCCGTCTTTTTCCACCGTCACGATCTCAGTGACTTCCTTCTTGGTACCTTTTCCCTTTTTAATTACTCGTTTAGTGGTTTTGATCTTCTTCGTTTCGCCGGTGTCAGTTTTAATTTCAGTCACTTTGACTTCTTCAGGTTCCTCTTCGACAACCTTTGCGTTTTCGGCTATAATTGAGTGTTCTAAAGGTGTTGGTGTTTCATCTGTGAGGTCTTGTGTAGTGTGTACTGTGACTACAGGTGTATTGTCGTCTACTTGTTCAGTAACTATTTGGGTAGTTTCCTGTTTAGGACCTAGCTTTTTGATGGTGCGTTTAGTGATTTTCTTTACTTTGGGCTTACTTTCAGGTGTCACGATCTCTTCGAATGTAGTCTCCTCGGGAAGCTCGACGATTTCAACCGGTTGGGTCTCTTCTTCCTCTGGTACTTGCTCCTCTGAGACTGTCACACTTGTGACTGGCTCTTCTCCGTCTTTCTCCACCGTCACGATCTCAGTGACTTCCTTCTTGGTACCTTTTCCCTTTTTAATTACTCGTTTAGTGGTTTTGATCTTCTTCGTTTCGCCGGTGTCAGTTTTAATTTCAGTCACTTTGACTTCTTCAGGTTCCTCTTCGACAACCTTTGCGTTTTCGGCTAAAATTGAGTGTTCTAAAGGTGTTGGTGTTTCATCTGTGAGGTCTTGTGTAGTGTGTACTGTGACTACAGGTGTATTGTCGTCTACTTGTTCAGTAACTATTTGGGTAGTTTCCTGTTTAGGACCTAGCTTTTTGATGGTGCGTTTAGTGATTTTCTTTACTTTGGGCTTACCTTCAGGTGTCACGATCTCTTCGAATGTAGTCTCCTCGGGAAGCTCGACGATTTCAACCGGTTGGGTCTCTTCTTCCTCTGGTACTTGCTCCTCTGAGACTGTCACACTTGTGACTGGCTCTTCTCCGTCTTTCTCCACCATCACGATCTCAGTGACTTCCTTCTTGGTACCTTTTCCTTTTTTTATTACTCGTTTAGTGGTTTTGATCTTCTTTGTTTCGCCAGTTTCAGTTTTGATTTCAGTAACTTTGACTTCCGCAGGTTGCTCTTCGACAACCTTTGCGCTATCGGGTACATTTGAGTCTTCAAAAGGTGTCAGTGTTTCATCTGTGAGATCTTGTGTAGTGAGTACCGTGACAACAGGTGTGTTATCGTCGACTTGTTCAGTGGTAATTTGGGTTGTTTCCTTTTTAGGACCTAGCTTTTTGATTGTGCGTTTAGTGATTTTCTTTACTTTGGGCTTACCTTCAGGTGTCACGATCTCTTCGAATGTAGTCTCCTCGGGAAGCTCGACGATCTCAACGGGTTTTGTCTCTTCTTCCTCTGGTACTTGCTCCTCTGAGACTGTCACACTTGTGACTGGCTCTTCTCCGTCTTTTTCAACCGTCACGATCTCAGTGACTTCCTTCTTGGTACCTTTTCCTTTTTTAATTATTCGTTTAGTGGTTTTGATCTTCTTTGTTTCACCAGTTTCAGTTTTGATTTCAGTAACTTTGACTTCCGCAGGTTGCTCTTCGACAACCTTTGCGCTATCGGGTACATTTGAGTCTTCAAAAGGTGTCAGTGTTTCATCTGTGAGATCTTGTGTAGTGAGTACCGTGACAACAGGTGTGTTATCGTCGACTTGTTCAGTGGTAATTTGGGTTGTTTCCTTTTTAGGACCTAGCTTTTTGATTGTGCGTTTAGTGATTTTCTTTACTTTGGGCTTACCTTCAGGTGTCACGATCTCTTCGAATGTAGTCTCCTCGGGAAGCTCGACGATCTCAACGGGTTTTGTCTCTTCTTCCTCTGGTACTTGCTCCTCTGAGACTGTCACACTTGTGACTGGCTGTTCTCCGTCTTTTTCAACCGTCACGATCTCAGTGACTTCCTTCTTGGTACCTTTTCCTTTTTTAATTATTCGTTTAGTGGTTTTGATCTTCTTCGTTTCGCCGGTGTCAGTTTTAATTTCAGTCACTTTGACTTCTTCAGGTTGCTCTTCGACAACTTTTGCGTTTTCGGCTATAATTGAATGTTTTAAAGGTGTCAGTGTTTCATCTGTGAGATCTTGTGTGGTGTGAACTGTGACTACAGGTGTCTTGTCATCTACTAGTTCAGTAATTATTTGAGTAGTTTCCAGTTTAGGACCTAGCTTTTTGATGGTGCGTTTAGTGATTTTCTTTACTTTGGGCTCACCTTCAGGTGTTACGATCTCTTCGAATGTAGTCTCCTCGGGAAGCTCGACGATCTCAACGGGTTTTGTCTCTTCTTCGTCTGGAACTTGCTCCTCTGAGACTGTCACACTTGTGACTGGCTCTTCTCCGTCTTTTTCAACCGTCACGATCTCAGTGACTTCCTTCTTGTTACCTTTTCCTTTTTTAATTATTCGTTTAGTGGTTTCGATCTTCTTCGTTTCGCCGGTGTCAGTTTTAATTTCAGTCGCTTTGACTTCTTCAGGTTGCTCTTCGACAACCTTTGCGTTTTCGGCTATAATTGAGTGTTCTAGAGGTGTTAGTGTTTCATCTGTGAGATCTTGTGTGATGTGTACCGTGACAACAGGTGTGTTATCGTCGAATTGTTTAGTGGTTATTTGGGTTGTTTTCTCTTTAGGACCTAGCTTTTTGTTTGTGCGTTTAGTGATTTTCTTTACTATCGGCTTACCTTCAGGTGTCGCGATCTCTTCGAATGTAGTCTCCTCGGGAAGCTCGACGATCTCAACCGGTTGGGTCTCTTCTTCTTCTGGTACTTGCTCCTCTGAGACTGTCACACTTGTGACTGGCTCTTCTCCGTCTTTCTCCACCGTAACGATCTCAGTTACTTCCTTTTTAGTTCCTTTTCCTTTTTTAATCAAACGTTTGGTGGTTTTTATCTTCTTTGTTTCACCAGTTTCAGTTTTGATTTCAGTCACTTTGACTTGTTCAGGTTGCTCTTCGATAACCTCTGCGCTTTCCGGTCTCGGTGAGTCTTCAAAAGGTGTCAGTGTTTCATCTGTGAGATCTTGTGTAATGTGTACCGTGACAACAGGTGTGTTATCTTCGACTTGTTCAGTGGTTATTTGGGTAGTTTCCTGTTTAGGACCTAGCTTTTTGATTGTGCGTTTAGTGATTTTCTTTACTTTGGACTTACCTTCAGGTGTCACGATCTCTTCGAATGTAGTCTCCTCGGGAAGCTCGACAATCTCAACGGGTTTGGTCTCTTCTTCTTCTGTTACTTGCTCCTCTGAGACTGTCACACTTGTGACTGGCTCTTCTCCGTCTTTCTCCACCGTAACGATCTCAGTTACTTCCTTTTTAGTGCCTTTTCCTTTTTTAATCACACGTTTGGTGGTTTTGATCTTCTTTGTTTCACCAGTATCAGTTTTGATTTCAGTCACTTTGACTTGTTCTGGTTGTTCTTTGATAACCTCTGCGCTTTCCGGTCTCGGTGAGTCTTCAAAAGGTGTCAGTGTTTCATCTGTGAGATCTTGTGTGGTGTGTACCGTGACAACAGGTGTGTTATCGTCGACTTGTTCAGTGGTTATTTGGGTAGTTTCCTTTTTAGGACCTAGCTTTTTGATTGTGCGTTTAGTGATTTTCTTTACTTTGAACTTACCTTCAGGTGTCACGATCTCTTCGAATGTAGTCTCCTCGGGAAGCTCGACGATCTCAACGGGTTTTGTCTCTTCTTCCTCTGGTACTTGCTCCTCTGAGGCTGTCACACTTGTGACTGGCTCTTCTCCGTCTGTCTCAACCGTAACGATCTCAGTTACTTCCTGTTTAGTGCCTTTTCCTTTTTTAATCACACTTTTGGTGGTTTTTATCTTCTTTGTTTCACCAGTTTCAGTTTTGATTTCAGTCACTTTGACTTGTTCAGGTTGCTCTTCGATAACCTCTGCGCTTTCCGGTCTCGGTGAGTCTTCATAAGGTGTCAGTGTTTCATCTGTGAGATCTTGTGTGGTTTGTACCGTGACAACAGGTGTGTTATCGTCGAATTGTTCAGTGGTTATTTGGGTTGTTTCCTCTTTAGGACCTAGCTTTTTGATTGTGCGTTTAGTGATTTTCTTTACTATCGGCTTACCTTCAGGTGTCGCGATCTCTTCGAATGTAGTCTCCTCGGGACGCTCGACGATCTCAACTGGTTGGGTCTCTTCTTCTTCTGGTACTTGCTCTTCTGAGACTGTCACACTTGTAACTGGCTCTTCTCCGTCTTTCTCCACCGTAACGATTTCAGTTACTTCCTTTTTAGTGCCTTTTCCTTTTTTAATCACACGTTTGGTGGTTTTTACCTTCTTGGTTTCACCAGTTTCAGTTTTGATTTCAGTCACTTTGACTTGTTCAGGTTGCTCCTCGATAACCTCGGCGCTTTCCGGTCGCGATGAGTCTTCAAAAAGTATCAGTGTTTCATCTGTGAGATCTTGTGTGGTGTGTACCGTGACAACAGGTGTGTTATCGTCGACTTGTTCAGTGGTTATTAGGGTAGTTTCCTTTTTAGGACCTAGCTTTTTGATTGTGCGTTTAGTGATTTTCTTTACTTTGGGCTTACCTTCGGGTGTCACGATCTCTTCGAATGTAGTCTCCTCGGGAAGCTCGACGATCTCAACGGGTTTGGTCTCTTCTTCCTCTGGTACTTGCTCCTCTGAGACTGTTACACTTGTGACTGGCTCCTCTCCGTGTTTCTCCACCGTAACGATCTCAGTTACTTCCTTTTTAGTGCCTTTTCCTTTTTTAATCACACGTTTGGTGGTTTTTATCTTCTTTGTTTCACCAGTTTCAGTTTTGATTTCAGTCACTTTGACTTGTTCAGGTTGCTCTTCGATAACCTCTGCGCTTTCCGGTCTCGGTGAGTCTTCAAAAGGTGTCAGTGTTTTATCTGTGAGATCCTGTGTAATGTGTACCGTGACAACAGGTGTGTTATCTTCGACTTGTTCAGTGGTTATTTGGGTAGTTTCCTGTTTAGGACCTAGCTTTTTGATTGTGCGTTTAGTGATTTTCTTTACTTTGGACTTACCTTCAGGTGTCACGATCTCTTCGAATGTAGTCTCCTCGGGAAGCTCGACAATCTCAACGGGTTTGGTCTCTTCTTCTTCTGTTACTTGCTCCTCTGAGACTGTCACACTTGTGACTGGCTCTTCTCCGTCTTTCTCCACCGTAACGATCTCAGTTACTTCCTTTTTAGTGCCTTTTCCTTTTTTAATCACACGTTTGGTGGTTTTTACCTTCTTGGTTTCACCAGTTTCAGTTTTGATTTCAGTCACTTTGACTTGTTCAGGTTGCTCCTCGATAACCTCTGCGCTTTCCGGTCTCGGTGAGTCTTCAAAAAGTATCAGTGTTTCATCTGTGAGATCTTGTGTGGTGTGTACCGTGACAACAGGTGTGTTATCGTCGACTTGTTCAGTGGTTATTTGGGTAGTTTCCTTTTTAGGGCCTAGCTTTTTGATTGTGCGTTTAGTGATTTTCTTTACTTTGGGCTTACCTTCAGGTGTCACGATCTCTTCGAATGTAGTCTCCTCGGGAAGCTCGACGATCTCAACGGGTTTCATCTCTTCTTCCTCTGGTACTTGCTCCTCTGAGACTGTCATACTTGTGACTGGCTCTTCTCCGTCTTTTTCCACCGTAACGATCTCAGTTACTTCCTTTTTAGTTCCTTTTCCTTTTTTAATCACACGTTTGGTGGTTTTTATCTTCTTTGTTTCACCAGTTTCAGTTTTGATTTCAGTCACTTTGACTTGTTCAGGTTGCTCTTCGATAACCTCTGCGCTTTCCGGTCTCGGTGAGTCTTCAAAAGGTGTCAGTGTTTCATCTGTGAGATCTTGTGTGGTGTGTACCGTGACAACAGGTGTGTTATCGTCGACTTGTTCAGTGGTTATTTGGGTAGTTTCCTTTTTAGGACCTAGCTTTTTGATTGTGCGTTTAGTGATTTTCTTTACTTTGGACTTACCTTCAGGTGTCACGATCTCTTCGAATGTAGTCTCCTCGGGAAGCTCGACGATCTCAACGGGTTTCGTCTCTTCTTCCTCTGGTACTTGCTCCTCTGAGACTGTCACACTCACACTTGTGACTGGCTCTTCTCCGTCTTTTTCCACCGTAACGATCTCAGTTACTTCCTTTTTAGTGCCTTTTCCTTTTTTAATCACACGTTTGGTGGTTTTTACCTTCTTGGTTTCACCAGTTTCAGTTTTGATTTCAGTCACTTTGACTTGTTCAGGTTGCTCCTCGATAACCTCGGCGCTTTCCGGTCGCGATGAGTCTTCGAAAGGTGTCAGTGTCTCTTCTGTGAGATCTTGTGTGGTGTGTACCGTGACAACAGGTGTGTTATCGTCGACTTGTTCAGTGGTTATTTGGGTAGTTTCCTTTTTAGGACCTAGCTTTTTGATTGTGCGTTTAGTGATTTTCTTTACTTTGGACTTACCTTCAGGTGTCACAATCTCTTCGAATGTAGTCTCCACGGGAAGCTCGACGATCTCAACGGGTTTCGTCTCTTCTTCCTCTGGTACTTGCTCCTCTGAGACTATCACACTTGTGACTGGCTCTTCTCCGTCTTTCTCCACCGTTACGATCTCAGTTACTTCCTTTTTAGTGCCTTTTCCTTTTTTAATTACACGTTTGGTGGTTTTTATTTTCTTTGTTTCACCAGTTTCAGTTTTGATTTCAGTCTCTTTGACTTGTTCAGGTTGCACTTCGATAACCTCTGCGCTTTCCTGTCTCGGTGAGTCTTCAAAAGGTGTCAGTGTTTCATCTGTGAGATCTTGTGTGGTGTGTACCGTGACAACAGGTGTGTTATCGTCGACTTGTTCAGTGGTTATTTGGGTAGTTTCCTTTTTAGGACCTAGCTTTTTGATTGTGCGTTTAGTGATTTTCTTTACTTTGGGCTTACCTTCAGGTGTCACGATCTCTTCGAATGTAGTCTCCTCGGGAAGCTCGACGATCTCAACGGGTTTCGTCTCTTCTTCCTCTGGTACTTGCTCCTCTGAGACTATCACACTTGTGACTGGCTCTTCTCCGTCTTTCTCCACCGTTACGATCTCAGTTACTTCCTTTTTAGTTCCTTTTCCTTTTTTAATCACACGTTTGGTGGTTTTTATCTTCTTTGTTTCACCAGTTTCAGTTTTGATTTCAGTCACTTTGACTTGTTCAGGTTGCTCTTCGATAACCTCTGCGCTTTCCGGTCTCGGTGAGTCTTCAAAAGGTGTCAGTGTTTCATCTGTGAGATCTTGTGTGGTGTGTACCGTGACAACAGGTGTGTTATCGTCGACTTGTTCAGTGGTTATTTGGGTAGTTTCCTTTTTAGGACCTAGCTTTATGATTGTGCGTTTAGTGATTTTCTTTACTTTGGGCTTACCTTCAGGTGTCACGATCTCTTCGAATGTAGTCTCCTCGGGAAGCTCGACGATCTCAACGGTTTTTGTCTCTTCTTCCTCTGGTACTTGCTCCTCTGAGACTGTCACACTTGTGACTGGCTCTTCTCCGTCTTTTTCCACCGTAACGATCTCAGTTACTTCCTTTTTAGTTCCTTTTCCTTTTTTAATCACACGTTTGGTGGTTTTTACCTTCTTGGTTTCACCAGTTTCAGTTTTGATTTCAGTCACTTTGACTTGTTCAGGTTGCTCTTCGATAACCTCTGCGCTTTCCTGTCTCGGTGAGTCTTCAAAAGGTGTCAGTGTTTCATCTGTGAGATCTTGTGTGGTGTGTACCGTGACAACAGGTGTGTTATCGTCGACTTGTTCAGTGGTTATTTGGGTAGTTTCCTTTTTAGGACCTAGCTTTTTGATTGTGCGTTTAGTGATTTTCTTTACTTTGGGCTTACCTTCAGGTGTCACGATCTCTTCGAATGTAGTCTCCTCGGGAAGCTCGACGATCTCAACGGGTTTCGTCTCTTCTTCCTCTGGTACTTGCTCCTCTGAGACTATCACACTTGTGACTGGCTCTTCTCCGTCTTTCTCCACCGTTACGATCTCAGTTACTTCCTTTTTAGTTCCTTTTCCTTTTTTAATCACACGTTTGGTGGTTTTTATCTTCTTTGTTTCACCAGTTTCAGTTTTGATTTCAGTCACTTTGACTTGTTCAGGTTGCTCTTCGATAACCTCTGCGCTTTCCGGTCTCGGTGAGTCTTCAAAAGGTGTCAGTGTTTCATCTGTGAGATCTTGTGTGGTGTGTACCGTGACAACAGGTGTGTTATCGTCGACTTGTTCAGTGGTTATTTGGGTAGTTTCCTTTTTAGGACCTAGCTTTTTGATTGTGCGTTTAGTGATTTTCTTTACTTTGGGCTTACCTTCAGGTGTCACGATCTCTTCGAATGTAGTCTCCTCGGGAAGCTCGACGATCTCAACGGGTTTTGTCTCTTCTTCATCTGGTACTTGCTCCTCTGAGACTGTCACACTTGTGACTGGCTCTTCTCCGTCTTTTTCCACCGTAACGATCTCAGTTACTTCCTTTTTAGTTCCTTTTCCTTTTTTAATCACACGTTTGGTGGTTTTTATCTTCTTTGTTTCACCAGTTTCAGTTATGATTTCAGTCACTTTGACTTGTTCAGGTTGCTCTTCGATAACCTCTGCGCTTTCCGGTCTCGGTGAGTCTTCAAAAGGTGTCAGTGTTTCATCTGTGAGATCTTGTGTGGTGTGTACCGTGACAACAGGTGTGTTATCGTCGACTTGTTCAGTGGTTATTTGGGTAGTTTCCTTTTTAGGACCTAGCTTTTTGATTGTGCGTTTAGTGATTTTCTTTACTTTGGGCTTACCTTCAGGTGTCACGATCTCTTCGAATGTAGTCTCCTCGGGAAGCTCGACGATCTCAACGGTTTTTGTCTCTTCTTCCTCTGGTACTTGCTCCTCTGAGACTGTCACACTTGTGACTGGCTCTTCTCCGTCTTTTTCCACCGTAACGATCTCAGTTACAACCTTTTTAGTGCCTTTTCCTTTTTTAATCACACGTTTAGTGGTTTTTATCTTCTTTGTTTCACCAGTTTCAGTTTTGATTTCAGTCACTTTGACTTGTTCAGGTTGCTCTTCGATAACCTCTGCGCTTTCCTGTCTCGGTGAGTCTTCAAAAGGTGTCAGTGTTTCATCTGTGAGATCCTGTGTGGTGTGTACCGTGACAACAGGTGTGTTATCGTCGACTTGTTCAGTGGTTATTTGGGTAGTTTCCTTTTTGGGACCTAGCTTTTTGATTGTGCGTTTAGTGATTTTCTTTACTTTGGGCTTACCATCAGGTGTCACGATCTCTTCGAATGTAGTCTCCTCGGGAAGCTCGACGATTTCAACGGGTTTTGCCTCTTCTTCCTCTGGTACTTGCTCCTCTGAGACTGTCACACTTGTGACTGGCTTTTCTCCGTCTTTCTCTACCGTAACAATCTCAGTTACTTCCTTTTTCGTGCCCTTTCCTTTTTTAATCACACGTTTGGTGGTTTTTATCTTCTTTGTTTCACCAGTTTCAGTTTTGATTTCAGTCACTTTGACTTGTTTAGGTTGCTCTTCGATAACCTCTGCGCTTTCCGGTCTCGGTGAGTCTTCAAACGGTGTCAGTGTTTCATCTGTGAGATCTTGTGTGGTGTGTATTGTGACAACAGGTGTGTTATCGTCGACTTGTTCAGTGGTTATTTGGGTAGTTTCCTTTTTAGGACCTAGCTTTTTAATCGTGCGTTTAGTGATTTTCTTTACTTTGGGCTTACCTTCAGGTGACACGATCTCTTCGAATGTAGTCTCCTCGGGAAGCTCGATGATCTCAACGGGTTTCGTCTCTTCTTCCTCTGGTTCTTGCTCCTCTGAGACTGTCACACTTGTGACGGGCTCTTCTCCATCTTTCTCCACCGTAACGATCTCAGTTACTTCCTTTTTAGTGCCTTTTCCTTTTTTAATCACACGTTTGGTGGTTTTTATCTTCTTTGTTTCACCAGTTTCAGTTTTGATTTCAGTCACTTTGACTTGTTCAGGTTGCTCTTCGATAACCTCTGCGCTTTCCGGTCTCGGTGAGTCTTCATAAGGTGTCAGTGTTTCATCTGTGAGATCTTGTGTGGTGTGTACCGTGACAACAGGTGTGTTATCGTCGACTTGTTCCGTAGTTATTTGGGTAGTTTCCTTTTTAGGACCTAGCTTTTTGATTGTGCGTTTAGTGATTTTCTTTACTTTGGGCTTACCTTCGGGTGTCACGATCTCTTCGAATGTAGTCTCCTCGGGAAGCTCGACGATCTCAACGGGTTTGGTCTCTTCTTCCTCTGGAACTTGCTCCTCTGAGACTGTCACACTTGTGACTGGCTCTTCTCCGTCTTTCTCCACCGTAACGATCTCAGTTACTTCCTTTTTAGTGCCTTTTCCTTTTTTAATCACACGTTTGGTGGTTTTTATCTTCTTTGTTTCACCAGTTTCAGTTTTGATTTCAGTCACTTTGACTTGTTCAGGTTGCTCTTTGATAACCTCTGCGCTTTCCGGTCTCGGTGAGTCTTCAAAAGGTGTCAGTGTTTCATCTGTGAGATCTTGTGTGGTGTGTACCGTGACAACAGGTGTGTTATCGTCGACTTGTTCAGTGGTTATTTGGGTAGTTTCATTTTTGGGACCTAGCTTTTTGATTGTGCGTTTAGTGATTTTCTTTACTTTGGACTTACCTTCAGGTGTCACAATCTCTTCGAATGTAGTCTCCTCGGGAAGCTCGATGATCTCAACGGGTTTCGTCTCTTCTTCCTCTGGCTCTTGCTCCTCTGAGACTGTCACACTTGTGACGGGCTCTTCTCCATCTTTCTCCACCGTAACGATCTCAGTTACTTCCTTTTTAGTGCCTTTTCCTTTTTTAATCACACGTTTGGTGGTTTTTACCTTCTTGGTTTCACCAGTTTCAGTTTTGATTTCAGTCACTTTGACTTGTTCAGGTTGCTCCTCGATAACCTCTGCGCTTTCCGGTCTCGGTGAGTCTTCAAAAGGTGTCAGTGTCTCATCTGTGAGATCTTGTGTGGTGTGTACCGTGACAACAGGTGTGTTATCGTCGACTTGTTCAGTGGTTATTTGGGTAGTTTCCTTTTTAGGACCTAGCTTTTTGATTGTGCGTTTAGTGATTTTCTTTACTTTGGGCTTACCTTCAGGTGTCACGATCTCTTCGAATGTAGTCTCCTCGGGAAGCTCGACGATTTCAACGGGTTTTGCCTCTTCTTCCTCTGGTTCTTGCTCCTCTGAGACTGTCACACTTGTGACGGGCTCTTCTCCGTCTTTCTCCACCGTAACGATCTCAGTTACTTGCTTTTTAGTGCCTTTTCCTTTTTTAATCACACGTTTGGTGGTTTTTACCTTCTTGGTTTCACCAGTTTCAGTTTTGATTTCAGTCACTTTGACTTGTTCAGGTTGCTCCTCGATAACCTCTGCGCTTTCCGGTCTCGGTGAGTCTTCAAAAGGTGTCAGTGTCTCATCTGTGAGATCTTGTGTGGTGTGTACCGTGACAACAGGTGTGTTATCGTCGACTTGTTCAGTGGTTATTAGGGTAGTTTCCTTTTTAGGACCTAGCTTTTTGATTGTGCGTTTAGTGATTTTCTTTACTTTGGGCTTACCTTCAGGTGTCACGATCTCTTCGAATGTAGTCTCCTCGGGAAGCTCGACGATCTCAACGGGTTTCGTCTCTTCTTCCTCTGGTACTTGCTCCTCTGAGACTATCACACTTGTGACTGGCTCTTCTCCGTCTTTCTCCACCGTTACGATCTCAGTTACTTCCTTTTTAGTTCCTTTTCCTTTTTTAATCACACGTTTGGTGGTTTTTATCTTCTTTGTTTCACCAGTTTCAGTTTTGATTTCAGTCACTTTGACTTGTTCAGGTTGCTCTTCGATAACCTCTGCGCTTTCCGGTCTCGGTGAGTCTTCAAAAGGTGTCAGTGTTTCATCTGTGAGATCTTGTGTGGTGTGTACCGTGACAACAGGTGTGTTATCGTCGACTTGTTCAGTGGTTATTTGGGTAGTTTCCTTTTTAGGACCTAGCTTTTTGATTGTGCGTTTAGTGATTTTCTTTACTTTGGGCTTACCTTCAGGTGTCACGATCTCTTCGAATGTAGTCTCCTCGGGAAGTTTGACGATCTCAACGGGTTTTGTCTCTTCTTCCTCTGGTACTTGCTCCTCTGAGACTGTCACACTTGTGACTGGCTCTTCTCCGTCTTTTTCCAACGTAACGATCTCAGTTACTTCCTTTTTAGTTCCTTTTCCTTTTTTAATCACACGTTTGGTGGTTTTTATCTTCTTTGTTTCACCAGTTTCAGTTTTGATTTCAGTCACTTTGACTTGTTCAGGTTGCTCTTCGATAACCTCTGCGCTTTCCGGTCTCGGTGAGTCTTCAAAAGGTGTCAGTGTTTCATCTGTGAGATCTTGTGTGGTGTGTACCGTGACAACAGGTGTGTTATCGTCGACTTGTTCAGTGGTTATTTGGGTAGTTTCCTTTTTAGGACCTAGCTTTTTGATTGTGCGTTTAGTGATTTTCTTTACTTTGGGCTTACCTTCAGGTGTCACGATCTCTTCGAATGTAGTCTCCTCGGGAAGCTCGACGATCTCAACGGGTTTTGTCCCTTCTTCCTCTGGTACTTGCTCCTCTGAGACTGTCACACTTGTGACTGGCTCTTCTCCGTCTTTCTCCACCGTAACGATCTCAGTAACTTCCTTTTTCGTGCCTTTTCCTTTTTTAATCAGACGTTTGGTGGTTTTTATCTTTTTTGTTTCACCAGTTTCAGTTTTGATTTCAGTCACTGTGACTTGTTCAGGTTGCTCCTCGATAACCTCGGCGCTTTCCGGTCTCGGTGAGTCTTCAAAAGGTGTCAGTGTTTCATCTGTGAGATCTTGTGTGGTGTGTACCGTGACAACAGGTGTGTTATCGTCGACTTGTTCAGTGGTTATTTGGGTAGTTTCCTTTTTAGGACCTAGCTTTTTGATTGTGCGTTTAGTGATTTTTTTTACTTTAGGCTTACCTTCAGGTGTCACGATCTCTTCGAATGTAGTCTCCTCGGGAAGCTCGACGATCTCAACGGGTTTTGTCTCTTCTTCCTCTGGTACTTGCTCCTCTGAGACTGTCACACTTGTGACTGGCTCTTCTCCGTCTTTTTCCAACGTAACGATCTCAGTTACTTCCTTTTTAGTTCCTTTTCCTTTTTTAATCACACGTTTGGTGATTTTTACCTTCTTGGTTTCACCAGTTTCAGTTTTGATTTCAGTCATTTTTACTTGTTCAGGTTGCTCCTCGATAACCTCTGCGCTTTCCGGTCTCGGTGAGTCTTCAAAAGGTGTCAGTGTCTCATCTGTGAGATCTTGTGTGGTGTGTACCGTGACAACAGGTGTGTTATCGTCGACTTGTTCAGTGGTTATTTGGGTAGTTTCCTTTTTAGGACCTAGCTTTTTGATTGTGCGTTTAGTGATTTTCTTTACTTTGGGCTTACCTTCAGGTGTCACGATCTCTTCGAATGTAGTCTCCTCGGGAAGCTCGAAGATTTCAACGGGTTTTGCCTCTTCTTCCTCTGGTACTTGCTCCTCTGAGACTGTCACACTTGTGACTGGCTTTTCTCCGTCTTTCTCTACCGTAACAATCTCAGTTACTTCCTTTTTCGTGCCTTTTCCTTTTTTAATCACACGTTTGGTGGTTTTTATCTTCGTTGTTTCACCAGTTTCAGTTTTGATTTCAGTCACTTTGACTTGTTCAGGTTGCTCCTCGATAACCTCGGCGCTTTCCGGTCGCGATGAGTCTTCAAAAGGTGTCAGTGTCTCATCTGTGAGATCTTGTGTGGTGTGTACCGTGACAACAGGTGTGTTATCGTCGACTTGTTCAGTGGTTATTTGGGTAGTTTCCTTTTTGGGACCTAACTTTTTGATTGTGCGTTTAGTGATTTTCTTTACTTTGGGCTTACCTTCAGGTGTCACGATCTCTTCGAATGTAGTCTCCTCGGGAAGCTCGACGATCTCAACGGGTTTCGTCTCTTCTTCCTCTGGTACTTGCTCCTCTGAGACTGTCACACTCGTGACTGGCTTTTCTCCGTCTTTTTCCACCGTAACGATCTCAGTAACTTCGTTTTTCGTGCCTTTTCCTTTTTTAATCACACGTTTGGTTGTTTTTATCTTCTTTGTTTCACCAGTTTCAGTTTTGATTTCAGTCACTTTGACTTGTTCGTGTTGCTCCTCGATAACCTCGGCGCTTTCCGGTCGCGATGAGTCTTCAAAAGGTGTCAGTGTTTCATCTGTGAGATCTTGTGTGGTGTGTACCGTGACAACAGGTGTGCTATCGTCGACTTGTTCAGTGGTTATTAGGGTAGTTTCCTTTTTAGGACCTAGCTTTTTGATTGTGCGTTTAGTGATTTTCTTTACTTTGGGCTTACCTTCGGGTGTCACGATCTCTTCGAATGTAGTCTCCTCGGGAAGCTCGACGATCTCAACGGGTTTCGTCTCTTCTTCCTCTGGTTCTTGCTCCTCTGAGACTGTCACACTTGTGACGGGCTCTTCTCCGTCTTTCTCCACCGTAACGATCTCAGTTACTTCCTTTTTAGTGCCTTTTCCTTTTTTAATCACACGTTTGGGGGTTTTTATCTTGTTTGTTTCACCAGTTTCAGTTTTGATTTCAGTCACTTTGACTTGTTCAGGTTGCTCCTCGATAACCTCTGCGCTTTCCGGTCTCGGTGAGTCTTCAAAAGGTGTCACTGTCTCATCTGTGAGATCTTGTGTGGTGTGTACCGTGACAACAGGTGTGTTATCGTCGACTTGTTCAGTGGTTATTTGGGTAGTTTCCTTTTTAGGACCTAGCTTTTTGATTGTGCGTTTAGTGATTTTATTTACTTTGGGCTTACCTTCAGGTGTCACGATCTCTTCGAATGTAGTCTCCTCGGGAAGCTCGACGATCTCAACGGGTTTTGCCTCTTCTTCCTCTGGTTCTTGCTCCTCTGAGACTGTCACACTTGTGACTGGCTCTTCTCCGTCGTTCTCCACCGTAACGATCTCAGTTACTTCCTTTTTAGTGCCTTTTCCTTTTTTAATTACTCGTTTCGTTGTTTTTATCTTCTTTTTTTCACCAGTTTCAGTTTTGATTTCAGTCACTTTGACTTGTTCAGGTTGCTCTTCTATAACATCTGCGCTTTCCGGTATCGGTGAGTCTTCAAAAGGTGTCAGTGTTTTATCTGTCAGATCTTGTGTGGTGTTTACCGTGACAACAGGTGTGTTATCGTCAACTTGTTCAGTGATTATTTGGGTAGTTTCCTTTTTGGGACCTAGCTTTTTGATTGTACGTTTAGTGATTTTCTTTACTTTTGGCTTACCTTCAGGTGTCACGATCTCTTCGAATGTAGTCTCCTCGGGAAGCTCGACGATCTCAACGGGTTTCGTCTCTTCTTCCTCTGGTACTTGCTCCTCTGAGACTGTCACACTTGTGACGGGCTCTTCTCCGTCTTTCTCCACCGTAACGATCTCAGTTACTTCTTTTTTAGTTCCTTTTCCTTTTTTAATCACACGTTTGGTGGTTTTTATCTTCTTTGTTTCACCAGTTTCAGTTTTGATTTCAGTCACTTTGACTTGTTCAGGTTGCTCTTCGATAACCTCTGCGCTTTCCGGTCTCGGTGAGTCTTCAAAAGATGTCAGTGTCTCATCTGTGAGATCTTGTGTGGTGTGTACCGTGACAACAGGTGTGTTATCGTCGACTTGTTCAGTGGTTATTTGGGTAGTTTCCTTTTTGGGACCTAGCTTTTTGATTGTGCGTTTAGTGATTTTCTTTACTTTGGGCTTACCTTCAGGTGTCACGATCTCTTCGAATGTAGTCTCCTCGGGAAGCTCGACGATCTTAACGGGTTTCGTCTCTTCTTCCACTAGTACTTGCTCCTCTGAGACTGTCACACTCGTGACTGGCTCTTCTCCGTCTTTTTCCACCGTTACGATCTCAGTAACTTCGTTTTTCGTGCCTTTTCCTTTTTTAATCACACGTTTGGTGGTTTTTATCTTCTTTGTTTCACCAGTTTCAGTTTTGATTTCAGTCACTTTGACTTGTTCAGGTTGCTCCTCGATAACCTCGGCGCTTTCCGGTCGCGATGAGTCTTCAAAAGGTGTCAGTGTTTCATCTGTGAGATCTTGTGTGGTGTGTACCGTGACAACAGGTGTGTTATCGTCGACTTGTTCAGTGGTTATTAGGGTAGTTTCCTTTTTAGGACCTAGCTTTTTGATTGTGCGTTTAGTGATTTTCTTTACTTTGGGCTTACCTTCGGGTGTCACGATCTCTTCGAATGTAGTCTCCTCGGGAAGCTCGACGATCTCAACGGGTTTGGTCTCTTCTTCCTCTGGTACTTGCTCCTCTGAGACTGTCACACTTGTGACTGGCTCTTCTCCGTCTTTCTCCACCGTAACGATCTCAGTAACTTCCTTTTTCGTGCCTTTTCCTTTTTTAATCAGACGTTTGGTGGTTTTTATCTTTTTTGTTTCACCAGTTTCAGTTTTGATTTCAGTCACTGTGACTTGTTCAGGTTGCTCCTCGATAACCTCGGCGCTTTCCGGTCTCGGTGAGTCTTCAAAAGGTGTCAGTGTCTCATCTGTGAGATCTTGTGTGGTGTGTACCGTGACAACAGGTGTGTTATCGTCGACTTGTTCAGTGGTTATTTGGGTAGTTTCCTTTTTAGGACCTAGCTTTTTGATTGTGCGTTTAGTGATTTTCTTTACTTTGGGCTTACCTTCAGGTGTCACGATCTCTTCGAATGTAGTCTCCTCGGGAAGCTCGACGATCTCAACGGGTTTTGTCTCTTCTTCCTCTAGTACTTGCTCCTCTGAGACTGTCACACTTGTGACTGGCTCTTCTCCGTCGTTCTCCACCGTAACGATCTCAGTTACTTCCTTTTTAGTGCCTTTTCCTTTTTTAATCACACGTTTGGTGGTTTTTACCTTCTTGGTTTCACCAGTTTCAGTTTTGATTTCAGTCACTTTGACTTGTTCAGGTTGCTCCTCGATAACCTCGGCGCTTTCCGGTCGCGATGAGTCTTCAAAAGGTGTCAGTTTCTCATCTGTGAGATCTTGTGTGGTGTGTACCGTGACAACAGGTGTGTTATCGTCGACTTGTTCAGTGGTTATTTGGGTAGTTTCCTTTTTGGGACCTAGCTTTTTAATCGTGCGTTTAGTGATTTTCTTTACTTTGGGCTTACCTTCAGGTGTCACGATCTCTTCGAATGTAGTCTCCTCGGGAAGCTCGACGATCTCAACGGGTTTGGTCTCTTCTTCCTCTGGTACTTGCTCCTCTGAGACTGTCACACTTGTGACTGGCTCCTCTCCGTCTTTCTCCACCGTAACGATCTCAGTTACTTCCTTTTTAGTGCCTTTTCCTTTTTTAATCACACGTTTGGTGGTTTTTATCTTCTTTGTTTCACCAGTTTCAGTTTTGATTTCAGTCACTTTGACTTGTTCAGGTTGCTCTTCGATAACCTCTGCGCTTTCCGGTCTCGGTGAGTCTTCAAAAGATGTCAGTGTTTCATCTGTGAGATCTTGTGTGGTGTGTACCGTGACAACAGGTGTGTTATCGTCGACTTGTTCCGTAGTTATTTGGGTAGTTTCCTTTTTAGGACCTAGCTTTTTGATTGTGCGTTTAGTGATTTTCTTTACTTTGGGCTTACCTTCGGGTGTCACGATCTCTTCGAATGTAGTCTCCTCGGGAAGCTCGACGATCTCAACGGGTTTGGTCTCTTCTTCCTCTGGTACTTGCTCCTCTGAGACTGTCACACTTGTGACTGGCTCCTCTCCGTCTTTCTCCACCGTAACGATCTCAGTTACTTCCTTTTTAGTGCCTTTTCCTCTTTTAATCACACGTTTGGTGGTTTTTATCTTCTTTGTTTCACCAGTTTCAGTTTTGATTTCAGTCACATTGACTTGTTCAGGTTGCTCTTCGATAACCTCTGCGCTTTCCGGTCTCGGTGAGTCTTCAAAAGGAGTCAGTGTCTCATCTGTGAGATCTTGTGTGGTGTGTACCGTGACAACAGGTGTGTTATCGTCGACTTGTTCAGTGGTTATTTGGGTAGTTTCCTTTTTAGGACCTAGCTTTTTGATTGTGCGTTTAGTGATTTTCTTAACTTTGGGCTTACCTTCAGGTGTCACGATCTCTTCGAATGTAGTCTCCTCGGGAAGCTCGAAGATTTCAACGGGTTTTGCCTCTTCTTCCTCTGGTACTTGCTCCTCTGAGACTGTCACACTTGTGACTGGCTCTTCTCCGTCTTTCTCCACCGTAACGATCTCAGTTACTTCCTTTTTAGTGCCTTTTCCTTTTTTAATCACACGTTTGGTGGTTTTTATCTTCTTTGTTTCACCAGTTTCAGTTTTGATTTCAGTCACTTTGACTTGTTCAGGTTGCTCTTCGATAACCTCTGCGCTTTCCGGTCTCGGTGAGTCTTCAAAAGATGTCAGTGTTTCATCTGTGAGATCTTGTGTGGTGTGTACCGTGACAACAGGTGTGTTATCGTCGACTTGTTCCGTAGTTATTTGGGTAGTTTCCTTTTTAGGACCTAGCTTTTTGATTGTGCGTTTAGTGATTTTCTTTACTTTGGGCTTACCTTCGGGTGTCACGATCTCTTCGAATGTAGTCTCCTCGGGAAGCTCGACGATCTCAACGGGTTTGGTCTCTTCTTCCTCTGGTACTTGCTCCTCTGAGACTGTCACACTTGTGACTGGCTCCTCTCCGTCTTTCTCCACCGTAACGATCTCAGTTACTTCCTTTTTAGTGCCTTTTCCTCTTTTAATCACACGTTTGGTGGTTTTTATCTTCTTTGTTTCACCAGTTTCAGTTTTGATTTCAGTCACATTGACTTGTTCAGGTTGCTCTTCGATAACCTCTGCGCTTTCCGGTCTCGGTGAGTCTTCAAAAGGAGTCAGTGTCTCATCTGTGAGATCTTGTGTGGTGTGTACCGTGACAACAGGTGTGTTATCGTCGACTTGTTCAGTGGTTATTTGGGTAGTTTCCTTTTTAGGACCTAGCTTTTTGATTGTGCGTTTAGTGATTTTCTTAACTTTGGGCTTACCTTCAGGTGTCACGATCTCTTCGAATGTAGTCTCCTCGGGAAGCTCGAAGATTTCAACGGGTTTTGCCTCTTCTTCCTCTGGTACTTGCTCCTCTGAGACTGTCACACTTGTGACTGGCTCCTCTCCGTCTTTCTCCACCGTAACGATCTCAGTTACTTCCTTTTTAGTGCCTTTTCCTTTTTTAATCACACGTTTGGTGGTTTTTATCTTCTTTGTTTCACCAGTTTCAGTTTTGATTTCAGTCACTTTGACTTGTTCAGGTTGCTCTTCTATAACATCTGCGCTTTCCGGTATCGGTGAGTCTTCAAAAGGTGTCAGTGTCTCATCTGTGAGATCTTGTGTGGTGTGTACCGTGACAACAGGTGTGTTATCGTCGACTTGTTCAGTGGTTATTTGGGTAGTTTCCTTTTTGGGACCTAACTTTTTGATTGTGCGTTTAGTGATTTTCTTTACTTTGGGCTTACCTTCAGGTGTCACGATCTCTTCGAATGTAGTCTCCTCGGGAAGCTCGACGATCTCAACGGGTTTCGTCTCTTCTTCCTCTGGTACTTGCTCCTCTGAGACTGTCACACTCGTGACTGGCTTTTCTCCGTCTTTTTCCACCGTAACGATCTCAGTAACTTCGTTTTTCGTGCCTTTTCCTTTTTTAATCACACGTTTGGTTGTTTTTATCTTCTTTGTTTCACCAGTTTCAGTTTTGATTTCAGTCACTTTGACTTGTTCGTGTTGCTCCTCGATAACCTCGGCGCTTTCCGGTCGCGATGAGTCTTCAAAAGGTGTCAGTGTTTCATCTGTGAGATCTTGTGTGGTGTGTACCGTGACAACAGGTGTGCTATCGTCGACTTGTTCAGTGGTTATTAGGGTAGTTTCCTTTTTAGGACCTAGCTTTTTGATTGTGCGTTTAGTGATTTTCTTTACTTTGGGCTTACCTTCGGGTGTCACGATCTCTTCGAATGTAGTCTCCTCGGGAAGCTCGACGATCTCAACGGGTTTCGTCTCTTCTTCCTCTGGTTCTTGCTCCTCTGAGACTGTCACACTTGTGACGGGCTCTTCTCCGTCTTTCTCCACCGTAACGATCTCAGTTACTTCCTTTTTAGTGCCTTTTCCTTTTTTAATCACACGTTTGGGGGTTTTTATCTTGTTTGTTTCACCAGTTTCAGTTTTGATTTCAGTCACTTTGACTTGTTCAGGTTGCTCCTCGATAACCTCTGCGCTTTCCGGTCTCGGTGAGTCTTCAAAAGGTGTCACTGTCTCATCTGTGAGATCTTGTGTGGTGTGTACCGTGACAACAGGTGTGTTATCGTCGACTTGTTCAGTGGTTATTTGGGTAGTTTCCTTTTTAGGACCTAGCTTTTTGATTGTGCGTTTAGTGATTTTCTTTACTTTGGGCTTACCTTCGGGTGTCACGATCTCTTCGAATGTAGTCTCCTCGGGAAGCTCGACGATCTCAACGGGTTTGGTCTCTTCTTCCTCTGGTACTTGCTCCTCTGAGACTGTCACACTTGTGACTGGCTCCTCTCCGTCTTTCTCCACCGTAACGATCTCAGTTACTTCCTTTTTAGTGCCTTTTCCTTTTTTAATTACTCGTTTCGTTGTTTTTATCTTCTTTTTTTCACCAGTTTCAGTTTTGATTTCAGTCACTTTGACTTGTTCAGGTTGCTCTTCTATAACATCTGCGCTTTCCGGTATCGGTGAGTCTTCAAAAGGTGTCAGTGTTTTATCTGTCAGATCTTGTGTGGTGTTTACCGTGACAACAGGTGTGTTATCGTCAACTTGTTCAGTGATTATTTGGGTAGTTTCCTTTTTAGGACCTAGCTTTTTGATTGTGCGTTTAGTGATTTTCTTTACTTTGGGCTTACCTTCAGGTGTCACGATCTCTTCGAATGTAGTCTCTTCGGGAAGCTCAACGATCTCAACGGGTTTTGTCTCTTCGTCTTTTGGTTCTTGCTCCTCTGAGACTGACACACTTGTGACTGGCTCTTCTCCGTCTTTCTCCACCGTAACGATCTCAGTTACTTCCTTCTTAGTGCCTTTTCCTTTTTTAATAACACGTTTGGTGGTTTTTATCTTTTTTGTTTCACCAGTTTCAGTTTTGATTTCAGTCACTGTGACTTGTTCAGGTTGCTCCTCGATAACCTCGGCGCTTTCCGGTCTCGGTGAGTCTTCAAAAGGAGTCTGTGTCTCATCTGTGAGATCTTGTGTGGTGTGTACCGTGACAACAGGTGTGTTATCGTCGACTTGTTCAGTGGTAATTTGGGTAGTTTCCTTTTTAGGACCTATCTTTTTGATTGTGCGCTTTGTGATTTTCTTTACTTTTGGCTTACCTTCAGCTGTCACGATCTCTGCGAATGTAGTCTCCTCAGGAAGCTCGAGGATCTCAACGGGTTTGGTCTCTTGGTCTTTCGGTTCCTGCTGCTCTGAGACTGTTACACTTGTAAGTGGTTCTTCTCTATCCTCCTCCACCGTAACGATCTCAGTCACTTCCTTCTTAGTATCTTTTCCCTTTTTATTTATTCGTTTTGTTGTTTTGACCTTGTTTGTTTCGCCGGTTTCAGTTTTTGTTTTAGTCACTTGAACTTCTTCAGGTTGCTCTTCGACAACGTTGGCGTTTTCTAGCATAGTTGGGGCCTCAAAAGGTGTGAGTTCTGTTATAGTTGTTATTGATTCTCCTCCATCTGTATCATCGGTTAACATTTCACCAACTTCTTGCGTACGGACTTTTTCTTTTCTTAACAACCGATTTTTTGTTTTTATCTTCGATTCAGTTCTTATTTCAGTAATTTCAATGTTTTCAGGTTTTTTCTCATCTTCCAGCATTTCTTCAATGCATACTCTTGTTTGCATTCTCGGTATATGCAGATGTTCATCGGGTAGTTCAACCATGCTCCTATCTGATGATGCATTATCTAGAATTTCTTCTCCTTCGTATTCTTCTATTTTGACAGTGTGACCTGAATCTTTCGATGGTACTATGTCGTCATCATCGTCCATTGTTTCTTCTATTACGACATCACCTTCATTTTGAATGTTGTTTGATCTCTTCTTTTTTCTCAATATAGTTCTTTTTGTTTTAATTTGCACAGGTTCACTTTGTCCTGGGCCTTGCATGAATTTTGTGACAATTTCTTCAGATTCCTCTATATCTGATGATTTAGGTGAAATGGAATGAAGACGATCTTCTTCTGAAAGCAAAGTCAATGTGGCTTTTATCTTCTTGGCCTTTAACTTGGATTTAGTTACGACATAATACTAAAATATATAAGCGAACATGAGGGATTTCGAAACTTTGCGGTGCTCAACATACTTAAAATAATTACAACGTATGTAGGACCACTTTCACTCATTATTTTATTAATCATTGACGTCTCTAGAACAGCGTTATTTTTTTTTATCACATCCTAATAATGCAAATCGGCTGACCTTAGGAAGGTTGACGGATATCAATATATTTGCATTAAATTTTAATTATCCAAACACAAATCGCTGCCGTGACTATTTATGAACACATTTTCTGATATAGGATAGAAACAGGCTAAATTTCGCAGATTTTAAATTGGTATTGTAAGATCTACATTTAAAACAATTATCACGACAAAATAATAATAATAATTAATAACTATGATTATTATATTCAGAGAATGTTACGGTATCGAAGCAAAACATAGAGTGCGTAGTTTAGAGGATGTGTGTAGTGTTTCGGTACTAATTTTGTAAATCATAAAGTACACTGTATATCTGGTATTCACAGTTTATAGCTCATGGGCAACTTGGACCGGAGGGGCTCTGGAGTGAGAGTGTAAAACTTAACTTATAGCTTAACTTGTAGCTAAGTAAATCTGTCAAATTTATATGGAGTTGTAAAATGTCGACAACTAAAATAACAGAGTCATGCTAACGTGGGTGTGATGCTAGTTTAAATGAAAATTTATACTGAAGCTGCAGGTTCTAAATCCATCATGAGACACCGTCAAAGCATTGCCAAGGCTGGAGCCCATAGAGCCCTCATGCTGCGTTTCGGGTTACGATGCCAAAAATATTGTTAGAAAAGCTGTATTTAAAAAAACTACAAACTCCGTGATACTTAGTCGATGATTAATAGATCTGTGATATTAAAAATTATGCGGGAATGTTAAAATCTACATAAACTAGGTCAATGAAGTTAACTAATATGATAAACGCGAATGTATGTTTTGTTTTTCATCACTCAACCAATCATGAAATTTTGCAGGTGAACCCATGACAAGGTGTATGCAGAAAAGACACAAGATGTTCAACCGGAAAAAGGAACAAAGGAAAAAATAACAACTTTTACAAAAGGCAACTCACATTGATTGGCAAAATCTCTACGCGATCGGAACCATGGGTAAAAAGTAGTATCAATATATTAATTACATTTTATGGCCAGACAAACGTAAAGTATTTCAAAACAAAATATCACGGCAATGTTGTAATAAAACAGATGTTTTATTCAAACCTCAGGACAACAGGATTTTTATTTTATAAAAGGCTTTAGACTTTGGCAGTTGGAAAAGTAAATTTTATACCTTGTCATTGCGTATAAACGGGGGAAGTCCTTTAAATATATTTAGCTCTTTTTCTTATACTCTATTTGCTAATTACCCTAAAAAGTAGCTCAAACAACTGAGAAATAACTAATATGCGGCAGCGTAGCCGCGACGAGGACATTATTAGCTGTGACGTAGAATTTCACGTCATAAAATGCAAGAACGAATTGAATGGTAAAGCGCCCTCTGCGCCCTCCACACAGGCCAAGTATCTGTAATGATTCCTTTGAAAGATTGTGTGATTGTGTGTGAGAAAGATTTTAATTCGCAGCTCCTCCCCAGCTAAATCCCTTTTTTAATCCGATACTTTGCAGTCCAGAGCGATTATATTTTTGGTCATAATAAGTTTTTTTAGTAAATTTTACGAGCGAAACTAAAAGGTAGGTTCGGAAGGGCTTGAGACGGAGCTGAAACCTACGTCGACGCCCTGGTTGTTCCCTCTCTCATTGAACCCTCATTGCCTCAATGCCTGCAGCCAGCAATGAGTCATAATTGGTTAAGGGCGGTTAGTTTACATTTCCTGCACCGCAAGCTATATCATTTCAATTCTCTTAAACATATTATCTTAACACTCGGTAAGCCTCATCAAAATGCACAGCATGAGATAAAATGACTAATTCGTAATTACGTAAAGATGCATTCAATATTTTATCTACGACCAAGAAAAAAGTATAATCAATTTATTAGCAAACATACGTTCCAATCAATCAATCAATCAGCGTAACTATACCGTAGTACCTTCTCATATATAAAAACAACAATTGGTAAAGGTGGTAAGCATTTAATTATGGCCGCCAAGCCAAGTTCTTCGTATTAAAAAAATTATTTACTGCGACCGAAAAGAAGTAGCCATAAACAAATTAATATTTTAATTAAGATTTTTTACCAATGCTATAAAAATGGCGCATTATAACATTACTTTGAGAGAAAAATTGTTTTACAATTCTATTTATAAACTTCGGTAATTTGTTTATAAAGTATAATATAAACTCATTTGAAGTTTATAGTTCGAATTTTACAATAAGTGAGTAAATAGATAAATGTAGTTTAAAAGTCATAAAGAGTGCATTCAAATTATGCGGTTTATTTGTTCCAAAGCATAGTTCATAAAAATAATTGAATTTCACAGTGGAGGCATCTGTATAGCACGGCACCTTGTGGCCAATTTAAATACACTCTAAATCTATCTTCATAATATTAATATAAATATAAATCCATGGAATTCCATCCGTTTATCCATTTTAAAGAAATATAAAATGAACTGTTACTACCTACTTTTTATATTATACTAGTTGATATTCTAAACATTAATTTAATGCTTAAAAATATTGTGTGCTTACTTACCAATAATATGACTATCTTCCCGCAATATGGTGTAAGTTTCTACGTATTTAGGTGTTTCTGTGATAGGTTTAACTTCGGCAGTTTTTAGTTCCTCTTTTGCCTCCGTAATATAATCGGTGCTTTCATCAGCAACAACTTCTGTTTGTTGAATAGTTTTTAAAACTAAAAGGTCTTCTTTGACGTTAGTTTTCTTAATTGATTCCTTTGGGACATCTGAGACGGATTCCTCACAAAAACTTTCAGTAACAACCAAAGTCGAAAGAGAGTCTAGATTGAGATTACCTTTAATAGGCTCAGAGGATAATGATATAATATCACTTGTACTTTCTAGTATTTGCTGTTTTGTAGCGTGCAGACCTTCTGAGATAATTGGTGTTTGTTCTGCTTTCTGAGTCATGAAGGTTTTAGTTTTATCTAAAGATTGCGGTTTCTCATCTAACACAATTTCAGTCTGATTAATGCTTTTTAGTTCCATTATTTGTTCATCAGCTTTCCTTGGAATATCTTTGAACGGAATCAAAGTTTCAGGAAATTCTTGAATAATGTTTTCTTCTGTAATAAGTAAGTTTTTACTGACTTCAAATTCAAACTTGGGAGAATTCTGCGCGACGCGGTTGTCAGGCAGTTCAAGTATACTTTCAATAACATGGGGTGAAGAAGTTATAACTTCTTTTTCAGTAGTATGAGTTGCCACCACGTTTTCTTCCTTACTAGGCTGTTTGTGGAAGGTATCAGATTTTTCATGAACAAAAACTTCTGTACATTCCGCAGCTTTATAACCAGAAATGTCTTCCCTAGCAAAACACTTGACTAACTCTTTGGATATATCAAGCTTACCTATACTTTCAATTACCTGTTGCTCTTCTTTATTTACGCTTTCTACGACAACTTGAATTTCTTTAGCTTTCTCACTCTTTGTCTCTTTGGATTCATCTAATTTCAAAGCATCTTGGATAGCTACGTTTTCACTTGTTAAAATATGACTAGTTGTTTTAATACCTAATGTTTGCTCCCTAGTGATAGGATGAGTTTTAGATGTAAAGATTTCTTCTTTTTCATCAGGAAAGACATCTGTAATTATAACGTGCTGTTGCGAATCTAACTGTAAATATGTTTTTTCTTCGTTTGGTAAATTTTGTTGTGGTAGTATAAATTCTGATTCTTTTGGAAGTACTTCTTGAACTACAATGGACGACATACTTTTAACCGAAAAGTTGACATGTCTCGGTTGTTGTTCTGGATTGTTATCTAAGGACTGCTCTTTTTCTATAGATTCTATTTCAAGTACTGTAATATGTCTTGCTGGTTCAATATTCCCAGATATACTTTCTGTTTTATCGAGTGATATTTGCTGTAAGAGTTCTCCTTTTTCTAGAGGAATGATTTCTATAGTATTAATATGGTCACCCATTTCCATACTAGATAATGGCTTTTCCTTTCGTATTTCGGTAACCCTCAATAAATCCTCTGGTCTTTCTTCAAGTTCCACTTCACTAGTATATAAAGGTGTTACAGTATCTATACTATAATCTTTTATTTGTTTTGTAGCATAATCTAATTTTTCAATCACGTCTTCATATTCAGATACATGACAAACGTCAATATTTATATGTTGAAGAGTGTCAAAAGTAACATTTTTAATAGCCGATGTTGATATTTTATCCACGTTTAATTTACTCTCCATCTCAGCTACCACCTCTTCTGATACGTGAAGGTATTGTGATGATTTGATACTACAATCTGCATTTTGCGGTTTTGCATTATCTAATTGTACAAGCTGACTTTCTTTTTCACTAACAACAGTTTCGGTTGTTCCTAAAGAGGCATTTAGCGAAATATTTTGTTCAGGTATAATTGTATGTGATTTTGCAAACGGGACTTCATTAAAGGAAGATTCTGACTCTCCAACCAAAACTTCTGTTACATCTACGGCTGTTTGTGATTCCACATTCGTTTTCAAAACTCTTTTTCCAGGTACTTCCTCAGGTTCAATATTTTCTGCCTTATTAGATACATTTACTTCAGTGCTAATAATTTCAGTATAAGGTAGGAATTGAAAGGAAGCACCATGACTAGGCAAAACGAACTGATTATCAAATTCTTTCTCTTTTTCGGTTGTATTAATAGAACTTTCTATAATAGATTGTAATTCAACGAATTTTGACGTAACATTATATTTTAATGGGTTTTCGTGCAAAAATATACCTTCGCTATCTGCCAGTACTGTTTCTGTTTGTTCTAAATTGAAAAAGTCACTACATTTTATTTCAGGTTTTTGTTTAGGAATATCTTGAGTAAACTCTTTTTCGGATTGAATGACAGTAACCTCTTCTACTTTAGCAGATTTACCATAGATATCATCTAATTTCATTTGAGCTATTCTACTTGGGAAAACCAAATTATCAGTCTCATTCAAATTATCGGATTGAGATAAGGTCTCACAAATTTCCAAGCCACGTTGCTCACACATTTGTATATTCACTTTTTGTTCTTCTGGAATTTTTGATAAAACTAATACATTTTCTTTTTCTGCTGTTATATATTCCATTTGCTTCGGAGCAGGAAGAGCAGCAACTGTAACTATGGCTTTCGATTTTATAACTTCTCTTGGAACATCTAAAGTAAGTTCTGAAGAATTAACAATAGCTTCTTGTTGTACGATAGCTTCGGATATAATTGGAGCTGGTGTCAAAAAGATTTCACGTCGATTATCCTGATTTTGAAACGTTGACGGTAATGTTTCAGGTGAAACTTCATCTGTTATAACAGCCTGAACAGAATCAATACTAAGTGTTGCTGCAGCAGAGTGTGGACTTATTAAATTTAGCGTGCTTTCCTTTTCATTACATTCAGCGGTTGATATAACGACTTCTTTATGAGTGAAATTTTCTATGTTGGCTTTGGAAATTTTATCAGATACGTCAAATCTATCTGTAAATGCCACACTTGAGCTTGCAACAAATTCCATCGATGTTGCTACAGGTCTACTAACAATATCAGTTGAAGGTTCACAAACTTGCTGTGACGGTGTCGCAAAGCTATAAGGCTCTTCTTTTTCATGACTCAATATTTCAGATATTTTAATACTTCCTTGTACTGGAACGATCGCTTGGCTAACGAATTTTAAGCTTGGTTCGTGAATATCTTCTAGAATAGCTTGACTATCTAAGATAGAGTTTTCAGATATTTGAATGGGATAAATAAATTGAGATGTTATGTCAGCTTCACGAAATTCCATTTGGGGGATTTCTAGTTGTATTGTAGAATCACGTAAATTTATTTCAGTTACAACCGCAGCTTTTTGATTTATTTCAACGTCTATTTTTGCATATTTATCCGTAACAGTTTTGTAAATAGTAAGATCGTTTTCCGTACAACTAGGTACTGTTTCTATAATATTTAAACTTTCATTTTCAGTAAAGGTTGTATAGGCTTGTGATTTGTTAACTGGATGATCATCTAATTTTCGAAGTTGCTCTTGCACTGTCGCTTGAAGAACTGAAACTTCTGTGTGTAAATCTCTTTGCTCAATAGCGTTGTTGGTTTTTTTGTTTAATGGTTGTAAAATATCAACTTGATCAGATGTAGTTACTTCTTGGGAAACAGGACTACGCAAATTATGAGTAAGTGTGGGTAGAGTAGTGGAAACTTCAGGCGTTTGATCGATGACAAGTTTATTTTCCGAATCAGGTGCGTTCATTTCCAAGACAGATACTGATATGTTAGGAATTAAAGACACAGACGCATTTTCAGGATTCTTAGTTGAAAATAACTGCGAAGACTCTTGGTCATGTATAAAAGGTGTAGTTACAATTCTAGCATTTTCAGTGATAACTGCTTCCGTAGCCTTTTTACTTTCTACTTTATTTGTAGATTCGAAATTTTCTGGGGCTGTTAATTCTAGTGTTTCTGAAGTAATCAGCGATTCTGTATGCTCAATATCAACATGTGCTTGCGCGGCATGTCTGTCTTCTACATAAACGGATTCTTTTGTATTTTCATGTACCTGAACTTCCTCAGTCACATTAGTGTCTAAGGTCAATAAAGTGACATGTGCATGATTACTTATTAAGCCTTCTCTATCTAATAAAGTCATTTCAGATTCATGAATGCTAGTTTCAAAGTTACACTTATGCTGATGTTCGCTAAAACTTACGTCAGCTTTTTTCTCTGAACAAATGTCAGGTATAAATTCTGACTCTTTAATATGAGGTGTAGTCATATAATTACATAAACTAGAATGTAATATTAAGTCTTTTTCAACGTTAGCTTCAGCTGGAAAGCTAAGTACTGTCAGAGATCCTTCTTTTTCGTGAACTTCATTTGTTGACACGAGGATGCTTTCTTTTGATACAATATTTACGTTAGCTTCTTGTGAATGTGGTACTTTAAGCAAACCCAAAGTTCCTTCTTTCTCTTGCACATCATGAATTTCAGTGAAGATCTGGTTTGATACTAACACATTTTTCTTAGCTGTTTCCGTAGGCACAATCAACTCTGGGTAGTATTTACCAGATTTATCGTCAACGAAAATTTCGCTAACTTCTACCGATTCTAATAAATTGAAATTGATATTTGAAGTAACTGGTTTTGCAAGGTTTTGGTTTGGTAGCTCATGCTCCCGCGATTCTTCTTCAACTTGGGTTACCTTTAAGCCAGTTAACGCTGTAACAGATACCTCTGCAAAAGACTTAGTAATAATCGAGTCTTCCAAAGATACTTCGTCAATAGCGGTAAAATCTTGTGAAACCCTCAAAGCATCTTGTAAAATAATGGTTGATATGGCAGTCTCTCCTTTTTTTTGTTCGCCTTTATCGATATCAATAACAGATAAATTTACGACGGTCTCCGCAGTAACGATATTTTCTGCAGGCACTAGACCTTCACGGGCCTTACTATCTGTTTTTATAATATTCACTTGACATTCATCCACTGAATCTTTAACATCTACTTCAGTAACCTGCAGCGATTCCATTTCATTGTACGATTCGTGAACATTCCTGGTATTAGCTTTTTCTGTTACTCTAAATATTTTTTCTTTATCGTGAACTTCTTGAATACCGCTTGTGAGGGAATAATTTGTGTCAAACTTCACCTTAGCTATATCATTCCGTTTTTGCTGTTCAGGAACAATATGTGCCACTTCACTGGCTGATACTACTTCAATTTTATTGTCCTGAATACCTGTGGCAAAAGTAGTAATAAATGGGACGTGCTCTTCTTCCAAAGTTTTTATTACTTCATCTTCAACATATTCCGAATTTTGTTTTGGGTGATCTTCTTGCCTCCTGTTTATTGTAATATCTTCTTCAACTTCAATTACATCTATTGAACCTATTCTTTGTTTTTTGGATTTTTTGCTTTTGGTTTTTTCTTTCGTATCTGTGAAATCACAGTACAATGAATACAATGTTTTAAGTATAATTTGTTTTTAATAAAATATGCGTAGCATAAACAATAGCATTAGGCGTTATTTTTTATTCATATCGTAATTGTCTCTTGTTAATACCATATTGTTTTGTAAGTTTTATAAGCTAAACTAAAAGAATGTTTAAATAATAATTAGATTTTAAATAAATACTTACTTCTCTGAATGCGTTCTATAGAGTTTGTTATTTTTTTATAGTAAGCGTACTATAATCGTTAAGATAATATAAAACTAAATGTCTACGTCTTGTTAAAGTTAAAGTACAATAAACAATTAAGCGATAAATTAACCAGACATTTATTATGACGTCAACTTAACTTATTTTATAAACTAATTTCTAAGTTATTTTTACAGATTTATAAGCATTGACTAAGTACATAGTAATTAAATTTTTAGTAAGACTACGATTCTATGTTGAAATTAATAATTAATTAACCCGACTACGGGCCTGTTCACGCGCCTGCGTAACCCCACTTAAAATACGCTCACTCAGATAAAAGATTTCCTTTAAATATTAATGTGTAGGTATAAAATACATATATTAAAAATGTGAATTTCTAAAAACTTTATTTTTTGTTATAGGTGGGGTAGGCTAGAGTAGAGCTCTTAGAGTGAAAATTTAGTATGTCATATTCGTTCCACTAAGCATCAAACCCGTTTTGCACCTCACCTCTCCACTCAATTATTGCTTTCGGTCAAAGTAAGAAAAAAACTTTATATGGATATTTGACGAACTATCTAACCTAACCTCTATTACTCAGTCGAAAGAACTGAAATTCAAGTGTTCAGCAGTAACCGAATTATACAACTAAACTATTTCAAATCCCGAAAATTAGTTCTATCCTTTGCATAAATCTAATTGTGGAATAGAACATACCACCAATGTAAGAGCTCTAAATTTAGTTAAATTGAAATAATAGCGTACATCCTAAGTCCGAAATAGAAAACATTGCGCATAAGGCGAGAAGGGTATCCAAAATAAGCTATATCGTTAATAAAAATATCATTTACAATTCTCGCATATGCATTGGTAAAAAGTTTTTACTTAGAAATAAAGTAAAATAACAAAGCGTTTATAGTGTTGTAACAGCATAGTCATATTTATAAATATTATATTAACCAGAAAATAAAGAATATATGTAGATAGTCTCTAATGAATAATGTGTAACTGTTACAAAAGAAGTTTGAATATACAATGTATAGAGACACATGTACATTATACAGACTTGTGTACAGATGGCTTGTAGAATAATGTGTAACTGTTACAAAATAGGTTTGAATATACTATGTATATAGGCACATGTACAGTATATAGACTCATGTATAGATGACTTGAGCAATAGGGTGTAACTGTTACAAAAGAAGTTTGAATATATCATGTATAGAGACACATGTATAGTATATTGACTTGTGTACAGATGGCTTGTACAATAATGTGTAACTGTTACAAAGTAGGTTTGAATGTACCATGTATAGAAACACATGTACATCATATTGACTCGTGTACAGATGGCTTGTACAATAATGTGTAACTGTTACAAAATAGGTTTGAATATACTATGTATATATGATAGACACATGTATAGTATATAGACTCATGTATAGATGGCTTGAACAATAGGGTGTAACCGTTACAAAAGAAGTTTGAATATACCATGTATAGAGACACGTGTACATTATATAGACGTATGTATAGATGGCTTGTACAATAGTGTTTAACTTTTAAGGAAGTTTTAATAGACAATGTAGAAAGACTCTGCTAGGTAGCTTTCATAATAAGTAGTTCAATTGGTAAGCAGAGTTCCAGATGAAGTCTTATGTCCTGTGACACCTGGATTGGAGATCTGCTGCTTTGCAATTTGAACACCTGGCAGATCGTGTAACGTTTGCAGAACCGTACCGAAACCCCTTAATGCTCGCGAACTCTGCGCACAACTGCGTACAGGTCGCAACTGCGCACACCACGGGACGCCGCCCAGACCCACAGTGTATTTGTAATGACACGTGCACTCTCTAAATGAATATATCTATGCAATGGGCATGTGTAATATTCCTCCGTAGTCGAGTTATGACTATTCCATTTGTGCATTATACACAGACAAAATGAGAAAGGTAGACATAAGAAGTGCTGTCTGAAGGTTATTAGCAAATAAACCTTGAACGTACCGGTTGGACAGTCTAATTTTCACTGAACCATTGAGTTGATTGTGTGCGACTTGTGCCTCCAGTCCGTTCTTCCTATCGTCACCAGATGACGACAACTAGACGGAGATGTCAAGAAACAACGCCAAAAATCAACTTATTTTTCGAATCCATAACCTCGATTCGAAACGAGACCGTTTCAGCGGTGCGACTACATGCGCGAGATTTTTATTTTTACTCGTTTGTGCACTTCTTGTCCAACTTTTTCGTGTAAGTCTGTTGCATTATAATATTATGTTATTATATTATGTTTATTAAAGGTTTTTATAAGGCATATAGCGGTATGGTTAAAGAGTACAAACGTAAGCATATTTCACAGGCCAAGTACGAGCTCCATCGATACTTTAAGCGTTGCTGCACTCATAAGTCGAAATTTATTTTAACTCACCCTCCACCAATTGCTTCACCTCAGTTCTGAGCGTCGTATCTGAAACATTCAATTATGAAAATCTGCATTTTTGATCGGGATCCATTAGTTTCCAGGGATAAATTTCAACATCCATCTCCGAGACGCGAACTATCGCGTTATCGCAAAGATCGATTAAACTGTAAAGATGTCGATATGCAAAAAAAGCCTTTTCCGTATAAAAATACTGGGCTTCCAATTTTGTATTTTTTTTTTTAACGAATTTTACTATATTGTGATTGTTTGTTTGTTGAAGTTTAGTTTTGGTTCCAACAAAAACATTATTTCAATATATTATTCAATTGCCAGGCAAAGTCAAACATCCACTTGTATTGGTCTAAGAAAAGCGTACCTTTTAAAACCTCAATCGCTGACTTCTCCGCAACCTCTTCGACCGTCGATCGAACGACGACCTGTAAAAGATCAACGAAATATCTGTTACATTATGTTGAATAGATGAACGCTTCGGGCTCTGAGATAGGCCTTAACACCTCCGCCTCAGGTTGGTGGACACGGGGCGGCACGTTACAGGACGTGCTCCTTACATGCCCTGCGAAGTGTTGCTCCGGTGTCAGGCGGCCACTCGCTCGGTCCGCCAACCAATAGGACCACGAGGTAGCTAACAGAGCGATCTTATTGGTCGAGGGTTATCTACATCCTATCCACACCTATAGATCAGCTATCGGAGCTTCTGTAGTGGAAACGGGCAGTAACTAGAACTATTTTATTACAATGTTAAAAATGTTGCTGATGTAGGTAGGTCTATGTGAATAAAGAAAGTATAAAATCTTTGCCTTAAAGTGTTGGTATACTCTCGGCCCTATAAAGGTTGATCGCAAGGGCTGTACAGAGGTTTCGTGAGAGAATCAATCTTAGCTGTGGGCTGGATCTTAAAATGTGAGATGAGATACGGCTACATCAGTATGTCGTATTACATTATTATAACGGAAGGCAGTGAAACTCACCTCGCTCGCTTCCTTGTGCTCCCAAGACCGCGGCTTGAAGTCTTCCGGGCTGAAGTGCGTGATCACCTCCTCAACGGTGACGTGTTTGGAACCGATCATCCTCATGAAAGCGCGGAAGCCGACCTTAAATTCAAAGTCATTTTAATTTTAGCAGATGCCTATTAAGCGTTAATCACAGAATTCAGAAAATAAGATTCCTCATTCAGCTATTATTGCATGCAGTGCATTGTGACAAAAACTACGAAAACGCCCCGCGCATGTCTCACTTCATGACCGCGTAATATTGCAAGCTCACAAACTTTTCCCATATTGTAAACATTAATGGTTAATATTTAGAATATTTGAGGAAAAATAATTACTGTTAATGCTAATTGAATGAAGTGACTAACCGCCTGTTCGAGGAACACTACTAAAGTGGAGTAGTTTTTGATGCTTTAATATTAGTTGTGTACACGGTTTCTGTATGTTCTTAACATTTTTTATTTCTGTTATACTTTCTATACTTTCATTCTTCTTATTTCAATTCCATAAAATGTATAAACGAAACCCGGCCAAGTGCGAGTAAGACTCGCGCACGAGCACGAACCTTACTAATATTATAAATGTGAATGTGGGGATATTTTTTACGCTTTCACGCAAAAACTTCTCAACAGTAGAATTTACAGTGTAGAATGTTTCATAATGAGTTTTATTTCCTTTCGAGAATTTTCTCAAATCTAAGACGGTTGTAGTTTCGCAAAGTTCGTAGTTCTAAATAAAATCCACGACAGCATATTTCTATCTTTTAAGGTTGGCTCACTATAACCTATTTTAGGCTAACCAAATTTGTTCTAGAATAATGCACGTGAATTAAATAATAATTTTTACAAACTACACCCTATTTTTTTTCATAACAATAAACAAATTTAAAATATCAAAATCTCACCAATAAACTATCCACATATATTTTAAAATTGTAAGAGTGTAGTTACAAAACCGACCTTGGCTGCGATGACATCCTCAGACTGCGTCGTTTCCTCAGTAAGAGCTTCTGTGATGAGGGCGCTGTGACCTTGGCGCTCCACGAGCCGCACTAGTGCAGACTGCGCCTGTGGGAAGAGCATCAATAGCTATTTCAAAACCGACTTATAAAAAAGGAGGAGGTTCTCAATTCTGTTTGTAGTTGTTTATTTATTTATTCTTAGACCTTTAACCTTGAAATGAGTACACCCGTGTTTTTGGAAGTCTTCTGAAACGTATCTAGCTAAATATCAACAATCAACAAAATTCCTAGTAGGCCTAATATGACTTTTGAAACGTCAAGTCTGTCTGTATGTAGTGACTCTACCACCGGTTCGGAAGGCAGATTCTACCGAGAAGATGCCGGCAAGGAACTCAGCAGTTGCTCTTTTCCAACAATGCCTATAACAGCAGTGGACTGCTGGACTTAAGGGTTTGTTCATAGTCCCCGCGCTGGGCAGACGGGTTGGTGATTGCAGTATCTGGTCACTATCACTATAAGACATATCCAGCAGTTTAGCTGAGAAAAAATAACGAAAAGGCAGTCTAATTTTTATGACAGTCTTCAAGTAGTGTTAGAGCTTTTTATGACAGAGCTCGTCCGGGAAAGTACTATCGCTATATATCTGCCGCTAAGCAGCATTGTTGCAATGCTGTGTCGGGAACACAGCGTGAAGGGCGAGGTTGCCGATGTAATTACAGCCACAAGAGGCTTAACAGCTACGCCTTAGGATGATGGACACAGAGCGCACTTTACAGAATGTTTACCTTGCATGCTCTGGGAAGAGTTGCTCAGTTTAAAGGCGATGGTTTTACAGTTACCATATCTGCTTGGTCAGTCACTTAATCGTGAAGTCGCTAAATATCGTGTTTGGACATTACCTGCGGGGCTCTCAGCGCCGGGAAGCATTGCGCGTCATACAGGCTCTCGATTTCTTGCGTCGTCGCCCCACTCCTGAGCATGTAACCTATCTTCGCTAACTCTCGCAGAGGCGACTCGCCGGGCCCGAATTCCTTTACATCAATGACTTCGAGCAATTCATTTATTTCGGCCACCATTCGCGAATCTTCTACGACCGTTTTCGTAGCTTTCCATTTCTGATACGGAACCTTCTCGAATGTGTCCGTCGTTTCGTCCATGGGTGCAGCTTCCAAGCCGTCGGCTTTCTTTTCTTCTATTGGCACTTTTTTCTCGGTAACTTCTTCCGTTGCAGAAATCACAACGTCTTCTATGACCTCTTTTACCTTCTCTTTTCTTACGTCTTTTTTAACTTTCGTTTTCTTTGTTGTAACTATGTCAACCGTTTCTTCTTTGATGAGCTCCGCTTCCACGCGATCAACCTTACTTTCTTCGACTGGCGCCTTCTCTTCAGTGACTTCCTGCGGTACTATTACTTCTTCCACCTCTGAAACTGATATATCCTCTACGACCTTTTTAAGCTTTTCTTTTCTGAGATCTTTCTTTACTTTCGTTTTCTTCACCGCCGCTGTGTCAATCGTTTCTTCTTCCACGAGTTCTTCTTCAACTGGTGCCTCTTCATCGGTTATTTCCATCGGAACTATTAGTTCTTCCGCCGTGGAAGTCAAAACGTCCTCTCTAACTTTTTGTTTTCTTTGATCTTTCTTTATAATTCTAGATTTCTTCGTCGTTACTTTTTCGACCGTTTCTTCGTCCACAAGCTCAGGCTCCACCCAATCTACTTTACTTTCTTCAACAGGTGACTCATCAACGGGCGCTATAATATCTTCTTCTGGCGCGGAGATGGAAATATCCTCTACGACCTCTTTCACCTTTTCTTTTCTTAGATCTTTCTTTACTATGGTTTTCTTCGTCATAACTATGCCAACTTTTTCTTCTTCGAGCTCTTGCCCCACGCGGTCTTCTTCAACGGGTGCTTCTTCCTCTACGACTTCCTTCGGAACTTCTTCCGTGGCAGATATAGATAATTCTTCAACAAACTCTCTTCTTTGATCCTTCTTTACAATCTTCGTTTTCTTTGTCGTGACTTTATCAACAGTTTCCTTCGTCTCGAGCACTCGCAAAGTGGCTGTAGTCGAGGCCTTACCAACGTCGCTTACAGCTTCGCAACGGTATGTGCCTTCAGACTGTTTGGTCACCTCGATTATTTTGCATACCGTTGTCTCACCGTCGTTTTCTATCGTATAAGTTTCGTTGGTCCGAATAACTTCGCCGTCTTTGTACCAAACGATATCTAAAAACATTTATAAGCAAGATTACAATCATAAGTTTTATAACATTTATTTTGTAATTCTATCAAAAGGCATAAGAAGTCTACTTAAATGTAAGCAAGCTGTTTTGGAGGTACCTGGCTTAGGCACGCCGCTGTAGCGTGCAGTGAAAATGACCGTTTGCTCAACGCGCGCGCGTTGGCTCACTAGTGGCTTCACGAATGTTGGCACGAAGTGACTCACTGAAACGATACATTTTAAGAATTCAGTAAATATTCTTACATGGTTTTCGAGTGGTAGGGCAAAAAGTTTTTATTATTAATTTAGTCATTTTACCTTTTAGAACCTCCTGTAAATTTTCCATATGCGTGACCCATTCCGGTTTCCTATAGTCGGTTGTACCGATGACACCTACGGAAGAAACAGAATTTATCAGAAACTTTAACTCCATTAACTAATTTCTACCGAATTCAATGCTACCATCATAATTAAAAGTAACATTTGAATCACACACACATTTTGAGGATGATTCTAATATTGATTTAATGTTACTCAACATGTGTCATATGGAAATGATCCATTTTTGATACGGTTGTTGTTCACTAGCTTCTGCTTCACTCAATCACAGTTTATTGAATAACCCAAGGTCCAGACTTCTTTCAGACAGGTCCTGAGTTCTTCGTATAGTCAGACATACAATAATGCGCTTGGAATAAATCTTGAATAATTTTACATCGAAATATTATGTTACCTACAAAATGTATGAAAAAAAATTACTTATTTTTCGTATCAATTTTAAAACAGAAATCCGATACTCAAAAAATTTAACTTTAATGAAAGTAAATTACTCAAATTTCGAGCGAGAGTAGTGTGCAAAAACCTAGCCAAAACTCTCACTCTCTTTTGTGATAGGCCCTTTTCAGTGTTTGGTTGAGGTACGGGCATGCAGACACGCATACAGATTCGATTTAAATAACATCAGTGTAGATTGTGGTGTAAATTTAAGTAACGCGTTGCGTCGTAATATTTTGATTTTATAAATAAAATGTTGGAATCAGGAATCGGACATTCTGTAAAGGGATCAAATCCTGGGTTTACTGATACTTTGTTGCATTTGGCGACGACGTTATCTGAAAAGAGAAACTGAAATAACATTAAATATAATAACAAAATGCTTCGTTGGTCTGGTTGTTGGCATTCATTACTACTATACCGTAAGTTTACATGGATTCCCTTTTGCATATCGTAACATTATATCGTCATAGAAAAATATACTTAACGTTACTTTTTCTAATCTCGTATTTTGATTTTTTTTTAACTACAAACGTTCTGCCTAAAATTGATTACAAGGTCCAAAAATATTAGGCATGTTTTAAAAAAAATCTCAGTTAGGAAATGATAGTCGTGCGACCAGTACCACCGGACCCAGTTTTTATTGCTCATAATAACTATAATAATCGTTGAAACCCTCCAACTAGCATTAAGCTAGCAGCTACTAACTAGCTAGCAACTGCCACAAAAGGTCCATGTCAGTAAAAAAATTAGTTAAACGTTGGTGACCATCAACGAAAGTGGATCAAACTCAAGCCGATTTTGAGTGTAATTTTGGTATGTTTTCTAATTTCCTAAAGGGAAGCAAAAAATACCAATTGGTGCTACAAATTTTATCCCTTGTCAGGGGATATAATCGGAGGATATAATTTGTCACCATGCTAGCCGTCGGGGGCTTGAAACCATAAAATAGTCTAGACTTTTCTTACTCTCGACAGACAAAGCTGCGACAGTTGATGCGGCGCCCAACGCGTTGGTAGCTTCGAACGAGATCTCGCCAGTATCGTCCTGATACACCTCCGGTATGATCAGCATTGAGGTGCCATCCTCCAGTTCCTCGATCTGGTACTCCTGAGACTGGTGGATTTCCATTCCTTGCTTCAGCCATCTTATCTCGGGGGTGGGAACTCCGATGGCTTTTGCTACTAACCTATTAATGCAGAAGAGAGACTTTTTATAGCCTATTTTGAAATGAATATACATTAAAATATTTATAAATCAAAAAAAAAATTACCACAAATAAAGGGCTACATATAATTATTTATTAATTTAAAGGATATTGTTTACAATTTTTTTGTCTCTTAACTACCGGTCTGCAACCTTTGAAATGTTTCTCAAAAGTTCTAAGTTTAAACTTCTATTAGGTATTATATAAAAGATTATGTAAAAGATGGAAAATTTTGGGTGTGAGGTATTTATTGCCTGTAATCGTTTTAATTAATAATCTGAGTTCATGGGTCTGACCCAGAATCGTCTTACACTTTAAACCCCAGGTATGTCTTTTTGCAGTAAGTTGCCACCTATGTGGAAAGCAGGGTCTACCGCACAAAATCATTTTTGGTAAGTTTAAAAGGTCGCTAGATGAAATGACTTCGCTGCGACCACGTCTATAGGGAAACAGGTGCCTACAAACGTACCTCGTTAGTTCTCCCTCGGTAGCAGATACCACTGTGGGTAATGGTTTAACAATCTTAGGAGCGAATTCTTCAATGTCACTGGTTTTCTGGAAAGTACAGGAATAGACAATTAAAAATAGTAGATATATACGTAAATAGTAGTATATATACGTACTTACAACTTTTACCTTAAATCGATGACATATGGGTATATGTCATCTATTTAAGGGTCAATTAGGCCAGTAACGAAACTGAATTTTATGTGTTTATGAACTTACTCTTTTCTGCTTGCCCTAATCCCACCTTTGGGGTCAACAACATGAACAGAGTTGCTCTTTCTTACTTTTCTTGATTTTTTTACCCCATGTGTGAACTTATTCATCGTTTTAATAATACTGTTTGCTCAACTGTTGCGCTGCTACGAGCGATATACTGTTGTTGAAAAAGGAGTTTTGCTCTCCAAATCTCCATAACGGCCAGATTTGTAAGGTTACTTTACCATAATGGTAGAAGCGAACTGACTGTCCGTGACAACTTTATAAGCGGTATTAATAATGCCTCATTAGTGCTATCGACTTGAAATTTTACTAAAAATTTTTTCTTGCTTAATTTGATTTTAAACAGGAAAAAATGCATATACGGGGTTAAAGTAAAAAATACCAGATAGCTCTCGGCCTGCAGTTGCTTTCATTAAACTTTAGTACTTTATTTCCTAGTGGAACTTTGTGAAATATTAAATATTTTACGAAGATACTCTACTTGTTACTACTCTGTAATTTAACATCGGCGATAGTGCGTGAACCACGATTCTATTGTGCTTGCTCGCAGCGGTTTGGCCAGTGCCAGGGCCAGGGGCAGTGGACTTTAGTCAATTTTTCGCTGATTGTTATTTGGTTTCAAAGTGTTATGTCTTTTAACAGATTTTTTTTGTATGAAATAAATTAATAATGAATTTTAAAAAGTCATACAACAAAATTTGTTAGTTATAATGATAAGAACTATAAGGCCGAGAGATTTCTGGTATTTTTTATTGAACCCTGTATATGTAATAAACAAATACCAAGTTTATAAGCAGTTGGTGCATATAACTAGGATAACGACGAAAATCGCAAAACTACTTTCAAATTTGTTTAAAAAGATATAAACTTTACTTACTTCGTCGCTTAAGATATCTTCTTCCGACGCGCTCGGCACATATTCGTAAGCTGTAAACATAGAAAGGCCTCTATAATACATAATTAGGTTTTTTTATGGAAATGGCAATACCCAGCTTTGATTAAAAATTGCTAATTAAAATTGCGTGTGCTTTAGTGCTTTAGTGTAATTAAAAGCTAAGATACCTACGCCAATATCTACTACTACTACTCGATCTACTTGTAAAACCCAAAGCCTGACGATAATAAATTGTTGAACACTTTTTTTTATCGTTTTAACAATCAAAAATCAACTTCCACAAATTAAAAACTTTCATTTCTTAATTTTAGTCTAACACTTTCTTTATTTCACAGATTACTACAGTGTACAGATGCATGGCAACTTTGAAAATCGGTGATGAAGGTGAACAATCGATAGTGCATGTAACATTCCGTGCAGTTTACGTTATTAGATTCGCATGCATTCAGACCAGTATTGTTAAAGCTGTTTTTTGCACTACCTTCCACCGTCACTACACATTCGCTGATGCTTCGTCCGTATTCGTTCTCAGCCACACAGCTGTAAGTGCCTGACATTTCTGGGAAAGCTTCTTTGATGCAAATTTCACACAATCCAGATTCTTGACGACCGACCGTTATATCTCTTGCCCATTCGATACAGTTTCCGTCATGATACCAATCGATTTTAGGCCAGGGCTCAGCGTCGATGGTGCATTTTAGTATTATTGGGTCACCGTCCATTACAGTTGTACATTGTAAAGGTGAAAGGAATTCAGGCGCTCTTCCTGATGTCTCTTTAATACTCTTTTCTAACAAAAGAGACGCGGACGACGAAACTGATCCACCAAAGTTTTCAGCTCTACACGTTATTATCCCAAATAATTCCTGTGTCATGTTTTCAATACAGAGACATGAAACGTTTTGCTTGTTGGTTATGTAGATATTATGTATTTTATTTTCTTTGATGTAACTTAAAACATCTCTGTTACCAATAAACCATTGGAATGATGCACATGGATTGGATTCCACCTCGGTCTCTAACAGAACGATCTCTTCCAAGCGAACGTATTTCGGCATTAAGGGTTTAACAAAACTGGGTGGCTCAACATGGTCTCGTTCAGTTTGCTTGGCTAATTTTATAGTGCTTGCAGATTTCAAAACAATATTATCTTTTTCTATTAGTACTTCGTATTTGCCTACTTTGTTTTTATTTGCTTTTTGTATTCTTAATGTTGATTTGCCATTTTCGTTTTTTATAAAACAATCGTCACTGTTTGCAATCACTTGATTATTACGGAACCAAGTAATCTTATCGACTAATTTTGGTGTAAAGGTAACTTCAAGTTCAAAATCATCGCTATCATATACAGTCATGGCCTTTATGGGCTGAACTATTAAGGGTCCAACTTCTGTAAAATATTTCCTCGTTAATGATACCGCTTTATTAGTTAATTTTTTTATTATCTGAGAATTTGAACTACTGCATTTTATAATCTAGGTTGGTTAAATTGTACTGGAAATTATATTAGTTTTAACAAAATATCTCTACAATTATGTATTATGTATTGGGAAGGGAGCTAAGAGTAGTTTGTTTATTAAAAAGGAAAGAGTTGACATTTTTCTAATTTTACGCCATGCATCTGTATTAAAGAATAGTAAAAGTTACATGAAATGTTTTTACATGCAAAGACTTAAACTTACCTATGGGCTCTTCCTTTTCAATTTTCTTCTTAAGAGTCTTCTTACGTTTCTCTGTCGTGCTTGATATTTCAGTCGTGGTTAATTTTAATTCAGTTTTGGGAATATATTCTTCCTCGATTTCCGGTTTTTCAGCCTTTTCTCTTTTAACTGGTTTAAGCATCACTTCTTCTGGCTTGTCCTTTTCTGGAACTTTCTGTTTTGGCACAGGTTTAAGAACTACTTCTTCAACTGTTTGTTCTTCTTGCACAATCCTTTTAAGTGGTTTAGGCTTTAATTCCTCAAGAATTTTTTCTTTTGGTTTTTCGGGTTTCATTTTTTTGACTGGTTTTAGCTTAACTTCTTCTGGTTTATCTTCTTCTAAAGCCGTTTGTATTGGAATAGGTTCAAAAACAACGTCTTCAACTGTTGGTTCTTCCGGTTTTATTTTTTTTGAGGGTTTAAGCTTAACTTCTTGAATTTCTTTTTCTGGTTCTTCTGGTTTGACCTTTTTGACTGGTTTCAGCTTCACTTCTTCAGGTTTTTCATCTTCTGGTGCTCTAGGTTTTGGAATAGGTTTGAGATCTACTTCTTCAACAGAAGACTCTTCTTTTGGTCGCCTCTTTCCAACACGCCATGATACTTCCTCTGATTTCTGTTCCTCAGTTGGTTTCTCCTTTCGAACTGGTTTAAGCTTCAATTCCTCGAGCTTTTCTTCCTCAGGTACTTTTAGCTTAGGCACAGATTTGAGTACTACTTCTTCAGCTGTTGGCTCTTCTGGTTCAAACTTTTTGACAGGTTTTAGTTTTACTTCTTCAGGTTTTTCTTCCTCTGACACTTTCGGTTTTGGCACAGCTTTAAGATCTACTCCTTCAACTAAAAGTTCTTCTTTCGGACGTCTCTTTCCAACACGCCACGTAACTTCTTCTGGCTGCTTTTCCTCTGTTGATTTTTCCCGTTTAACTGGCTTGAGCTTTACATCCTCAGGCTTTTCTTCATCAAGTGCTTTTTGTTTAGACACAGGTTTGAGTGCTATTTCTTCTAACGGTAGATCTTCTGGTTTTACCTTTTTCACTGGTTTAAGTTTCACTTCCTCAGGGATTTCTTCTTCTGGCTTCACCTTTTTGACTGGTTGAAGCTTGACTTCATCTATTTTTTCTTCTTCTGGCGCTTTTGATTTAGGAATAGGCTTGAGGTTTACTTCTTCAACTGATGCCTCTTCTTTCGGTTGCTTTTTTCCCACACGCCATGTAAATTCTTCTGGCTGCTGATCTTCTTTTATTTTATCCTTCTTTACTGGTTTCAGCTTCAACTCTTCGGGAATAATTTCTTCTTCGGGAATAATTTTTTTCGGAACAGGCTTGAGAATAACTTCTTCAACGTTTGGCTCCGCTGCTTTTACCTTGTCAGCTGGTTTAAGCTTTTCTTCTTGGGCGATATCTTCTTCTGGTGTTTCCGGTTTAACCTTTTTGGTCGGCTTCAGCTTAACTTCGTCTGGCGTTTCTTTTTCTAGCATTACAGATTTCGGAACCGGCTTAAGGTCTACCTCTTCTACTGATGGTTGTTCTTTTGGTCGCCTCTTTCCAACTCGCCATGAAACTTCTTCTGGCTTTGGTTCCTCGGTTGTTTTTTCCTTCCTAACTGGTTTAAGCTTAACCTCCTCGGGCATTTCGTCTTCTGGAATTTTTTGTTTCGGCACAGGCTTGAGAACAACTTCTTCAACTATTGGCTCCTCTGCTTTTACCTTTTTAACTGGTTTAAGCTTTACTTCTTCAAGGTATTCTTCTTCTGGTTTTTCTGGTTTGACCTTCTTGACTGGTTTCAGCTTAACTTCTGCTGGTTTTTCTTCTTCTGGCACTTTTGGTTGTGAAACCGGCTTTAGGCCTACCTCTTCAACTGATGGTTCTTCTTTTGGTCGCCTTTTTCCCACACGCCATGAAATATCTTCTGGCTGCTGATCATCTGTTATTTTTTCCTTCCTAGCTGGTTTAAGCTTAACCTCCTCGGGCTTTTCTTCTTCTGAAATTTTTTGTATCGGCACAGGCTTGAGAACAACTTCTTCATCTATTGGCTTCTCTGGTTTTACTCTTTTAACTGGTTTAAGCTTTATTTCTTCGGGGGATTCTTCTTCTGGTTTTTCTGATTTGACCTTTAGGACTGGTTTCAGCTTCACTTCTTCAGGTTTTTCATCTTTTGGTGCTTTAGGTTTTGGAATAGGTTTGAGATCTACATCTTCAACAGAAGACTCTTCTTTTGGTCGCCTCTTTCCAACACGCCATGATACCTCCTCTGATTTCTGTTCCTCAGTTGGTTTCTCCTTTCGAACTGGTTTAAGCTTCAATTCCTCGAGCTTTTCTTCCTCAGGCACTTTTTGCTTAGGCAAAGGTTTGAGTACTACTTCTTCAGCTGTTGGCTCTTCTGGTTCAAACTTTTTGACAGGTTTTAGTTTTACTTCTTTAGGTTTTTCTTCCTCTGACACCTTTGGCTTTTGAACAGCGTTAAGATCTACTTCATCAACTGAAAGTTCTTCTTTTGGACGTCTCTTTCCAAAACGCCACGTAACTTCTTCTAGCTGTTTTTCCTCAGTTAGTTTTTCCCGTTTAACTGGCTTGAGCTTTACATCCCCGGGCTTTTCTTCAAGTTCTTTTTGTTTAGACACAGGTTTAGGTGCGACTTCTTCCAATGGAAGTTCTTCTGGTTTTACCTTTTTCACTGGTTTAAGCTTCACTTCCTCATTGATTTCTTCTTGCAGATTCACCTTTTTAACTGGTTTCAGCTTCAATTCATCTGGGTTTTCTTCTTCTGGTGCTTTCGATTTAGGAATAGTCTTGAGATGAACTTCTTCAGCTGTTGGCTCTTCTTTTGGTCGCCTCTTTCCCACTCGCCATGAAACTTCTTCTGTTTGCTGTTCTTCGGATGGTTTCTCTTTCCTTACTGGTTCGAGTTTCACTTCCTGGGGCATTTCTTCTTCATGTGCTTTTTTGACCGGTTTTAACTTCACTTCTTCGGGTTTTTCTTCCGCCGGCACTTTTGCTATTGAAATAGGCTTGAGATCTACCTCTGATAATAATGGTTCTTCTTTTGGTCGCCTCTTTCCCATACGCCACGAAACCTCTTCTGGCTGAAGTTCCACGGTTGGTTTCTTTTTCCTAACTGGCTTAAGCTTTACATCTGGCATTTTTTCTTCAGGTACTTGTTGTTTCCGCACAGGTTTGAGAACTACTTCTTCAACTGATGTATCTTCTGGTTGTACTTTTTTGACTGGCTTTAGCTTCACTTCTTGAGGTTTTTCTTCCTCAGGCACTTTTGGTTTCATAACTGGCTTGAGATCTATTTCTGCTAAAGAAGTTTCTTCTTTCGGTCGTCTCTTTCCAACACGCCACGAAACTGGCTCTTGCTGTTCTTCTGATGGCTTCTCAGCTTCCAAAGTCTTAATTTGTTCAATACTTTTGTCATCGGTAACCTTTAAAATAACAGTGTCTTCTATAGCTGTAATTGAATCTTCAATCAATACCGTTTCAGTCTTTAGTAAAGAACTTCTTCGCAATGGTTTTAATTCCACATCTTCGAACTTTTCTTTTGCTATCGGCGCTTTTTCAACTTTCGTGGGACGTAATTTTATCGATTCTTGTGTCCAAGGCACTTTTTCTTGTGTTTGCTTTTCTGATGGTTTTAGGTCTTGTTTATCTCTAACAGTCTGTTTATCAAGAATATCTTCAGTTTGTTTTAAATCTAAAAGATTAGTCTCTTCTGTTGTTTGATGAAGAAGTCTACTTGTTATGATATCGGAATCTTTAGTCTTAGGTAATATCTCCTTTTTACGTTTAAGTTGCACACTCGATTCTACATCAGCAACCTTTAAAATAACTGTGTCTTCTAAAGATGTAAGTGAATCTTCAAGTAATACTGTCTCAGTCTTTTGCAATGAACTCTTTCTCACAGGTTTTAATGATACATCTTCAAACTTTTCCTTTGCTATCGGAGTTTTTTCGACTTTTGTGCGTCGTAATTTGATTGCTTCTTGAGTCCACGGCACTTGCTCTTTTACTTGTTTGTCTTGGTAATCATCAGGTCCTGTTTCTTTTTTAACGGATTTTTTCACTATACTTTCATCCTCTTTAGAAACATCAAGAATTGTAGAATCTTCTGTCACATAACTTTTATCAAAATAAAGAGGCTTTAGATCTGGTCTAGACTTACTTTGAAGTCTAACATGACGTACATCTGACTCCGTTTCCGTCCCATCAGTTTGATCTGTTATCAAACTGCTGTCTTCTTCACGACGTGGTTTACGCCAATGCTTAGTTTCCAACGTCTGTTCATCTGTAATTGACAAAGAAGCAACCCTAGTTTTTCTCCAGGGCACCTGCCGAGTTTGCACGTTCTCTATATTTTGTAATTTTAAAATATTACTTTCCTCCGTCGTTTGATGTAAAATTGTACTGGTCGATATGTCAGTACCTTCTGTTTCAAGATTCGATACAATACTTTTCTGTTCATGGCTTCTTTGGGTTATTTGCTTACGTGATTCTGAAAAAAAACGACAAGTATTTGGTAAGTTACAAGAACTATGACTTAATCAAAATTTGCAAAATTTAATAGAATTCTATATATTTAAGGTAGTGTCACACTAAAACTAAATAATTTTTAGTAGTTTTTGACATTAATCGTATCTATTCAATGAAAGGCAAAGTGAAAATGACGAAACCATTGTTTAAAATAGCCCAGAATTATTATAATAATAGTGGCCTATGTGTAGTAATAATAATAATAATTTCTATATTTTTAAAATTTCTAATGATAGAAATTTTAAAAATAGTTATTAGTTAACAATTCTGGCCACGGTAACCATAATTATATTTTTGTAATCATTTACTTTTCTGACTAGCTAGCCTCACACCAAAGTTATATCCCGTGGTGCTGATGTTCACAGATTAACAGCGATTTTGCTGACAGGTTGTTAAAACTTCTCCCATGTGTAACCTACTAATCATAGACGCTGCATGCTTGCCGACTCACTGCAGTGTCGAGGCTTCCTTAACATCGCCCTCAGCACATTGTTGTATTTAAAACGCACAGGTCCGCTGCGTATGATCAGCAGAGGCGTGCACTAGGTTTCTTACCAGGGTATGCATACAGCAGTGAATTGTATAAAACGGTAATAAATCTCCTCCTATACGAGTTATATATAAATTTTAGGGTATGCAGTGCTTTCGTGCATTCATGAAGTGCACGCCACTGATGATCAGTCCACAGACTGCACGTGTAAAAGGCTTGGCAATAAGCTCTAAGCAAAGTTAGGTTTGTCGTGCCAAAAATAATTAATAATGATGCAAACAATCACATGATCAAATATCGCTGATGCCATTAGAAATATATTTTTAACAGGAATAACTGATCTATTTTAAGTCTTTATAATAGTTCAATAACAAAATGTCATACCTTTATAGTTTTATGGATTTTATTATATCAGTTATAATTTTAAAGTCTACCAAAATCATAAATATTGCCATTTTATTATACAAAATTTATATTTATTATTTACACACAGTTGCATAGATTTACAATAATGAGTGCCAAGTGTGAGATTTTCTAGAAGGATCTTCGGAAAACGTTTGCGATGTACCCACACGCTTGTCTAGCAATCAGTAGTACGCGCAAGCTTGTGGGCTGCGGACTTATCTATACTTATAATAAAACTGTAACTGGAAGATTTCTGTACATTTAATATTTTAAGAAAATTTTGACCGGGGGATGCTTTATAATCGATACTGAGTCCAAAACAGATTTTTATTTAATTTTTTTTCGTTTTGTCTGTCTGTCCGGGCATCACGTGAAAACTACTGAACGGTTTTAAATAAAATTTGATATAGTGGTAGCTGATATTCCGGGTCAACATATAGGCTAGTTTTTATCCCGATAAACAATAAGCTTCTCCCAGGAAATGAGATGAAATTTTTTATCAATTTTACTTTTTATCAAAATTAAGCTTAATTTGCTATACTCCGCGAAAAGCAGGAGAATCTGTGTGGTGTAATTTATACTTTCTTCAATTCTTATACTCCACACCAAACAGATCTTCGGCAATATACCCTCTACGCACGTTTCGCTCCGAAACCGGAGCATCCTCAGGAGATGTTGACTTTACAATGAATAATTGTTAAGTATTCATTCATTGCACTTAACAATTATTCATAAGTGTGGAAGTTTTTCTTGAATTCAAAAAAACTGTGGAATCTTCTATTTTTAGTGATTCTCCATTGTGAGATGGTGATAACGAAAAAAAAAATTATTCGGCTAAGTTTGTTGTGGGCTCTTCTTAGAGGAGGGCGCGTTTGGAAACCTCGTAGCTTTAGGTTTAAGTTGGCGTACGAAGTGGCGTATCACCATCCCCTTACAATTATGTAAACATTCATGTATGAACGCTTTAAAAGTGCCTGTGTTAGGCCTACATGAATAAAGAAATTTTGAATTTGAATTGAATACCCTCGTTAGTGATAATTAAACCTGAATAGAAACTCTTGAGTTGAAGACTCTTGATTGGTACGGTTCGCTTAGCACGATAGAATAGCGCGGAACTTATAAAATAGGTCTATGAAAATTCTTATCCAATCCAATATATCTTACTTATACAAGATGGACAACGTGCGATTTGATAAGTGAGAAAGGATAAGACCTTCTTTCTCAATTGCTGGCTCCTCTTCTAATCAAAATTGATTTCATAGAATGTGCATCTATGTAAATGTATATATTCTGTTACTTATTAAATAAATATCTATATATAATATATAAAGCATAGCAACTATATCTATTTCCTTTTACATAAATATAAGTTTCCCTTCAGGATATGGGTACAAACTCGCATTTGCTATTTTAATATGTGAATATTGGCTATATGAATTCCGGTGCCCAATCAGCTGCTAGCTAGTTTAATATTTGACAGAAAACTTCTTGCCACTTTATTCGGCCAAAAAGATTCAATTATACGTTCGTTATCTAACTTTATCGAGGTAGAGAAAACATCTCAGCGGTACCCCAAATCCGAGGAGAACGTAGTGAGGTTACATAATTAGTTCCGAATTTATTTTACCGAATTAAATATAAAGCTGAACTTGTTCCGTAGAAATAATGAAATAAATGCTTTTGAAGTCGACCGATAGCTAGCTGTTTCTTTTATCATCTTCACATTTGGTAGAATAAATTACAAGCACCTGTTTTCTTTTTAAATTTAAAAGTAAGTTATTAACCCCTGTGGGACAGCCATGTGGAGAGCCGTTTCCTAATTTTAGTATAAAATTAGATAGTTTGGGAGATAAGGTAGATAACAGAATAATTAAAACTATATACATACCTACGATATTAAGTACAGAGAGTATATCAACATATTTAAACAAATGGGGCGAATAGAATGTGTTCCTAATTCAAACCTTCAATAACGTAAACATTGCAAATCGCAAATCGCAAATGGCACCGCCCTCGTCCCGAGGACCTACTCCCGTTTCAACTTATTTTAAATACTTTGCATTCTTGCTTAAATGCTTAGCAGTACACATTATAGCGAGAGCACTACATATTAGTCGATAGCGTTGGGTAAGCAACGTTGACCCAAGTCAGTAAATTGATGGATGGCCGTCCGCTATCAATCTCAGCTTTTGCCACTAACAAAGAATGGTAATCGTTAAAGGAAGAATCGAAATCGCATTGTCAGTTGATTCGTATGCTTTAGGTTAACCAAGAAGTTTTCTAACATTTTTTATTCAGTCCTAGCACTAAAGTCCTCACGAATGCTACCTCACAAATGTGACACTTAATGCATTCGGTATTATTAAACCTTAAGTGAGGGGTTTGCTGCTATCCTATTTTTAATAATTAAAAAAATTACAGACACAAATTGACCTAAGTATAGATAAAAAAAAATCATAATTATAAGTAAGTCCTATGTACACTATAATAGCATTTAAATATTTGTTGTGTGTCAAAATCAAAAATAGTCAAAAATAAAACTCTGAACTAATGTTTCGTGGCAAAGAATTCTTTATTAGCTTTATTTAACTTTCTATTGGTGAAAAATGATTAAAGTCGGTCCTGTACTTTCGGAACCTATTCGGTACAAACAAACAAAATAATTAACTCTTTATAATAAAAACAAAATAATTAGTATAGAAATATAGATGACGGACAGAACGGTATTACGTAACGTCAGGGAAAAACGCACTAGGATTTTATCTATCTTCTAACTCCCACATCCTAAATCCTCAACATATTTTTAAATAAGCATTGTAGAAAGAATTGATCTATCAGAATCTATAAAAGTTTTAGAATATGGCTTTGGGAGATGTTTTGATGACACCTCGGTACCCAAGAAGCAGTGGTGGCCTAGCAGTGAGAGCCATAGCCATGTAGGATGTAGGACGCCGGTATTACTTTTGGAGAAACTAAGTTTGATCACCGTCTACCTCTTCTGACACATAACTTTTGAAATTTATCTTTGCTTGAAGCTTATAATTTTTTTCAATGTAGGATAACTGGGAATCTGCATGCCTGAGAGTTCTCCGTAATTTTCTCAAGGGTGTGTGAAGTGGCCAGTGTGGTGGACTATGGCCTAGAACCTTTTCATTCTGAGAGGAGTCCTGTGGGATAACAAGGTTCAAGGTCAGGTATATAATTGTTAGTGGTTGAGTTTACTTGTTTACTATTTTACTGTAAACTGTCTCTATACACCTAATATTAAATTTTTATCAGTAAGATAATTAAAATACAAATAAAACTTTTATTACAACATCTCAAGTTTCCAAGTATAAAATTAAAATTGATGAAGCAATTATTATACCCCTATTGAAATATTATTTTGAAAATTTTTAGTTAATTGTCTATAATGCGAAAAAATGTTCTAGTTTTACCGTAGTTTCATAAAACCACACAATCCTTTTTTTCCTACTTGTCTTAGTTAAGGTGATACTTTTGAAGAAAGGACATCTTCAGCATTTACAAAAACATTTCTATTGTACCTATGTGTCCCTCAACCACCAACCAATCTAGACATGATTATTAAAGATTAAAAAAGTATGATGTTGGACAGTTTTTATTCAGACTAAGGAAGTTTTAAGTAATCAAATACCTGGTGCATTCTGTTGACCCTATCTGTATATCTTATGTATATCTTATTCATAAATGAGTTGTATTGGGATGAAGTTACAAAAGTTATCTGGATTCTATAAAACCCTCAGAGTCACCAAGATTTTGGTGACTGGGGTGAAATAACTGCTTTACAGGGTAAACAAACTAATATGAGCAAAATTCAAATTCAATATCACAGGCACTTATGAAGCGTTCAGACATATATGTTTACATAATTGTAAGGGGATGGTGATAACTTCGTACGCCAACTTAAACCTAAAGTTACGAGGGTTCCAAATGCGCCCTGGTCTAAGAACAGCCCACAACAACTTAGCCGGGTAATTATTTTTTTTTGTTATCACCATCTCACAGTTTATTTATATTAAGCTATGAAGCTAGATCAATTTACACCCAAGCTTTTTTATCGTTCAAGTAATCCTTAATATTATAATAGGATTTTTCTGTAAGCTTATGTTTTATATAAACTTTGAACTTATTGAGAGAAGATACATCTCAAAGATTTCATTTGGTAATCGCTCTTGAATGAATTTGCAATTTTGTGTAGCCTAGTAAACTGCACGAGTTTATTTTTGCTTCTTATATTAATATTGTTACAGTCCATTTTCTGCCCTGTGAAAATAACTAAAATACACAAGGCTACCAGTTTCTATATTTATCATGTGACAAATCTATTTAACCGTGTATGCGGCAGAACTAAGTCTGTTCGCTAAATTATTTATATGTGATCCCCATTTAAGTTTAGCATCTAACATTATACCTAGCAATTTCTTATAATTTTTATTAGTGTTTTTTACCTACACTTGAAGGAATTATCAATTTTATAAATTTAAAATGCATATAAAAATTTTCGGAGCCCGAGAGTCGCAGGTTCAAATCCTGTCGGTTCCGAAAATTTTTATATGCATTTTAAATTTATAAAATACCTAGAAATATTGTCATATCTACCAGATCCACTTCCTCATTATTAAGTTCTACAATGGTTTTTACTAGTTGAACATTAGGTAACGTGAATTTAATACACATCAAATACCACTATGTTTTTTTTCTGTTCAATTATTGACCTCAAACCACTACTGTACTACTTTAGCAAGACATTTGTTTACATGGTCAAGATTTGTTTTACATCGTTTAATTTTAAACATCAGTGATGTGTCATCCGCAGACAATACTATCCCGTGAATGTCCTTAGCAAGGTAAGGTAGGTCATTCATGTAAATGAGGGACAGAAAAGGTCCTAATATAGAACCCTGAGGGACACCCATTTTCACAAATGACCTGTTAGAAAGCTTTCCATTAACGTCAACTTTTTGTATTCTATCGTTTAAATAGGAAACCATTAAATCTAGAGCTGCAGTTCTTGCGTCAAGACTGATTTCATAAACACCTATTTATGACAGGTGCACTGGTAAACTGAGTCAGAGAAAGACAAAGGTATCCCATATGATAAAATATTTTATAGACTGATATAAAAATTAAATCTGTAAAGTGTATGTAATTAAGTTTGAAGTTCAAAGTGTAAAGTGTAATTCACCATCAGTAAATTGTGTATTCCCGTAGACCTAAAGTGATTTTGCTATTAGATTGGTGCCCAGTCCTATAAGAATTCTATCTCAACATTGTTTGAACGGACATATTGTAGGAAGATAGGAAGTAGGCCACTGAAAAATTTTGCTTTACTTATGGTATCAATATGGGCCAGCCAGGCACTTACTGGTAGGTTACTAAGGTGCTCTTGGAAATGGTCTTTTCTTGCGTCACCATGACACTATACTAGAATTTATACATAAAGTAGTAAGTCTTTCTGAAGCTCAAACCCAAAAAGGGATTTACCACAAACAAACGACAAAAGAATGCTCAACAGTAATTCTAAAAACAGCCTACATGAATCCTAGGTAAGGCACCTAATTGAAATACATAAATGGATGTATAGAAAGCTAGAGCTTTCTATAGAAGCTTTTATAAAATCCCAGAGGATGGGGTGTCATAATCCAAACCGGACATTTATACAGTTATACCGGTTGAGCTTACTGTACCACGGAAATAAACATAATCCACACAGTTATCATCATCATCATATCAACCCATTACTGACCCACTACAGCGCACGGGTCTCCTCCCAAAATAAGAAGGCTGTCGTCCACCACGCTAGCCCAGTGTTAATTGGTTTCTCCACATACCTTTGTAAGAAATTAGGTATATAGAACTCCCAGGCATGCAGGTTTCCTCACGATGTTTTCCTCACCGTTGAAGCAAGTGATATTCTAATTATGTACTAAAAACGCACATAACTTAGAAAAGTAAGAGGTTCAAGCACGTATTGCTTGAATAGAGCACACAGTAACAATCGATAAATATTACAACCTATCAAATGAACTACATAATCCATAACTTTTATTAATTCTATTAATCAAATGTTAACAAAACATACCCGTCACGACATTTCAGTTTTGCTCACAATATTTTCAGTTATTTTCAACGAATTACTCACACAAGTTTTATTGAAAAATTTTAATAAGTACACTAAAGTATTTCAAACTAAATCGTGAACTAACGTTAATAATTGGACGTTAAACTAGTAAGAATCGAAAAATAAAAAACACAGACTACTAAGTATTTATTAAGATAATTGTAATTTGACATAATGGAAACTGAATGAATGAAGTTGTTCTAATTACGGTCGTACATCTGTGTTTAATGTCCAATGACAAACAATTGGCGGCTAATTTTAATAGTTTCTTATAACTTTTCTGTAATTTTTAGATTTGCCCTATCAATTTACATTACATTTGTGAATTTGGATCTTGTATTATTAGTAGGTATGTCTATTAAATCAGATGTGTAACGAAATTATCAAGAAAGTAATGTTATGATGTCAAGGTCTAAATAATTTCATTTATAATATCACAAGGTAATGATTTAATCATATTATTTGGCATTAGATATAAGAATGTATTTATTCAATCATCCATTGTTAACTACTCTGCCATTTGCCAATGTTCCCAACAATTGACAAATTTTAACAAGTGATCTGACGCCATATTTGTTTAGCTTTAGTGCATTGGCTTATGGTATGGACTATAATAGTTTATATGCAATGAAAGTGAGAGGCGTAGCAGGAAAATGTCTCCATAACTTTCTAAAAGTTGTTGGCATGCAGTTACATCTTTTTTATAATATTTTAGTAAAATTGGCTAACAGATCCTTTCAACGTTAGTTACGTAGAGATCCTTTCCTGAATACACGAAGCTGAGCAATGAAATAGGTTCGAAGGGCTCCCAAGCTATACCAGAGTGTCAAGTACCGGTTGTACGCACCTTCTGATTTTCTGCACTCGCATGGTTAATTCATGGAATGCAAAGAAGTTTGTCTCTACTTTGATGTTTAAGGAAAACATTGTGAGGAATCCTCCATGCCTAATATATTTTCTGCATTAAATTCTCAATAGTATGTGTATGCTACCAATACGCACTTTGCCCATTTGGCGGACTACAACCTAAACTCTTCTGAGAGGAGACCTGTGCCCTGTAGGGAGTCATAAAGATTTATTATGATTATTTATAGGATACTATATTTTGGAAATAGTTTAGAACTATTCCATTCTTAAACTATTTCTTTTATTTTCATCCTCTGCGGGCGCTTTTGAAACCCTTACTCAGCTGGTTAGGCATCTTAAGCTTACCAGAAGGAAAATACTTTTTATACAACAAGTTTTAGTTGTAATATTTTTGAAGATTTCTTAATTGATCAGTGGGTGAGGAATTTAGTGATAATTCGCTTTTACATAGGATGATCAGATAACGAAGGCACCTATATAAAGTTAATTTATACTCAGTTAGAATTTGTTACCTAAATCCGTCAAATCACATAAGAGCTGCGCGGTGTTTTTAAGTTCAACCTATCCATTGATAATAAAATAGGAATTTTTTTTTGCAGAGAAACTACTGATTTTTCGAAAATAAGACCGTTTTTCGAAGTCCGCAACCATCCGAGCTCCTTTTCTATTCGTCGTAGAATTTTCTGTCTTATTAAAAAAGCTTGATAAATAATTGATTTGCTGAAATGGCTATAAAAACATGATTTTAATCCTCATCTAAATAAATACGTTATTCGTCACAAGTATTTGACTTTTAATCGAATTCTTTTTAATCATTTACACCATTCAATTTCATAACTATCTTAGGAGATATCGCAGTTAAGAAATACCTAGCATCGGTAAAATAATCATTACGAACTAATCATTACTAAATAAAGGATCATTACGGAAAGGTCGTGCACAGCAAACTACTTCTTAAATTTCTTTTTCCAAAATGTTAATTAACGTATACTTAATACTTTACTTACATTTTAGGTATATGTGTTATTAGATTTTTAATTATTTGATTTTCTTTATCACGCGTACCTATACAGTTTGGCGGCCTTATCGCTACTTAGCTTATTACGTCAGTGCTACGTAGCGAAATCTACAGATGGAGACCTTTCATTTGACAATAAGTTTGGAAGAATTCTCTCATAAAACAAAATTACTCTTTGTATATTTCGATCTGTAATATCCACCACATGAAACGGTGATAGCCCAGTGGGTAGAACTTCAACTTCACTTTCGGAGGGGGCGAGTTTGAATCCCAGCACGCACGTCTAACTTTTTTCATTTACGTGCGTTTTAAGCAATCAAAATATCACCTGCATACCTGAGAGTTCTCCATAATATTCTCAAAGGTGTGTAAAGTCCACCAATCCGCACAGAGCCAGCGTGGTAGACAACGGTCTTATCCCCCTCTCATTGTTAAAGGAGTCCCCTGCCCGGTAATGGGTTGATGCGATGACACCCAACACATCAGATTTATTGTGACGTCACATATTTATGATACGTTGGAGATTAAGATATAAGAAGAAGCCCATTTCTTTAAACTAGCTTAGTAGGAGCGACAAAAAAGTGCAACAAAAGGTTTCACATCTTTAAAATATATAGGTAATTTTACTAGCGACCCACCCCGGAATGCTATGTAATGTCCATCACTAGTAGGGCAGTTTGGAGTAATAAGTAGTAGTAGTAAGTAGCACTAAGTATACTACAGGATATTTTTTTATACTATTTTTGTTTTGCTAGTTGGAGAACACCGATAGATGCGTGCGGTCGCTACGCATACCCCGGCTTACAGCATACCAGCGGTTCTGCCCCCGCTTTTCTATCTGATATCTTCCGATATACTCATTTTAACGATATGCTACAAATAGCAATTTTGGTTAACATAAAATGGTCAAAGTCTCAATTGTATTTAATTGGTTAAGGAATAACTAATATTTTTTTTGTAATAAGTAAAAGATAAAAATGGTTACTGTAGGTCCTATATTTACCTAGAGAGAGAGACATATACCTTTCATCGCTTTTTTACCGATTTTATCAGGTCTACAATTCCGTTATATACAAATCAATCTCGTAACATTTAGCCAGCGTTTGTAATTAAGCGCACAGAGCTGTTTTTTACGACATCATATTACAAACCTTTGAATTTCTTGGCTTTTATCTTCTACAAATACAATATGCATAAACACAACTGTATACATCCTTTTCTCTTGAATCAGTTTTTCTACTACTGAAAAATTCTTTAGAGTATACTCGTAAAGGTCTTTCATTTATACTAAATTCGGGACATTTCTCTTATATAATTAATTTATATCTGCGTTCGATATGAACATAGCCAAAAACATTTGCATCGCTGAGAGTGAGCCAAGGACAACTAAATGATTGAAATTGGCCCAATAGGGGCTTCATATAACTGTAAAATCTAAACATACATTAATATTAAAATAGATTGTAAAACACATTGACAGGTGATATTTTAAAAATAGGAATAAGGTGTTAGGGCCTTGAGGCATTGTTGTTTGTAGTATGACATCTTCTTAGGTTAATCTTCTCACGTGCATAGACAAGTAAACAAGTTTTATTTACTCTGAAAAAATTATCTAACATAACCTTATCTAATAAGGTACACATCGGTTGTTTATCAGTTCTTCTTAGCGCACCGACTAACAGAAGCCGTCTTTCTGCAGAGCACACCAACGTCATAGTTTTGCTATTTTCTATGGGACAAATAGGATAAAATATTGGTTTGCCTATTTAAGCCAATACTTTGGAAATTTAATGTATGTTCATAAAAACATTTCTAAATTTAAGAGAAATGTGACTGAAATAATTTGACATTAGATGTAAGAATAAACTTCCAGTGCAATATATTTAATTAGGTAACATAACATTAATAATTCGTTTAAAGGAAACTGCAAACAATTTTACAATTAACTGCCTGTTGATATTTTGAAGAAGTCTCTTAAAAAGTTCAAAGTTTGTATTAAGCGTACGCTTATAGAAAAGTACAGTAAAAAGGACTACGTAATCGATAACTAAGCTTGGGTATGAATTATGGCTATAATAAAGGTTGCTCTTCTTAAAATTTGAAATGTCAACGTGATATGGTGATCACAAAACAGAACACCCGGCAAAGTTGGTTTTAGGCTTCATCTTCGACCAGCCGCGTTTGAAACCCCTGTAGCTTTAGTTTTAAGTTAACGTATGTGGTTATCGCCCTCATCTCACTGTCATCATTAGTACTACTAACTATGGGCCTTCTTGAAAAAATATATTTTTGACTTTAACTTTGAAAAATGAATTATTTATTTTGTTCTACTTAAAAGAAAAGTTTATATTATCATAAATTACACTTTTGTTAATTTATGTCTTTAAATCGGTATTGAATCTTGGCTATCACAAAAAATAAAGTGAAACTTTAGTTGAAACCCGTTAATAATAGCTTCTGATGGCTTTTTAATGAGTTATGCATTCAAAAGGTCCTAAAAACTTTTAAAATATTAAACTTTTAAACTAACAAAATAATTTATAAAGTTCATAATTTCTTATTGTGACTAAGTCCATACCATAAGCCAATGCATTAAAGATAAAAAGATATGGCGTCACATCACCTGCTTAAATTTGTTAAGTAACACAGTTTATTCCGAAATCAACAACTATAATCCTGTATTAAAATTTTTTTTTCAAAGGGTTATTATTAGGCATCCAAAAAAACATTGAGCAGCGTGGGTTTATGCTTTTATATTTCTTTTTCTTATAGATGGAAACATTGGCAGAGTAGCTGTTGGATAATGTCGGTATGTGGACGATTTAATCGTAATTCAATACAATAAGCATTCGTAAATCAATACAATTATTTAAACAATACCTTGTTACAGATGATATTATTAAGTCCTTTAGATTATATTATTATAAATATTCATTACTTTGTTGATAATTTTGTTTGATTTTACAATCGACTAAGCTCGTTCCTATCCCTTCATTGTATTGTTTACTTTTCATTTCACAACACTAAGGATTCAATCGATTTCTCGAGATAGGTAGTAGTTCTTAAATCAATGACAAACTCCAATTATGATGGCAGTCTGCATATTAATCTGTGGTAGTAGTTCACTAGTTTGTGTTTTTAATTTCAGACAAAATATTAATTGAAAGGCTTATTCAAATTTAACTTTTTATTTGTTTCACCGATCAATCTCCTTCGCGCGTTCTCCATCTACAAGACATTGGCGAAGTAGGTACATTGTGCCCAGTTGGCACAGACAAAAGCCATAATTAAAAATTGATTGATTGAATTGAAAGTCTGTAAAACTTTTGTGTTTATTATAAACTTTTACTTTAGGAAATAAGACACGAATTAGTAAAACGATCAGTAATGTTGGGTTTACATTTAACGCATTGGCTTATGTTATGGACTTAACTCGTCAAATGTAATTATAATACCTAGGTATTACCTACTGTGACGGCGGATGCTAAAGATATGCGATATTTCCGTAAACTATCCTTGCAATATATCCGTATTAACGTAAACTATGCGATATTACCTCCTCTTCAGAAAACGTGGAATATTAATTAGGTATCTACCACTGACCTATTAAATGCTATTATAGTTCAAAGTGTTAGTGTTCAAGTTATACAGTGTTTTGTCACTTAGTGCCATTTGAAAGGCGTGTGTTCAAGTTCAAGTTCAAGTGTGACAAAACAATGCACAACTATTCTGATGTTACGCCACGTTGATTATAACAGAGGTGGTCATCCAGATTAATAATGGAAGGTATTTATACCCCATATTTTTAGTGTTGAAAGTTTTCTTGTTCCGCTCGTATTGAATAGTTAGTTGATACTCACCTTGAGGCATACTTACGTCGCACCAGGCCGGTCTACAGGGGGTGAGGTTTTTTACTAGTGACCTCTTGCTCGTGTTGGCGCACTACACAGGTGCCAATGTGTCGAAATGTGTAGGTGTGGTGTCATTTTCACTTTGCCACATTTAATGTCGTATTTGCCTATATATTTCTTAAAATCGTTGTTAGAATTCCTCTAATTAGCTATTTTTTGCAATGACTTCTAGGAACTAAACCGGTAAACGGATTCGTTTCAAAAATTAGTCAACACAAATCTATAGTAGATTGCTAATAAAACTCTGTATTAGAATAAAGTTAATCAACTGTTTAGTTACAACAGTAGCAAAGAAAAAAGTATGGTTTATTAAAACTAAGTTCTCAATGGCATGAGTAGAATAGAGGTTTAGATAGAGGAGTGCCAGTCGGTGAAACAAAGCTGCCACGACGCCGCGACAGTCGCGTTTGTTAGCGCGCGACAGTCGCGGTAGCGAGGCACGGCGTGCGGCACGGGTATCAGTGCGCGGCCACGCGGTGGAGGATCGGCGGGATCCTTCACGTCTCATAGATCGGGCCCCGTGTTCTTTTATGAGGAATAATGCGAAATTATTCATTTATAGCGTTTATTAAATGTCAACTTACATGTCACATGAAGGTCACATACAAAAGTCATAAATATATTATTATTAAATATGGATAGTATGCACTAGAAATATTAATCGATAAAATACTGTCACGACTAATAACTTAATACAATCAGGTGAACGTAGGTATAAAACATTTTTAACAATATCGTGCACTTAAAACAAAGTTAAAGATCATCGTAAAGTTAAACTATAAAAATCTCATTCATTTGGATTTGTACTTGCAGAAATATAAACAAGGTAATCAACGTCGGCAGTGTCGAAATAAACTCGAAAACATAGAAACTGGCAAGGCAAGTAGTGCGTGCGTACTTCGGGAGATCGCGGGCGACGGCGACAAACTCGGATTGCGTACTGCGACGCGACGCGACGCGACACGACGCGGGCCTACCGCGCACGGACGTCGCACCGACGAGTTAGTCTTAGCGGTTAGGTGAACGGGGCGCGGCCGCAGCGCCCAATGAGCGCTGCGGCCGCGACGCGGAGCATGCTCAAGGACAAAGCGGGCGCCCCTCCAGCACGGAGCTCAAGTAACACAAAAAGCACGCAGTCAATATAATTTTCAGGGTTAATAAGGCCAAGTGAATCGTAAAGTCTCAGCGCAGGCTCACATCACGAGAGAGTATTGGGTGAAAAATACATTTGACGACTCGCCAGAGCACGCGTCTCGTGTATCACGCAATATGTTCAACTCGGCAGAGATACTCGGTGACGGGTACGTTTAGTAAACATCGTAGCGGTAAAGCGAAAACAGTCGAGGTTCGTGTCTCGTGTTAATCACATGTTCCGTGTGCGCAGCGCCGCCCGCCGCCCCCGCCTGGCGCCGCCGCCGCTCGCGAGCTAGGACTATGTACACAAAAAGCTCAAATGTACAGCAATGTTAGATGCAGTCGCACAAGTCACATTACGCCTCGTCTGCGCGGCCTCGCCGACCGGTCTAGTTCACGTTAGTAGGAACAGAAGAACGAGCCGAGTTCTGCGACCCGTGGAAGGCTATTAATACATTCTTTTGCTCTTCGGGAACCCAGACGAATTCGTCGCTTTTTTTATTAATTGTACAAGACAGTATGGTATATATACAGTTGAGCGATTTTATCTCAAATGACAAAAGACGGCTAGTTTTGTTACAGCACAGATTACGAGGGTTTTGTTACAAAGCTGGAGTTGGACAGCACTGTTGACCGCGTTCAACCCGAATGGTGATATCTATACAAGTCAGTAAAAGGTAGTACTAGAGAGAAGAAAGTATACTATCGAAAGATCACTATTGCTATAGAGATGTTCAAAGTCAATCAAGAAGATGAGTTTGTATGAGAGCATTTGAGATGAAGCGTAGGAATATTGAGCCGTACCGTTTACGGGATGCCCGTCGGGTATTAACCGCGATGACGTCTCTGCGGTCGGCGCTCGTCCGATTGTCATCGAAGATGACGTCATCGCGGTCGGTGACAGGGGGTGCGTGTGGGCGGGCCGTGACTGCGGAACCGCTACGATAAATGCGTGTCGCGTGTCGCGTGTCGCGTGTTGTCGCCTATCGGCCGAGTACAGTAATAAGTAGTTTTCACCCGATCTCACTGAGGTACAGAAATGATCAGAGACGCTACGTTAATGGATTAAGAGTGCGCGACGCGAGCTCGCTGCCTGTGTCTATGTCTTACTTTTGACGACTAGCTTGGCCGAGGTCTCGGCTTGACCGGCGGCGGTGGTGGCGCGGCACGTGAAGGTTCCTGAGTCTTCCTCGTACGTGTTGCCGATCAGAAGCACGGCGTTGTCGCCCTCGTGGATCATCTGCGAACGAGACAGGCCGCTCTTTACTAGTGCTAGAACATAGAGCAAGTTAGATGCTCAACGCATAATCGTCGAGTCTGCTACTTGCTACGTTGTCTTGAAAGCACATTGCTAATTGGCTCACTGAGAAGTTGTTGTTTCGTTTGCTAGGCGATTTATGTGTGATATGAAACCAGGTGTGCTTGCAAATGTGCTTGCAAATGACAATGTTAAATTAACAAAACGGTGTGTAACGCCGGGGTGAAATAATGTAATAAGTGATATTCACCTGGAAATCTGGGGTCTCCGGTATGAGCGCGCCTTCTCGGAGCCACTGAATGGTCGGCTTCACTTTGCTGGTCACTTTGGTCTTGAACTGCGCCGGCTGGCCTTCGAACACGACAAGGTCGCGCAGCGGCGTGAGTGCTGGCGCGCCGGCGGGCGCCTCGGCCGTGACGCGCAGACGAGCGCTAGCGGCCGTGCGTCCCGCGGGGTTCGTAGCCACACAGCGGTACTCGCCCTCGTCCTCGGGGAATGCCTCCGAGATGTGCAGGACGTAGTCGTCCGCCGTGCGGGACATCTGGAAGTACTTGGAGGGTTTGATGAGCCGGTCGCCCTTGTACCACTGCACGGTGGGCGCGGGCCGGCCCGTAATCTTGCACTCGAACTCGATGGCCTGGCCTTCGGCGACCGTGCGGTCCTTCAGCGGCTCGAGCACCTCCGGCGGCGCGGAGGCGGCCTCGCTCTTGGGCTTAGAGCGCGCGCGCGTGGCGGGCGCACTCACGGTGCACTCAGCGTCGCAGCGCGCCTCTCCCGCGCCGTTCATTGCCACACACTCGTACTTGCCGGAGTCCTGCGGGTACGCCTCCAGAATCAGGAGCGTGTACACGCCGTCTTCCTCTAAGATCTTGTTTTTGATATCGGGCTGAACCTTCTGTCCGTTCTTCAACCAGTACACATCAATGGGTTTCGTGCCCGTCACTTTCGTATCGAAGCGCACGAGCTGCCCTGCAGTGACGTTAACGTTCTGCGCCGTGAGCGTGAAACTAGGCGGCGCGAGGCCCCCACGACCTTGCCGCCGGCGCTCCTCTACGACCAGGTTAGCGCTGCATTTAGCGGTGCCTCCGCGGTTTTCGGCAACGGCGGCGAATACGGCCGAATCTTCAACGAAGACTCGTCTTATAATGAGAATAGATTTGGTGCTAAAAGTGTGTATTTGGAAGTCCGGTGAGTTCTTGATGGGGAAGTTTTCGCGGTACCACTTGATGGTCGGCAGCGGGTCACCGTCGAACTCAACCTCGAACCTTGCCTGCTCATGTTCGAAGACGCGGCAGGGCTGCATCTTCTTTGTAAACACGGGTGGGTTGCTAGGCTTCGTGGGCCCTTCAACCACGCGCTCCTGCGTCTGCGCTTTGTGTTCCACTTCAGTAGTCTCCGTGGAAGTTATCTTGCGCGTTATCTCGGTGTCGCCGACTACCTCCTTCTGGATCTGCTTCTGCTTCGCAACGTGAACTTCCTTGCCGTGAACCATTGATTCGGACGGATCGGGTATCTTTTTCTGAATTACTCTCTTTTGAGTCTGTTTATCGATGACTTCCTCGGTTTGTTCCCTGAAATGAGAATTGTTGATCGTTAGTTTCACACAAGCCAAATTACTCGTGGGTTGAGAGGCGTGCAGAGAGACACTCACAGGTGATCCTGGTAATGCTGCGCCATGGCGCGCGCCACTGTGGGCGCCGTGGGCGCGGCGGGTGCGAAGCTGTGTGTGCCCTCGCGGTGGCGGCTCTCCTTGACGATCTGCTCGTTCTCCAGCTCCTGCAGCTTGTTGTAGTATTCCTCGCTCTTCTTCTTTTTAACGGTCTGCTGCCACTCTGTCTCCCCGTCCTTCACGACCTTCGGTTTCAGCTCGGGCCGGTAGTCGATGACGCCCTGCCGCTGCATGGTCTGCCTCTCCTCGAACGTCTTCTCCAGTTCGGTCTCGCTGCGTTGGAACTGGGTCGTCTCATCGTACCACGCTGCGGAATCATTAAACGAATTACCGGGGCGTCCATTTCGTTTTATTTCATTTCAATAGCATGAAAACAACATACCTCTGCTAGAATCCGAAGCTAAGCCGGCAGAAGCGGGAGATTGGCGGCACACTAGCGGCTATTCGCTGGCTAAAGGCGGGCTGGGGGAGCGGGGAAAGCGGGGTAGGCAGTGAAAAGGTGTTCAGGAGCGAGTGTGATAAAGCGGTCGTGTGAAGTGTGCGTGAATCGTAGGCGTGTGTTAGTGCAGCAGAATAAAGTAGCCTAGTGGCAGCCACGCCAGTCGGTCAGCCCGATCGGCGCGGCCTCAATAAGCTCGGAACTCTCAAACGTGTGGATGCAGTAGGCAGACTTACGGCGGGGCGCGTTTTTGAGTACACCTCTGTAATCGTCGTGGCGCGGCACGACGCGTAGCTCGGTGATGGCCAGCGCTTCTCCGGCGGAACTGCGCGCGATCACCTCAATCTTGCCGGTGTCGTACTGCCGCGTTTTGGGGATGTCGAGGTGGTACATGCCGTCGTACGTCAGCTTGTATCTGGAACCCTGCAAAATTACGTGTGAGCTTATCAGTCTCGTTACTGTGGCAACAAATGTACAGTTGCACTTAAACAAAAAATTATATCACTACTAACCAAATTTTGTTAGTAATTAACAAGTAAATTGTTCATATAGGGGAACATAAAGCCACTTGTTTGCTACCAGAACAATGAAGCAATAAAGGTGTAATAAAATTATCACTGATTTCAAGAAGTATTCAGTAATTCAAGAAGTAAAACGAAACACGTTATTATTTGTTTTGATCATTTTGTTTATTTCATCTGTACAAAATATTGGTACTTCCAATGATAGCACAGATACACAAGACATGTTATGGTAGAATTTATCACGGCATTTGTAAGATTCTATAAGTACTAAATTTGTTCTGCAGAAATATCTGACTTAGTTAATTAAGTTAATCAAGTAGAATATAGCGGGGTACTCACGTTGACGATAGTATTTCCGTTTATGAGCCACATGACGCGTGGCTTGGGGTGGCCGGTGACGCGGCAGCAGAACCGCGCCCACTCGCCTTCCGGCACGTTGCATGGCTCTGGTTTGCTCACGAACACGGGGGCGGAGCGGGGCTTGGTCTCCTCCACCGCTTGCTCCGGTGCTCTGAAAACCATCACAAAAGGCCATTGTATACGGAAAACCTCATATGACAACTCAAATCCAGTTTTTTTCTATGCCACGGTCCTAAGTACATTATACAAGGTACCAACTAGTGGTAAGGTAAATATGCTGATTATAAGGTATAACGGCAGGTATAATGATAATAAAAACTTTAGTTCCACAATGTTTTCCCGGGATAGGGATATTACTGTACAAAATAATGATAAAAAAATCTGTGTTTATATTCAAGGTCAAATGGGTTCATGGGTTGCGAACAAAAAAGAGTTAATATCACCAACGTTACCCATATACACGTTCAAAAAATTCAAGTCCGTGAAATGTGAGTCGACAATTTATTTGGTAGGTTACTTTTATGCTTGAAATAAATTCAGTATTATTTAATTTTCTAAATCGAGTATTTCAAATAAAAATAATGGTCAGGTAGACTTAGCTGAACAAAGTTCTCAAATTACTTGTAGTTGCAATAACTTTTCCTGTTAATTCCGTAATAATACTTTTCCTGTGACAAGTACAAGAATATTCCATTATTGGAACAAAGGGTTCAATAAAACTACGAGAATCCAAACACTTAAGATAAAACCAACGGCTAGTTCACCGGGAATATTTTATGACTGAGTTATGGATTTACTCCTGAATTTGGATGCGATCAATCAATGATAGCCCATCGTGAGTCTTGTTCAGACAACACAAGTAGGTGGCGTAAGTGGTGAGCACGATATGGATGGATTCAATACTTACACTTGCCAGGAGGCCTCCATCTCGCGGATACGCTCAATACTCTTCATGTGTTTGGGTAGCTGCGACTCGTATACAATACCAGGCTTGCCAGCGGTTTGGATGACGGCTCGAGTCTCATCCTGTCCGTATAAGTTTGTAGCACGGCACAGGTACTCGCCGCTGTCCTCCGGGTACACCCAACCGAAGTTCATAGCCACGTAGCCGAAGTCGTAGATGGGTGTGAATCTGTTCTCTGAAACAAACATTAGTAATATTTTGTAACGGAATACAGTAACAAAAATATTTCATTATTTCCTTCATAATATCATATTATGATAGACTTACTGTGTAACAAAGGTTTGCCATTGAAAAACCATTCAACTTTCATGTTCGGATCTCCTACTGGCGCTAACTGGCACTCGAACTTGGTGGACTCCATTTCTACTAAAGTCGTCTGGCTCTGGATTTGTGTCACAAACCGTGGTGGTTGCTTCTTGTCCACGTCATACAGATCGTCTTCTGTTAGGAATACCTCGGATGTATACTTTTTGATCGTGGCTTCCATTTGTGTCAAGGCTTCGGATTTCTTCATGCCTTTAGGCACTTGATTTTGTAGAATGATGTCTGGTAATTCTGCGTAGAAAATTAGAAATTAATGATAGGTCTTAAAAATACATACCACCACGAAGGACCGGGATCCGGGCTATGCTACATCTGCCACATCAGTGGATGTGGCAGATGTAGCAAGAAATAGTTCACTTTAAACAGCAATATATAATTATCTTAAGGTTTTAGGAGAAGTCAAAGACTGATCTGGTAATTTTGGGGACTATGTTTAAACAGTAAGCTTTCATACCAATTCTAATCGAGTTATTTTGTCATAAAATCTCGGCCTGGCCCTTGTGCATTAAGTTCTTAAATATTTGAAATGTACACTTACGTTTGCATGATACAGTCGCCTTGGTAAAATCTTCACCAAAGTCGTTGACTGCTCGACATACATATTCACCAGAATCTTCGGCGTAGACGTACAGGATATCAAGAGAAACGAATCCCATGTCGTAGACAGTTCGGAACCTGTGACCAGAAGGCAGCAGTTTTCCGTTTCTATACCACTCGATGCGTAGTTTGGGATCTTCCTTAGGTTCGACACGGCACTCAAATCTAATAGATTCCGATTCTTCGATCGTGTGCGACTGAATTTGTGTGATGAACTTGGGTGGAGAGCTAATAACTGGCTCTTCCTTGGGCGCTTCACGCATGTGACCACGCTCGAGTTCCTTGATCTTCTCGCCACTCATACCGTGCGGTAGCTGCGAGTCGAGCACTACGTCACGTTTGGTGCTACACGTCACCTTGGCTGTAGTGGTGGCCGAGCCCCATCGGTTCGTGGCGCGGCAAGTGTATTCACCCGCGTCACGCGTATACACGTAGTCAATGTCCAAAGCGATGAAGCCGAAGTCGTTCAACATGTGCACACGCGAGCCCGTGGCGAACGGTCTGCCGTTGCAGAACCAATCGATCCTCATGGTGGGGTCTCCAACAGGTTCGAGGCGGCAGTCGAAGTGGACTGGACCACCTTCCGCTACATCTACGTTGTCCTTGATTTCGACGGTGAACCGGGGTGGATTCGGTTTTTCATCCTCTATAGTGATCTCCTCGCGTTTGTGGAGGGTTTCCTCCAACTTCTGGATGCTTTCGGTTCCGGACTTGAACTGTGATGGTAACTGGGGTTCTAGAATGATGCCTTGTCTACCTTTCACTTGCAGCTTACAAGACACGGTGGCCTCACCGTGCTTGTTGGTCGCTTTGCATGTGTAGAGCCCAGCGTCGCGCTGGTAGACGCCACCGACCTCTAATATAACGAATCCAAAATCGTTAATCGTCTTTACTCTCGAGCCGGTCAGCAGTGGCTTGCCATTATGGTACCACTCGACCGTCATACTAGAGTCGTTAACCGGAACGAGGCGACATTCGAAATGAGCAGATGAGTTTTCTGACAAAATGAGATCGGACGGTGTAGTGATAAACTCTGGGGGGTTGCCGCTTTCCGCTTCGGGCGACAAATTATCTGCCGTTCCTGTGTAGCCCTCCAAGGCTGCAATCTTATCGATTGTACCCTCCATCCCCTTTGGCAACTGAGATTCTAAGATGATGTTTCGCTTTCCTTGCACTTTCATTGTTGCAGTCGTTACTGCTTCACCGTAATTGTTGTACGCCTTACACAAATATTCTCCGGAATCCTCTGGATATGTTGGTGAAATTTCCAGGATAACGAAGCCGAAGTCGCAGAAAGTTCTGAACCTTGACCCTGCCTTTAGTGATTTTCCATTCCAGTACCACTCCACCTGCAAAAATAAACAATTGTTACATATAATACATTTTAATAAATCGGCCAAAATCTACCGGTGTTTGAATTTAACCCCTACCTTTAGCTGAGGGTCATCAGTAGGTGTTAGACGAGCTTCAAAGTGTGCGTTTTCGCCCTCTCTGAGATTATCAATATTGGACAAGGGAACAGTGAATACTGGGGCCTTGCCGCGTTTTTCCTCAACTTCTGTATCCTTTCTGCGAATCATGGAGTCTTCCAACGTCTGCAGCTTCTCTAACCCACCTTCCATGCCCTGTAAAATTTAATATTTTTAAAGTAAGGATCTTGGAATAATGTGACTGAGAATTAGCTACACACAGGCCTCATATCTCTAAGGATAGGTCCATTACTAACGTGTTAAGTACTTACCCGCGGGAGTTGCGAGTCCAAGATCAAATTTTCCTTTGATGTACACTTCAACATCGCTTTTGTTGAATCGCGTCCCAATTTATTCGTGGCCACACATTCGTATTCTCCTGAATTTTCTTCATAGCAATATAAAATATCTAAAATTACAATTCCGAAGTCATGGAAAGTTCTGTACCTATGCCCATGTGGTAACTTTTTGCCGTTGTAATACCATTCTACTTTCAGATCGGGATCATCCACTGGCACCAATCTAGCTTCGAAGTGAGCACTCTGCCCTTCGACTAATTTAGTCACGTCTTCAATTTGAGTAATGAACTTCGGTGGTTCCGCTGAAGCGGGCGCGGGCGCCTGTTTCTGCATTCCTTGCAGGCTCTCTAACTCTCGAATCTTAGCTAATGAATCTGGCTGCAAGCTGTCTGAATAAACACCGCCTCTACCATAGCATGAAATAGTAGCTTTTGTGAAATCTTCGCCGTATTTGTTGTAAGCTCGGCAAACGTATTCCCCTGTGTCATGATTCTGTGTATAAGCAATATCAAGCACAACAAATCCAAAATCTGATATAGTTTTAATTCTCGTAGAGTGGCGCATGGGCTGTCCGTTATGATACCATTCGATCTTCATCTCTGGGTCGTCTACGGGGACAACAGTACACTCGAAGTGGGCCGATTGGCCATCTTTAAGCCCCTCTATATTTTGTATGTGCGTAGTAAATCTAGGTTTTTGACCCTTACTTTTATCAACACATCCAAGCTTGACGCTTATTTCTGCCTGTCCCCATTTGTTCTTCGCCCGACATGAATAAGTTCCGGAGTCAGATATCTTAGTTCCAAGAATTTCTAGTACTACCATTCCAAAAGCATAAACAGTACGTATACGATGACTAGCTTCAATTGTTTTGCCGTTATAAAACCATTCTATAACCATACTTTGGTCACCAGTTGGAATTAAAGATGCTTCGTAATGAGCAATCTGGCCTTCAATTATTTCGGTGATGTCTTCGAACACTGTAACAAATTCGGGAGGTCGGCCCGTGTCATCGTCAGGTTTCTGACCGGGCTCTCTGCGGAGGGATTCTTCGAGATCTTGTATTTTCTCCAGCCCTTCTTTACCCTTTGGATGCTGAGTTCTCTCGATGAGGTTTTCTTTGCTGGAGCAGTAAACAGTTGAGGAAGTGAAAGCTTCACCTCTTTTATTCCACGCTTTACAAGTATATATACCGCTGTCTCTTTCATATACGTCAATCAGGTCCAAGGTAACGAAACCAAAATCACTCCTAACCTTGAAACGTGATCCTTGTTCCAAAATTTTACCATTGAAATACCATTCGATCTTCAAATCGGGATCATTCTTAGGCTCGACTTGGCCCTCGAGATGGAGTGCTTGCCCTTCGACTAATTGATGTTCAGGGGCAACTGGTACTATCCATTCCGGTTTAGGATATTCTGCATCTGGAACCGAGGGTCTTCTGCCCTTGGCAAGCCTGGCTTCTTCCGCCTGTTCTACAGCATCTAAACCGGCTTTACCTTGAGGATGTTGTGTATCGAGATAGATGTGCTTATCTCCAGTACATCTTAGTGTACCAGATGTTGTTGCTGATCCTTTACTATTTGTAGCTTTACAAGTGTAAATACCGGAATCTTCTTCATAGGTATGCGTCATATCCAGTGATACGTAGCTAAAGTCATGGGTGCTCTTGTACCTAGTACCCGATGGCAAAGCCTTGTTGTTAAAGAACCATTCAATCTTCAGCGTAGGATCTCTCGAGGGTTCTACATTACATTCGAAGTGGATGTTTTCGCCTTCCTTACATATTATGTTATTTAGATGCGAGATAAATACAGGTGTCTCGTAAACCGGCTCTGGTGCATCGGGCTTACCGGGTTTAGGTTGCTCCAAGGCACCAATGCGGTCCAAAGATTCTGGATGAAGCGTATCACCAAGCAACCAATGACGGTCCTCTATTTTAATGGATGCAGTAGAAACCGCTTCACCAATTAGATTTGTAGCTTTGCATGTGTATATACCCGAATCGTCGAATCTTACAGAATTAATTGAAAGTGTAACTAAACCAAAATCAAAGGTGCTCTTTAGCCTTGCTCCGGTAGTTAAAGATAGTCCATTCTTAAACCATTCCACACGTAGATTCGGATCTGTGCGAGGCTCAACTTGGGCCTCCAAGTGCACGTGCTGCCCTTCAACCAGCTTGTCGTAGCTCTGAAGATGCGTCGTAAAAATAGGGGCTTGTTGTACGCCTGGCTCCATGAACATTTCAGGAACTTTGTTCATTGCGGCTTCCTTCAGTTGAATTTGTTGCCAAGCCTCGGGACGCATAGCCTCATCAATGATATTAGTTTTGGTTTTTACTTTAAGGGAAGTGGAGGAAACCGTACTTCCCGCTTTGTTTATTGCTTTGCACATGTATAGACCTGCATCATTTTGCACCACCGAATTTATGTCTAACGTAACAAAACCAAAGTCATGTGTTGTGCGGAAACGTGAACCTGTGGTCAGAAAAGTACTATTAATAATCACGAAAAAAAAAAAGGTGTGTGTACTTATGAACACGCGTTAGGAGTTATACTTATTCTATGTTTGTAGAGAAAACGACACTAACAATCGAAAAAAGGTATTTAATACATAGAAAGTTTTATTATAACGCATTATATAATTATCTCATTATCGGACCTCCAAGTTTCACTGCACATTAAATTTTTAATATTTTTGTACAATTGAATCAATGAAATCACCGGAATGAGCAAATTTTGACAATTGAAATTATACAGTATACACTGTCAAACTGTTTTGATATCAGTCAGAAGAGTGTTTTAGAGACGGTGTGCGCGCGCATCTTAAAAAGTGAGCTAGTGGGCGATATATTCCCCTCTCACTCTGTTTCGCAATTCTACTTTCGTTACCTTCATCCTATTTAAGTCGTGTAACCATGTGCGCGCGCATTTCGTTACATAGTATAATTTCACTCCGATGATTTTTTCCTAATGCCACTATAACTTCGAAAATAATTGTGTGTTTGAAGTATCATTGGAATATTTAGCCTAAACTTACCCATCTTAAGTTCAACTCCATTGATGTACCATTCAAACCGCAAGCTAGGATCTCCCACGGGAACTACTCGTGCTTCGTAATGCGCATGCTGGCCCTCCCAAAGCTCCGAGGGTCCGGTAAGCACTTGAGTGAAAATAGGTTTCTCAAATTCACGGTCTGGTTGGTCGGCTTTTCTTTGCTGCGGTTGCTCCAGCTGTTGAATTTTTTTCATGCCTTCCGGATGTTGTGTTTCCATTTGTATCGCTGCTTTAGCTGTGAAGTAAACAAAACATTAAAGTAAAATATTGATTTAATGGTAAGTCAACAATTTTATGGCAGGTAACTTACTTTTAATTCTCATTGCAGCCGTCGTGACTGCTTCCCCGAGCAGGTTTGACGCGCGGCACATATAAACGCCCTCGTCTTCGTCGCGAACGTGAGCGATGGACATAGACACGTACCCGAAGTCGTGTGTTTTGGTGATACGAGAGCTGTCTTCGATTAGCTTTTCGTTTCTGAACCATTCCACCTTGAGAGTCGGATCTCCGACGGGGATCAGCCTGCAGTCAAAGTGGGCAGTTTGCCCCTCCTGTATGTTGTCTATATTCTGCAGTGGCTGCGTGAAGACTGGCCTCTGCCTGGTGACCGGCTCCGGTATCTCTGGTCGCTTAAACGGTTCCGCGGACTCTAACTCTCGGATCTTCTCGAGTCCCTGCGGGCGCTGAGATTCCGATATGATACTGCCTTTTGCGGTTACCGTCATGGATATGGCGGAAGTGCACTGGCCGAGGGCGTTGATTGCCTTGACTGAGTATTCGCCCGCGTCCTCGGGTACACAGTGCTGGATATCCAAAGACACGTAACCAAAATCAAAAGTGATATGGAACCGTGACGCCGATTGCAATGCCACGCCATTGTGGTAAAACTCGATGCGCAAGTTTGGATCGTGCACAGGCTCTACTTGGCACTCAAAGTGCGCCGTTTGTCCCTCATAAACATGAGTCGTTCCTCTTAGCTCTGTGACGAACCTCGGTGGCGATATTTTGGGTTCTTCGACCTCCATTCTCGCAGAATGACCTTGCGCCTCTAATTGTTTTATTTTTTCGAGACCATTAGGATGCTGCGTATCGCATATTATACTTCGGTGGCCTATAACAGTAAACAATAACTGATCAGAAATAGATTTAGATTTACTTATAGTATTATAAATATGCTATATTTAAGTGCCTTATTTACATATATGTGTATGACAAGTCAATTATTATTAGTGATGCTCGTATGTTTCTTTCATATAGGTAGCCTGAATAACTCTTTATTCTATATTTCATGGAAAATCAGGAGCCAGCGATCTAACTGTATAATTAAGCTGCACATTCCAAACTGTCACATGATTTGACAGGGGTGATTTTACACTAGACGCAACATCAATTTTGCACGCCGTTGACAGATTGCCTCCGGTCAGCAGCTTGCCGATGTCACCCAATACGGTGACTGGTAGAAATATAGAAGAAAATAAAACTTACTTGCAACCTTCAACGTGCATGTATTAACTGCTTCTCCAAGTTTGTTCATAGCTTTGCACATATAAGTCCCGGAGTCTTCTGAGTAACTGTAAAGTATGTCCAACGCCACGTAACCAAAATCGTGCGTCGTTCTGAACCTGTGACCCGTTTTGATCTTCTGGCCGTTAAGGAACCATTCGATTTTAAGATCGGGGTCATTTATAGGTTCCACTCTGCATTCGAAATGAGCGCGGTCACCTTCCTTTAGGTTTTCCAGACTTGTTAAAGCGGTTAGGAACACCGGTCGTTGACCTGGTGCTTCCTGTTCTACTGCTTTAGGCCTCTCGTATTGTTCCAGCTCTTTGATCTTTCTTAAACGCTGCTCGTCCAGCGTGTCCAGATACAGCGAAGCTTTAGCTGGAATCGTAAAACAAGTTAGGTGTGTCTTTAAAAGTGTACATACGACAAAGGGAATCTTCTTTGGTCAATATTAATAAATCAGATTCAGTCCAAACCTTTACAGTTAGTTACACGCCTCATATCAAATTCATAAAAGAACGTTTACTAAAAAACTAAGCCAATATATTCACATACATACTATTCTTTGAAAAAAACAAACGCTGACTTAAAGTTATAAAGCTATGCGTGAAAAGTAACGAAACATACATACAACCGAATCGAATTGATCAACTTAACCTCTTTCAAAATCAGAAAGAAAGCATAAAATTGCTCACCATCAACATTAACGGAGCTAGTAGTGACAGCTTCACCGACTGCATTTGTAGCCTTGCACATGTATGTACCAGAATCTTCACTGTACGCATATAAGACATCCAAAGCAACATAGCCGAAGTCGTTTGTGGTCTTGAACCTATGTCCCTGCTGAATAGGTCTTCCATTGCAGTACCACTCTACGCGCATAGTGGGGTCATTGACGGGAGTCAGTGTGGCCTCCAAGTGCACAGGAAGTCCCTCCGCCACGTGCGCGTTCTTAAGAGGCTTGCCGAACTGAGGCTTCTCGGCGACAAAGCCTTCGTCCCGAACGACGCGTTTGTATCTGCTATCGTCCTCGAGATATTGAATTTTTTCCAATGCGCTTTCGTGCTGGGTATCCCTGATAATTGATTCCTTGGCTGGAAATAAGAACTACCAATTAATATCTGGAGATCACTTTGAATTAAATTAAGAATCGATTTAAAAAAAGAAAGGCTCACATTGAACGTTTAATTTAATAGATGATATCGCTTGCCCTAGGTTGTTGATGACTTTACACGTGTATTCGCCGGAGTCTTCCCCGTACACGGTAAGGATGTCTAGAGCTGCGAACCCGAAGTCAAAGGCTGTGCGATACCGATGTCCACTTTGTAAGACTTTGCCGTTGAAGTACCATTCTACCCGCATGTTGGGGTCGGGGTAGGGCTCGATCCGACATTCATAGTGAGCGCTCTGGCCCTCCACCAGCCTCGAAGGTCCGTTTAACTGAGTAACGAAGCGAGGCGCTTGGTTTACGCCAACGTCCACATCTTCCTTCCTCTGATAGCGTGAAGTATCCTCCAGCTGCTGAATTTTTTGTAAGGCGGCCTCGTGTTGCGATTGTAAGTCGAGGGAGGCTTTAGCTATGGAACAGAATAGCAACATTAAGAAACAATGTACGGGATGAATTACTTACTCAAAATGACTAAGATGAAATTTTGATAAAAAAGTATATAGACCGGAGGGTCATTTAAATACTCATTACGAAGATCTACAAAAAAAAAACAATATGGCGATGGAGACTTGGAGACCTAGGGGTGGTTTTATTTTAATACCAAAAACTATTTTTAATATATAAGACTGCGATAGCAGGTTTCAAGATGCAAATACTCACATTGCACGAAGAGGGTGGACGATGTTACGGCTTGTCCGAGCTCGTTAGTGGCCCGGCACGTGTAGGTGCCCGAGTCAGCTGGGTTCACGTATTTCATGTTAAGAGCGACGTATCCGAAGTCGTGCATGGTGGTGATGCGATTTGCTGAAAAATAATATTTTTATATAATAGCAGTGTTAGGAAACCATATACATATTACAAAAAGCAAAACAGGTGCTTTAGTAAAAAAATACTTACAAGCTTCAATCGGAACTCCATTCCGTAACCATTCCACCTTCAACTTGGGATCGCCTACGGGAATGAGTCTCGTCTCGAAGTGTGCTGCTTGATTTTCAGCCACTCTTAAATCTTTCATAGGATTAGTGAACAAGGGAGCTTGGGTAACTGATTCATCTTGAACTGCATGTCTCTGGTGTCTGGACGAATCCTCTAGCTGAGTCAACCTCGGTAAAGCTCCCTCGTGCTGTGATTCAAGATAAATGGACTTCTTGGAGTGTACGACCGCAACGCCAGACGTAACTGCTTCTCCGAGTGCGTTGATAGCCCTGCACGTATAGGTGCCAGAATCTTCAGGTAAACAAGACATAATGTCAAGCGCGACAAATCCAAAATTGTTCGTTTCCGTAAATCTAGACCCACTCTTGAGAGGTTTATTATTGTGATACCATTCTACTTTCATAGTAGCGTCAGAAACGGGAATAAGTCTACACTCGAAGTGCGCGCGTTGGCCCTCTTTTATCTCTACATTTTTAAGTGATGTTGTAAATATTGGCGCTTGCGTAGTCACTTCGTCTAGAGCATCGGTGCGATGGTACTTAGACCTATCCTCCAAGACTTGAATTTGTTCTAAGCCAGCTTCATTCTGAGTGGCACGAATAATATCTGCCGTTTCTCGGCACGAAAGTCTGCAGCTCACTTCGTCGGTGCCGAGTTGGTTGACGGCTCTGCACGTGTACACGCCCGAATCCTCAGCGATGAGATCGATAATGTCTAGGGCTACGTATCCAAAGTCGTGTATTGGTCTGAAACGGTGACCAATAGTGACTGGTTGACCATTTTTAAACCACTCGACCTTAAGGTTGGAATCGGTCACTGGCTCTAGTTTACATTCGAAGTGAACGTGATGCCCTTCTTTAACGTTGTCAATTGATTTGGGCTTTGTTATAAATCGTGGTTTAATGTGAATCGACTCGTCGATTACATCTGACTTCTTGTAGCGAGATGCATCTTCCAGGTATTGTATTTTTTCCAAACCAGTAGGGTGCTGCGTATCGAAAATCAAATCTTTCTTTGCCATTACTCGTAATGCACATGACGTCACCGCTTCTCCCAACTGGTTAGTGGCCTGGCATGTGTATACTCCTGAATCTTCAGGGTACACGCTCAAAAGATCTAGGGCAACATAATCGAATTCATACGCTGGTCGAAATCTGTGACCAGTTTTAATAGGTCTACCGTTGCAAAACCAATCGACCTTCATAGTTGCATCGCCGACTGGTTGCAACCGGCATTCTAGATGGACATTTGTACCTTCCACCGTTTCAATATTGTGCAAAGCCCTAGAGAAGTGAGGAGCTCGCATAACAGTTATATCTTCCTGTACCTGCTTGGTACGTCGCGCGGCATCTTCTAATATTTGAATCTGTTCAACTGCTTGTTCGTTTTGCGTGTCAGTCAATACGTCGGAGCGTTCGATCACGCGAACCATGGCCGACGTGTGAGCCGAACCTAAGTGGTTGACTGCCCTAGCGGTGTATTCTCCTGAGTCCACTGAAGTTGCGTGAATGATGTCGAGTGCCACGAACCCGAAATCGTAATAAGTTCTAAACCGGGATCCAACGGTCACCGCTCTGCCGTTGTGGAACCATTCTACTCTCATAGTCGGATCGCCCATGGGCTCTAGTCGACATTCGAGATGAATATTTTTGCCTTCGGAGACTGACGGTGGGTCAGAGAGTGGTTGCACAAAAATCGGTTTTGACTTTGATATTTCTTCTATGTGATACATTGGTTCGATAAATTTAGATTCTTCCATTTGTCGAGTTTTCTCGTATAAGCCGTGGTGAATACTCGAAGTATCAATGCTTGACCTTGCTGCAAAATAAAAAATACATTACTATTTACTGATATACAACTTCAATATTATTATAATGTTTAAACTGGAGTAAAAATATATATACGAAATATTTAGTAAATACTTACTCTCGACCACCATCGACGCGTTTTGTTGGGCTTCCCCGGCTGCGTTGCGCACCACCACCGTGTACACACCGGAGTCTTCAGCTCGGACGTTCGCGATGTCCAAAGCTACGTAACCGAAGTCGTGGTAAGTTTGTATTCTGTTAGCTGATTTTATTTGCTTTCCGTTGAAATACCATTCGGTCGTTAACGTTAGGTCACTCTGGGGCTCCACTCTTGCTTCAAAATGAGCGCTTTGCCCTTCTACAATTTTATTAGTTCCTTTTAATGGGCCAAGAAACCTCGGTTTCTGAGTGATTCTTACTTCTTCCTCCGCCCGTCTGGAGTATTTACTTGAATCTTCTAAGAATTGAATCCTTTCTAGACCACCGGGGTGTTGAGATTCTGCTATAATGTCTTTCTTTGTGATAATCGAAAGATTTGCATTTGTGGTCGCCTGTCCTAAAGCGTTGTAAGCCCGGCACGTGTAGTGGCCGGCATCGTGGATGGTCACTGATTTAATGGTTAACGCTACATACCCAAAGTTGAAGAATGTAGTGATTCTCGAACTCGCCTCTACTGGGCGGCCGTCCTTTAACCATTCCACTCTGAGAGTAGAATCACCAACGGGTTCGAGGCGCGCTTCAAAGTGAGCAAATCCACCCTCTTTAACGTTTATTTGGTCCTTGATAGGTGTTTTGAACTCAGGTCTCTGTGTGCTTTCAGGTGCTTCTTGAAAGTATTTCTGGTGCTGTTGCTGTTGATAAGCTTCTAGTTGCTCAGTTTTTTCGATATACCTTCGTTGTTCTGGTATGCCGAGATCTGATGTGACGGTACTTCTAGCGGCTACTTGAATCGTAGCGGTACTGATGGCCTCGCCGAGTCTATTCACGGCTCTCACTGTATACGAACCTGCATCTTCAGCCCGTAGGTGCATGATGTTAAGGGAGACGTAGCCGAAGTTGAAGATTGCTGTGATTCGCGAGCTCGCCGTGATTGGCTTACCATCTTTGTACCATTCTACTCTCATAGTAGGATCGCTGACAGGAGTGAGTTGTCCTTCGAAATGAGCATTTCGCCCCTCTTGTAGTTCGCCGAGGTCTTGCAATGGCCTTATGAACTGTGGTTTTTGTGACGTATGTTCTTCGACCGACTCCTGATGCTGATATTTGGAGTAATCCTCGAGCTGCTGAATACATTGCAAGCTCTGCGGATGCTGACTGGTCCTCTCGATTGTTGCTCTCGGCGTCACTTGTAATACCGCCTTGGTCTCGGCCATGCCCGTAGCGCTTATAGCTCGGCAAGTATACTCTCCACTGTCTTCGAAATTAAGACTGAGCATATCTAGAGAGAGGTATCCAAACCGGAACACAGAAGTAAATCTGGAACCTGTAATCAAATATATTTGGTATAAAACCTGATGGAAATATATAGCTACATAGAATATAGCATAATATACGCTTCTTGATTCAATTTAAATTCAATACTCACTGGCTTTTATACTTTGGCCGTTTTTCAACCATTCAATCCTCATGGATGGATCGCCAACCGGTTCTATTCTAGTTTCAAAATGTATTTTTCCACCTTCCATTTGCGTCACACTTTTCAGTGGAACGATAAACTGAGGAGGTGGATATACTCGATCTTCCTCTCCTGGAGGAACAAACGGTCTTGCCCTTTCCACGTGCCTTAAGTATATAATTTCTGGACCAGGAGCGGGCCTACGGTAGAAAAACAAATACCAGTCAACATTAATATGCTTCGAGATAACTTTTACTAAATAATAAAAAAATTATTTAAACTGTTGGTCGCGACTTTGTCTGCGTTTGTTTTTATTTTAAAGCATTCTGTAGGAACAGTTTATTTGAGAGATGTTTGGCAGAAGCAGATTTAAATAATAGTCAGTTACGCAGGGTAACCAACGTTTAATGGAGTCAGTAAAGGAATAGACCTACTTAACAAAGAAAATAACCGTTAAGTTAAAGGAGAAGATACAATATACTTTGGATGACGTATATACGTAATCTGTAAATAGAATTCAGTTTACGTGTAGTTCTACAGATATTATTAAGTAGTGTATAAAAATTGGGTTTAGTTTTAAAAAAATTACTTATCAAACTAAGTGTATCTTTAAATATTACTCTTTTGCTTAGGTGTAGTCCTTAGTTTTTTAAACTAGCGATAACTTCTAAATCAAATAACCGATTGAAGTAATTAAAACGTATTTTACTGCTCCATAAAACTATTTATTTAAATAAGAATTAATACTGCGACACAAATGTAGACCACTTTTATTTCTACCGGCGATGTAATTAAATTTAAGAACACAAATTCTCCCGCGGCCTTTTTTGTAGGCAATGAAAAGATGAGTACTTTTATTATGTAGTACATCATTTTTTGCATCACCAATAGTTTTCTCAGCGCTCGCCAAGTAAAGAATTTTATGGGCAATTTTGCTACTTTGGGTTTTATTGCAATTTTTTTTAGGATCTCCAATATTTCTGTGAAAATAAATTATAGCCTATGTTACTTCGAGATAGTTAAGCTTTTTTCGGTGAAGAAATGGCTAAAATCAGTGTAGAACTTTAAGGGCCTATTCGGTACAAACAAACAGACAAACAAAACGATCTTTCCTCTTTTTAATATAAACATAAACATAAAAACTCACTCTGGTTCAATTATTTTCGTAGGCCGCGGTAGGTGCAGCCGCTTCTGCTCGGGCGGAGGCTCTTTGGGCACCTCCACGTAGAGCCTCGCCCGAGTGGCTGTGGAGCCAGCGACATTTTGTGCGGTACACTGATACCATGCCGCATCCGACGCCTTGGCTCGAGGAATATCTAATGTCGAGGCCCCACCTTCGATATTGATTCGTAGCTCTGCATTGGGTAGGATCGGAACTCCGTCCTTCTGCCATGTGATTCGTGGTGTAGGTGTGCCGAGGGCGCGCGCGTTCAACCGTACCGGCTCACCTTCTCGCACATTCAAAGTACTAAATCTTTCTACAAACTTCGGAGCGACTACTTGCTCCTTCTCTATCACGTTCAGTCTACACTGGAAAGACGCTTCGCCACTTTTGTTTCGCGCCACACATGTCACTACACCACTATCACTGAGATCGACGTTTGTAATCATAAGTGCATGATTACCGGATTCGTTTACTAATATCTTATGATTATAATCGTCTCGAATTTGTTTATCGTTAATGAACCACGTGACTTCCGGATAAGGCCTGCCAGTGACGCGGCAATCGAATCGCGTCATTTTGCCTTCCGTGACATCTCGATCTTGGCAGGCCTTTACGAACTGCGGAGCGAGAGCTTTTTCTTCTACTTCTATTTTTTCAGTCTGTACTTGTTGCGTGTCGATTAAGAGCTGGGACCTTTGGTCTTGCACATATGGCTCCTGAGGGGACTCAACGGCCAGATAGGCCGAGGTGACGATGCATCCGTTGGGATTCTCGGCTAGGAGTGTGTAATGTCCACTATCAGACGTTTGTGTGCTTCTTATTCTAAGGATAGTTTGATTATTCGAAGTAATAATGTTATGTTTATTCGAGTTAATTAACCTTTGGCCGTTTTTGAACCACGTAACGCGCGGCCTGGGGTTCCCTGAAAGCTGGACTTGGAATTGAGCATCGGCACCTTCCTGAAGTTTAGAGTTTCTAGGTTTCTGTGATATCTTCGGAGGAGACGCTGGCCCTAAAGTCGTATCGATTTCTGTGCTTATTTGAATATCGGTTTCTCCTATATATCTTTTCGTGATGGTTTCTCTGTACGATACTTCTCTCAGCAGTCTGTATTCGAAAGTGTCTACCTTAAAATCTTCAGTGGAAGAGAAGTCTGAGTTGCCGTTGGTGTAGGCGTACTTTTGCGACTGGCGCGACTGTTCCGACGAGTAGCCTTGCGTGCCGTAGGACTTATGCTGTACGCTCTCGCTGACGTGGCGGTAGCTCTGCTGCTGCGAGGCCTGCTGCGCTGGCACGGCAGCCCCCTCGGGCTGGATGTAGACGGAGCAGATGGCTTCGCCGTACTGGTTGCGTGCCGTGCACGTGTACTCTCCCTCGTCGCCTGGGCCAATCTGCTTGATGAGCAGAGCCACGTCGCCCGTCTGCTCGTTGTAGCTCATGCTGTACTTGTTGCACTCCACCAGCGGTGCCTTCTTCCTGGTCCACGACACGGTCGGAGTAGGGTTACCCCTCAGCTTCCCCTCGAATTTTGCGTTCCCGCCCTGTGCGAATCTTGCATTCTTAAATATCTGCTCGAATATCGGCGGAGAAGGGTCCCCAGGTCTACCGGTAGTAATCGGTAGGGCTCCGACTGAGCTCTCAACTGTAACAATGGAAAAAAAGAAATGAATATATTTTATATGCTGCGTAGAAGCACGATATCATCTGTGAGTATAATAATAGAAAACCTCGCAATGCTTGAATGACATGAATTCGCTCAGTAGCAGTGCTCGTATGTTATTGTATCATGAACAGCTATGTTGGTAAGTGTGAGACTGCAGCGGAGGCTGCAGGATCGAAGTAGACCATGACTCGCAGGAGGGCGGCTCGGTGCGCGTGACTCAGCGCGAGGCGCGCGAGATGTTTTCGCATGTCTATTTTCGTACTCCCAACTCAGATCTTATTACGAACGCCATTTTGGTAGACGTACGCAACTCTCGCGTACATATTTAAGAATAAGTACGTAAACATCGGTTGAACCTTTCGATTTTTTTCCTAATTCGCTGTGAATATTTGATACTCTTGTGTAGACATAATTTTGTTTGAAAATATGACCCAAAAATGTGAATACTTAGTTTGAAATATATAAGTAGATGTAAAGAAACATTTACTACCGTTTTATTATTCAATGTTCCATTATTACAAGAACATCCCATTTCACTAAGGTGTCAGATTCGCTTTGCATCTTACAACTTACTGCTATCAACATGGATTATAGTTGGGCAGTAGGTACTGGCATTACAATTCTATGAAATAAAGATAATAGGTTCATAAGCAGATTTATAAAATTAAATTTAAAAGATTTCGGTCCGAAGAATAAAAATATTTTTGATAATTTTTTTTAAGGAAATTTTTAGTTTTAAAAATTCAAAGAGTTCTCAATCACCCCAGCGTGTATGTTACCTGGACATAAGTATAGATTTAGACAGACTAAGTGGCGGGCAACAGCTTGTTCGTAATATAAACCTAAAATGGTGAATGCAACGATGAAGCCGGTAGTTTATTGGGTTTGTAACAACAATCAAAACATATTAGTTACCAGAAGCTATGAGGATGGAATTCAGTTAAACATAGTTACGGACTATCTGGAACTGTGCCAGACGTGAAAATAGCCGTGTGCAAGATATATGTCGTAAGGTATCCCACTCATGATGTTTACAAGACTCGTATGCTTTACATACTGCGTTTCTCAAATGATATGCATGCTGGAACTCGGACCGAGATTTTCGATTCTTGGGTCAGTCCAGAAATTTTTGGGTAACTTTTAAACTGTACATCGATACAAACTCTGCAAATCGTCTTCGCCGGCGAAAACGAAGACCCATATTTATTTTCGGCCTCTGGGTGTTATCAATTGCCACTTAAAGAAACCCGATGCCCCAAAGTCATCCTTAAGTTGACGTTCTCCTGATATCTAGGACTCTACTTCGGGAGAGCGCTCTTGCAACTCATATGCAGATGGTTATCACCTACCAACAATAACACAAGGCTGCGATTTCTATATCCTTCACTTGGAAATAAAAAAAAAAATAGGTTTGTGGATTCTAGTAATATTCATCACAGGCGACGATGGCTTAACGTACTGTACAATCAGCGAACGAAAAATTTATAATTTCTGATTTTCTCTAGGGTCCACCCTATGGGACAATGATGTGCCAAGTTTCCATGTAGAAGCCGATTAGGTGTATAGATTTAATATATCGGCCACACCACTAATAAGTAATACGTAAGGCCGCTACCGTCTTGGACTGTATCACCTTTCATCACACACAGGTTTATTACCTTTAAGGGCTAACCCTAAGAAAAAAAAAAGATTAGGTACGCTCCGATATGAGATAGAAATCCAGTCCTAACCCAGTGAGGTAGGTGCTGGTAATTATAGATTATTGATGAGGACGATGATTGAAAGCTAATTAATAGGTCATAATGATTTGTGGTATTTAGGTCAAGGTCACCAAATTCAAATTTTTTTACCGGAACGTAGCAGCTGCCCCGATTTATAGTCACTGTTAGAGCATTCTTTTTATGATTACTGTACACTATGAATTTCATGAATCATTTTATAGTGTAACATTATGTATCTACAACACATTTTTGATGCGGTGCGGTGACGGCAGATCGGAATACAGTCCCGCCATTGTCGTTCGAGGTGACTAATCACCGAGAATGGGAGCAGCGCCTTCTGTAATCCGTTCTCCAAACCATCAGCCCAGCGTGGTGAGCATGAGCGAAATATCCCGTTGAAGAGGCCTCTATCATAGCAGTGGAATGTTATCAGCGGCGTGCATAGGGTTTGAAAAATTCTCCTGGCCACAAATTTTTTTGTAGGCAGTGCATTTGTGCATCCATGAAGTGCACGCCACCGACTGTTATTGCCTATTGATGATGTCAATTTTTTATTTCACTCAGAACACAGGCTGGCTATTGCCTTATTGTTGAATGAATGAATGAATACACTTTTATTGTACACCAAAGAAGAAAAGTAGTTAAACGAGATAAACATACAAAGCAAGAGAGTACAATTTGGTGGCCTTATCACTACATAGTTATTTCTTCCAGGCAACCAAAGGCGTAAAAGGAAAGAACATAAAAAAGAGGTAGGTGGTGCAATCAATAAGATTTAAAAATTATACAAATATATAACTATAATATATATTTATATAAATAAGTATATTACATATGAATACAAATAAGATATAAACATACATCAAATTACCCATAATTAATGTAAGCTTTTGTTGTTAATGTTAATGGTTGGGCTTTTGACTCGGGATTGGTCCAAGAATCATTAGCTATTGGCTTTTTTAGTGAAAAATCTCAAAGCCTACCCGGAGTTGGAAAATTGGCGGTGCCCATTCCGTGCCTCGAAGAGCACCTTAAGGTGCAAGTCCTGACAATCATCACTAACATGAAATAAACATCGTTAAAGTTTTTCTTTTGTTTTCCCGGGCTTAAAGGTTCCCATGTTTAGCCCAACTTCCTAAGTTTAGAGTATAAGTAAGTTATTATTATTTATTAATGTAGTAGCATAGTCGTTATGCTAGATAGAAATAAAATGAGTTTTAAGACGGAAATGATAAGCAGTAAGTATAATTCCTGTAATAAAATATGAAGTTATCGAAATATTGTAAATGGCAGTTGCATTTGACTATCGCGGCATATTGACAGAATTTCAGAATTTTTATCGTAGCGACACATTGTAAAATGAATATGGAAAATAAACTGTCACATTTCCTGAGTAGTCTGGCAGGTCAGAAGGACCTAGGTTATATTTAAAAAAAATTTTTTTGATTACAAAACTATCCCATTCGTTATTTGATTAGAAAACTATTGATGATTCATGACGATATAAATAAAAAGTATGTAGAACATGATTAAAGTACTTTTTATTAAATAAAAAAATGACAAAACATAGTTATAACGCAATAGCAGCTTTTGTGTTCTGAAATTTTATTAGATCGCAGATAGAAACAAAACTTAGTTACATTAGTATCGCAGTACTAATTCTTATTAAATTAAGTAGTTTTATCATCAATTGTATTAAAATAGCAAATACTATTTAATTCATTCCAATTGGACTCTTAATTTAATAGTTTTATCATGAGTACCTAAATAATTAGTTTCTTTTTTGAAATACACTTAATTGAAAAAGTGTTTTTGTAACTACACCTGATTTTTTTTTACAGGAGTTAAGAACTTTAAAATATCTGTGGACTTACACCTAGAATTAATTCCACACATCTCCATAAACTGTTCCTACCGCTACGGGATGCTTTAAAACAAAAGAAAACGCGGACGAAGTCGCGGCCGAAAGCGAGTATAGTATATTTAGTAGGCGAACTACGAGTCGGAGGTAGTTGATAGATACAAGCGGCTCAGAGCAGTGGCGAAGAGCCTACAAAACACTTATGTCAAGCAGTGGACGTAAAATGGTTGAGATATGATGATAAAAAAGTATCTATTTTATATTGAATTTGTAAATTTTGATGATTAAACAAATGCTTTATTTAATTACAAATGCCGCAATAAAGAGTTTTGACAGAACGAAAGAGCTGCAGCCGCCGAGTGGCTTTGGTTCGCGTCCAACTATGAGGATAATTTGTCGAACAACTGCGAAGAGACATTTAAACGCCAGCCCGCGTCGGCGTTACCGTTAGCATCACCCAACCGACCGACCGACCGACCGACCGACGAACAAAAACCTCTAAGTCTTCCACACTCACTATTCTTCACATTCCAGATCCTACCAAAAGATCCTTAACTTGTCCATCTTGAATGATCAATCTAAAGTTCCGCTAGGTACTTCAAGGAGTACCTAATGGTGAGCGGTGGACCTCCGGCGGTTGAAGTGATTAAATATTTTTTACTCATTGTATTGTAAATTTTCTGTGCCCCCCATGGTGAGATGTCGGTAAAACACACACACATCACGAAAATAACAGAGCGACAGTTTCTACAACATTCTAATTATGGAGTAATTTTTAACGGATGATATAGTAGTATACCTATATGTATATAGCACGGACGTAATATTGTCTGCGAACTAATAAACAGAAGCTCACGCACAGGAAGTCGTCGGTTGAGGCTAGTATTAAAATAAAGTGAGTTGTAGAAGATAAAAGCGAATAATGAATGGAATAGAATTAATTTCCATAATTTATTTAACTAGCGAAAGACGCGTAAATTAACTTATACAAAAGAATTAAACGGTACAAACCTAACAATAAAATATCGCACTCGACCAATGTGAATTATAAAAATAATCTAACGGCTGAGATACTTTTAGTTTTCTTTATATTTTATGCGCATATATACTTTTAGTTTTATAAGTAGCCTATGGTACTGTCCGGACTTTCAACTACGAAGCATGTTCATCGGTTAGCTTCGTGAGGGTGTGAAGCAAGGACAAACAAACAAACACAATATCGCACAATCTTAATTAAGGGTTATAGTAAGTACTCCATTCCTAGCCCACTTGTTTATTGTTACGCCTGGATGGTCCACCGGTTACCAAGATTGGCTACGTATCACGAGGTCCCGGATTCAATTCATTGTAATAGAAAATTTACTCGGGGAGGTTTTATTAGGGATTTTAGGGTTCCTTTAACAACGAATCCTAAACCTCAAACGCCGTGTCTCTTAATAGCTCAGTTTTTTGCGTCAACTATAACGCTACAAACCAAGTTAGCTATGCGCGGGTGGTGTATTTATATACATACTAGCTGTTGCCCATGAATTCGTCAGCGTTTGTTATATTTATTATTTATTTATTTAAGTATATTTATATTTATTTATTTATTTTTTTAATATTTAGTAGTATATTTATTTATTTAAATACATATACATACAAAAGTTGACGGACTGTTGGTAATTTACATTGTTGGTACAGTTGCGCGGTAGAATATCGGTAGGGTTTGAATAGCGAAACCTACAGTAAGGCACGCTGTGCTCGTTCAAGTATTAAAATAGTAGATTTTCCCGCTCCACCCCAAACTGTAATACAGTAAGTAAGTACTGATTGAACTAGAGCAAAATATACTTGCTTTAGTAGTGGTTTGTCTGCGACATGGCGCAGGTTTTTGAATATAAATAAAATGAGCTTTCTTATCCGCGGTGCAAGGGTATTTATATGGTTTTCCCAAGTAAGGTGTTGGTCTTACTGGACTCCAAGTTAATTTATTTCATTGGTCTGTCTAATTAGGGGACAACAGCATTGACAATCTTGGTTAAGTATATATATGGTTGAACAGGAGTGAATCTTTAACTGAATATCTGGCTAAGGGGATTTAGAGTAAGTAAATATTATGAATTTAGTTTTGTGTATATTTAAAGTTAATAAATTATTGTTTAGCCATTTTTTTACATGTGTTAGGCCAGTTTCTGCGTCTACTAAAAGTTGTAACCATGAGTTACCTATAAAAAGAATAGCTGTATCATCAGCAAATGTAAAAATTTTAGCGCTTTGTATATTAATATTGCAAAGGTCAATTGATATATATCAGAAACAGAATGGGCCCTAACACACTACCTTGTGGTACTCCAAACATAACTTGTTCTACATTACTAGTATAATTGTGTATTTTAACGGATTGTGTTCGATTTGACAAGTAACTTTCAAACAGTTACAGTGGTAGGCCTCAGACCCCACACGATTTGGCGAGGAGTATAGGTATAGATACCGTGTCGAATCTAGGAAAACTCCCAAGCATTTTTTACCTTTATCTAGATTAATATTTATTTCATTAATTAATGCTGTCACCGCATCCTCGGACGATTTTTTCGAGCGAAAACGAAATTGGCTATGAGAGAGCACCTGATTAAGCTCTAAGTAAGATATTAGTCGAGAATGTAAAACCTTTTCAATTATTTTGGATAGGGCAGGTAAGAGAGATATTGGTCGATAGTTGCTTAGTTGATCTTTATCCCCGTTCTTATGGATTGGTTGGATGATTGATTTTTTAAGAGCAACAGGGAAGATTCCAGAATTACATATGTGCGCAATTGGAAAAGAAAGTTTATTTATTGCCATCTTTATTACTTTCACTGGGATGCTATCCCAACCTGCAGCAACGTTTTCATCAAGAGAGGTTATTATTTTACGTATTTCATACTCATCAGTAAGTGGGAAGGATAATGAATAGTAAGTGTTTGTTTGGCTAGCTATGGTCTTTGTTAATAATTTATGTTCAAGGTTATACTTTATGAGAATGTCATTAACCAGTTCAGACCCCACATTCGAAAAATAAGAGTTAACAGCATTGACAAAATCCTGTGGAAATTTTTTTACAGTGAGAAGTGCCGTTGTTTCTTCTTTTGAGTTTGTAAATCGACAAATGTCATTTATAGTAGTCCACGTGTGCCTTAAATTTTTGTAGTATTTTTTCAAGAGCCCTCTGTAATATTTACGTTTCAATGATTTCAGTAAATTATTACACGCATTCTTATAGTTCTTGTATGTGATTTGTAATTCCTTATCATTTGGTTTTTTTCTTAGTTTGTTATGTAGTTTGTAGCGTTTATTAATGCATTTAATAATTCCAGTTGATATCCAAGGTTTAAGATTTCTTTACCTCCGAGATTGAGTGAAATAGGTCGTGAACTCCTTAATTGTGGTCCTAATAGTATCAATCAGTAAATTTGTAGCTTCTTCTGGATCGGTTAGGTTGATAACTGGTGACCAATCTTTCTCCATTAATTTGATATTAACACTATAATAATCTATTTTTTTAAAGGTTCTAGTAATGGTATTTTGTGCTTGAATGTTTTTATCCAATTTGAGTTTTAAAAAAACAGTGTCATGGTCTGTGATATCAGTTTTACATACCAAAATCAACGGTTTGAACTGTAAGTTTGTTTTGAGTAATATTGTCTAAACAAGTGTCAGAACGTGTAGGATGGTTATGTGCGGCTAGCAGGCCATGTGTAGCTGATATATTTAGATGATCTATATATAGATAGATATCTTCAGGAGGAACAATATTAATATTTATGTCTCCAGCGATAATTATATTACTGTGATTTTTAATTTGTTTTAAAAATTGGTCGAGGGAATTAACAAAATTGTCAACTTTTTTAAATGCGCAAGGTCTGTAGACTCCATTTAATGTTAAATTAGCATAAAGCTGAATTGCCAGACAGTTTGCTTCTTGAATTGAGGGTTCATAAACACGAATGGGACTTATGTTGGTTTTAATATATATCACCACTCCATCATTTTGATTAAAATTTGATGTTGTAAAGTATTTCTGATAACCTTTTATATTGGGAATATCAGTCCCGTTCGTGTCTTTAGATAACCAACATTCAGTCATTATAAGAACATCAATGTCATATGTCACAATTCTTTTAAGTTAAATGCAAAAGTTGTCAATATTTTTATGAATACTCCTTATATTTTGTGTAATAACAGTTAAGCATCTGTCTTTCATTTGATTCAATAGCACACATTTCAGCCTCTTCAACCAAGTAAGTATAGTATAGTAAGTATTCGCAAGCTAAATCCGTAAAGTTTGTCATTTCTGAATATTTTATATTTAAAAGGTACGTAACGTACGTACCTTACACAACAAATTTTATAATATGGTTAAAGAGGGTTATTGGGTAATCGGTATAGAGTAACATTCGATATTTTGGGGTATTGAGAACACTTATTCATACGTATGCATGATATTAATTTGATAGAGTAATTAGCAGTATAGAAGTTATGTGTGTCATTGTCGAGAAAAATAAAGTTAAATTGTAGTAAAAACAAAAATAATGCAATAAAAAAAAGTATCATATAGTCATTGTCTAAGCAGAAGGGTATCAAGAACATTAATGTTGTTGATAAAAAAAGCCTTGTGGTTAGGGTCTTTCTTAAGATAAACTTTCCCGTCTTTTATCCAACAGAATTGGTATTGATGGGATTTGGCAAATGCTCGTGAATGAAAGAAAACATTTTTTGCATGTGGAGTCAAATAATCACTTACATATATAATGCTATCGTCTCCTTTACAACCCAGGTGTTCTGCATTTAGTTTGCACCCCAGATTGGCTAAATTATAGCTTTTAACATGCTTAAGAAGGTTCCTTCTATCATCACAACGAAAGAACTTGACGATGACGATGCTGCTTTCTTTTTTTCTGTTAGTCACCCGGTAGGCTAAGCGGATCTGAATGTCATCTAATCCTACCACCTTGCATAGCATTTTAATTGGCTCGTCTAATTTTTCCCCCTCCTTGAACAGAATGTTTTTAATTTCTACAGACTTCATTCTTTTTAAACGCAAAAGTTCTACAATTTTTTCCTCTAGCCGTTGAATAGTCTTCATCTGCCCATCTTCGATTTTTGTAATTCGCTCACCTAGTTTCTTGTTAGTGTCACCATAGGTGTTATTCAATTTTTCAGCTATCGTTAGTCTATCCATGATTTGACTAAGCATCTTATCGAGTCGAGTTTATCCTCCATAGTATCTTCTTTGAGACCTATGATTATATCTTTGATTTCATCCTTCAAATCTTGGTGCTGGGTATCCCGGCGCCTTTTAATTATATTTTCTTGTCTAGGAGTTTCCATATTGTCTTCAAACATTTAGTAATGGTATATAAATGCGCACATATGCCACTTCCAGAAGACTAGTCAGCTATGTATTCAAGTGTAGGTTAGGTTACTTATAAGCAGGTACACGTTCGATCCGTGCGGTTTCTGAGGTGCGATTTTTGGTTTTAAAGCAACCCTTACGAGCTTATTTGAGGGATGTGTAGCAATTTAGGTCTAGTGCTACAGATATTTGTCTTGTGTATCATTGCAAAATAAAAACTTGCTACTTTGGCTTACATTATTGCAATTTCTTTAAAGAATCTCTGATCTTTTTGTTAATAAATTAAAGCGTATGTTAATGCTTTCTTTTCGTGAGGAAATGGTTGAAATCAAGTAGTACTGCCAATAGGCTCCCTATTCAGTTTAAACCAACAAAAAATATTTCCTCTTTATAATATTAATATAAAAAAAATTGTCCAGGGTATGGGTATGGAACCCTCGATGCAAGAGCCTTGCTCGCATGTCGCATTCGCCGGCTTTTTTTATTGAAATGAAGCAAACTGTACTTTTGAACGCATCGTCCATGAAATTTTAAGAAAATGGTAATGCACACTCAAAAAGTAGGTAAGCACTCAGTCGATGTTAAGTTGCCTTTCAACCAGCTGTGCGAGGTTGCTTGTGAGTTTGGAAAATACAGGCCATTGTAGGCCACGAAGCAGTCGTGATTAAAAACTTGGATAGCTGCTGTTTCCAAAACAGCACTCTCAATATCTTCCGCCTGGAGCCATCGACCATAGCACCCGCACTGGCTCCTCGGTGGCAAAAGAAACAGACTCTCTCTCTTCAGTCAGTTAGTCGTAATTGAAAAACCTGACCACCCCCAGCATGGCTAGGTAACAATTTTTCCACGGGGAAAGAACCAAAAAGTGTAATTTCTCCCACAGTTTTATCCATTCCAAGCATATGCGCACGGGTGGATTTTTTTGTAGTATTAATTAAGGGGCTAAGCACACGGCCACGTGATTGTGAGTGGAAAACCACGTGACGCCATGTGTCCACCAGTCTGAGGCGTAGATCTTTAGCCTCAGCACCCTCAGACCGGAACACATGGAACAGTGCTGCTTTGAAGCAGAAATAAGCATAGCGGTCGTACTAACTAAATGAGCTCTGTCTCAAAAATCTCTGCTACTAAAATATCTAAATAACATTTTTTATATTGAACTTAGTTATACCTACATATTAATATTGAAATATAGGTATACCTACAATTCTCCTTCTCGCTGACTACTGGGCTTCGGCAGATGCTTTTGTATTGGATCACACTATGCTATCCCTCCATTGGACAGCGTCCTTGGCGCAAAGTGTATAAAGGATAAAGCTTGGCGCATAGTGTAACAGCTTACAGCTTCTTCGTTTCTCTACAGATAAATTGCCAGATTACAGTAGCCGTTAGAACATTCTGAGTGCTCCGCGCTCATCATATTATGTCTCATGGCTCGCCGCTCGTGTAGGACGCTGCTGTTAAGATGGTTGGTGTACCAGAATGAGGTTCTATCAACACATGTATACTGCTAGCCGTTACCCGCATTTATCCTAACCCTAATTTACCCTCTGAGGGTTAAAAATTGAAATAGTTGTATAGCCTACCGCAAGAGATTTAACAAACAAACTGATGAGTTTGTTTGTTAAATCTCTGTCAGATTGAAAATTGTTTTTTTTTTTGGGTAGGCTATACAACTATTTCAATTTTTAACCCTCAGAGGGTAAATTAGGCTTTAGTAAATAAAATAGAATATCAATGAATCTAGGAAGTTCTAACCAGTTAAAAATCTCTCGCAGACGATGTAGGGATAAGTTTCAGGAAAGATAATTATTTCTAACACGCTAGTTACCCTCTAGGTAAAAAATGTACAAAACAGTCGAAGAGCGCAAATGGGCCCCATAAAAAGAATATTAACTTCGTAAGCAAATAACTTTAATGGTATGACCGCCATGATTCATAGAGGTTTACTTGTAGAGGGCCGGCCGGTCACCATATGGCGCAGGCTGCGTGTTGCACTAGGTCACGGTTCAAACGTACGACTTTCACCCCTAATACGCGGTTACAGAGCTCATTTTTACACAAAACAGTTTAAGGTTGGAGACTTTAAATATGTTCTCGCTTTAGAAAGATAGTTTAAAATACACTCTAATTTACAGCTTGGCATTAGGTCATCTCTGAATTTAGATATTTTTCCCACAATGAGAAGGGTTTAGGCCGTAGTCCACCACGCTGGTCTAGTGCGGATCGGTGGACTTCACATGCCTTTGAGAACATTATGGAGAACTCTATGGCATGCAGGGTTCCTCACGTTTTCCTTTATAGTTGAAGCAAGTTATATTATAATGAATTAAACCGCACATAACTTAGAAATGTAAGAGGTTCGTGCTGGGAGTCGAACTTGGCCCCCCAAAAGTGAAGCCGAAGTTCTAACCCAGTACTGGCCGATATCGGTGATGCATAATATTATCATGCCAAATTATCTCTTAGTAGTATCCTAGACATCTACCGCGTCTTTTTTTAAACTTTTCGTTTCACGTTTTCCGCGGTGTAAAGTAGACCCTAGAACCTAGACCACTCCTTGTCAGGTCCTCTTTCTAGTTAACTAAAAAAGTTTCATCGAAATCGGCTTCATCTTTCTCGCGATTACAAGAAGCTGTTATCGCTCTTTTTCTTTCCAGAGGAAGAAGGATCGCATAGTTCCTACCGAAAACTGTCTGCGGAAGTCCCGTCAAAATTTGTGCGTCAAAAACGTACCTAATAAATTAATAACCAGGGTAACCCTATACGGTATTTTCAGTATAGACTTTCCTTGCTAAAGAACTAATAATTAAATTATCTGTAATGAACACATAATTAACATTTCGATTCATGTTACATTGTAAAAATATTGTTTAGTGATTAATTACATGATAAAGATAATCTCACAATAATAGCAAAGCATTATATAGACTATCGCAAGAAACATTGAAGTTTGCATTCGCATCTTAATAGCTTACATTTAAAGTAATAAATAGTTAAAAGTCAGCTAACACAAAACATCTGCAGTCCCAATAATGAAACAAAATATATTATTTAAAAAAAATCTTCTAAAATATTCAATAATTTTAGCGAAATACGCCTCAAAGAGATATTTAACTAGAAAATCCAAATAATACTTAAAGCGGTCAGCCTGCTTACAATTTTGTTAACTGGCTTTTAATTTAAATTTATCTTATTACACTTAACTATATATGTAGCAAGCTATTCAGTATTACAATCGATAGTATTCTATCGGTCATTGAATGCACCATTATGATCAGAACGGAAATCTACAAAAAGTGCTAATTTAAGTATATTTTATTTTTAAAATATCGCCTACCAATCCGCACTGAGCCAGCGTGGTGGACTATGGCCTAATCCTTTTGTATTGTGGGAAGAGACCCGTGCCCTGTCTGTAGTTGGCCTGTAATGGATTTGTGTGATGATAATGATGACCCGCAATTTCCTCCAGGTACGCTACAATATCCCAAAGCTTTTGGTGATGATTTGACAAAGATTTTCCAAAGTGGAGAACGAAACCAGTCCATAATAAACTCTGATCACCCGCAATTATCCAGGGCAATAGTTTAGTGTTTAGTTACAATTAGTTTCATAGGCCATGAAAGTCGGTTTAATAATTTAGGGTTATTTTACGAACTTGGCAAAAAGTAACGTTACGGTGCGACTGTGGTGTCACAACTAAATAGAACATTAAAATAATGCCCATCTCAATTCCCAGTCTCAAAATCTGGCGCAGTTTATTTAAAGCGGTTGGACACTTAACATTATCAACATGTCAATGAAAACAGAAATAATACTTCTCAGGCTTTAAAGGTACATTATGTCTCTGAGACTTATCTGTGAAACCGAAAACCTAATAGTTATTGAGTAAACCACTTTTTGCTGAAAGAAATCAGATACAGCCCTAAGTTCACATGCAATATTAAAATCATGTGACCCCTGTCACTTTCTTAGATAAGCGTCACGTAGCATAGTACATTCTTCATTAATATTTAAAAATCTAGATTTTTTATGACAAAAATTCACGTTTTCCTTACGGAACCGTCGTCGCGCGATTAGTTGGGATACGCACTCGGACGTTTTTTCATTCTGTTATTACGAACCTCAGATTACCCTGTTACGAACATAACCGTGAGTGCTTTACCGCTCCGCACTACGGTAAGAGCGATTGGAGACGCTGCCTTGACTGCGCTGAGTGGCCGTCATTTTTTTTCTACCTTCACGTGCGAGATGCCATTGTCTAAAACTGCACATGGGGTTATTTTTTTGGGTTTATTCATATAAAAATTGGCGATTGGCGCAGTGGGCAGTGGGCAGCGACCCTGCTTTCAGATTTCAAGGCCGCGGGGGGTTTATCTGTTTTACATGATAAGCATTTATTCATAAAAAATATTCATAAGTCCTCTTAGTACGCGTATATTATTATGTTGTAGCCCAGTGGGCAGTACTTCGACTTTCGGGGGGCCGAGTTCGAATCCCAGCACGCATGACGCACCTTTAACTTTTCTAAGTTATGTGCGTTTTCAAGCAATTAAATTATCACTTGCTTCAACGGTGAAGGAAAATAAGGTGAGTGGACTAAGGCCTTATAAGACCCCTTCTCATGGTGGGATGAGACCATGACCTGTGGTGGGCTGGTTGATATAATAATGATGATATAATTATATAGACTATCATTATCATCACGTGGGTGCGGAGAATTGAACTCTGCCCCCGAGGAAGAACGAACTCTTTACCACTGGGCTGGCGCCGCTATAGTAACTCGGGGGTAATAACAGCTCACTGATTCAAAACGGCTGCTGGATCGGTGCCGCTCGCGTAATCGTGCGTGTCGCGTGAGTGTCACACATAACTGGCTCCGAGGTGTACAACTACAAGTCCTTCACTCGCCTTTGCCCGCGTGCGCTAATCGCTCGTACTGTATTTCTTCATCCATGCTTATATATCACTGTGATCGTTGCTGCGTGAAGAAAAACTCACTGACGCAAATACTCGTATAACATTAGTAAAATCTTCGAGATAAAAGTATCCTGTATAAGTCCCATATTCAATAAATATTTTCGTTTCTTTAATTTGCCTTCAAGACTAAAAAATATGACAGAATTTAAACAAGTCTGTGTCAGGTTTCAGAGAGATTTGATGAGACACAAATAAAATAGACTTGTAATCAAAATTCTGTCCTCCATTTTACTAAGGAGGGTATTAAGACCTATGCAATAGGAATCATGAATTTTAACGGTACATAAATAACCCTAGATGTCACTCTACATTCCATAAAATTTATTTATTTATTTAAGTACATATACATTAGTTATGCATTTAACCCACTTACAGCCAAGGTTATACAAATTAATTTATATACACGTAAAATTTTTACTTAAAAAGTTAGTTAATTAATCATATGTTAGGGTGAATATTTGACTCCTAACTAGATATCTGTGTCTAGGATATCATAATAAATCAACCACGAACTTTCGGCTTATAAGTACTTATTATGTGTATTTTTTGTTGTAGCTAACCTGAACATTTAGTTATGTATAAGCAAATGCAAGCACTAATTACCTATGTTGTACATAACATGATAGACTTACCTGCTATTAAATCACTAAGAAGACATTAAAATGAGCAATGACACTACAAAACACCACACAAAGAAATTAATCACTTTTCTATTACAACACGCTCCGAATTATCCCGCAAATTTTACGGCGAATAGTCGGCGCGCGCGCAGCGCGCCGATGTACACTGTTATTGTTACAAAGATATAGGGAAATTTTGCAGGCAGTGACATGAATAATGGAGATTGAGCGTACTATATAATTTAAGTAATATATGTTTAGTGAATTAAATGAGTTATCCTTATTGTTGCACATAACTCCGAAATTTTAGAGGTGCGTGCCGGGAATGGAATTCGATCCCCCAGAAAGGAAGGCTGTCCTAAGTCCATGCCACCAGGCTATCACCGCTATTACAGAATTCATGATACACTTCTTATGAAATCAATAATTTTGATACCTATCTCATAACTGGCGATAAAAAAAAATTATTAGTATTACTATATACATTTTTATAAGTAGTAGAAATTTTCCAGGTAGGTAGGCTCTTACCTACGTTATTTGAAATAAAAATAATTCTATATCGAGTATTAGTGGACAGTACCCTGACAGCCTTTCGAACTACTTAGTCTTGTATAATATTCAACATCGACAGGTCTGCTTGTGAAAGTCTCAATCGAACGGACAGGCAAACCAAAATTTGTAAAAGATAACTTAAAGTAGTCTATGCACCTTTCGTCGCCCAAAAAAAAAAGTAGTTACTTCGAAGTCATAGATACTTTGCCTGTCGTTCTATATTTTCAGTTCGCTCAGAGTTAATTATCTAGTGTAGGCAGTGGTACAAATACCAGAGCACTAGTTTGTCTTGAGATCAGGCACGCTGACACTCGTTATTCATACTGACATATAGTTAGCTCCTGCAGAGCTTGGCTAGGAATGCTACGAATAGAAATATCGAAGTATGAACTTTCATCATCATGACCGATGTAGATTGGTCTTTCGTACGGATTTACAAATTTCACGGTGCTTTGAGGAGTGACTTATTTGATGTCATGCGTTTTTTTTTATTCCTTTACAAATTAGACCTTTAATGCAATCTCACCTGGTGGTAACAGATCATGCAGTATAAGATGTTACCGGGCTACCCAGTTAGGAGGTATAGCGGTTATATTAAACCCATACAGACATCGTACCGGAACGCTAAATCGCTTAAAAACGTGCCGCATATTTTTGTCAGTAAAGTCGGAAAGGCGAGAGTCCCGCCAGACAAAATTCCGATACCTCTTTAGAAAATATTTGGTTTCCCGAATTACATTAATGTATCCCATATTTAGGATACAAGCTATGCCTAAACTCGTATATATATTATGTATATGAAACATTTCGTGGACAATAATTTTTTTTTTTCATTCCTGGTTTACGGGTGCCAAAACTAACCTAAGTATGTGAGATTGGTTCAGCCATTGAGCAATGTATAAATAACAAATAACAAAAAAGACAAATGTTCGCATTTATAATATTAATATAAACTAGTGCAAAAAGTATAAATATCTGGAATCGCATCCGATCTTTGGTCTTAGGTTATGCTAAATAATACATTTGATGCTAGGCGTGTCGCGCGTGCGGGGGAAATGTGTTACGAATGTGTTTCCGGCATAAGACAACTCAGTTTTTAACGTGTCTAACCATAAACGGTTAATCTGAGACGTGAGCCGGGGGTGCGGCGGGGGGAGGTTGAGGCTCGAGAGCAAGTACCGAAACGGACAGTTAAGCTGTTACGTTATAATGAGTGCCCGCCACCCCGCGAGCGCGCACTGCGCTTGCGCAGACATGCGGTACGACTCATGACCGGCATCGCTCCGTACCCGATGTGAGTATCTCGGAGTCAAGAAGTAGCAAACGTACATATTGATATATGTTGTAACACTGCTGTACTGTTACAACATATATTACATAGTTTGCGCATAACCAACCCGCTGGGCAGATGGGTTATGATCGTGGTAGATCATAAGCACAGAGGAGGCTGCTGCCCGCTCTCTGTTCTATTCCCTTAGTCGCCTCGTACGACACCCGCCGGCAGAGAATGGTTGGTGACAACTTGATTCTGATCTACCGTCAGCACAAGGCATAAAAAGTGTATATAGATTTAACAAATCAATATGTTTGCTAGGCTCATATGAAATTTTGATTTAAATCTGTCAGTATGATTATTGGGCCAACATCCATGGGGCTCTTGTATTATATACATGTCGGCTCTTCTCGGTAGAATCTGCTTTCCGAACCGGTGGTAGAGTCATTACAAACAGACATACTTGACGTTTCAAAAGTGCTTGTAAAGTTGGCCTACTTGAAATAAATGAATTTTGAATTTTAATACTAGTTTTCCTAAGAGAAGTTTCTACAATGTATTTAAAATTATAGCATATCTGCAGATTTAAAATGATTACACAAGACATTTTAAATAGGCCATGGATTTAACATATCAGATCAGACAATACTGTTGGATAACTTTATTTCTCCGAAACATATTCTGATAACGGCGACTGTGGTCTTCTATTACGAATCGAGTCGTGACTTATATCTGCGCTGCGTCAAGAAACATATGTTACCTGCAGACACACGCACGCACAATATACACACAGGCTGCAATGTTATGTAGGTCTGCAAACTGGAATGGTTCAGTATCACTACAATCGGAACAACATCAATTAAAAGTGTATCTTTACTTTTTTTTCTCCGTAAATAAAATATATAAGACTTTTAAATTTGCACACTGTTTAAATTGAAATAAATAAAAAAGTAAATCAGTTTTCTTTTAACGAGTAAGTGCGAGCCAGACTTACGCTCCGGGGGTCCCGTACCTCAGAAGGAAACGAATTTAAATGGATATTTGTTGAAATAGTTTTACGACTCCTCAACACTTAGTTTAAAATAAATTTGATACTAAGCACTAATCATTTTAAAGATTTCAAAGGGTGTATTTTTTGTAATATCATAAATTGTCTCGTTCAATTTCATCGCTGCACCAACGTTGACATCGAGATGGTTTGTTTATAGAATAGTACAGCTAGTAGACTGTGTTTGCGGTTTCTGTGTTATACCTACACAGTTCAGATATGTAAGTCTGAAAGGTGCCAAGCAATTCAGAAATTCGATTGACATAGTTTAGATACTTTACACTGTTTTCCGTAAATGAAGTCTAACTTGGACGGTGTTACTAAGATATTATACTAGATATATAATGAATGATACCTACGGGACCATAAATATACAATTAATACTTATGCTTATATAGCAATCTTTACCTACATACGCCCTTAGTTTATTGATGATTTAATGATGCTATTCTTTTCTACAGGGAAGAATAGGGAAAGGATATCACTATTAAACTCAATCTGCTATGTTAATTTCTGCGGTTATTAAACTGATTATTTATACTATTTGAAAAAAGTTTTGTTATTAAAAACTCTGATAAAGTTATATTATAGCAACGCGTGGACTTAAATATTGCAGAAAAACTTAAACGATGTCTTAAGCAGTGTTTTTTAAATTACTTATAAATACTTTTGATTGAAGCTAACGATAATGAAGTCCAAAACAAAAGAGATATTAAAATCAACGAAAATAACATTCAATTATGCGTTTTATTCCATGGCACGTAACCCTCAGTAAATGTCTAGTTTTTGTTCATTCCGACGATAAATGAAGTGCACATAAGGATTGGGGTAAGTATTACTCGTCAGTCGCCCGAAAATGGGAATGTGGCAAAAATAGATAAGTTTAAGAAAGTTAATGAAACACACATATAAAAGTAATTGCGAACATTTGTGGACTATATGTGCTTTGCCGTGATTATAATGTACGAGTAAATTCAAATTTGAATGTTGAAAATTTCCATTATTTTGCTAAACTTTCGCATTAACCGTTGCGTGTCGGCCAGTTTTGACACAGAGCTGTAATAGATAGTACAATTACATTCCTATCTGATTTAAAAAATAACATTCTAGAAAAGTATAAAGGTAGAATTAAGATTTTTTTTAACCCGGTGACGTTTACTCTTCGTAGTATTGACCTAAGACATTTCTTTTAGTTCAAATGGTAAAATGTGACATTATTACTAAGACTCCACTGTCCGTCCATCGATCCTTCCTTTTGTCAAAGTTTTGTGGTTTTATCTCATGAACCGTGATAGTTACACCGAAGACATTTTTGCCGTTTTTCTAGATAATGGTACGGAACCCTGTGTGAGTTATACCTACTTGGGCGTTTTTTTTTTTAAATTTTATTTCCAAGACCAAACGATTTTATGTTACTTTTGCAAAACTGGTATAATCTGTGCAACGGCACCTTAAGTCGATTATTATCACTTACATTTGATAATTATTAAAAAAGTCCGCCAACCAGCATCGGAGCAGCTAAAACGGTGCGTTGGGCTTGTAAGTCAAAGACTGTTGTAAATGTTTTTTCACCAAAGAAAGAATTAGGATAGTAGAGATACTAACAAATTTCTCCACACTGCCACTAAAGTAAAAATCGATAATTAATGCGCGCGCGCATTTCCTTAGATACGCCTCATGCGTTGCAGGAGTGAGGCAATGAGGAAAGAGGCGACAATGATAGGCGGTAGGACAGCGGTAAACAAAACTGTTTTGGCGTAAACAACCCCTACCATTAATATACGAATAGTAAGTAAGTAAAGGCTGTAAACGATATGCAGAGCACGGAAGATTAGGTGTACGTGTATCATATTGAAAGCCATCAAAAAACTTGATACTGGTGAGCTGGTGTGAAAAAATGAAAGTACTTACATATTGTATTATATGACTTTGGAAACCAAGCGGTGTCGTTTTAGTAATTGTATCAAGTGTTTTATGTATCTAAATTCTTTATTTATATTATGTAATCCACGGTTCAGATTTATTGTTTCTTTGAGAGCTTCATATTTTTTTTATTTGGTTGGATAGTGTGAACTAGATTTTTATAATACATAACCTTGCATTATCTATTGTTCTGCCTCTATGTGTTAGTTATAATTGATTGTGTAAGATGACAAGATACTTTAAGTCGCAAGAAAACAATTTAGAGTTTTAATTTTAAGTAATATTTGGATAAGTATCATGCCAAAACGGAGCCCCAATGGTTTGTTGTGTTTATTTAACTATTATTTAGCTCTATCAATAATAATGTAGGTACTTGTTCAGTGGCGTGCATTGGGTACAGCATAATTGTATAAAACGGCAAAAATCCTCCTATTATACGAGTTATATATATATATAAATTTTAGGGTAGGCAGTGCTTTTGTGCTTATATCAAGTGCACGCCACTGTACTTACTCAATATTAAAAATGTTAACTTACTTGCTATGTTCTATATCTTATTGTAACTCTACGAGAACGCAAACCATGATAAAAAATCATTGAAAACAAAATAGAAAAGCAATTAATAATGACTGTGTCCTTAAATCAATAAAATACTAGTAATGCTGCCAGTCGTTAAACTCTCCCTTAAAATAAGATCTCGTATTTTATATTTTAAGTTATAACAAAACACTTTATGTATCTGAAAAACTTCCTCTATTACATTGACAACATTTCTTTTTCACTTTGATTTTGTATCCAGTACATTTATGTTCGAAGGTGACACCTACGACAGTATTTCAAAACACATTATAGCAAACTCCACATAATCTTTAGGGAAATTATACATATATTATTTTTTAAGTGTTTTTCTTTTTTGTTTCAACTTTACTTTTTGTTTAATTTAATTCCGAGTTGTGTACACATACTTTGGGTTGTAGCTTAGAACAAAACTCGTTATTACTTATATTTTGATCTACTTTTAGTTATTACCTGTTTTCTGTACCAGCTAATAACAATAAACAAAATAAACAAAAAAACTCACATGTGTCATAGTATTAACTTCTCGTGGTGTTGGACACATGTGTTATGGTTTCATTTGAAAGGCTAATTCGGATAATTGTGTTTGGGGCCACATATGCTTTACGATTTACTGTTTCGCATTACTTTTAGGTGTTTGTTGAATGGGCATAAAACGCAATTTGATCCATTGCTGATTGTGTATACTAAACCATTCATGAACAACCTTAGTCCTTACACAATCGCCACGCAGATTATCTGTGGCATTGGAATCTTAATGGATTGACTTTATTTTACGTAAATTTTGTCACCTCTTCATATAGGGACTTTAGTTTTTTCTCCGTGCCTCTGAGAGCACGTGACGATAGGTGATGAGAATCTTGAAATATGATAACTATCGTTAAAACCAAATGAAAAAATCAATGTTTCTTTTTTATTTTTTTTTCTTTTGTTATTATTATTTTTATAAAATCAAATGAAACAATCAATGTTTTTTCTTCTTAAATAATTATTATTTTATCAAAGAATTAAGAATATACAGCCATTATTGTATGCAGTACATTAAGTCTAAAAAGTCTCACTTTAGAGACGCGGAAAGTTACTAGCTCAAAAAAATCTGATTTTCCCGTTTTATGGTAAACATTCAGAACATTAGATTTAAAATAATATCTGCCTTAAACCTTAATACACCGGAACGAAGTCGCGGGTATAAGCTAGTAATTAAGCATTTTAATTAGAATATTGCTAAAATAGAAAAAATAACAGCAGCGTTTAGGGTGTACTCTTGACTGAGGAGACGGTTCGTTCCCAGCTCTGGGATATCATTAAACTGAGTATAATGACGATAAATACGAGTGATATTGTAATAAAATAATCTGGGCCTAAGTTGCATAAGGTACGGTATATTTTTGTTGAGACGCTACAGCTTTTTCTCTCGATCGATAATTGGCGGTTTTCTATTTAATATGGGTGGGAACTGCAGAATAATGAAACGTTTGCGCGGGAAAAATGTGAAAAACGCGGTAAAATGTCACAGTTTTCACTATCACTTCCAGCGACCTTTCACTTGTGTTACATGTGCTTGTTTTATAGCGGTAGCCAAGTGTTCTAACTGGGACAGTAAAGGGAATACCTAAAATCAGATTTTTTATTTTTACTTCGGTGTGTAATTAATAATGAAAGCGGGAATCGATCCGAGGAATTGAGGTGGCGTTTCCTATACAAAATTTCCGAGCTTATTATGTTAAATTAGACTTGAGTCGGAGACCTAAACTGCATTCATAATAAATGCATTTTTTCAAGGGAAACGTTACAGTCACTATATAAATTCCATAAAAAAAAAACATATGTTTCTTATGTCCTCAGATTCAGGTTAAGAACAAGAGCCCAATTTTTTTTTTCAAATTCAAAGTTAAGTTTATAAGCACTTTTGGAACGTCAAGTCAATCTGTTTGTAGCGACCCTACCGGTTCGGAAGGCAGATTCACCGGTTCTCCAGTTGAGAAGAGCCGGCAAGAAACTCAGGAGATTGCTCTTTCCCAATACCATTTTATAGTTCAACAATCTTTGGAATTTTTCTATTTTGTGAGAGATAAGAGCGGAGTGGCTTGCTTCCAAGCAGCCTTGTCGTTAAGAAATTCATCAAACGTGTAGTAACCACTCTTAGTTAAATGTGTGTTAATATATTGTTTAATAGAGGTAAAGGTAGATCTAATATTACCTTCGGTATCATGTTATCAAAGAATATACCCCACAGATTATTTCTGTACTTTTCTCAGACGATATGCAGATATCACTAATTTATTTCCGTTTCTAATAAGTCCATTGTTTATATCGACTTTTTGTTTATAATTACTTTTGTTTTGTTTAATAAAGATTATATTATTATTTTATCCGTTTATATCGAGACTAAAGATGACAAGTGTAAAATATATTTTTGAATGGCGTCACGAAAAAGTAGCCCTAAAATTATATAAACTAAGAGCCGGTTCACTTTTTCGAGTCTATTTCACACGAGGCTACTATCTCAACGTCATTGAGAATCAGGCTCATGTTCAGATGTTTGAATGGCAATAACAGTTGATGCATGAATAGCGTGATAAACTAGAAAAACATAATAATAATGGATGGTAGGTATCTCAGCCAGTATGTAGTCAAGTGTGAAAATCACTTTCAGCGATGCTCGGTCTTTTAAGAAGCTCCTACAAAATTCAGATTTTTTTTGAATTATGTTAAACTTTGCAAGGGACTTCGTTAGTAGCGAATCTATCGACTTCATTGTTCACACAAATTCTAACAAATACTTTAAAAATGCTAGAAAAGGCAATGAGGCATTTTGTTGACTTGTATATGAAGCTAAATGCAGATATTACCTACGTAACTCGATCGTAAAACTCATTTTATATTTACCTTGCATATGTCTCGAGTGTATTAAACTCACTGATAAAATGGCATTGCATACTTTAAAAGCTACTACAAATCACATTTTTAATTTAACAAAACATATCAGACGAGCATAAAAGTACTCGTGTGTACTTATTTGTGTATTCGTTAATGATTTGCAAGTTATGTACCTACCTATGTAATCCATTTCTTTAGAATATTTTTTATATAAGTTGTTTACAGCACGTCTTGCAGTCTAGTCACATTTAGTGAAGATGTTTCGAGATACAGGACAAAACTCCTCAACAGCGATCAATAAATAATCGATAATAGATGGATAAAAATTCACGCAAGTCGGTGTCGTTATTTGAAACTCGTATTTTTAAACTGTATTAATATATTTATTTAAATTCTTTATTATTAAGTTGGCAGCATCAAGCTATGCTGAGTCACGCGAGCCTGTTTACTGTTTCCATTTCGCATCAATGCTAACGTGAAGTTTGAACAACTGGCAACTAAAGGCTTGCCTATGACATTGATTCCTATCGCCTATTAACTATTTTTCTGTAACTTTTCGTTGGAAGAGCTTGTACAGTCTATTTTATCAAATTTTTGCCAGTCATGTCTTCATAAAAATCAGCACCGTGCTGTAAGTCTCGGTTCACACATTCAGCTTATTATGATTTTTGAACCCATAGTATTTTAAACAAATTCATTAGGCTCATCAATAGCAATAGGCTTATCTAATGAGTATATTTGAAACCTCCAACAAACACATTTATTTATTATACATACGTACTTAATATGTTATTAAAATATTAAAGAGTAATTAATGGAGGTGTATTTGCTTCTTGATAACATTAGCTGTTTGTTTGTCTACATTAATAAGTAAACAATATGGCCACCTAAGTTGTAATTTTAACTATATTCCCGTTTATTATAGGTAGGTTTAAGTATGGAGGTCCCTATTTAAGTCTACTTTTATAGTAACCAACATTCAAAAATCTTCTAGAACAATAAATTAAAAAGGGAAGGCCGAAGGGTTCACTTGCTAGTGAAGACGTTCAACTCTTTCGGAATGCAAAGTTCTTGAAAGAACAAAAATCACGAGCTAATATCAAAAATTGTGTAGCGCACTCTACACTTTCAAATTAACTGGATTTGCAGCAATAAGTTGACTGGAATTAGTTTTAAGTCATTCGTCTGTGGTAAGAATAAATAAATGCGATGACAATCTCTTTTTACATAGAATTAAATAAAACTTATTAAATGCTTTTACGCATCTCTAAATAATATTAATTATTGTTTTGCGATCGTGTCCGACAATTGCATAAAAACCGATGCATGTTTTAATAGAACGTGGTGAATGACGTGAAATGGTAGTCACTTTCCAATCTACTCATTGATTAATTTTTTGTCACCTAACCACGATCTACGATCTATGATTAACTTAATTGTCTTTGAAATTTCTTTTTTTTATCCTACCATGCAATTCAATTATGAATAAATATTGTTTGCATTTAGCAATACTCACTGTATGCCTTCAAGCTGTTTATTAAAATCATAATATGGGAAAAGTTAATGAGATATTTTTTGTATAGTTTTAATTTTCATAATTGATTGGTACCTGTTTATAATATTTCTGTTATACAGGAATATTTTATAACGACTGACAAGTGTACAAGATAATAGTGCAGTGCAAGTGGACGAACACCGGAACAGTAGACAAGTTGAGTAGCAATTTATATTCTGTGGCATTTCGTGTTTAGTTTTTGTTTTCATATTCAAATTAAACTGGAATCCTCGGCAGCAAAAATTCCCGAAATTAGACGTGTCGCTTTTCTGTAAGATGCACACTTGTTGCAAAGTCGTAAATGATTGAATATTAATTAAATAATAAATACTTAGCTATTCGACGCTTACTAAGGGTGGAAATCTCGTAGAGAAGACACCGTGTACGTTCTTTGTTTTGCTTAGTTTTTTTCTTTTGCGCTATCGAAACAAAGGCAACAATGATTTTTCTATTCACTACGAGGACCAATACCTCGTAGGTTCAGAATTAGCGCGTCAAAGAAAAACTCTTTATAATTTAGTCTCATCAAACTCACTTTAGTTTAAAAAGTTATATAGATTTTGTTTAGAAAAAAAGCGAATTAAAAAGTCCATGTAATTCAGTCAGTGCATGTTTATTAATAAGCGACTGTAGTTTTTTTTTACTTTCATTATATCGTATAATTTATTGAAGTAAACAGCACTTTTAATGATATATTAGAAATAGTTTATAGGAGTGCAATTCTTCAGGTGTTTATTTGTGAAATAAATAATGATTGTTATCGGGTATGAATAACATGTTCACAAGTAAAACTTATTATTGCAGTATTATTATCATCAACCCAAATGTAACACTGCTGGACAAAGGCCTCACCATCACACATCATAAAAATGGGTAACACAGATAAACCCGCTTCGCGGCTTTAATGGGCGCTGGCCAGCATTTACGTTAGATATTGTTAATTTATATTAAGTTCAAGATAAGGATGAAAGCGGCCGGCGAGGCTTCGCCATAGGTAACCGTGCGTGTCATTCCAGAGCTCCCGAATAACATAAGGTGAGCGCGTAAGGCCGCCCGCTCGGAGCGTGACCTCGTTTCGCTCGACAATGTTTCATATTAAGAAAAATTTACCCTCGAATGGGAACACACTCATTTGTTATCGACCATATAAGGCCGCGAGTTTGCGCCATAAAAGTAAACAAGTTTGAATGCATGAATTCGCCGCGGCAGCCTTAATCAGAGAGGCGAGGGCTCGCCGGCAGCGCTGCCCGCGAGCCCGCCCGGGCAGCGGGGTGCAATTCGCTCTCGGCAGCTGCACAAGTAGAGCGGAGGCAGTGAGGTCATTCCTCGGAATGTAATAAAATTAGTGTGAAAAATAGAGGAGCTCGCAGCGCCGAGCCGGGCGCCGCCCACGTGCCCCAGAATAGCCGCACTGCCTCGCGCCGGGAAACCTGACCCGGCGCCGCGCGTCGCCAGCGGGACGTAGAAGGCGATGCTGACCTTGCTGTGTGAGCGTCTGCGTGAAGTGCTGCTCGGTGCGCTGCTGCACCAGCTGCTCGCGCCGCTCGGAGCGCTGCTCGGAGCGCTGCTCCGCCCAGCGGGCCGGCCTCTCCATGCTGCACGACACTGCCACCAAACTCACTGCTCGCTCTCAGTCCGCGGGGTTGCGATCACACGCCACTGCGATAAACTGAGTACGGTACTCGTCCACGGGTTCATTTAGCAGAAAGCGCTCATTACCAGCTCCGACACCAAGACGTCGGTCGATTGCGAATTGTTAGCGGATAGTGCGGAGCGCGCGCGCAGCCGCGTGCGGCGCCGCGGCGCGGGGGGGAGGGCTCCGCTCTCGAAATACGGCGGCTATTTCGAGCGCGCGCTCCCGCGAACCCTGCCTCCCTCCGCCTCCTGCACGGCTCCAGCAGGCGGCCTCTCCGACCTGCCGAGCCGGCGGGCTCTTCACTAAAGGGCTACCCCTTCTGTGGAGTTCCACACCGACACCGCCAGTCATACATCGAAATGGATCTTTAAAGTAAATAAGATTAGAAGGATCTACTTTCCTAGAGATTCCTAAAACTTTTTTAAAGATTTCAACTTCTCCCAATTTTTCGAAATTCAATTCAACTTAATTTTCTTTTGTATTATTTTGCTTTATACTTTGCATCATTCACCACAAAATATTCAGAATTCGTAACATGTCATAATATTGCACAATCAAATGAAAACTGTAACCGGTACACACGAGTGGGTGTATGATAAACTTCAGAAATAAAAAGACTATACAATATAAGAGTAGATTCCCGAAAGCAAAGTAGTCTATATTCAATGTTCATCGTCATCACAATTCCAATCCGCCGCTGAACATCCCTGTGATTTGTTTGCTTTCGTTTCTCTACTTAGTGGGGGGTCTTCCAATGTTGCGTTACCCATTGCGGCGGGTCGCTAAGTATTAGCACTTTGGGGCCTAGCGCCTGCAAGTACCTACCAATTTAGCTTCGCGATTGGTTAAGCTTTTTGGGGAAACAAACTATGATTATACTTGGGGTCTCCCCAATTCTGCTTTAAACACGTAGAAGTTCTCAGAAAATAGATCTCTTCGTCATCCATCCGGAGCTTTCTTAGTTATTAGTCACTGGGATTTCGTCTCAGATACGTTTACCTCTTTTTTCAAATTAGACCTAGGTACCTAACTGGATCTTGAGTCCTAGATATGCATGCTCATCTACAATTATGAACGCACGGCAGTCAACAGTAACGTTGGGTAAACAAAAACACTGGACATGAACTTCCTGGCGATTTTTATACTCAGTTTTTATTACAGCCATTGGCAAATGCCAATATTCCGTAAAATCAATTCATTTGCTTATAAGACTCATTTTAGCGTTTCCATGTATATAAAAGAAGCTAAATCTACGTTTATTTTTAAGAAAAAATTCTAATTCTACTTGATAAATAATACGTCAGTATAAGTCGTTTCCAGTAAACGATGATCTTTGTTTAAGTCGTATGTTTTTGCTCGGTAATATTTGTGAAACTACCCGATTGTACGAACATTTTCTTTTAGCTTTATATGTACCTTCTGTAGTGTACGCTCACAACATGTTTTATTTTTAAGTTTAATGTTTTCTCAACTAAGCTATTTTTTGTAATTCTTTTGAGAAATAAAGATCTTAAACCACAAGTGCATGTTTTTAAATGCGCACTATGAAAAATGAGTTCCAAGCATCGCGTTTAAAAATAATTAGGAAAACGGTTGACCCTGAAGGCCATCCCTGCAACTTCCCGCCAATTTCATACCTAAACGCTTGAAATTGCACTTATGATAGCTTTTGTATGCTAAAAATTATTCTATTTCATCAAAAGCGATCTGATAAGAAATGTCGAAGTTATGTGAAAAAAACACTTTTTTCGGTTTTCTTTCGTTCAGGCTATCTCTCGTACGAATCAACCGATTTTGACCGGATTGGCGGTAATTGACGTGGTTTTTCAAGCTTAAGGGCGGATTAGTTTTTGAAGTTGATCGATCCAGCTGTTTAAAAGTTATTCCAAAAAAATCACTTTCATAAATTATTTTTTTCTTATTTTTTTGAGATTTTAAAAATTTTCAAAATTTATCGGTCCGAATCGCTTCAAATTCTCAGGAAATCTAAGTTTGAGGAAACACTTTAGAACGCCCGTTTGGTTCCGATCGGTTAAGTCGTTTAAAAGTAATAAGCGATTCACATACTTACACACACACACACACACACACACATACACACACACACACACAAACATACAGAATTAGTGACAACCTCGCGGGGATAGTCAGGAAAGCTTCGTGTGACCTTCGAACGTCGAGATCTGATGAAAACTCGATTTTTGCAAAACGGGGTGAAAACAGTAACTTCCCGATTTTTGAAAATCTGAGATTTTTAGCGGGAAGTTAAAAAATCAACTAAGAAAGCTTTTTTATAGAAGTAAATTAAGCCTTGCAAATGAACTCACTTTCTCGATTGCAAGTTTGCAAACTAAATAATAAAAAAAAAATAACAAAAACTGTCAGCAGTCTTTTTACCTAATACCTATAGCAAATCTTTATACGTACTAAATACCCCCGTTTCTCTCCCTTGGGTATTGGTAGGTGTTAAGTCAAAAAAATGTCAGCTGAGATGCCCTAACCTTTACATGCCAAATTTTAGCTTCTTAGGAGGTTTTTGAATTTTTCGTGCTGATTGATTCCGCTTCTCGCTTTGTATAAATATATATATATATATATTTGAGATATATATATTACTAGCTGTTGCCCGCGACTTCGTCTGCGTTTGATTTTGTTTTTAAAGTATTCAGTATCGCTAAGCCTTAAATGAGTATAGTTGTATATACATATAACATGTGACTGTCAATTAATTATAGACAAATAATTTGCAATAAAATAAAATTGTGACTTTACTTAAAGATCTAAGCTATCCTATCTCTTAAGTTGGACCAGACTGCTCACAGTATGCCAATTTAATTTAAAATCGGTTCAGTAGTTTAGGAGTCCATCGCGGACAAACATCGTGACAGGAGATTTATATATATTAAGATTATTATTATTAGATATATTTATTGTTGTATAGTACACAGAGATTTGAAACCAGAGAATATATTGCTCAACGAGTCTGATATATATATGTATATATATATATATCTCAAATTATGTGTATTATATATGCAGTTAAGATACAATGCGTCAACATTGTTCAAAGCATCCAAGAGGTTGGTCAGTCGATCCGTCCCATCATTATTATGGGTAAACTTCTTCCCGATTAAAGTTTTGTTCCAAACCCAATAGAGAACTCTGAAGATTATTCCAAGAAAACTTATACTTCTTGTTAACATTTACCGCCGAGTCCCTCACATATAATAGGTGGTTGGTATATCTGCATGTATTCGATATTATAACTCGACCCAAATTAAATGTAAATGTCATCGTTACCGTTTTACTATGACACAGATTACATTCGTCTTTAGTCCCACCAAGGTCTGCTGGCTCAGAGTCCAGTTTTGTTAAAAAAAAAAAAGAAATACCTACTTAGTATCGTAGCTATAGAGTTAAAAAAGACCTACGTTATATCAGTAAACTCAAAGTTGATAATGGCTTTACGTGAGAAGGTTAAGTGGATTCGTACAAAATTAATTTTAATTGCAATTTTTTGGCGTCCATGTGCAGTGTGAGACAAGCATTCATCCTTCGCACTGAGGCTTTAGAACTGGAAGGTCCCCAGATTCGAGTCCTCACCTATAACTTTTGCAATAATTCCACTACAAGTTAGCCTTTACTACAATCTCACCTGCTAAGTAAGAGATGATGCAGTCTAAGATGGTAACGGGCGAAGCTGTTAGGAGTTTGGCAGTTATATTAAATCCATACCCCAAATCGGTTTCTACGCGACATTGTACTGGAATGCTAAATCGCTTAGCGGCACGACTATGTCGTGGGGTGTTAACCAGCCACATACGAAGAATACCAGACCAGAGCAGAGAACATTTAGAAATTATAAATTTCCGCCGGTAATTGAACCCGGAACCTCCGCTTATTAGACCACAGCGCCCAGCCCCGCGTCACGTGGTTATCAAAAACTGCTTAACAGTTAGCGTTTTTGAAAAGCACCTAGATAAACGTCTAGATTACTAATAGGAGTGCAGAGAAGTATCAATAGAGTAGACCACTTCTAGGAATGTATATGTATAAAATACTCTATGTTATACGGAATTTCGGCGTGAAAAAATTCTGGTCAGTTGCTTATTTCCTCTTGCTATTAAATTAATATATTTAATGCCTGTCTTTAGGGTGTAAGCCATCTCTGTTTAAAATATTTAACGACCATAATTGATAACTCAGGTTTAAATAGTTTTACTTTATTTATCCTGACGAATTATTTCTTCTTATTTTTAAATCGGTTACATGCCAGAAATACCTACACTAGCCGTTAAAATAGCTGAGCAGATATTCATTAAATAGACGGCAATTTTCCAAATAAAATATTTTAAAAACCCATCGCTTTTAGCAATGCGATGCACAGACACACAACCGAGCATTTCTATATTATGTATTAAGTGATTAAATACTACCGAACTATTGCCTGAAAGTAAACAACTAACATTTATAAATTTATTATTTCTATCATTTATTTCTTTACATTTTTTTTTTCAATTCTCAACACTATTAAAAATTTATAACAATCGATCAGGGCACCAGAGTGAAGAACTACCGTACAATAAGTGCCGTTACAAGGGTTACATACTGCTTTCTGTAACTGGCCCTTGCTCTAACAACCAAGCGAAAGCTCAGTAAGTCAAAGTTAGAAATATCTTTATTCAAGTAGGTCCATAGGTGGCACTCTTGATGCGTACATTACATGAGAAGTACACGGTAATGAGATGATGGCGATAACCATATTCGTAAACTTAAAACTAAAGCTACGAGGGTTCCAAACGCATCCTGCTCTAAGAAGAAGCCCACAACAAACTTAGCCGGGTGTTTTTTGTTACCACCATCTCACATTGTCATTTTTTTTTCTCTTGTTATCCTGCGATCAGTCCTTGACTATGAGCAGAGATCCACTACTCCTACTCCGTAGAGTGTTCATAGATATTTTAATTCTTTTATGATAATTTCTCATTGGAAATTGTCATATTGAGGAAAGACTGGTTTAGCATTTATTTAGGTCTAGAATATTTTTTCTTTTAAGCCGGCTGAGACCATCTGGTACGGTGAGTTGGACTGCCAGCTAATTGGGATGGTGCCTAAGTCGTGTAATGGTATTTACTACTACTGTTGCAGTTCTTCTTTTACCTTCCTGATCCTCAGATGCTCATGGATCTCATTTTTCTTGATAAACCAAGTTCCTTATTTGTTTGAGAATCGAGTCTTCAGCTCTTTGGATTAATTTTAATGTTGGAATCGCAGCCGAAGCCCCAGAGCGTAATCCGTAAGTCCATATGGGTTTTAGTGCTGTTTTGTATATTAGGAGTTGTTTGTGTAGACAGCTTAGAGTTTCTAGCAAGCAGCCAATAGAGTCCTCGGTATTTTAGGTTTAGTTCGACGCGCTTAGTTTGGATACGATTTTTCCACGTGAGTTTACGATCCAAGTGCAAACCCAGGTATCTTACACACCGAGTGTGGGCTAATTCGTCGTTACCAAGTTTAACTGGAGGGCAATCACCTGTTCTCAGAGTAAATGTTATGTGAAGAGCTGCTGGACTGGCTGTTATTCTCCATTTATCCATCCATATTTGGGTTTCTAGAAGGCTATGTGTGTGTGAGACGCAAGTATTGCAGTATCATCAGCAAAAGTTGCCACTGTTACTCCAGGACTTTGAGGTAAATCTACAGTAAATAATGTGTAGAGAACTGGGCCTTGAGGCACTCCAGCAATGATATCATAGAATCCAGGCATACATTTGCCTTCCCTAACTTGAAAGATTCTACACGTAAGGTAAGATTTTATAAATAGTGTATAAATAGAGTGGTGTAATGCTCCACCTTACATCAACTTTCAAGTCTTCACATGCGGTCAAAGTGATTGCTTTTGGGTTTAAAAATAAAGAGTAAGATCATTCCTGAAGCATTGAATGTGTCACAAGTAGCTCCTTGATTCATCGGCGCAGTCGCACTGAAGCGATTCACAGCTTACAAGAGATCGATGCAGTCACCCTGTGACGCATTCGTTTGCGCGCTAATTTGGGAACGGAGGAATTAACACATACTCACGGAATCAGTTCACAGTTATGTTTATTCGACTACGGCAATACCAATTTGATCTCCATTCTTACATGTCTTGTTATGTAAACAAACTTTTAATTTCTTTTTAGTGTAAAGATCGTTTTGGAAATATGAAAAAAGGAAATGCATGACTTAACACTTTAAACAAAGTTAACAAATACAAGTGCTCATAACAAGCAAAGTTAGAAAAAAATCGACTTTTGAATACATCACAGGGAAAGAAGAACCTGAAATTGCTTATGTCTTAATTGAGGGGAAGCTCAGGGGACATGACAGATACAAAAAAGGGAAAATCTTCCGTGCGTTCGACCTAGTACCTGAAAGAGTTTATGTCTTTATAAATTTACTTTTATATTTTTATTAGAATAGAAAATTAGAATTATCGAAAAGGGTTATTGAGTCTTCCGGTGATCCTAGAGCGGGCAGATACATTGGCCAACGAATTAGTTTGGCCATCCAAAGGGGCAATGCTACCAGCATCTTAGGAACTGTGCCTCGCTGCGGTGGTTTCGAGGACGTTTTAGATTTTATTTAGTTTTAAATAGTTTATTTTAGGTTATATTTATAAACCAATTTACTTTTATTGAATTCTACTTTCTTACTTTACTAAAGAAGCACAGACGCTAGGGAAACTTATAATTATTAAAACTAAATAAAAATTAAAACAAAACAAAATAAATCAACTCGGGGATGGTGTCGCAAGACATGATCAATCAACAGTTTTAATCTATTTTGTAACAAAATAATTATTGCCTCTGTCTAGTCCCTTGCCATTGTTATGTTAAAATCAATGTTCTATATTAATTATTTTAACATTATTATAATTTGTCTTAACTAATTTAATTATGTCAACTGCTTTAGTTATCTCATACTATGACTATCCTAATCCTTATCCTTAAATACTACTTCCTCTTCTGTTTGATAACCTACTTAGTATCATTTCATCGATAAGGCTTAGGACTACGTGCCATTCCAATTTATCAAAATGCATACTTATAAATTTTGGAAAACAATAGCAAAGTTTGAAAATGAAGTTGAATTTTTCTGCATGAATCTCTGATGGACTCTCTGTATTTGTTTTTTTTTCATCATCATCGCAGACCTCTCCGTCAATTATGCAGGGCCGATTATGAGATTTATTTTATTATTTGAAAGGGTTATACCCAAGGTGGGTTGTCGAGGGGATCCTATTGTCACCAATTCTGGATCTGAAGAGGGTATCCCATTGAAATCGATGGAAATCCATAAATTTTATAGCCATGTATGACTTTTTTTCAACTCTCTTATTTGGTATAGTTTTTTTTCTTTTGTCAACAGGGTTTTCAGGTGAATAATTTCAGACATTCAAATCTTAACTCACTCATACCTATTTTTTGTAACATTGGTGCTGACAGTGTTGTGTGTTTGAAGTTAAAAATGCATAGCGAAAGAAGTGACGTTTTTGTCATAAGAATGTTATATATACGAAATACACGAGCCGCAGGTTAAAATACGAAAACAAAAACAATTGGCTCTCCGCCATAGGCACTGTTTCAGGAATTCTTTAATTGGGTCGTAAGATTCTGCGGTCGGTTAAACTAAGAACTTTATGGTATCTCATCATCACCACCTTTAGAATGATCTACTGGCTTTCTCTTTCAAGAACTTTGAAGTAGTTGAGTTTTTTGTGACAGAGCTTGTCCGGGGAAGTACTACCACCTACTATGGTATCCACCGTGCCACACTATGTAGAACTTGTTCCTTGCATGCCAAGCGAAGTGTTGCTCCGACTACTGGCGATGGTCATTGACTATCCGGTGGTTCGCTAATAATTATTAAAAAAAAAAGAAGTGCTTAGACACAACGGCTTAAAAGGTTTGTAACGAAGAGTTAATATGCCCTGTGAGGCACCACAACTCGTCGTATAACTCGGTGGATAAGGATAAATTCGACTTTGACTTTGACTTTGACTGCCTTATGTAGCTGCTTCTTGGGCTTTTTTACCTCTGTATATACAAAGCAATGGTCGTGTATTTAGTCCCTGTGTATTTACTCGTCAGATTGTAAACAACCGACCGGAATAAACGTGAATTATTTAAAAGTACACCGTAAAGTATTATGTTCTTGCGCGACAAACTCCGACTTGGCGGCTTCCCAGCGCCGAGAGATATGACGCTTGACAGTGGGTAATAGTTATTCTATGTATAGTTTAATATTGTCTTAAAAATGTCGACATTCATGATAGAGGTTGTGCCAACATTAGAAGTGGACTGACCATAATAGCTCAGGTGAAGGATACACGGCTACCGTAACTCTTTCCTAGGGAAACTACCTTTACAATTATCCATCCCTTATTATTATGTAAACATATATGTACGAACGCTTTATAAGTGACTGTGATAGGCCAACATGAAAAAAAAAAATTGAATATACTAGCGAACAAAACACAAACAAAAGCTGGATAAGAAATATGTTAATTTAATTTGAATTAAGAGTTTTTTTTAGTTTTGATAAACACACTGAACGCGGTATGCAATTTGACAGTTCTCCTCTTTGATCCCCTCAGCAGATATTAAATTGGTGGCAATGGAACCTAGAAATGATATCATTAAAAAGTTTTTTTTTTATTAATTAACATTTTGTTAGAAGACTAAAAGTCCAAAATAACTTGGGTGCTATGCAAAATATTTGCATTTAGACTCCTCCGCGTATTTTGGTTTTAATAGCAAACATGTTATTTAACAGAAACAAATGGTAAAAGACAATTGTTTACGATAAGTTTTTCTGATGTCTGAAACCTAATAAACACAAAAGTAGGCTGTGCACCCATCAGTAGGTATTGTTAAGTTGCTTAATGTTAATAAAAGGTGTATCATTTTATTTTTTGTTCTCATTGAAAATAATTACGCAATGTTGTTTTAAATGGTTCTGGACCATTAATTGATTAATAATTTTAGTTCCCGAAATCGGATTAATATAATGAATCTAGGACTTCACGTACAAGAGTGCAGAAATGTTACGTATACTCGAATGTTATATACTAAGTCTGAAAGAGAGCCCGAAGCTCTAACCACTAGGCTGTCATCGCTTAGAAATGCATCAACTGTGAAAAAGTAAAAAAAATCAAATTCAAAATTTCTTTATTCATGCAGGCACTTATGAAGCGTTCATACATAATGTTTATAATTGTGAGGGGATGGTGATAACTTCGTTCGCCTACTTAAACTTAAAGCTACGAGGGTTCCAAACGTGCCCTGGTCTAAGAAGAGCATACAACGAACTTAGCCGGGTATTTTTGTATATTATCACCATCTCACATTAAGTAAATATTAGGCTATGAACTTAGAGATTGCTCTCTCGAAATACTCACGATTTTTTATCGTTTAAGTAATCCTTAACATTACATTAGGATTTTTCTGTAAGCTTACGTTTTATATAAACTTAACTTTTATAAGTACTTATTGAAAGACATCTCAAAGATATCATTCGGTAATTTGTTATAAAATATTACACAATTGCCAATGAATGAATTAGCAATTTTATGTAGCATAGTTTTTTTTTTCTTATATTTTTCAAATACGTACTGAATATGCCCCGTCATTATTTTAACTTCTTTAAATTTATCCTTTAATAACTCTCAGAATTTTAACTGACGAACTATCCCGGCTCATAAGATAAAGCGTGGAGACAGACGGACAAACAGACATACTGACAGGTAGCGGAATCTTAGTAATAGTCTCGTTTAACCCTTTATCGGTTCCGGCACGGACCTAGAAACCAACAAAATCTCTTTAAGACTTTTGTACTAATGTGTCTGTCATTGGGTTAAGCCATAATGTCTGACTAAGCCATTTAAGAGACATATAAGTAACTATTTGAAGTTCTTGAACAATTATTGAACTAAAGCTACGTATATCGCAAAGCTTTAGGCAAACGCCGATTGGATAGGAATAAAATGAAACTGGAGCTGTGTTGGTATTTTTGCTCCAGCGCCCGCGTGGGCGGCCCAGGTGCAACCGCTCGCTAGGTGCGCCTTATTTATACAGCGCCACTTATACATACAATATGGCGCGATATGTGCGAAGCAAACCCCGAATTTGTAAGTACTCGTCACGTTTCTCTCCGTCCGCCGCTTCTCACTAATCCTAGCCGGGAAAAGTCGCGGCATTTATATACAGGGCTACGTTTAAGAGTTTTACGAATAATATAGTATCGAAGTAGTGCCATCTAGTTGCAATACTTGGAAACAATACGGTAATAAATGGCGCTTCTTCGATAGCGTATAAATCGTAGTTAACTTTCACGCGATCGAATAAGTAAAAGTAGGTAGTAAATCTCACACTTGGTGGCCAGTACAAAAGTTTTATGGGAACAATTATATGGGACTGTACGTAAGGTGGTTAATCAAGAACCAGCGTCTGCGTTGGCGTGTAAGCTCCTACTTCCGGCCAAATAAGCTTGCTCCGGCGCAACTTCTAAACGTTCGTTGGCATTGTATCCGAGAATACATTTATCCAGCAAGCCTACTGCCTAGCAGGCAGGAGATAATAATATCCCCCGATTATATCCTCTGACAGGGGGATTAACGTGGTCACCTGCTAAAGGACGGGAACATGGAATAGGAGAAGTTTACCCCCGCTTATTATTACACATATATTATTAGGATATTATTTCCACTTGTGCGCCAGTGCTCTGAGATATGATAAAGCTGTGGGAGAAGACACATTTTTATGCTTTAATAATTGTCTCCTGTCTATTCTTGCCGTGCTGGACTCCAGTTATAATCAAATAAATTTTATTACTCGTTAAAGCACGCTATCGGAAGCGTGAAGGATCTTTGCCCTAGCTTCTTTCTCCTTTATGAGTAACTAGGCTTCTAGAAGATGATAGAATGAAAAACACTTACAAAATCGTCTTTTCGAGTTGGGTTACTTTACAGACTTTCGAGACAAATATTTTTTTTTATCGTGACGTTCTGGTTTACTATGATACACGTACCACAGAATACTACTGTTATGTATTCTTAGTCAGTTTACGTGTTAGAATGCTTCAACTTTAACTTTTAACTGTGAATAGTTAACTGTTGATGTTTATATTCCACCCATTACTGATTCCGTTGACTTCTGTTTTCGCTACTTAAGAGTGCGCATGTTGAATCAACGTACCTACCTGCCGCGATATTCGAGATCGGAGCCAAAAATAATGCTGTCACACGTGAGTCGAAAGCGAATAATAAGTCGAAACCCATTTAGCCACTTTTTTCAAAGGAAGTTGCCGGCAAAAACGCCCTACAGTCAACAGGTGTAGCGTATATAATTTCCCGAATTTCCCAAAATAAATTACCTGTATTGCGCAAGCGATGGCCTGTTACTCACGAATACCGACCGGTGAAGTCAGAGCGTGGCATCGCCGCGGCCGTGGGCGATGCCTGTTTTTCTGTTTTTCGCCCGAAATATCGACCACCTACGAACGACAGAGGGCTGGCGTGCTCCACATCTGCTTTCAGCGCTGCGCTGCAGTCATGCAGCAGGGCAGCTTGGCTTTTGTTTTTATAGTAATAACTATGTGATGCCCGCATTCTTCGTCCGCGTTTATTTCTGTTTCTTACAAATCCCTCGGGAACCGTTTGTTTATGGGATGAGAAGTAACTTAAATTACTCTCCATCCTTTCAACTAATTCTATGCCAAACATTAAATCGATTGGTTGCTTAGTTAGCAACCAATCTATTTAATGTTGTTAGTTAGTTATTTGTGGTAATGAGTTATAGGGAATAGACTGTCGTATTTATAACACTAGCGGACCCGCGCGACTTCATCCGCGAATGAGCCGACTTAAAAAAATATACGTATGTTGTCGCGGACTGTTTTATAGAACTTTAAAGAAACAACAATTTCGACAATTCCGATGATATACTTACTCGTTTGGCGTAACGTTTGCCGTTCACGCATCGCACGCATCAGAATCTCGGAAAAAAGGATATTTTTTGCAGTTTTTGCCCGAGATTCCAATATAAATGAATCCTATCTAGATTGATTTATCGCCCCCGAAACACCCTGTTTACTAAATTTCATGAAAATCTTTGGAGCCGATTCCGAGATTCCAATTATATATATATAAGAATTGCTCATTTGAAGATATAAGATTAGTATGGATTGACGGACCAAGTAGATGGCCCACCTAATGGTAATCTCTTTGCAGGGTGTCCACGTCCTGCAAAGTACCGCCCTGTGTCCATGAAACGGTGGCGCAGGTGTTAAACCTGTGATAAAATGTGCCTGTAATAGCAGCATTGCTGCTTAGCGGCAGTTAAAAGCATTGCGATAGTACTTTTCCGGACGATCTCTGAGTTTCGAAATTTCGAACCTGTTTAGGTCCTCAAATGCATATTTTAGCCTGACATTGGATTAGCCGGCCAAAATATCTCACAACTACACGCAAATGAAAATGTTGTATGTACTCATTAAAAGTGCCTACGCAAACATATTTTTAAACCCATCATTCATAGTAATAAATAATAAGATAATACGTCTTCCAAATCAAGGTCCAGCTCACTAACACTAATGAGCTGACAGGCGCGACGCATTCATGAATTGTTTGACTTAACGTATGTGAAAAACCCATTTTTTAATGCATTTGAATTATTTTATTCCATCGATTTTTATTAACGTTTAATTAACGTTAATAACGATTGTTATTGTACAGCGCTAGAACTATTAACATTTTATCCAATACATGCGATATTTTTTTACAATTTTCAATTTTTTCGCACCTGCTTAAGATTTAATTATATTTATATGATTATCGACTTCACTTCACTTTCGGGGGCCGGGCTCGACTCCCAGCACGCACGCACTTTTCTAAGTAATGTGCGTTTAAAGCAATTAAAATATCACTTGCTTCAACGGTGAAGGAAACCTGGGTGCCTTTTCTCAAAGGTGTGAGGAGTCCGACAATCCGCACAGGGCCAGCGTGGTGGATTACGGCCTTAACCCCTCCTCATTGTGGGTGGAGACCCGTGCCCTGTAGTGGGTCGGTAATGAGTTGATATGATGATGATGGCAAGAAACCCCCATGCCTCTGTGCTATTTTTCCGTTCGCTGTATTATTCGATGATACCTGTGATAGATAGCCTGGATAGACTCGTCCTCGTCTCCTAGGGGGTACCGAGTTTGAGCCCCTGCACGCACCTCTAACTTTTCAGACGCCTATGTCTGACGCCTATGCGTTTTGAATATATCATTTGCTTTATCGACAAAGGAAAACATCGTGAGGAAACCTGCGTGCCGGTAGTTCTCCATAAAGTTCTCAAAGACGCCTGAAGTTTACCAAACCCCACTCGGCCAGCGTGGTGGACTACGGAATGTCTTATACTACTACTTTTTACTTCACAAGCGCCCAAAGCTCGGACTGTAGCTAAGTGACATTAGGTCCATGTTAGGCTGTTTGTCCACCGGAGTTGAGTAAGCGTACGTGGCGTGAGGAAGCGTAGCGAAGCTCTACACAGCTTCGCTACGCTTCCTCGTGCCCCTGTGTAGATGAGTGGAGGGTCGGATGCGTAGCGGGCTCCTTTGAACTCCTGCATCGGAAAGCATTCGCTTGCGGATGAGTATTGCGATTAGTCGTCACCAACGCTCGAACGAAAGCAACGAATGCTCGCAAGGTAGTTTGAGCGTTGCACATATTTATTAACATATTTATTAACGCTTTTTGTACAGAAGTCTTTATAAACTAATTGCAATAAATGAATTTATTATTACTGTATAAATAATATATACGAAACCTACGGTACGGACATTTCAAGTAGACTTTGTAGTTTTAAAATTCCTACAAAGGACTTATGTCCTGCAACATATTTCTAACACAAGGTATTCATTTTTCTGTCTTTATTGGTGTAATAAAAGTCACGGACAAAGCAGACGCCCCACCTGATGGGAAGTGCAAAACCATCGCCTATAAACATAGCAACACTTCGCAGGGCATGCAAGGAACGCGACACGCTACTTGCCATCCTGTGTCCATTAACCTGAGGGCTCTGAGGCGAAGGTGTTAAGTTGCAAGTAACAGTGACACAAAAAATACAAATCAAATCCATATATATTTCATACATTAGTATTTGATTTCATTAGTCAACATTATAAAAAGCTTCTTAAAATAAATGTAGAATGACCCATAAGGTAGTTTTTAGTAGGTATGTTGATCGGTTCCTAGGTTATGAAGCACTGTTTGTCAAGAAATAATAATTTTCGTTTAAAATCTTCACAAAATTCATATTATCATATTATTCGATGTGTAGTCCATCGTATCATATTTATAATCATATAAGACAAATCTAAATTAATACATACATTTTAATTTCTTTAATTCGTAACCGTCATTGTTAAGACAAAAAATAATTCACCACGTAGGATAATAGCATAAATAATAGTAGATAAGCAGAAATCATGATTAGAAACATGTGTGGCCAGCTTTATTTAACGCATGCTATAAATGTTGAAGTATGAGCGGATAGCCAAATGTCTATTTGCAATGGGATAAAGATTTTGCAGTTAAACTAAATAGCAATTGTGGAACATTAATTATTAGAATTGGCGAGCAACGGCCCTTGGCTAGTTAGTATGTCAGCATCATTATTAACGTCGCACTACAGGACAGGTCTTCTCCCAGATTGAAGAGAGTTTACCCCGTCACGCTGGACAACTGAGGATTGATGGATTACACTCGCCTTTGAGAACATTATGAAGAACTATCACACAAGTAGGTTTCCCCACGATGTTTTCCTTCACTCGGAAAGTGAAACCTAAGTCATTAGGCTATTGCCGCTTCAGTAAGTGTGTATTTGTTATATTTCATTTTGTAAAGGATTAGATTTAAACTGGACCAGCTACATGTGACCTTGGTGTTTGCACGCATATGTAGCACAGCTATAGCTGTGGCGCCAGAATTGGCATATGTTCATTATGCTGCCTTTCTTACCGAAATGGTAAAACACGAAGGGTTGTTTTATTTATTTATTTATTCATTAAGGACTACCAGCAGCTGACACATTTTAGACTTTCTCTAAGTTTCTGTATACATAATTAGTATAAAATAGACGCAATAAAATTTCAAAAAAACGACGGCCGATGCCACAGGCGATGGCACTACGCCACAGAGGACAGCGTCCCTGCTTTCTGAGTCCAAGAGCCGTGGGTTCGATTCCCAAAACTGGACAATGTGAAAACATGCATGTTCATTACACACAGTAATGAACATGCATGTTTTTCAGTGTCTGGATGTTTATCCACCGGTTATAAGTATTTATGTAGGTATATAATTCATAAAATTATTCATCAGTTATTTTAGTAGGTACCCATAACACAAGTTACGCTTAGGACTAGATGGCGATGTGTGTAGTATATTATTTCGTTATGTATTTATAAAAAAACACGTTCTTGTTAAAATCTCGTTCACGTTGATGAGCCCTCACTAATACTTTAGGATGAGTCTACCTAATGCCGTATTGTGTCACTCCATTGACAACGGCGATTATAGTTCGTCATAATATTCTAGAGTAATGTCAGATCGCCATAGATAAGATACTGTAAGAAGAACGGTACGAAACTGTCAGAATAGTTTCACGACCAGGGGGGGTAAAGCTCCTTTGGGTATATCTAATTCGTTTAGTCGATCATGAGTAGTTCGATCATGAGAGCTGTCCTAAACCTAAATTTTCATACTGTCTTTTTTAGCTTGCTCGTATCTTGCGGTATTGCATTCATAGTGCTATATGCCGCACAGTTCTTCGCACTGTGGGATTCGCAGAAAGAAGCAAAACCCACCACGCCTGCAACTACGAAGACAGAGGCCACGACACAGACAACAACCCCGACAACAACGCCGACCAGCACACCTACAACAACGCTGACAACCTCATCGACAACAACGGAAACAGCAACTCCGACATCGACACAAAGCACAACACCCGATCCTTGTCCAGTTTGCGGAAAAGATAATTTGTAAAAATAACTAAATGAACGAAGGTACGAAAATAACTTTAAATAAAAGCTGGGTATCTTGCCTTACGTATATCTATGGCGTCCACCAAAATAATAATGCGTCCGAATGACCTTATTTTCGGGAGCAATGAAAAATTCCTCGCGATGCGCTCGCATACGAAAATAAACTAATAAGTGTGATCCTCGTTGAGCTCGGATTATGTTACGCCACGTCACGCAGAGGTGGGCTGGCGAATTAGCCACTACTGCATAGGTACTGTACAGGTCTCTTCTAGCTTCACGCGATCATAAGCCGCGAGGTCTGCTGTCCTGATGGAGACTCCACCAACAAGGTCGTAGCCAGGAAGCAAGAGGCCTTCGGAACTGAGATAATAAGTACTATAGGTACTTACCTAACTCGAAAAAATGATTTCGACGGAGCGTTAATTACGATAGATCGTATCGCAGCTGGGAAAAACATAAAATAAAATATATAGGTAAATTACAAATTTTAACAAACCCCGAATTTCAATATAAGGTCGGTACATTATTCTACTTGTTAATACCTTTCATTTGATACCCATTTTGAGCGAGCTGTGAAAAAGAGAAATGTATTCCGCCATTTTAAGGTGGTGGCCATCTTGGATTTTAAAATTGTCATAGTGTACAATTTTCTACTAATTAAGCCTTTCATTTGAATCCCATATTGACGGTGTTATGAAAAAATATATAATCCGCCATTTTGTGGCAGCGGTCATCTTGGACCGATTTTCATAAAACATAGGCAACACTCGACTAATTCATCTTTCAAACAAAAGAAACAAAATCAAAATCGGTTCATCCGTGTCGGAGCTACGATGCCACAAACAGACACAAACACAGACATGTCAAACTTCTAAGTTATAGCATCCGAGGCGCTTCGTTTTCGCTTTTTTTTAAATGCGCTTGCTAAAAACCGTTGTAACATACAAAGTAAAAAACAATTTTAGAGGTAATTACCATGAATTATTCTCGTACTGTAAAATCATGCCAATACACGATAAAATTAAATATACCTTATTAATGGAGAACTTTTTCAAGAAAAATATCCAAAAGCAGATTAAACTACCAATAATAACGCGCAGTATGTCAAACGCCCAACTCATTATTCCCCAAAGTAACAATTTGTACGGAAGGCAGACCCTGGATTGTCTAGTGCCGACTTTGCTGAACAGCTTGCCTTATAAACTAAAGCAGGAAATAAACTCTAAAAACATAAAGGAGAAACTTAAAACATTTTTCTTTCAAACTAATAAATGTAATAATAAATAGCTGGAACATCCTGTGTAAAGTTTACTCAAACGATAAAGTGCGATATGTGGAACTGGTTGAAACGCGATCATTATCTTTTATATTTTCTTTTTTGGAACTACCCGTCATGTATCATATTTTGTATGTAGCTTTAAAATACTGTACCTAGGGGAGCGGGGGGCACGTTGTTACAGGGGTAAGAAGTTACACGCATTTTTTACCGGGATTATGAACTCTTTGGTAGACGTAAGTGGACTCATTTGTTGTGGGTATTATTACAATAATATACTTATGAGGGTAGGCCTTAAGGTTATTCAATAAATGATTCAGTCATTTTCCAATAATGGTTTGATTTAGACCTATTACTATAACATGGTGTCAGGTGTGGAAATATACATTAGTGATAGTGATAAAATAGTGAGTTTATGATAATTAATACTCGGAAGGATTGCAAAATATCTTAACCTATGCAATGGCGTATGAAAGTCAAGGAGATGGCGTTTACGCAGCGATTCAACAGCCGGCCCCGTTGCAACAAGATGGCAACTTAGCTACGAATTGGAAAGAATGGAAAAATGCATTTGAATACTTTTTGATTGCCACGGGCAAGGATAAAGCGACTAATAAAGAAAAATATGGTTTGTTTATGCACTGCTTAGGCCAGTACGGGCGGGAAATTCTAGAAGAACTCGATTTCACCGAACATGATAAAGATGATTATAAGAAGATATGTGAAAAGTATAGTGAGTATTGCGATCCTAAGAAAAACGTCAACTACGAGAGACATACGTTTTTTGAAACCTATCAGAATGAAAATAATTTTGAAAAATATTTAGGATTATTGAAAAAAATGAGTAAAAGTTGTGAATTTGGATCTTTGAAAAATAGTCTCGTATTGACGCAGTTGATACGTGGACTAAAAGATGTCCACATGAGGGAGAAACTATTAGCGAGATCGTCAATAACATTGGAGGAGGCCAGTGCCTGGTGTCGAGCGGCCGAGCGAGCGGGCAAGCAGGCGGCGGCGTGCGCCTCGCGCGCCCCTGCGGGTCCGGCCGCGGCGGTCGAGCACGTGCAGCAGCGTGCCCGGCCTCCGGCTGCCGCCCCGGCGCCTGCGGTCGCTGCTCGTGCCGGCTGGCGGGACCGGCGGGGCCCGGCGGAGTCTTCATATCGGCGTGTCAGTGATAGTGCTTGCGGAAAGTGTGGGTTACGGCATAGTGAAAGTATGCGTTGCTGTGCGTATTCGGTGAAGTGTTTTCGGTGCGATAGATGGGGTCACTTTGCCAAATTTTGTCGCGTGCGGGTTGCGCGCGAGGTAGTAGAGGACCCAGAGATGCTGGATGAGTGTCAGGATGAGTACGACGAGAATGGTGAGCTTCTCATGCACAATATTTCGATCGAAGCTTCAAATGAAATGTATGGTTCATGGTGTGAGACTATAGAAGTAAACGGCATCTTTGTACGATTTAAATTAGATAGTGGGGCAGAAGCATCCGTCATGTCCTTAGGCTCATATGAAAAAGCCGGTTTTGATAAGTCTAAGCTAATTAAGTGCAATACCGTATTAAGAGAAATTAGTAAAAATAAGCTACCTGTGATTGGATATTTTAATGGGTTGTTAAATTATAATAAACAGAAATGCTGTGAAAAAATTTACGTTCTAGATAATAATTGTAATAATTTACTGGGCTTAAGGGCATGTGTTACTTTGAAATTAATTGCAAGAGTGCACCAAGTGTCTCTTGAACTTGAGAAATATGAATCGGTATTTGAAGGTATAGGTTGCCTGCCTACTATTTGTAAAATAGTTGTTGATAAAGCGATATTACCCGTTGTGAGCGCCTCGCGAAAAATACCAATGAAATTGCGGCCTCGTTTAAAAGAAGAATTGGACAACATGGTAAAATTAAACATTATTAAAAAAGAAGATGGGCCTACAGATTGGGTGTCGAACATTGTCATTGTCGAAAAACCGGATAAAAAACTTCGCGTTTGTTTAGATCCTCGCAATTTAAATCAGGCCATTAAACGGAGCCATTTTCAGTTGCCCACGTTAGACGAAATGGCGAGCAATCTTTCAGGAGCGAAATATTTTTCGAAATGTGACGCAAAGAATGGGTTTTGGATGATTAAGTTAGAGGAATCTAGTTCTAAGTTGTGTACTTTTTCAACGCCGTATGGAAGATATAGATTTTTACGGATGCCCTTTGGAATTAACTGTGCTCCTGAGATATTTCACAATGAAATGGTTAAAATATTTAAAATGGAAGGTGTGGAAGTGTTCATAGATGACATTTTGATTTGGGGTCGGACGAAAGAAGAGCATGATAGCCGGCTGATAGAAGTAATGAGAAGAGCAGTCGATAGTGGTGTCAAATTCAATAAAAATAAATGTGTCTTTGGGGTTAGTCAGGTAACTTTTTTGGGCCATATATTTAACTCGACGGGTATATCGCCTGATAAAAACAGAATAAGTGCCATCGAAAATATGCAGAAACCGACGGATAAAAAAGGATTAGAGCGATTTCTAGGAGTTACAAATTATTTGTCTAGATTCATACCCCGGTACTCGGAACTTTCGGCACCGTTGCGTGAATTATTGGGTAAAAATATTAATTTTGAGTGGTCAGACTATTATGATAAGGCTTTTAACTTATTAAAATCAAAAATCAGCACGGCTCCAGTATTGAAATATTACAACCCCGAAGAGGCGGTGACAGTGTCCGTGGACGCGAGCGCGCGCGGGCTTGGCGCGTGCCTGCTGCAGGGCGGCCGGCCCGTGGCGTACGCGGCGCGCACGCTCACCGCCACGGAGCAGCGCTGGGCGCAGATCGAGAAGGAATTGCTCGCGGTCGTCTTTGGGTGCACGCGGTTTCATCAATATATTTACGGGCATAACAAAGTTACAGTGGAAAGTGATCATAAACCGCTTGAGTCAATTTTTAAAAAATCTTTAAATGAGGCACCATGAGCTCGACTTCAACGAATGTTGTTAAAATTGCAACATTATTGTATTAAGTTACAGTATAAACCGGGAAAAATGTTATTTATAGCGGACACTTTATCCCGAGCTGCGACAGAGCAGGGGTCCGATGAAGACATTTGTAAAGATGTGATGGTGCACGTGAACACCCTTTATGAGAATGTGGAAGCTAACCCCGAAATGATAAATAAAATACGAGAAGAAACAGGAAAAGATAAAACATTGAGAGCGGTCGGTGAATATTACAAAAATGGTTGGCCGGATAATAAAAGAGAAACAGATATGGCTGTGAGGCAATATTGGGCCGTTCGAAGTGAGCTTCACGTGGTAAAAGGAATTTTGTTCAGAAACAATCGAGTCGTCATGCCGTCAGCACTTCGAAAGGAAATGCTGAAGCGTATTCACGAAGGCCATATGGGTGTGGAAAAATGTCAACGTCGTGCCCGTGACGTCATGTGGTGGCCCGGGATGAGCACTGACATCCAGCACGCGGTGCAGGACTGCGACACGTGTCAGCGGCACCGCGCGGCCAGCCCTCGGGAGCCGCTGGCGCCGCACCCCGTGCCGGCGCTGCCGTGGGAAGTCTTAGCGGCAGACATATTTGAGTTGCAAAATAAATACTATTTACTCGTAGTAGATTATTATTCTAAATTTGTCGAAGTTGTTAATCTTTCCAATTTAACTAGTGCGTCAGTTATAAATGTATTCAGAGATATTTTCAGTAGATTTGGTATTCCAAAAAGGCTCGTGACTGACAATGCTGGCCAATTCTGTTCGGAACAATTTAAATTATTTACTAATAATTGGGGTTTCACACATGTAACGAGTTCTCCGTTGTATCCCCGGTCCAACGGGCTCGCCGAACGGAACGTTCGGACTATAAAAACTATGATGTGTAAGTCATACGAAAGTGGCGAAGACTGGAAACTATCGCTATTAAATTTTCGAAATACACCACTTTCTGGAGAAAAGTGGTCACCGGCGCAGCTTTTAATGAGTCGTCGGTTAAATACTCGTTTGCCCTCTAGAAATACTCAGTTAAAACCTAAAACTGTTAATCCGCAGTTAATGTTAGACAATCGTGCTGAACGAATAAAACAATATAAGTCATACTATGACCGAGGAACTAAAAGTTTAATACCATTATCTCAAAACGATCCGGTTCGAATGAAACAAAATAAAATATGGGTCAAGTCTCGTATTTTGCGTCCAGCACAAGAAAAACGATCGTATTGGGTACAAACTGAAAACGGTGGCGTTTATAGACGTAATAGGCAACATTTGATGAAAATACCAAGTCGAGGAAACGATGCCGATCGAATTAACAATTGCCCTGGCTTGGATTGGGATAGTTTTAACTTCGCGCCAACGGGTAATACCACTCCGGCCACGGAGCCGAACGTGGCGCGTTCACCGCGACCACCGCCGGCCCATCGGGTAACAAGCAGTGGTCGAGTTGTACGATCGCCCATTCGTTTTGCCAGCGAATATAACTATTAGGTATCTATCTTTGAACACGTTTTAATGCTTTATACTATAAATCCAATGTAATAATCTTAGTCTAAGTGTAATAATCTAAAATATTATTTTAAAATAAGTAAGTCTAGCTAGCTTTGTCTTAAAATTAAGCTAAGTTTAGATATGTTAATACAATAATAATAATAATAATTGGTACATATAGATTTTCATAACCTACTATGAGTGCATGACAATATATATATTTTTATAGAAAAAAGGAAGAAGATGTAATAACGATAATAATGTTACTTACCTATTTAAATATTTTGATCATAAGGTGATATATAATTAAATATATTAGACTTATTATAAGGGGGGAGATGTTGTGGGTATTATTACAATAATATACTTATGAGGGTAGGCCTTAAGGTTATTCAATAAATGATTCAGTCATTTTCCAATAATGGTTTGATTTAGACCTATTACTATAACAATTTGTTTCCTTATAACATCGTACGTTGCATAAAAACAATCAGATACCCGCCGAGCGGCAAGCAGCTAGGTTGTGTGAACGTGTCTCGATTTCGATCAAGTAAGTAACAAAATCCTTTACGAAATTTTTGATTCCTGCTGTCTATATTTGTTATTCTCTAAATTTTTTTAACCTCGAACGTTCATAATGTATCTAATTTTAATTTGCAATATCGTTTTATTCTGCTATTGATATCCACTAATGGCGATTTTAATTTTAATTGAAAAACATACCATGGGGCAGGTGGTTACAATTTTTCGGGGTAAGTTGTTACATGTAACAAATTGCCTCAGACCTTGTATTACCTTTCATCTCATTGACTATCATTTAGAAATTACTACGTTGTACTTAAAAATTATAATAAAAGGCGGTAGTATTCTTTAGTATGGCGAAAAATTGAAGCTTTCGTTCCGACGGGCGCATCCTTGCTTTTTAAAACAATGGTTCATCTTTAAATTATTTTTTAAATTTTAAATACTCATTGTTTTTTTTTAAGAATGAGAAACTACAAAAGAAAAACGGAAAGAGGTACAACTAGTAAAGAAGTTTATGAATCTGCTGCGGCAGAAGTACTGCAGAATAAAACGAGCATTCGTAAAGCAAGCGAAATGTTTAATTTGTGTCCGATGTCCTTATCCAGGTATGTCAGAAAAAACAAAAACAACGAATCTTGTTCATTGGGTTACGTTAAACCTAAATTGGTATTCTCACAAGAAGCCGAACATAAATTAGCTTCTTATCTAATCAAAAGTTCAGAAATATATTTTGGTTTACTACCAACTGAAGTCCGAAAACTAGCTTACCAATGTGCAGTAAAACTCGATTTAAAAAATATTCCCTCCAGCTGGATCCAAAATAATATGGCTGGGCCGGACTGGTTTAAAAGTTTTATGCACAGAAATCCTCAACTATCTCTAAGAACACCAGAAGCTACATCTTTGAGTAGAGCAACGTCATTCAACAGAACCAACGTTAAAGACTTTTTTGACAAACTGCAATTCTTATTCCAAAAATATGAATTCACTGTTTCACGCATATGGAACGTTGACGAAACGGGTGTCACAACGGTACAGAAGCCTAAAAAAATAGTTGCTGCTCGTGGTCAAAAACAGGTCGGTGCGATCACATCTGCCGAAAGAGGAGTACTTGTAACGCTTGCATGTGCCATAAATGCTGCTGGAAATTCAGTGCCGCCGATGTTCGTTTTTCCCAGAATAAGATACACTGATCTATTTCTTCGTGCTGGACCATCAGAAGCGATAGGAGCAGGCAATTCTTCAGGATGGATGAAAGAAGTAGAATTTTTAAAATTCTTGGATCATTTTCAAAATTACGATATAGATATTATAATTACTCATAAATGTTATAAGACTGTTTAAACTGTTTGACTGTCTTTTGTTCATAACGTTTTGAAATAATTAAAAATAAATGATTTATCATCGATGATTTTGTTTATTTACCTACTGTAACATCGTGCCCCGAAGCTGTAATAACTAGCCCCAAGTCAGGGGTTAGTTGTTACAATCGACTTATTTGATTAATTGTCCATTGTGAAAAAAATTACGTAAATTTTAATATTTTTCCAATAATATTTTACTAGCTGAATAGACATACTAACGGTAAAAGCAATCAAATGTATCCATTATTTGATAGTTTTTGTGATATTGGTAATTATCTAAAAATTGTAACAACGTGCCCCCCGCTCCCCTACTTATAATTCCGAGCGCTTAATGATGAATACCGGTGTACGGATAAACCCGTCTGGGTTTTTGTTACGCCGTAACAGATATTGTTATGTTAACATAAAAAAAAAATGTATATTTTCATTAAATAAATAAATTAAATAAATAAACTTTCTGAAATTATGTACCTAAGAATAAACACTTAGGCTGGAAGTCATAAATAACCCCCCTGCCTACCTTTGGTCAAAATATATGTATGCAAGAAGTGTTCATATATTAGAGAAACTGTTTTGCTTACTTTATATTTACGTGATTGTATTTAAACACACACGTGATGGAATGCATAAGTCATATTATGTATTTACGAGCTACGAGCTCCCGTCCTCCACCAATCGCTACTACTACAAAAAAAATGTGTTTCTAAACTTGACAACCTGGAAACGTCACTATTTGTCACCCGATTTGAAAAAGGAGGAGGCATTTAGACTTTATGTTTTTTTTTGTATGGTCAAAGTCAAGTCAAATATTTCTTTATTCAAATAGGCACAAAGATGGCACTTTTGATGCGTACATTAAATGTAAAATATGAAATACATTGGAAACCGATTTTCATGGTTATTTTTTGTTTGGTATATCATACCTTAGAGGTTGTCCCATTTTAATTGAATGAGGATCTATTAACGGGATCCTGGAAAAATCATGAAAACTCTTCAAATGTTATAGGCGCACTATAGCGATTTTTTTTAAATTGTTACTTGAGCATTTTCTTATAATAAAGGAGTTTGATGGAATTGGCTAAACAAGTTAAGTATAGCTTTTTTGGCGATTACTATGATAACACCGTGTCCATTAGATTCACGTAGCCTTTTCTGCAGCTGATTACAGCTTTATCCGTTTGTGAAAACCCTACACGATCTGGGATTGTGTGCAATTTGTTTTATAATATGTGATAATGTGGAGAGATCATTCGGAGCAGACAGAAGTGCCCGCCAGTTGCAGTTTCTCCTTCTTCTTCTTCTTCTTCTTCTGTTCCTGGGCCTTTTCCGCACTTGGTTGGTCTGGGACCGTCCGTTGTACGTATGGCCACTGATGCGGCTCCCCGCTGGATCACTCCAGCCAGCCGAGCTCGCTCCAAAAGCTTAGCAGGCCGCCCAGGTCGCCGAGTGCTTCATGGAGTGTTGCTGAGGAGCCAAGGTGTGCTGCGCGTTGTTCTGCTACTCCGTTGCATTGGAGCATTACGTGTATCGGTGTTTCCTCCGCCTCCATGCATGCTCTGCAGAGAGGGCTGTCAGTTATACCTAAAATGGAAAGGTGTTTGTTTAGTGGGCAGTGCCCTGTTATCATACCTACAACTGTCCTTAGTTTAGGTCGATTCAGTTGCAGTAATTTTGTTGTTAGTCGTGGGTTGAGAACTGGTACGGCCTCCTTCGTGTGTTTGCACTCTTTTGTTTTAGACCATAGTACCGAGTGTGATGTTTGCGTCTGGTTGTGGAGCCATGTTTTGTATTCAGTGAAGGGTATGGGTATGATGGGTTCCGGTCCAGCTACCCTTAGTGATGCTGCCTGACGCGCTAATTCGTCGGCTGCGTCGTTTCCTCTGTTTCCGTTGTGACCTCGTATCCATTTTAGGGTTACTTTGTTGGATTTTGATAGGGCTTGCAGGGCCTTGTGACAGTCTAGTATGAGTTTTGATGTTGATGTGTGTTTGGTTAAGGCTTTTAGTACAGCTTGACTGTCACTGTTTATGTTGATGCTGAAGCCTTTTACTTTTCTGTTTAGCATGGCTATGACTGCTGTTGTTATGCCCACGCACTCCGCTTGGAAGACGGAGTTGTTCTTACCAAGCGGCTGGGCAATGTTTATGTTAAGTTCCGGGCAGTATATCCCTGCTCCAGTGCCTGAGTTTGTCTTTGATCCGTCGGTGTAGACCTCTATTACGACGGTGTCAGCTTTGTCTGTTTTTCCTCCTTCAGCGGCTACTTTATAGTGCCTGTCTAGCACATAGTGTTTCCGCGTCTTGTCACATATCCAGTCTAGTTGTGGGCATTTATTAATTTCTTTTGATAGTATCCTTGTATGTCCTATGTTTGTATCCTTCCACAGCCCGTAAGCCCTCAGTCTAAGGGCTGCAAGTGTGGCTTCCTCTTTAATGTGTAGGTGTAGTGGTGGTATGCATAATATAGCTTCCAGCGCAGTGGTTGGTGTTGTGCTCATGCAGCCTGTGATAGCTAGGCACGCTTGACGTTGGAATTTTTGTAGTTCTAGTTGGGTTGTCGCAAGGAGTGTTCTCGGCCACCATATCAGTGAGGCGTAGTTTAGTGAGCTCCTGACGACTGCTAAGTACAACCATTTCATGATGTATGGTTTAAGCCCCCAGGTTTTTCCTGCCATGCGTTTGCATTGGCTGAGGATGATCGTTGATTTTTGGATTTTTGTATCTATATGTGTCTTCCAGTTTAGTTTGGAGTCCATCGTTACTCCGAGGTACTTTACCTCGGTTGATAGTTTTAGGCTTGTTTTAAACAGTGTTGGTGTTTTTGGAAATTGTGGCTTCCTTTTGTTGGTAAATAATACGAGTTCTGTCTTTTTCGGGTTAACCGTAAGTTCATTTTCCCTGCACCACTGCTCTAGCAGTTTCAGTGCGTTTTGCATTATTGAATTCAGGGTGTTTTCTTGCTTTCCACTTATGAGGATAGTGATGTCATCGGCATATCCTATGGTGAGGAAACCGTTTTTGTTCATTTTTGTTATTAGGTCGTCAACTACCAGGTTCCATAAGATGGGGGAAAGGACCCCTCCTTGTGGGCACCCTTTAGCTACAATACCCTTGGTTGTTCCATTAAAGTCCAGTTGGATGACCCTAAATTCTAGTAGGGCTCTAATCCAAGCTCTTAGTGTGTCCGGTACTTTATGTCTCGCAAGAGCTAAGTCTATGCTCTTGAATGTTGTTTTGTCGAAAGCTCCTTCTATGTCTATAAAAGCCCCGAGAGTCGAGAGTTTGTTTTCCAGGTCGTGTTCTATTTTGCTTACAACAGAGTGCAGAGCTGTTTCTGTTGATTTACCCGTGCAGTAAGCGTGTTGATTTTGGTTTATAGGTATGTGCTTCAGTGTTCCGTCCCGGAGGTATCTATCTCCGAGTCTTTCTAGGGTTTTTAGTAGAAAAGATGTTAGGCTAATAGGTCTGAATGATTTGGGTTGTGTGTAGTCGCTTTTACCTGGTTTGGGTAAGAATACTACTTTTACCTCCCTCCATGTTAGCGGTATGTATCTATGTGCTAAGCATGCTCTAAAGATTTCTGCTAGCCATGGTATGAGTTGTTCTTTGCCCCATTGTAGGAGGGCGGGGAAAATGTGATCTGTACCTGCAGATTTGAAAGGGTGAAAGGATTCGATAGCCCAACAGACCCTTTCATATGTCACAATGTTGTTTGCTATTTCCCAGTCTGCTTTTGTTGGTGTCGTGTTGTTTTCTTCCCACACTGGTTTGTCGACAATCTTACAGCCTGGGAAGTGGGTTTCGATAAGTGTCTCACTCACTTCTTTGTCGTTTTTAGTGTAGTACCCGTCTTGTTTCTTTAAAGATCCGATGGTGCGGATATTGTCCCTTGACAGGATTTTCCTTATGCGGTTTGCATTATCGTAGTTTTCTATGCTCGTGCAGAAATGTTGCCAGGATTTGACAGTTTTCTGTTGCACAAGTTTTTTGTATTGAGATTGAGCCTCTTTGAACTTGTCCCAATCTGCGTCTTTCCTGGTGTTTTTTGCTCTGTTGAAAAGGTGCCTTAACCTTTGTCTTTTTCTCTCCAGGTCGGGGCCCCACCAACTGTGTTTTGGTGCATGTTTTGTTTTTTGTATTCTTAGTGGGCATGCTTTTTCGTAGCATGTTGTTATGTGTTTTGTTATTTGTTCTACATTTTGGTCTATTTGCATCGTTCCCTTTATTTTGGGTTTGTTGTTGTACATTGTGTCTCCCTTTATAAGAGTTTTGTATTTCTCTCTGTTTGTTTTTCTGGGATTTCTCCCAGGAGTTTCTTGCGGTTTAATCAGATCCAGTTCAAAGCTTATTCGCCTATGGTCGGAGAGTGTGAGCTCTTCGCACACGTGCCAGTTTTTTATTTGGTCTGATATGTTGTTTGACGCTAGAGTAAGATCAATAATCGTCTGGTATCTACTTGAAACAAAAGTCGGTTCTGAACCTTTGTTAAGAATGTTTAGGTTAGTGGTTAGCAAGTATGAAACTAGTTGCTCACCTCTTTTGTTGTTTGTTTTACTTCCCCATAGGATGTGGTGTGCGTTGCTGTCGACCGAGATAATCAGATCGGTGTCGTCTTCTTCACATTGTTTTATAAGGTCCATCACCTCTTTTGTAGGTATTTCGCCTTCTATGGGTAGGTACAGCGAAGCCAGGACAAGTGGTCTGGCCGCTGCAACTGTCCCTTGTTTTGTTCCGTTCTGTATTCTTACTGCCGTTAGATCTCTGTAACAGTAATGTGTTAGTAGTGTCGCTGTTAAACAGCGAGGTATGTATATACATGTTCTAGGTTGTTCCTGCAGGCTGTTGTAGTACAACTTACCATTACAGCTGCCGAAACCGCATATGTTTTGGGCCCTTACCCACGGCTCTTGGATTAGGGCGATGGTATCGGTCTCAACCTCCAGCTGTCCTCGTAGTGTGGCCGTTGCTAGTTGTTTGTGCTGGAGGTTGGTTTGTATTATCTTTATGTTGTCGTACGTGGTGTATTATAATGGATTGGAGTTGTTAAAGGTCGGCCTCAGGGGCCCATCCTTTTAGCAACTCTTGTATCCTCGCCTCGTTTGCATTCTCGTCATCGTCAGTCTCAGTCTCGGCCACCCCCTCCCATGGTGTCATGTTTGATGGGTGGTTAGTCCCGGTCTCCATTTCTATCGCGTCGATATCCTCGGAGGCGTTTTCAACGGAGGGTCCGGGCGCAGTGGCTTTGAGGTTTGTTGTCGCTGTGTCATTTTTCGTTTCTGGCTCCGGGGTCTTCTTAGGCGGTACGTCGCTGAGTCCTTCGCCGTCGAAGAACCGGATATAGATAGATCCGGTGGAGTAAGAGACTCTCCTTCCCTTGGCCAGGATGTCTTCGACCTGCTCCGTGGGTATTCCTAGGACTAGAAACACTCCCGGAGGGTTGCTGTTTGTTCTTTTATATGTGTACAGGGTCCACGACGAGACCTTGTACCAGGGGTTTTGGAGGGACAGCATTTGTTGGAGTATTGCTATCTCCTCCGTGAAGTCAGGCACGTATAGTGCTGACCTAATCCGCACTGGTATGTCGGCCTGCCTTATGAGCGTGAGCCCTGTGCCCTCCCTTGGCGACTTCAATCGAGGTACGATTACTTGGAGCCAAGAGAGCGCTTTGTCGTCGTAACACCACAGTTTCAGCACTCCTTCGTTGAGAAAAGCTTTCCCTACAAAGGATGGGGCATATGGTGTCGTTCCTGGCGCTGGTTTTCTGAGGCAGATAGCGAGGATCTCTTTTTGGATTTGACCCTGGACGCTATTTGCCTCTGGTTGGGTCATGTCGCTTCTGGGCACTAGGGTGACGGCCACACTTAGGTGTGGTTGGGTCACTCTCGCGTAAGAGTCCCTTGTGCGCGTTTGTCTGTCTGTCCGTGGTCTTTTGTATTCTCCCCGGGGCGAGATGGTGTCGTCAAGCCTATCCCTTTTCAGGGACTGGCTTGTCGACATTCCGGGGTTCCCGCTCATGTCACTGGTCTCACCACTGCTCCGCCCTCTCCAGTACGCATTCGACCGGTGGGCGACAGGGTGTGGCCGGCGTTGAGCAGGAGTGTTGGTCGATGTTTGTTTTTGGGGCAAGTCACGATTGGATTCCGGTCGGGACACGCCCGCAGATGCGTCCGTGCCCTGTCCAGAGACGACAGTCGCCGCGGGTGGTTGACGGCCTTGATGTGGCTGTCTCCCTTCCCCACTTTGTCCGTACAAGCCTCTAGTCTGGTGGTGGACTTCCGCGTGCGTGTTCCTACCGGGTTCCATCGTCTGCTCGCCAGTCTGCGTGGTTTGGGTTTGGGGTGTGTCAGTCCGTCTGTCTGTTTTCTTTTTCTTAGGCCTCTTTCGCTTTTGTCTGCGGACTACCTCTGTCCAAACGCTCTCGGGAGCAGGTGGATGAGGTATCGCAGCAGCAAGAGAGGCCATATTGATTTCTTTGGAAGCGGTCGGTTGGGTGGGCGCGGGTATCGGGGTCCGGTTGACATGGCTGGGGGTCTGTCTTGTGTCGTGTGGGGTCGTTGTCCGTAATGGGAAAGCGTTCGGTCGTTGGATGTTGTGCATAGCACAGGGCGGGTCTGTGCCCCCCCCAGAATACGAGGGGCAGCCTGCAGCCCGAGTTCCGTCCGCGACAGGAGCTCGAGTTGCAGAGAGGGATTCTCCGGTCCCATCTCTGGGTCCGGTACCCTCCTGGGGTAGTGTATCTTTTGGATCCGCTTCCATGGTTTTTTACGATTTTTTTGTGTTGTTTGTGAGGTGTTTGTGTGTGACTGTGTTGAGTGAGTGTTTGCTTGTGATGGGGATAGAGTGGTACAAGGAATAAGGTTTTAGGTGTTTGGGAAATAAAGTGGATCATGGGAGCAAGGTTTGGATCCTGTCCAGTGTTGGGAGTGATCACTGGGCAGGGATTTTTGAGCGTTGAGGTTTACTCCTCCTACAGGCGAGGCCCGTAGCTTGGCTGCTCGTTTAGCACCACCCAGGGGACACGTGTAGGGTGGGCCTCAGGATGAGGTGGTGGCTCCTACGGACGCGAGCTGCCGATCGTCCCCCCAATATTTCTTTATTCAAATAGGCACAAAGATGGCACTTTTGATGCGTACATTAAATGTAAAATATGAAATACATTGGAAACCGATTTTCATGGTTATTTTTTGTTTGGTATATCATACCTTAGAGGTTGTCCCATTTTAATTGAATGAGGATCTATTAACGGGATCCTGGAAAAATCATGAAAACTCTTCAAATGTTATAGGCGCACTATAGCGATTTTTTTTAAATTGTTACTTGAGCATTTTCTTATAATAAAGGAGTTTGATGGAATTGGCTAAACAAGTTAAGTATAGCTTTTTTGGCGATTACTATGATAACACCGTGTCCATTAGATTCACGTAGCCTTTTCTGCAGCTGATTACAGCTTTATCCGTTTGTGAAAACCCTACACGATCTGGGATTGTGTGCAATTTGTTTTATAATATGTGATAATGTGGAGAGATCATTCGGAGCAGACAGAAGTGCCCGCCAGTTGCAGTTTCTCCTATAATTGTGTGCATAAACTTTCCACGAGTGCTGCAATTTATTGCATGGTATTAAACATGTGAATAATAACCGATAAACAAAATATGGCTGCCCGAGCCCGCGCCCGCCACGCCGCGGCGCCGCCGTCTATAATTAGCCCGACGGGCGCTGGAGCGAGCCAACAGAACGCACGCTAATGTTACGAAAATTATGTTGGAAGGCGAAAATATGTCCATCTGTCATTACTAATTTAGCCTAGGGGTGCAGGAAGGGCCAAACAATATCGATATCGTAAATATACCTATTTAAAATATTGATATTATGATGTTATCGGCAAGCAATAAAAACAAAATTTTCATGTCAGGAGCGACGGTGTTTTAGAAATAAATTGTAATGGAACATTTTCGATACTTAATTTTAATATTGATATATTAAAAAACTAATTTTGCAATACTAATATTATAAATGCGTCAGTGTGTTTGTTTGCGTCCTTCACGACGCGCCGTAACTAAACAATCGATGGACTTGATATTTGGCTAATAGTTAGTTGAAAAGACTGAGAGTATGCTGATGATGTATGCTGCTTTTTATCCCAGGAAATCAAACGGTTGCCACCGGATTTCTATAAAAGCGTAATAAACGCGGACGAAGAACGCGGGCATCAATATTGCAATATATCGACCAAAAATTGGTTGTCTGTGAAATCGGCTTACTGAAGATAGTTGAACGTGACAACGTCATAAGAAAATACTGATGGAATGGTTGCATTTTTCAAAAGAAAATTTTAATTTTAGTTGTTTGATTGATATTATCGTTGCTATAAACAATTAACACCACATTCACTTTTCACTGCACTTCATCCTTGCCGAAAACATGTAAATGTATTATTGTATAGAAGCTGTCCACGCGGACGCATCGCTCACTCAAGTAGGAGAGAGACAGATGTCGAACGCGGAGGCCGACTGTGCCTCTTTGTCGCTCGTTCCGCGCTCTCGCTTGCACTTCAAGCCTTGAATGGAACGCCGAGCGAGGTAACGCCGCATACGTCATGTTTTTACGTGCGTGCAGCTCCATCGAATTATAAGACTTTGTCACGCCAAGAAACCACACAAATAATATGACTTCAGGCGCGTACATGGAGCGGAAGTTTGTCAGTCGTTGCACACAAAAATTATAAGACACTTTATATCACTTTAATTTGTAAATGCATGTGATTTAACCTAAATGTGTCTTATTCCCTGTTTTGTATAAAAAATTGACACAAATCGTAACTGTTTTTTAAAGATATAAATAATAAAACAACTGTAACGGGTCATTTTTATGTTCATTTGGCCGCAAAAGGAATGAATTCAAATACTTTGGGGTAGGATAGGGTAAACATACTCCGAAATTCAGCACTGCTCTCTTGGGAGAGGGGCTGAAAGTTTTTGACGATTTTACACCATAAAACCGTCAATTGAAAGCCAGAAAAGAAGAAAGAATTACTTTTGCACTAGAAAAATATTGGATTTTTTCTTGGTTACCCTTTTAAGTACAAGTCAACTGATAATACGTTATCGACTCTTCCTTTAACGACTACTATCCTTTGTAAGTCATAGGAATGTAGGTCATTGGACCTGAGACTGACGAATGCTGTTATACTCTTTTAAACTCCCAAAGTCAAAAGTTTCAAAGATCAGTGTTATTACCTAGCGTAGAAACTATCTGAGGAGATGCTAAACAGGGATATGGAACGGTTATATTTGAAAGGTTTGTTTGTATTAACAATACACAGTTTATTAGAAAAATTGAAGAGAGAAGATCGATGTAAGTAAAGCTTTTGTACTATTAGAGTTTCCGTTATCACGTGAAACGATAAATGGAATAAAAAATTCTAAATTGATAATATTAAGATTATTACAAAAAAATCAAGAAGACGCTCTCTTCTTGATCATTGCCGGTGCAATGTAGAAACGAAATTGGGTCGAAAATCGGTGATGTTTAAGAAAGGCTTGCGTGAATTCAGGACGCGGACATATGATATTTTTTATCCCAGAAAAGCAGCCGGAGAAGATTCCCGCGATATTTCAGTTAATTGAAGTTGTTACGTATGTACCGACTCTACAGAAAAACCGATTTAGACAAAACTTTTCAAACCTTAATAGCATGATTCCTTGAAACGCATAGGAAATTTTTGGCTGTACCTAAAATCAACAATACTCGCGAGGTTTGGCGAACCGAGACGCGGACAGCAACTAGATCCGAATAAAGAATCTCTTCTGCGAAAGTGACTAATAATTTATAACATTTATAACTATCAAGAGATTTGTGAAAAACATGTTATTCTTGATACTTAGATTTAGTTTCGCTGTACCACCTTAGCGAACAACGGAAATTGGCTTGGGAGCATGCCAAGTGTGCGGGGCACCATTCCAACTGTGAGCATGTAAAGATTCTTATCCGCGACAAAATCGGCTCCAGCAGCTGTGCCGAAAAATACGTGTAGGTACATTACATTCCAGCTTTGTCGCTGATCTAGCACGCGCTGGGAGGTCGGTATGGGAGACCCGGGGTTGATTCCTATTGGTTGGTAGCCGGTAATAGCATAGTGGGTAAGGCATCGAGTTTCCTTTCATAGAGACCGTGCTCGAGCCCCGGCTCGCACCACTGCCTTTTCGGAGCTATGTGCGTTTTAAATTTAAGCAATTTAAATATCACTAGCTATAATCGGTGAAGGAAAACATCGTGAGGAAACCTGCATGTCTAAGAGTTCTCCATAATGTTCTCAATGGCATGCGAAGTCTACCATACCGCACTTGGCCAGCTTGGTAGACTACGGCCTCCAACTTTCTCACTCTGAGAGGAAGACCTGGTGGGGTTAATTCCATTGGTTTAACCAATTAGCGGCTCTTTACAGGCACAGGTCTCCCAATGAGAAGAGTTTAAACCGTCCACCACGCTTGTTAGCTGTGGATTGGACGACGTCTTTGAGAACATAGAGATCTCTCAGTTATATCTGTTTCCTCACGATTTTTTATTTATTTCACTACAAGTTAGCCATTGACTGCAATCTCTCCTGCAGCCATCACTTTCGGGGCGAACGAGTTTGATCCTCTTTAATTTGTCGATGTTACTTGCATTTAATTAAGCAATTTAAGGGCTTACTTGCAGTTGAATAAAAAATATAAAATTACCATTACAAGAATATGTATAGGCAATAACAATAGTTGGTTGTACACAAAAAAGCTAAGAAAAGTGAAAATAATACTAGTTATAATTATTTGCCTAGATAAGTAGGTATGTATTTCAATTATTTCTGTGAACCACACGCTCGCCATAGAAGTAGGTCAAAAACATATATCAATCTCCTTTTATATTTTACGCGAATAACGTCCACTAAACCTACTTGTACTACAGTTTTAAAAAAAGGAAGTAGTAATGTCCTCAATTTAGTTTTTTTTTTATTTTTTATTTTACTTCTTCAGAACTCCGTCATCTATCAACCGATTCAAATTATACTTAACTAAGTTAATGGCCCACCCACTCAAAGCACAAATAAAAAGCTAGGAAAAAAACAAGCCAACCAAGAAACAAATATACCTTCTATAATATGGCATGTTAAAACATACAAGTAACAAATAAACATAAAACATGTTAAGTATATAATGTGTAAAAGTTCAAGGGAGCTACTGCCGGTAAATTGTACTTATTACAATTTGGCAGACTGGGTTTGAGTGTAGGATCTTTATGTATTTATTTATTAGGTTCACCAACTGATTATACACTGAAACTAGCTTAGGAACTACAAAATTGAGATACAGAAAGTTATGGTGTAAACCCAATTACTGGCAAAACGGAATCGGAAAAGAACACAAGTGCGTGTTCGCAAGTTTACCATGATATTATTATTGTTGTAACGAAGGAATGAAATTGAAAACAGAAACAATAAACATAACTTAAATTAAAGCAAAACAGAAATGTACGAGGCAATTATCAACTAGCTGTACTAATATATTGTAGGTACAAACCTGGATAAAAATGAAATAAAATATATAAAAAAAAACTAAGTTTATACTTTGCTACCGTTCGCCATTATATATATATATAAATGTATTAGGACAATAAACCACATCGCCAGCTGGCACCAAAGTAAGCGTAGATATTGTTATGGGTACTAAGATGACGGATGATTTTTTTATTAATAATATCTATTATATTATGTATTACTTTATTTGTGTAATCTTATTCAAGTATTAGTATCTATGTATTTTTTTTAATATGCACAACCTGCAGTATGTTATCCTTTTGTTTTCCTTATCCTAAGGTTGCCTGGAAGAGATCGCTACAATGCGATAAGGCCGCCTTTTGTATACTTCTTCTGTCTGTGTTTTTTTTATTCTTCTGTATTTTTATTTGTGTGCAAATAAAGAGTATAAATAAAAATAAATAAATAAATACAATTCTTCGCCTATTTATAGACGCATGCCCCTCTTAAACTAGGAATCGCCTTAATCGGATGCAAAGTGATTTAGGTGATTCCTAGAGGGAAAAAAATGTTTCATGACCTCTTATGTTATCTCTAAAGATGTTTGGCACCATCTGAAGTTACGACACCGATTCAGCGAATCGTAATGTCTAGGGGACTCATAAACTGACACTTTGGCAAAAGAAAAAATATAAATTCGTATGTAAAAAATTACCTTAAATCCATACGAAAAATGACAAATATGATAATACAAACACAAAATACAGCACCTTGTGACAAGAACCATAGACAACTTAGTTTATATAAGTTGCGTAGTGAAAATAGATTGGTGCTAGGAAGCATTGGCTTTGATTGGGCGTTACTTACTTAGGGATGGGCTAGTCCGTCGATACTAAAAACGGGCATAAGTGCCTTAAGCCAGTGAGCTCCCAGTTGTTTTTCTCATCACCATGATTTTGGCATTAGAATAGTTGATAGGCAGACTTAAATCTTTGCTAATCTGTTGCTATATTTCCGGTATGGTAAACATCGTTGTATCATACCGGAGGTTGTTTATTTCTAAACTCCACCCACCGATGCGTAAATAAAATACTACAACCTAAATTCAAATTGAAATTTCCGTTATTTCAAGTAGGCCTAAAAATAGCCAAGCTTATACGAAGGCATACCACGGGATCTTCAGATTGCGCCGAAGGGTTCAACCGCCATATTTGCAGCCGTAAATGTCGCACGCGCATCGGCTTATTAATTAGCCATACAAAGAAGTGTCGCTTAGACAGTGTTTGAACGTCTCTCAAGACGTACAGGCCAATGTGTATCTAATAAAAGTACTTTTGAAACGCCTCTACTATCGGTTCGGAAGTCAGATTCTACCGAGAAGAAACTCAGCAGTTGCTCTTTTCCAATAGCCGGAGGCATCCAAGCAACCTTGTCGTTAAAAAATAGCCTCTTTGCTAGTTGGGCTAAAATTCCCAAAATAGAGATTGCGGAATCGAAGAAGAACGCAAAAGTGATGTATATCACCAGTGTTATAATGGACAAATTCTGGGTTAGGACACTGGGTTAGAACAAGGACTAAATATCCTTTAATTACCAAGACATTGCTTAATCCACACAATTGACGGACGACACTTAAATCATAATTTGCGCATCTCTTGGCTGCATCACTCTCCGTGGTTGTTTTGATTTGGATTTTTACAAACGCCATCTAGTTAATACAGTAAGAACTAGTTCATAGCCAAACTCTATGAAACGAGTATAATGTAGTTCATAATTTGGATACAAACCATAGTACTATTGTACACACCCAAAAGATGGCGCTGCTTCTGTTGTTAAACTGTTTGAGAATGTTCGATAAGTTTTCAAAACTAAACGACTTTAAATATTTAAGGTGGCGTGGAATATTGTTATTATTTTTATTTAATAATTATAAAATATGTTTTATAAAACAACTAAGTATATCATCGTTATTACAGATCGTCGAACTGTGCTGTTCCTCGGAGCCGGCTGGTCGACGCGACGTGAATCGTTCTGGCTATTCATAGCACGGGGGACGGACGGGTTGTGGAGAGGTGTTGAGAATAGAGTTGGGAGACTTTTCATCTCATCGATACTTTGTGACTGTTTATCGATACGCGGGAAATTTTTAGTGAGGTCATCTTCAGCGTTATCACCCACCACAGAGCACGGGTCTTCTCTCAGAATGTGGAGGCCTTACGCCACCACGCTGGCCAAGTGCGGATTGGAAGACTTCACAAACCTTTGTAAACGTTATGCAGAACTCTCAGGCATGCAGGTTTAACCTCGATGTTTTCCTCCACAGTTCAAGGAAGTGATACTTTAAAATCTTTTAAGTGCGGTCAATATCAAAACCAGCAGGACTATTCTGTGTCTCAGGTGACACCAAATTAAGCTGGTTACCGTGGAAAGCTGCCATCTAATAGCGTCCGAACTACATGTATATTATGTATATAGCGAAGTCAACTATATTATACATTATCTATAATATAGTTGACTTCGGCCTGCCGAGAAGATTCCACAACATTTCCATAATTTTGACCCATGTTGTTTGGTTTCTAACAAGGTATTGTAGGTACATTATAAGCGAATTGTCCAAAGCCGAAGCAATGAAACTTTCATGAAATCAATTCGTAGTTGTCTTCTTGTGATTAAGAAACACTTAAATCAACCAAGGAATTTCTGAAAAATTGGCGGTCGTAGCAGTTGATCATTTTGTCGTGATAATTAACACGGTTCATATCTGTTTAGCGGGAGTGTATTGATTATGATTAAATATTCTGTGGAACGATAAAGCAAAACCTTTACTTGAATGTTTAGTGCAGTGCAGGTGACCGAGCGGATGTGTGAGTAGCGTTGCGCCGACGGGAATGTTTCCAATCGATAGCGGCGCGGCGCGGGCCTAGCGCGGGCTCGCGCGCCCGGGCAGTGTTGCGGCGCGCGCGCCGTCGCCGCCATGGGCAATCACCACTCCGCCGCCTCCGCGCACCGCACCCGCAAGAATGTGCACTGGAAGACTGCAGGTGACTATACCGCGGCCGTCGCGTCCAATAAGAGATGCGCACGACACTTTGTTACCACGTACCATGAGCCTGTAGTAATGTAGGGCGCGTTGCGGTTGCAGGTCGGCCGGCGCCGCCGGGCAAGCCGGAGGTCATCCCCGTGGCGCCGGACGAGGAGCCCGACGCTATCACCCTGCGCTGGGCGGCGCCGGCGCACGACGGCGGCGCGCAGCTGCGCGGCTACCAGGTGGAGTGCAACCGCCTGGGCTCGCCCGACTGGCTGCGCACGGCGCCGCCCGTGGTGCTGCGCCCCGAGCTGCTGCTGACGGGCCTAGCGCCGCCGCACCGCTACCAGTTCCGAGTGGCCGCGCTCACCGCCGCCGGCCGCTCCGACTACAGCGAGCTGTCCGACGTGCTGGCGCCGGGCCGCGCGCCCGCGCACGCGCCCGCCTTCACGCGCCGCTTGACCGATGTCACGGCGCTGGAGAACGACGAGACCGAGTTCCGCGTGGAGTTCAGCGGCGTGCCATCGCCCGCTGTGGCCTGGTTCAAGGACGACTGCGAGATCTTCAGCAGCCGTCGCACCGCCATTACCACCTCGGACACGACCAGCGTGCTGCTGTTCCACCAGACGCTGGCCAGCGACGAGGGCGAGATCAAGTGCACGGCCACCAACCGCGCCGGGCACGCCGCGTCGCGCGCGCGCCTGCGCCTGCTGGCGGCGCCGCGCCTTCGCCTGCCGCGCCGCTACGAGCACGGGCTGCTGTACGAGGTGGACGAGACCGTGGTGCTCAAGGTCACGGTGGTGGGCCGGCCGCCGCCCGCCGTGGAGTGGCGCCACGACGGACGCGAGCTGGAGCGCTCGGCGCGCGTGCAGCTGGCGGGAGCGCCCGGATTGTCGGTGCTGCGAATCGCTGCGGCGCGGCGCGGTGACCGCGGCGAGTATCAGGTCAGCGCACGCAACAGCGTCGGCGAGGACTCGGCCGCCTTCCTGCTCACGGTTACGGCACCTCCCGAGCCGCCGCGCCGCGTGGCCGTGGCGAGGCAGGTGGACAAGTCGGTCACGCTGGCCTGGGAGGCGCCGGAGGACGACGGCGGCTGCCGCGTCGGCAACTACGTCGTGGAGTACTACCGCAGCGGCTGGAACGTGTGGCTGAAGGCCACCACGAGCCGCCAGACGAGCGTCACACTGTTCGACCTCATCGAGGGCAGCGAGTATCGGTTCCGCGTGAAGGCCGAGAGCCCGTACGGCATGAGCGCGCCCAGCGCGGAGTCGGCACCCGTGCGCATCCCGGGCGCGCCGGTGGACATGGACTTCCTGGCGGTGGAGTCGCGCATCCTCAGCGAGGCGCTGACGCGGCGCGAGGGCGAGGCGCCGGCCGTGTCGCCCGCGCCGCGCCGCAAGCGCGCGCCCGCCGCACGAGCCGCACCCTCGCCAGTGCCGCTGCGCAAGCAGAAGCGCGGCTCCGGCAGCAACGAGTTCATGCTGGTGCTGTACCCGGACGCCGCCCAGACGGAGGACAAAGCCGGTGAGTGCAAGCAGTGCATTCTGCTTATTAACATTATTACATTAGTTATTTCTGCTTAGCTTTATATTCTTACCAATAGATTTGTTTAATACTAGAGTATAATGAAAAATTAAGATCTATAGCTGATATCCTCGAAATATTTTGAAGTTTTGAAGGCGAAATCTGAACTAATGGCAATGCGAATGTTTATGCAGAGCAAGTCTCATTGTTGTTTGCTTGTGTTCTTTCAAATCGAGGGATTTTCAATAGGGTTCCTGATTACCGTACCTAGCGTATACGTCTCACCAGTGCTCTGCAATTTCTATTTTAATTACCCACTAACACAGGCAGCGCCTGTTAAAATGCCAGCTTCTATCTTCAATGAATTCATCATCGTCATTACCAACCTATTACCGGCCCACTAAGCAAGGTTTGGGCAGCATTCCACCACGCTGGCCAAGTACCGACTTCACACGTCGTAAAACATTATGAACTCTCAGGCGAGCAGACTAACGATTGTTTCTTTCACCGTTTAATCAAGTGATATTTCATTATTTAAAATAGAAACGCACATAACTCCGAAAGTTAAACGTGCGTGCCGGGGATCGAAAAAGCATGGCCACCAGCCCACGAGGCGATCACCGCTAATACAATAATTTTATGGGCATTTATTTAGGTCTTATCTTAGATCTCAATATGTAAGGCAGAATATCTTGCATATATTTTTTTAAGGTTTGTTTGTTTTTTTTTTTATGATAATACATTTTAGTACTCAACTAACTAAATAAATAAATATTCTACAACAATACACATATCGCCATCTAGCCCCAAAGTAAGCATATATTGTATGGATACTAAGATAACTGATGAATGTTTTTATGTATAATAAATACTTATAATATTTGGATAAACGCGGTCGTTTATCCAAATATTATAAGTATTTATTCACTGAAAAACATTATGTTCACCACACAAACATTTACCATTTGTGGGAATCGAACCCGCAGCGTTGGACTCAGGACGCGAAGCCAATCGGCCGCCAAAACTAAATAATGCTAGCCTACTTTTATATACTCTCGTTTACAATAACTGCTGCAACCGTAAAAAATAGCAAATGCTTTGATCTAAATTGTAATAAATATGATTTTTAATGATACATTGTGTTTGCAATGACATAAACAATAGCCGACTTCAAACATTGAATTATGAACATATTTTATTTATCTATACACTTTATTTGTAAACCACAAATAGTAAAAAAAAAAAAAACAATGGACAACAAAAATAAACTTCAAAAGTAGGATACAAAGGGCGGCCTTATCGCTTAGTAGCGATCTCTTCCAGGCAACCTTAGGATTAGGAAAACCAAGGGAAACCGATTGGTGGGGTGTATTATTATTATATACATACTTACGAACAATTACACACTAATACTTATCAAGATTACACACATAAAAGATTAATAATAATAAATATAAAAAAATAATAAACTGATATATACTAAAACATACTTAAATATGAGTAAGAGTTAATCACTGTCGTCTTTATTGTTCAAGATAATGGGCTTTAAAAGCATTTTTGAATATGTCTAGTGACCTTGACTGTCGTATGCTTATTGGGAGTGCATTCCACAGTTCAGTAGCTTGAACAATGAATGAATGCTTATAAAACTTAAAGTCAAAGTCAAAGTCAAAAATATCTTTATTCAAGTAGGCCCACAGGTGGCACTTTTGATGCGTACATAAGAATTACACGGTAGTGAGATGATGGCGATAACCACATTCGTAAACTTAAAACTAAAGCTACGAGGGTTCCAAACGCGTCCCGGTCTAAGAAGAAGCCCACAACAAACTTAGCCGGGTGTTTTTTTTTTTTATGAAACGGCATGCTCAAAGTCAGCGTACGACAAGAACGTATATCTGACTGCACTCCAAGAAAATTAAATTTCTCCTTTAGGTAAGAGGGAGTTTTAGGGTTAAATAACACACAGTACAGAAGCGACAGAACATGCAGATCCCGGCGACGACGAATAGGGAGCCACTTAAACTTTATTCTAAATTCAGATACATGATCATATTTGCGTAAGCCAAATATGAACCGAATAGCGAGATTTTGAAGACGCTCAAGTTTGTTCAGTTGGTCCTCGGTCAGGTTAAGATAGCTTGCGTCCGCATAATCAAGAATAGAGAGAATAAGAGAATGTGTCAACATAACTTTGGTCGGAATTGGAAGAACAGAACGCAGGCGACGCAATGACCTAATAGTCGCAAACAACCTCCTACTCAATACGTTGACATGCACAGACCATGATAGTTGTTTATCAAGATGTAAGCCTAGATCTTTAACAGTGTCACAGTAGGGAATAGTGACACCGTTGTATACAACAGGAGGGAGATTCTGCCAATCAACTCTAACACCCAATCCCGGGCTGCCAATAATGATAGCCTGAGATTTTACAGGGTTAACCTTAAGTCCATACTGCCTGCTCCACACAGAAATGTTAGATAAATCACTATTAACTGCAGAAACAGTAGGACCAAGATTTCCAAGGGTAGAGTGACGATATATTTGAATATCATCTGCATACATGTGATAGAGAGAAGAAATACGATGAGTAATTGAGTTAATGAAAATAGCAAAGAGTAGGGGAGACAACACGCCATCCTGAGGTACCCCAGCCGCAACATCACACCAGGACGATGAGGACTCTTCAATCCGAATGCGCTGTTGACGACCATTGAGGTAACTCCGAAACCATTCTAACACCGATGGAGATATGTTAATCTTGCGCAGGAGACTCAACAGGATGTCATAATCTACTGTATTAAAAGCATTACTAACGTCAAGTAAAGTCAGTACTGTGAGTTCCTTGTTATCCATCGCCCTTCGAATATCATCGGTAACTTTTACTAGTGCTATAACCGTACTATGACCAGGGCGAAAGCCAGACTGCAAAGGACTAAGAATACAGTTTTTATTAAGGAAAAGACTAAGTTGCTGGTATACTAGTTTCTCAAGGACTTTTGAAATAAACGGCAAAATTGAAATCGGACGAAAATCGGAGAAAGATGCAGGGTTGGCCTTTTTAGGAAGAGGGATAATTTGAGCCTTTTTCCAGGCTTCGGGAAATTTGCTAGTCATGATAGAATGATTTAGAATATGGGTTAAGACAGGGGAAACAATATCAAGAATAGGAATGATCATATTACGGCTAATGCAGTCAGTACCAACAGCATTCGAGGTGATGGACAGTATGCTCTTCTTAACATCACATTCAGTTAAAGTCTTGAAGGTAAAGGGCAAAAAGTCTGGAGTTCCGTACGAAGAGAGAATACTAAGGGTACGATCTTTATCGATGCTATCCATTGTATCGGAAGTAGAGAAATGTTTATTGAGGAGCTCGATATCAATGTTACATAACATACGTACATAGTCCTACCTCAGCCATTATTGCATGCAGTGCATTGTGTCTAGAAACAGTGAAAACGCCCCGCGCCCGTCTCACTTTACACCTGCGTAATGTTGCTAGCTCACTTTTGCCCATTTTCACATTTTATGGTGAACGCTTAAAACATTAGAGGGAAAATAATTACTGCCATCTGCTAAATGGTATGAAGTGTATGACCGTTTATTCGTGAAACCATTCTAAAGTGGAGTTTTCAATATTAGTCGTGTACACGCTTTCTGTATGTTCTAAGTTCTGTGTAAATAACATATAATGACTGGACTGATTTGCATTTTTGTTTATTTGCCTCAATACAGGAGCCGACCTTGGATCTATAGCTATATTCTTTCACGCAGTTGATTGCCTGGAAGGGATAGCTAGGTAGCGATATAAGGACGCCAAATTTCACCCTCTGTTTAAGTTGATCTATATTTTCTTTTTTTCTGTAAAAAAATATACCTATGTAGTCAGTTAAAAATAAATCATGAAACCCCAAAGGAGCATCTGAAAAAACATGCCTTTTTTATGGAAATTGCCACTTTGCAAACCTTTCAATAGACGGCGTTCTTGAGGTTAGACTAACTTCACCATCCATGTTTCCAAGTGCTTATCTTAAATCATGCTAAAACTAATATTTCTTTGGAAAAAAACATTTTCATAACAGGATTCTAGTAAGTTTGATAAATTTTCAATTTTCCTGTATGTCTGTGCCAACGTAATGCTGATCGTTGTTCTTAGAATTGAACACAATTAATTATTGGCAAGCCGATCAAATTCCTTCACACTCAAGTCACAATCATTATAAGGCTGGAAACGTACTTAATCGTAAAACGCCAAACTACTCGTGTTCTAGCAGCGGGTTGGGTCTAATGTCCAACACGAAAGCCTAGCTATTAGATCAATAAATAGGCTTATGAATAACACAACTAGCTCTACTCGCGGTTTTTCCCGGATTATTTCATTTAATACTTCGTTGCTTCAGCAAATGTTTTTCCATGGGAATTTTATGTTTTTCTCTGAGCCAAATTCCGTCAAGAACTAGCCGTTGAAAGTGCATTGGTAACAAACAAACATACACTTTCAACTTGAAGAGGTTTTGATGAATAATTAATTTTTATTTTATATCGTCTAGCCGTAAGGAATGCATATTATTCACTATATATTACTTATACTATATTTATTATGCCCACTATTAGCGACGTGTCTAGTTATAAGTGTGTCGGGGCCTTTAAAATCACTGTCACTCTGAAAACAATCCACTACGTGGAAGATAATCTATTTTTAAAATCGTTAATAAGAATATTATCATTGAGTTTATTATGAGTTAGGTCTTTGATTCATTTTTTATTATGTAACATTTAGTATTGGCTGGCAATTAAATCCCTACGGAAAATCATTCCTATCGAAAATAATCAATCTCTTATTGTATTTCAGTAATTTTTGTTATACCTTTAGTTGAACCTCATAAACATATAAATGTGTGAATTTCATATTAGTGGACGATCTAGAGCTACTCCAATGCGGGCCTCGCGGTCTTTGAACATGAAAAGTCGTGGTACTTGTTTCTATCACTGACATGTGATGTTACTCTTAACACAGGATCTACGCTTTAAAGTGCTCTCCGGAGCACGCGAATCCATCGCCGTGATTCGGAGTTTATACCTAGTGGCAGAGAATACTGAGAATTTATTGGCATAAGAATTAATTCCTAAGTACTTCATTCTACCATAAAGGGTTGTTTGGAGAAGATCGCTTAAAGTGATAAGACCGCCTTTGCGCATTATATATATATTAATTTGTGCAATAAAGACTATCCGGGTAATAATAATCTCCGTCATTTCCATTCCCTTTTTTTGTAATCTCTTCGAATACTATGTTCGAATCGATGTAGTTAAATTTGGTTATGTCATTTTAACAGCCTTGGATGTGTTATCATGTACCTACTGTTGACATTTTGTTTTTAACGTTTGCAAGTGATCTTAAAAAAGCAAATAATGCCAATGCGAGATTAAAATAATATATTAGTATTATAAAATTTGTTCATTTACTGGTTTGCTCAATTGCGAAGTGTAAAGCATTTATTTAAATAAAACGGAAGTTTGCCCGTGCTGTTTTGAAGTTAGACTAAGATATAATTCCACTACATAAACTATTTGATAGATGTCAAACGTTAAAAAGTCTAAGAGTAATGTCTAAAATATTTCTTTCGTTTCCAGAAAAAAGAAAGTCCTTCCAATTGGATTTAGAAGACGCGCTGTCGCCACCACCTATATCGCTGTCGGCACCAGAACTCAGCTCCCGGTGCGTTCTGCCCTTCAAAGCCCTTCGAAACGCCGTCTCCTCCACAGAACTACTCCATGAACGAGCAATGGCCAGATTCTACAAAGCTGTTGCCCTGAAAGAAGGGCAAGAAGAACAAAAACAAAAAAACGAGAAAACTCCTCAAAGCGAACCCAACCACATTCCGTATAACAGCGTCGAACAGAACCACACATTCGACCAAAGATCACAAAATATTTCAGAAGAAACTAATACTACGATTATAACAAAATCACCGACGCCAGAAATCCTTATCAAATCGGACTCTATCGAAGAAAAAAAAGAAAATACTGTCACACCTCGACAAAACTCTGACAATTCTGATAAGCATAACATGTCGTTTGATGAGGATTATACCGCGAGCACTGTTTCCACCGATGGTGACTACACGGACGAGGATGAAGGAGACAGTCTCACCGAGGAAGTTGGACGGGAAAGTCAGTTAGCAGAGGAAGAGGAAACTTACCATCCAAGAAACAAAACGGCTCTCCCGCAGCCAATGAACGAAACCATTGACGAAGAGGAAGAAGAGGAACAAGAGAGAGAACCCATAAAACCTTTACCTTTACTCGACCCTAATTTCATACCAAAACCGATTTTAAAGAAACCAATCCCTCCGATTCCAGTGCCAACAGTACCTGTACGTACGATTCAAAACGACAAAAAAATCGATTTAAACAAGAAACAAGAGAAACTCGAAGACAAACAGAAAAAAGACGAGAAAATGACTTTATTTAAGAAAATCACTAAACAAAAACCTTTCAGCTTTCCAAAAATACTCAATAAAAAAGACACCGATAAATCGTCAAAAGCGACGACACAGGCCGAAGAAGAGAAATCGACAAAGAAAGCGGAAAAGCTAGATGACAAGTACGGCGATGAAGGAAGAACAGTTATCGATTACTACGGCAACATCGTTAAAGAGTACGGTGCTCCAAAAAGGCCAACAACGCCTCTTTATTTAAATACGGAGGATCTAAAACAAGTTGCGGAACAACAGACCAGTACCGACTCTAAAACCGATAATAGTGTAACAGACCCAACACCAGAACCAACCGTACAGTCGAAGAAAAAAGCTGTTAAGAAGGGGACAGAAAATAAAGTTAATTCGGTTAAAAAGAAAAGAATACCACCTAAGGAAAAACAAATCCCGACGAATCAAGAGCAAGAGATAAAGCCGCAGGGTAAAGCAAACCTGCACTCAATCAACAACTCGACTCAGAAGAAGAACACAAAACCTCCAGTTACTAGAACTGAGGACACGCGTGTTCTCCTAAAAACAACGGAACGAGCTACTATAGTCATACCTATAGATTACAAAGAATTAGAAGAGAGAGCGAAAGTGAACGTCCGCACAGCCATCGATTACACAGTCGACGTGTGCCTGCTGCTGCTTGCTTTCTGGCTGTACTTCTTCAAGGATGAGAGATTAGCGATTCCATTCCTAATACTCATCATTTACCGACAGCTCCAAGAGACTATTTTCAGAAATATACCTGAATGGATCGACCGCCACACGCCCCAGTGGCTTAAAAAGAAGACTTCTTGATTATTCCCGATAGATTGTGCGATTATTTGATTGTTATGTGAACTTTGTGTGTTGTGCGATATTGTGAATTATGTTGTTAGATAATGTAAAGTTTTTATATGTTTTAAGAAATTCTAAATAAAATTTAATATGTATATTTATCCGGTATCTAGTAGGCGATGCAGTATTGGGGCATTCATAAACCTTTCCGAAAAATTGTTGCGTACAAAATTAACTGTGTAATTTTATTTTAAATCAATAAATTATGTTAGACTTTCGGTACGGGACTCAGTGTGTTAGATTCATATCGCAGTTTAAAATTCCGGCCTCGGACTGCGGCCACGGCTCACCGCGGCGCGTGAGGGATCCCACACGGTGCGTGCTGCGGGACAAGGGGCTGGTGCTGGGCGTGTACTACAGCGAACACGCCAAGGGCGAAGGCGCCATACTGACGGCTAGCGCACAGAAATATGATAAACAATGCGGAGGGAAACTTTGGAATCAGTTGAAGTTGACGCCGATACCGCGACTCGGTGAGTACAGGGTTTTCTACGACCTGGACAGTTACTTTGGTTACGTGGCCGTCACTGGCTTAGGTTCCGAGTGCTTGAGATACAACACCATGGAACAGCTGGACGAGAGTAGAGAAGCGATTCGAATAGCTGCTGGTTTGGGTACGGAGGCGTTGCAGAAGTTCAAGCCGTCAACGATACACGTGGAATCGTTCGGAGATGCCGAGGCGTCCGCGGAAGGCGCGACTCTTTCGACTTGGAAATTTCAAGAATACAAAAGCCCTAAGAGCTCCCAATTAGTGGCTAAACCGAAACTAGAGCTATACGACGATTGCGATGGCGAAGGTTGGAAGATCGGTGCATTAAAAGCGGAGTCGCAGAATTTAGCTCGCTTTCTCCAAGAGATGCCTGCGAACTTGTTGAACCCGACGTCGTTCGCTAAGATAGCGGTGGAGCTGCTGTGCGAACTGGACATCAATGTCGAGATCAAAACACAAGGCTGGGCGGCGAGCCACGAAATGGGAGGTTTCGTAGCTGTGGGCAAATCGTCGGTACAGCCGCCTCTCTACGTGGAAATAAGTTACTTCGGGGCGAGTGAGACTACGAGACCGATCGTGATGATCGGCAAAGGTGTGACGTTCGACAGCGGAAGCCTGGACCTGAAACCGCTGAAGGAATTGAAGTACATGAAAGGAGACATGGCGGGCGCCGCGTGCGTGCTCGCGATCACCCGCGCCGCGGCGATTCTCAAGTTGCCCGTCAACATCCGGGGCATCCTGCCTCTGTGCGAGCTGATGCCGAGTGGAAGGAGTCCCAAGTTCGGGGACGTCGTATCCAGCGCTTCTGGTAAGTCAATCCATATAAGACTCCCGTCGCGCGAAGGGCGTCTTTTGATCGCAGACAGCTTAGTGTACGCGAGGAATTACTGGCCTAAATTGATCCTGGACATTGGCACCATGTCCAAGGAACTGATTGATACGCTGGGAGGCGCAGCTTGCGGGTGCTACACCAACTCCGAGGAGCTGTTCCGTTACGCGGCGGCGGCCAGCGGTCACACGGGCGACAGGATTTGGCGAATGCCTCTGTGGAAGTTCTACGAGGAACGCATAAGGGACTGCCAGACAGCGGACGTGGCTAACACGGGGCGCGATCAGTTCGGTGACTCGCCGAACTGCGCCGCATTTCTGAAGCAGTTCGTCTGCGACAGCAAGTGGATACACTTCGACACATACAACGTTGCGTACACCAAAGGCCTTGACTTCCCTTACCTGCGCAGAGGGATGACTGGGAGGCCCACGCGGACGGTACTTGAATTCGTGTATCAATTATTAGCTGATTCTAAACTGTGAGTTGAGTTACATACAAGATTTTCCTTAAGAACCTTCGTACACGGCGATATTGACGGCGAGCTGCCACCCCAATACAGTCGCAGCCTTCATAGCTTTAAACTGAAAAGATTTTTAGCCAGTTTTGAGCCGATGACGCGTGTTCCGAAAAGAGGTGGAAAATAATGTCATGTGCAAAGGTTCAAAGTTGATGACTGTTATGAAATAATTCTGTAATGTTTCGAAAAATATCTAATTAATTTGCCGTACTTACTTTATTTAATAAAATTGTTAAATAAATAATGACTTCTTTTAATAAACAGTATTTTCTATCTTTATGTCTGTCTATAGTCTATGTTATAAACTATAACTTGCAAATATAATTATGCTTTTGAAGCCCACGCGATTCAGGTCATATATGTTCTGAATTCTGCGACCAAGACTTGGTAATTGTTACGGCGTGATGGGTTTTTGCTCATCATCAACCTGTTCTATGAGAATGGAGGCAGGTTATAGTGATAGCGAGAATGAATGTTCTTGTAAGATATTGATATTCAAGTATTTAAGTTACAGATTTTATGTCGCACCGCTGGGAACAAGTCTCCTTTTTTTATTTGTGTTCCTTCCTTTTTTCCTTCGACATTAGGATCGAAGACTGTTCTAGGTCGGTACTCAAATATGCTACGTGATAGCATTCTGGTTTTTTTTTTTTATGCAACTTCTACATTGTGCAGAGTCTACAACCGGGTACCTACTACAATATCTTAAATATTAAGACCTTACATACATATTTTTATATTTTATTAATTAAATACGTTTACTTTTTTTTTTTCTATTATAATTTTTTTTTTACTCTTTATATATATATATATATATATATCTATATATATTATTTTTTTTTTCTCCCTCCATTTTCTGTCTTTGTTTAATTACATAGTTTACTTTGTTTAAAGATATACAATTCCAACAACTTATTTTAAGTAATTTTACGTGACTTTACAAATTATTCTACTTTTTTTTTTCCTCTTCCTTACAAGTCTCCTTTCTGGGACAGAACAGACCCTACACCCTACACGCTGTTCAAATTATCATAACTTTGACAGATGAAAAAGCCATTAACTCAAAGAAGAAGAAGAAGAACTTTGACAGATGAGTCTTCTACCATCTTAGAATGCATCATCGCTCACCACCAGGTGAGATTGCAGTTACGGGCTAACTTGTAGTGGAATAGGAAAAATAAAAAAACAAACTGTTCAACGTCCATCCATTGTCTGGTCATCATCATCATCATGTCATTATCAACCCACTACAGGGCACGGGTGCCCTACCACAATGAGAAGGGGTTAAGGCCGTACTCCACCACGCTGGCCCAGTGCGGATTGGTGGACTCCACACACCTTTGAGAACATTAGGTACAGCTCTCAGGCATGCAGGTTTCCTCTTTTTCTTCTTTCTTTCTTTCCTCAAAGTTAGAGGTGCGTGATGGGATTCGAACTCGGCCCCGGCCTACCCACTGCGCTATCAGAACAGAGGGATGAAAAATAAAAACTAGATAAATTATTCATATATTAACATTTATTAAAATTGTAATAATGGCACAAAATATGGCAAAATAAAAAACAAATATTTGGTATAGCATTTAAAATAACTTAATTAAGTAGTATCGAATTATAACATGCCTTTAGATTCTAAATACTATTTACTATATTTTACTTGTCAAACGATTATGGGCACACTCGCGTCGGGAGCGGCCCTGAGTCCAGCATGGGACTCTTATACGCTAAACATTGATTGATTTTAGAAACAACCTCTTCATTACTTTTTAGGGTAAAGTATGTTTTATAATTTAAAAGTGAGTTAAAATTTAACACACTTTTTTTCGTTTTACTGATATTAAAAAGGTAATGAAAAAATTGTTTACATAATAAGACTAGTGAGTAATAATGGACTTACAGAAATAGCTACAGACAAGAATATCCGGTCACCACCGCCGACTTAATGTCCGACAAAAAACTAATTCTACGTTTTTTTTTTTTTCTTTTTTCATTTGTGAACTTTAAAACACTGTGTATTAACGCGAAAGAAGTTTAACTTCTACTTGCATAAGTACATACAGGAGTTTTTATTTAATTTATGACACTGTGAATCTATATTAATTAATATTTAAGTATTAATAAATGCGTCAATAAATATTTGACAGTCCATAGTGGACCCACCGTCGTTCTCACAACGTGTTCCTTATAGGCAACAGATGGCAATTTTGTATATAGATATAAAAATTAAAAATATTTGGTCAGTCAATTAAAAAAGGGCATGGCGCACTTAGAAATGGCAATAAACTTAAATAACCTACAGGTTAAACTAAAAATAAAACTATTTAATCATCAAAATTCCTTTACAAAAATAAGTTCATCGAAATCTTCAGGATATAAATGCATTAAACATATGAAGACGCATCTCGCGGCCAGAGTTATTTGGCCATTCAATTTTATATATATTAAAATAAATGCAGAGCAATTTGCTGTCCACTGGGCTGCAAGTGACAAATGCACCAGTAAGTCACTGACGCTCGCCGTGGCAACATCTTACTTTCGACGAATCTACAACGAAGAAGTCATCCCCCGAATATTAAAGAGGGAAATGAGCCTATTCTTCGTGGGTACATTGATTTATATATGGCTGTCGTAGTAGTAAATTATTAATAAACAAGCTTTCGCCTGACTGCTTCGTTCGCGTTTATTACTATTTTCCTTGCAAATTCCTTGTAAACTGTTTTCATTGGATAAAAAGTAAAACCTCACCGTGTATGACTTCAAGGACAAGAGCGCAAAGACATGTGAGTATCCAAATCGCTAGGAAAGGTAAAAAGGTTTCTTTGTTTATTGTCCTTTTAGCATGGACAGGAGACAATTATCTCCCCGGGGAAAGGATGTAAATGTAAATGTATCTTCTCCCACAGCTTATTCAATTTCCAGAGCACTGGCGCACCAGTGGAAATAATATCCAAATAGCATATGTGTAATAGCAAACGGGGGTAAACTCCCCTTATTCCATGTTCGCATGCTTTAGGAAGTGGAGAAGATAGAAGATATAATTTCTGACTCCTGCCTTTGCTAGTAGGAAAACCAAAGCTTTGATATAAATATGTAATAAACGCGGACGATCAGCCGCGTCCGTTCGGAACCGCTCGTTTACTAATAACTTATGTCAAAGTTTATCGGCGTCGTGCTGTTGTCCTTATTGCGCATCATGAAGTCGTGGTACGCAACAGCCCGACGAGTTCGCGCGGGTCAGAGCTCCGTCCGCGACCCTTCGGGCATCGCGAGCACGACGGGCGAGTCCTCGGTGTCGGACAGGTAGCCCGGCATGCCCGAGTAGTGCGTGGGGTGCACCAGCAGCGGCGACGCCGAGAGCGCCCGCAGGTCGCGCCGGGGGAAGTGGGCTTTCCATGTCTCGCTGCAAAATTAAAAAAAAAAATGTGAGTGACACGAGACGCCTGGCAGATGTGAAACGTCGAAATTACTTTGTACAAGTTATAGGCACAAAAGTACAGTTTATGACAGGAAGTAAATATGAAATGATAAAAGAATACAATATGTATTACGAATTTTCTCCAGCATCATCAACATCAGATACATAGAATGGATTAGCGCACTCACTTGGGATGCTGGTCGAACATAATGGGCAGGTATTCGTCCACTGGCAGCATGTTCTGGAGTGGTTTTCCGTCTACAAGTTTCTGAGCTCCTCTCAGTGTGAGGATATACCCGATAGTCCAGTAGGAGTACAGCGGCTTCGTGGTGTGAGCCGTGACAGGCCGCTCGCCACTGTCCATCAGGATCTTCCTTCCGAGGTATCTGTTATATGAAATAATATTATGAAAGTTTATTTGGTTGTAGCACGGTGGGTCGGCCCGTAAAACCCTCTCCCCCCCATGAGAGTTGAGGCCTCTCTTCTGAACCAGGGTGTGTTTGGAAAACTACTAGCTTTATTTTTTTTAAGTTAACGAATGTGGTTTTTCGAATGATCTCGCAATAATGGAAACATATTTTTCGCATTAGAAACGGAACATCAAGACTTGGGCGTATTGGGTTGGCAACATACGTTAGAATCATTGACACTGGCACATACACTAAAAGAGTATTGATGACAGAAAGTCATTTATAACGGGAAAGTGACAGGAGACATGGGGTAAGATCGACGTTGCCAACCGAGGTCCAAGGTCAAGGTATTCCGCTCGCATCCACCACGTATTTGTACCTAAGTGTGATTACGCAGAGATTTATGGTAAATAAACCTACCTATGTATGTCGAGTCTTATTTTCTATAATTACTATGGACGAAGGAGATACACATAATGCAAGCTGTGGTAGCATATAAGTGGGACGGTATTTATGAGACATAGAAAATTTTTAGGGTACGCAGTGCTTTGGTGCTTGTATGAAGTGCATGCCACTGTTAGCAAGGTTATAATCAACCCCACAGATGTGTTCTGTACCGCAAACGGTAAGCAGGAAGAATTACTGCCGTACTCACAGCAGGTCAAAGTCGTGTCCGCTAAGCTCCTTGAGAATGCCGTTGAGCCGCAGTCGGAAGAATGGCGCGAAGCGCACGTCGTCTTCCAGAACCATCGTCAAATTGTGACCGAACAATATTATCTGGAGAACGGAAGTCAATAAGCACGATGAGTAATTTAAAAAAAAACAGTTTTATATTGTTCGGAAGTATTTACTATACCCAAAAAATATCAAACTCACACAACACTGACATAAATTTAAGATAAATTTACAAAAAAATTAAGCATAACTGTAATAAATAATGCCAAATTCTCCTGCCGGTGTACCGACACTATTAAATTGAACAGACTATAATTTTTTTTCGCTATAACAAATATTTATCGCTATAACAAATACTTAGTAAATAACGTTTAATTTTTTAAACCTTACCGTACAAAACCGAGATCCTCTACATTTTCCTGAAGTTGGAGAGCACTTAGAAGATATACTAAATATTATGTACATTCTTTCATGTTTGTCGTTTCATCACGCACACCCACACACGCACGCACGCACACGCACACGCACACGCACACGCACACGCACACGCACACGCACAATACCCCATACAGACTTATACAATTTATTCTTTACTAGTTTAATTTTTATTTTTACCTTTTAAATTGTTATTATATATAGATTTTACGAAACATAGGTTTAAAATACACAAGCACCCTTTGAAACCTCTGTAACACAGGTTTTAGTTCCGCAGAGGTTAGGGCATTCATGTAATTATTGTATACATTGTTTTTAGGCTGAATAGATGATCATTATTATTTGCAGGTAATGTCCTTTAAATCTGAAAGTACTAAACAAATTTACAAGAAAATCTTCTACTTGGAATATTATTTACCATTTTCCAGACCGCGTAGTGGCTCAGGAAGCAACCAATCTCGCCCGCTTTCATAGGTCTGCCAAACAAAGGAGGGCTCTCTTAGAATAGTATTTGGCGTATCTTCATAACACAATCAAGAAACGCCCATTCGTAACATTGCGGCGTGCTATGTTTACACTATGGTTTATATTTTGGTAGAGCTCATTAAATTCTCCTAAAACTAGGCTGAGGATTTTCCTATACGAAATCAATTCAATCTTTAAACCTACTCTCCGGAATAACATATACCGAGAATTCGAATTATTTGACAGTCGGTTGGCGAAGTGGAACTGGAAAATGTTTGTGTGATGAACATGGATGCTTTTCCAGTGTCTGGGTGTTTATCTGAATATTATAAGTATTTATGTGTATTATATTCATAAAAATATTCATCAGTTATCTTAGTACCCATAACACAAGCTACGCTTACTTTGGGGCTAGATGGCGATGTGTGTGTTGTATATATTTATAATTCATTTTTGTCTAACCGGGCGTGATTAATTTTACATCAGGCTGACTTTTAAAAGGGTTGTATTAAAACATTTGATAGCCTAGTGGTTCCGGTTTAGAATAGAATTTCTTTATTTGCAAAATACATGTTTCCAGATTTTGCATATTTTTTTTAAATAAGTATATGCCATACCTTGGTGCAAAATCTAAGCATCACGCAATGTAGGAAACAATAATGGAATAGTAACATTTAAATCATAATTGTCAAAAGTTATAGATCAAATGAAACAAATGGCATTTTGTTGTAAAAAATAACTAACAGTATAAAAGTTCTTATTTTGTAACTCAATTTTTGAGTTTCGCAGTTATGAATGAATGAATGAACACACTTTTATTGTACACCAAAGAAAAAAAGTAGTTACAGAGATATAAATACATTGCAAGAGAGTACAATTTGGTGGCCTTATCGCTACATAGCGATTTCTTCCAGGAAACCAATGGCGTAAAAGGAAAAAACATAGAAAAGTTAAGTTAAGTTAGTTACGTGCGTTTTCAATTGAAGCAATTAAAATATCACTCGCTCTAACGGTGAACGAATGCGTCGCAAGGAAACCTGCATGCATGAGTTCTTTACAACGTTCTCGAAATTTCACTTAGTTCAACTTAACTAAGATAGCTGATGAATATTTTTATGAATATAATACACATAAATACTTATAATATTCAGATAAACGCCCAGACACTGGAAAAGCATCCATGTTCATCACACAAACATTTTCCAGTTCCACTTCGCCAACCGACTGTCAAATAATTCGAATTCTCGGTATATGTTATTCCGGAGAGTAGGTTTAAAGATAGAATTGATTTCGTATAGGAAAATCCTCAGCCTAGTTGTAGGAGAATTTAATGAGCTTCCACTCACTCTGACTGCCTTGCGGTAAGCCCGTAATTGGTAATTCGACCCTTTTCGAAATTTCACTCAGTTCCACTTAAGTTGAGCTAAGTAAAATTTCGGAAAGGGTCGAATCAACTCGAAGATCCACATTCAACGTTGAAAAACATGTTTACCGTTTATGATAGGGGTCTTCGTAGTTCGGCATCAGCTTCACCTCCAGATTCAGAAGTTCTGGTTGGGTCAGTTCCCTGTAACATTACAGCAGCCCGTAAAAATATAGTGGGAAAATACGTTTAAAGACACCAGATAAATTCACTTAGTGAGAAATTAAAATTAACATAAAGAAGTGGTAAAATTTTATCTAGTTAGTGTGATAGAAAACTGGCAGCTTAATCTAATAACAGCACATAAAATAAAACGTTGCGCGTTTATATAAAAAATTTAAACGATGCATTTTTAGCTTATTTTTATATGATTTCTCTCAAACAATCTCTTTGGGTAGACTATTGTAAAGCAGAGCACCCTCTGCCTGGATAGTTTTACTGCTATACTTAGTTCTAGCCTTGTTGTTCTAGATATGATTTAGTTTTAAAAGTAATGTGTGTATGTATGACTTCGGTAAGTATTTTTCTAACTAGTATGCATGTTTTATGTTTTTTTGGAAGTTTGTTATGTTTTTGTTTTATGTTTTTTTATTAAGTTCTTTAGTTGGATAACGATAATCTTGTTGGGACAAGGTTTTCAAGAAAAATGGTTTCATATTATTTTTATTACTCCACTTAGTATCATTTTAGTAAGTAGTTAAGGTATAGTTATTTATGCAACTCTTGTTTAATAAGGGATATAAAACACGAATGTGAATTAATAGTCATGAGTTTTTAATACCTAATTATGAGCAGTTGCATACAAGACTTTATCTGAAGCCATAATATGAATCCTCTATGAAAGAGACAGAGACAGCTTACTGCTAACATTAAAACAGTCAGTCCTAATAACCTCATATCGACCATTACTGAATATAATATACAGATAAACTAAGTATTAATGAAAGAATTATTTATTGAGGTAGTAATCCACTCGGCGGAATATTTATATATATTTGCCACTTTTATTTTCTATGAAAGTCAAACTCAAATTCGTCACGTGGAATCTTCTTTTGCAGAGTTTATAATATCTGGCGGTGAGCTGTCAAGACTTGAATCGCTCGCTCGTATTGTAAAAAAAAATGAAAATAGCTAAGAAAAAGCGGGGATTTAAATAACATACGTTTAAATTTACGGTACGCGGTGTTCTTTTTTTGAAAAAAGTACAGATACAACGCATCGAGCAGTGAGAATGTGACTGTCAGTTGTGCAAGCCCTTTGCGCGGAAGGGATCGAAAAAAAATAATTCAATACAACATTATGTAAAAATTCAGTACCCGTTTGGATAATATTATGGTTAGTAGGACATTGGGTGTTTTCTGACCGTGTTAAGTGTAAAGTAGGTATGTACGAACCTTTTATATGTATGTTGCTTCTTAAATATTTTCAAATGACAATATTTGTTGTTAACAAAAAGAACCGACTAAGTTTGTTGTGGGCTTCTTCTTAGACCAGGGCGCGTGTAGAACTCTCGTAGCTTTAGTTTTAAGTTTACGAATGTAGTTATCGCCATCGCTACTCACTTCTATGTACACATTTTGTGTATAATCAACGCATCAAAAGTGCCATCTATGTGCCTAAAGAAATACTAAAGAAATATTTTGACATTGGAAAAAAAATATTAAAAAATGTTTGCAATAAGCTAACTGTTTTAGAATATTTTATAGAGAATTTAAAGCATTTTCTATTTTATTTTTATTTTGTTTTATTTATACGTATAAAAAACAAGGTTTACTATGACCCACAAATATTTGAATAGATTAAGGTACAAAGTAGTGAGTGCAAGGTAGTTCCATAATAAATGTCAGTTAGCATCCGACGCGTGTTTTATTACTCAGCACTGGCGACGAGTGAAAACAAATATCGATTTTAATCAGCTAAACTACGTCCGTTTTTTTGTGTTTAATCAGTAAATTTAGTGTTGTGATTCGAAAAAAATATTAAATTTACGGGATACAACATGCCGATCGGCAAAATCGAACCTTTCGATTTAACCTCGAAACAATGGCCGGCTTACGTACGACGTGTCAAGCAATTTATTGTCCTAAATGAGATTAGAGATGAACTTCAGGTGCCGATGTTAATTACTGTAGTAGGTGAAGCGACATATGCGTTGATGTGTGACCTGTGTGCGCCGGACCACCCAGAGAATAAGTCTTTCGATACCCTTACCGAGCTGGTCACAAACCATCTGGAGCCGCAACGTTCCGAGATAGCCGAGAGACATGTTTTTCGACAAAGACGGCAGCGACCAGACGAAAGCTTGACTGAATATTTGCAGCACCTGAAGCATTTAGCCGTCACGTGTAATTTCGGTACAAGATTAGAAGAGGACCTCCGAGATCAATTTGTCTCGGGTTTAGCGAGTGACGTCATGCGATCTCGAATATTTGCCGAAAAAAGTTTGGACTACAAAAAGGCAGTGGAGCTAGCTCGGGCATTAGAGGCGGCCGAGAGGCACGCGGGGGTAAGCGGCGGCGAGATGCCAGCGAGCGGCGGGCAGGCGGGCGCTGCGGCCGCAGGCATCGCGGGCGGTGCCGGTTCGCTAACTATACCTGCGACGAGTGCCACCAACGCGGGCACATCAAGGTCATGTGCAAAAGTGAGGTGAAGTGTCAAAGTTTTATCAGTGAGAGTTCGGATGAGGACTTTTTTAATATTGACATTATTACTCAATGTAACAAGCCATATTATTTAAAAGTAAAGGTAGAAGATAGTTTTTTAGAAGTCGAAATCGACACGGGTAGCCGAATATCGGCCATTAACGAAGAATGTTACGAGAAACTATTTAAACATAAAGAGATTGTGAAAGATAATTTAATTTTGCGCAGTTACTCGGGGTCACGTATCGATTCCCTCGGATATATATTAGTACGGGTACAACTTAAGTCGGTTATTAGTAAAGATTTGCGGTTGTATATCATTCAAGGCGGTAATAGGCCTTTGCTCGGTAGGGACTGGCTCCGCGCTTTAAAGATAACGCAAATAAATATTAACGAAATAATAGAGGAGGATCAATTTGTGACCCGCTCGTCCAAGGAATTTCCAGAGGTATTTAGTGAGAAGCGGGGAACTTGTAACCGAAAGCTACAATTACAGCTCACAGATAGTACCGGAGTGTATGTACGCGCGCTGTACCGCTGGCGCTTCGCGAACGCGTCGAAAGGGAACTCGCACGGCTCGAGTCCGACGGTACGATTTACCGCGTCGATCATTCCGATTTTGGTACACCGATCGTGCCGGTAGTCAAAAGTAATGGAGATATCCGAATTTGTGGGGATTACAAAATAACGATTAATCCTAAACTAAAAAGAGATTACTACCCATTGCCTCGTATTGACGAGTTATTTACCAATTTAAGCAATGGCGAGGAATATAGTAAAATTGACCTTCGCCACGCCTACGAGCAGGTCCTTCTAGAAGAAAGTTCTCAAAAGTATACCGCCATCACGACACATATCGGAACGTTTATATACCGCCGGACGCCGTACGGATTATCGTGCGTACCTGAAAAATTCCAAAAGTTAATGGAAGAGACCTTACGGGGGGTACCAGGTACGGTAGTTTTTCTCGATGACATATGTGTGACGGGTCAGAATAGACAGGCACATCTGAACAATCTGCGAGCTGTATTGGAGCGATTACGGCAGGCCGGCCTAACAGTTAAATTAAACAAATGTAAATTTTTACAGAAAAATGTAAACTATCTGGGCTTTGTAATAGATAAGGAGGGCTTACACCCCGATTCTGAGAAGCTGAAGGCGATTCACGCAATCCCAACGCCCAAAGATGTGACGCAACTTAAAAGTTTTTTGGGTCTAATTAATTATTACGGTAGACTTATCCCAAATCTAAGTACAATTTTGTATCCGCTGCATGCGCGTTAAAAAGAAAAATCAATGGAATTGGGATTTGCATTTAAGGGCTTTGCTAGGCAAGCGTTTATTGGCCCACTACGAGGAAGGGCGGCCGCTCGTGCTATCAGTAGACAGCAGTTCTTATGGAATCGGGGCCGTGCTAGCCCATCGCTACGAAGACGGACAGGAACGGCCTGTCAGCTGTGCGTCCCGCACACTTAACGAGGCTGAGAAGAAATACAGTCAATTAGATAAAGAAGCTTTAGCAATATATTTTGGTATAACAAAACATCATCAGTTTTTATTTGGTAGACATTTCGTATTAAAAACGGACCATAAACCGTTAACGTTTATATTCGGTAATAATAATGGTATTCCCCAAACAGCGGCAAGTAGGTTACAGCGATGGGCCGTGCGACTGGCGGGTTACGATTTTTCGATCGAGTTTGTACGATCGAAAAACAATGGGCCCGCAGACGCATTATCGCGTCTACCGATTTTGCACGAGCAATCGCGCACACACCTTGCCCAACAAGTAACTTATACTAACTTACTTGAGGAAATGATACCGGTTAACTTTAAACAGATTGCTAATGAATCTCAGAAAGATTCCGTATTATGTAAAATAATAAAATATGTAATGTTCGGTTGGCCGGCGTCTGTCGTTAGTAATGAAGAGAAGGCATATTTTATTCGTAAAAGCGAAATTTGCGTGGATTTGGGATGCCTGATGTATAAGTACAGGGTGATCATCCCATCGGGATTAAGGAAAACAGTCCTGAGAGAACTACACGAGGGACACCTTGGGATGAATAAAATGAAAAATATTTCGCGAAATGATGTATATATAATATAGACAATGACATCGAAGAGCTATGCCGCTCGTGCCCTGCTTGCCGGCACGTGCGGGATGCACCAGCTCGCGCCCCCTTGCATCCCTGGGAGTTTCCTCAGCATCCGTGGCAACGTTTACACGCGGACTTCGCGGATTGCGGTGGTAAGCGGTACCTCATTATAGTCGATGCACACTCTAAGTGGATAGAGGTGGTTGAGATGTTAAAAACAACCGCTAGTGTGACAATTAACTCTTTAAGATTTAATTGTCACACTAGCGGTTTGCGCGATTTGGTCTCCCAAGACCAGCTTGCTCCGCTTAAGAATAATAATAATAGGTATTCCTTGTCTCGTGCTAGCCAACCGGATGGGGAAAATAGTACTAGCGGTGCCAATGTCGAAAGCGACACCGAAACACCCAGTGTTTGTCAGCCATCTCAGGTAAAGGAAGCAAAAGAGCATTCCGATCATGAGGATGCGCAGGAGGCATCAGTTTCTGTGGAATCGGTCCCTTTTCCGCTTCCTTTGGGAAACCCTCCAGTACCGGGTGCTTCGGCGCGCGCTTTGAGAGCATACAAACGTTATAATAACCTAAGTAATAATTAGAGTACCTATAATATAAGAACACTTTTGTTATTGCACTTATTGTTATACTTTAAAGGGAGGTATGCAAGGTAGTTCCATAATAAATGTCAGTTAGCATCCGACGCGTGTTTTATTACTCAGCAGTGAGCACAAAAGATCCTGGAGGGTCGAAGTGCATCCGCTGAAGCGGGCCTCATTACAAGAAGGTACAAAGCCCTCATAGGCCATAGTGTGGGTGTTTATCGGACTCCTAACTAGTTATAACTGTATTTAGGATATCACATATTCTACTGCGGACTAGTTGCATGAACAGGATTCATATTATAAAAACTGTAATGTAATGTACTGATAAAGTGCACTGTTAAAACCAGCATGGGAGCAGATAAATAAATAATAAATCACTCTCAACACACACAGATTTGAAATTTAATTTTTGAGTTCTGTCCCAAAGATTCGGAATTCTCTTTCTGTTTCTCAATTATGTAGTTCCTAAGCTTGTTTCAGTGTATAATCTGTTGGTGAACCAAATAAATAATAATTGACATGTGTTGTGCACTCACGTGGCGTCTACGGCTTTCAACACTTCTACATCCAAGCCCAACTCACGGAAACTTGTCTCCATCATTTGTTTCCTCTCAACCCTTCTTTCCAGATTGATCATGAAGATTTTACTGCAGTTCAGGGTATCTTTCGGAGGGTAGGTCACATATTTTTGTAGCTCTGGTATTATGGGTAGAGGGGTGCCGCGAGCGATGGCTTGAAGTTTCACGTTCAGGAGGTGTTCTCGTTCCAGGAGATCGCTGTTCAATTTACTGGAGGTATCCGCAGGTTTAGGCACGTAGCCGTACACGCGATGGTTGCATATGTGTAGCAGCATACCTGGGAAATACACTTTTATTAAGGTACGATTCCTTCCACTCGGAGGTTTTGAATGCAGTTCGCTAAAAATTATGCATTCTCTATAAAAGCACGCGATTGGAGTTTACATATCTTAGAAACACTGTACTTTTCTATCTAATAATTTCTAATAATTATACAGTTATTATATAGCACTTTACGTCTCCTAGAATTATCTCAACTGGATATATGTAAACCAAATTCGCGCTTTGAGGCACCCATTGTAGCACATATGGACATACGCTTTGAATTTTATCACTGAAGTAATGTTAACAGCCGGGGGAATTTTCCAACTCTGTCTTAATACTAAAGGTGTCTCGACTGAAATACCCACTACCAAAACTTCATGGTCCGACCGGAGTATCAAAGCCAGGGCCTCGTGACCGCACATGCTGACTGATGACGCAGTTTCTCATTTTAGGCGCGGTTCCGGCGGAAATGAGGCAGTTATACGACGTTCCTATTTTCCAATTGTTATACGCGATGCGGTCCAACATAAGGTCGTACGCAGAAAGCAGGTCCGTAGCTGGGCAGCCATTCGGCTAATACTCTTTAGGCTTTTTACAAGATTTGCTAGCTCGCAATCGAGGTTCTTGGAAAAATGGTCAGTAAACGTATTTAGAAATTTAACCTGTTCTTGTCCTCGCAAGTGCGATGAAAATCGTAGTATGAAACACGTATGGTATATCACTTGTCACACACTCGGCTTTCTTACCGCTTTAGCTTTTAGCTCACTTGCCTAATACCGCCTCGACTGTAAAATGCAACGTGACATTACTCGATTCATAATCAACTTTACTCATTCCAAATCAACACACCCTAACGGATAAGTTACCTATGTAAGTGGCGGTGTACGCGAACAGCACAGTGTCGTCGTAGGGCCCGTAGTACTCTTCCTCGTTAGGGGGGTGGTACGACAGCTGGTCGGACGCCTTGTTCCTGAGCGAGATGAGCACCGCAGAGTGCACCAAGGGGACGCTGTGGCAGCCCACGTATTCGGGCGCCCGCTCCAACATAGAATAGTAAGCGTCGCAACGTTTGTAGAAGAACTCGTCTTGTACCGCGCACCTGCAATTTTTCAAGATTCTTTTTTCAAGTTATACTTCTTTAGCGGTTTTAGGAAAAAATCATAGGAGTGAAATAAAACGATGTAACGAATGCCAGAACAATGAAGCAGATGAAAGTAGTCACGACACGGAGTGAAAGGGGAATACATCGTCCGCCAGCACACTGTTTGTCACAAAAACAGACACCCTAAAGTTAGCATTTTATTTTTTCCATAAAAGGTTTGACAGTGTACACTTTCTATTGTCAAAGTCTGCGGGCTCATTCCGGTGATTTAATTGATTCAATTGTACCAAAATCTCAAATTTCAATGTTCGGTTAAACTCGGTGGTCCAATAATGAGATAACTAGACAATGCGTTATAATAACTTTTAATGTATTAAAGATTTCTTTTTCTGTCGTTAGTGTCGTTTTCTCTACCAACGTAGAATAAGGCGTAAGATGAAATGTTTGAAAACATTTTTATCTCGTTACGACAAAGAAGTATAACTTCTAACACGTGTACAAAAGTACGCTCTCGTTTTTATGTTTGTATAAAGTACTAGCGTACCCAGCCCGCTTCGCAGGGCTAGATTTTGCTTTATTTTATTTAAACAATAAACTTACATCATTAAATGCTTAATTTTAGTCTCATAATATATTAAACCATTTTTTTCTCTCCGTATTCATTCTCTTCTATTCTCTTCTCGAGCGGGTGAAGATCATTATCTACACCCATGTACACCCAAGAATAGAATATCATCATAGTATATAAAAGCTGTATTTGACAGTTCAAAAATAGGAGTGCTCCGATCGTCACCAAACTTTACAGGATTACTCGCCAGGTCAATCCGGAGATTCCCTGAAAGTTGCATTGAAATCGGTCCAGCCGTTTCGGAGCCTATACGGAACATACCCACACACTTTCTCTTTTATATATATAGATTAATTGACGCAAGCAGATTGGACACCTGATGGTAAGTGGGGAAACAGAGCAACACTTCGCAGGGCGTGCAGGGAACACTCTCTGCAACGTGTCGCCCTGTGCCCACCAACGTGAGGCGTGGCTGTAACTACACCGGCAGCCACGCCCTTCAGACGGATGAGTTCTGTTACAAAAAGCTCTACTACGATTAAACGGAAACTATAGGAAGGTTTGTTTTAATAATGACAAACATTCATGTTAGTTACAGGTACAGGGTGAGTTTTGGCAGATGATTCGTTACCCGGTTGTGGTCTAACTACTGTCTATGCCACAGAATAGTTGAACTGCCTTCTTGCATTAAGTCGCATTAAATATGTCTGACCATGTGTCTAGTTATGGGGCCATTGTCCAACTCAAATAATAACGACCCCTACCGACGGCCCCGAATTCCACAGCTAGGACAGAGTAGTTGGACAACAACTAATGAAATAGATTTTCTCTTTGAAAAAACTCACTTTTTCAAAAATCACCCTGTATACGATCACTGCTATCTTACACGACACTGTATGACAACAAAATGGAAATGCGAAGGCTTTGTTACTATGCAAAATAAAAATTTGAAATTAATGTGAATTAATCGTTATTTATGACGTGCTTGATCATTTCACACATGCAACAAAAGCATTGCCTACCACATAAATTAGAGCTTAAGTTAATTCGGATTCAGCAATAAGTGCTGGATTCTCCCCGGACAACGCTGCGATGGTAGACCTCCAGTGGGAGGGCTATAGGCAGATGCATAGAAATCTTAATACCAAGACACAAATATGTCACCTTGTCGCTGCGAACGTGAGCACAGGAATTATTATTTGACCCGAGAAAAACATTATTCAGAAAATTGGATAGTACACCGGGCTGTATAGTTAGCGCAAGTATCAACGGTTCAATTCCCAGAAATACCTGTATAACTGGGGATCCACACCAAAATGGCATAGCGGCCTCTCTGTTAACACAGTAGCAACACCTCACGATTCGTGAGGCATATCATTCGTGTTGCAATATCAAAATACGAAAACTTGTGGCAAGATTCATAGTCAAGTTAGGTTATAAGAGTTGCCTAGTGAAAATAGTTCTGTGAAAGGTAAATGCATGCCTAGGAATCTCCTTAGATCAGGCGTTACTTACTTACCTACTGATCCAGATGATGAAAAAACAAATGTTACGTACTTAGGCATTGCGTTGCGCATCGTTAGTGAAAAAGGGCATTAGTTTCCTTACCACTGTTTCAGTGATACACAGTCAGCGCGAATAAAAGCGTCCACATACATGCAGATCACATAGTTGTAACGTCTGACCAGAAGTTGGAGTATGTCCCTTCGGAATGCAGCATGGGGGCGACGATCGCTCGGCGCTGTTCTGTCAGCAACCGCAGCGTGTCACTCTCCGTCAGGAACACGTCCGCGTCCAGCATCTGCAATGACACGCTTGAACCTATCCGGCAAAATGAAGCAGCAGTATGCACTATTAAGAACATACGGACACCGTGTACACAACTAATATTGAAGCAGGATGTTTATCTGTATTTTGTAAGTATTTATGTATATTATTCTTAAAATTATTCATCAGTCATATTAGTACGTATGACACAAGCTACGCTTACTTTGGGGCTGTATAATAACGATGTGTGTGTATTGTCGTAGTATATTTATGTATAAAAAAATGTTTCCTGTGGAATTTGTAAATAGTCGTCATAAACGCGGACGAAGAACGGGGGCAAAATGACCATTGATGACCACCACGCTGGTCAAGTACAGATTGGTAGATTTTAACACCTTTGATAACGTTATGGATAACTCTCAGGAGTGCAGGTTTTTTCACGATGTTTTCCTTCAGCATTAAGATATTTAACGACATTTACAATCAACAAAAAAAAAAAAATTATTTCAAAAATTAAAAATAATCCGCCTATTAGTAGTAACAGAAATTTTTTAACAGAAACACATTTTGAGTAGCATATTTTTTGTTCTTGTGAAAGTCTTTTGTAGCAAATGACAATTTTGTATGTACACTTACACTAATAATATCAATATCCGAATTTTCTGATTTAACATTTTTTTTTATTTCACAATCTATAATATCTGTGTCATAACCATGCTAACCAAAAGAAGCTAAGAATAAGTAATGTTTTAGCAAAATAATCTGCGTAAATCTTATTTATTAAAAATATATATACTACGACACTGCCCACATCGAAATCTAGACCCAAAGTAGGCGTAGCTTGTGTTATGGGTACTAAGATGACTAATAAACATAAATATTTATAACATACAGATAAACAGATACCAAGAAACATTCATGGTCATCACACAAACATTTTCCAGTTGTGGGAATCAAGCCCACAGCCTTGGACTCGGGGAGCAGGGTGTCCACTGCGTCAATCGGCTAATAAATCAAAACATTTAAAAGCTTTGTTTATATAGGTATACTTACAAATACATAGTCTGCCCATTTACTCCTTGCAAACTCAAGGGCGTCCTCCCTTAATTCAATGACATGCTCAAATCTTGCCAGAGTCCAAATCACTGTAGTAGATTCATCCCTGTACTTGGCCGGGCCAGTTACATCAGCTACTATGTATGTAGCATGATATAGAGAACCATATTCCCCTACCCAATGTTTTATTATGTCCAAACTATTATCTGAAGTATGGTCACAGTAGAACCTGTAATATGCAGTTAATACTGTAGGAAATTAAAAATTATACAATCAAAGAGAGAAATTCTTAACCTTCCTAACATTAGATGTTGATTAAAAAAGACAAACTTTATTATTCTACTGTCGCTGAAGTCTGTTTGTCTCTCCTGCAGGGCTAGCAGGTAAGGCAAAAATTATATCCCCTGGTTATATCCCCTGGTTACATCCCCTGAAAAGGGATATAATTAACGCACGGGAACGTTTATTATTACACAAATAATATTAATTATTTTTTCCACTTGTGCGCCAGTGCTCTCAGAGTTGATAAAGCTGTGGGAGAAGATACATTTATATCCTTTCCCCGAGGAGATAATTGTCTCCTGCCCATGCCAGCCGTGCAGAGAGGCCATGGTGTTTTTGTAGTGTGTGCAAACACAGATGCACTCCCTATTCCCCCACTCATAAACCAACCTGTGATCTGTAACATGCTTAAAACCAGACCAAAAAGCAAAATAGATAACAAAGAATACCCGGGTAGGTTTATTTAAAATGTATTAAAGTAAGTAAGGTCAGGGCACGTTTGGACTCTTTGGAACTCAAATAGCTAGAATTTTAATTTATCAATTTAGTCATCACCCCATCAGATAATAATGAAAAAAATTATGTAAGTGCCTGTGGGGGAATTCCCAACTGTTGTTATTTATATTTAGTTTGAATGTTAAACTGCACACACAACATAACCACACACCTGTAGGTATAGGATGTGTGTCACAAGAGAGTTATGTCTAGTTATCATCTCTTGTATATCTATAGAAAAATATGAGTAAAACAACTCTTGTTAATTCTATTTACACAGCCTAACTTAGCGGACTAAGTTGAACTATGGTGGGCTTAGACCAGTGCGAGTTTGAAACCCTCACTGAGCTATTGTTGTGAAACATGACGTAATTGAAAGAACGAAAGTTTTTGTTGGTGAACTTTAAGTCGAGACATAGACAAATAAAATAGTTCCTGACTTATATTACGTTTCAAAGATGCTTATGCTTATAAACTGGGCCAACTTGAAATAAATAAATTTTGAATTTTTTTTTTCAATATACAGCATAAAATAAAGTCCTATTAACTTAACATATTCTAAATAGTACCCATTAATTTAACAAAGACATAACATTGAAAACATTTAATCCAATCAATCATATAATTTTCTGAGTTTAATTTAGGCCAGAAATAATATTGATGTAAGTGTCAATGCACTATTATCTACTTAGCCCTATAAACAGTATCTGTTCACAATTTTTCAACACTCTAAATGTAACAACATGATTGATAAATAACTTATAAGTTTGGTAGGTAAGTTTGTAGTTACTTTAAACACATTACTGACATATTTGTGATTTAATGGTAAATATAAAACTCCCCCTTTTTGACCTACATACAAGAACCCTATGTTCACAAATATATATATATAAATTTAAGAGAAAATGACTGAAATAATTTGAACGTTAGGAGTAAAAATAAACTTGCAGCGCAATACACTAGACTATACATACAAAATAAGCAATTCATGAAAAGGAAAATCTTGGGGATGTCTCTAAGACGGGTGTTCTTTTTGTTAACATCATCTCACATTGTCATTTGAAAATATTTAAGAAGCAACCTGGTTAGCACAATGTCCACACCCAAGCTTTTTTATTGTTTACGTTATACTTTATACTATAATTATAAGGACTTTTCTATAATCTTTAGCATAATACAAACTTTGAACTTTTTGAGAGACATTGTTAAGATATCAACCAGTCAATTTATTGTAAAATTGTATTCAATTTCCTTTACATGAATTGCTTATTTTGTCTAGTCTAGTGTATTGCACTCCAACTTTATTTTTGTTTCTAACGTTCTAATTATATCAGTCACAACAACACATCAGCTGCCAGATCATTGAGGGTTTGGATGTCACTTTGATAGTTTTGTCTACTTCAACTAACTGTAAGAGAATACTGAAAGGGTGTTTAATTTATTTACTTCCTTTCTTAATACCAGATTTTTTTTGCTTGTCCTTTGATTTTAGTTAGTTTTAATAGTTTTATATATTTTAATGTATTTTTTTATTTTATAATGGCTATTTAAATAGGAATCTGGTGTTTTTAGCATATAACCTACGTACATACATAATGCTAACATGGATGGAGCTAAAAGTAGTATTTTACCTAAACCAGGTTAAAGTGATTACACCCAACCCCAAATATTTAGACCCATCGTTCTACTAAAACCTTAGAAAGACTCTGAGAAAAATATCTCCTTGATAGAACTCTAAAACACCTACCCATACACCAATGAATGGACATGCCTACAGGACAGGTAAATCCACAGAAATGGCTCTGCACTTAGTTGAAAGCAAAATAGAACACAACCTGGAAAACAAACTATCAACTCTCATTGCATTAAAGGAGCTTTCAACAAAATAACATTAAGGAGCATAGATTTAGTTCTATCAACTCTCATTGCATTAAAGGAGCTTTCAACAAAATAACATTAAGGAGCATAGATTTAGTTCTTGCAAGATAGAAAGTACTGGACGCACTAAGAGCCATCCAACTAGACTTTAAAGGAAAAACCAAGCAAAAGGTTGCCCACAGTGAGTGGTTCTATCCCCTAGATAATCTCCAAACGAAACTGGAAACACTCAAAGATACAAAAATACAAAAATCAATGATCATCCTCAGCCAATGCAAACACATGGTAGTGAGAACCTAGCGGCTAAAACCACACATTCTGAAATGGTTGTATTTAGCAGTTGTCAGGAGGTCCACTTTGACTTAGGGCCTACAGGCTGTTGACGGACACAAGCATATGACACATAAAGATCCTATAACAAACACTATAGAAAGATGGCACATAAGAAAAGGAAGCCCTACTAGACCTCAACCCACAACTAACAGCCAAAATACTGCAACTAAACTGGGCTAAACTGGGCTAAACTAAGGACAAGTGTAGGTACAATAACAGGGCACTGCCCATTAAACAAACTCCTTTCTATTTTAGGTATAATTGACAATCCTCTGTGCAGACCATGCATGGTGACAGACAAATACTGCACATAATGCTCCAATGCAATGGAGTGGCAAAACAACACATAGTAAATTCATGGAGCACTTGGTAACCTGGCCGGCCTGCTAAGCTTCTCAAATGAGCTTGGCTGGCCGATCCCGCAAGGAGCCACACCATGGATCACACATACAAGGGACGGTTCAGGCCAAATAAGGGAGACAGGCTCAGGAACAGAGGAAGACCACCCTATTCCCCATGTTTGAGATACAGGTTTACTGGTGTCCCGGCAGCATTCCCCCCTGAAACCTTCCAGTCTCTTTGGTGAACCTCACAATATCCCCTATAGAGAGGTTTGCTGTTCTTCACTTATTCAATCTTTACCTAGTAGTTCCCATCTTACCACGTAGGAACATGGGGCACTAAAGTGGAAACTGGTTTCAGCCTCACCGCACTCTAAACAGGATGGGTCTTCTACATACTATTACATCTGTAGATAGTCAGTGAGTCAATTACATCAACCCATGACAAGCCCTCTACAGGGTACGGGACTCCTACCGCAATGAGAATAGTTTAGGGCGTTGACGCGCAGGCCCAGTGTAGATCGATGGACTCCACATGCCTTTAAGAACATTATGGAGAACTCTCAGGCGAGCAGGTTTCCTAACGATGATTTCCTACACCGTTGAGCAAGTTATATTTTAATTGCTGCTGAAGCTGAAGTCCTAACCACTAGGCTATCACCGCTTCTGTACCTACGATAAGGTACCAATAGAGTACGAATCAAGGTTAAAACAAAAATAATTACAGATACTCACCTAATATAAATGCGCTTCTTGGGATATGTCTGCTTCAATAGTGAGGAAAGAAAATACGGGAGCGTATGAGCTTTATTCCGCACTAGCACCGATATTCCGACGGTCGGCGCTTTAGGAGGCATACGGTCAAAGTATTCTCCGAAACTAGTTGTAAAGAATCCTCCGCATATTGCAATTATTACAAGCATATGCGAAATAAAAGAGGACCCCATATTTGAGATTTCATTGAATAGGGAGATCACGGTATCTCACCAAAATGGCTCAGCCTCAAGTTAATGATCGGTATTGATTTTTAGAACCAATGTTTACACCATAGACAATGGTTATTTTTTTTTTCTTTATTCTTTCTCATTGGGACGAGGCCGAGGTATTGGTATACCTCTGCCTCCGTTAAACCATGTCTAATGATAACGTCTTATTTGATTGTGGGATAATGATTTACACTATTTGACGTTAATTTATTTTATGACCATGGATTCAAGTTCTTTAAGGCCTTTCTAAAAAATATAATTAAACTGATTGATTATTGGTTTATACCAATAGTAACCCTGGTATTGTACTACGAATCTAACTCGGAAGTTCCTATAAAGTCTCAAAAAAAACCAATTAACCTCCTTCGGGTTTACTTTAACTTTTAAGATACGCGACATCGGCTAAAGGGTCGTACAGGCATGACAAAAAGCCATAAACCGTGCAAAAACCCAAAGAAGAAACAACATATAATAATTAAAAAGTATTCGTAACTTAATTAGAATTTTAGAATTTTCTACTTTATTCAAATAACATAAAAAATATGCTGGATATGTTAAGTTTTTTAACAAGTTATGTGGCCCTGCGACACACAACTCGATTAAAGTTTGTTTTCGATATTATTTGTCCTATCTACATATTCCTCTCTTCTTACTAACTGACTAATATGAACATAAGCATAAAACAGAGATAGAACATAGGACAACCGTATGCTAGAGTGAACGGTTTCTGATAGTGACGTCTACCTACGTAGACGTCACTATCAGAAACGTATGGACCTGGAAGGACTGCGTCAGTAGCGATCAAATGAAATCTGATTGTTTATTCAAAATCTTAGATTAACAGCACTAATTTATTCATGCAATTAATTATGGTTATGTGTGCCAATTTATCTCATCAAAAAATAAAAACCACCAACATTGCAGTTTGCACAATAATTTTCCATTGAAATTATTGTCTACTAGCGACCCGCCCCGGCTTCGCACGGGTGCAATGCTGATACTAAATTAAATACACTACAGAAAAACTATGAACGTTGTATATAAAAACATAGCGGCCCGCTCCGACTTTGCACGGGCATAAAATATATATGCCTATGTCACTCAATGAAAACATGATTAAAATCGATCCAGTATTTTTGATTCATTCATTACTGCCCTTGGCCTGCACGCTTTAAATTTGGAGTAAAACAATTCCTCTTTCCCTATACTTACTATGAAGATTTCCTGCTATCTTTGGAATATCTAAATTCATACAATTTTTATTACATTACACATTTTTACTTATTTACTTTTTACATTTTTACCTAGGTATTTATTTTATTTTTACAACAATTAATATATTACAGGATGTCTTTATACACAACGTTCACAGCTTTCTTGTCATTAGACAATACAAACATGTTTTCTCTTGAGGTTACTCTTGAAAGAGCGACATACAGTTGGCCATGTGAAAAACAGTCAACGCTCAAATCTAAACCTGCAATGTTGAAGGTTTGACCTTGCGATTTATTAATGATCATTGCAAAAGATGTCTTTACCGGAAACTGTAAACGTTTAAATTGGAAGGGAAAATCCGATGGTATCAGAGGGATTCGGGGAATCAATACATCTTCTCCGGTACCACATCCTGTGAGTATTGTGCACTCTATTATGAAAGTTTTCAGTGATTTTATCAGCAAACGCGTGCCATTGCAAAGTTTAGTTGGATTCAGGTTTCTTAATAAAATAACAGGACAACCTACTTTCAACACCATTTTGTGAGGAGGGAGTCCAGACGGGTTCAAAGAGTTTAGAAACTCTGTAGGAAAATGAACAGCTTCTTCCAAATCGAGAACAGTAGCCACCGAGTAGTACATTTTCGTCGGCGCATCAATCTTTGAAAGAATCAAGTTATTTACCTTATCTACTTGTTCATTAGTTAATGACAGAATCGCTCTTTCTTTAAACCAAGATATTGTCTTGTAACTTATGTCATCAATGTCAGGATAGACTTTGTTGACTAACTCTTGGATGTTGTCTATCAAAACACAAAGGTTTTCAAGGTTAATCCTTCCCTCACTTTGTGTTAATTCTCTATTGAAGATTCTGTTTCTCTCTCAACTCTATATCTATCCCTAAGCTGACTGAGTCGAGCTTCACGTTCTGTTGACGATTCTTCATCTCTTTGTGAACGTACTCTTCTAGCATTCACTGAACTACAACCTATGTTCGAACGACGACGTCTTCCAGACATGACTTTATAATTTCAGAACAAAATTGACTCAGTGCTAGACTTATGTATGATTACCTACTTAATTTGATAAGGATTAATGCCGTATTGCTTAAAATAGCTTCGTAAATAAGCCATTTTTTCACGTAAAAAGTAAACAATAAAAATGGTTAATGTGGGTTATCCCTAAAATATAAACATATACCATCGCGGACTTTTTTGTAGACCTTTTTATGGTGTACAATACTGTAGTACATTAATTTGATCTAACTCGTAGGGTTTAGGCAGCGTTATTGCTAAATTGCTAAATAAGCCCAAAAAAATAGGTTAATTTACGACATCACGTTAGAAACCTCTAAAATTAGCAATGTTGCCTTAGTATATTATGCATGTTTTATACATATAAACCTTCCTCTTGAATCACTCTATCTATTGGAAAAAACCGCATCAAAATCCGTTGCGTAGTTTTAAAGATTTAAGCGCACATAGGGATATAGGGACAGAAAAGGCGACTGTGTTTTATACTATGTAGTGATAAAGGTGGAGTGTTTTAGAACTACCATTTAGTTTTGCAAATAAGGTGAATAACTAGGAAAATTTATTGAATTTAATTAAATCAATGTTTTATAAGCATTCGAATTCAATTAAAAAAAATTACCTAATACTCGAACTGTTCGCTGCTTATAACCTAACTTTTTTGTATAGTTTGACAACATCGATAGTAATATTGTTTGATAAATTCGATTAATTACCGTTTGGTTACTTACTATAAGACCTTGTATGACCCTTGTCAAGCCTGCAGCACACGTTGTTTTCTTTTCTTTTTTTATACATTGGATACGCAGTTTTTGTTTATTTTACTAATTTTCGATGCGAATGTTTTATTTTTCTATTTTTATATTATGTTAATTTTATTAGCAGATGGGGGGTAAAAACAATCGGTACCCAGTGTATTAAGACACTAGTCATTTTAATTCTACAAAGTTTATTTAAATTAATTTACTACCTTATATTATAACATTGAATTTCTTATTTTAAATTGTCTTTGACCAGTACGGGGAGGTGTAGCCAAAAACCAGATTTATTGCTTTTGAAAAGGCTCAGGGATATTTATTACAGGTTATGCATTTTAAGTCTTTCCTACTACCTTATGACAAAGCAATCTCTGAACAGTCAGACAAATATATATACTTTTAGTAGTTAGTTAGTAAATTCAACTCTTTGACCCAAACAGTTGAAGGAGAACAAATAATCTCATTGCCTCTAGACAACTTAAGAATTAAACCTTGTTTGCTATATATATATATATATATATATATCAAAGTAAATAGAGCATTGAATATTTATTCACTCAAACTGCACAACTGTAAAGAAAAGTTATTAATTGGATAAAATCAGTAACCTATGATAAGCCAGAGGCTCTCTTCCCGATTATGAAGTAATGGCACACGCACGTATCCATACACATATACGCACACACACACACACAATCATTCAAATACGCATACACATAAACACTTGCACAGATCACATAATATGTGATCTGTGCAAGTGTTTATGTGAATATTATTCACCTACTTGCATGATTGATTTTGCAGTCTAAAATATAAAATAATTAGCGATCCCTCGCGACCTCGTGCCCGCGTATAAGATCTCGTAATCTAAAAGATATTCTGATGTCGCCGCGGACTGTTTTTTAGAACTTTAAAAGAGGAACAATTCCGCCATACTTACTATTAAGAATTAAGAACATACAGCATCCTCATTCAGCAATTATTGCATGCCTTGCAAGAAAAGAGAAGACGTCCCGAGCACGTCTCACTTCAAACCCGCTTACTCATAAAGTTTTCCCGTTTTCCCATTTTCCTCATTTTTGGTAAACGTTTAGAACATTAGAGGTAAAATAAATACTGTCAACTGCTGAATTAATGAAACACTACTAAAGTGAAGTGGTTTTGTATCCTTCAATATTAGTCCAGTACATGTTTTCCCCTTTCTTAATTCTGGGCTTACAACATACGTCCGTCGTTTTGGCGTGATGTTTACCGTTTACGCATCACACGCATCGGAATCTATTAGAAGGGGATATTTTTTGATTCTTTCTCAGGGGAAGATGGGGTCCCATATTCATTGTAAAGCGAAAAACTTCTTTCGCAATATGATGAACTGGTTTCTAAAGACAGGCGTAATCCCTATCAGAAAACCTGATAAAGACCCATAAGATTTTAAACGTCCCATGCTCTTTCCTCTGCTTTGACAAAAATTATGGAGCATATTATAAAAAGTCGACTGGAATGGATATTGGATAGCAGAGGGTTGCTTGCTAAATCCCAGTTTGGCTATCGCAAGGGCCTTGGCACAAACGATACCTTAGCATTCTCCCTACGAAAATTCAAGTAGCCCTTGCTAGAGTACCTTGCGGATGTATTCCTGGTAATTGCAGCAGCCTATGATAATGTTACTCTCTCGATACTACTGAGGCAAAAATAGCAAGAGCTGAGCATATCGTCGAGACTGACACAGATCATACTAATCTTCTCTCATACAGAACTATCCTGGTACGAATCCAAACCCAAAATCTTACCACCAGAATGGTCTGGAAAGGTCTCCCGCAGAGTTCTGTTCTGAGTCCACTCGTACCGTCGATACGGTCGATCTCGAAATATCCGTGGAGAGTTTTTGTGACGTATTGCAATATGCTGATGATGATAGGCTAGAGAAAACTCAATAAATTATAATTTAAATACCTAAAAATCATCCTCGGTGCAACGATGTCTTCCTCCACCAATGTGAATGTGTTGACAATCCTATTCTACGGGCCTAATATCTCAGTGATCGTTTTATTTGTACGATTTATTACTACTACTATCTTCTGCTGTCTTAAGTTCTTTTAAATATCTTCAATGTACACAATTTGACCTGTTAGAGTTTTATTATAAGTACAGATATAGATTCTCATACATTCTTAACCTTCTAAGTATTGAAACAACAAAGCAAAAAAATAAAATTGTAAGTAATAGGTAATTATTTTAAATTAAAGCCATTTGAATAATTCTTTTTATTCATTTGCTACATATTGATTACTTAGAAACATGGTTAAATATAGAAACATGTTTAAATATAGGAACATATATAACGAAGGTACATAGAATCTTATTAATTAAAGTAACAAGACAAAAAATATACTCTCATAGTAAAATAACAATAATTACTATTATTATATCTAATTAAAAATGATATTTTTTATTATTATTGGTACCCTTTTTTGTCGACACTGCACCAGAAAAAGGGTAGACACATATTATATTAGAGATTCTATATTAGAGAATAATTTAGTAACATTTTCATAAGACTTTTACTTTACGGCTTAAAATATTAACAAGAAATTGACAAGAATCGATAATATATAGTCAAAATCGTTAGCAGTACATTTCACTACCGCGACCTTCTGCGTCGGTGGTAATAGCTACTTTCTCGAACCGCGACTTGAAAGATTTTTCCTTATTTTGCAGGAGGCCAGTTAAGTGAAATGAACTACACAGTACTATGATAAAAAAGTAATTTATCTAAGGCGGCACTGACGTCAACGAGGGTTATGCGAATCGCGGTCGAATCGATCAAGTACTCGGACCATATTCACATCCTGGTACTGCAAGTTCTCTCACCTCACATCCTGTCAGTTCGGCGATAATATTAAAATATTATAACACTTTAATACAAACTTGTTACTTTGTACTTCTCTTACGCCCTGACTTCAACAAATCAACTTGATTAGTGGCACAGTTGCAAGGACAGAGTGTAACATCGGCTACTTTGTATTCCAGGAAAACTAAATGTTATAATCCTAACCATAATCAACACTGATAAAGTTTTCAAATATAAATTAAGCAACAGATGTAGATATCTTAACAGATAAATTTATGTTAAACATCTAATATAATATTATTTGTAACATTTAACGCATAGAAACTGATTTTTATTATCAGAATAGAGCCAAACTGAGAGAGCCGCCTTTAGAAAGCTTATTTTATTACTAAGTATAAGCTTATAATATTGGAATATAATTTTATTATTAGAATATAATAAATTTTATTGGAATATACCCTACTTCCGTCGAGACACTACAAATATTGTAAATAGATTATATACTTATGTAATTTAAAATATCTAGAAGTGACGGTTATCGTAAAATGTAAATATTTCTTAATGTTTTCATAAGACTTTTATTAAACGGCTTAAAATATTAACAAGAAATTGACAAGAATCGATAATATATAGTCAAAATCGTTAGCAGTACATTTCACTACCGCGACCTTCTGCGTCGGTGGTAATAGCTACTTTCTCGAACCGCGACTTGAAAGATTTTTCCTTATTTTGCAGGAGGCCAGTTAAGTGAAATGAACTAAACAGTACTATGATAAAAAAGTAATTTATCTAAGGCGGCACTGACGTCAACGAGGGTTATGCGAATCGCGGTCGAATCGATCAAGTACTCGGACCATATTCACATCCTGGTACTGCAAGTTCTCTCACCTCACATCCTGTCAGTTCGGCGATAATATTAAAATATTATAACACTTTAATACAAACTTGTTACTTTGTACTTCTCTTACGCCCTGACTTCAACAAATCAACTTGATTAGTGGCACAGTTGCAAGGACAGAGTGTAACATCGGCTACTTTGTATTCCAGGAAAACTAAATGTTATAATCCTAACCATAATCAACACTGATAAAGTTTTCAAATATAAATTAAGCAACAGATGTAGATATCTTAACAGATAAATTTATGTTAAACATCTAATATAATATTATTTGTAACATTTAACGCATAGAAACTGATTTTTATTATCAGAATAGAGCCAAACTGAGAGAGCCGCCTTTAGAAAGCTTATTTTATTACTAAGTATAAGCTTATAATATTGGAATATAATTTTATTATTAGAATATAATAAATTTTATTGGAATATACCCTACTTCCGTCGAGACACTACAAATATTGTAAATAGATTATATACTTATGTAATTTAAAATATCTAGAAGTGACGGTTATCGTAAAATGTAAATATTTCTTAATGTTTTCATAAGACTTTTAGTAAACGGCTTAAAATATTAACAAGAAATTGACAAGAATCGATAATATAAAGTCATAATTTTGAGCAGCGCATTTCACTACCGCGACCTTCTGTGTCGGTGACAATAACTTCCTTTCCGAATCGTTAAAATGAAAGATTTGTGCGAGGAGCCTCAACAAAGAGGTAGAGAGAGATAAATTGATCGAGTAATCGGAAAGGGAAGACGTTGAAGGAACACTTTTTCCTTCGGAATAAGGTATTTGTTGCACAGGAGGTCAATTGAGTGAAATGAACTACGCAATATTATGGTAAAAAAGTAAACTTATCAAAAGCGGCACTGACGGCAACGATGGTTAGGCAAATTTGTTGATAGGTATCGACATGGACAGAGATTGCAAGTTTCCACTTCAAATCCCGTCGGTTCCGCAATTTCTAATATGTAATTCTAAAAAATGTTAGTAACAACCATAACACTTTATTATAAACTTTTCAAAACAAAGAGGCTCTTGGCCCAATAGTTAAGGTTTCATAGCAAAAGACTGTAAATTGTTTTTAGTTATAAAAAATTCTCAAACTAAACTCAGTCCAGAAGAAACAGTCTCAAACCTCTATTTAGTTAGTAATAAATGTTTTTTAGTACTGATGTTAAATTTATTTTAAATCAAAGCAATCCTCAAATAAAAAAGTCAGTCCGGGAGACACATAAATCATATTTGCTGGCACTAACGCGTATCTATTGATTTTTTTTTACACAGTTGTAACATATTCTTAGCGCCCTGATCTGAAGATTTTGGATAGATTGATTATTATTAATTTCTGGGGAAGACCGTACAGTACCGCATATAATTGGATCTTTAATATCGTTCCAGGTCATAATCGTATGTGCTAGAACGATGTTAAAGATCAAAATGAAACGTTTATACTTATATTGTTGTGACTGTGGTAAAAAACTGTAAAATAAACAGATGTTACTGAAGGACCACACATCTGTAAAACTATACGGTAAGGTGTGTACACCTACCTAAGTAGATTCAAAGTATAAATTAAAGAACAAGACCATACAAAAATTTATAACATGAAGGAAATAAATGCAGTGGGAAGGATACATATACGATATAATACGTTGTGTATGATATAAAGCAGCCTGCTTCACATTTTCAACAAAATCTCCTCAGTTACAAGAGTGTAGTGGAAGTATTTGTTTATGCTCATGTATAGAAATGTTCGTAATATCCGCTTTACTTCGTCGGTATAAGGCCGGACCGGGCCGGCCGGAGTAAGAGGCCCGCACTCTTGCCGTCTCGTCAGAAATATCTTAAAGAGGGTTTGGTAGGAATGTGAAGCAGTTTACCTCAGATCAACGCACACGGGGCTGCCTTTGGACATCGTTTACTTTAAACTATTCATTAAAGTTGACAAACGTCGTGTTGTCATAAAAAATAGTATCCGCTCGAACCACATCCGACGGCTGCATGCAGAATGGTGGGGGGTGAGACCAAAACCCAGACTCGGTGCAGACGATTGAGCTTTCGCCGACGATTTGATATCCTGAGCTGCAATCATACACCAGGAGGTCGCCGACTTGATGTCTTCTATTTTTGGAGGCGTCAACAGCTGACAATCGGCCTCCGTCCAACAAGTGCGGAGGACTAGGACAATATATGGCTGCAAACAAAAAATCCTTACATAATATTGTACGAAAGTGCGTTTGTTTGGTTCTCCTTACCAAACGCCCTAACTAAGCAACCAATCAACTAAATTTTTGTCATGTAGTTAGTTTAAAGGATGGAGAGTAAGATGGGTTACATCCCAGATAAATAAACGGTTCTCAGGGGATTTGCATAAGACCGTTATAAATGCGGATGAAAACAGGGGCAGCCGCTGGTAACTTTCTATAAAGCACAATCATAAGCATAATAATATTAAATCGTATAAGGACTGGGTCATACAACAAACTGGCGCCGACTCATTAGTTCTAACCGTTGGAAGAACATCTTCTTTTAAATGTAAACAGCGTGTAACCGAATTAAGAAATAATGTTGAAGGAATCACCCTGTAAAAATATTTCAACAAAAGAAGCATTGTTATTTTTTCATACAAACGAATTAAAAACTATCTAGGTGTTTACTTAACAACAACAACTCTATTGAATATAAAAGACCGACAAAGGATAACAGATCGGGGTACGCCCACATTTTCTGTCAAAGTTAGTACTAAGTTTTGGTAAGTGGTCAGTTGTACGTTTATTATCCACGTTTTTGATACGTACCGCTAGGATGTGGAACGCCCTCCCGGCAACTGTGTTTCCTGCCACGTGTAAGAGAACCTCCAAGGCTAGAGTGAATAGGCTTTTTCTAGGCAAGTGCGCTCCAACCTAGACCTCATCATTGGTTTCTAACGGGCATGATTGTCGTCAAGCTCTGGCCTATCGTTAATAAAAAAAAAAACAGTTGCAATTTTTTTCGCTACTGAAAGCTAGTTGTAGCACATTGTATTCAAGCTTGATTTATATAAAAAAATCTGAAGATTGACCAAATGAAATAAATATAAGGAATACTCACGCACACACACTGGGGCTGCATCAGACCATCGTCCATCGGATTCACATTCCAGGCCAGGTCGCCCAACGAGTCGGTAGCCCCATGCGCACGAGAAAACAGCTCGCCCTCCGACAGAGGTGTTGTACTCTTGGAGGGCGGCGTGAGGACCCGGGTCCCGCAACTCTGGGCAGATAATCGGCTCGCAAGTGGGTGCTTCGGACGACCACCTCCCTGCCGGCGAACAGGTGAACTTGAGCACGGCGCGCAAGGACCCTGTGACGTCAATTACAATTTGTCTCTCGCTACCTGAGTCAGCCTTAACACGGCGGCTAAAGCCGTTTGTTGTTGTTGTCTATGTTTAATGCATGCATGAATTTCATTTCTAATTGTACTTCTCACTTCGATCTCCACAGTTGTATATAATGGAAAATTTAATCTCTAACGTGAATTTCAAAAAAGGTCATATTAACGATGGTAGGTCACGTTAATATGACCTTTTTGAATTCAATTCATATACGTATAAGTATATAATATATTTTTGTTTTAAAAGAATGGAAAACGAATCCCGAAAAAACCCGGGTTAATTTTAATAAAATCAAAAAAAAAATTGTGGCTTATTGTATTATCAGATCGAATAAAAATGGAAATATCGCAATCCGGCAGCCTAGTCAATCCATGGGAAGGCAACCGAGTACAGTTACCAATAATGATAATTTTGATATAAGTGTGCTAAGACGTGCTATATCTCCATCTTGGCAACGACTTTAAAATGTAGAAAATATTTATTTCTTGCTTTTTTTGTATAAAAAAGTCGGTTCTTTTATGTCAATTATATTTTTAAAGTTAAACTTCTTTAGGCGCGACTAGGAAGTAACTCCGATTTTTTGACGGAAGTAACGCTTACGTCAAATGTCTGTGTAGTTTCCGCTATTTAAAAATAATAATTTGGATTGGTCGTAAGTATATGTCGTATACTCAGTGGCGTGCATTGCATATATGCAAATAAGCAGTGCATACCCTACCTTCAGGGTCTTACTGTTACAGAGCCTTCAGATAGGAATACTAAAGTTTTGTAATTAAAAGTACACGAAGTTAAAAATATATGAAAGCGCCATCTAGTTATGCGCGGCCACACTTCTAGGTCAATCGTCGCTAGACTGGGGTATGGCGTACAAAATAAAATTTACTATATAGTAGTATATTTTATTTGGACGCCATACCCTAGTATCTTCGTATTTTAATTTCTAACCGTGAACGCTAAACATTTACCTTTTAAAAAATACCTAAATTATTATTTAAATGTCATGTTATCGATTGAAGAAAGAATCGTTCTGTTAGATGTGTGCGTGTGAGTTGGTAGTGTGTCGTGTAATGATATAGTCGTGTGCTTGTACTTACAGGATTAGCATCGGTCGTGTGTGGATAAATTTAATTAGAAATTTTGTAAATGTGGGTGTCTAGAATCACTGCTTACGGAACTGACTTGATTTTTTTATGAACAAAATGATTTGATTGGTTTGTTATTGTTCTTAATTGCCATTATTATTTTTTAGGATTAACAATAATATTAACAAATGCAAATACCTTGCAGTGTCTTAAGAAAATTAAGGAACTAATATTATCGAATTAGTCTTTCGTTTTAAAAATAAGTTATAAAATCAAACGCTGTCTGAATTATGAAAAACCTTTTCCAGTAATCATTGGAAAGTGAGAAAGTTTACAATAAATATGGTTTTTATTTATTGTTGACATCATCAAAATAAAATAGCGTTCGTACCTATACTTACAAAAAAATTAAAGACATATTTTGACTAATTTCGATTGCAATATTTTCATTAGCATATTCAATGGCTATTATTTATTACCTTCGAACATGGTATATGACGTTGATGATACATTCAAATGTATCAATTCAGTAACTTGTAAAAGTTTGTGTTGTGATTGTTTAATGTGTAAAGTTTTATTTATAGGTTATTCATTTATTTTATGATGGAAGCATATTCGTGCGGTCTTTGTTTTGGTTAAGTGTGTCTGGAAAAAGTGCTTAGATACTACTTACTTTAATTCCTATCCTTATATCGTTAGATTAGCTAACTAAACTTGCCTAAGCGGCTGTGTACACACCAATCGTTTATTTTGCTTTCCTTTTGTTTTATTTTCCAATATACGAAATGTGTGGAATGATAAAGGATATTGCGATCTTAATAATTTCCATAAAACCGCTAAAAACAGGATGTGTCGGAAAAAACTGTTATCATTATCAGTGTGCTTAGAAAATGCTGCCGAATGGTGTGTCATAATTATGAGACGTAAATCAGGGTATGTACTTTATTTTTATGCTTTATTCAGCATTAAATAGACGATAGTATTAAGTCTATCAGAAATATAACTTTCGTGAAGTCATTTGATTAAATACTGACATACTTACCTAAAATCTAAATTTTAATTTTACTTTATTTTAGTGGTGTTTAACCTTGTGCATAGGTACCTACCCTGGGACTAAGGGCTATGCACGCCACTGCATATACTCCAAGCTTCTTGACTTATACGCCAGCTAGTGGCAAATATCATAATCAATTAGGATTATTTGTTTCCAATATTTTCAAACAGATCAATTGTGGATATCAAAGTAAATAAAAATTCAAGAATTAAAAAAAAAAAAATTAAATTGTAAAGTTTTTTGAAAAACTTGTTTGTTAAATTAATTTTATAATAAATAAATTATTAATAAATTTTCTGGCGATTGCAACATTCTATAATATTCAATGACAAGGTTATATTGACATGTGCTGATCTAACTTTCAATTTTCTACTCTCAATTATTACTATTTAACAAATGAAAATATTTATAAAATGTGACAGTGATATTAATGATTTTTAAATACTTAGAATATAAAATGAAGTAGTGAATATTAAATGAAATGGCGGAGTCCCAGGAACATTTTACTCTTTCATCAATCAATAAATAATAATAAAAGTTTTACTTCAATCGCGCGTAGGTAAAAGGTTACACGCACACACTTTTTTTTACGCTCGAGGTAGCATAGGTTTGCAAACACATCTAAGTTATTATAACCGAATGTCAACTGCTCATAAACTTCTTCAAAATATTGCGCTTCCCAAAAGCGGGGCGTTACATGCTTGAGGAGTGTTCCCGGCACTGCACCATCATGATTTGAGCTATATTACACGTTTCATATAATCAAGTGAATTACTAGAGTTTCTGATCGAATTTACATATCTGTTATTCGTGTATGTACTGAGTAGTACTGTAGTATTAAATTTGGTGATAAGAGCAAATTTATAAACAATTTTGCCATCTCACACCAGTTTAGTATATTTGTAGTCCTTTTTTTTAAGTTAGCCCTTGACTGCAATCTCGCATGGTGGTAAGTGAGATGGTAGCGGGCTAACGTGTTAGCGAGGTTATACTATTGAACCGCCCTTATCGGTTTTTACGCGACATCTTACAGGAACGTTAAATCGCTTAACCGGTGGTTACTAGCCACGGCCGAAGCTTCTAACCTCGAAAATATGTAAAAATAAATACAAGGTATGTAAGTTATTTAAGATATTATGGATGTGCACTTCGAGTGTGCGTGCCGAGTTGTTGAAATAGCCACTATATACCTACCAAAGAAGAAGCGGTGGTAGCCCAGTGGGTAGGCGCTCGACTTCATTTTCGGGGTGTCGAGTTCGCATCCCAGCACGCATCTCTAACTTTTCAAAGTTATGTGCGTTTTAAGTAATTAAAATATCACTTGCGCAACGATGAAGGAAAACATCCTGCATGCCTGAGTTCTCCAAAATGTTCTCAAAGGTGTGTGAAGTCCACCAATTCGCGCTGGGCCAACGTGGTGGACTACGGCCATTACCTCCTTCTCGTTGTGGGAGGAGACACGTGTCCGGTGTTATACTTATTATTGCGTAGTTCCGGCGGCCTTCCGTGGTCTTCATCTTTAGTTTCACTTGTCCGAATGATGCTTTTCGATAGCGAAGTTACTTCAAAAAATACTCAAGTCGCTATAGGTGTCCCTATAATATTTGAAGAGTTCCCTCATTTTCTCCAGGATCTCTTCATCAGATCTTGACGTGATGAAAATGGGACCATATCCCATCCCATTTTCAACACGTCAAGATCGTAAAATTATTTTACAAATCGGTTTATAAATGACAGAGTTTTGAACAAACATACATAAAAAAAAAAATCATTTATAATCTGTTATAATAAGAAATAAGTGACATCTGTCTGTCGTTGTCACTTATACGTCATTGTGAGAGGAGATCCGAGGAGAATTCTCGTCTTCGTTACTAAATTATTGCGAATCATTCGTTGCTCCGACAAGCTACGACCCATAGTCTCTGTACCTTCTTCAAAAACTCTGAAATAAAAGTGTTAAATTGCTGCTACGCCGTAAATTTCCCAACACGCCGCACCACCCGAGACAAAGATCAGTGCCATGAAGAAAACGAAAGACCAGGCTAAGATTTTACCTTGACAAGACATGGTGAATCAAAAGCATGCCAGAAAACATTGGAGAAAATGACGTGGGTGGTTTTAAATCAACCAATAGGAAAAGCGACAGAAACTGATTATTTGTCATGCAGACTGCTTTCGTATGGCCGCTCACTTCCATTCGGATGTGATTTCGAACGACATTTGGTCAAGCTGCCTCACCTATCTTCAATATCTTGCTCTCTACCCGTCTCGCATATCGTCAATATTGCTTGTGCTGCGGCTTGAACTCACCGTCTTCCATACAGCTGACAGCGGAGGCACCGTGAAGGCGGTAACCTTGGCTGCAGCTGAAGTGGACGGTGTTTCCGAGCCGCGACCCAGTATGCGAGAATTGGAGCATTCTGTGGGAAGAAGAGTTGCGGGAGGGACATACTATGCCTGGAACAAAAACCCCGCCGTTATTTACATCACGAATCACATTATTTTGAATTGGTTACTTTTTTATTGTCCATATTGCTGCCTGGATTTATCACCATCATCATATCAACCCATTACCGGCCCGCTACAGGGCCTGGCTCTACTCACACGATGAGAAAGGGATAAAGGCCTTTGAAGAAGTCCACCATTGAAGAAGTCTCAGGCATGCAGATTTCCTCACGATGTTTTCCTACACCGCTGAAGCAAGTGATATTTTAATTACTTAAAACGCACATAACTTTGAAAAGTTAGAGGTGCGTGCTGAGATTCGAACTCGCCCCCCCCGAAAGTGAAGTCGAGCTCCTACCCACAGCGCTATCACCGCTTCTGCACTGATTACGACTAATCCGCATCTCTTATTGTATGGCAGTTTATTTTTTATTAATGTATGTGAACATGATAAAGTTTGAGCATTTTAAAAACTTACATGGACATTTGTAATTTGTATATAAGCGTATAGTTTTATTTTGGCACTCAATTAATTGTGAAACCTTGTACCCCAACTTGGGAGACGAACTAAATGCCTAGTGTGATTATTTCTACCTAAGTTTACCTATTCGATCGCTGAAATTTCTACTTTTTATAAGGTATCGAAGGAGCGCCATCTAGGTGCAATACTGAGAAACCACCCAGCCACTAGATAGAGCTTTTTCGATAGTAGTTAGAAACACTCACACACCTGGCACTGAGTTGTCCGAATTTTGGTAGGTTCAAATCTTAACCGTCGGTCGGACAGTTTTCAAATTCAACATGAACATTAATTCGTTTAGTTGTAAGGAAGACAGGCCGTATATCAGGGGGGTGAGTAGCGGGTGTGTCGCGGGTGTTCTAGGATAAAAAACTCACTAACAACTTTAACGTAGGCCGTGTGCGTGCTCCCGGAGGGGGTAGTGCACGTGTAACTGCCGTTATGGCGTAGGGTGACGCGCGTGAGCGACACACGGTAGTTCGACTCTCCTTCCAGCGTCGACCAGCCTGCAACAATACCGAAAGTCAACAATAATAATAATAAATAAGCTGCGACAATACACACGCCATCTAGCCTTAAAAAGAAGAGTAGCTTTTTTCCCCATATTTTAATACGCCGCTGAGACTTTGCGAGAGGTTTAGAAGAGAAAAATTTATGCTTTAGAGATGTGGTATTGGAGACGTATGGAGTCTCACGGAACGAGTTTCACACCAATGTTTCCAGTGTCCGAGAACTCGATATCAAGCAACGTCTTTCAATATAAGTGCATAGCCGCATATTGAAATACTTCGGACACGTCTCCCGGAGAGAAAACAACTCTAAAAACGCCTTATTGTGCAGAAGGCTCTAGAGAGCGCGCGGATGGACCGATCAGATTAAATCTGCAGTGGAAGGTCCCTTGCATGAGAGACAAGGACACGGATACGGGCACAGACACGGACAAGGACATGGGCGCGGACACGGGTACGGACACGACACGGACTCGGGTTTCGAACACTGGCACGGACAGAGACACAGGCACGAGCAAGGACACAGACACGGACCGGGACACGGGCTCGAACACGGGCACGGCTAATAAATACATTATCAGTATCTGTGGCAGAGGCCGCGACTCCACCGCGTCGGTTTGAAACACAGTATTTTTAAGCTGTAGGTTTGAACTTTGAAGTTTGGAAATGGAACCATAATCTGAGTATTCAAGTTTAAACTTTCAAACTAAACCTATGGTAAATTGATTCATTAAATTTAAAAGAGATGTTCTTGGAAACAGTAACAATGATAAAATATTGCAGTTGATCATGGATGACGGAAACAAAGTCTAACTTGAGTTTGTGTCGGTCTTCTGTTAGTCAGATAAGTATTCATTATTAGCCTTAGAGCCCCAAAGTAACAATAAAAAGAAAATAATTTCTGGATCCCTGTTTCGTTGTTGTTATTTTTTGATTTGTCCCTTTCAGGACAGGAAGTATATGGCTGGTACACTTACCGACATGGTTCTTTGCAGAGTTACTCCAGTTCCATTCAGGCTTCTGCGTAGCGTCGCGGGGCCACAAGCAGTCGATCCAGACGCTGCTGCCGGGGTAGATCAGTAGTTCGCCTTTGGAATCAACAAGAGCCGATCCTGCTCCCACAGTGTACTTTAATGTTGGCGGGGCGTCACCTGTGCCGCAGTCGATCATTATTGTCAGTGTTTGCACATAATAGAAGGCTAGCATTTCTTTTAAAGAAATATATAAAAATAAAATAATATAATAAAGAAATAGGTTTCGGAGAATTTAAATAAATAGTACCTTATAAAAATGAGCGCATTGACTAAGTTTTAAAGAGGAAAATATTTAATAATGTACTTTAATGTTGACTGCACTCGGAAATGTACTAGTATTATATTGTAAATATGAATATTAACGGTAAACATTTTGGATATTAACAATGGGAATGCATGGCCGATATTAGTATTGTAAACATTGTGTAAAACAGTGTTACAGATTATTTTATTAGTATTGATTATAAGATGGCCGCCAACATAAAATAGAGTACAATAATAAATTTTAAAGTACTAATAATATAGTTTGCCAATTTACATTTAATAAAGTTCAATAAATGAAAATAAATAATCAAAAGTGTGGTAAAGTTAATAAAAACCAATACATTAAAAGTTTTTTTTCTTTATGAATGCAATCGCAAGATAAGTAAGATAAAATTATTGTAAGTAAGATTTCAATGTTTAGGTTCTAGTGTACCTGTATTGGTTAGTGTGGCGGTCGGGATACAAGTTGGTATTTTGCTCGACCAAGCACCATTGTTGCAGCGCAGCACGTTAACACCGGAAAACTTGTAAAGGCCAAATTCTTTGCATCGAACTCGCACCTCCGAGCCGTGCGCAAACGCCGAATAATTCTTCAGAATGAAAAAAAAAAATCTTATATGATAAAAGCTCAACGACTACTTACTTACTAAAAAAACGCCTTCATAAACGTTCTTAGGCATAGTAAACATGTTCTATAAGTTTAGCGCCCGAATCCTTTGTGCACCTATACCACGGTACTATTATGTATACAGTATTGTAACTTGTAAGGCTGTATCTTTGAAATACATGCCTACCGCCGCGCGGTACGTAAACATGCGATAGGGATGCCCGCTTCCAGCATTTTAATTACATTTGCCTACTTTGTGTTTCCATTTAGTTTTGCGATTGTAAATATACTTTAAGTGTTAATAAAAATGATTGGTAGATTTAATTCTATCTAGTCTATGATTGTATAAGAAATCGAAACGAAATGCAAGTTAAATAATCTGCATTATCATATAAAGTTGAAAATATGAAATCAGGAAATCCTTTACTCTATTAACTTTATTTACCTACTAGTTAGTAAAATTATTTTAAAGTCTTGCCTTTCAGAGCTTCCAGGTAATCTAAAAAAAAGTTATCCCAGCAATCAGAAACAGCACAATATATCCTACCCGTTATATTTTACATGTACTTGGAACTTATTTTTAGTGAAAAAATGGCGTGGTAATCGTTACAAAAATTAAAAAGTTTGTCCCTGCGGCACAGTCGAGACTGTCTGCATGCCGAGCGCATGCCGAGATAGAGGCGTAGCTCGCGCATCGTTCGCTTGTATGACGTTGGAATACTGTATACACATAATATAACCGTGCCTATACCATGCTATGATAAACTATTCAGACCATGGTACTCACCACAATTTTTTTTTCATACGTGATTGTCAGATTGGGGTTTTGCCTCATCGGACATTCCCGCAGGATTGGCCGAAATCTGCCATCTGTAATAGAGAACACGTTGTACACACAGCGTTTTTTGTAAATAATATAAATCTTATAATACAAGGAAACCGATAAAGAAGAACATAACAGAAAATTAATTTTAACATAAAAAAAATATTCTGATGCTGTTAAAAATCACTTCTCAAGCCTTCTTTTTTAAAATGAGCATACATTTATTTGAGTTTCATTCGTATCAAGATAGTTGTGTGTGGGATTGCTTTAATATAACAGTAGCTTTAAGACAACAATTATTATAAAAAATATTTTTATACCTAATTAAATAAGTATATAATATTCTTAACCGACTTAAAGATGCTCCGGTGTCGGAGCGAAACGTGCGTAGAGAGTTCATTGCCGAAGGTCTGTTTGGTGTGGAGTATAAAGATTGAAGAAATTAAAAAATAATTATTAAATAAGAATAATAAAAAATTACACCATACAGATTCTCCTGCCTTTTGCGGAGTATAGCACATTAAGCTTAATTTTAACCTTCTCTGTGAAACCTCAGACCTAATAGTTTTGGAGTAAACCATTGCAATAGTTTTTACTGAAAGAAACCAGATACAGCCCACTTCATTAGGTGCGCGTCGCGTAGCGTAGGTACTACGCGTGTCATATACGGTTGTCATAAGTAAACACTTAGAATGTTTTGAATTCGTTTGTATGGGAGAATAAATATGCTTCCTCTGATAATATATATTATTTTAAACATTTGAAAAAATTTGTGTCATCAGAAATAAGTTAAGACGATTTTTCAAAAGTTATATGACGGTTTATTAACAAATTAATATAATTTTTGTGGAAAAAATGAACAATTTACATTTTTTTTTACCAAAATATATCGCAATTTTGTCAACCTCATTGTACCTACCTAGAATAAATAAACCTTACAGTCACAATACGTGAACCTGTAGTTATTACATCTAGTAGTTCTCTTTTGTTGCTCTCCTGAAGTAAAATACGAGTAGGTAGATTGCGTTTGCCCTAACTAACGTCGCTACGTAGTTTTTTTTTTAATATTTAGTTTATACACTGTTTTATTTAATAACTAGCTGTGTCCTGCGTTTTCAACCGTGTCAACTACGGATCACAGCGTAGTGCTAAAAACAACAATGTCTAATGTAGTTCGGATTGACAGTTCCAGACATACAAACAAACTTAAGTTAAGTTTTGATGCAGATAGTAAATGTAGCGATTCAACTTTATAATCGACTAAGGTATGCGGCCATATAATACTTAGTTACCGGAGCTTCAATTACATAAACATTGACAATGGTAGTAGGAGCATCAAATGTTAGTCAAGCAAAGTGGTCTAAGTCAGTAAATGGTTAGGTAAGCAATTTTTTTTTTCTATCATTTGCTTAGCGGGCACGTCCTTATTCACCTGGCATGTCTGCATGCACTTCCTTCGTCTTAAGTGAGAAGTTTGCTTTCCGATCGCTGAGGGGTTCAGTCCTGTATCTCCATCAATATTGAACAGATCTTCACAAAATGTGGTTCTAATTAAACTAATAGTAAAAACTTTTCAGTGGAAGAAAAATTATTTAAATCGGCCAATGAATGGCGGATTTATGGAGTAAAAACGACAAATATTTTTATCGCATATCCCCTGCGAACCTTATAGTTTTTCGGGATGAAAGTATATTTATTTTAATCAAGAGTATCAGTTATAAATTTACCAAATTTGCTTTCAAATCCGTTTAGTAGTTTTTGCGTAATGCGCGCAAAAACAAATAGACGAACTGAAAAAAAATTAAGAAATGTATTTTTGCGTACTCATTTTTTTGCAAACATATTTATTTATTTATTCCCATCTTACATTTTTGTCATTACAGGAAAAAGTTATCCTAATACGACAATGTAATTTTGAATAATTAATTATAATTTAATTTTTTAACTATTTAATGTACCGACACGGCTAGTCTAAGATTTTATTAAATGTATAGATATATTATAAAGTAGCTGTTGCCCGCGACTTTTTCTGCGTTTGATTTTGTTTTTTGATGTGGCATTCAAGTATTCAGTATGTGTACAAAGTTTCACGAGGACCGATTACGTAGTTTTTGCATAAAAGCGTAACAAACAAACTTACATTGACATTTATAATATTAGTAGGGATTACTTACTTCCCAGCTTCTGCTATTTGATAAATTGATCGAGCTGTACTTAATACTAGCAATCCTCCCCAGCGTCGCACGGACATCGCATGGCAAACTTAAATTTCTTGGCTTTTCTCTACTATGATATACATTTATACCTAGTGCATATTAAATTAGTCTATCCATTGCTAAAAACTGCATTAAAATCTGTTGCGTAGTTCAAAAGATCGAAGCGTACAAATAGCAGGAGCGACTTTGTTTTATATTAATTTCATAATAATACAGACAACTATGTCCACTACCTATCTGTAATGACCATAAGAATATAGCTAGACAGGCAGGTATGTAATATATTTTCCGGTAGAATAGTTTCAGGCAGAGAACCCGATGCGCATGCCAAATGATTATGATGCAAGTACTCAGTTCGGATGATCATCCAGTCTTACTTTGAGTGGCAGAACATAGCGGCCCCACCCAGTTACCATCGACACACTTGATCTTGCAAATGAGTCTTTCATTCAATGGCCCGATAAGGCCGGGAAATTTCACCTGTTGAAAAAACACAAGTTCCAATTAGGTACTGAGAGGAACTTACGTTTGCAATTATTATATAACGTACGATAGAATGAAAAAAGCGCATGTATTTAAAATCGTTGTTTAATATTCGTGTTCTGTGAGCTTGAAGGCTGTTTTCTGTGTAAAAAGTGACTCAAATTTGATGGGTTATTTATTTATATCAAAGACTTTTATACCTATCTGATAAAAAAATCCCAACCCTGTCTTTGGTTTACACTTCTTCTCTGGCTCTTCTTTAGAGAACTCATAATTATTAAAATAGACAATTATCCCTGTTCTGTAGTATAACCGTCTATGGTGTGTTATACCACAGAGTGTATGGGCGCTTGTTAGAGGATATCAGATACGAGCGTAACGGAAAATGTTAAAAAAAATAAAAAATTTGGAAACAAACCTTCATCTCAAAAATATCAAATAAACTTTGAGGTAAACATGAGTAACCCAGCGACTCCCCGACACTATCCCTCATACCCAATGATATACAAATATAGAGATATCACTTACCTCCGAAACTTTAGCAAAATCTGAACGAAATCGATGAATATCAAGGTCAACATCCACACTCGTGACATCAGGCAGAGAGCATTTATAGTCATCTAAAACGGATACTCATTTTTCAAATAAAAATATTTAGCCATAAGTTGTTTAGGATATTTTTAACGTGCTAAGAAACGAGATTTCGCTATTCGCTATTGCTCAGCATTAGCTAACTACGATTTATATGGTATTAAAGAGCGCCATCTAGTGACCGTAGACAGGTTTTGAATCTATTGCGCTCCTTCGATACAATATAAATCTTAGTTAACTTTAACGCGATCGAACAAACGTAGGTAGGAAATCTCACACTTTGCACTCCGGTGTGCTTTGAATCGAGAACAGCAAGCACATCGAACCGCTGATAGTCTCTACAAACAGAGAATTTACGCTTCTTATCTGCTTATAAGGTGACCCTAGTCAGACCAAGAATTAAATTAAATTAGATTTTTTTTCGTCACGAGATTTAAATTCACCAGACCTGGCGAGAGAACTTGGTTGGGAACGTAGCGACTAGTGAAATAAGTGAACTAGAATTTAAATGAGAGTGAACTAGTTCTCAACTTCATACAAGTAACGACCCTTTTGATCTAGGTCGTTCCCGAACAATTTACAACACTAGACCGGACACAATAGAACTGCAGTTACCTTCGCGCAATGTACCTAAGTCATATTCATTGACTTATATGTACCTATACTTCATGGTCGTATGGATTATAGTTATGTAATGCATAAATATATTATTAAATGAGTTATTTAGCTAATATGGTGAAAATCGAGCCACGAATGTTTTGTTGTTAAAAATGTAATCACTTACCGGCAATTAATATTTCGTTTTGATTTTCGCAGAACGATGCTGTAATAAACAGCACGAAAAGTAAAAATTTATTCATTTCAATTCAGAAGCTTCTCGATATAATAACAATTTCTGTGCATATACAAATGCTTATAAAAATGTGAATAGATTCTTTTTTATATTCGCAACACGTCCGTCTCCTTCAGCATTATTTTAAATTCTGATATCTGTTTCGGTATCGTTCAATGAAAATCACAGATTAAAGATTAGTGAGATTGACGATTGAGTGCGCGTGCGCCTCAAATCGGTTGAAATGCACAGACTATTAAGATTGGTTGTGTGCGCCACAGAGAGAGTTAATAGTTGTTTATGCAAGTGTTGTAAAATAAGGGGTTTTAAACACGAGTGTGGGTTTAATAATATCACATGAGTGTCTCAATGTCTAATTATCAACAGTTGCATAAAAGACTTTATCTACTCCCATAATATGAAATCTGCCAGTCCTAGTAACCTTTTATCATCCATTACTGAGTGGATACAAATAAATTAATTATTATTAACCGCAAAATAATAAATCGCCGATGTTCTCGGCGGAATATTTATATTTAACACTTCACTATTTTTATTTTATATGGAACTAGCGGCCAAAAACCACGCCAATCTAAAACTCCGTTGCGCTGATTTTGAAAGACAAATGCGGAAAAAATAGCGATGCTATCCGTTAGAAGCTGTTTGCTTTTCCGGGATAAAAAGAAGACTATGAGCTAGGAGACTATATTGTAGGTATCTCTGCCAAATTTTAGCCAAATCGTTTCATTCGTTGTGGTGTTAAAGCGTAACAAATATCCATCCAAACATACATCCATCCATCCATACATCTATTCTCACAAACTTTCGCATTTATAATATTAGTAGGATGATACGCATGACAATATTCATCAGATCTTTATTAAAATAGGACAATACATGCTTGGTATTACACACTATCAAATAAAAAAAAGAATGATTAAAATCGGTGCAAATTTAACGGAGATATGAAGTAAAATGGATAAAAATTTTGATCCCATATCCCGGAGGAAACATATTGTTTATCGGGATAAAAAGTAGCCTATATATACCCGGAATATCAGCTACATTAACTAAAGTTACTTAATTTTATTTAAATCCGTTCGGTAGTTTTCACGTGATGCCCGGACAGACAGACAGACAAAAATTAAATAAAAATCTGTTTTGGACTCAGTATCGATTAGAAAGCGGTCAAAATTTTAATATATTAAATGTACAGAAATCTTCCAGTTACAGTTTTATTATAAGTATAAATTTGAAAAATATATTTCAAAATCTGGCGGTGTGCTGTCAAAACTTGAATCGCTATTTTTTTGTAAATAAAACAAAAATAGGTATTGAGATAATATATTCAGAACTTCTTACAAGAGGTTTTTTTTAAGAAAAATAAATATCTCCATACAAAGGAATTATAGAAGAAAAATAGTATAAAACCACATTCTATAAAATTCGTAAGTTCGTAATTGAGAATTACTTCCTTATTATTATCACATATTCCTAAATAATGAAACTAAACTTCAATGGGGCCCACATTTAAATAATTTAGCGAACAGATTTAGTTCTGCAGCATACGCGGTTAAAAAGATTCGTCACATGACAAATATAGAAAAAGCAAGGCTTGTGTATTTTAGTTATTTCACAGTATTATGTCCTACGGCATTTTATTATGGGGTAATGCTGCTGATATAGATTTTATTTTCGTCCTGCAGAAAAGGGCTGTTCGTGCGATACATAAAATGGGCCCAAGAGAGTCATTACTCACTTGGCTTGGGATAAATTTAAAGATGTTAAAATAATGAATGTCCATAAAAACATAATTAATAAAAATAGAAGCAAAAATAAACTCGTTGTACAGTTTACTAGGCTACATAAAATTGCTTATTCATTCAAGGGCGATTGTATGTTATTTTATAACAAATTACCGAATGAAATCTTTTAGATGTCTCTCAATAAGTTCAAAGTTTATATAAAACGTAAACTTGTAGATAAATTTTATTATAACGTTAAGGATTACTTTAACGATAAAAAAGCTTGGGTATGAATTGCTCTAACCTTATAGCTAAATATAAATTTACTGTAAGATGGTGATAACAAAAAAAAAAAATTACCCGGCTAAGTTTGTTGTGGAACCCTCGTAGCTTTAGGTTTAAGTTGGCGAACTAAGTTATCACCATCCCCTTACAATATGTAAACATATTAAAGTCAAAGTCAAAAATATCTTTATTCAAGTAGGCCCATAGGTGGCACTTTTGATGCGTACATAAGAACTACACGGTAGTGAGATGATGGCGATAACCACATTCGTAAACTTAAAACTAAAGCTACGAGGGTTCCAAACGCATCCTGGTCTAAGAAGACGCCTACAACAAACTTAGCCGGGTGTTTTTTTTTTGTTATCACCATCTCACAATGTCATTTTAAATTATTAGAAGAGCAACCTGGTTAGAGCAATTATTTACACCCAAGCCTTTTTATCGATTACGTAGTCCTTTATACTATAATAGGACTTTTCTATAAGCTTACGTTTAATACAAACTTTGAACTTTTTAAGAGTCATCTCCAAGATGTCAATTGGCAGTTTATTGTAGAATTGCATGCAATTTCCTTTAAACGAATTATGAATTTCATGTAACCTAGTATATTGCACTGTAAGTTTATTCTTACTTCTAATGTTTAAATTATTGCAGTCACATTTTTTCTTAAATTTAGAAATGTTTTTATGAACGTACATTAAATTTTCAAATATGTACTGACTATACACTGTCATTATTTTAAAATCTTTATTATATGTATGAACGCTTCATAAGTGCCTGTGATAGGCCTACATGAATAAAGAAGTAGTGAATTTGAATCTAAGTATATTGTGTACCACAGAAAATTTACAAATATTACAAATAGAATAGTGTTAAGGAAGAAAGTAAAACTTGACGGCCTTATCTCTATGCAGCGAAATTATAATTAGATTTTCACTAATAGTATATTACACAATTAGTTAAATAGATTTGATTTTACAGTTGAGGCGGTATGAGGCGCGTGAGCTGTAAGCGAGCGCGATAAGGAAGCCGAGAGTGTAAAGCAATGTATCGTAACGCGTTACATACGAATATTTTTTTCACACTTATAACGAAAAACATAGGCTTAAATACGATGTCAGAAAATAAATTTTTATATAGGTTGTAAGCAGCGAACGATAACGGCTGTATATCGGTTTACGTTGCGCCATTTTTCGTAATTAAATATTTATTAATATTTTATTAGTTTAATTATTAATAATTTAAAATGTCCACTTTAACTTGGAAAGCAGAACAATAGTAGATTTAATTCCGCCTGGAATAATAATCAAGGCAGGAATCGCGAGTGAATAACCGCGGTCTATGAAACCTGCATACAGTGGAATAACAGCGAAAGAGGGCTGCTTACTTTGCTTTTTTTATTAAAAATATAATAAAGGGAATATTTTCATTTTTAAAACATGTTTAAAGTAGTTGTTCATTGTGAATCCCTATCCCTATCCCAACCCTACTAATATTATAAATGTGAATGTAAGTTGGTTTGTTACGCTTTCACGCAAAAACTACTAAGCCGATCATCATTAAACTTTGTACACATATTCTTAAAAGTATTAGAAGTAATTTAGGATGATTTTTATCCCGCAATTAAGCTCAGTTCTTTTGGGAGAGGGGACGAAAGTTATTGACGATTTAACACCATAACGCCGTCAAATGATAACCGATTCAAATAATAACTTTTGTACTTACTTTAGAGATTATAATGTCTGTTTAATTTTGCGTAGATCTGATGAAATCTGATGAATTTGATTGGAGATAGACAACAATTTAAGGCTTAGTCATCCTAAATACATAAAGTGCTGCCACATTTATGAGGCCCTAGATCTAAATAAAAGTTTTCAGAAATGTTCTTCATTCCGTTTAGCATATGACTTATTAGCATATCAACTAATAATGCGATTTCGATTCTTCCTTTAACGATTTCTATTCTTTGTAAGTGACAGGAGGAGCTGAGATTGATTATACAGTCCTTTTTAATGTTATTTATTATGTGGATTGTTTTTTTTTAAACTACGCCTAATCTTTTTTAATATAAGAATACACAACTTAAAAATTTCAGTACCTCGTAAACTGAATGCCACATTCGTCTGTGTTTGTTTTTGTATGTCTTTCGAAATACAAAAACAAACACAAACGAAGTCGCGCAACAGCTAGTAATTCCATAGAATTAAACTTTCATTTATCATAATTATTGAGAAGGTAAAATGATTTGTTCATTTAAGTAAATATTTTTAGCTGCATAAAACTTCTTTGTTGGTTTAAAATAAATAATCTATATCACCCGGCTAAATTGAAAGTGGTCCATCTTTATGGGTACATATAACTTGCAGTGAGGTACAAACTAAACTTATTCGGGTCATCATAAATAAAGCACAAGTACGGTAAAAAACATGTTATTAAAACACGAGTGTCTAATTTCTCGGATAAGAAGCCCTAAATCGATGTAAAAGGTTATCTTTACGAGCAAGGATGATGGGAAATTAAATAAATCTCTGCGACAATAAATAATTTTATTAATTTTATTTCGAAACATTCAGAATTAAAATACGAATAGTTTACAAATTACAAGTCAATTAACATATTATATAATAGACCTAAATTGTATACTATTGAGTGTTACTGTTATACAATAAACTCGAACTATGTCCCACCTCTAACCGGCACTATGACCTGCTAACCGGCATGGCACTATACTCTGAGTCGTTGTCCGGCATGCAAGCACCACAACAAAGAACCCGCGTTGGAAAACCACTGGAGACCGCTGTAGCACGTGAGGTAAGTTTTAACCATTTTCGTTAAATCACAATTTTAGAATCGATGTATATATAAATCACTTGAGAATAATAAGTTTATTTATTAACACAATTCACAATCACACTAGGTAGTTGAAGAATTACTCGAACGAACTTACTTTGGCATCTAGTGCATAAAAATATAGCTAGGCAAATCAAAACACCCATTTTAATTTTCAGATAAGAGTGCTTGCTTTTATGTCGCAGTAATAGACAATCGCCGCTAAATAACATTCGACATAGCCGCCATGACACTAGGCATGGCTGTCTATCATTACGTAACACTTCCATTTTGAATAACACTTTACTATAAAATAAGATAAACTTTTATTTAGAACCTTATTACTGTTTATTTATTATTTTTTGTACTATAGAGATTATAACATGTGTTTAATTTTGCCCAAACTGTGGTTGGAGATAGAGGACAGAACGCATCAGCGGACAACAGCAAACCCCTCATTTAAGGCCTAGCGATACTGAATACTTAACATTTTTTAGAACTACAACTAAATTTAATGCCACATCAAAATACAAACGCAGACGAAGTCGCGGGCAACAGCTAGTATTATATAAAATACGAAAATAAAATTCCTTCATTTGCAACTATGAAATATTTTTTTTTTTTTTTTAAAAGCTGGTATTGTAAATATTTTTTATTATTCAAGAATTCTAACCCATTTTTGTAAAATATTTAAAATTTTCATCATAGAAGGTATCGTACCCCGGTAGCTACCACTAGACGCAAATAGAACGTTTGCAACCCACGCAGAACCGCCATAGGACGGGTATTGATTTTTGTTAAGCAATGCATAAATTTATTATTATAAACACTAAAAATTGTCAGAGAAATGATTTTTACGCAAGCTTTAAACATTCATTTATTTAGTGTTTGCATAGAAAATTCGAGAAAGTAGAAAATTATTGCAATATAATGCCTAACAAAGAGTATGATAGATAAAGGTATAAAATAATTACTTACAAGCCACCAGTGTGAAGCACAAAATCACTACGAGACCGTAGAAAATAAAATCACGAACTTTAATCATTTTTATTAATATTTGACCGCATATACGCAACGGTTCAACACGCCCCGATAGAAACTCGGAAGAGAAATGCTGCGTGCATATAAACTTCCAAGGTCAAGGTTTGTAATAAATCAATAAAGCTCATACAGCCGCACCTATAAACATCATGAACCGCCCGTATACCATAATAAGTGGGAAAGAGAGACAAGATCTGCGGATAATAAATTGTGCTAATCGAGTGGGAAAGAGAGATAAGATCATCGTCCAACAAATTATGAACTTTAAGTTGCAGCGATCATTTTCACGCAGATTACACTGCTTCGAAACTGCCACCGAAAAAGAGCAATCGCTCGATGAACTCGAACTCTATAAATCGCCTGAAACGGGACGTAGCATCACAGAAAAGTTGTACAAGTAGAAACTTGTATTTAGCAGCCATGTGCATGTGCATATGTGCACCAATTTTTAGCATGTGCAATATGTCAACGGCGATAAGTAAACTTTATAGAAACATACCTATGCAAATCGTTTTTAATTTAGTTTTTGCCCCCGCGGCATTAAGGAAAACAATTATTAAAGGCGACCGATGTCGACACCGTCCCACTTTTATAAATCTATTATTTAATGGCGCGTGTTAGGAAATAGGGAATTGCACTTCATCTATGATAAAACCGATTATTATAATAAATATGTCAACAAACGATGGTTTGTATACTCATTGATAGTGTTTTGAAAATAGAATAATGGCCTTTACTAGACTATCAAAGAAAAGTATAGGATCTATGGCGGGTGACTCGAGTTTGACAAAATTGATTGGCGGGAATGAAAAGTCGGCAGGGATTTTAATTAATGATTTGAGAAAAGAAAAGTATGGTGATGAAACGTTACAAATTGGGAATAGATGATTAATAATGGAAACATTATATTAATGAAATATTGTTGTGGCGGAACAATAGTAGTATGTTATACTGTTGATGGAGTCGTTGAAAGTTGTTGGTACTATGGTGGTGGTAGTTATGGGTTATGTTATACAGACAGTAATGGTAGCAGCAGTTACTTTATACAAACAACTTGTCCCAAAAGTCCTGGTGGTATAAGTGATAATAGTAGTTTTGTTTGACCTGTCTTATATGTCTTGTATCAAACGGCCTTGCGTTTGTTTATAAGTCTTGTTTTAATTGATTGGATAAAAGAGCAACGGTAGAATTTATTGCCAGTGGTCTTCTCTGCCGATGACAGCATTCCGAACTGATGGTAGAGTCATTTGAAGGTAACAAGTAATATTAATTATAGAGAAGCTTAATTTACAGTATTAGAGTAGGTCCAGTTGTTTTACTTTACTCCTTGGGAAGATAGGGTTATAGAGTACAGACCCTCAACACTGCCCTATTGTAGGTTGGTGGGCTTTAATGATATCATTTATAAAATTAACACTTTAATAGTGTGTTATTAGAACTACTAATTAGAACATTGTTAGTATTGAAGTTAATACCTGGTCACCATCTCCTTATTTTTTTTAGCACGCGCGTCATCTAATTATGATCGTACACGTCTGTGGCTTGCTATGTCCGTGTGTATGGAGGAGTCATGTGACGCACTAGACGTGTTCTGTGATTTGTCCAGGCGTTTGATTGTGTTCAACACGAAACGTTAGTCAGGAAACTACACCACTACGACCACTTATTTTTTATGATGCTTCGTAAAGCTTGCGTTATATAAGGATAACTATGGACTCATTAATACACCTCAAAGATTGCTTGTTTTCCGGACTAACTAGGGCTGTTGTGCGCATAGCTCAATCAAACTTTTTTTTATATTATGGACATATTTAGGTATTAAAAAAATATCTGCCTCTTTCTATTGTAACTCACCAAAAATAATGTTGTTGTATTGTACTTTTTTAAAGTAACCAGTACGTATGGATAATGACATGCCTTTAAAAAAAAAATCCTCAGTAAAATATCTGGAACATAGGTACAAGTAATCATTCAACTTAGAACATTCATATTTCGCAGCCATAATCATTTTAATGTTGTAATGTACTCGTAGAAACCTGTAACAATCGTTGCTTCAATATTTTTTAATTCGATAAATCGATAATCTTAACACAGATAGTGTCGATGAATACTATCGACAAAGTACTCGTGACAACCCTATCGTAGTACTCTCATCAGCGTTACGAATCGGCTCAATTTTTAGTTGTAATTTTATATGGTAAAGCTTATCAAGCGTTGTATAGTATACCTAATTGAGGTCAGTGGGCTAGCTAGATTTGGTGTCAAGAAGGGGCTATTCTGTATATCAATTGCAGTGGTAATAGGTAATAGAAGTAAGCGCACTGCGCAAGTGCCTGGGGTGATGAGTCTGTGGTTAATGTCATATGGCATTGACATTTGACATTGAAATCTTGGAACTCAGTGTGGGTCTCCCTAGAGTATAAATGTTCGTTGGTGTGGGTTAAATCAAAGTCGGTTAAAGGCAAACAATATGCTTCCTGCAGCCTAATATTCCCAAAAACCTTTTTTTCTTTATTCCCTAAAAATCGGTTCGCTGGGTCACATCAACTATTTCTCTTCTACGGATTGAACATGCTAGTACATCTGGCTAAAATAAGAATCTGAGACTGTGAGTGTGGCCTGGACGAAGGATCAGTCTCACATATCCTATTTTCCTGCACGAAACTGCCCTTCAATCTGTATGGAATTTAGAAAGGAGTATCCAAGCTACTTTTTGGAAAAGCCATAAATCAAAAGAAGAAGAAAACTATTTTTTTTTATTTACTGTTCTAAGCGGGCGCACATGTTAGATACAATGAGCAAGCCCTGCTTTAGGTCACTATCACATTCACGGTGGACAACTTCTCTTTTTCTCGTGTGGCACAATACCATGCTCCAAAGCGAACGATGCATGATCACTCTTCTCGCCGTGCACCGAGAATGAGATAGCCATAAGTAGGAATCGGATTCAGAGGCATCAGGAATTCAGGTCTGCTCGACAATATACCCCTCGGCTATTGCTCGCCTCGCAACGCCATCTGCCTTGCTAAGTTAAACGCCATCTATTTTAAAGATATGGAATTATTAACCCAAAACACAGCGCCACCTGTGTTAATAGTATTAAATTAATAACATCGCGTAGTGTACGTTGACTACCACGAGAGATCCTACAAAGTCTCATAAGCATGACGTAGAGGCAAGACAACAGGGATATGACTGTACCCCCGCGTGTGGCGGCGAACACGTCGCTGTAAATGCAGACAACTAGCATGCCGATGCCACTGAGGACTGGTCTTAGCGCAATAATAACAACGCCGTATTGCCCCCGATGGTAGCACTCGGGACCTCCCACTTGTATTGCTATAGCGCGGGGACCGTAGCATTGACCATTGCGACAGGGAGGTCGTCAAATAACTCTGCTTTCCGACACAAGGTGATGCTAGTCTTAGTAATTTTCTGCATTACGATACAAGATGGCGCTGAGTATACGCTTTTATAATATGACTAGCTGTCCCGGCGAACTTCGTACCGCCGAACAATTTTTTTTATGAATACTATATTTTAATACTTTTAATTTTATTCCGGACTAAGAATAATCCAAAAAATCAAATATTATAACATTGGTCCAGCCGTTCTTGAGTTATAAATGGTGTAACTAACACAACTTTGTTTTATTTATATGGATCCCTAAGGAGATTTTGGACCTACCAATGCACAAGATTAAAGAATATGTTAAAACATACTCGTATTTATTACAGCGAGGTTACTATACAATGGATGAATTTCTTAAGCTCATAGCAACCTTGGCAAGGTTGCTATGAGCAAGCATCCGGCTCCGTTTTCATCTCTCACAAGATGGAAAAATGTTAAAATATAAAATTTTAATTGTTGATGTCGGAAAAGAGCAACTGCCGAGTTTCTTGTCGGCTTCTACTCGGTAGAATCTGCCTTCCGAACCTGTGGTAGAGTCACTACACACAGACAGACTTGACGTTTCAAAAGTGCTTATATTAGTGCCTACTTGAAATAAATGAATTTTGAATTTGAAAATTGAATTTTTATTGAATTGAAAAATATTTTTTACTTTTCAACACTCGATTCTATGAAAAATTTTTTTGTTTGTTTGTACCAAAAGGCTCTGAAAGTACCGGACCGTTTATGACCATTTCCTGACTAAAGGGAAGCTAAACTGAAATTCATAAAAAAAATTGTAAACTATAACAAAGTAACATAGATGACAATATATTTTAAAAAAAATTGGAGATGCTTAGTAAAATTGCAATAAAATAACCCAAAGTAGCAAACATTTGCCTGTAAAATTTATTGAGGAAGGAGCCGGCCAGCGGCTCCCCGCGACTGGCTTGATGCCGTCTGTCGACCTGGTTGGGGGTCGACCAACGCTGCGTTTACCGCTGCGGGGATGCCACTCCAACACCTTGGAACCCCAACGTCCATCTGTTCTTCGAGCTATTTGCCCTGCTCATCGCCACTTCAGCTTCGCGACTCGTTTTGCTATGTAGGTAACTTTAGTTTTTCTGCGGATCTCCTCATTTTTGCTTCGATTACGATAAGTTACTCCTAACGTAGCTGTTTCCATTGCTCGCAGAGTGACTCTGACCCTTCTTAAGAGGCCGATAGTATACTCATTATTACCTACAAAAAAGTCCGCGAGGGAATACATTTAACAACATAGTTAAGTCGCAATGTCAGCTTTAAGGTTCTAAAATTTGATTAGATCGCCAGAAAAAATAAAAGTGGATTTCGCCCATTAGTATCGCAGTATTAATTTTTATACAAACAAATAATCAAATCATCAGGGATATTTATATATCCGCTACCTTTATTTTTCTATAGCAATAAACGGGATAGTCATCATTTTCATCAACCCATTGGCGGCTCCCTATTCACACTACAGGGCACGGGTCTTATCTCATGGGATGAGAGGGGTCCCTATAGGCCGTAGTCCAACGCTCGACAAATGCGGATCGGTAGACTTCACACGTCTTTGAGTTAGTCGAATGTTATAAACTCTGAGGCATGCAGGATTACGTACACGTTTCCCTTCACTGTTAAAACAAGTGATATTTAAATGACATAACTCCGATAAGTTAGAGGTGCGTGCCGGGGATCGATCTCGGTCCTCCCGAAAGTGAAGCCTTTACCCACTAGTCCACCTCAAATCAGGGTAGAGGTAATTTTCTCGTGGTGCGTATGCTAGCCCCATTGATCTATAAGAAACCATGGACAGGCTGCTGTTACTTCGTTTTTATCACCAATTGATTGACACCATTTGGGCGCTGTGAGTTGTGAAGCTGTAATACGGCTGTCGCAGGAATATAGGCTACATTTGAATTACTAACTAACCAAAACTACAATATTATTTCCAGAGACAACCGTATGTCAAATGTGGCACTTCGAATGGGGACAAACCTTCAGCTGTCATTTGTTTATGGCCAGCCAGTGTGGTAATATTAAAGATCAATATTCAATATTCAGGACGTCAAATGAAGAGGTGTGATGTCAAGGAATTGCAATCGCTTTATTTAAAAATAAAATAATTCATCGACAAAAACATACTTTATTCTTAAACTTTACATACAAACAATTATAATATTAATTAGCATGTCTTCAACATACACTACGATATATTATTATACTTAGTAAGAGTGAATAATGTTATATTAAATACGTCGAGATGTTCCTAATAATTGTACAAGTAAGTATTACACAGTGTTAAACTTATCTTACCTAATAATCAAACCAAAGAAGCCCATCGCAGATATGCCCTGAAACCAAAAAGCAATGTCACGGTTTTTGCGGTCGGCACCTTTCGCCAAATTGAAATTAAGGCGAGAGCATATCGTACGATTTAAATCTTTGATTCAAACTCATAGAAACAACAAACAATATTAACTACAAAACAAAACCACTCACACTTCTCTCTGATACGTAGCTGACGAGCATGAGTGAGCATTGAAGCAGAGCACTTCAAATCTCAGTTAATGATGAACAAACGCACGATGGCCAGTTTGGTTAATCGTCTTAGCGGGCTGAATACTTTTAGCGTCTTAGCAGACTGGATAGTTTTAGCATCTTAGCAGACGGGACACATCATTATTATTGAACCTGTGCATGTAGATCATTATGCAATCTAGGATTACCCAGTCTAGGATTTTTATTTGCCTTGGGTTTTAAGTTACCTTGGCAGACCGCTTCAGTGATTTGGATTAAGATCAATAGATAAGGTAATTATGGCATAAAAGGGAGGTGGGTGTACCTTCGTAATGAAATGACCCAGAGATGATTACATAAATTTAGATGCTAAAAGTATCGAGCTATTAAGGGACTAATACCTGTGCTTAAAACAGTTAAGTACACTAAGCTATATGATTATTGATAATAGAGCACTAGGTCGCCCGTAACTTTTTCTGCCGCTAGCGACTGCGTGATTCTGATTTGAGCTTATGAGCGGAGCGGACTAAGAGCCAAGCCACACTAGTGACATGTCGCATGTTGCAAGCGTTACGTGATGGTGTCGTATCATAAGCACGCGAAAAGTTCGAGTGTATTTAAATTATATAAACAAAATAAGTAACAAACAAAAGCCCTTATTCGCGGTGACATTTAAAACGTCACGCCCTCGTAGCTACGATTTGCTATGTTTTTACAGGTGTGAAGTTTGGCGTGATGATTTAAATGTTCAGAGCTTTTCAAATGGTCCTCGAAAGGCGCAGTTAATTCAAGATACATTGATCACTAACAACGAGTGAGCCGCTACTAAGTCGCTAGTACCTATGTAGTATGGGATTATTAAGAATACGCTATAATACTTAGCATGCGAAATCGAGAAAAGCATTTAGCAGATTCAATGTTGTTCTCGGTATCAAACAAGTTATCTTTCGTATATTAGCGTGGCACGCTGATAGTAGCCTTCCCATTTGAATTTTAGAATATATATATTTGTTCACGTTACCTGTTCTGTTTGTTTGTTGAATGCGTTACTTACGTCACATTTGCGAATAGCAATACAAGACACTCGAATTCGCATGCCAATAAAATTAAAGCAAAATAGCATTATTGACCATCACTACTAGTATGGCCTTACTTATTTACTTATACGCTATGTTGGTATCATATATAAAATGTAATCGTAGATATATCCTCTGTCACCCCGGACTTTGACCCAGATGACCCCATTGGTATGACACCCTCAGGTGGCGCCAAACTGTGCAATTTAAAATAAGAACAGCACTTCGGACGTCCTTAAATAATTACATGTAGGTATTTAAGTCAAAACAATAACATATAACATTTTTTTAATTGTAAAAACACACAGCTTAAAAGAAATGCAGTGTGTTTTAAAATCCACTGCAACCTTGACAGTTATTTTTACCGTTAAAGTCAATAATCTTACTTCATCTAAATTGTGAATTCAAATTCTCCTGGATGCTCCGGTATCCTATTTTCAGCGAAACGCGCGTACAGAAGGTTACTTACTACTTTCAGGGTCTGTTTTTATACAATACAAACTGTTTATGTTAAACACTACACAGAAATGTATGGTTGCCGCGCATTTTTATAAATTAAGCAAAATGTTCATGTTATATTATGTCTTTAACGGCAAATGAGTGAGTGCTCACTAATTTCTCGATGTTCAAACAGGATTTGCACGCTCGCAAACGTGGATACAGTTTCTTGTATCGAAAACTTGAAAATGGACCTAATCTTAACGGTTATAGATTCACATTCTGTGTTACTGATATTAATTTAACAATCGTTATTCAAAAAGCACTAGAGGAATTAGAGCTTTAAATCAATGAGGTTTCATGTCCATGACGTTCTAGAGTTTCCGTTCTCGTAAAAGACTTCTCTATTGCGAGCGTACCAATCACGAACTAAGGATACAGTTGGCGGGGACATATCTACGATATAAGCCATTGGTATTGTGTAGTTTAGAGTTCGTCGTGCTTCGGTCCAGAGAACTCCTCGTGGCTGATGAAGCCGTTCTTGTCCTTGTCTTCGTGCTGGAATATCTCCTCCACCAGTTTGTCGTGGCCCTCGAGCATCTGCTTGATGTCCTCGCTGACCTCCGCGCCGTCCTCGGGGACCATCTGCTTCTTCAAGTAGTCGCTGACCTGAGCACAGAGGTTCCGTGAGCCACACTTCCAGCATCATCCATTAAAATGTACAATAAGTGATAAATATGATACGCTGAGGATGTCATCCTTACTAATATATAATATAAATTTTAATAAAGGAGTAAAATTTGTGAGATTGTAGCGGGAAATCACTGGATCTTCTAAAGTGATGTTGAAATCCTTTTACTTATAGAAAACTACATTCTTTGTGAGTGCCTCAGGCTATTGATTAACCCGAAAAACACGCTTGGTATAAAAAACTAAACTAATTTCTTTCTTTTAGTTTATTCATAATAGCGATTTTTTTTAGTTTTTCTTGATCTATTATTTTTATTGGAGAAAAATTAATCGGTAACCCACCCACCATTAAAGAGATTTATTCAGTGTGCCCGTCTCTCGAAATGCAAGTTCTAATTATTATTTAAAACAGGCCATTAAAAAGTAATAGCTGACGCCCTCTACCATCTAGTAGCTTAATGTTTTCTGTGGAATTTGTTAGGTACGCGAACGCCATAGGTTTTTTACATATGGGTCTTGATGGCGCTGTAGTAATTAGTAAAAAATCTTATTTTTTATAGTGAAAATTGGAATAATCTTTTCAGATTAGTGTATTGTCATCGGTCCTCGATATGTCTACAAAGTTTGAAAGAAATCTGACCGTTTAAAGTGGGTCAAAATCGCGCCCAAAGAAATCGGTTACAAACAAACATACAAGTGAAGCTAATATAAAGCGTGTAAAAAACGGAACAACTACAACCTTTCTTACGAACTTATGAGAATAAATAAGTAAATAAATAAATATACTACGACACTTATAAACACGCGATGTGTTTATAAGTGTCGTAGTATATTCATCTAGTCCTAAAGTAAGGAGCGTAGGGGACGTAACTCGTGTTACGGGTACTAAGATAACTGATGAATAATATACATAAATATTTATAATATACCTACGAATATATGATTCAGTTAAAAAAGATAAATAAAAAAGTCAGCGACTGCGTGATATTAATATCGCAAAATGTAGTTATTTTCATTAAAAGAAATATATTTAACTTATTTATCGAAAAAAATTTCGAAAAAAAAAGTTCGAATGCAGAGCAAAAAGTCGCCTTATTCACTCAACTCCGGTAAAGTTGAAATCAAGGGCCAATTTGTCGTGGAAAACAAAGTTGGACATTGCATTTTGATTGATGCTAAATTAAATACGATATCTAAGATCAATGAAAGTTAATAAGTTAAGCAGATTGTGGAAACAGGCATACTCTCGTTTCACCTTAAGTTAAGCCCCATCTTGAATTCGGCTTAAATCTATAGTTATTAATATTATAAAGCATAAAGCTGTAATTTCGACAAACAGAAAAATTCTATAATAAAAAATTGGCGTTACTAATGCCTCTTAGCCAATTGGCCATTCTGGTTTCTATGCGCAGTACCGAAGGCAAAGTCTAACTATAATAGAAGATATGGTAGAGAGGAAGGTATACATACAAGCAGCATCTCTCACACCCCCAGCCATGCACGACATAATCTCAAACTTTACTATGAAGCTTCACAGTGTATCCGGACCGAAAGCATAGACTGTATTTTACAAGACACAGATAGAAAGACATCGTGATATCCGCGCCTTTCAATCATCCTTTACTCTGGAGGGAGTCGACGGAGGCTAAGGAATTTAGCATTACAAATGATGATATCAAAAGTGCCACCTTTGGGCCTACTTGAATAAAGAAAATTTTGACTATTTTCATAACATCACATGTTATGAAAATAGTCAAAATTTTCTATATAGAATAAAAAACACCAGAATACGCTTGGCTTGTAGTGGTTTACATGAATCTAACAACTTTTGTTCTACGACTTTCACAGTGAGATACTCTACTTGTTACAACTCTGTAATGTAACATCGTACCACGACTCGTGCGTGCTCGCAGCGGGTTGGCAACAGGGGCGTGGGCCTGTTTGGTTTCACAGTGGAATGTGTAACAGAAATAATATGATTTATGTTCACCAAAAGTTGGTACAGTTATTTTTATTTAACTCTCTCTGTATATACAATTCTGTGGCACGTGAATTTTTATCTCGTGAGGTTTAAATACGTTTGCAACGTAAGCCCACATAAATATGTTTATTAAAACATCACATCAGGAATCTGTACAATTCTTGGTTTTTCCCTACTATAATATGCATGTTATAAACATATAAACCTTCCTTTTGTTCTATGTATTGTTGAAAACTGCATCTAAATCTGTGCGAAGTTTCAAAGAACTATGGAGAATAAGAAATTGGAACGCGTCCGGACATGCTGTGAGACTTCATAGTGCCGCTTGAGACCGCGGGCGCGCCGTCACCAGCTACCACCGTAGTCAACTGACCTCCTCGCGCGACAACTCGCTGTCGCCATCGGCGTCCATGGCGCGGAACGCTAGCTCTATACTCACTTCTTCGCGAGACAGCATGTTGTCTTTGTCGGCGTCGATTTCCTTGAACACGTTGGTGGTTGGGGGCGAGTCACCGATGTTGATCAGCTCCACCTCGAAGTGGAGGGTGGCATGAGGGGGGATGACGTTGCCGGCCCCGCGCTCTCCGTAGCCGAGCGAAGCTGGGATCGTGAGCTTACGTTTCTCACCTGAAGTAAACAGAAATTAAATTATTAGCGATAATAATCATCATCATATCAACTCATAACCGGTCTCCTCCCACAAACAGAATGGGTTTAGGCCGTAGTCCACCACGCTGGCCCAGTGCGGATTGGTGGACTCCTCGCACATTTGAGAACATTATGGAGAACTCCTGCATGCAGGTTTCCTCGTGATTATTTCCTTCACCGTTGAAGCAAGTGATATTTTAATTGCTTAAACGCACATAACTTAGAGATTCACAGGTGCTTGCTGTGATTCGAACTCGGCCCTCCGAAAGTGAAGTCGTCTTACCACTGTAGTGCACAAATTCAAAACAGTGAAAGTTGGCAAGACTTTATTGTCTAGTAAGAACTGAGTAACCGATCTTCAAACGCCTGAATATATCTTTGGATGATGATGTTGTCCGTCCGTCTGACACCAGGCTGTATCTCATGAACCGTGATTGTAAGACAGTTGAAATTTTCACAGATGTTTATTTATTTTGCCGTTATAACAACAAATACAAGAACAAAAAAACAAGTATTCAAATATCAACATATTCAATACAGCAGACATGATTTTTATACCGTTTTTATTGATAATGGAACGGAACCCTTTGTGCTTGAGTCCGACTCGTACTCGGTTTTTTTATTATGTGTAACCATGTGTAATGTGTGTGTGAACGTGTTGTATGACGGGTGCCACCGCAATGCAACCTCACCCCTCAGAATTAATCGACTAATCATTAGGTAACAGCTGATTACGTAATTGCCAAGCTGATGTTTAAGCAATCAGCGTTAATTAGGTTTACAATTCCGAGTCACATTCAAGACGTATCGAATTATCAGCCTGAAGTGCATGTGTGCGGCATACCCCTAGCACGAAGTTGGACACCTCGCAAGCGACAGTAGCTTTCGAGTTTGGAAACACTATTAGGTCAGAGTATAACTATAATATTAAAAATTTAAAAAAAAAACCCCCGACGCTCAATATAGTGTACTATTCAAGCCTTTTCTTTTGTTGTAGTGTAATAGTGTAATCCGGGCGGTAGCCATCTTGGAACGATTTTCATTAAACATAGCGTAGAACACTCCCGACTTATTTACCTATAAAAAACAAAACAAAATCGAAATCGATTAAACCAATCGGGATTTTGGATGCCACAAACAGACACACACACACACAGATACGTCAAACTTATAACACTCCGTTGTTTTCAGTGGGAGGTCCCGGTTTCGATCCCAGCAGAGGCAACTTATAGATTCCATAATTTCCGTATTTTCTCGGGTCTGCTCTGGTTGGACGCTTTGGCAGTTAATACCCTTCGATATAGATGTGCAGCGATTTAGCGTAGAATCCGATTAGGGGCATGGGTTCCATATAACTATACTCATTACTATCTTAGACTGCATCATCACATCTAGAACCTTTAGTTTATTTAACTAAAAACAACTAATATTCACTTCAACCGACGGAAGTCCACTGCAGGTCTCTTGTCTCTAGCGGCTCCCAGCGACTCGTTTGATGTCGTCTACGCGATAACCATCGACGTTTACGAGACTGCAAACTCGTATTTTGGTTACTGGGTACTGATTAGATGCGCCTTTACAAGTCGTAGCAATAAGCTAATAGTATAAACAAGGTAGCGTACAGTAACACCGCATGGCTCCTCACGACGCCTAATCTAAGAGTGCTTCATTTTGCCAAAGAAGGTTATAAAGTATGAAACTAACGAATTAGTTCTTAGTGGTTCAACTTATATTATATCAACGCTTGTTTTACCGAACCCTGGATCGTAGTTTTTTTACAATTTTATGATAATAATTGGCGGACAAAATAAATGGGCCAACTGATGTAATCCATCGCCTAATAAACAGAGCAACACTTCGTATTAGCGGCAGAAATACGTATGTTGGTAGTACTTCCCCGGTCGAGCTCTGTCACAAAAAGGTCTACTACTACTAAAACTATACGGTAAGCCTCTTAACCAATTACGTAATGTACCTTCTTTCCTCGTTCAAGTGTTTTATGGTTAATTTTGAACGCGGAAAGGAAGGTTAAGGTGGTGTGTTAACTCAAATGTGCTAAAAAGTTGTAAGACGCCAGGGGGTGTTGAGCGCGCAAACTCCTCAGAATTGAGCTATGACAGCGTCTTAAGTATTTGTTGGTGCATACACGTTTTAACTAGCTCCGTAGTTGTCGGGGCGCTTTGTGCGAAGTTTTGTAAGTTGCGAACGGGCGACGCAACACGGGTATTGCTTGAGGCATCATCCGAGGACTTTATAATTATTGCTTTGGTACAACATAACCTTGGGGCTGGCGCACCTAGCGCGTACTCACCACTTTGTTTAGACGACAAAAAGGAGATTTCGTACGAAACTTATGGTAACGACTAAGACTCCCAATAATGAATATTGCAGTTAAGCTTCAGAGAGCAAGTTAAAACACAAATACACATACAAACATTAATAAACGTGTGTTTGGGTGTTGCCATAGTCCAAATAATCATGAGTAATATTATAAACCTTCAGTATTGAAGACCCAGAAATGATTGGATCCCATGACTCTTAGTCGAAACTACAAACAACTTTACTACTTATTAATAATCTGTGACACGATATAAGCAATAATTTTATTTTTAAAGGGAGATAAAAAGAGAATGAATACTAAACGGATGGAAGGATCCTAGAAAAATGGGGGAAAACCGATAATTGTATTGCATTATCGTACAAAATCCGTACTAATAATATTTACGCGAGAGTGTATTATTTATTTATTTTACTTTACTCCCTAACTAAGCAATTCACTAGAATTTTGGCATAGAGCTTGTTGCAAGGACGGACAATCAAATAAACATCTGAAGTATGAAACAAAGTTGTAATTAGTGAACACTGGTTTTGATTTATCACGAGTAAGAACCCCATTGTGTTTCGCGAGGGCATTTAATTGTCTAATCGGATGATGTTAATTGCAGAAAGCGTCGGGGCCACAAATACTTCCGCTAACTTTCTATTTCGTCTGGAGCATCTGCCTTTCTCGCTCTTGTGTAACCTCGACGCTCGTTTCCTGGGTCATAGGAAAGGTGCAAAGGCTATTCTAGTGTTTCCGGTTTATGTTATTAATGTGATTGTTGTTAATAACAACCGGTGAATATCGATAACTACCTCACCAGTTTGATGAATCTACCTCAATAAAACATTTTTTTAATGTGCAGTAGCACATGATTGAAATCTCACCTGGTGGTAAGTGATGATGCAGTCTAAGATGGTAGCGGGCTAACCTGTTAGGGAGTATTGTAGTCATACCCCTAATCAGTTTCTACGCGACGTCGCACCGGAACACTAAATCGCTTAGCGGCAAGACTTTGTCGGTAGGGTGGTAACTAGCCACGGCCAAAGCCGTCCAGACCTCACCAGTTTCATAATAACTGGTCAATCTTAAAATTGGATAGGTGCAGGCGTTACTTTGCGGAAATCCATGATATATTATAAACATTAAGCTTAATTTGCCATGATCCGGGAAAAGCAGGAAGAAATTATAAATTACACCACACAGATTCTCCTGCTTTTCGCGGAGTATAGCAAACTAAGCTTAATTCACATAATATGGTCAATCTAAAATCTTAAATCAGCTTATTTAAGGCAAGATTAATGCCCGTTTTCACTAACGATGAACAAGGCAATTCCTAAATATGTAACGTCTAATCTGAGGATATTCCTAGGCATACATCAAGTTTTCCCCAATAATTATCACCTAAGATATAGGTAAAAGGTTTTTTATTATATATTCTATAGACATCGCTTAAATCATTGGGCATTCGATTAAGGCGATGCCTAAGTTTGGTGAAAACAGGCAATAATGTATTACACAGATACCTATTAACTTATGATATTTATGTTCTAACCTAACCTTATTTTGTATATTTCAAAGAACTGTGTTGTTGAGCGACTGGAGAAAAAGATTTGATACAGTTTTATAATTTACTAGCTGCTTCCCGCGGCTATTCCGCGTGAACTAAAGTTATGACGTAATGTTTATATTTGTCACCCTTTCTTTTCCTGTATGATGGTTTACATTATTACAATTTTCTTAAGGATCTCTATTTGTTTTAAATTAAATTATAGCCTAATGTTACAACAAAATAAACAAACATTTTTTTCTCTTAATAATATTAGAATACCTAGATGAATGCATATTTACAGAATTAATTCTGGTAGCAGGTACTTACCAGTTCTGTTGATCACTATATTCGGGCAATCATATAGCAAAATCAAGCGAACATTCTGTGAACGGGATTTTATAAAGCAATTATATATTTACTTTATAATTTTTTTTTGTTAGTATTTTTACCATCACTTGGTGGAATTGCCAAACTGTGACTGCTAGAGAGTCGCAGGTTCAAATCCTGTCGGTTCCGAAATTTTTTACATGGATTCTAAATTTATAAAATCAATTTATTCAAATTATTAATTTATATTCAAAATTCCCAGACCAAAAAACTATTCAGGCTAACATTTATTGGCCCCACCTGGCATTGGAACCCAAGCTTTCCATAGTCGACCTTGCGAATCACTAGATCCTCGCACCATATCATCATCTTCATATCAACCCATTATCAGTCCACTACAGGGCACGGGTCTCCTCCCACAATTCAAGCTGTAGTCCGCCACGCTGGTCCTACTTTATTATTATTTAGAAGGCAATGAATAGCATTGCATGTTTTTCGCTAATTTCTTGCAGTCACTAAGTGCCAAAAGTAAACACAAAGGCAGATGTCGTCAGTAAGCGGATTGCGGTATTTCAACTTAATACCTTTGAGGGCATACGGTGTCTGGCTGCAAAAGCATCTTGCTTAAATAGGTATTCTCTGCCGCTAAGATGCGGAGTGCGTCTTAATTCTTGCCCTCTTTTGGGGGAAACAACCACACTTCTTATGGCCATAAAATGAAATATTTTTCTTTTTAATTTATAAAGGCAAATTCAAATTATTATTGTGTAAGCAATCTTTTGGAAATGGAATTAGCCTTTATTGGCAGACCGACTACCCGTTATTTCGTCTAAAGTTACAGAAAAAACGGGTTATGTCGTGGCACGCATATTATCCCCTATAAACCATAATATGGAATTGGATAAGTAATACTTAGGGTACAAAGGGTAATTATAAACGAATGGCTGACATTTAATGACCATTCGATACGGGCTTAGTGTTTGTTTTTGGTGATGGCTGCCCCGAGACGCATTCGAGCAAAATAATGTACATACAGAGTACAGTTTAATTGAATCACCGAAAATGCGATTTTAGTTTTTTTTAATTTTATTTGAAACGCAAACACACCAAGAGGTTATCGATGGTGCAGCTTAAGATGGTGGCGGATTAGGGGTATGTGAATTATTATATTAAACCATATACCGGTGCGATGCCCTAAGATAAGATCTTAAGAGAGATAAATAGCTTGGCAGCATATTTTTGGCGACCAACCCCTACAATACCAATATAGATATAATTCAGCAAATACACATTCCTAAATTGCCCTTGGATTGCCAGATGGCTTTTATAAACCACGTCCAAGCCACCAAGTTGTATACTTTTCGTAAATTTTTTATTTACAATTTTTCTATATGTTTATTTGGGTAATATAAAATAAAAGTGTACTCATTCATTCATTCATTCACGTGACACATTTTCTAGGGCATAGTGTACAGGTGCGCCAAGAGTTAAAATTGGGTGGTATTATTTTTTTCCGTTGACTCCGTTCCGTTTGTGGGTTTGACATCTGTGTGTGTGTAAGTATATGTACGGGCATCGCATTTGCCGAACTGAAGCTGTGGGAGAACATACAAGTTCAACTTTCTCCGTGGAGAAATGTCCCCTGCCAAGTGCTAGGGCGTGCTGATGTTTTAGTAGAAAAGTGTTCCAAAGTGGAGGCATTTTAAGAAGATTACAGTTGTTGGTACTCACCGACACACATATCCAGCAGCCCCTGGTCCCAGCCCTTGATCACCTGGCCCACACCGATCTGGAAAGTGAACGGTTGTTCGCGGTCGAAGCTGCAACAATGGAAACGGTTCATAAGTAAGTTTCTCGGAGAAATCAATGCTATAAAAGCTTTGACAGTGTACACTTTTAATTGTCAGTCTGCGGGCTCATTCCGGTGATTTAATTGATTCAATTGTACAATAATCTCAAATTTTAATGGTGCGTGAAATTTGGTTGTTCTATAGTGAGATAACTAGATACTTCATGCTAAACTTTCAATGTACTTAATAACTTCCTATTGTTACTGCCATTTATTCTACAAACATAGAATAAGGCGAAAGATAAAATCATTGCAAAGTGTTTATTTTGTTACGCCGAAGGAGTATAACTTCTAACGCATGCACATAAGTAGACACACACGTTTTGTTTTTTTATCCCACAGCGCGTTTGGAAACCTGGTAGCTTTAGTTTTAAGTTTACGAATACGGTTATCGCCATCATCTCATTACCATCTCACTCATTTTGCATCAAAAGTACCATCTATGACTACTAGAATAGTTATTTTTGAATTAGACTTTGACTAAATGCAACGTTTTCGGTATGTTTTAATACCGAAGGAAACGCCTCCGTATTCGCCGGTAACTGCTGGTTATATATAAGTAGGAATTCCGCTAGAACGCCAGACCTTAATGACCAGAGTGCAAGCGCAGTATTATATTACCGGCCGAAGCGGCATTATCCGTATATTATGTTTATGTTCGTATCGGCCGGTCGGGGCAGACATCAGATAAATCGGCCGCGAAATAACACTATTATAGATGCCTTTGTTCCCAGCACCGCCGCACCATTAAGCTTATCACATACATAACTAATTTGCTAACATACACATATATTTTTATGTATGTGCTACATACTAGGGTGACCCATATTGATGTTAATTCTGTAGTGTACTAAACTCTGAACTAAATTGACGGGACTAAAAGTGGTTCTGCTCTTTTCTCAGTTTCCCACAGATAAGGGCAGCACTTCTTTTCTTGTCAATATAAACTTTTAACTAAGTAGCTGTAGATTGTGTCTTGAACGAAACTGATTTCGGTTTGCAAGTCTGTAATTTATAGCAATTTTACTTTTAAGTGTTCCTATTTATACCTGGAAAAAATGTCTGAATGCATTAGTAATTAGAAAAATTCAAACTACCGAAATAATCTGTAACAGCTAGGTACCACCCTACCGCCAAGCGATGTAGCGTTCCGTTACGATGCCGCGTAGAAACCGATTAATTAGGGTGCAATAAACCAAAGAAAGATATGCAGTCAAGGTCTAACTTGTGGAGTAAAAATTTTTTTTGCTATGAAATACTTAGTTAAACTCTTTTTGATTAAGCTCTGAGATTATAGACCATTTTAGAAATATACTTTTTTATGTTTTTAGGTCATAAAGCGATAGGGCAGGCATTGAATCGAGACTTGTCTGTTTAAACAATAAATAGATTAAGATTTTTTTGAATTGATATCTAAAAAGTATCTGAAAAATTGCGTCCATTCTGATACGAAAACCTAAAAACGTAAGGTTTTTAATATAAAAGCATAAGGTCAATGACTCGTTAACCACGAAATCTCAAAGTAATCTATGAATGAAGCTGTGCCTATGTATTGGTATATTAGATTATAGATATCTAATATTCCTTGTTATTACAAATAACAGATCTCTTCTTGGTTTAAAGCTTAACCATTGTTCACTTTGTGCTTGCACTGATTGAGTGTCATTTCCTATTGTCTATTGTTAATTAAACGTTAATTAATTGTTTACAATGGCAAGTTAGCAAACAATAATTAGTACAAGCAGTGTTCCGACAATAGCGGCCTGCGTCTGGTATTATAAACAATGCCTGGCAAGGTATTGTGGCATCCTTCACTAGCCGGCAGCCTCTCGTCTCCAGCCGTACACTCTCCGCTTCGGCATGTCTTATTAAAGAAGACTAACTTCAATTGTAATAAGAACCTGACTAATTTGAGCCCCGTTTTCTCAACAAAACCTTGTTCTCCGGGTCCTCTTAGATTAATTCCTCCCTCTCAATTAATATTTGAATAAGTATTTACCAATTCATTTCACGTTTTTTATTTTTCTATTGGTATCTTATAAATTGTCGTGACCGTAACCTCTAAAAGTGTAGGTGTGGCCTAAGATGGAATGCGCTTGCCTGGAGGATGCTAATTTGTCTTGTGTTGAAGGAAACCAGGTCGTAGGAATTAGGAAACGCAAAACTCGAAAGGGCTTTCCAAACGCCAGCCATGCGTGTCAGATAAGAAGATGCAAATCGCACGCCGGTAGACTTCACACGCCTTTGAGAACGTTATTGAGAACTCACAGGCATGCAGGTATCCTCACGACAATGTCTCTTACCGTTAAAGCATATGATATTTAAATATTTTAAATAAAAATTTATAGGGGATCAAACTCGATCCCCTCAAAAACTTTGAAACTTTTGAAAATAAAATCTTCTGATTGAACTTAGACATAGTTTCAATTTATGATTAAATATTCGAAAAATAGAATACCTTTATCATAATTAGTTGTGTAGAGCACGAGATACCCGAAAAATACGACGATATGGGCGGGCGAGAGAAGGTACGTACCGAGTTTTTGATAAGGTAAAGTGCGCTTATAAATAGTATCGCGTTTGCCATATGCGTAAGTGTATTTGGTACTCTATTTCAATGAACTTGGTAAATAAATCCGCTAAGCTATGTATTTAAGTAACTCTACATTCAGAGAGTTTCATTATAAAACTAGTCCGAAAGGTCATCCAGAGGGTGTACTTAATAGGCTTAAAGAATCTAAAGCAATTGGCTTTAAATTCTTTCACGCAGGTTTATCATATGTATGAAGCTTTCGTACTTATTTGTATACAGTACTGCGAGGTGATAGTAATAACTACATTCATAAACTTATATGTAAAGAAAGAAGCGGTAGAGTCACTACAAACAGACAGATTTTACGTACTCAAAAACTTTCGTAATAATTTATAGTTTATTTTTCTCACCACTGCACTACGAGATCCATTAAAAATATACAAGGCAAGATATAAACATCAAGATAAAACTTTAAACTAATAAATAAAAAAAGAAAAACTTTCATACTCATCACACAAACATTTTCCACTAGTAGGAATCGAATCCGCCGTGAGTTGAGAAAGCAGGGTCGCTGAAACTGCGCCAATCGACCGTCCAAATAAATAAATAAATATACCCATCCCCAGAAAGGATTTCTGTATTCATTCATGTTTACTATATTATTCTTTGCGTGATGTTTGGATTTTGCACGTCATGTATGCATATGCAATTATTTTACAAATGAAGTTGTTCTATTTTTATTTCAATTTTATTTTCTATAAATTCAAGGTGCGATTTGAGTTCCAACATACTGTGTTCCGTACATAACTGTATTGTAGGCAGTGTTTTCATAGGTATTGTCGAGTCATGACCTGGGAATAAAAGTGGCGTAGTGCAGTGTATCTACTGCTGTAGCGTATAGGTACGTGAACACGAAATCAATTAAATTAATTAATCTGTTTGTCTAGGGGTATGTGTGTATCAATACGTGTGTACTAGCCAGTCGTAGGGATGCAGGAAGTGCCACGATATATCGATAAATTTCGTTTTAAAAACGCATTTTAGTGTCGATTACGATATATCGAAAAACAAAACATTATATTTTTTGTTACCTACTAGAATATTTAGCCCAGCTGTTTCGGTGAATGACAATATATCGTATTTGGTGTTATTATGTTTTGAAACCTTATATTTTATATCGATATATCAAATAATAGATTAACCACAAATATATCTATAGTTTTTCCGTAAGTCTCATAAATGCCTACAAACTGGTATGTAGTATATTATTGTATGTATTACTTATATTATAATTTTACTTGACCTCGGAAAGGTTATGTTTTCGGCATTTTGTTTTTGATTGTGATGCCGCTACTGGATTCAAGATGGCGGAACGATCTTCATTCAATACTTTTTGAGATACAGATTAACTCTTACGGAAGCCGTTTTTTTATAATATACTACAGCTTTCACGCGACTTTTAATATAGGATTTCATACAGACTTTCATTCTATGACCCACCGCATCGCATCACCTGCCCGTTGCTTCTAAGCATCCTAGCGTGATTTGGAAATGTCTTAAGTATATTATTAACCTTGTTTAAGAATTTGACAGAACATTGTAAAAACGAATTTTTAAGTCCAACTTCTACGTTGAAGCAAGTGATTATTTATTTTAATTACTTAAAACGCACATAACTTAGAAAAATTAAAGGTGCGTGCTGGGAAACTGGGGCCCCCGAAAGTGAAGTCGAGCTCTCCTACCCACTGAGCTCTCCACCGCTTTATCATTCTAATCCAAAATCTTCTGATTGAACTTAGACATAGTTTCAATCTATGATTAAATATTCGAAAAATAGAATACCTTTATCATAATTAGTTGTGTAGAGCACGAGATACCCGAAAAATACGACGATATGGGCGGGCGAGAGAAGGTACGTACCGAGTTTTTGATAAGGTAAAGTGCGCTTATAAATAGTATCGCGTTTGCCATATGCGTAAGTGTATTTGGTACTCTATTTCAATGAACTTGGTAAATAAACCCGCTGAGCTATGTATTTAAGTAACTCTACATCCAGAGAGTTTCATTATAAAACTAGTCCGAAAGGTCATCCAGAGGGTGTACTTAATAGGCTTAAAGAATTTAAAGCAATTGGCTTTAAATTCTTTCACGCAGGTTTATCATATGTATGAAGCTTTCGTACTTATTTATATCCAGTACTGCGAGGTGATAGTAACTGCATTCATCAACTTATATATAAAGAAAGAGGCGGTAGAGTCACTACAAACAGACAGACTTTACGATTCAAGAGTTCTTATATTATGCCTACTTGAAATGAATGAATTTTAAAAGCTGCAACAAACTGAGCCACGTATTTAAGATTACTTGAATAAACGTAATGATTATTTTCAGCCTATGAAAGCCACATAGCTGGGCAGCCTCATATCTTACACGGGTATAGATATAGACCTGAGATTAGACAACATCAGTTTCCCAACACCGAGCTGGCATTACTTGAAACTGAGAGCTTACCCCATATTGTAAGAAAAGCTTTTTTTTCCCGGTAAAATGCGTTGAAACCAATTCAAGGATCCACACCCGAAACGCTATTTTAGCTAGAAAATTCAAAATTCCTTTATTGCAACGTCCAGTCTGCCTGTTTGTAGTGGCTCCACTATCGGTTAAGAAGATAGATTCTACTGAGAAGATGATGGCGAGATATTCAGCTGTTGCTCTTCAACAATTTACATTTTAACATTTTTTTTTTAGATTTCAGATTAAAGCGGAGCGGAATGCTCTAAAACAACTTTGTTGTTAAGAAATTCATCAATTGTATTAGAATAAGACAGTGTCAGAGCATTTGATCAAATAATTATATAACTATGCGGCATTGAGTAGCATTCGAAATCGAAGGACTGCATTAACACATCGAATAAAAATAAAATAAAAAGAGAAAGTGATTATCTAAGACTGAGCAAATCCATTTCCTTATGTGGACAAAGCGTGCGCGTACATATTATGAAAACGTGGTTTGAATAACAACCAGAAGACATACGTTGAATTGCTTGCGGCGTGTGTGAGCACTGTTGCGAATGGATCACACAAATGGTCCGTGTTCCAGCATAAGCCGCCGAGAAGTAGCCACTCCTGTCCACAAACTATATCGCCTTTATATATATAGGGATTTTCTTATCATCATTCAATCCATCACATTATATCTATTTGATTTACAGTAATTAAGCAAGCAATATTCAAAATAACTGATGTTTATTTACCAGTGATAAAAAATTAAAACATTAATTTCTGTATTTGTCAATTAAGGTAGATCTAATCAAATAACTATTCCAATTTTTTTTTACTGCTGCACAGGATGCTTCTTGAACACATGGTTTTTGTTTGGAAATGGTCAAAAAAGTACTTCTTTCCAAAGAATTGGACACTTTTTAACTGTAATAGACTAGCGCTTGACCACATTCTCACCTGATGGAAAGTGTAGATGCGGCCTATTCATTGTTGTTTTAAAGATACCTAGGTTGTTCCTAATTCTTGGAAACACAGAACTCGGAAGGGTTCCAAACCCCAGCCATGCGTATAAGAAAAAAAGATGCAAATCGCTTCGTACGAGTTTTTGGGGTATGAACAACATAGGGGTGAAAACCCGCCCGGTGCCTCGCAGTGCGATGGTAGAATGGTCAGGAGGGGATGAGATCGAATAGTTCCTGAGCACGCTATCCAAAGTATATCCTATAAAACACCGACCGATTCGTGTTATATGTTAAAAAATTAGGTTAACATTTCCTTTTAATTAAATACAAAACTAAATAAAAGATACCGATAGTTAAAACCAACTTATATTTAGACAGTACAAATGATATACTGAACTGACGCCAACGGATCAGGAAATGTAGATGCAGCGGTGAATCGAGTATGGCACGGGTTCCGAGCAACGCAAGTGAAAGCGGTGGATCCGGTCTTCGGACGACTTCGCGAATGTCCTTACCGACGTGGAATGTATAATGGTCTTCCTCTCATTGCGACACTGTAGCACGAGGCACGGCTAACTAATTATGGCTTAACCAATTATGTGTAGTAGTAGTAGTAGTACTACCAACATGCCTATTTCTGCCGCTAAGCAGCAGGGTAATAAATGTATGATCTGTATCTCTATGTTGACCGTCTGTCCATCTGTTGTACGCGTCTCGATCCCCACTTAGTCCCTGAGACTTATAGTTCAGATATTAAGTTTAAATTAAATGTCAGTTACCTAGGTGATTCGCCTGGTGGGTTAAAATGTCAGATTCAAGGTTAGCACAATTATAAAAACACTTTTAATCGTCAAGTATCTGTTTGTTTTGACTCTACCAATATATGAATATTGGTATATATATTTCTGTTTGATTTGACCACCGAGATGAAGCCAACAATAAACTCAGCAGTTGCTCATAAACTCATTGGTCAAATAAACGTTTTTATTATAAATAAAATGGCTAGTTAACACCCAATGACAAAGACGTGTTTTTAATTTTCATATAACCGCTATACCGTAACTAGATTGGCCCGATACCATCCAGCTGAGATTCCAATCAAGGGCTAACTTGTTAGGGGGAAAAAACGTTTTAATTTTAAAGTACTAGAGTATCTTTAGGAGAAAGTTCTTGTATACATTATTAGTTATTGGCATTCGTGCCTAGTCTATCTACTTAGATGTTAATGTTTGTCTGTTTGATTGTTCGTTTCCTTTCCTAATAGAAAAAAGAAACGGGCAAATTTTTGTACGAAAAGCTTGTTCCGAAGATTTACTTTTTATCTGACTTCCAAAATGGATCAATGTGCTTGGCCGATTTGATTAGCAGCTCGGTTACGGAAAAATAACGCATCTGCTGTTAGTTTCAGTAATATTATGAAACAGACACATATACAGACAAAGCGATGCAAATGGGTTACTAAACTACCGGAGGTGTGTGTGAATTGTAGCGCGTCAGAACCTTCTAGGCAGCTACCTTCCAAACAGACCTTGAGTCGCTTGAGTTATGTTTATTATAAAGTAACTGTACGAATATTAATTAGTTCACTTACGGACTAGCTTTCAAAGTGCAGCTATTACTATTGTTTTTTTCCGCATATATATACTACCACACAGAACTAAGAATATACAGAATCCTCATTCAGCCATTACTGCATGTGTATTGTGCCCAAAAACAGAGAAAACGCCCTAAGCACGTCTCACTTCACACCCGCGGAATGTTGCTAGCTCACAAATTTTACCCATTTTCCTCATTTTATGATAAACGTTTAAAACCATAAGAGGTCAAATAATTATGTACTGTGTACCTACTGCTAAATGAATGAGGTGACTGAACGCCTGGTCGAGAAACATTACTAATACTAAAGTGGAGTGGTTTGGTCGTCGTTTTCAATATAAGACGTGTACACAGATTCTAAACGTTCTTAATTCTATGTAAGTACTACAACTACTGTTAATACCTACAATATACTTTATACTCATATTATTAAAACAAAGGGCGGATACGTGTTTGTTACTTACTCTAGCCAGAAAGGCTGAATGGATCTGGATGAAATTTGGCACAGAGAAAGATTGTAGTCTGGAACAGATTAGATAATTTTAATTTCAATGTTCAAATTAAAATTATCGAACCGCGTGGACTGTAACTCATGTGTACATAAAATTATTAAAATGCTACCTACAAAGCTACCCAGAAATGTTTTTTAGATTTTCGAAAATCATACTTGAAAGTGCATAGCTCTGGCCCAAATTTTAATGTGCATTTGAAATAATAATAGAATCCCACAACATCACAGAAAAAGAGACCGAGAGAGAGAGGTGTTCGTATATAACCGTGTTCATATATAATCGTAGGTTTTGACGACCTCCCTGGCGCAACGGTGAGCGCTGTGAATTTAAGATCCGTAATTTGGAGTCCGGGTTCGATTTCCGGTGGGGCACTTTAGGAATTTGTAATTTCAGAATTTTCTCTGGTCTGGTCTGGGTGGACGCTTTGGCTGTGGCTAGTTAACAACCTAACGACAAAGACGTGCCGCTAAGCGTTTTAGTGTTCCAATGCGAAGTCGCGTAGAAACCGATAAGGGGTATGACTCCAATACAGGGAGTAGCCCGCTTCCATCTCAGACTGCATCATCACTTACCACCAGATGAGATTACAGATAAGTGCTAACTTGTAGAGGAATAAAAAAAAAAGGTATGCTAGGATGCGAAAGGCCAGCCCGGCAATCGCCATATCGACAGGTACAAGTGACATTTGCTTCATACAGACAGCAAAATATTAAATCATTGGCTTTATAGGTCACTTGACAGTAGCTTTTTCTTCCTACTTTTAAGCCGACTTCAAGTAATAAAACCAAAGTTAAGAAATATACATTTAAACATCATCATCATCCGCAGTTTAAGAACGCCCCTATAAATAGGAGAGACGGTATCAAAGCACAGACCTACCACGCAGTTTCAATGCGGGTTGGTGGGCTTTAACGATATTTTTAGAAATTAGCGACAAAAACCGGGATGACAGCTTGGCACGGGGTTTGGCACCACCGATTTTCTAACTACGGAAGTACTGCGAAGTTTTTGACCGAAATAAAAACAATACCTAAAAATTTTTAGTCTTTGCCGGGATTCCAACCCTCCTGGGTTATTTGTGATCCGTAGTTAAACATGCTAACCACTAGATCAAAAAAGGCAGTTAACATTTGTGTATTTTTCATTATTAGATATATTTGCAGTTTTCATTTCTATAATTTCAACCCACGCTGGGCCAAAGAGGTGGTCGAAACTAAGTTCGACGTGTTATTTGTTGACGCAATAAAAACTACCAAATTCAATTGTTACTCTCAGCGAAGCCGTAATAAGATACCAGTTAAAATGGCGTCTCAGTAACAGATGTTACGGCCTCGTCACACGTACGAAAGGAATGGTGTCGCGACAGCTTGCACTCGGGTCGGGTATACCATGTAAAACAAATAATTCAAATACCTTATTACTAAAGTGATGACCTACGGCTCCGAAACATGGTCGTTAACTATGGGCCTCATAAGAAGGCTCAGAATCACTCAGCGGGCGATGGAGAGAGCTATGCTCGGGGTATCTCTATGTGATCAAGTGAAGAAATGTGGAGATCCGTAGAAGAACCAAAGTTACTGACATAGCACAACGAGTCGTGAAGCTGAAGTGGCAGTGGGCGGGGTACATAGTTCAGAGAAGGGATGGACGTTAGGGTCCCAACGTGCTGGAATGGTAGCCCCGCAATGGTGAGCGCAGCATTGGTATACCCCCGTCGAGGTGGACGGACGACATTAGGAGCGTCGCAGGTAACCGCTGGATTCAAGCGGCTTAAAACCGTGGAATTCTGAACATCCTACAAAAGACCTATGTCCAGCAGTGGACGTCTGTCGGTTGATATGATGATGATGATTATCACCTTATTAATTATAGAAACCAATGCAGAGATGAATCCCTAGCGTAACAAGGGATTTTAGACTACCTCTCGAGAGTCACGAGGTCTAGAATCCGGAGTTAAGCGAGCGATTAACGGGCGCCCAAGATGAAGATAGCATTACCCCTGCGATGCGATAAAAACTATACTCCATGTACAAACATTTATCAACTAAAACCCATTTTGACCTGAACATCGAACTAAGGACCTAGTGATGCAGATAAAGCATACGCAGTATGTGCAAAACTAGTATTACATTTCCACACAAAGTTGCAAGCGTAAAGATGTTGGCGTAACAACTGAAGACTCAAAACAAAAGCTAAACTTCACGAGTGTTTGACAAACGCAGCTCTGGAACTCCGAACAGTTTAGACAGTGGTCACCACTATCGACAGTGCGCTGGAAACGTGTAACTCGGCCGCTATACGCAGTCTCGGGCAAGTGGCGACTGTCACACTGCGGCCACAAATAAGTATTTTCATTTCGTACAAGCTGCATCACGTCTTGCAGGAGGGCGCGGTTGTGGGCGCTGAATTTTTCACAACTCGAACCCCCTCGCTGCTCCTCAACCCGCGCCCCCCACCTCCCGCTTAATAATACATCAAGCAGACTTCGACACAACTCAAAAATATAAACTTTCTAACATTTTAGGTAACACGATCTCGCTTGTACCTATGCGCGTAACTGCCTAGTGTAATACACACGGGAGCCGGGGTGGAGGCATTAAGGGTCAAGCGCACTACGTCCAGAATTACGTGGCCCACAGTGGCTTATAATGTGATGAGAATTTTTACTGTCTTAACCTTGATAATATCATGCCGCATAACTAATATTGAACATGTTTGGGTTCTGATAATAAAATGAGCCATTTGAACAATGCGCACCATGTATTGGTGCGCTAACTAGCGTAAATATTAACTTAAAGAGTAGTGCCCCACTCATCAGTTCTTTTAAAATAGCCACATTGTTTAATTATTATTTTTTAAATATATTTATATAATAATATTACGTCAGAATCTAATCATGCAGCTGAAGAGTTGTTTTTGTTTTTGTTTTCCGATTAAACGCGCTTATCGCCGGAACTACTAGTATTTGAAAAACGTATATTGCATTTAGCACACCCCAATTTTTTGGGAAGGTTATATAAAGGCTTTTTGAAATCACGTTACTAGAAGCTAAAGAAAAGGTATCTCTGGAAACAGGAGTCTGGCCTGGTTTTATGAAGTTAAACTTAATTAGCTATACTCCGCGAAAAGGAGTAGAATATGTACGGTGTAATTTATAATTTTTTTAAATCCTTGTATACCAAACACAACTGATCTTCGGCAATGTTCACCGTATGCACGTTTCGCTTCGTAGTTGTTACCACCCGATACCGAAATTAGTAACAACAACTAAATAAGATCAGTTCCAGCCTTCCCCCACAACGACTCCTGAATGTTTAGAACTTAATTGTTACTGAAAAGTTGTATCCACCCGGAATTAGTGCCGAAATCGGTGCTATAAATAAATCCGCGTCGATATTCACTTTGTTGCTGATTGCGTGCCGGTTGTCCAAACGTGTTAGTAATTTAGAAATAGGCCTATACTCTATGTAATTTAAATCGGAACAACACGTGACTAAAACTTTGTGACGTTTGTGACTGAAACATTTGACGTCATACAAGGATGACCTGACAACCAAGGACTTGGTTTGACTGTCTGAGATGATCAGGCAGTGCGGTAACAAATGTCCATGAATGGTAATAAATCAAGACGAGTTTCACGTTCCAAAAGTGCCGATATTGGCCTACTTGAAATAAATGAATTTACTCACCACGCTGCTTCAATACGAGTTCGCGAGGTGAACTTGGCTAAATTAAGAGTTATTTTAAATGAGAATTTCCACCATGTTATTTATAACGACCATGACTTATAGTTTAACGAACTTTCTGAGAAACTGACAATGTAAACGTCACAATACCCTATTCAGCGGAAATTAGGGGTAGAGTGGTTTGGACTTCGGCTTCACTTTCGGGGGGCCGAGTTCGAATCCCAGCACGCACCTCTTACTTTTCTAAGACCGTTTTAATAATTTTATTAATATTATATTATATTTAAATAATCTGCTTCATCGGTGAAGAAAAGTGAACGCCTTGTTCTCAAAGCCTCACTGGGCCAGCGTGGCTACGGCCTAAACCCTTCTCAATGTGGGAGGAGACCCGTGCCCTATAGTGGGCCGGTAATGGGTTGATATGATGATAGTACTCCGGTTTTATGCCTAAAAAATTGTTGCCTGACTAACTGACTAAACAGAACCCAGGACTACGTGCTCCATACTAAACCGAGAGTTATCTACACGTAATACTAAGTGCAACTGTAAAACCACTTAGTGTTAGATTTCAAAACTAAGTTGCGACCGTGAGCAAGTTGACATAACAACTGAAAAGGTATAACAGAAGTGGTTAACCACTTCTGTTATACCTTTTCAGTTCACAAGCGTTCGATACTCTATAGCGCAGATGCTTCCTGGAAAACTACTTTTTTTTATGACCTCCCTGGCGCAACGGTGGGCGCTACTGTGATTTTAATTACGACAGGGGCATTTCTGTTTATTTTTTTAAATTATTAGGTACACAAAACAGGGAATAACTAAAGGTAGATCATGTTCTAAGCTACAACCCAAAGTATGTGTACACAACTTGGAATAAAATTTAACAAATGTCAAAATAAAATTAAAGTTCAAACGAAAGATAATATATAAGTATATATATATATTCAAAATATATATTAATTATAAAAGTATAAATTTTTATTAATACATAACTATAACCTAAAATAAACTATTTAAAAACTAAATAAAATCTAAAACGTCCTCGAAACCACCGCAGCGAGGCACAGTTCCTAAGATGCTGGCAGCATTTCCCCTCTGGATGGCCAAACTAATTCGTTGGCCAAGGTAACTGCCCGCTCTAGGATCACATATATATATATATATATATATATATATATATAAAATTACCCTAAAGTTATGTGGATTAATAATTTGTTTTTTAAAAATATTTATCCTTTTGTTAAAATTGTGGGCATTTATTATTTCAGAATTTTCTCTGGTCTGATATGGAAGGCTTTAGCCGTGGCTGGTTACCACCCTAGAGACAAAGACGTGACGCTAAGCGATTTAGTGTTCCGGTGCGATGTCGCGTAGAAACCGACTAGGGGGTGTATGACTATCATACTCCCTAACTAGCCCGCTACCATTTTAGACTGCATTATCACTTACCACCAGGTCAGAAATAAAAAAATAAAAAAATTCTGTATTACCCATAATAATTAAGTTGAGAAAGTGTTTATCTTAGTTAGCTGGCGGACAAATATATAAAAACTATCACCTACTAGTTGTGCCCGCGTTTTTACACACGATGAGGAAGTCGTTTAGTAGCTTTGTTTTTTTTTAATTGTATTAGTTTTGCCACAGATAATCAATTTATGTCTTTTGTAACAAATGGAATAATTTCGAGACATTCGGGTCACGAATGAGTGTCGCTAACATATCTTATATTGCGAATTTACTCAAATTACTTAATATAATAAAATTTCTACGCAAAGTATTGCGGGTCAGGCAAACAGCGGTGGTCGATTGCCTGATTGGATACGTCTCATTGAAGTACTAAATTTGGAAATGTTCTGTGGGCATTAGAAGTGGGCTGAAAGCATAATGCAAGTGGAGTCGGCAGGCGATTGAAGTGATGTAGTAGTAAAATATTTAGCCGAGGAGTGGGACATCGCGGAATGCTATATCATGTCGGGAAATTTATGAATTACGTATGTAGAGCGTATGTACCGAACGTATCTTGAGCGCGAACAATTTCTTTTGTTTATCTTTTATCGTGGGTATGTACACCGATTTTTTCGCCGTTTCTTGGCCGATTTGTGTACGCTTTTTGAGGACTTTCAAACTGGTTAACAGCCTACCTCAACCTCTGGAGGTACCACCACTGCTGGGTCTTTGTTTGGCTTACCATTCGCTCCTATTTTGTGCCCATAATATTCTTTCCGTCCACAATGCGGAGAGGTTAAGGCCGTAATCCACCACGCTGGCCTATCGCGGATTGGTGGACTCTACACACCTTTGACCACATTATGGAGAACTCTCAGGCATGCAAGTTTCTTCACGATGTTTTCCTTCACCGTTGCAGCAGGTTATTTTTCATTGCTTAAAACGCACATTACTTAGAAAAGTTAGACCCACTGGGCTGTCACCGCTACGCCATCAAATCAATGTGGGAGGAGACCCTGCCCTGTAGCGGGCAGGTAAACCCCACTACTCACTAATCATCATGAAATTTTGTCCGATGCACAGTAAAGGTCATAGGATTAATTTCTTCCAGACAAAATACTTTTGCGAAGGGATGACAAAATACCTTTTAGAAAAGTACGACACTTATTCATTCAATCTTCATTAAATCGAGCGAACATACATGCAATAGCTTTGTTAGTGTATATTTTTTTTTAAATCGATGAAGTTAAAAGCTTGCCTTTAACATCAGTCTTAAGTTTCTAGTTATATCTTATATTTAGAAAATAATCGTCTGTGTACCCTCACCAAACTGCATGTTACCTACATGCAGTTGTTGTAGGTATATGGGTAGTTCGCCGGAGCCGTGTAAATTATGTAGATGATTAATTGAGGCGGGGCAAGATGCAACGCGTATGAAAAACTGCATTTTTAAACTTGTATTACTATCTCGACTGCTAACGCCCTTGAGTTGAACTATTATTGCACTTATTAGCATCAGCAACTGGTTTAAACGGCCGATTGGCTCAGTGGGCAGCGACCCTGCTTTCTGAGTCCAAGGCCGTGGGTTCGATTCCAACAACTGGAAAACGTTTGTGTGATGAACATGGATGTTTTTTAGTTTCTGGGTATTTATATGTATATTATAGAGTATTTGTGTATATTATTCATAAAAATATTCATCAGTCATCTTAGTACCCATAACACAAGCTACGCTTACTTTGGGGCTAGAAAGCGATGTGTCTAGTGTCGTTAGTATATTTATCTAATAAGTATAATTAGATACTTGTTGATTGAAATGAGTTATGTGCGTTCTAAGCAATTAAAATATTACTTGGTTCAACGTTAAAGGAAAACATCGTGAGGAAACCTGCATGCCTGAGAATTATCCATAATGTGCTCAAAAGTAGAGTCCACCATTCCGCACTGGGCCAGCGTGGTGGACTACTTTCTGAATACCTCCTAATATTCTTAATGTGCAAGGAGAGCCGGTAATGGGTTGATATGATAATGATGATCTCAAGTTATTTCAGAAAGACGTGCGTTGACAGACGACGGACGACGACGACGTCGACGACGACGAGACGACGGACAGTGGACATATGTCCACTGTCCGTCGAGTGAAATAGATCTCTATCTATATAGATAGAGACCTATTTCCCTCGACGCGTAGGAAAGTATTAAGAGAAAGCAGTAGTCCTACAACGGCATAGCTGAAACCTATTAAAGCTAAAAGACAAACTTAAGCTGAAAAACGGCGATCGAATCGAGGACAATGGCTGCCACGGCGATAACGCCGCGCTGAATTTTTAACGCGGCGGTTAGTGGCGAACAGATGTGTAGCAAACTCTCAGAATACGCCCAATTTAATATTTATAGCTAGCAACACTGAACTTACCTCCTTTTGTAACGGCCACCTAACTATGTGACGTTACATGCAACTTTTTTCCACAACAAAACAACGTACGTACCTATTACACAGTAAAGTAAAGTTTATTACAGTAAAGTCAGCCCGACTCTTTTCGTGTGTTTAAAAGCGAGTTTATTAAAACGTTGATCCTATTTAAATGTGCACCAACATATATGACGTCTTTATAAGACTACGAATGTATATTAAACATCCAAAGAATTACCTTTAATTTTAAAAAAAAAAGGTAACCGTAACGGGTTAAAAATAACCCGCAGATTTAAATCATAAACACACAAGTGACTCGAGAGCGGTTTCGTCAAGAGGGCATGACGGCATAAGAGAGCGTCATGTCATTTACCGTGATGGCGTCAATAAATGTTTTGCATTAACAGAACTAAATTATATGGTTTATATGTTTTTGTCGGTAATAAGTACATTATTTTTATGTAAATATTGAATACCAAATCTAAGAATAGTTTAATATTATAAATGCGATAATGTTCTGTGTGTTATGCCTAAATGCAACGATCTTAAGGAAATTTTGACACAGATAAAGCTTACATCTTGGACAGGATTCTTTTCGCCCAGGAAAACAATCGGTTCCTACGGGATTTGTCAAAAACCGTAATAAACGCGAACGAAGAATGCGGCGAACAGTAACATTATACTTTTATTGTAATAGAATTTTATCTTGAAATCTTAGAACGTGTCTTAGTGATTATGACTAGAACCGATAGGTTAAACACGCTCACCAAGTAAGAAAGAAGACAACACCAATTTCCTAAATCGGAGCTAGTGATTCCTTTCAGAAATATGGCCAAACGGGGAGATGAAGGAATCAAACCTGTGATTCATAGTTGAATAAGCTAGCCACCAGCCATACCAACGGGACGGTTATATGCAGTATGATTTTCATCAATGACAAAATTTCGCAGTGAAAAGCCAAAACGCAGGAGGCCTTGTTCCGAGATAATTTAATATGTATATGTATGGTGGAACGCTGCACTATTCAGCGGTAGCGTGGTGGCTCGAGAGCTAGTGGCCAGCTTTGGCAAGGGACTGCATCGTTTTTATTAACCCCCGACGCAAAAACGGCGGGGTTTATAAGCGTGATATCTGCATATCGTCTGAGAAAACAACAGAAATCCTTTGTGCTTTTTAAACATGATACCGAAGGCAATATTGGATCTACCTAAGTTCAAACAATGCATTTAAACACAGTTTTTCAACCGTTACTAACCGCGACGACAGATTGATGAATTTCTTAACGACAAGGCGGTATGGAAGCAGTCTTTCCGCTCATCTCTCAAAAGATAGAAAAATTCTAAAGATTATTAAACTGTAAAATGATGTTGAAAAAGAGAAATCTGCCGGTTTTCTTGCCGTTTTGTTCTCTTGACGGTAGAATCTGCTCCAAACCGGTGCTTCCAAAAGATTATTAATGATTTTTGAATTGCAATTGAAGGTGTCTGTTGAGTGTATGTTTCTCTGACTGTAACGTCGTATTTACCGAACGGATGAACCGTTTGTTTTTTTTATTAAAAGTTGAATTAGTCAGGAGTATATCTTAGCTATATTTGTTAAAAACCCGTCCTCGAGATTAAATATTTTTTCACACCTTACTCATCCATAATGAGTATCAAATAGTATCAAAATAAAAGGGCTTGACTAGTGTAATGTGCACTATATTGAAAGCGGGTTTCCATGAAAAACACCGGACACTTTATCAACATAGTTTCAGTCATTAAAGATCGCTTTGTAGCGATAGGACCGTCAAATTGAACCATCCACCTTAGTTTTTGCAAAGTAAATGTTTTCATTCTTTATTTTTTTTTAAAACACCACAATAAAAGTATGCTTTTCTTTTCATGGGCTATAGTTATCCTATGTTTTTCAACAGGCGGTAGGTATACCTCTATACCATAATTCTTTACGATCAGTTTAGTGGGTAAGCCGCGTACAAGAATCATAGGTGACTTTTATTGTGTTTCCTATCCCGGAATCACAAAAAGTAGCCCATGTCTGTTTTTTTATCGGTATGCGTAAGCGGCTGTTGGTTTATTTTCAGGATATCCTATGATCTCGTCACTAGGATGCAAGCTTTATCTGAGCCAAGTTTCAACAAGATCTGGAGACTTTCTAGCTTTATCTATTGCCCGTTATACGTTTCCAACAGCTCTCCGGCTAAGACGTCATAACCGCGACAGGAACGGCTTCATGAAACTGAAAATCAATTTGTGATTGAATTTTAAGAAACTCGTATTCCGTGGTGGCAAATTGAAACGTCCATTTTTCGATTTAGTTTTCCTGCTCTCGGCACAAACATTGCGGTACACGCAGTACTCACACACACAGTAGTCACACACGCAACGAGTTATGTTGTTTTAAAAAATATATATAATTCGCCATTTTACGGTGGTGGCCATTTTGGATTTGAAAAGTCATAGTATTATACTTGACTACTATAGTCAAGCCCTTTTTATACGTACAACTTACCATGACAGGCTTATACACCTTGGGATGCAAAGCTTGCAATTTCGTCGAAAATACTTTTATTCGATATTCTTATTTAAGCTCATTAATTCCGAAATTGAGTCTTCTGTCTCACTCTCGCTCATTACTATAAATACTCGCGTTAACACCAGATTAAAATATTTTAAACCCTTTGTACTAAGTGTGTACAAGAACAAAACTTCCTTTTACAATCCCATCGTTGCATGTGCTGCCTTTATAATGATTTAGTATCAAGTAATCGTAATATTGTCATTTTTAACAAAAGGATAAATATTTTTAAAAATTTAATTATTAAGCACTACTCCACATAACTTTAGGGTTTATTTCATTCTGTAGATTTCTTTAGAAAATCATCAAACAATTGTTACAGTGTTCTAAGCTCTAACACTCCCGACCGATTCACCTTTGAAACAAAGAAATACAATAACATAATCGTTTCATCCGATCGGGGCTAGGATGTCACAGACAAACACACGCACACACACACATTTTTGCGAAGGATTTTGATGCAAACATCAATTCAGCCGTATTGCTTACGCCTTTAACAATTCATTCATTAAAGTCGTGCCAGTGCTTCAGGCAAATGGCAACATTGTGAAACAATAGAAACCTTACCTCAGTCTTTGGTAGCACCGTAATTGACCGATGCACCGAGGGGATCATGAAATGAATTTTGGGACACATCTAAAAAGAAGTTCGAAACAAAAATCGCCATATACAAAACTAGTGGTTTTCCGAAAAATTTAACCAGAGAAAAACACCCACAAATACATAAAAACCAATGTCTCCGTTTGTCGTGATTTAAAAACTTCGCCGCCATTTCAAATAGTGAGGCTTGCAGTTCTATAAAATCAGACGCGGTAGCGAATTTCACACTCATTTGTGATTGTAGGGTCAAGCTGCCGATCATCGGCCGCCTGTCGTTTATTAATTCAAGCTATCTCGTTGGTCTTCGATATCACTCCAGTATCCACGATTCCTAAGTCTGGGCAAAAGATTTAGTTTTTCTGATACGAAATTCCGTGTCAGCTTATATGCCTACTTGTAGTTCGGGAGTTTTGCGTTGTTCTCCCCTGTGTCAGGAAGTTCTTGTTCACAGAATAGAAAAAGTTTGTTATTATGTTAGTGATAACATTACATAAAACAGATACTCATAAAGTAACCCTAATCCAATCTGGCAAACAGCTGTGTGAAACTTACGTTAATAATATTATAAAACCAGAAATATATGTATATTTAAATGCAAATGCTGCTCTTTGCAAACAAATTCGCCCGTTCAATGCATATGTTACTAAATTCTCCGATTCCGATGTGTTAATATCATTTAAATCGTACCAACTAAAATATAGAACTTCACATTTTAATTGGTCCAATCAAATTCAAAGCAAGCAAAGTAACCAGAAAACTCTTTGAGCACTAGTAAGAATAGTAGAACGATCAGTTAAAATTATAATTAATGCATTCGTCTCATGGAACTCAAAACGCGGAATACTTATATTCGGCGTCTTTACCCTACCGTTAGTTGTTTACTCCGAGGTCGATGCTTGCTTCAATTATGCAGCCATCAATAAATAACAAGTGGCTTACCGGGACGGAGGTGGACATGACCAAATACAACCAAACAAAGTCAAACAAAGCCAACCACTCTAAAAAATCAGCCGACTTTGAAAACTTGTTTTAACTTTTTATACAATATTGGGAATATTATATAGCTGGGGGGGTTGAATCTTTATTGGTGCATTTGACGCGCAAAAGTATCTTCCGGTTCATTTAAAACAATTATCTATTAAGGAACGGTTATTTAGACATAGGTTTTGATAAATTTTGTTTGTTTAGGTCTTAGATTAATAGTCAAAATAAGGAGGCAGTTTGGGGATTTTAAATTTTTAAATGTATCTGGATGGTCTGGTTGAAGGTTTCGGCTAGTTACCTCTCTATCAACAAGGACGTGCCGGTAAGTGATTTAGTATTACGGCATAATCCTCGTATACACCGATTAGGAGTACTTGTTTAATAATGAGATTGAAGTACATATAACTCGTGGTAAAAGAACTACTATTATAAATGCAAGTGAGTTTTTTTGCCCTTTTTTCACGGAGCAATAATCTGTTTGCTAACATTCGCAGGAAGCATACGGTACACGTGGAAAGAGTCGCGCAGATCTAGTACTTATAAACTCCACATGTTTGTGGTCGTTAGAAATGTTTTCAAAGTAAAGTTGACGGCGAGTTAGTGTCGTTTGGAAACCGCTTTCAGTCACTAACATGATTACTGGCAAGTCGCAGGTCCGTACAAAGGTTTCAAAGAGCTTAGAGATAAGCTTTGAGCGTCTTCCACATGCCAATAGTGGCGGCCACGCTACTATGTGCGGGCAGGGACACACATTAAGGGGCGCGGTACACTCATACGACACTAATCAGATATGGGGTACAAGGATACCACCCATAAAAAGTTGAGAAATTATTGTAAGCTAACTGTCGCCTCCGTTTATTACGGTTTTTTACAAATCCCGTGGGGACTTTCTGTTTACCTGGGTCATAAAAAATAGCCTTTAATACTCTCCGTCTTTCCAGCTAAGTCTATGCCAAAAATTAAGATAATTGGTAGCAAGGGCGTAAAGGAAGGACAAACAAAAAAAAAGCCAAAAATGACTTCTGTACCTTTCGCAGACGATAAGCAGATGACCCTTATTTATGACCATTTCTTGTAAGTCAACCGTTTATATAGACTTTTTGTTTATAAATATTAATATTTAGTTTTACTTAACTCCAAGCGATTTATCTTTTCGGTACTATTCCGCTTCGAAACCGATTAGGAGTATGGGTTTTATAACACCTTAGACTGCATCATCACTTAAAAAATTGAAATCCTTGACCTCTTTTGACCTTAATTGTAAACACAGCTGGTGATATGGTTTACACTGTATATTTGTATAAGTACTTTGTAATCTTATATTTATCTTAGGAATTTTACTTTAGTTGTTCCATGTACCGTTTATCTTACCCCTCCATTTTTTTCTGGGGTGGAATAATAGTTTATGCTACTTTATAAAGTGTAGTAGTTATAACTGAATTGAAACGGGCAGTATTTTTGTTCAGTATTTTGGATACTGGTGTCAAATCACAGAGTCAATATAAACGAGATACACATGGTCCAGAATAGATAAACGCTAACGCCGATGTCACGTTGGTTCACTCGAATACTTATGCAAAGGGTGGCCCTTTGCATAAGTATTCGAGTAAGGTATACGAAACCACAGGGAATAGACAATTACTCGACTTCTTAATACGTGTAATTAACTTTTAAGTGGCATTTGAAGACGGTTTCATAACATATAAAATCGTATGCGGCCTCCTAACGACTGGGGCCCGGTACACGGGTTTCCCCTTAACCCTGTCGCCGCCCCTGGTGGCCGGTAGCTAAAACAAAGCCGCTGAGGCGGACGACGGACAAAATGAGTTTAGCATTTTTGTGACCAACATGAAATAGGTTTATGGGAAGAAAGTACAAAGACAAAAATTCAAACATACCTAGTTTTCGTGTTTAGTTTGCACTATCACAAGGTTTAATTGTTTTTTTTTCCTTCTTACTTATCCATATTAGCAAATATCAGGTGTCTATATGTCTAAGATGCGACTGCATATTATTATTTCTCATCGTTTCATTTATAAGCGAGCTTTTGTATGTGTGTTAGCTTGAAGTACGACAGAAGATGTGTTACTTTTATGTTTTGTATATTATGAATAATAATTTTTTACTTATTTGACTTAACAATACTTTAATTTGACACCCATATGTAAGAACGTTCAAATAATTGCTAGGCAAATAATTATTATCTTTTGTAGTCCGCCATATTGGATTCAGAAAGCTGTCATATTCCAGAGTACCTATACATAAAACAAAACATGTAAAAATTTCAGTTTAATCGGCTAGGTGCGACCTACACATAAAACTAAGGTTGTCTGGAAGAGATCGCTTCAGTGATACGACCGCCTTTGCACGCTCTATTTTCAACTCATAGTTTCTTCTCTATATGTGTTTATTCTGTATAAAATGTGTTTGTGAAATAAAGCTTTCAAACAAACAAACAAACAAAACTAACATGGCAAGCTAAATAAAAGCCTGTAGAAAACCGCGTCGAATTAAGAATCTAATCCTTTTCTGGAATGGGATAAAAATGAATAAGGGAGTTTGAAAAGTGGTAATTCCAGAGGAGCGTACTGCCTGCCGTTAATTGGACGCCCACCTAAATGGGTTGAGCGGTGAAAACAACGTAAGTGGGTGAAATATGAAAGAGCTCGCTAAGTTTTAATTCTGTCGATTCAACTTCTTGGATGGCACGTGTTAATAATTCAGCGGCGCGGGGCGGCCCACCGCGTCGTTACTGCTCCGGGAGGCTGCGGCGCGGATGCGAGGGATGCTGGAAGGGGCGCGACAACACTATCAACTCGGCTAGCATAGGAAGGAGGCCAAAGTTGTATCCCCGATTAAGTAGTCCCTGACAAGGGATTAGGTTTACGTGTTAGCCTGCCAAAACACGGAAACAGCGAAGTAGCATAACACGTAGCATCAATCGGTCAGCAAAAATACTTTATAGCACACAAGAATAAACCAGAAAACCAGAGAAAAGGTACAAGTAATTAAAATTTTTGTAACAAAAGCGGCCTTAAAACTTATTGTTATTTTTCCATAAACCGTTATGAGGAATTGACTCACATATTATCATATCATCATATTATTAAACTATTAGTTTAATAATTTCATTACCACTTCATTACTCCTTCCATAATGAGGGATTAGCCCGTAGTCCACCACGTCCCACTGCGGATTGGTGGACTCCACACGACTTCGAGAACATTATGGAGGAATATCAGGCATGCAGATTTCCTCATGATGATTTTAATTTTTAATGCACATAACTTAGAAAAGTTAGCGTACTGGGATTCGAAGTCTCGAAAACTATAGGCTATCAAGGTTACACAAGTTTATAATTTAGCAATTATTTCCACCCATGCGACAATGCTAGGAGAGTTGATAGAACGGAGTAGATACAATTGTGTCTTGTCCCCATGGAGATAAATGTCAGGAGCCCATGCTAACCGTCAGTCAGTCTAAATCAATTAGGCCAAGAACCCGGTCTGCTTTGAACGGAGAAGTAGTTGTAATCTTCTTCTTGCTTGTATCCTACGTTACGTGGGCGCAACTTGCCTACAACTTGAAGTCGTGTTGTTGCGGGTATTTCTTTTTTTACGACGATCTCACGACAACCTATTTTTTATTATATGCCACTACAAACCCTTGACTGCAATCTCACCTGGTGGTAAGCGACGATGCCGCCTGACTTTTTAATACGTATTCTTATTTCGTTTTGATGCTAAATTACAATAAACCGGGGATCAAAACCGCGACATCCATTGATTAGAACACAGCGCTCAACATTGCGTCAGGGAGATCGTCAAATGTGAATGTTTTGTGGACAGTGCACATGCTTAGCTCCTTAAACACATCACGTACTGCCATCTCCGGATCAGCCACGACGACAAGCTTGGTGGGTTCGTGTTATCAACTGTTATATTGAAGAACGTTAAAGCTAAGGTCAGCCGGGGCTTCAATCCTGATGGATAGAATCATATAGTAGTAGAGTTTTTGAGACAGAGCACCTCAGTAGACCTACTAGCGCCATGCTTATTTCTACCGCTAAGCAGCATTGTTGCAGTGCTGTGTTCCGCTGAATCTGAATGGTTGGTGGTGTAATTACAGGCACCACCTTACACGACCGACGACTTAAGTTGATGGACACAGGGTGGGATTCCACGGGTTGCGTGACGTGTTCCTATCATGCCCAGTTTATCATCATCTTCGTATCAACCTACTACCGGCCCACTACAGGTTACGGGTCTACTTCCACAATTATAACGGGTGGTTTATAGTCTTTTGAGCCCTGTTTATTGGCGATGGTATAACTCTGACTATCAGGTGGGCCATCTACCTTGTCTTGTGTAAAAAACTATAATCTGAAGTTATTATCATTAATAATTTCAGATTATAGTTTATTGTCCGAATACAGTTATCACTTACAGGTATACACAACATTGAATTAAGGCCGTTTAAAAATAATTAAATTAAGTTAAAAGCAAAAATAGTAAGAATAAAAGAATTAATATTACACAAATGAAAACAATGATAAAAATTTAAAATATTACTCTTAAGTTTAATTTAGCCTTAAAGCTAAATAAAGTGTCATGAAAAATGTCAAAGACAGGGTTTTTTTAAGTTGTTAAAAACATTAGTCATTCGGTTAATAGGTGAGATTTGGCCTCGGTTGGTATTGTAAAATTTAGGAGCGTAGGTTTTTAACTCAGGATATCTCGGAATACAACGGGGAACATTGATACTTATCTGATAAAGCAGGGTTTCTTCTGCAGTAGTGCGCCGTGGTAGTCACATCTTGCGGGCGGAGCTGTATACAAGCGGGCGGAGCGCGGCGTTTTACGACTGTTTGGTGGAGTTGCAGCGGTGCGGCCTCAATCACCGACGTTATTACCGGATACCCCGCCCGCCATAACGAACACTCGTTTTATTTACACCGAGCTAAGCCACTGACCGCATGCCGCAGTTATCTTATCTACTTATATAATAGTAATTCTATTATGAAGCTTTAAGCACAGTTTTTAAACGCAATTCTATTCAGATTTGAAAAATCTTAGCCCAGTTATAGACGGATAGGCTGCCGGTGACTGCGTTTGATTTCAGATATTTTGTGATATCCCAGTGGACTTTGACTTCCCTCTCGGGGGAGGGGGAGTTCGAATCCCAGCACCTCTAACTTTTCAAAGTTATGTGCGTTTTAAGCAATTAAGATGTTACCTGCTTCAACGGTGAAAACATCCTGAGGAAACCTGCATGCTTGAGAGTTCTCCATAATGATGTCAAAGGCGTGTGAGGTCCACCAACCCGCACTGGGCCAGCGTGGAGGAGTAATGAAGTGGGCCGGAATTAGGTTAATAATATGATGATATAATAATATCTGAGTCAGTTACTCGTAGCGGTTACCTGGAAGAAATTACTAAAAGTAATAAGGCAGCCTTTGTTGCAAAAATTTTGTTGGAATAGAGCCTTAAAACATTCTCAATGTGGCCGGTAATGGATATGACGATGAAGAAGTGTTTTTTTAGCAACACGTTGTTCTCTGTCCGTTTTAAGATGATCATCGTTGTTAACTCTGGAACCATATGTCCTAATTATTAAGCGTTATAGAGAAAACTTGCAGTATCAGAAGTTATAAAAGTATTTATTGTAATAAAAAATAATTTAATACCACAAAATTAAGAGCATTCAGAAAACAGTGTATACAATTAATATTGAAGTATCAAAACCACTCCACTTAAGTAGTGTTTATCGAAAGAGCAGTTCTATTTAGCAGTTGACGGTAATAATTTTACCTCTAATATTCTAAAAGTTTTCCATAAAATGGTGAAAATGGGAGAAATTTGTGAGCTAACAACATACTGCGATGTGTGTTGTGTGTGTTTTTCACTGTTTTTAGACACAATGCCGCAATAATGGCTGAACGAGGGTTCTGTATGTTAAAAAATCTATGTAATACTTTAAAACGTGCATTGTTAATAGAGTATTACTTGAAACTTATTGTTCTATTCTAGCCAAGTTAAACATTATCTTTTAAATGATAGCCTATACGTTGTTCTAATGTATAACCTTTATTATTGTAGTTTATCAAAATCTATTCAGTAATTTTTGCGTGAAAGAGTAACAAAAGTTTGGAAGTTTCTTGAAACAGTTGGAGTTGGTAAATCATCCGTAAATTCTACTCCTCCTAGTGTTGATATTGAGCTTTTGAATCAATATTTCTCTACCCCTTCTAACTCTTTTGGTAGTTCAGATAAATTGCATACTCTTCATGCTCTCTCTGCAATTCCAACTCCTAATTATCCTCCGTTTGAGTTTAGTCAGTTTACTGTTTGTGATGTTAAGAAGAACATTTTGTCCATTGCGTCCAATGCTGTCGGTTGTGACGATATTAGCCGTAATATGCTTATTCCTCTCTTGGATGTTATCACTCCTGTCATCACTCACATCTTAAATGAATGTACCTCTACTAGTAAATTTCCCGACGCTTGGAAGAGCGCACATGTCATTCCTCTTCCTAAACGTGCTATTCCGGCCGATTTTCCTGATTTCCGTCCAATCTCAATTTTACCCTTTTTATCAAAAGTCCTTGAAAAACTTATTTACCATCAACTGAACCTATTTCTTAACCGGCATTCTCTTTTTAATCCATTTCAATCCGGTTTTCGTCCTGGGCATAGTACGGCTACTGCTCTTATTAAAGTAACTGATGATATACGTTGGGGCATGGACAATAAACAACTCACTGTTTTAGCATTGCTGGACTTCAGCAATGCTTTTAACACGGTTGACTTTGACATTTTGTTGGGTCAGTTACGTTCTCTTAACATATCTCCATCAGTAATTGACTGGTTTCATAGTTACCTTCATGGTCGTCGGCAGCGTATTCGCGTTGAGGACACTAACTCATCATGGTGTAATATTACTGCTGGCGTGCCTCAAGGCGGCGTGTTGTCACCATTACTTTTTTCTATTTTCATCAATTCGATAACTCATAACATATCTTCTCTCTACCATATGTATGCTGACGATGTCCAGATTTACACCCAGTCAACCTTTGAGAATCTTTCGATAGCTATTGCAGATTTAAATAGGGATTTACGTCTTATTCTACAGTGGAGTAAAGCACATGGCCTAAATGTGAACCCTAGGAAATCACAGGCAATTATTATAGGCAGCCGAAACCAAATCTCAAAGATTGACTGGGTTTCCCTTCCGCCTATTGAATTCGATGGTGTAACAATTCCTTATTGTGTTAATGTTAAAAATCTAGGTATATATCTAGATCAAACCTTAAGTTGGACACATCATCTGAAAGAGGTCAGTAGAAAAACCTTTGCAGCTTTGGGTTCTTTGCGTCGCCTTCGTTCTTTTCTTCCGATTCCTACCAAAATTATGCTCGCACAAACTCTCCTCCTTCCCATTATTGATTACGCTGACGCAAGCTTTGTTGACTTAACTGAAGACCAGTTAAATAAGCTTGAGAGACTTCAAAATACTAGCATCCGGTTCATATTTGGATTGCGCAAATATGACCATATTTCCCAATTTCGGTCTCGTCTCAAGTGGTTACCAATCCGACTTCGCCGGAATTTGCATATTCTTTCTATTCTGTACTGTATCTTGTTCCATCCTTCTACTCCTGTTTATCTCAAAGAGAAATTTGTATTCACAGGGCCTCCTGAGGATGCTCGCTCTACGAGGAGGTTTATCCTGAAGGTGCCTGGTCATAAGTCCTCTTTTTTCCACAAATCCTTTACGGTTCAGGCCGTTACACTTTGGAACGCCCTGCCGTTAGAGATTCGTGAGGCGCAAACGATCGGCATTTTTAAGAAACAAGTGAAGGATCACTACTTGTCTGTATCGGCCGGGCATTGATGGGAATGATCACTGTATTCTTTTTTGTTTATTTCGTTTTCTACATATTTTTGAGGGTTCTTTTATTTTATTAATTTTTTTTTTTTTTTTTTTTTTTTTTAATTAAGTATTTATAGTAGCGTATTTGTATGTTTATATGTTTGTATATATGTATGGAATATATTTTATATTTTTGTACTTATCTTTAATATGTTATGTTTAGTATATACTATGTTTTATGTTCTTTTTTTTTTTTTTTTTTATTTTATTATTTATTTTTTTATGTTAATTTAGTTTTAAGTCCTAATATTTAATTTTGTTTGTTGTACCACCTACTTTTTTCTTATAACATTTTCTTGTATGCCTTTGGTTGCCTGGAAGAGATCGCTATTTAGCGATAAGGCCGCCAAATTGTACGTTCTACCTTATTGTGCTGTTGTATTTGTATCTCTGTAAATTTTCTCTGTGGTGTACAATAAAAGTGTATTCATTCATTCATTCATTCAAATATTCTTAAATCCATAGAAACTTTTGCATTTATAATATAACTTCGAGCCGGCCCTTAGGAGCCTAGCCGCGCTGAAAAATAAGAGAGAACGCGATTCGAAGCGTTAATACGGGGTAGTCTGTTATTATTGCGAAAAGTACCGATGAAAGTTGATACCCATATATTGGGCCAGAAAAATATCTAATATATAATAATTATAATTGATATTTTTCTGGCCCTTAAAAGTTAGGACTTTCCGGGATAAATATGTGTATTGGCAACGCAAATAAATTCCCAAATCGTTACGGTATCAAAATACGGAATTGAAATATAAATAATAATAATTTAATTCCGAGGACCACCCTGGCGCAGCGGTTAGCGCTGTGGGTACAGTGGAAGATCCCGGGATCGATCTTCGGTAGGGCAATTTATAATTTTGGAACTTTTTCAGGTCTGGTCTGGTGGGGGGCTTTAGCCAGCTATTTACCACCCTACTAAGTTAAGCGGTTTAGCGTTTCGGTACGATGTCGCGTATAAACCGATTGGGGGGATAGTTTTTAATTATTGCTATACTCCTAACAGGTTTAACCGCTACCATATGAGAGTGCATCATTTATATATTTAATTATTAATTTATACACTTTATTTGTACACCAAAAAGAAAAAAAAAACAATGAACACAACAGGAGGAAACTAAAAAAGTAGAATACAAAAGGTATATCAGCTTTAATTTGCTGATTTACAGATTTGCTTAACAGAAAAAAGAAGGCATGAAGATGCGCTGATAAATTTTATCTCCCAAGATACGTAGACGAAGTTCGTGGCATGTAAAAGGTAATGAAAAAAAAATGTTTTTATAAATTCATACCGCGCTATTGTAAGGTTAACAATATTACTAACTGCCAGACGTCAGGAAAGCATGAATGAATGAATGAATATAGTTTTATTGTACACTACAAAAAGTATATAAAACAGAAAATTAATCACAACACAGCTTATAAAATTTGTTGGCATTATCCACAAGGTGGACAGAAGACATCAGAAGATTCGCAGAGAGCCGCTTGCTCGAGTCCGTGGTGTTTGGAAGTCACTACAAACTACTGGCTAAGTTTATTGTGGGCTCTCTTAGACCAGGGCGCGTTTGGAGCTCACATATATGTGGCGGCCTTATCGCTTAGCAGCAATCTCTTTAAGGCCACCTTAGGATCAGGAAATCCAAGAGAAACTGATTGGTGGGGTGCATGATTATAACATACCTACTTACACTAATACTTGTCCAGATTACACACATAGCATAATAATAATAATAAAAAATATTAAACTAATATATACTATAACAAAAGATACATATTTAAATATGAGTAAGGATAAATCACCTAATGTCGTCTTTATTGCTCAAGATAATGGGATATCATCATAGCAGTCAAGAGCTTACAGTAATTCTGTACTGTGAGAATACTGTGAATACTGTAAGAATGAAATTGTTTTAAAATGTTGTAAAAAATACCCCTAGCAACAGGTGAGATTGCAGTCTACTAGCAGTGGAACAAAAAAAAACATTAGCAAGGATTCTCTAAACGCTGGTGAAAGTATGGCGGCATCCGTTTTCCCGACGATCAGGGATGAGAAATAAATAAGTTCCGAAGTAGACGGATGGATTGGTTGTATTTTTTGTATATTAAATATTAAAGGGCGGTAAACCTCGTCTGGGCCGTAAACTTCGTCGGCCATGCATCACCCGCCCGGAGCGTAGGCACGCACGCCTCACCTACAATCGTGTTTTATGGCCTGCGTTCGGTTTAATCGATTCAACATCGATATTATGCGGCCCATGCTCTTGGGTTTCCCCGCCTTGCTTTCAGCACATACCAACCCTTTAAAAAAACCATCTCCTTAACAAACTGCACCCAACACTATTAGTACACTATTGGGCAAAATCCGAAATTAGAACATAACAAAGAGTTTAAAGGTTTTCCCGATTGCAGAAAGGGTCGCGGAGAAACGCTTGCGGTGGTATGGACACGTCCAAAGACGCCCTGAGTAAAGCTTGTGAAAATTAAGCTTAATTTGCTATACTCCGCAAACAGCAGCAGAACCTTTACAAAACAATTATTCATTAATTGTTCAACAATTATTCATTGTAAAGTCAACGTAAAGGATGCTCCGGTTTCGGAGTGAAACGTGCGTAGAGGGTACATTGCCGAGGATCTGTTTGGTGTGGAGTATACGGATTGAAGTAATTATAAATTACATCATACAGATTCTGCTGCTGCTAGACTTGCCAACCAGACAACCTTAAAAGTCCCTAAATAGATGGGCAACGAAAACTATGATTTTTGACGCTGTGGTTTGATATGCGGCTCTAGTGGAAAGCATTGGCAGTGGCTAGTATTAGTTTGACATGTCTTTATGTGTGTGTTGGTGTTTGTATGTGTCTACGTGTGTGTGTGTGTGTGTGTGTGGTTATATTTTGGTTACATTTGTATTGCGGTGATATTTCTTATTCAAATAAATAGTTTTGTTATCTAGGAATAGTAAGTAAAATTGAATCAATGATCTTGAATATTTATGTAGCGGCAAATTTCAAATTCAAATTTAAATTCAAATCATTTTTTTTTAAATAACGTTCGTTTTTTGTTCGAGAAAACACTACAACTTTTTATACGAGAATATCTGTAGAGCTACACGTTAATTGAATGCTATATTTAGATTACGTATTTTAAGATTACTATCCGTTGTTACTGCGCGTATACTACTCGAGGCTGGGAACTATAATTGACTCCAGATAACGTTGCTCACTCAGCGCAATCGAATATTTTTGCACCTGCTAATGCCGAACATCTCTCAAATAAACTGATCCTCTAAAAACAAAAAAAAAACGCGGACGACGTCACGGGAAACAAATAGTAATCTTATATAGTAGTAGAGACAGTACACAAAAACCCTGACTAGCATAATTTACTGACTAGCATAGTTACTTGAAATGTTTGGAGACTGAACATTTGAGATTACATATTTTTTAACGTGAGAAATCCTTTGGAAGCACTGATATACAATAAAGGAAGCCTGTTTTCCGCCAAAATCAGCATTTGTGGGCAGAAAAGTCTACTTGTCAGATCGAGAAAATATCTTAGTTTGCACGGTTTCAGTCGCTTACATTTAAGTTTATCTTATACTAAAAGTTCTTGAGTTTCCTCTAAGTTATTTAACAAGTTCACAACTGAGATGACATAACGACTTCGGCGTACTAACTATTTTTATGGACCCTATTGCAGCTACATATTAATATGTATGCAATAACTTGTTGGGCTCTCAAAAATATGATAATTTCTATAGTAGGCTCTTCACGAGACACAAAATACAACCGGTTACTCCCACAATGAGAAGGGGTTAAGGGGGAGAAGGGGGCCTCAGTCCACTTGGTTGATGGGTGAACTTCACACACATTCGACCACATTATGGAGAACTCTCAGGGATGCAGGTTTCCTCACGATGTCCTCACCGTTGAAGTAAGTGATATTAAATAAATAAATAATAAATAAATATACTACGACAATACACACATCGCCATCTAGCCCCAAAGAAAGCGTAGCTTGTGTTATGGGTACTGAGATGGATATTTTTTTATGAATATAATACACATAAATACTTATAATATACAGATAAACACCCAGACACTGAAAAACATTTATGTTCATCACACAAACACTCTCCAGTTGTGGGAATCGAACCCACGGCCTTGGACTCAGAAAGCAGGGTCGCTGCCCACTGCGCCACTCGGCCGTCTTATTATTTAGATATTTTAATTGCTTAAAACGCACATAACTTAGAAAAGTTAGAGGTGGGATTCGAACTCGCTCCCCCGAAAGTTAAGTCGAAGTCATACCCACTGGGGCATTATTTTAAAAAGACAGTTTATTCGAATCGATCTTGACGCTCTAAAGACAAATTCTAATTGTGAAACGCCAACAGCATTCAAATAATATTGGTTTAAGGCCCTGTTTGTATTGATTTCCGCTATTGATGCATCAGTTTTACAGTGTGGTCAATTATGAAGAAGAATTGCTGATTACTGATATTATTGTTGTCATCGCACTTTTATTATAATAAACTTTTGAGTACTTACCTCGCAAAAGTAGTAGTTGTTCTCTAAAAATGTTCATCAAAGGAAAAAGTTCCGGAGCAGAAATTTGATTCCATCATGAATACTGTAATACCCCCTCGGCTTGGTACCCCTTTTCGAACAGTAATTTCTTTACTACCTAGGTACGTGGTGAGGTATGGGGCAGTGGGGTAGGTACCTCCAGCTCGGCAAATTCCGCGAGTGGTGCCTGATTGATCGCGCTTCTTTTCCCAATAAATATTAAATTTGATCGAGCAATTTGTCTGTCTCAGTTAGTTGCGATGAAATGATGTATTAATACAGAGGAAGATGCATCGCTTCCTTCAGGCTGAATCGCCCACTGTCTAAAGCGGGAACAAAACACGAACTAACGTAAGTCTAATTATACGAACTAATTATTTTTTTGTTAAAATCAGCTTGAATACAATGTGCTTCAACTAGCTTCCAGTCGCGATAAAATAAAGGACTACTAAAAATATACTTGGAAAGAAAATGTGGATGTACACCGATGTACTTAAACTGCGTAGCCTTTTTCAGTGTAGACAATGCGTATTTATGCAAAAGCAGCAATCGCAGTTGATGTTTGTCTGTTCTCGGCACCCTTCATCAGATCTACATGAATTTTAATGAAACTATTTCGGAATAAACCCTTTCAAAATCAAAACAATCCGTTTATAAACGACGTACTTATGCGTTAATAAAAAATCCGGATTGATAATCTCCTCGCAAGTAAGATTAAAAGCACTGTACCTATTTGAGAAATGCTAAGCTAAGTTAATGATGGTTTAAGTATATTAACAATCCTACTAATATTATAAATGTGAAAGCGTGAATGTTTGTAACTTCACCAAGCATGAATTTCTCAGGCTGAATGGATTTGGATGAAATTTGGCATGCATGTAATCTTTGACATGGAAAAGAACATAGACTACCTTTTATCCCGGGAAATAAGAGAGTTCCGCGGGATTAAAAAATCTTAATCTACGCGAACAAAGTCGCGGGTGTCAGCTAGTATTAAATATATAAAAGGCGACAGTCTTTCAAAGTCCAGAGATATATTGACGAATTATTTTGGATCCCATATAATAAAGACAATATCCCGTACGTGTGATGTCTACTGTAAACGTTGATGAGGATTTTAAAACTTGAAGGTAACACTTTCGTATTTTTTTTGATTGTAACTTATTTGTAATAATTTAATTTGTTAAGCATGCTTAGGTAGCCTCTAAGTGGTTTTACATAATAATATATTTTATTGTTAACAAAATTATAAAAATTTCATAACCGACCGATACACAATCGGGTATTTCCCGTAATGACTATTATTAAAATTCTCCAGACGTATGGGTTGTCTGGGGAATTTCAATAACGACTTCGGTTTTAGAAATTAATCGATTTAAAATTTAATGCTTTATTGTGCTTGTGTTTCTTGTTACTTTTCCCTGCACCAGTATAAAAGTATTGGTTCATTAATCAATGCGGGCCCTGTTGACGAAAAAAAAACAGTTATATGAATGCAAATGTGTGTTTTACAAATTTCATACCGAATTTGACCAGTTTTTACTGCGTTTGTAGAGAAGGATACTAAAAAAAAAATGAATAAGATATCGAATATTCAGTCAAACTTTTCAAATTTAAGAAATAATATATCACAGATTTAAAAGGGTAATTAAATTATTATATTGTGTAAACGAGTCTACTGGTAATCTTAGATCTGCCAGTCACCATGAAATAAGTAATTTGCCCATTACTTATATGGAGCATAGGTTATTTTAGGTTATTTGGGTTTATAGATATTATGTTAAATGGCAATAAATTAATGTTATTACAATCATCTACCGCTGCGGCGTTGCGTTGCGTTGCGTTGTTAAAAATGTCAAATCTATTCATTAAATATTATTCGAGTTCGGCGGACAGTATAAAAACTGGAGTTTTGTATAGGGAGGAAAGCGTTGATTCATATCGTTTAGTTATTAATGCTCTTTGATTGATTGAAGCAATGTGGTTGATATAATCTCTGATAGGAATGTGGGATATAGAGGCCTGTGCCTAACAGTAACGGTAAAGGATTTTTCTGCTGCATTATTGTAATGCTTTGTTCCGGTCTGAATGGCGTGGTTGCCGGTGTAATTACAGGCACCCGGACATAACACTTACGTACAGGACGTAGCAGGTCGTGTTCCTTAGAGTCAGCTTAAGGCATTTCACTGTAAGGTTCTAATGTTTTTAGTAGTAACTTATTGCTACGACTATCCGTCAATCATAACAAAAAAGGGCTGAGACGATAATGAGTGTTATGAACTAACTCCCCAAAGTGGGAATAAGGGATAAGATGAAAAACCAATGTTACGTGATCATCTGGCCGGTGGGCGTCAGCCTTAAGCGCAGTAGATACGTGTCGATTGGCTCGCAACGCTCACGATCTCCGCAAACAGCAAGCGCAATTTTTGATATAGAAATTCCAGCAACTCTTATTTAAGTAGAATAATTCATTAGATTCGCAACTAGCCGTAATTGAGTCGGTATTTCCAGCGAAGGTAATCATATCAAATTGATTATTTAGCCGCCCGCGATGTATGCCGCGTAATTTCTGTTTTCCACTTTTAGAAAATTGTCGGCGGTAGGTTGGCTGGTAGGTACTTTGGAATCCCACCTCAAACATGCTTAGGTGTAACGTTTCGAACGCGTAGATGGAATTTTCCGCAAACAAACAAACAAGGAGTTTTATTGGAAATTTGGGAATACTCAAATGCTTCGTACGGCAAGTAAACATTTTCATACTGCTTTTTAATTTAAATTGTAATGGATTTTCCTATAGGAAATGACTTCCCTATTTTTTCCTTTCCTAAAAACTATGTATCGTGCATTTTTCTAATATTAACCACTAAAAAAATAGAAGCAGTGATAGCCTAGTAGGACTTGGACTTCACTTGCGTGGGGCCAAGTTCAAATCCCAGCACACACACACCTCTTACGTTTCTGGGCTATTTTCGTTTTAAGAAATTTAAATATCTCTTGCTTAAACGGTGAAGGAGAACATCGTGAGGAAACCTTCATAACTGAAAGTTCTTCATGATGTTCTCAAACGTGTGTGAAGTCCGCCAATCCGCACTGGGCCAGCGTGGGAGAGACCCGTGCCCTGTAGTGGGCCACTAATGGGTTTATGTGATGACATATAGGAAATACCAAGAAATTCAGAAATACCACGCTTCGCGAAGGAGTAATCGCAGCATCACCCTTAATAAACAAACGCTCCAAGCTTAAGCTACAGCAATACATCTCAGTATATCTCAAAAAGGAAAGTAAGATGTGCGGGAGATAACAATTTTTGTCGGAAAATATAAAAAACAAGACGCAAACACGGTGTGCAAAATAACCGTTCATCCTGAGCATTTGTCAAGTGCGGCTTATGTGAACTTAGCAGAAACATGTATGAGCTGAAAAAATGGCGACCCGCACCTTTCCGCGGCGACGGAGACATCTCGTTAAAGGTATGCACAGACGTTTCACGCTCGGCTGCCTTACGAGCCGGTGGCACAGTTACTACAAACAGACTGACTTGATGAATCAGAGGTGCTTATAAACTAGGCCTACTTGTAATCGATGAATTTTTGAATTTTTGAATTATGACGACGACAGGTTGTGCTACGTTTACCTTTTTTTTTCCATAGGCCACTGGCAGCCTCACACGGAATTGCACCTACTCGTACATCCGCAGTGACCGACGTCGGTTCTCAATTAGAGTATCAATCTCTCACGTTACTTTGCTTAGGGTTTGTCTACAAAATAAATATTATAGTCTTTGCTACTCAAGACGATGGGTCGGACGGGATGGGTCTTGACACTTGGGTAGCAAAGACTAGTATATATATATATAGTATTTGCATAATAGTTCTAGTGTATATATTATATATGTAGAGATAAATATCTATATAGTTATTTAACTTCCTCTTTGGTCTTCTGGTAAGCATGTTCAACTGCAGATAACGGGGCAAACCCCGGATCGGGTCAATGTATAATAGTATTTGGGTTTTCTATCAAGAAATTCTTAGTACCCGAAGTTTAGGCATTGGCGCTTTTCACGTCAAGTTGTCTGCCCAAGGCCTGATCTCTTCCCGGTCGTGTCGGATCTGCCGTCCGATCCGACTTGAGAGTGAGAGAACAGAGAGTGCTGTGTTTGTTTATACACTTGTGTACTATAACTGCTCCGTGATTGAAAAAACTCTCTGGAGATACACATTTATATAGATATAGGGATTACACCCCGATCGATTTCCTGATGGCTCATTTTTTGCGCAAAGAATCAGCCTGGCTCTTAAGCGCGAAAATGCAGCCCGCTTTTTAGGCACCATTCCCCGCTCTTTACATCTTATAAAGCTAATCTTTGGAAAAAATATTGACCGAATTATGGTGCCAGGTAAAGAATTTGACAGTGGTTTTGACCATCTTTTCTCGGATCCAATAATGAAGGATTGTAGGTAAGTCGTTTTTGGTTTATACAGGTCGAGAATCAAATGAGTTTATTAATAGGCGTATATTTCAAAAGTACGGATGGTTATCCAATTTTAATAATTTGTATAGAAAACCGAATTGCGTGCTAATCTTATGTTTAAGTAATCTTTGTGGCCTTGGATATTAGTGAAACTATTTATAACTAAATTACTATTGTAACGCTGTTGATTCGCATCGTCAATATCATCATCCTCATTGTATTATTGCCCACTGCTGAGCTGGGCACGGGCCCCACCCTCAAGGAGCAGGGGGTAAATTTCACTGCAATGTTCACCGTTTAGGGGGAAACAACACCACAGATATGTTAACGTAACATAGTATTATGTCACTGCCAACATAGAATTATATTTGTCTGTTTTTAGTTTATTCAATTTTATTTAGTTACCTAATTTTAAGATGTTTTTTTTTTGTTTATGAATCATGGATATGTTTTTGTGTAGCGTGTATATGTTGTGTACTCAAATAATAGATTTATAATAATTATAGCGTTCTCCCTTTTCCATTTCTTTAGGTTTAATGTGCGACGCCGCAGCGCAGCGCAGAGCGTGTCTGTAAACGCTGAAAGCCGCCACGTGGAAAAGTGCTCTTAATTATTAACGCAAGCAGGCGAGGCACTTTGCAGCCGCAAAGCGTCTTGTGGCCCACCTAGCCTGATAGGCTTCATGAAAGATGCGCGGAAGAACTACTCGACAATTTCCCACCTTAAACCTGAAAGAGATGCGCGGGTGCGCGTTTGGCAAACCGGAAATGTATTAGTCCGAACGAAGCGACTTTGTAAAGAGATTAGTTAGCTTTTATATCTAACTATGTTAAAGGTGATAGCATGAGGGAAGACGCAGGCAAAGCCGCGGGCACTGCCTGTAGACGCTGCGGTGGAGCATGAATTGTCAGCGAACACATGTGCCGGCCGCCCGTCTGAATAATATAGGAAGGTGTCCGGGTCGAGATCTTCGCACGTTTTATTGCGGAAGATTGGCCGCGGAATTCCCTTCTCCGGAGGGTGCGCCTAGCTTTTTAAATATAAACTAGCCGAACGAATGTACGGTTAGTGGGTGTGCAGTGTATATGTCGCGGGGAAATGAAGAAGCCAGGGATTTTCGATATCCGTGGTGACAGATATTTTATCAAATGTGACAAGAATTCTTATCGAATAAGACGACCTCCTGGCAAATGGGAAGGCTCGGGCTCGATCTCCGATGTAATTTATAATTACTGTTTTTTTCTGGTCTGGAGTAGGTGTTAAGCCTCATGTACCCGTAATGATGAACCCACGGAAGATAGCTGCTTGCTTGACGGCAGAAATAAGCAAGGTGGTAGGACTGCTCTGTCACAAAAATGTCTACAACTACTAGAATTATATTAAGCAGACACTGCAAACGTCTTCTTACGGTAAACAATAAAGCAGCGTAACCAACCGGGATCAATTATGTTTTCCAAACAACCCAGGCCCCTTTGAAATATACATATAACATTCCATCAAAATCGTTGCAGCTGGAGCTAGGTGGCAAACACACGCACAGAAGAATGATATACTTATATTAGTTTCTCTCACGGTGCCGTTTAAACCTTTTCTTGACTTTCACAAATATTTTAAGACTTGAGCCTTGCCAAATCAGTCTAGCCGATCTCGAGTTTTAGTTACATTAACAAACAGCAATTCATTTTTATTTGAATAGTGTTTTTTTAAATTGAATCTATTTGTTTGCCATATTATTTAACTGGCCTACATAAAATATAAGTAGGTAACTTGTACAGTGAACAGTTTTAAGGATTTCTAACCCACAGACATAACTTTGGTCTCTTCACAGCGCCCGTGATTGGTCGAGGCCGCACTCAAAAGTAATGTAGCGCCTACCACGCTGGTTGTGAATATTGGAGAGTACTCTCGAATTCAATACATCGGAACGTATAAAATATAGCGGGCTATAACGCATTCATGGCGAGCTTCATCGAAGCCCAATTTCCCATATTACTGCCCCACAGGGAAAAATCATTTTCGTGGAAATGTGTTGCAGCGGAGCGAGCTGAAGTGATGCATCGGCTACCCTCGCTAATGTAATGTACTTTTCAATCATAGCAATCTCTCTTTGCAGTTATTATTTACTTGCTGGGAGGTGTTCACTTTTCTTGGAGTGCAATCCTTTTTAAAATCGTGTCGCGCGCTGACTCTTAGTTTGCATTTCCATAGAACTGAGTTCTACAGCACTCGTTTACAGTGCAAGACATTGAACTTTTGAATTCGCTCCCAATCGACATAAGTCAGTCAAAACACTTGCTTGCTACATTTAAATAAGCTGTCCAAGTAACTAATACATTAAAGACGACTCGTTATTTATGTATTTATATGATATGTTAAAGTATATCATTAAATCATTAAATTATATAGGTATATATTAATTATTATCACTATCTATATATTTTATTGTAAGTTTGTTATATGTATATATTACATTTGTATATATAGGTTTATGCATGTTTATTTAAATGCACCACCTACCTCTCTTCTTGAGCTGTTTTCAACGCCTTTGGCTGGAAGAGATCGCCATGTAGCGATAAGGCCGCCAAATTGTATACTTTTTGTTAAATTTTTACTGATAATTTGTTATGTTTACGTGGTGTACAATAAAAGTGTATTCATTCATTCATTCATTCATTCATTCATCATCATCATCATCGTATTAACGCATTACCCACTATACGGCACGGGTCTCTTCCCACAATGAAAAGGGATTAAGGCCGTATTGTGTATTGTGGAGGGTATGTGGAGTCCTCCAATCCCAGTTCGGATTGGAGGACTTATGTAGAACTCTCAGGCATGCAGGTTTCGTCACGATGTTTTCCCTAACCGTTCAAGCAGGTGATGTTTCAATTCTTTAAAACGCACATAACTTAGAAAAGTTAAAGGTAAAGGTAATCCAGGACTTCGTGATCCGTTGGCCACTAGACCATATCTCATACCCACTGCAATTAAATAATGACCGAATTTTATCAGGTTTCAGGATATGGCTAAAATTGGACCTAAGTAAAAGCCTTTGAATAAAGCCTGAGAGATAGGACTCTAAAAAATACCCCGTAATGTAAAACAGCTTACTTATTAATTTCCCATCTAATCTCCATCAAAGATAATCCTCATGGCAGAGTTCAAGTTAAAGGAAAAAGATCCTTTGTGCTATTTTTAAAAGGTTTAATAAGATCATCGCTACCAGCCGAACCGATGCTGGGTTAAAAACGATCCTACTAGAATATTTCAAAAGTGATGATTTATAAATAAAATATACTACGACAATACACACATCGCCATCTAGCCACAAAGTAAGCGTAGCTTGTGTTATGGGAAATAAGATGACTGATGATAATTGTTATGAATACATACATAAATAGCAATATACACAAACATTTTCCAGTAGTGACAATCGAACCCACGGCCTTGGACTCAGAAAGCAGGGTCGATTATCAATTCAAAAACTGAAGTGCTTTGACAGACTTACAAAGTGCTCGTAACCACGAAACTAGGAAACCGATCTTCGCTCGGTCAAGAAATGTTTATTTTAACGTCGAGACGTTGTGTGATCAACCGGCAATTAATTTCGCCCGGAGCAACGAAACTATGGACTTTGCAGTCTCCCAGGAATACTTTCCAGATTTATACAAAAAATTCATTGGTCTCTCCACAAACGTAAAAAGTAGACCATTTTGCGAACACACGCGCCTTTACATCGTTTTTTTTTTGGTTCGTGTAAAAAATATAATATATTTTTTTTTAGTTGTGGTTCTCCAATAAACACCTTTTCTGTCTTTCCAATACATTGCTTGCATATGCATACAGACATTTTCGTATACAATCTATTCATACCATTTTAATCAAGACTATGTTTATTAATACTTATAATATACAGATAAACACCCAGACACTGAAAAGCATTCTTGTTCATCACACAAATATTTTCCAGATGTAGGAATCAAACCCACAGCCTTGGACTCAGAAAGCAGGGGTCGCTGTCCACTGCGCCTACCAGTCGTCAATGTTTTAAAAATATTTAGAAATTATAAAATTAATTTATTTGTTTCCTGACAGTTGTTTTTTTGTACTTAAATCTGCTTAACGCTACGTTTAGAAAATATCTGTTAACGTAATAATTAATGTTAAAGGTTCAGAGTTAATATCCATTTAGACTGTATTTCTTTGATCAAATAGGCACCTGGATGGCACTTCTTTATCACAATATAATAACTATGTATTTACGTGGGAGGGATATTTCGGCGATAACTACATTCGTACACCTAAAACCAAAGCTGCGAGGGTTTGCTATAAGAAGGCGCCCACAACAAACTTAGATGGTGGTATAAAACACAACCTTCAAAAAATATATAAAGCAGATACCCACCTCGCCTGGTGCTGCACAGTGGGCTGTCGGTCAGCTCCGGCGGCCTCTAACAAGAAGCATACGTTAGATATCTTTTATACATCAAAATCGCTGAGCCATTCAATTCGCAGTGCAGCCTTCGCAACGCGCTTTGTATGCTTTTTGCTAGAGGCTAAGCACCCACAGACATGCCAACTTCGACCCAACACCAATCAACACAGCCGACAATGAGTTGTTAGTGATCCGACCGATCGTCATACTTCGGGACTAGGGCGAGATATAATGTGAGTTTTTAATACTCGTAACATAATGATAATACCAGTAATTACATATAGGTATTATTATATGCTCGCGTTTCGCGTTTGTTACGGTTTTTAGAAATCTCATGGGAACCGTTTGTTTCCCTAGGATAAGCCTATTACTTGTTTTCAACTAGGGATACGACTACCATACCCCCTAAAATTTAATCCCGCTACCATCTTAGACTGCATCATCACTTACCACAAGATGAGATTACAGTCAAGGGCTAACTTGTATCATCATCATCATCATTTTCCTGGCGCTTTTTTTTTGGGGTCGGCCCTCCTGAAACTTGTCCGCGTATTCTGGCGTAAGGCCCAGAGTTTTGTCCCATGTCATTGAATACGGTCCAGTCCAGGTGGTAGGTGGGCGTCCTTTGCCTCTTTTGCCGTCATCTATAGCCATTCGCGCTGCTGTTTAGCTTGTAGTGGAATAAAAAAAAACAAGTCTTTGCCAAAAACAAAGATGACTGGTCGCTTGGTTAGGGCGTTAAGGAAGGACAGACAAACAAATAACCAAACACATTTCTGCGTTTTAAATTTTATAATGTAAATATCATTGGAAAATTATTAGTATTTCAACAAACATGCCTGTGGTCTGACCTGTTTCCAACTAACGTATAAAACGTGTTGGAACATCTGTAAATGCCGTTACGATTGTTTGAATATGTGTATATTCGGCCAAAAAAAAAAAAAAAAACATGGACTGGAAGTAAAGACGGAAGCTGCTATAGAGGGCAACGTAAGTGCCCTAAGTACGGACAGTCGGTTGCCATCGTGTTTGAGTTACGAAAGTAATATTACATTTGCGGCTACATTTGTGCTATCTTTATACAGAGAAACTGATCTTCCAATTTGTCTACTTCAAGTGGAAAACTCTTTGCACTATAAGTTAGTCCTTAACTAAATAAATAATTAAATATAAATAAATATACTAAGTGAATACACACATCGCCATCCTGCCCCAAAGTAAGCGTAGCTTGTGTTATGGGTACTAAGATGCATGATGAATATTTTTTATGAATAATATACATAACTACATATGATATACAGATAAACACCCAGACACTCATGTAAACATTCATGTTCCTCACTTAAACATTTTCCAGTTATGGGAATCGAGCCCACGTTCTTGGACTCAGAAAGCAGGGTCGCTGCTGACTGCACCAGTCGGCCGTCGTAATATACTGAAGAACAGCATAATGACTGCAATATCAACGTAAGTGATGATGCAGTCTTAGTTTGTAGCAGGCTAACGTGTTAGGGAGTATAGCAGTTATATTTAATCATAACCCCTAATCGGTTTCTTGGCAAGGTGATCGAATACAATCGAATGTGAAATGTTATTAATTATCTGATTAAAATCTCAATAGATCAAAGGTGGGCTGATGAACCTAAGCTCGTAGTTCTACGGACTACGAGCTAATATTTATTTATATACTCCTCCTAAGGATAAGGGGAATATTAGTTTTTTTTATTCCCTTATAAGTTAGCCCGTCACTGCAATCTTACCTGCTGGAAAATGAACATGCAGTCTACGATGGTAACGGGCTTGTCCGTGAAGGGGGTTTCTACGCGACGTCGTACTGGAACGCTCAATCGCTTGACGGCACGTCGTTATCGGTATAGAACTACACTACAGGAAGGTCGTCAATTTCAAATAAGTAATATTTCTTGTAATCGACCAGTCCCAAGACTTCTGCAAAAATGCGCCTTGATTGGTCGCAAGCTGGACGCAAACTTAAACGCCGCTAGCACGTCTGAAAGCGCGGTTTTGTCTTAACTCTTACCTTTATTGATGAACAGCATAATATGAAGCATAGACTCACCACACGCTGCTCAAAAGTGGTTTAACAGGCTTACTACATAGAGCATAGAGTTAAATATAATTTTTGAGTACCTAATGTTCCTATAAAGCTAAAAATTTTAATAAAAAAGAAAAACTTTGATATCATATATTTACATATACAAATTCTATATAACAACTTTTTCTAACACCATGAAAGCTTGTATTTGAATAAAATTAGACACATTTCATTATCATATGTGTATTTGTTACATTGTTGATGTGAAAAAATGTTTGTGGTCTTAATGAAACGAAACAAGAAAATATGCCGACATATAAGGCAGACTAAAACAAATTCGCGAAGCAAGAGCTAGTACCCACTATCATGGTTTGCTGATAAATACGGCAACAATAGAGGTTCAATTATAAAAGCTAACTTTCCAATTAAAATCCAAGGAAAACGTTAGGCAGATGTCAAAAATAAAACAACCGTAAAACATTGTAACATATTCAGACAAAAATATAAAAAAATAATAAAAATATGATTTAAAATAACAAAACAAAACAAAACAGCATGTGTTATGTACGTGTTAAATATATATAGGTATGTTCTTAATTAAATTCAATAGCAGATTGTAGACCAAGTTGATGGCTCAAGTAAGGGTACTAAAGTGGAAAACCGTCGTTTAAAAAGAAAGCAATACTCCGCAGGACATGCGAAAAAGATGTCCAACAAAGTGCCGCCCCGAAATTACATAAGAGGTCAATGATTCATGACGTAAAAACTCAACATTGCATAATAAAACCTGAACAATGAATATACAAATTATACACTACAGTTTGTGTAGTAAGCAGCAGTAAAGTCATCGAAATCAGCTGCTGAACTGCTGCCCGGGAGATATTTTTCTGACCGGGGAAAAGACCTCTTTTCCCATAGCTCTATCAACTCGTCAAATATTGGCGCAAGAGTGTAAATATTCAAATAATGTATGTCTTCTCACGGAAAGCTTCGGCCAGCATCTTAAGTCAGTTACAGAAGGCAGTTGTTCACGTAAGGGCACGCATTATTAGCAGGTTCCTTACCCTGGAGCCCTGAACACCGGTTGCTTTGAAACTCCAAAGATCCGAAAGCGTAGCGGGCTTAAAAGAAAAATGAAATTTAATTGTGTTTTTTGTATATAATTAAACATTGTTGAGAACAAAACAACGTTTACAAAATTGACAGTAAATAGGAAAAAACTAAAACGAAGGGAATCTTCTTCCTATTGCTGCTGCGGATTAATTGGGTATCATACGACGAATATTTTTTATTTATTCAGTACCAAGAATTAGAACTAATATGAAAAAGGACGGGACCTGCACAAGCAAAACCTATCCACGAAGAGATTTCTTCCGGGAGCTCTCGAAGCGTACCGTAAGCGAGCGCATTGGTGATACGAGGTCGAAACCTTTCACCAAACAAAAGTATGATTCCAAATAAAACAAATTGCTATGTGGAATTGAGCTTCGACAAAATTTTAATCAAAATGTGTCTGAACCGGATACACCTTGACCCCAATGTACCTACCTACGCGGCGATACGGAGTGCAGAAGCTAGTGGTAGAAATAATGATGAAAAAAGATAAGAAATGCATTTAATTATTATTTTGAAAGTAGTTAAATGATAAGGCCAGTGATACCACACCCGACCCTCGAAGGTTAAGCTTATCAGAGGATTCGGAACAACAATGTGTATTGGTCACCCACAAAAATTTACGATAATTCTCAACTGCAGAGAGGTCATTTAACATAAAATACTTTGACTTACTGTCCAACGTTCTGATTGCCTGACTGACTGACTGTGTTACTGACTGAATGAAAAACTGACATACAATAAAAACCTTATTTTTAAAGGGTAATACACTCCAGAACACAAATCCCTGAGAGAGATACAAGTCTGTATGCGTACTTTCAAGTACATATTTTTAAAGTTCAAATCTTGCATAAACGTAGCTATGATTTTACCTGATGGTAAGTGACCATCAAGTCTAAGATGCAAGTGCTCTAATATGGAAAGGGTTAATCAATTTATTAGAACCCCTGATGGAAACTATCGATTTACAACTCGCAACGTATCGTAACGCTAAACGTCTTTCGGGAACGAATATGGTAGGCTAGCCACCCAGCGACCATACCTGCGACTCAAAGTGGCCCGAAAATGGCCAGAGATCCAAACAGCTCTGCACAACAGAGGTCATCGCTTTATCTTAATTAAGAGAAGTAAAATGCGAGATTGGACTTGGCAATAACTTATTATCAATAATTATATAATCGCTTGTAACAATGTAACGTTACAGCAATCGGTATTTTTTTAAACAAATAATTGTAACAATAACATGGCCTATAAACTTTAAATATATTGTTATCTGTGAACTGTCATACTTACTTTTATATGGAACATAGTGATTTGATACCTCACCTTTTTATCGAACTTTCATAGGCAGGCATTTTCTATTTAAAACCGACACCACACCGAAAATGGTCACACAATTTTAACAGGATGAATTTAGTTGCGAGACCGAGTGCTAACTTTTTAAGATACGCGCACAAAAAACCGGCATTCTGAAGTTAGCTATAAGGTTTGACAGTGTACACTTTCAATTGTCAAAGTTGTACAAAAATCTCAAATTTTAATGTACAGTATATATTACAATTTTCAATATATTAAATTCTTTTTTCTATTGTTAGTGTAGTTTTCTCCACAAACGCAGAATAAGGCGTAAGATAAATTTATTAAAAAAAAATTATCTTGTTACGCCAAATAAGTATAACTTGTATCGCGTTTTAAGTACACACACGTTTTTTTTAAACTACTTTTCCAGGGAGGTTATAGATAAGATTAGATCCCTATCTTATATAATATAAAATATATAATTAAAATAGTTGGATTTATATTTTAATTTTAATTGAAATTTAATTTAATTTAAATTTAATTTATTCTAATTTTTAATTCTAGATTTTAATTAATTAGTGTTTTTATTTTTATTTTATTTTTTCTTTATTTATTAATTTTTAAAATCTTTCTCTCTCTAGTCTTTTTCTCTTATATTTATTTTGTGTTAAATTTTGTATATGGGTCCCCGACCTGAAATAAAATGATTTTATTATTTTATTATTTATATGACCTGGCTAAGTTGTGGGCTCTTCTTAGACAAGGTGGCGTTTGGAACCCTCCTAGATTTAGTTTTACGTTAACGAATGCAGTTATCACCATCACTAACATTAGTTACATTTTAAATTAATGAACGCTTTATAAGTGCCTCTGATAAGGTCTACATGAATGTTAGTGATTTATTGTGAAAGTGCGGTTTGGAAAGTTGGATTGAAGTCCGCAAGAAAATTTAATAATTTTGAGGAAAATGAGAATCGGCTGTCAAAGTCGCGGTAAGCTCTTGTATTAAATTAATCACAACCTGTCGCCACAACGTAAATTGATTATCAAAATTCGACAGTGTTGCCGATAATTAACATTGTCATAAAATATCATAGCTAGACGAGCGACTTTGTTCGCGTGCAGCTTCTGATGAAGTAATTATTTCAACTTTCATCTGCTGTTCTACACTATTTACTTTGACTCACCGCTTAGAATCGTCCGCCCGCGCCTTTCGTGGCTCCTAAAAGCTGAGATGTTTAAATATATCCTATTCTTATAACTTTCCTCATGAACGGTATTATCAAATGCAAAAATTTTGTTTGCGATCCAAAGTTCCAGAGGTTGGCGCGTTCTATGACTAAAACTATCATCCCATATTAAACCCGCTTATAGGTTGTATTACAACACGTTCGGTAGTCTCCCTCAAAAATTGGACTATTAAATATAAAAAGAGATGTTTCAAACCCGATTGAAAGTCCCAGCGATTGGAGCGTCCAAACAAACAAACAAGAAATGCTTCCCCCTTACTATTAGTTAATATAGATATGTGCCAACGGACTACAGTCAAACTTCAATGACAAATAAAAGTTTATCGAATGTGACCTCTTAATTATCAAGTCGGTCAGCGGAATTATCAGTTAATTGTATCACTCCAATATCATTGCTGAGGTTACGAGCAACCTGGGTGATAGTTGGTTATTATTGGGATGTTTTTTGTTACTAGGCAGCGATTACTAAAGTAATTTTTTTTTTTATCGACTGATGCCCGCGTTCTTGGTCCGAAGTAGCCTATATTACTCTCCGTCCTTTGAACTAACTCTATGCCACAAATAAAGTTGATCGGTTGCTTAATTACGCCGTGAAGGAAAGACAAACAAACAAACACTATCGCATTTATAGTACATTATTAGTAAAGATTTTTTTGCGAACACGAAAAACAAACTGAGGTTAATATAAAATAAAGAAGTTGTTTTGAATTGCATTTATTATCACTACTTACTTAAATGTTATTTTAGTGTCAGATTATACATTGTACTATATTATTTTTATGTCTTTACTAGCTCCTGCCCGCGTCTTCGTCCGTTAACAATCTTTAATCCCGCCACGGAAACTACTTGAGCGATCGGTATAGAAAGTATATGTCCTTTTCCATAGCACGGGTGGCATGCATACAAAATTTCAAAAATGTCTGCCCGCGGCTTAGCTTGCAAACCATTTGCAATTTTCCCTCGGGAATCACTTAAGGAATCGGGGTAAAAGTTAACCTATGTTATTTTCCAAGTCAAATGCTAAATTTCATCTAAATCCGTTGAGCCGTTGTTGCGTGATTAAGTAACGAACATCCACACTTTCACTTTCATAATGTCAGTAGGATGTGGGTGTTTTAATGATAGTACGATAAACCTAAGTACTTAGTACTTATACCTGAAATAAGTTTTGTGTTATTTCTTAAAATTATATTATTTCTTTGATACGTTACCCTATCAAGTATCTGGTGTATAGGCAGCTTTATATGTGACTCGTTAAGCACCCGTATATCTTTGCTATCGCTTAACACTTATCAGTGCAGCCGACGATTACATCGTAAGTGGTAATGGTTTTTATTTTTAGAATCCAAATCTTGTTTTGTGATCTAACCAAGCGGATAAGATAACTTTTTTTTAAGTTTTCGATGTAGGTCGGAAAAATTAAACTGACCCAGACACTGAAAAACATTGATGTTCATCTCACAAACATTTTCCAGTTGTGGGAAGCGAATCCACAGCCTTGGACTCAGAAAGCTGGATCGCTACACACTGCGCCAGTCGGCCGTCGATGTTTCGATTTTTAGGTAAATATAATAATATATAGTAGGTTTATATTAATATATAACTGTATTTCCTGTTTTAAGCGTTACGTCATAACTGTAATATATGCAAAAAAAAAAACTCGCCAATACGTTGCTCCGTTGCTGCGTGAAAGAAGAATAAAGCGACAAAACTCTTTCGCATTTGAAATATAAGTAGGTGTTTGTGGTAAAGATCTATAGAATCTGAGTGCAGGTTTAATAGCTATTGCCAAAGTAGATATATATTTTTTGGTATTATGTATTAATTTTTTTATGAGACTTGAATCAGTATAAAATTTATTAAGTGTGTTTATAGTAAAATATAATTGTTATATAAATATAACCTAAAATAAACTATTTAAAACTAAATAAAATCTAAAACGTCCTCGAAACCACCGCAGCGAGGATGTTTTAGATTTTAGAATTTAGAATTTTAGAACCATCACAGTTCCTAAGATGCTGGCAGCATGGCCCCTTTGGATGGCCAAACTAATTCGTTGCCAAGCCCGCTCTAGCATCACCGGAGGACTCGATAACCCTTTTCGATGATTCTTTGAAAAAGGCTCTTGCAATAATTAAATTATAGTAATATTAATTTATACTCAATATAAAAGTACATCATCATATTAACCCCTTACCGGCCCACTACAGGGTACGGGTCTACTCTCAGAACGCAAAGGGTTTTAGGCTTTAAGTTTTCCTCACGATGTTTTCCTTCACCGTTTAAAGCAAGTGACATTTAAATTAAAAACGCACATAACTGAAAAGTTAGTGGTGTGCGCCGGGGCTCGAACTTGGTTTCCACGAAAGGAAAGCCGTTGCCTTACCCACTAGGCTATCACCGCTTCACAGCAGAAAGCAATAAAAAAGTAGAGATTTAAGTATGTAATGATGTAGATAATTTATATATACCTATGTGATGGTATATGTTTAGGTACAGCTGATAAAAAGGAACTAACTACGTGTTCAATCAATTAGCAATGGCCATGGCATATGCACACGCGTTCAAAATCAATTCTATATCTCGCTGACAATACCCGACAAAATCAAATTCTCTGACTTACGTCGTTCTTGCAGCGTGTTATAAGCGATTTGTTTCACACAACGTGGTGTGTTTACGGCTTGATAACTCTGCTTTGAGACCACGTAACCCTTTTTCAGGCGATAAGAATAATCAATTTAGTCAAATCGAGTAAGTCGACCTCTCTGGCGCATTGGTGAGCGTAAACAGATCCCTGCCGGGAATTTATAATGTCTGAATTTTCTCTGGTCTAATCTGGGGGGAGGCTTCGGCAGTGGCTAGTTACCACCCCACCCTAGTTCCGGTGAGATGTCGCGTTAAAACTGATTAGGGGTATGACTACCGTACTCCCTAACAGATTAACCCGCCGCCATCTTAGACTGCATTATCACTTACCTTGCAGCCAAGGAGTATCTTGTAGTGGAATAAAAAAAAAAAACATCGATTGAATCATTTATTTTGCCATATAGCCATAGGAGTAGTTCAGAATACACTTAATATTGATATTGTTTGTACAACACAAATGAAATGGTAGTCGGACTTCACTCAATACAATTTATTTATTCATTAAAAGGCTAACCGCAACATGTGCATAGAATTAATTTATTTTTAGGTATAAAGAAGTCTAGTACCCATATTTTGTGGAATTATCCCCAATTTTTACACACAGGTTTTTTGTATTTATTCATTAATATTAGTGATTTTCTTTCGCACACTTTACGGATATAAATTAGTGATATCTGCATATCGTGTGAGAAAAGTACAGAAATCCTTAGTGGGGATGGGTATATACTTTTATCACATGATACCGTAGATTATATTAGATCTACCTTTACCTAAGTTTAAACAATATATTAAAACACATTTAACCAATCTTGGTTACTACACGACAAAGCTGCTTGGAAGCAGGCCACTCCGCTCTTATCTTTCACAAAACAGAAAAATTCCGAAGATTGTTAAACTATCTGAAAAAAAGCAATCTGCCGAGTCTCTTGCCGTCTCTTCTCAGTGGAATCTGGTTTCCGAACCGGTGGTACAGTCTTACTTGACGTTTCAAAAGTGCCTATTTGAAAAAAAAGAATTTTGAATTTAAATTCGCAACTTCCGCTTGTTGTCTTTTCCCTTCTCCTAAAACAATCAATCAAGCTTCAATCCAACACGTCTATTCAGATGTAAACCTTTTTCAGCTATCTACTCATCTTTTTGAAGTTTCAAAGTTCTAAATAATGTATAAGTAGGAAAATATATAAGTGTATTGAAAGGGTGATAGACTAGTGGGTGAGACTTTTGCTTCACGTTCGGGGGGCCAAGTTCGAAATCCAACGCTCTCCACACACGCTATCTTTTCTAAGTTATGTGCGTTTTATAATTTAGATATCACTTGCTTTAACGACGAAGGAAAACATTGTTAGGAATTTCTGTCATTCCTGACAGTTCTCCATAATGTTATAAAAGACGTGTGAAGCCCACCAATCCGGACTTGGCCAGCGTGATGGACTACGGCCTAAACCCTTCTCATTCTGAGCGGAGACCCGTGCCCTATAGTGGGCCAGTAATGGGTTGATTACATGAAGTAAAATAAAAAGGCACCTAAATTGCTATTTTGTTTAAAATTTCAAATAACCGTTACTTCTACACCGATTGGTTCGGAATTGAGAATCAATGTACCTATTATACTTTTTAAAAAACAAAAGCAGCTCGAAAGGAAAGAAGTTGCGAAAGTTTTCTATTATTTATTATTTATCGGGATTAATGTTTCGACATAAAAACAACGGACAGTTTACGAATGAGGCGAACTTTCTTTGTTAATTTTATTTTCTGATTTGAAATCGAATATTATCCTGAGAAAAATCTTGAAATATTATACAGCCACTACTCCAGTAAGTTGCCGTGAGTTTATGTCGAAGAGCCCAAGACATTGAAGCCAATGAAAACTAACTTTGATAAGCTCTTTCATTTATTGCAATCCAATACGAGCTATAAACTATTTTTAAAGACTTAGTAGTTTTATACGGAGTTTTCTTACACAGACTGACATCAAATAGAAAAGAGAGCAGATAGAAATGAAAAAACGTGGGAGAATATATAAACTGGGATTTTCTTGGTTCCGCGGAAAATAGTCACTACTCGCGGCTGAAAAGAGGATTGTTTTTATGTCCGTTAAACCACCACACTGGCCAAGTATGGATTGGTAGACTTCACACACCTTAAGAATATTATGGAGAACTCTCAGGCATGCAGGTTTACTCACGATGTTTTCCTATACCGTTAAAGCAATTGATATTAAATTGCATAAATCTAAAACGCTCAAAACTCTGATGAGATAGAGGTGCGTTCCTCTTCGTACACCTCACCTTAATAAACAAACAATATGTACGAACGCTTCACAATTACTTGGCTGTGGTAGGTTGTATAAATAATATTTGAATTCGCAAAAGTCATACCCAGTGCACTCCCAGTAATCCTTAATGACACACACATCAAAAGAACAATGCAAAATGAACCTAGGCCGTACGCCGAATGGAGAACGTGTTTAGAAGCCGGCTAAGAATATACTTGAAACTCTCGAAAGCAATTACTTGGACGTGTGAAATACGTTCAACGTCGATTGTTACGACGGTGCCATTGTCGGCGGCCAGCGAGTGTTCCCTCAAGATGGCAGATAGACATTGTGCCACTGTTTGTCGTAATTATCTGATTTGACACGCCACTTGGTTTTAATTAACGTCGCCGCGCAACTAAGTATACGGAAACCATTCGTGAGAGCGGAACATCTGTTTGGTTTTATACAGACTGGTGGCACTGTGAAAAAGTCCATGGTCTTGAGAACTGTACTTCTGGTCAAGTGATTAGATTTTTCGACATTTGTGTTTTTCTGTTAAAAGCTTTCAGTTAGGATATTGGCAATGTCCCCCCGGGTAACCAGTCCCGCTTGTTATCACTCATAAAGCTCGTCCATGCTTTAAAAGCTCTGCTCTGCTCTAAAGGCACAGGTTTCTTATATCGTGGAAGGCAAGTGGGGTTATCCAAAGTCCAGCAACAAGAATGGTTTAAAAAAAAGTGTGTTTACTCTGATGCGATTCCGATTTAACGAAAGCGTGGAATAACATCGCCCGAAAAAAAACATAAGCGTCGTAACGCGTTGATAATCTCTAGTTTTTTAATTTGTTCGATCATTTAGGTCAGCCGTCCGAGAGCATTTGATCGAGCTAACGTGTGCGCTCTGCAGCATGATATTTGGTAATTAACTTAGCTCGCTCTTGCGACCCGCTCGCGCCGCAAATTAATGGTGTTAGGTCTCTGGCGGGTCGCTACTGGACCACGCGCTGGACTGGAAATAGGACTACGTATTTGAGGGAGGCCGAAAATGTATTATTATTTTGAATTTATAAGCATGTTTGATCAACAACTTTAACTTTTTTAGTTATTAGATTTAATTTCAAGGTCGGTAAGGCTGGAATGTCATTCAATATTTCAGTGTCTTGCCCACCAAGTTGCCACACTAACCAGTCCTCTTTAAACAGGTCATTACAAAGGACGGTGCTCAAAGCCCAAAAACAAAAATCCAAAACCGGCAGTAAAGAGCAAATCTCTTTACTTTAGTTTTAAACAAAATATGCTAAACGAGGAAAGTTTGCTATATATACGTTTGTGTGCAATGAATCAACTGAAGAACTGAAAACAGTTTGGGTAACCGTCCTGATTCAGAGAACCGCTATCTATTGTCATGTCATATTGTCATACAGGTCATGAACTAAAGATATATAGAAGAACTCTTAGTTGGATGAGTAAAGAATCGGTACCTGAATAATAGCTTTTTAATAATTCGTATCGAATCGGGTCGCCTTTTGCATGGAGGTGGCTACGTTGCCAATTGTCAGAAAAGTTATTGAACAAGGGGGCAGATCCAGTAGGTATACTTTGGAAATACGCTCCGCCGTCGGGCGGCCATGTTTGCCCATTTAATTATCGCCGCGCACCAAATCCTCACATCAGAAACTTAATTTTCTTCAGCGATTGAAAACTTTTCCATTAATTTTCTATCGGCGACAGTCGGACAACACAAATACAAAGTAATCAAAATTGTTAATGAAGCCGGACGGGCCGGGATCCGGATTGATTGCTCATTGCTGGGTGAAATTGTGGCAGTTGCCTCACGTGTATTTACGGGCTCACCCATCAGGCCCGGGGACTTGTACTTAATTCCGTGATATATTTGACAAAGATTCAAGTTGATAGATAGGGCATCGGCTCCGTTGCACATTGGCGGAATGTGTCACGAGGAACATGTAAGCTCAGCAATCTGTCCGTGCGTATCACCTCCACAGTGACAGATATTGGACAGAACCAGGCATTTAACCGTTGTTATATATGATATATAATAAACATTAAGATCAAACTAATAAATTATAATAAATTGACCGCGCTAATCTCTGAAACTTCTGGCTGGATTCGAAAAGTCTATATTTCGATGACCTACTAAATGATTCTTGAGGAAAGATTGTCAACTATTTAACATCACGGTGGGTCATAAAACGAAAGCCTGTCTACGAGAAAAAATAAAGTTTGTATGGGATTTTACTTATCATTTTTCATCTGTGTAAATTCATTCAGAAAAAGATCTTTCTTAAAACGGTGTCTGCGCATGTTTCTCTTTGATACCGGATCATCCTCAAGAGATGTTGACGTCGCAACACTCAATTTTAATAGCAATATGAAGTCATGAAAACTGTAATAGTTACTGTATAGTTTTAATGCATGAAGATATTTGTTGTGGTAATTCTTTGTTTTATTTGCTACTTACACAAACTTTACATTTAGATGGATGGAAATGGAAATAGTAACTTCTGGGTCCCGTACTCAAAGTGCAAACGGAGGTGTGGATGTCGGTAGAGGCATCAACGAAATCCTGCACCGTGGGAATTAACCTCAAAAATTGACGAAGTTCGAGGTCACGTATTGGAGTTTCTCGGGACTGTCATAAAGTACCAAGAATGCAACTTAAACGCTATTTTATTTCAAGGTAATGTGATCACAAAGTTGGTATAAGCCCGCAAACCTAGTTTATCGCTGCCTCGACACCCTGGGGATAACTTCAACTATTATGATTAGAACTATTAAAATTATAAATAGAGGTTATAGGTAACCTACTTTAAAACAGTTTTAACTACACTCATAATTTCAAATCTTGTTTATAAATTCAAATTATAGTATATTGATACCTTCTATCAGGGTGTGTACCAAAAGCTATACCATAAAATTGCAAGATATTAGCTTCGTATTTGGTTCAATCTATTTTAAATTAATTTATTATATTTTGCATTGCATGATAAACTGTATTTAAGATAAATTTGCAAACTGTATTTAAGATAAATTTTTTAAAATTTGTATTTGTAATGTTTTGTCTGATATAACTCGTGAATTTTATTTTACATAACTGCACGAGTGTTTTATGACGTTAGTCATAAGTATCGACTTTCACTTATTATTTGAAATATGGAAAGTTAGTGACAATATTAAAAGTATGTTTTTCTTCAGGAGATTTGAAAAGCGTCGTTTGTCAAGCGTTTGCACTGTCTATTGATCATTTTATCGCCTACATTAAATTACATAGGATCAATATAGCAAACTGTTATCATAATGTACAATCTTCCTTCCCATTACTACTCTAATATATATTAAGTATGTATAAATAATATAATACTAAGTATCAGTACTCAATACTTAGGTTCAAGATGTTCATTATAAAGACAATAAAAAACTTCTACTGTTCGTAATGTTTCACACAAGTCTCTAAAGTAAGTACTTATTTAATTAATCAGAGCGCATTGTTAACAATGAATGGCGGGCTCGGGTCACGGAATAGAGAAAATTTACTTGAGTTCATTCCACTATTATAGCAGGAGACTAAAGTGGTTGTGTATACAAGAGACAACTTTGATATAACTAAACGAGTATTCTATGCAAATTAAAGAGATACAAATAGTGCGTTAGATGCGAGTAAGCCTCAGACGTCTTAGCCTAATTGGCTGAGCAATAAACCCATATCTTAGCGTATGTATTAAGGACCTTTTATAGTATTAAGGAATACGTCAACGATAAAAATGCTTAAGTGTAAATTATGCTTTAACCAGGTTGCTTCTTTAATAGTTTTAAATGACAATGTTGGATTGTATTAACAAAAAAAAAATAACCGGCTAAGTTGGTTGTGGGCTTCTTCTTAGACCAGGACGCGTTTAGAACCCTCGTAGCTTTAGTTTTAAGTTGACGAATTTAGTTATCGCCATCAACTCACTTCTATGTCATATTTTACATGTAATGTACGCTTCAAAAGTGCCATCTATGTGCCTATTTGAATAAAGAAATGTGGTCTGTATTCTCTTTCAATGTATCTTTTAGAGTTTAGGTCCCGTGGCCCAGCAATGCGAAAATAATAAGATGATTGGCGATTTGATACTCGCAGTAGAATAATTATTGAGCTCAGTTATTACCGTTTACAAGAGTTTGAGATTCAGTGTTACCGTATACAGGTACTTCTTAATGTTATACGTTTTATACCCTTGGGATAACACTCGCGCTGTAAAGCCGCGAACGCACTGGATAAGACAAATACAAAATTTAAAATCCATTTATATATGTCATTAGCAATTTATAATTCAAAAGAAGAAGGCAAAGCATTTTTTAGGGTTTCTATAAGGCTCCATAATAAGTTGGTTAGAGTATTGAGTAGTTGGTTATTTGAATTGAAGACTGCCCCGTCTTTGATTTAACGTTACAATATAAGTAAACCTCATACCAGTAAATAGACTCAAATAATGTTTATTTGGAATGGTTCTAATTTTAATTTATTGAAAACATGATTACGGCAATAAGTGAATAAATAATATGACATAAAAAAACGACTTTCCATTTGTTATGTACCCAGTAGCAAGGATCTAAATCAGGTTGGTAAGTTATAAGTAGGTACATAATATAAAATAACTGAATTATAACTTTATTAAGTGGTACGATGACAGATCAAAGCGTCAAACTTTTTCTTTGCCTGGGCGGCCATACAACTCATTATCGTTTCCCATGTAGAGTAAAACGCAACAACGCTTTTACAATTCTGCACCTTTATTATATATTTTATTTGTATACGGTGCGGTTAGAGCCCCGACTTCACTTTCGGGAGGCCGAGTTCGAATCCCATCATGAACCTTTCAAGTAATTAAAATATCACTCGCTTCAACGGTAAAGGAAATAAAATCGTGAGGGAACCCGCATGCCTGGGAGTTCACCATAATGATCTCGAAGGTGTGTGGAGTCCACCATTCCGCACTGGGCCAGCTTTGTGGACTACGGCATAAAAAGCTTATCATTGTGGGGGGAGACCCGTGCCCTATAATGGGCCGATAATGGGTTGGCCCAAAAAAATGGTCTACGATAGTATTGCGATAATGCAAGCATCTCAATATGCGATATATTTACACATTATCGTCATCATCATCAACAGATAGATGTCCACTGCTGGACATAGGTCTTTTGTAGGGAGTTCTAAATTCCACGGTTCTGTGCCGCTTGGATCCAGCGGCTGCCTGCGACGCGCTTAATATCGTCTGTCCACCTCGTTGGAGGCCGACCCCACCGTCAAACCTTTGTCCGAATTATGTGGCCGGCCTATTTACGCTTTTATAATATGATTCCTAAGGTGATTTTGGACCTGCCAATGCACAAGTTTAAAGAATTTGTTAAAACACACTTATTACAGCGAGGTTAGTATACAATTGATGATTTTTTTAATGACAAGGTTGCTTGGAAGCATCCGGCTCCGCTTTCAGCTCTCACAAGATAGAAAAATAAATGTTAAAATGCAAAATGTAAATTGTTGATGTTGGAAAAGAGCAACTGCTGAGTTTCTTGCCGGCTTCTTCTCGGTAGAATCTGCCTTCCGAACCGGTGGTAGAATCACTACAAACGGACAGACTTGACGTTTCAAAAGTGCCTATATTAGGCCTACTTGAAATAAATGAATTTTGAATTTTGAATTTTGAATTTTTTGAAACGCAAGACGGAAGTCCTAGAAAAATTGACAAGAAAGTCAAAAATTGTGTCGATCTTCACTCTCCCGTGGGAATGAGCCCTTATACTTAAACTTCTTTAGAAGTAATTAATTTTTTAATCAACACCCTGAATTAGGCGCGCCAAAGAAAGTCATGAGCAGTTTTACAACTAATATTAAATTCAACCTCAGAAGCTCTGCCTCCTTTAATGTGGTTTCATGCTTATAACTTGGCTCTATTAATTAAATTGGATTCGCCCCTTAGTTAGACCTCGCTTTGACCAATTTGATAACTGTTCGATAGTTCCCTATATCACTGTACTTGATATACATAGTTACAGTTTTTGAATTAAATCACCTTTGTGATGGAAGCTGAAATGAAACAGACGTTCGCCAAACTTTCCTTCAAATTTCAAAAGTTGGTTGGTCAACCATTTATTAGCTTCAAATAACGATGCTTACCCAGCGCAATCTATTTTAGGTATTTTTTGGTATTACTACGTCACACATCTTTGAATTGTTAGGTTTCATGATGGTGAATAAAAGTATAACAGGTAAGGTGAAACCGTAGAGGGTTCCGGGACGGTCATTTACGGTTGATTATTCGAAAGTTTGCCTGTCTGTTCATGATAGATAGGATGTATCCTTATGATATAGGATGCTTTGCTGTGGTTTTCAAGTATATCCAACTATCTGATTCGCCTTTGGCTTCAATGAAAAATATCCCAATTTTACATTAAAGCCAAAGTTTTTTAAAAAGCGAATATCCTCCCTTGGGCAGTGGTGAGCACTGTAAACTTATATTTGGGAGCCGCAAGATCTCGGGATTTTCAATTTCTGTATCCTGATGTCCAGTCAGCATAACAACTATATAGCATTAACGTCTAGACGCTTGGTTTAATATAAATAAGTACATTGAGTAATTAGTGTTTTATTACCTTGATTTTGGGCACTGTTCAGCACTTGAGCTGTCTGCGGTCGCGTTCTATATCACGTACACTTTCAGTCTGAATTTGACCACAGTCGGACTCTGCCAGAGGTTACTTAGTAGATCGTGGTGGAGGTTTTTGCCGCGGCTAATCACCCCCTTATCAGATAAGTTGAACCGCAAAACGAGTTTGCATATTAGTATCATTCCTACCGCGTAGAATAAAATAAAAAGGGAACAGTTACACGGCTTATATTTTTTGTAAATATTAATGTCAGTTTGTTTTTACTATTATGTTGGTACTAATTGGAATTATATTAAACCTTTACGAAAAAAAAAACTGGTATGGACTAGACTGGTAAAAATGCCTTTTATTTTACCGTGGTTGACAAGACAGAAAAAAAACATCATAAATGGCAAAAAATAATTAAATTATAATACAACTTTCCACTCAGCTCTGTTTTGTGCTCTTTCAAGCAAGAGCCAGTGTTAAAACCGCGTCCTAATTTTTTATTATAAATCTTAACAGCTTGCCTTGCAATATATGTCATGAATTTTGCACATTTCTGACAACTTAGTGGTGAGCGGTAAGATCTTAGAAGTGGGAGGTCCCTGAATTTATTGTCGTAAGGGGTATTTTGGGAGTTACAGTTCTGCAGTGGCTACCTCCTACCGACATGTGGAACGGAAGTCTATTAGTAGCTTGGAAAGGAATAAGTACTACTATTGTCATAAATAAGCAAAATTCTAAAAGGGCTCTACCCAGGTCGGAAGAGATTCCACCGCGAAAAGATGGCAAAAAACCTATCTCGAAATTTTTATACTATGACTATAGGGTTACGACGACACAAAAAATAACAGATTTCAGTAAAGAAAAAATAGTCTTGGGTTCAAAAGTAATCACTAATCAGAGATGAGATTTCAAACAATTATTATACAGTTAATATTTCTTCACCCCACATAATTAAAGCGTATACCGATATAATTAAAGGTGCATTCATTAATGAGTCCTGAATTGAATACTCCGTATTCGTATAGGCACCTGCTTGTGCAGACCGTCCTAACCCTTTGCTACTGCCGTGGACTTCTGTACCACGGAGTTTGGTATTTGTGGTGCACTTTTTGTCATGTAAGTTCATAATTACCAAAAAGATCTTCTTCAGAAATGATAGACTTCATTCATTTTTTATTTAGAGAAAAAAAAAACATAATAAGTTGATTGAACATGGAAGGTGATGAGTGAAACTATTGAAACATTGCTTGAAAATGAGTAACGCGTTTATTTCCTTGGTATTTAATTGAATTGCATAACAGTTTATTGTCTCATTCATTACAAGACGACCATTTTTAGTGCCTATATGCATAAATTAATAAATATATGGTTTGCAAAGTGTACTAATTTATATATCATCATTATACCTAAATATTATCCCTGCTTGTTAAGTTATAAGTAGGAAGTTATTTGGATGTAGGTTTACCTATTAAAATTTTACACTACCTGTTTGTTTTTCTCTATCTGTTTTTATTATTAGTTTTGATATGATGACTTGCAATCATATTTTACATCGAGGTTTTATTTAATTTGTAATTTGGCAAAAAGGTTGTAGTAGCCTTAAGGTTACCTTTCTAGTTGCTACTAAGAGAAAACACCGTCTTTTGTATTCTACTTCTACCATTTTGTTTCTACTTTCATCTAAGGAAAGATAAACTTATGTAAAGCTAAATAGGTCCACTGTTTTGTAGATGAAATATAAATGTCATACAAACACAAACTCATATAGGTGCCGTCATTGCATTTTTAAAGTTTGCGATGCCTATATCATAACCCCGTCAGCTTCTGAGGGTTAATATCATGAAAATGTATCGAAACGGTGCGCCCTCGTGTAGTTCCAATTAAAGCTCTATGCACACATGTAACCCTAGTACTTATAAGATTTGTACACGCAGCGGTGAAGTCATTTTCGAATAAGAAAACTTTATTTACGCTAAAATTATTAAACTTATATTCTGCTTTTTAGGTATTAATACTATAATTAAAGCGAATTGTGTATTTTTTACTTTGTTGCTTTTAATCTTGCAGCAAGTAGCAACAACAGTTATTTTTGGCAGAGATATTTAATATGCCGGAAAATACTTAAATCACTTTCATACCCCAAAAATACCCTATATGCCTATATATAATAAGGTTTAAATAAATATACATTTGACGTCATTTGATGGATCTTATGTGCAAATCTAAATATAAGCTTAATATGAGGTAGATTTGCTACAGCGAATATTTTTCATTTACAATAATTCCGCCGAGGCTACTGGATATGGTAACGTACTGCTTTAAAACGAGGGAAATAAGGATTTTTTCATGGTCATGGTCTGTATCCTCATGGTCCGAAATCCTCATGGTCCTTATTTTCCGGGGGATGCTCCCACTATCGGAGATAAGCGTGCGTAAAGTCATAACGGTTTTTATACTCTTTACAAATTATGTTGTTATATATGCGTCGCTCGCCGATACCGGATTTTGTATGTTAGTCGACATAGTATGCAGATTGTTCTACTATGGTTATGTACGTTATGTCTTATTAATTAATTGTATTACAAATAATGTTCCTATAATTATTTCCTTGCTACCTTTTAACGCAACCGTGTTCACTGCAGCTCTTGTGAAGTAAAGTGAGACGTGACGGTTCAACTGATATATAAAAAAAAACCTTTCCACACTGGTAAACTACTATTATTTGCACAAGTGCGTCCATTTACACGTTTATTTGTAGAACAAGACCGATATTTTAAGCTAGTTAATTAATAAAAATAATGAAAAGATTTTATTGTAAATAAGTGTTTAATGAACAAATATTAACTCAATATAGTGATTACATTAATACTTCCTGACTTAAAATTAAACCGTACGATGTATGTACTCACTACAAATACAGAGTATTTATACAATGAAAGAGGTAGTCCATGTTATAAAGGTCAAGCGATTGTTTATTTGTCCTATCCTAATCTTTGAAAGTACTTAACCCATTTTAGTAATCCTTTTACCAAAGGTAATATAGATTATATTTAATAACAATATTAATACGATTTCAGCCAAAAACAATCAATCAAGTCTGAAGAAGAAAACGTTGGCTGTTTTATTTGCATGCATTGTTCAAGGGGTGGCAACGTTCTAGGAGCGAACAATTTCAAAGAATGCATATCGAAAATTATCAATCCTAGGCACCTACTGTTATGGTACTTAGGTAATTTTTGTTGTAATGTAAAAAAAAACTTTTGAAAAGTAATAAATACCTATTATTTTACTTCTAGTAAGGAAATACATACGTACTAAAAACCAAATAATATTATTTTAGAAAGGTACACGGTATAGAAGTATACATTTTAATCCGGCTAATAAAATAGTGATACTAAAGGTATTTCTATACCTAACAATACAGCTAAGAGTTTTCTTTACAATCCGGACTTCAAAATGTATAAAATCAGCCAAAATTGTTTGGAAAGAGAACGGATTAATTCAATAACGAGGTGATTATATTAATAATCTCAGAAGTTTGTGACGTCACCTGAAATTATGATAATTTATTTAATAGTCGGTTCGCATTATACACTCGGTGAACTGGAATTGTTGGTATGTAGTTTACATATTTGATTATTTATAGGTCACTACCTCTGTACGCAGCTTGGCCCGCATTTATCTACCCAAAGGGAACGTGCTAGCCCAGTGGCTAGGACTACGGCCTTCCTTTCGGGGAGACCGATTCCGATTCCCGGCACGCACCTAAGTCTTCAAAGTAATGTGCGTTTTAAACAACAAATGCCAGTGAAATCAAAAAAGTTCGAGCAAACGTTCTAATATAATTAAAATAATTCTCATTCTCAGTATTAGAACCGTGCTCTGTAGTGGGCCGGCAATCGTTTGATAATGAGGGTGTCGAAAGCGTGTTTTCTGTTGTAAGGGTGTGACCATTTTTTACGTAGCAACAGAGATAGAATTAACCCCCACGCAAAGTCGTGTTTTTGGTTTATTTATTTTACTTATTTATATAATTCAGATAGCTGGGTCCATATAAAAAATACATAAAATTCGATTCCACAATTCCACTAATTAAATGTCAATATTAAGATACTAATTGGTATAAGAAACAACAAACTGATTATAAAGGGAAAGGAAAATACCCAGACAAAAAAACATCCCAGCGAGAAATCGCCGAAAATAAAATAAAACTACTTATACATGAGTATAAAAATAAGTAAATCTAAGAAGGGATTATTGGTCTCTTTAACTTTTTAGCTACGAGTATCTGACCGCTGAGCTACCAATAATTTATGAAGATTTATATGGGCGTTTGAAAATTATCAGCTTATTTTTTACTATACAAAAGAGTCGGTCTTTGACAGGTCTGATTGATTTTAAATTTGGTGTACAATTACTTCGGTGTTTTTCCAAGCCATGTTAACGTTTCGCTGATGCTGCAGTATCAAGTAGTCTGCGATATACCTAACTCCTCAGAAACTTACAGCATATAAAGCATTTTTAGAAAGGTCACTCTGCGTAGGTGTTAGGTTTTTCCTTTCACCTGGTGATAAGTGAGCAGTCTAAATTGTTAAAGCATTCATACATATTTGTTTACATGTTCATATACAGTAGTAAACTTGTACAACCTTTTAAACGTTTACTAAGAATAACCCAAGCGCATTGGGTAGGAGCGCGACTTCACTTTCAGGGGACCGAGTTACAATCCCAGCACGCACCTCTAACTTTTCTAAGTTATGGTAAGGTATATTTAAGTAATTAAAATATCACTCATCGTTAGGAAACCTGCATGCCTGAGTGTCCTACATAATGTTCTCAAACCACCAATCCACACTGGGCCAGCGTGGTGGACTACGGCCTTAACTCCTTCTCATTATGAGACCCGTGCACAGTAGTGGGCCGCTAATGGGTTGATGTTATGATGATGATATCGATTACAAGTCCCTAATCGCGGCAATGTACCGTAACGCTAAAGCGCTTAGAGGTACGTCCTTTTCAGTATGGTGGTAACTAGCCACGGAAGAAGAAAAGGTATATGTACATACGTAAAATATGAGATAATAATAGAATTAATATCGTCGGCCTTTTTTCTCAGCTTATGCCTAAAGGTTACGTGTGACCGACGCCGTTCTAAATAGGCAAGTCAAGCAAGGTTTGAATAATTGAGTAGTTCTTTGGCTTTTGAACAAACAAAGGTGCATGAAACACTTGCAAGAACCGCCAAGAAAGTCGAAATTGCTCCAATTACTTATTGAAGATATTTATTGATTGACCTAAGCGGTGATAGCTCAGTAAAAAGCTACGATTGCACTTTCGAGGCACTGATTTCGATCCTTGCACTTCTAACTTTTCGGAGTTATGTGTAAAAACACACATACACTTACGCAAATAAATATTACGTGCTATAAGGGTAATGAAAACGCGAGGAAGCCTGCATGCCTGAGAGTTCTCTATAATGTTGTCAAGGCGTGTGGAATCTACTAATCCGCACTTGGCCAGCGTGGATTATGGCCTAAACCATTCTTATTGGACAGTAGACCCGTACCCTATACCCTATACCCTAGCCGGGTTAATGATGATGACCTAGGTACATAATTCCGATTGATAGGAAAGTCGACTTTTGTTGGAAGTCTATAGATATTATATCCTACGAATTTATGTAAGTAGGTACACAGTGGCTAGGCCATATAAAAACGTCGGTTAATCAAACTGTTCGATTGTCAAAAAACGTTATACCTACCTACAGTTACGAATAAGTAGGTAAATGTACCGTTATCTTTACTTGAACGTCCTTTCCAGCGCGTTCCAAACCGGATTTGAACTCCGGTCACCGGAGAAACTGAATATTAGGATTTAATAAATAAATACATATATATTGTTAATTTTTTTGCCTTTCTCAATTTTTTTTTTTACTACGATCGCTTACAGAAATTTAGTCCTCATCTTCACTGGATCCTCATAAAATTTTAACGGGACCAACTTCGTAGATTGTATACCAACTAAATATATTCTGATTTAACGGAGATACGGAATACCATCGCCAATACAATACAAACGCGTTGAATTAATAACCATCGCCTTAATCAAAAGCCCTTCATCTCTTACCACATTAACTACAAATACCTACCGATTACCGAACGAAAGGTATTTTTTCCCTGTGTTGGCAGGTAATGTTTTCCGTGTAAGCATTTCCGGTACATGGGTTAGTGTCACGAAGATTCAAAACGTTATTTTATACTAGTATACATTTGTTGCATTTTCATAATTTGTTGTTTAGGTAATATTGTATACAGTCAAGTCTTCCATATTTAAAAGAGCAAAGACGAACCACGCGAAATAAAGCTAGCAATATACTGCTAAAATATAGCGCTTCTTAAAATATAAGCGCAGCATTAAACAAAAGAACCAAAGTTTTCCAAAGGAACGTTATGACTTTGATACATAGAAAGAATCAGATCGATTAATTTAATTCAAGAATCGTAAGTTTTTTGAATTGTAGAATAAAGTTAATACCTACGTACACACCTACCTCTTCGTTAAAAGTAGTTTCGGTACACATAATTAGTTTACAATCAGTTAGTAGACGCCTTGTTCATAACTTCGCACGCCAAGGCGTTAGAACTATTTGTGAGAGGAAATAGAAATGTATGGAACTTGAAGATAATTAAAGCCTCGGGCTCGATTAATTCTTTACGTAGTCTAGTTTTCTTCTAATTTGTCTTATAATTTAAACAATCTTTTCACGACTTTTTAGTGTAAAGTGTGTTTTATAAATATAAAGAAACACAATAGAAAGAGACTTTTTATGGGGGTATGTTCTCACTATTTTCTTAACAATTTGAAAATAAACTACACTTAAAGTAACAAAAAGACATGTGTACATTACAACACAAGTTAGAAGGAATTAAGTGTCGCTTACCTGGAGTCGAATTTGTTGCCGTTGTCAAGGGTGCCCGTATAGTGCATGGTGAGCATATCGCCGTTCTTGGACTTCGTGCTGCATCCTTCTGGGACGCTGACGACGTCAACCTTCAGTTCGGTGACCTCAGGACCCGCGAACGTGGCCCCGGCCAGTGCCAACATCACGAGCACGCTTCGCAACGTCATGTTGAACTTACGAAAAGTTAACTTCGGAAGTGGAGAGTAGAGAGACGTGCACGCGAGACGAGCGTTCGGAATCAACTGAACCGCTACGCGAGTAAGCAACTGTGAAGTGAGTTGGCTCTATTGAAGTTGTAGATACTTTGTTGGTTCGCCGCTTTTCCTGCACACAGCCTGATAACCCGATAGGCGATGTATATCACTCTCTCGCTCTAACAGTTTTTACCAATATACAGGTTGTTTCACCGTAATTTGCGATATCGTACTATGGAATATAGTACCTTTTATTCTCAAACCTCTGACATTAGGTACAAATAGAGATAAATTTAAAGATGTTAATATAATGACAGTCTGGGGGACGATCGGCAGCTCGCGTCCGTAGGAGCCACCACCTCATCCTGAGGCCCACCCTACACGTGTCCCCTGGGTGGTGCTAAACGAGCAGCCAAGCTACGGGCCTCGCCTGTAGGAGGAGTAAACCTCAACGCTCAAAAATCCCTGCCCAGTGATCACTCCCAACACTGGCCAGGATCCAAAACCTTGCTCCCATGATCCACTCTATTTCCCAAACACCTAAAAACCTTATTCCTCGTACCACTCTATCCCCATCACAAGCAAACACTCACTCAACACAATCACACACAAACACCTCACAAACAACACAAATCGTAGAAAACCATGGAAGCGGATCCGAAAGATACACTACCCCAGGAGGGTACCGGACCCAGAGATGGGACCGGAGAATCCCTCTCTGCAACTCGAGCTCCTGTCGCGGACGGAACTCGGGCTGCAGGCTGCCCCTCGTATTCTGGGGGGGGCACAGACCCGCCCTGTGCTATGCACAACATCAAACGACCAAACGCTTTCCCATTACGGACAACGACCCCACACGACACAAGACAGACCCCCAGCCATGTCAACCGGACCCCGATACCCGCGCCCACCCGAACCACCCAACCGACCGCTTCCAAAGAGATCAATATGGCCTCTCTTGCTGCTGCGATACCTCATCCACCTGCTCCCGAGAGCGTTTGGACAGAGGTAGTCCGCAGACAAAAGCGAAAGAGGCCTAAGAAAAAGAAAACAGACAGACGGACTGACACACCCCAAACCCAAACCACGCAGACTGACGAGCAGACGATGGAACCCGGTAGGAACACGCACGCGGAAGTCCATCACCAGACTAGAGGCTTGTACGGACAAAGTGGGGAAGGGAGACAGCCACATCAAGGCCGTCAACCACCCGCGGCGACTGTCGTCTCTGGACAGGGCACGGACGCATCTGCGGGCGTGTCCCGACCGGAATCCAATCGTGACTTGCCCCAAAAACCAACATCGACCAACACTCCTGCTCAACGCCGGACACACCCTGTCGCCCACCGGTCGAATGCGTACTGGAGAGGGCGGAGCAGTGGTGAGACCGGTGACATGAGTGGGAACCCCGGAACGTCAACAAGCCAGTCCCTGAAAAGGGATAGGCTTGACGACACCATCTCGCCCCGGGGAGAATACAAAAGACCACGGACAGACAGACAAACGCGCACAAGGGACTCTTACGCGAGAGTGACCCAACCACACCTAAGTGTGGCCGTCACCCTAGTGCCCAGAAGCGACATGACCCAACCAGAGGCAAATAGCGTCCAGGGTCAAATCCAAAAAGAGATCCTCGCTATCTGCCTCAGAAAACCAGCGCCAGGAACGACACCATATGCCCCATCCTTTGTAGGGAAAGCTTTTCTCAACGAAGGAGTGCTGAAACTGTGGTGTTACGACGACAAAGCCCTCTCCTGGCTCCAAGAAATCGTACCTCGATTGAAGTCGCCAAGGGAGGGCACGGGGCTCACGCTCATAAGGCAGGCCGACATACCAGTGCGGATTAGGTCAGCACTATACGTGCCTGACTTCACGGAGGAGATAGCAATACTCCAACAAATGCTGTCCCTCCAAAACCCCTGGTACAAGGTCTCGTCGTGGACCCTGTACACATATAAAAGAACAAACAGCAACCCTCCGGGAGTGTTTCTAGTCCTAGGAATACCCACGGAGCAGGTCGAAGACATCCTGGCCAAGGGAAGGAGAGTCTCTTACTCCACCGGATCTATCTATATCCGGTTCTTCGACGGCGAAGGACTCAGCGACGTACCGCCTAAGAAGACCCCGGAGCCAGAAACGAAAAATGACACAGCGACAACAAACCTCAAAGCCACTGCGCCCGGACCCTCCGTTGAAAACGCCTCCGAGGATATCGACGCGATAGAAATGGAGACCGGGACAAACCACCCATCAAACATGACACCATGGGAGGGGGTGGCCGAGACTGAGACTGACGATGACGAGAACGCAAACGAGGCGAGGATACAAGAGTTGCTAAAAGGATGGGCCCCTGAGGCCGACCTTTAAACAACAACTCCAATCCATTATAATACACCACGTACGACAACATAAAGATAATACAAACCAACCTCCAGCACAAACAACTAGCAACGGCCACACTACGAGGACAGCTGGAGGTTGAGACCGATACCATCGCCCTAATCCAAGAGCCGTGGGTAAGGGCCCAAAACATATGCGGTTTCGGCAGCTGTAATGGTAAGTTGTACTACAACAGCCCGCAGGAACAACCTAGAACATGTATATACATACCTCGCTGTTTAACAGCGACACTACTAACACATTACTGTTACAGAGATCTAACGGCAGTAAGAATACAGAACGGAACAAAACAAGGGACAGTTGCAGCGGCCAGACCACTTGTCCTGGCTTCGCTGTACCTACCCATAGAAGGCGAAATACCTACAAAAGAGGTGATGGACCTTATAAAACAATGTGAAGAAGACGACACCGATCTGATTATCTCGGTCGACAGCAACGCACACCACATCCTATGGGGAAGTAAAACAAACAACAAAAGAGGTGAGCAACTAGTTTCATACTTGCTAACCACTAACCTAAACATTCTTAACAAAGGTTCAGAACCGACTTTTGTTTCAAGTAGATACCAGACGATTATTGATCTTACTCTAGCGTCAAACAACATATCAGACCAAATAAAAAACTGGCACGTGTGCGAAGAGCTCACACTCTCCGACCATAGGCGAATAAGTTTTGAACTGGATCTGATTAAACCGCAAGAAACTCCTGGAAGAAATCCCAGAAAAACAAACAGAGAGAAATACAAAACTCTTATAAAGGGAGACACAATGTACAACAACAAACCCAAAATAAAGGGAACGATGCAAATAGACCAAAATGTAGAACAAATAACAAAACACATAACAACATGCTACGAAAAAGCATGCCCACTAAGAATACAAAAAACAAAACATGCACCAAAACACAGTTGGTGGGGCCCCGACCTGGAGAGAAAAAGACAAAGGTTAAGGCACCTTTTCAACAGAGCAAAGAACACCAGGAAAGACGCAGATTGGGACAAGTTCAAAGAGGCTCAATCTCAATACAAAAAACTTGTGCAACAGAAAACTGTCAAATCCTGGCAACATTTCTGCACGAGCATAGAAAACTACGATAATGCAAACCGCATAAGGAAAATCCTGTCAAGGGACAATATCCGCACCATCGGATCTTTAAAGAAACAAGACGGGAACTACACTAAAAACGACAAAGAAGTGAGTGAGACACTTATCGAAACCCACTTCCCAGGCTGTAAGATTGTCGACAAACCAGTGTGGGAAGAAAACAACACGACACCAACAAAAGCAGACTGGGAAATAGCAAACAACATTGTGACATATGAAAGGGTCCGTTGGGCTATCGAATCCTTTCACCCTTTCAAATCTGCAGGTACAGATCACATTTTCCCCGCCCTCCTACAATGGGGCAAAGAACAACTCATACCATGGCTAGCAGAAATCTTTAGAGCATGCTTAGCACATAGATACATACCGCTAACATGGAGGGAGGTAAAAGTAGTATTCTTACCCAAACCAGGTAAAAGCGACTACACACAACCCAAATCATTCAGACCTATTAGCCTAACATCTTTTCTACTAAAAACCCTAGAAAGACTCGGAGATAGATACCTCCGGGACGGAACCCTGAAGCACATACCTATAAACCAAAATCAACACGCTTACTGCACGGGTAAATCAACAGAAACAGCTCTGCACTCTGTTGTAAGCAAAATAGAACACGACCTGGAAAACAAACTCTCGACTCTCGGGGCTTTTATAGACATAGAAGGAGCTTTCGACAAAACAACATTCAAGAGCATAGACTTAGCTCTTGCGAGACATAAAGTACCGGACACACTAAGAGCTTGGATTAGAGCCCTACTAGAATTTAGGGTCATCCAACTGGACTTTAATGGAACAACCAAGGGTATTGTAGCTAAAGGGTGCCCACAAGGAGGGGTCCTTTCCCCCATCCTATGGAACCTGGTAGTTGACGACCTAATAACAAAAATGAACAAAAACGGTTTCCTCACCATAGGATATGCCGATGACATCACCATCCTCATAAGTGGAAAGCAAGAAAACACCCTGAATTCAATAATGCAAAACGCACTGAAACTGCTAGAACAGTGGTGCAGGGAAAATGAACTTACGGTTAACCCGAAAAAGACAGAACTCGTATTATTTACCAACAAAAGGAAACCACAATTTCCAAAAACACCAACACTGTTTAAAACAAGCCTAAAACTATCAACCGAGGTAAAGTACCTCGGAGTAACGATGGACTCCAAACTAAGCTGGAAGACACATATAGATACAAAAATCCAAAAATCAACGATCATCCTCAGCCAATGCAAACGCATGGCAGGAAAAACCTGGGGGCTTAAACCATACATCATGAAATGGTTGTACTTAGCAGTCGTCAGGAGCTCACTAAACTACGCCTCACTGATATGGTGGCCGAGAACACTCCTTGCGACAACCCAACTAGAACTACAAAAATTCCAACGTCAAGCGTGCCTAGCTATCACAGGCTGCATGAGCACAACACCAACCACTGCGCTGGAAGCTATATTATGCATACCACCACTACACCTACACATCAAAGAGGAAGCCACACTTGCAGCCCTTAGACTGAGGGCTTACGGGCTGTGGAAGGATACAAACATAGGACATACAAGGATACTATCAAAAGAAATTAATAAATGCCCACAACTAGACTGGATATGTGACAAGACGCGGAAACACTATGTGCTAGACAGGCACTATAAAGTAGCCGCTGAAGGAGGAAAAACAGACAAAGCTGACACCGTCGTAATAGAGGTCTACACCGACGGATCAAAGACAAACTCAGGCACTGGAGCGGGGATATACTGCCCGGAGCTTAACATAAACATTGCCCAGCCGCTTGGTAAGAACAACTCCGTCTTCCAAGCGGAGTGCGTGGGCATAACAACAGCAGTCATAGCCATGCTAAACAGAAAGGTAAAAGGCTTCAGCATCAACATAAACAGTGACAGTCAAGCTGTACTAAAAGCCTTAACCAAACACACAACAACATCAAAACTCATACTTGACTGTCACAAGAACCTACAAGCCCTATCAAAATCCAACAGAGTAACCCTAAAATGGATACGAGGTCACAACGGAAACAGAGGAAACGACGCAGCCGACGAATTAGCGCGTCAGGCAGCATCACTAAGGGTAGCTGGACCGGAACCCATCATACCCATACCCTTCACTGAATACAAAACATGGCTCCACAACCAGACGCAAGCATCACACTCGGTACTATGGTCTAAAACAAAAGAGTGCAAACACACGAAGGAGGCCGTACCAGTTCTCAACCCACGACTAACAACAAAATTACTGCAACTGAATCGACCTAAACTAAGGACAGTTGTAGGTATGATAACAGGGCACTGCCCACTAAACAAACACCTTTCCATTTTAGGTATAACTGACAGCCCTCTCTGCAGAGCATGCATGGAGGCGGAGGAAACACCGATACACGTAATACTCCAATGCAACGGAGTAGCAGAACAACGCGCAGCACACATTGGCTCCTCAGCAACACTCCATGAAGCACTCGGCGACCTGGGCGGCCTGCTAAGCTTTTGGAGCGAGCTCGGCTGGCTGGAGTGATCCAGCGGGGAGCCGCATCAGTGGCCATACGTACAACGGACGGTCCCAGACCAACCAAGTGCGGAAAAGGCCCAGGAACAGAAGAAGAAGAAGAAGAAGATAATGACAGTCTTTAGCCAATACATATTTGAAAATTTAATGTTTGCTCGCAAAAGTATTTCTAAATTTAAGAGGAATTGTCACTGCTATAATTCGAACATTAGTAGCAAAAATAAACTTGCAGTGTTATATACTAGACTACATTTAAAGGAAATTGTGTACAAATTTACAATAATCTACCATATCTTTGTGATGTCTCTTAACAAACAAACTTGTTTTTTACAAATCCCTTGGGAACCGTTTGTTTTCCTGGGACAAAGTACCTAACCTACGTTACTCTCCGTTCTTTCAACTAATTCTATGCCGAAAATCAAGTTGATTAGTAACTTCGTCAGGGCGTTAAGGAAGGACAAACAAACAACCAAGCAAACACACTTTCGTATTTATAATATATGTATTACTATAGGTTATGAGACATGAGCTCTCGCGTAAAGGCCTCCCAAACTTCTTCTATTACTCCCTTGCCTTACCTTGATTCTTCCAATCCTTCCCTGCAATTCGTTTGATGTCGTAAGCCCATTTTAGTAGTAGTAGAGCGACAGAGCTCGTCCATGTTAGTAATGCCGGTGTAATTACAGTCACATGAGGCTTACCACCTTATACGCCTAGGCAATGAGTAAGGAATGTTGCAGGACGTGCTGTGAAGTTTTAATCTGTTTAAAGGCGATGGTTTCCACTTACCATCAGGTGGGCCAACTGCTTGGTCCGTCAATTATTACTATTAAAAGAGTAATCTTACCTTTTGGTTTTTCTGGCAACATCCCTTTCAGCACCTGATTATTTACCGTGTTGGCAGGCCAATTGCTTTCTTTAAGCGGATTTCTATTTTGCCACGGATAAAATTTATGGCAAGTGCAATTTTTTTAAATAATTTAGAAATTTTCTTTGTGTTTTCAATGTAGATGAAAGCTACTTATGGAAGGTCTAGTCTTAAGAACATCTTTATGAACCACTAACAGAAATTCATGCCAATTGGTAAAGAAAGAGTAGACATCCATATAAATACTCACCAGGAAAATAAGACCTGATAAAAAAGAAGTCACTGATTCTTTTCTTACTTTAGCTCCTGATAGTTAAGCTGAGAAAGAGCTAGTTTTGTTTTCTTTAGGTTTGTGACCCCTTAGTCGTCAATGGTTTATAATTTCTGAACTTTCTCTAGTCGACTCGAATTCTGTATTTCAGTTGACTCCAAAGGCTAGCCACTGTGGTAAGTAATCTGTTATATCCATATTTTGAGTTCTAAAACTTAAGTTTCCTATTGCAACTCTGCCATTTTATTTCAACTCTCAATTTTTTGCTTCCTTTCTGCTCTCACTAAACCACCAATCGACTTGTATTTTGGCATTGACTTAGTTGAAAGGGTGGAGAGTAACATAAGCTATACTACTGGGATATTTGGAAAACAAACAGTTCTCAAGGCGACGTAGAATGCGGACAACAGTTAGTGTATAATAATAGTTCTACAGTGCTTAGTAAAGGTGTTAACTGAGAAACAGAATCAGCCTGCAGAGAGATTGCAGTTGCAGCTAACTTGTAGCGGAATAAAAAAATTCAAACACCCGATATATCCGAGTGAGACAGAGATATTTGTGTCGGTTCAGCGCACGCGCGGGTGGCGGCTGACGTGCGCAGCATCGCGCCAGCCACGCGCTTTGCGCCACGCACTCGGTGACGTCACTTGTGATTGTGATTCCAGAAGACGTGTTCAAAATACACGAGTCAGAAAAATGGGCTACACTACAGCCGGCTATGATGCAACTGGTTCCTTAATGGCTTAAGTTCGTTATTATATGCTTACTTTTGGCTATATTATGATACTTGTAAACCCTCCTCTCCGAATAAGAAGATTGAAGAGGGTTTATCATCTGCATTATCATCATGCCCTTTACAGTCCCACTACAAAGCTCCTCCCACAATGTGAAGGGTTTGAAACCGTCCACGGCGCTGGTCCTGTGTGGATTGGTGGACTCCACTCACCTTTGTTGAGAACATTATAGAGTACTTTAATGCATGCAGGTTTCTTCACGCCATTTTCCTTCACCTTTAAAGCAAGGGATATTTAATTGCTTAAATTAAAAATTATCCTGTTAACTTACTAGTATATTTCCGTAAAATGTAACTTTTTTATTTTATACATAATTTAATTTCAAACAAACGTTCCTATTTATCCGGAAATAGCTGAGAAGTGGTTGTTTAATATTTTTATTAAAAAAAAAATCATGGACTCCCGTTTTCCTATTGTAAGTTCAATGACGTGTAAGTTCATAAGTGAGCAGGATCGTAGTAGTAGTGAGTATGTAAGGTTATATGTGGGGTACCATATTTAACCTTACATAAGTCACCTGCGTTAAAGCTAAGTTTATATTAAATAAGAATAAATTTTAGCGAAGCACTGCATAGATACATAATACATATAAAAAAATCATAAGTCAAATCTGCTTGTATATAAATACATTTATTTATTTATTAGGTTCACCAACAGATTATACACTGAAACAAGCTTAGGAACTACAAAATTGAGAAACATAAAGTTGTAGTGTAAACCCAATTACTGGCAAACCGGCATGCGTATCTGAAAAAAAACACACACAAGTGCGGGTTCGCAAGTTTACTATAATATTATTGTTGTAACGAAGGAAACAATGTATGATGAAGTTAAAAACAGGAAACAAAACATAACTTAAATTAAAACAAAACAGAAATGTACGAGGCAATTATCTACTAGCTGTACTAATATATTGTTGCAGAATTGTTTTGTATTGCTGAAGAGAACATGAGTGGATGTCGGCACGAGTAGCTTGGAATAGCTTGTTGTGCTCTCGGCAAATCCTAGCCAGGATACTGTGAGCGCCTAAATTAGTTCTATACAACTTGCCAACGAACGGTTTGAAGTTACCGCGGCGCGCATTTTTACGCGGAACAGTAAATTTAATTTTGGTCAAAATATTTGGACAGTTGATTTTATTATTTAAAATTTTGTAGAGAAATACTTGATCGGATACCCAACGACGACTTTCTAATGAAGTTAATTTAAAGAAGTTTAATCTTTCGCTATATGAGGTTAAAACTAATTGTTTTTTTTTTTTTGATGAACTGACAACAAGAAAAGAAAATGTTTTTGGATTCTTTCAATCCTTAGAATAGGATCCTTATATGGTGGATTCCAAATGCTGGAGCAATACTCTAAGAGACCCCGAATTAATACAAAGTAGACCGTTTTAAGAGCCAGACAAGAATTGAATGTTTTACAATTACGCCATACAAACCCCAGTAATTTGTAGCATTTACTGATTAATTGATTTATGTTTGTATTGAATGACAATTTTTTATCCAAAATAACACCTAGGTCTCTAACAGTATACACCTCGTCAAGCAACAGATTATTAAGATACTAAGAAGTTTGAAGAGGCATGCGTTTTTTTGTAAATTTAATATGTTAGCATTTTTTAATATTAAGAGGCAATTTATTTTTAGCAGACCAGTCCGATATGCTATTTAAGTAATTTTGAAGGGAATCAGAGTCTAGAGGAGTTTTTATAGCTTTAAAAATTTTCAAATCATCAGCAAACAAGGTGAAATTTGAATGAATACACTTTTATTGTACACCAAAGAAAAAAAAGTAGTTACAGAGATATACATACATAGCAAGAGATTACAATTACATTTGGTTAAAGATAAAAAGGTATCTTCATTCAGACTGGTCCAAATTATGCATAATCTGTGGTAGTATAAGTTGGAGTAGAGATTAAAAATGATAGGAACCCAGATCCAAAGTAAAGGTCATATAAAATGGCGAAGGAAATAGAGGTACAGAGATGTACAGACAGAAGTGTCAAGGGAAGATTGAAGAATGTTGATGTTTTAGTTTTTATTGTGCAATGTTTTAATTAGAAATACTAAAACGAGTGAGATATGCATACGGGGTTTCTTTTACACGTAAGAAATATTATATTCTAAAAACTAAATTATTATTTAACATAAAAAAATTATAAAAAATACCTACATTTGTAAGATTTTTATTTTATTTATTAAAGACATGCTATTTTGTTACGTTTTACAAAGAAACGCTGTTGAAATACGCTACACAGCACTTTTTCGGCCTTCAAAGACTAGGTTATTAACGCAGAACTAGCCAATTTTGCAAGATTCCTTCACGTCGGCGCGTGTAGCTGTATCATGTAACCAAGAGTTATATTGATGTTGAGAGATACACAAGTAACTAATAATAACCGGGTGCGACCGTTCCACGTGCTCTCCGAGGCACGGGGGTTTAAATCTGAATCTGAAATCGCCAATTTCCTTACTACAAGCTGGTACTGAAAATTGCTTATTAGAAAGTACACATTACCTTATATCGTTTATGACCCAATCCGAGATTCGAACCCAAGATTCGTAATATTAGTATTTTGTAATCCGTAGTGCTAACCACTGGACCACGGAGGCAGTTACTCTGTTATCGGAATAATAAAAAAAAAACAATCAAAACGTAAGTACTAATCAATGAATGAGTGTTAGCACTTATTCTTTTTTACCAAATAACAAATACTTTTACTTTAACAAACCAGTGCGAGAGAATACGTGCAAACAAGGCGAGTTAGTTCTACAGAAGTGAGAGGGTGAAGAGCGTGCAAATCCTATTCTTATGCAACTAGAAGCTAGCCCTTGACTGCAATCTCACCTGGTGGTAATTGATAATGCAGTCTAAGATGGAAGGGAGCTAGCCTGTTAGGGAGTATGGTAGTCATTCCCCCCATCGGGTTCCAAGCGACATCGCATCGGAACACAATGCCAATTGCGAGCTTAGCGGCACGTCTTTGCCGTTAGGGTTGTAACTAGCCACACCTAAAGCCTCCCCCAGACCAGACCAGAGAAAATTCCGAACTTATTGATTCCCAAATATCCCCTGCTAGGAATCGAACCCGGGAATTCTTACTTAAATTCACAGCGCTCACCGTTGCGCCCTGGAGGTCGCCAAATTAGGCACTTAGCTTTAGGCTTCTGTCGCTCGTTGGAGAGAAGTCTTCAAGTTAAAAAGCCCGCCCCGTGTCCTTCCCTTCGATGGAATGATGATGTGATCTCAGAGGAAGGTCTGCATCAGTGTGTGACGCTCACTGGGATACGGTTGTGTGGGTTCCCGTGGCCCATCCACTAGGCGACGAGTTGGACCACCGTGGGGTTTTCGTTGGCTAGAGTCCGACATAACCACTGCACCTCCCAGTGGTGCGCTGGTATCCATGAGACTCACGAGAAAAATAAAGGGTTTACCTTCAGTCAGTTCCAATGAAAACGCTTGCGATCCTAACTTAGACATATCTACTTAATTTTAAAAGAAGTTATTTAACAAAAAAAACTATGTTGAACCTCGTTTCCTTGAAAATCAGTACCACTCTTAGAACCTGTAAACCAAGTTTCGGCCAAATCCGGTGTAAAATACGACGTACGTAAGGCAATGTCAAAGTCAAATATTTCTTTATTCAAATAGGCACATAGATGACACTTTTTTATATGTAAATTGAGAGTAAAATATGACATAGACGTTAGTTGATTGTGTTAACTAAATTCGTCAACTTAAAACTAAAGCTACGAGGGTTCCAAACGCGCCCTGGTCTAAGAAGAAGCCCACAACAAATTTAGCTGGATTTTTTGTTACTGATATCTCGAATTTTCATTTAAAACTATTTAAGAAGCAACCTGGTTAGAGCAATAATTTTGCCAGACTTAAAAAACAGACGCTTCGTTAGCTCGATCAACTAGGTGTGGTCTTGCTTGGTCGTATGTTAGTTTTTCAGGGGTAAAAATCATACTTCTGACCATCTGCAGGTAGCGCCTACCTGTATTTATAGTTATAATAAAGGTTTACTGTTAATACGGCGAGATGTTGGATAAAATCATGCCGACTATGAGCTTTATTGGCTTACGCCGGAAGAATTATTTGCCGACTCAAACAGTTTAAATGTACACTAATGATTTTGTTTGCAATCAGTTATAATAATGGTAATTTATATCATTGTTTTTCTTAACCTCAAATATAAAACTTGATTTTGATTTATTTTGGTGCGCAATATTTTTGATGGCAGAGCATTTTGTTGCAAAAAATCATTGTTTTTTAGGTGCGTTTTCAATACTATGACTTGCAATAACTACTTTATGACATATTTAAAGTGTCTATTAAGCGTAGTCAGTAATGAATAACCTTTAAGTAGCTTTAGTACTTTCTGAACATGCTGCCTCATTAAAATTAAGAAAAACAAAAAACTATGTTACTATATGTGGATTGGTTATGATTTTCATATTGCAAATTATCTGTAATTGATCGATGGTCTATTCTAGGTGTACCTACTCTTGGCACTGTTGACGAATTAAATGTCATGTAAAACTAATTTTATGCCACTAATTTCGTTATGTAAATTCGACTTGACAGTGAACAGCAAGAGCTAATGCCAGTGACGAGTGGGATCCGGCGAACCTAAAGGACTCAGTGTTGCGTAAAACCTTACCTGCTGCAGTGAACCTTAAGTTGTCGCATACTGCTGCAAGGCTATGTACAGGGCTTTGGTGATACGCTTGACCGTACCAATAGGAAGATATTCCTCCGTGCGGGTAATCGTGCTCGGGAACCGAGGTCCGAACATTCATCTTTGGAAGTTGTATATACTTATTGTCAATTTTTGCAAACACTTCGTTAGCTCGATGCAAGATGTTTGCGGCGTCATCTAGTTTCGTAATATGGAGACCGCTACATATATGTTATGTTGCGCTGAACAACGCGAATGCATAAGACCGAGTTGACTCTTCGGATGTGCCAAGATGATCATAAGTTTATATATGAGAATCATTAAACATTTGGCTAAATCTATCTATTTAAGCCAATAAAGACAATTTCAAGCTAAATTATAAATTAAGAAAAGACCATACAGCTAGCGCTTATTCAGATTAAAGGATGCGCTGCATTACAGAGGATAATGACGCCAGCAGCTTTCACCACCCTGGCCTATAATGACCATAACTGGAACAAGTCTTTCACAAAAAGGAGCCATTGGATGAGAAATCCTTTGGCGAATGTCATTTTGTTATACTTATATAGTACCTGAAATAAGAAAAGGAATATGATTAGGAGAACAGTTTTTCACTTATTAAAAGGACAATTCGAAGACTGTTTAAGGCTCACTCATACTGCATTAAATTTAACTGAATAGAATATTGGAAACACACTTCTTCATTTCGTATTATTTAACAAATTAATGTCTTTTTTAATCTTCTAACTCAAAGTTACAGTTACATAAACAGAATCACTCACACACAAAGTATTAATAGTAGTTTAATATAATTAAATTTAGTAATTTATTTACATTTTGTATTCATATTCAGTAATTAAAAAAAAATATAGTATTTTTTGTAACTTCTGTAACTGACACATCGTTCAGGTCAAGAAAAAGTGCCATTTTATAGAACGAGGGCCCTGCCTTTAAAACAGTAATACCTTACGAACAGATATGTTCACCTGTTGATACATTCTTTACTTTATAAGTATAGATTATGGTATACCTAATGTTTAATTGTACTTGTTACGTGAAGGATGTACCTAAGAAACTCTTTAATGTAGTCTTTTTGGATAGGTAAACCTTTTTACCATATTATTAGATAGTTTATCCGTGGTAAACGATAAAATACGTTTCAAATCCATTTGTTGTCTCTTGCGCCAATGTGCGATCAACTATATAAGTAAAGGAAATAAGCACGGAAGGATTTCATTTCATGGACGCACGCGCTTAAAACATCGTATATTTAAACTGACTAATTATGTAGTCTTTAAAGTTCAAAATTAACTTAAAACGTGTAATTTATCTTTTTAAGATAAATGATTAGACCGCCTCAAATACTAATAGAATAAAAATATCTAGCGTGGCTCCCAGCGACTCGCTTGATGTCATCGTCCACCTCGTTGGGTGCCGACCTACGATGCGTTTACCGGTGCGGGGTTGCCATTCCAGCACCTTAAGATCCCAACGGGCCAACGTCCATCGGTTCTCCGAGCTATGTGCCCTATAATATCCTATTGCCACTTCAGCTTCGCGACTCTACACGTGTCTAGTAGGTACAAACAATTTCATGGCAGAAAATTTCAATATTTAAAACTATTTTGCCCCGGATTTAGGTCACGAGGTTCATCAATAGTCCACTGCTGGATTAAACGCCTCTCCCAACGAGAGGTTTTGCCCATAAGCACCGAGCTAGGCAGACGGGTTGGAGGTCGCAGTAGATGTTAGTTGTACCACAGTGGACTGTGAGGAGGTAAAGATTGAAGGATCAAGCACATGGCCCACCTGATGGTAATTTTAAAGCCATCGCCTATGAACAGAGCAACACTTCACCTGCAACATGCCGTCCTGTGTCGATTGAGGAGTAGGTGTTAAGCCTCATTGCCTGTACTTACACCGGCAACCGCATCTTTTAAACCAGAACAATGCTGCTTAGCGGCAGAATTAAGCATAGTGATACTCCCCCGGACGAGCTCTGTCACAAAAAGCTCTGCTAGTACTTAAAACAGTTATAGTCGTATGAAGTTATATTCTCTCAGTCGCCTCATACGACACCCGCGGGATGTGAAGGGATGTTTATAACTGTATACTGACTTCTTTTAGGGTTCGTAAACTCATGTCCGTACCGTAATCGGTACGGTAGGACATTAGTTTCAAGCAGTAAAAGTTATAATAGTCCTTCATACTAATTGCCTCACTAGCTCGCCGTTTATCTTTTCGGCATGAACCGCGAGTTCAAATTAGAAAGTAGGTAAGTACACGGCGAAAGCCTGCGCACGATGTAGCTACGATAACAAATGACTGAGAGATTTAACTAAAGGTCAAAGTGGCTATTAAGAAAACAGCTGCTTTATGGCTCCTCGCACCACGTCAATATTACTGGCAATAATCTGTATTGAGGAGTTGAAGTATTGCTAAATAATATTATCAATAATATTGATTGTGTGCGGGCAGCCTCTGAGTTATATCTAAAATTGTATTTGTTGGATTTTCAATGTCTCTCAGCGGAATTTAAAATTTGAAAATTCGTACACAAATCTCTAAATTAAAAATATAAAACTACTGTAAACTCGACCTAAAACATAATAATCTCCTTCAACATCCTTATTTCTTTTCCAATTTAGGTAATCAACAGAATAAACCCCATTTCCTGAGCCCTGAGTTCAAGGCTGGGGGTTCGATTCCCACAACTTGACAACGTTTGTGTTATGTACATGGATATTGTTCAGCGTCTGGGTGTTTTCATTTTAAGTATTTATATTATTTATTAAAATATTCATCAGTCATGTTAGTACCCATAACGCAAGCTACGCGTACTTTAGTGTTGGATGGCGATGTATGTATTCATTATCATCTTATCAACCCATCACCGGCCCGCTACAAGGCACGGGTCTCCTCCCACAATGAGAAGGGGTTAAGGCCGTAGTCCACCACGCTTGTCCAGTGTGGATTGATGGACTCCACACACCTTTCAGAACATTACGTAGTTCCTTCACCATTGAAGCAAATGATATTTTAATGGCTACTTTTAAGTTATGTGTGTTTTACACACATAACTTAAAAGTTAGAGCTGCGTGCTGTGATTCGAACTCGGCCCCTCAAAAGTGAAGCGATAGTGCCAACCACTGTGCCATAACATGTTTGTTTGTATGTATGGTCGTAGTATAGTTTTATTTATTGCCTAGAATTTTAGTAGATAGTCATTCCTAACTTCAACTGTTACTGAGTTACAGTTAAGTTCAATAACTGACAATTTTTTGACGCGATCAGTAAATGAACTCGCTTCGAAACCAAGAATCGCTGTATGGTGCAAATGTATACAGTGAGTACTATTTGTATGGTTAACTTTAGCTTCTTCAGGTTCTTCAGATACAGATGCGTCACCTAAATTTTACTTCTGCAAAATTCCTTATATTCCTTTATATGTCCTGTCTACCTCCGACATAGAGTTTAAGTATCATTGCATTAGAGAGACATGGAAGAGTTAAAATCACAAACAATTCCTCAAGTTATGGGTTTATGAGCCGTATTGTAAAACTTCATAATTTGCCTCCATAAGTGGAACTATCTCTTATGGCGGGAAATTATAAAGTTTTGGGTGTCAATGGAGGCTGTAATTGCCGCGGTGAATATTAACAATGACTTTCTATTTGCGTGTAATGGCGTCGACTCGCATGCAACACGTGTTTCAAAAATTAAGACTCGAAAGTACTCGAATCACACTTATTAGAAGCCACACGACGCGTTTCGACTATTGAGTGCTAAGCCAATGCAAATCACAGACTGCCTCGTTGGTGTAGTGCTTACAAAAGGTAGTTTTGACGATACAAATCACGAGGTAATATCCGATAATAAGTATATAAGAATAGAATAGAATAAATTTTAATGCTTTAACTGTGTACATTTCTTTGGTATTGTAAGTGAGAATTGTTTCTTATATATTTAGAGTTTATTTTACACCTGACTAATAATCTTAACATTTAAAATTTTAAACTTTAGATACTAATTAAGGCACTATTACGAAAAACTTAAAATCCATATGTAAGGAAACTAAATGATTACAGCTTTTATTTAATTATATCATTGATTACTAGACTATACAAATAATATTATTTACTTTTCCATGTAACTCCTAAATTATCTGTGATATGATATGTATACTGATCTATGACACGGCTGACAAATACAAAACTACGCTTAAGTGGCATTTCGATTTTGACGGCCAATTGGCGCAGCGGGCGGTGACCTTGCTTTCTTAGGCCAAGGAAATGGGTTCGATTCCCACAACTGAAAAATGTTTGTATGATTAACATAAATGGTTTTCAGTGTTCGGGTGTTTATCTGTATATTGTAAGTATTTGTGTATATTATCCATAGTACACATAACACAAACTACGCTTACTTCGGGGCTAGATGGTATTGTCGTAGTAAATTTATTTATTTATTTATTTCAAGTGTAGTATATGGAGATTACTTTATGGTTAGATTTATTAGATTTGATTCTGTGGTATTATTTGTAGCTTGTTATAGTTTAAGAAGTCGCAATCACGTCTGTCAGTACACAGGGTTCCCTTGAAATCCAGGGAAGCAACTCTATGTGGCATCAAGCTGAGACGGGACCTTACTCGTGCACATGCTTACCTTCGCTGTCCGTCTGAGGCCGTTGATGCGGTTCTTGGCGCAAACTGACCAAAACTGTAGACATTTAGTAGACAACTGCAGACATTATTAGACAACTGTAGACATTTAGTATACAACTGTAGACGTTTAGTAGACAACTGTAGACATTTAGTAGATAACTGCAGACATGTAGTAGACCACTGCAGACATTTAGAAGACAACTGCATTAGTATATAACGTATGTCGCGAGTGCATGCCGCGCCTTGAATCGACTCCTGTATTGTGGTTAGTCTTGCCCCAGGTTATCCATATTTTTGCATGGGGTTAAATAACTAATTTCGAGGGTTTGATTTCGTTTCTAAAATCATGGGGCGTTTACGCCTCTGATTGATTCGCTAGGTATACCTATCGGTGCCGAGAATTTTATTAGATTAAAGCTTAACCAGCGAATGTGAACTGAAATGCAATTAAATCCGCGCAACGGGTGCAGCCGTCACGAACCGAAGGTATTAGGATTATCATGATCCCATCAGAGCTCTGCACGAAGGTATCCTATATTTACTATTTCTCTACAAGTTAGCCCGCACTGCAATATCTAGACAGGGATATGGAAAAGTTTCTGTCTGTTTGTTATCTATGTAAGGGTCAACCACTGCATCGATTTTTAAATGAGGCATATATATTACTTATATCCTGGACATTGACATAGTGTACTTTAAATTCCAGAAAAACACCTGAACAACTTTCCCCGGGGTATTCAGAGAAACACTATCTCAACTCAACAGATTGTTTGCATTGTATGGGCCTAAGATGCACGAGGTAATTATATATACCATTTTCTCGACTATTTGTATGAGATTGTGCGAGAAAATGCGTAGGCGTAATCATCGTGGCGCGAGTGTCAGTCTCACTGAAGACGTACATGAGTTACTTTATACCCCGGAAAATAACAGTTCCATTTAAAGAATAAGCGTGGGTGATCGCAAGGGCGTTACTTTAAATAAAGCGACTAAAATCTTGTCTCATGTTGTGTCTTGTCAATCTCGTTATTTCGTGAAGATTATCTTGACGAAATAAGGCCGAAATAGTGGCCGAACATAGCTAGTAAACAAATACCAATTGAAAACCAAAAAAACCCAATTGACTAACATTATAGTGTACATTGTTGTTATCTGGGAAGAGGTGAAAGAAAAATATAAGTCGCCATTTTGTGGTACCGGCCATCTTGGATTTGAAATTCGCTATCGTCTTGCCCTTGCCTTGCCCGTCATATGATACACATATTGAGAGAGTTACGTAAAAATAAGTGTGTCCGCCATTTTGTTGCGACTAAGTCCCCTTTCAAACAAAAAAAAAACAAAATGAACATCAGTTCGTCCGTTCGGGAATTACGATGCCACAGACAGACAATCTTGACGTGGTTAAGGCCGTAGTCCGCCTTAATTGCTTAAAACGCAAATTACATCGATAAGTTAGAGGTGTAAACCGGGATTCGAACTCGGCTCCTCCCAAGTAAAGCAGAAGTCCTTCCAACTAGGCTACCATCGCTGCAAGAAAAATGGCTATACAGTTATAATATACGCGTCACGTACAAGCGTTAATGATTTCCATGTTGGTTTTTCATGCTTATTTGTAGGTAATCATGGCACGTCAGTCACGCGACGAATTTCTCGTGTCTCGCATCAGCATCCCGGCCCGCCTGTCACGCGCCCCCCAAGTCCCTTAACTGGATTAGACTTACACGGCAACTTTTAACGGCGCCGTATGAAGGAAAAAATAATTTCCCTCTTATTTGTTGGTAAATAATAAAAATTCCTTATACCTATGGAGTGAGGGGATGGAGGGGGTTGGGAGGTCCCACGTATGGTTTCGTTTCCGGGAGGCAAATATTATTGCGACTTTCTGGTAGTTCCTGCAAAACTAAATTTACTACATTTAGTAGACGGCAAGATACTCAGCAGTTGCACTTTTCGGTTATGCCGGGGTCCGAGTTCTAACTCGGCCACGGCCAAAATATACGTTAAACCAAAAATGTGTTGTTGTGGGTTTTAAATAATTATATACGCAGGTACTTTGGTAAAATATATATATTATGTTTTACGAAAGTACCCGGATATATAATAATTTTTTCGAGTCTCTTTCGAAAGAAGACCGTACACTTAATCTGTGTTTATACAATTTTATACAAAATTCTCAACTAAAAATGTACTTGTAAAAATATTCATTGTTTTTATTAGTTTATTCGTCTACTACAAGCAACAAATGCAATCTTAACATTTCATTTTTCTTACTTAACTGTTATTTTTTTGTGTGTTATTGTGTTCTTATTTATATGTAGTATGGATCTGTTTTTAATCTAATAAAATAAAAAAATTGTAAATTAGAATAAAGTGGGTTGACTAGGGTTTGTGATTATTTTTTATTATTTTTAAATCCTCTGTTGATCCTTAGCCCGCTAGGGCTAACCTGTTCGATGTATAGAATTTTATTAAAACTAATCGCCTTTATGGATTTCTACGCATCGGGGTCATCGTACCGGAACGCCATATCACTTGGCGGCAAGTTTTTCTTAGTCCCAGCAGGTCAGACTAGAAAAAAACAGTATTTATAAATTTCAAATTCGGTGGAAGATTGCAGTACTTAAATCACTGCGCCAATAAAGTCTGCCATTCGTATTTGAGCGCGAAATAACGTTTAAATAATTTTAATATGGATAATAGGATAGTTTAGGTCACGTTTGCGACACTGGCAGCCAATATAGGAGTGACACTTCCAGCGCGTCTGCTGCTGACATTGACACTGCTGGCGCCTGGCACGGCTCAAGGCAGACCGCGCACTCAGCTTGAGCGTGCGTTTGCAATCGAGTTGAGTACGAAAACAACGTGCATTACAATTTTCAACATGTTACCACAAATCATACAGAATTCACCACTTACGAGTAGAAGATTTAAAACTGCATTAAAGAAAAGGCTTTTAAAAAATTAGTTTTATTCAGTCAAGGAATTTTTAATGCACAATAATATTTGACTTGATTTATATAATTTTACATATACTAAGCTTTTTAATTAACCTCAATATTAGGAAGTCGATGTGAACGAAAAAATATGCGTAAAACACAAAAAGGTATACCGACCTACCATATTTTTTTTCAAATAGAGAATTTGAATTCGAACAATCGACAATAGTGAAACCTAATTCAGGATGCTTTGTTGCTAACTCAAGTTTTTCGATCGGCCAGCTTTACCTGTTATAAAGCAACGATGAGCTCTAGGTTGGAGCACGTTAGAAAATGGCTATGCACTCTTGCCTTGAAAGTAGTCAAGCTATACGTTGCTGGATATTTTAATTACTTAAAACGTACGTAACTTAGAAAAGTTAGAGGTGCGTGCTGGGATTCGAACTCGGCCCCTCGAAAGTAAAGGCAAGGTCCTACCCACGGGCTACCATCGGTTCAATCAGATGAGATTCGTTAACAGTTTATCCGCTCCATGCTCAGTCCACCTGCTCTGAAGCGTTCGATTCTATAATTAATAATATATACCTACATATTAATAATAGCTAATTTGTTCATATTTAAAACTATTCTATACTTTATGGGGATATTTATCACTGGTAGTCTACCGAGAACCGCGAGGATTTCAGCTGCTCTCTCCTAATATCTTCATCTTGTTAGTTTACTACAAACATTTTGAAACAAGAACTCCTTCAGAGTCCGCCAGTGCTTGTAGCTTTCAGTATCCAGTTTGCGCCGGTCACGTTCCTAGTAGACATACTTTGTCATTCCAACTACATTGTGACTTTAAAAAAATTTACCTATTGTAGATGAAAATACATAAATGTTTACATCTCGCTAACATTACGCAAAATAAAAAGTATGTTGAAATAATAGCAATAATATGCTATTGCACGTCTATGTATAATTGCTCTAACAAATTAAGAGGCGCAACAGATTGTTGTACCAACCATTTGCCAGCAGATCACAAATAAAAGGGAGTTCAAGCAAATCAAAATTTGATGCTTATTCTGGACGCATCTAAGACATACAGTTCCTGATACTTTTTAATAATAGTTCTGTCGTAATTTCTGAAAAAAACTTGAAATTATTTAAATATAATTTAAGTTTTTCCAGATTATAAGTAGTAATTAATAGTTATAACCTTATTTACTCACTATTGTTACTCGCTTTGTTACTTGCTTTATTTACTTACATTTTATAATTTATTTATAATTTATTTATAATTTTTTTCACTTTATATCATCTTCATACCCTGTGCATACCCTCTATTCACGCCACTGATTACGTGCCTTGTAGCAGTGAATGCGGCAATGGCTTCCCTTTTCGGGGGACAGAGTTCGATCCCCACTAACTTTCCTAAGTTATATGCTTTCTAAGCAATTAAAATATCACTTGCTTCAACGGTGAACGAAAACATTGCAAGGAAACCTGCATACCTGAGAGTTTTCTATAATATTCTCAAAGGCATGTGGGCACTGGGGCAGCCTGGTGGACTACCGCCAGAGCCCTTCTCATTGTGGGAGACCTGTGCCCTGCATTAGGCCGATATTGGGTTTATATGATGATGATTATGTTATCAATAATGCACTTTCAAGAAAAAAACAAAACTAACTATACCGGAAGAGTTATGTACATGCGGAGTGCTCCAGAACTAAAATTACAACAATATTTCACCAAAACATATTCAGTAAATAGAGAAAAGTTTAAGAAACAAATTTATGAAATGGATCAAATGGCTCGGAGGCCCGAGTAAAGAAACATCCAACGTGGGGCCTAAGCTATGAGACATGGCGACTTTAAACCATTTTTTTTCCGAGCAGGTGTACCGGATCGGATTATTTCATGCAAAAGATACTAGTAGTCCCCCAAACCGCATTTGAGAGACGCAGTAAGTCTATACCACCACCGGAGCACTGTGCCCAGCAGAGGGAAATGAATGAGCTTGTTAAACCGGCTTAAAGTTAGGACACTGTAATTTCAATGGTACTGCAGTACTTCAAACTTATCAACCTATTACCAGCCCACGACATTGCACGGGTCATTCCTCATAATGAGCAGGGTTTATATAGTAATAAATAGAGCAAGTGATATTTGATTGCCTAACTTTTATTTTTGTAATTTATAATTGATGGACAAACCTGCTTTGAAACCCATCGTATATAAACAGACGAACACATCCTGCAAAGTGGTGTCCTGTGTCCATGAACCTTAAGTATAATGTGTATATAGTTACACCGGCACCCACGCCCTTCAGACAAGAGCACATTGGAACAATGCTGCTTAGCGGCATAAATTAGCATGGGGTTAGTACTTCCCCGAACGAGATCTGTCACAAACTGTCTATCATTCTTCAAAATTTACATAATTCTGAAAAGTTACAAGTGGCAAGGATCGAAACTTAAAACTTAAGCAACGAGGGCTGGAACCGTCGTAACTTTAGTTAGTTAGTTTTAAGTTGACTTACTTAGTTATCGCCATAGAAGTGAGTTCTATGTCATATTTCACATGTAATTTACGCATCAAAAGTGCCATCTATGTGCGCAAGTTCTTTATTATTTAAATAAAGAACTATGACTATGACTTTGAATTTGGTCCCCTCGAAAGGAAGGCTAATGCCCCAACCACGAAACAGTTTACATCTAGCTTTTTTCGGACTTAAAAGAATGTTAATGATCCTTTAGAAATAGTCCTTACGTTTTTAATCAGTAAACGAGAAAAACAATGCTGCTGAATTAAAAATGCATCAAGTCGTACCTAATGCGGAAACTGTCCTTAGGTTAAGAGACTGCAGTTAAAAGAAGATTGATCATTATAACAACCATCTGCTTATACCTACTATCAACATTTGTATGTCAGTTGGAAAAATCTTGGCAAATAATTGTGAATACACGATTTGTTTTGATGATAACATAGTGGACTCTCAAAGATAACCAATAATGTATAAATAAAAATTAAAACACGAAGATACAAAAGCAAACCTGACGATAAAAATAAACTTAGAAGTAAAATACCAATCATTGAACATTGTTGCCGCGTATAAGATTATCCAGGTTAATTTTTTTAATCAGATGAAATTTCTGCTCAAACCCACTCCGTTGTAAATGTGACATTTCGTGTACCTACTCCTTTTGGGAATCTGATATGATTGTTTACGGGCCTGGAAAAGTTAGTAACTTGCGCCATGACAAGATCTCTGCGTGCGATGTTCCGGACTCCTGCAAACTTGTATCGCGTCCCCGGGGCCGCCATCGCACTTGCGGCAGGAAGTAAGCCTTGATCTGCAACCACCACGCCACGCACTTGTGATCGCAGTCGATTATGGACAACACAAAATATTAGAGTAAAAAAGTATATATATATAAAAAAATGGAATAAACCCCTGACTCTCTATAGTGTATAATATTTTATTAGTCAAGCCCTTTCATTTGAGAAAAAATAAGTTATTCGTTCTTTTGGTAGCGTCGGCCATCTTGGACCTATTTTCATGAAACCTAGCTGCCGACTAATTCACCTTTTTAAAATCGTTTCACCCGTTCTCAAAATACGATGCCACAGACACACTCACACATACACTGACCAATAGTTACAATTTTTACAGTCGCAAATTCTGTATTAACTACATCGATCACTAATTGATCGATGATTAACTAGCTCCTAGATCTTTGCTAATTTAAAAGGGCTTTGTACTAGGTATTTATAGGTCTTATAAAATACTAATTAATCTTCCCTAAGTATATCATTCTGTAGACAAAGGATATAATGCCACAGAATGCAGATTAAAATGATTTTGTTCCGGCGAATAAATTGAATGATTTAGTGCTATATAGACCAAATGCCTTTTGATTGAAATGCCATTAAAGTGCCATGGAGGCACTTTTTCGCACAGCCGCAAAATATTAATTATTTGCATCGTACCTTTTAATCCAGCTAGGCTCACAGTGCTATTTTTAAGCGATCGATTCTCCTGTAATATTGACATCAAACGCAATTAACTCTAATTTTCAAAATTTATTGGTTGCGAAATTTGGACATACTTCACTCTTCGCAGTGCATTATCTAGCTTAACAAAGTTTATTTAAATATCACAAATAAATATATATTGTGAATACAGTTGTCAGTTCTCACGCAACTTACTCGTACGTAGATGTCTTTACTTTTACTTTGTTGGTAACTTTTTTGACTATAGCTAACTTGCTAACTTCAGGGTGTCGGTTTTTGTGACAGTGTGAACGCGCATCGTAAAAATTTACTCTCATAATTTTTCTCTAACGCGCCAAAAGAAGTATAACTTCAAAAAGCTTTGGTGTGGAATTTCTGCGCAACATTGCTTCTTAAATAGTTTTAATTGACAATATGAAATGGTGATAACGATAAGGACACCCGGCTTTGTTTTTTGTGGACTTCTTCCTAATCAACGTGCGTTTGGAACCCTAGTCGCTTTAGTTTTAAGTTTACTAATACAGAGTAGAATGTAGGCATCAAAAGTGTATGGCACTTTTAATTAACTAGTAATTTTTAATTGGTATGTAGATACCAATATTTGGTATTCTGGCATTTTACCTTATGTTTTATTTTTAACTGATTTGAAAAAAGGAGGTGGTTTCCTCAATGCTTTTTTATGTTTACTGGGCTAAGTTTGTTGTGGGCTCTTCTTAGACCAGGGTGCGTTTGGAAACCTCGTAGCTTTGAACAAAGGATCGCCATTGCTTTACAATTATGTTTACCTATTTATGTGTGATAGGCCTACATGAATAGAGAAATTTTGAATTGAATTGTTTTATTATTAACTGGTTTCAAAAAAGTAGAAGGTTTATCAATTCGGCCGTATATATGCTTTTTATGTTAGTTTTCAGTTGTTTATGTTTTAGTAAAGTTATGTGTGACAGAGCTCGCCCGGGGAAGTACATATAATGCTTCGCCATTCTTATTTATGTTATTATATTATTATGTTGGTGCAATGCTGTGTTCCGGTCTGAAGGGCGTAGTTGAGGGTGTAATTACAGACACATGACGCTTAGCACCACAAATTGGTGGACACATGGCATGGGTTCTCTTCGCATGCCCTGTGAAATGTTGCTCTGTTTATACGCGATGGTTTTCCAGCTTGGTCCGTCAATTATTACAATATAAAAAAAAAAGTTATATTCACGAAATTTTGTACTTAATATGCTCACGTAGTTGCAGACTTGAATGATAGCATAGCTCAAACCCAAATGATGAGATATTTTGGTTACAGGTTATCCGGATGGTGAGGAAGGCACTTGCTCCTAAGGCTCTTGAGGAGCTAACAAGGATGGTGATATTAATGCAAATAAAAGTATCTACTCCACGTGAGGAAAAACTTCAGCTATAAATAGATGGGGCTTATGATTGGATTGGTTATTATATAGAGTTGGACTTTGTTCAAGATGTCACACCAGTGAGGCGATTGTGTTGACCATGGATCGTTAATTTATACAATTGGTAATACACAGTTCGTTATAGGCAAATTTGCATTGTGCTAAATTGTCCAATCAATGAAGCCCTTAAAGTGACTGGTGACTTGAAACATAAATAAAAATACCTAATGCAAATGTTTGAGCTAACTTTTTAATTTCACTAAAAGTTAAGTTTAACTTTCACATTTTCATATTAGTATCTCGAAGCAACTTAAGTCGCCAAACGCACTGATCGTCTCAGTAATAAGCTTGAAATTGTAATGAATCTTTCAACTGAACTTAGCTGTTGGACCAATTAAATCATACGTTTTAAGCTATTAAATGGACTAGACTTTTTACAGAATCGTAATATAGAAATTAGTAAGGTTCTAATATTGACTCGACAAAGGGTGTTTTGATAGCAATTGCGGAATCTTGTGTTTAATAATCAATTGTACAATGTTTTTGGCTGGCTTTTCAGACACTTGGCCCGGTGACCAGACAAGTCGGACATTCCCACGCATACATATAAACACTCAAACACAGCACACACGTTCCAGTCAGCATGCTATTCTCACTTAACCGTTAGAGAACTCAACACACCTTTGTAAAGTTTCCTTTGTTAAAGTGCACTATATATTATATCAATGATTGAATCAATGTTTGGGAAGGCACATTAAGGATACGGGTACGGATATAGGATAACGGATATATTTCAGGGTCAAGATTCCAAAGATTTATTGTACTGAGTTTTTCTAATAAATATTTTCTATTTCTTTCTATTTCTATTCCACAGGGACGGATCGCGAGATGGGCATTTCGAAATATCATCACTGCATAATAGTTAGTCATTTTTCGTAATTGTTTTCTTTTTCTTTGTTATATCATTTAAGAACCTATTATTATTTTTTTAGCGGTTTCACTTCTCAAAATTAAATTGTACACAAAGAGTGTCTTTTATGATAAATAAAAATAAGAATATTTTATTTATGAATAGTCCATATTCAAATTTATGTTATAAACAATGAACATAACATTATATTAGTGATAGAAGAATTTAATTTGAGATACATTAAAATCAAAACAAATAAAAATATGTAGGTTATTCCAAACTTTTCCTCTATTTCAGAACTACGTTTTAATAAGTCTTTAATTGCAGTGTACAACATTATTAAAAATGTTAAATTTATCCATAAACTAAATTAGCTGCATGCAGTGGCGTGCACTTCATACATGCACAAAAGCACTGCATACCCAAATTATTTTATATAACCCGTATTGGAGGGGAATTTTACCATTTTATGCCATGTACCTGATTTATGCATACCCTGTTTAGAAACCCTGTGCACGCCACTGGCTGCATGCACGTTGGTTTTCTAATAAATAAATTTCAATCGGCTTAAAACAATTGTGTGGACTACAATCTACAGTCTTAAGTATCTAAGCTAGCCAGCCTCCTAGTTAGCCGGTTTTTATTATTATTATTATTTTGCTACGATTTTAGGTGAGGCATTCTTGTATCGAAATGTTAATCCGTTGACTAACCAGCCGACCAGAAATTCGCTGACCTGCGACATCGAGTCGACGGACGGCATGGACTCCTTTAGTTTAGTTTATAGAGTCTTTTATATCTGTACCTTTAAAGATTTAATAGTGAGATGTAGAAAGATAAATTCATATTAATTCTTATTCTTGTATAATTTTGATAGGTAGATGTTTATGGCTGTTGCATAGAGATTTTATATTTATTGTTCGTTTAGTTTGTTATGAAATGTTCAAATTGGCGTCGATTATAAATTGTACTTTGTATTAGGGATGGAGGGTTGTAGTCTTTATCCCCCGCGGTGACAAGCCGTATTGGGAGATGTAGAGGGGCTTCTTTTACTAGTTTTTTGATTGTGTGTGTTTCTCAGTCGCGCTGGACTCTGATCCTTTTTTCAGTGTTATGTTATTCATGTAGGATGTGATATTATTTGTTTTAATTTTCTTTGATATCTGTCTGGCATTGCTTTCGTTGACTAAGGTAATTTGGTGTTCTGGGGATGCTAACAGATTTCGTTTTTGTTTCCTTGTATCTGACATGTAATTCCTATTTTTGAAATTTCCTGGCAATCTTACTATTTTGTCTTCTACTTCTTCTTGCAGTTCCTTACGCTTCAGCAAAACATTTGGTGGAAAATCTTCTTTAATGTTAACGACTGAGCCCTTCAGTGCACCTTTTTTCTTCAAAATTTCGATTTTCCGCCCTAGTGTCGTAAATGTTACCAATAAAGGCCTTATCTTGTTCTCTTTTTTGCTAAGTCTTCTCACAAATTCTATTTCAGATTGCTCGATGGTAATCTTCATATAATTTCTTATGCAACGTAATAGTGTATTTTGCAATTCTTCTATATATATAGATATCATTTTTTATGCATGCACATATTATAATGTATTAATAATTGATAAAAATGTATTATGGAAATAAAGAGGCTATAATAATAATAAATTGTACTTACGTAATTAAACGTAGCATTACTCTTAGTACCTACAAAAATTATTCCGTTACTTGGCATCATGTTGGTATGGTGGACTGCCCTGAAATATCTGGATTGGAAAAGATTGCAAGAATGTCGACACTTTGGTATTGGTGTTAAGATCTACATCTCTCTCATCATTCGCGAGGAAGTCTTTGCCACCTGTGTCACTCCATATACGTTAAATTTACTACAGATGATGATCACCATTTAGATATTAGACTAGAGTAGCCAATCTTAAGCCATGGGCGCCGGCAGCAAGGTGCAAAAGGGCTCGTTTCCACTCCGTATTTTTTCCAGACCAAGTGTTAACAAACTTTTAGATATCATTCAAACTAATTATATTCAGTGAAATGAAGAAAATGGAAATTACTTTTCCTGTTCGCGATGTGAGATAAATAAATAAATATACTGAGACGATACACACATAACTATCGCCATCTAGCCCCAAATTAAGCGTTGCTTTGGTTATGGCTACTAAGATGACTGATTTATATTTTAATGAATTATATGCATAGTTACTAGATGAACACCCAGACACCGAAAAACATTCATGTCCATCACACGAACATTTTCCAGTTGTGGTAATCAAACCCACGGCCTTGGACTCAGAAAGCAGAGTCGCTGCTCACTGCGCCAGTCGGCCGTCAATACTGATGGTGAGATGGACTTAGTGTTTTTATAACAAAATGTTTTCACGCTTTCAGCTATAGTTTCATTAAATTGTTCTGGATGCACCATTCTGTAAATAATATTGCCGATGCTCATGTCTAAAGCAGATTGCGATTATTAATTATATAAACCGTGAACTGATGGACTGTTTGTGCCACATCTGTGCTCGTTGTATTTGTTGTAACATGCCTTATGTAAAGCGATGACGAGGTACCCGTGGGGTCGCACCTGTCTAGAACAATGCCTATTCGCTCGTGCCTGGAATATACCTGAATTAATTATACAATTATACACCCGTCAGATGCCGGGTAGGCTTATACAACCCTTTCAGGCGAATTGATTGGTTGTCAACTACATTAGGATTGCATCGCCCACGGTGGGTGGTATTCTAGGGCCAGGGCTGGATTATGACGACTGGATTTCAAGAAGAAGGTAGTAAAGATTTTTGTGACAGAGTTCGTCCAGGAAAGTACTATCGACCCCTTCTAACCAATAAACTAGTATCACAGCACTTTAAGATCATTACGTATCTTAGAATTTGTCATCATCATCAACATATTAACCGATAGATGTCCACTGCTGGACATAGGTTTTTGTAGGGAGTTCCAAATTCCACGGTTTTGTGCCGCTTGGATCCAGCGGCTACCTGCGACGCGCTTAATGTCGTCTGTTAACCTCGTTGGGAGTCGACCAACGCTGCGCTTACCAGTGCGGGGCTGCCATTCCAGCACCTTGGGACCCCAACGTCCATCCTTTCTCCGAACTATGTGCCCGGCCCATTGCCAATTTAGCTTCGCGACGTGTTGAGCTATGGCGGTAACTCTGGTTCTTCGACGAACCTCCACATTTCTGAGAGAAATAATCCGCTGAGTGACTCTCAGCATTCTTATGAGGATAATGTTAGAATATGTAAAAAGACGAAAAAGTTACATGGAGTAAGTAATACAAGGAAATACAAAGATTTTTTATTTTTTTATTAAAATGTAACTTTTCAGGTAAAACTGGCATTAATATTCATATTTTTTAGTGGCGTCCGTTACGTGACGCCCTAAGCAATTGTATTAATTGCTTATGGCCTAATTCGGAACTGTCTGATATACATTGGTAAGAAGGAGATTAGCTTCTAGCTTGATCAAATAAACGGAACCGAAATCAGAAGCTCTGTCGGATAGAAGCTACAGTACTACACGCGCAATGGCTCTCTTGTCTCTCTAGTACGCAGCATGCTTACTTTAAAGCAACTGAAACCTTATAGAATAATTTTGCTGCCTGTCTGTCTGTCCGTCAGTCACTAACGGGATGTAACGGGTCGGACCAGTCCCGGATCTGAAGGGATGTGGTGCCCTAGGCAGCAGTTAGCCCCTAAGTCATGTTTGAAGAATCTTTTGGGTTTAAAAAGCGACATCGATAACGTGTCGTTTAAATTTGATTTTGAACCGCTGAATTCTTTAGGAAGTCTATGCCAGCATTTTGGAGTTTTTAACCATAAAAAGGGGGCGCGAATATAAATTGTCTAAGTTCGATATGCTTGTGGATCGTTGGGTGGGGGGGAACCGTTCTAATAATTATATGCCAAAAATCAAGTTGATTGCTTACTTAGTTCGGGCGTTACGGAAGAGCCGACAAACAAACATTTACGCTAAGGATACTCATTGACATCGTGAATGATTTGCACGATGACGTAAAATAACTGCCCAAAATAAAACATTGTAAAATTCTAGCCTTATCTAGTCGAGTCCTCAGTGCGCGAATCACGTTCGCACTTGGCCGGTTATCTTTGTTTTTTTTAGAAACGAGCGTCATGATTCATTCTGCCGATGACAAATTCCTGACAAAGAATGCCCTACATTCCGAACAGTCGATACAATAACATGGTGGGTATCACCTGACTAAAGGTTAGGTAAGCCACTATGTTTTATGGGTTGGGCTTACGGTATACATAGATTTATGGGCACCGCATCTATCTGCTGTACCGCCAATGGTTTTGGTTTTTAAAAAAGAGTAATTTCTAGGCTACAAAGTGTTCCAGGTCAAGCTTCAGGACAATACCGTATACTATATACTACACTGTGTGTAGGTACAATATGCCAGATTTCGAGTAGTGTTTAGTGTATAAATCACAGAAAACTAAAATATTATATAATTTCTCTCCAGCTTTCTAGATACCGTATAAGTAACTGTAATTCTACTAATATTATAAATGAGAAAGTGTGGATGTTTGTTACTCAATCACGCAAAAACAGCTGAACGGATTTTTTTGAAATTTGGCATACATGTAGCCTTTAACATGGAAAAGATCATAGCCTTTGATCTTTGGGGAAATTGAAATTTGTTTAAGAGCTAAGCCGTGGGCAGACACCTTTGAAATTTGGTATGCATGTCACCTATGCTATAGAAAGAGCCTATGCTCAAATAGTTTTTTAAGTCCACGCAGACGAGGTCGCGGGCAGAAGCTGAAACAGAATGTACCTACAGGTTTACAAAGAACTACAAATGCAGTTAATGATAATCAGCGTGTATAAAATAAATAGTAATATAATGGAATAATTGGTTATATCTAAGGTAAGGTATAAAATGGTCAATGGAATGAAAATATAAGACAACTTACCAAAAAAAAATTGTTATTCCATCAAAAACAAAACATGCAAAAATACCAAATCTCAACTCGAACTGAGTAACTACCTACTGTTAAATATTGTGAGATCCAGGTCGCCATATGATACTTTATAAAGTACCTAATTAACTTCTCTCTTAAGTTAGTCCGTAATAACATAAACTATAAACATCTGACCATTGAAGAGTGACCATTGACCATTTCAATATTAAAAATCTTGTACGTTTTAAATAAAATATATTGACTTGGCAATCGCACTAAACAATCTTATCTTATCTTACAAGCTGTTGCCCGAGACTTAGTCCGCGTTTTTGAGCAAGCAAGTTCTTGAAAGAACAGTACATTTGAGAGATATAAAAAAATTGTAGATTGATCTGGGTAAGCTGTGATAACTGAGGTCAGTAAAAAGATAAGACCCACGTTGGAGGTTTGAAAGAGATTTTAATATACTTCGGTTGCATGTTTTTGGACAACAATTACTAACCTTTATATTATGACGACCGATTGGCGCAGTTTGCAGCGATCCTGCTATCTGAGTCCAAGGCCGTGGGTTCGTTTCCCACAACTGGAAAATGTTCGTGTGATGAGCATGAATGTTTTTCAGTGTCTGGGTGTTTATATGTATATTCTAAGTAATTATGTATATTATTTATAAAAATATTCAACAGTCATCTTAGTACCCATAACACAAGCTACGCTTACTTTGGGGCTAGATGGCGATGTGTGTATTGTCGTAATATATTTATTTATTTATTTATTAAGATTTAAGACCTATTGTTATAATATGTTAAACACTTATTTAAGTTTTTAATTTTTTTTTAAATTGTGACCGGAGATAACAACGATAATTTTTGTAATTCTAACATATATTTTTCGAATTTGTAATTCTAACATATATTTTTTTTTTTTTATAAATGTAGGTACAACTAATTGCTGGTGTGTCTTATGAATAAATGAAATAAAAAATTGTTATCAGTCCCAAATAAAAAAAAAAAATGTCACTCACCACAATGAAGAATTCGCATCTATTCCCTCTAAAACGCCCTGGTGCCTTTTGAAATGCATCGCATCGTACATCGTACTCTTAAAAATTCTGTAAACATAATTTCATTTAGTTTTAATTGTAGAGATATTTTTCAGTACAGAAGTTGCCTGTAGTTTTTAAAACGATCTTCTTCAATTAATCGGAGCTCGAAAAAGGACTGTTTTTCCTTAATTTGTTTAAACTTGCGATAACTTCTTAATTAAATCATTCCGATTAGAATGAATTAAAAAGGATTTTACTGCTATATATACACCCTTCATTATAAAACTATTTATTTGAATAACAAACAAGTAGTAAGTACCTACGCAGAAGCGGTACAAATGTGACAAACATACTTTGGTTTCTATCAACGATCTTATAAAATTTTATACTTAACTATGATGTTTAGATTCTTCGGGGACTTTTTTGTAGCTAATATATTTTTTTTAATTATTTCTTCTATTAACAATGCACAGATCTTCACCAAATTTTGGCAAAATTAAACTGAGTATACAGCCCTTGCGGTGAAAGAAGATATGACGGTGTTATGAACTAAAATCTACAAAAACTTTCATCTTGTATCCCGAACACACCTCATTGTTTTTCGATATAGTTAAAGTTGCCGGCAAGAACTGGATGCAAGTAGCCAAAGATAGAGACCGGTCCGGTGGTCATCTCTGTGGGAGGCCTTTACCCTCGCATGGGAGGGGTTCTTGCGAGAAGACATATTAAACCAGTAAATAATTATAAATCTCTTTGTAAATGCAATTAAGAACATTTTTTTTAATGTGTAAATAAAAATCTTTATATATGTATTGCTATGTATTGTAAGCATAAATTAAAAGGCTTCAGTAGTTTTTGCATGATGCGCGCACAAACCAACCGACATACAGACAAACAGACACACAGACCAACAGACTATCATCTTTAATGTAGAGACTCGTAGATAGTATGTATCATAATGTATTACGTGTGAGATACATTGTGTTTTCATGCGAAGATTTTTAATATTGATATCGTCACTATGATATTATTTTGTTTGGTTAGCTAATTACAGAATAACTTATGACAGAAGTTAAGTAGGGATTACATGGACCTCACAACTTTTTACGGAGGAGAACTGAGTTGCAAGACTTGGTTATTTTTTTCAAGTTTTGTTTTTGATGGCAATTCAAAAAAAATTCAAAATTCTCTTTTTTCAAGTAGGATAACATAACCACTTTTGAAACTGTTTATAGTGAAGTATGTCTGTTTATAGTGACTCTACCACCGGTTCGGAAGGCAGATTCTACCGAGAAGAAACCGGCAAGAAACTCAGCAGTTGCTCTTTTTCAACATCAACTGATTTAATTTTACATTTTTCATTTTTCTTTCTCGTGAGAGAGCTGAGCCGGATGCTTCATTAAGAAATTCATCAATTGTATAGGAACCTCGCCGTAATAAATGTGTTTTAACATATTCTTTAAAGTTATGCATTGGTAGGTCCAAAATTACCCTAGGAATCATATTATAAAAGCGTATACTCAATCCCACAAATGACATCCATACCTTTCGCAGACGATACGCAGATAGATGACACTATGTAATTTATGTCCATTTCTTGTAAGTTGTCTAATATGTTGTCTTAAAAATACTACATATATTTTATGAATATATTGCTACAGTAAGTATACCTATTTCTATAAACTTCTAACGGAGGGATTCGCGTGATTTTACTTTATATATTGATCGTATCTACAGCTCTTTTCTGCAATATAAATATAGTTTCGATATTAACAGCTTTGCCCCATATCAAGATCCCGTAGGATATACTATGAAAGTACGCAAAATAAACAAGCTATTTAAATGTCAGTAATCTACCTAATTTTTCTGACTGCGTGCTTAGTTTACCCGCAAGTGTATCTACATATATGGGCACCCAACTGTAGTTTATTATCCAAGAGAAAAATAAACATTATTAAGTTCATAGTCCCTACAATGTCCCACCGCCGCCGCTGGGTATACCTTCCGTCCTATTTTGTTGGACAGATTGACAGGTGACAATTGTTATCAGGTCTAGGGGTGTTTGTTATATTTGCCATCAACGAGAGCTTCAAGTGCTCAGCGAGACATCGAAAAGTCGAATGTTGGTGGTTGAAATTCTTTTTTGCCGATTCCGATGATAATCATAGTGAATTACCGTCATGTGACTAAGTAAACTATCAGAGAAACAATGTATACGTCTCATTGTCATACACCTAACTCGGGTAATAAATAATTGCTAATAGCTATTTATTTCTAGCAAACACTATAGATAGTAACCATTCAGCCTCGTTTAGCTGAGTCCACACTCCGCTCCATTTATATATTTCCACTGTACCAATACTATGAGAGTTGAAAAAGCTGTTGGAGAAGATATAATTACTTTCTTTCTGCGGGGAGAGAAACGTCTCCTGCCCATGCTAGCCTTGTAAGGCTAGAGAACAATTGAATGGGAGACGGGGAATTGGATCGACGTTTCAGACAGTATTGCTTTTTGGACTAGAGTTTCCGAATTCCGCTATGACTGGTAAGGACCCATGTCCGGATGACGTCAGAAGTCGGGGCGTAGGTGATACGTATGTGTGTTACCTAATTGAAACAAATAATTTGTCTTAATTAGTTTTACAGTCGTTTGTTTCCTGGCTACCTCTTTAATCTTAGTGATATCTTTACGTGAAAGTTGAAGCACGTATTTTACGACTCAGATGATTAAATACGGGCTCTAAAGAAGCGCTTTAGGTCGACATCTTTATCTTCCTAGAGTCATCTTACATATTTTAGTGTCAGTCAGACCATCTTAGAGTTGATCAGTTACACACGCCCGAAAAACCATATTTTGAAGCACTAGTAAAAGTGTTCAAGTCTCCATACTCTACATAAATATAATGATTTTATATAGACTCTACTGGGCGTGCTTACGCGTCATAGTCGACCTAATCCACTTAGATCAACCAATCAGAGTACCTTGACGTAAGTAGTTACCAATCATATTTTATGAATACAAAGCGTTAAATTTGTCATATCTGCGTTACACATAACTAGTTAAATTTGTCATATCTGCGTTACACACTATATTCGTTTGCGACTAGACACAGCACGCCTCGCTTTGTGTATCGTGTGGACCCGGCTTTTCTCGACCTGCTGACTTAATATAACTCAATGGCCATCAATGGGCAATACTCAATTCAAATAGATCCATTACAATCAGTAGCTTACTGTGCTTTATGCGCGATGGTTCATAGACCATATTCGATACAATAGTACATTATAGCAAAATAAGTTTTTACTTAATACTTGTGCTTATATTTACGGGTGTAATTTGCCAAAATTATCGCAGACTCAAGCCAATTATGCATGTTAGGTTTTTGGTATAGTTACGTCATCTGAAAGGATTTATTGCAAAACTACGAAATAGGTTAAAGGTAGCTGTAGGCACCAAAATATTTGAATCTCTTGTTATCATTTTAAATACCTACGTACCCACCTAATCATTTCCAAGATGGATAACTATGGTTTCGTCTGCGACGAGATTCTGTCGGCAAGGAGTGAGATGGAGGTTGCCGGGACCAGTGTGTTCAGTGATGAAGACCATCAGCTTCTCATCACTGAACCTTCGCCCGAAAAGTGCCCCGCGGTATCTCTTGAAGGGTAAGTATAATTATTAATATACTTACCTACTTACTTAAGTACGAAAACAACTTAGTCTTTTGGGTTGATTTGTGACTGATTCTCGCTCACGTCCAAGCTTCCAGTTGGTGTGAAAGGAGAATCAAAGAATCAAGGCTATGGCTCTGGGCTCTTTTGAGGGATATCTGCAGAAGTGTTATCCTTTAAAATAAGGATTTTAGTTCCAATTTACTCTGGCTTTTGCATGTATTGATACTAGGTACAATTTGCCAGCTAAAGAGCGCATCAATTTATTAAACTAATATAATATTAGCTTATATATAAGTACCCTTTCCTTATACATTAATGAAACAGCTTGTTTACATACAATCGACTACTTACATGTTGTGTTCTTCTGTTGTTACTATATTATATATACTGTTGTACTTCAATGACTATAATTTTTATATTTATTTCTCATTTATACATGTTTTTATGTACTTTAATGTAAAATTTTAGAAATAATAAGATTCAAATTAAAAAATTGTGTTTGTGAAGCTGCCACAAATACAATTTACCCCTAAGGCTACTTACACTACAATTACAATATTATTGACACTATTTTGCAGATTTTTTTTTTTAAATACATACGTCGCCATCTTGCTCCAAAGTAAGCGTAGCTTGTTTTATTGATACTAAGATGATTGACGAATATTTTAATGAATGGTATGCATAAATACTTATAATATAGGTACATATAAACACCCAGACACTGAAAAAGAATCATGCTCATCACACAAACATTTTCCAGTTGTGGAAATCGAACCCTAGGCCTTGGATTCAGAAAGCAGGGTTTGTTATATAGGTTGTGTTATATAGACTGTGTGCTGGGGGCGAAGGGTTGAAGTATTGGTAATAATATGGTTAGTATTTGTACTGTCACGTAACGTCACACACAACATCGTGAGGAAACCTGCATGCCTCAGAGCTCTACATAATGTTCTCCAAGGCGTGTGAAGTCTAGCGTGGTGAACTGCGGCCAAAACCATTTTCATTGTGGGAGGGCATCCGTGCCCCGTAGTGGACCGATAATGGGTTGATATGATGATGATGAGGATTTCATTACGAGTAAGACCTTCACTGCAATCCCAACTTATGGTAAGTGATGATGCGGTCTAAGATGGCAGGGGGCTCACATGTTACCCATACCGCCATACCCCTATGGCAGTAATAAGCCATTAACCTGTTCCTACGCCACAAAGCGTCGTACCGAAACGGTTAATCGCTTGGCAGCACGTATTTGTCGATTGGATGGTAACTAGACACATACTAAGAGCCCCCACACCAGGTCAGAGTCCAGACCCGAGAAAATTTGGAAATCATGAATTCACAAATAGCCTCAAACATAATTTATCGTTAAACCGTGTGGAAAATTATCGGAAAATAAATATTACAGCCCTCAACGGCGCAACACATTTAAACTTTTTTAGTACACATTTTTCTTAAAGATTTTGGACAGAAATTCTAAAAAATTTTGCAGCAATGCATCCAAACAAACATTATGCATCAAAATGAAATATACCCAATGACGGTTGTTGGTTGACTGGAATATCCACTCTCCTGTATTATAAAGTACTTACTTATAATATAGGTCAGTGCGAAAAGCAGTTTAGCAGATACTTTTTAAATTGTTGGTATTATGCTACCTTAACACATCGTTTCTGCATTGCTAAATCAATGTTTGCGTCAGCGCGGGCTCCCGATTTCTTTACCATTCTCAGAACACGGACGGCCTCCTATTGGGAAAGGCTAAGACGCTGCACCAATACCATCCTTTGCACTTTAGATGAGGACCTTAGAAATCCGTTTGTCAAATTTGATCTAGCGTGCACCGGTGGTTTAACAATAATTTTAGGTTTTAAGTGAATTTATTTTTTAACGTCTGCATTACCTTTATTATTATTATATAACATTTATTGATTTTAATTTTTTTTTAATCCTTAACAATGCTTAAAAAAAGTAAGTGTGTGTAATCTTTACGCGCGATTGAAGTAAAACTTTTATTATTAGATATTTATTGACGAAAGAGTAAAATGATCCTGGGACTCCGCCATTTATTTTTATATTCTATTTAAAATTCATCAATATCACTTTCACATTTTATAAATATATTCATTTGTTAAATAGAATAATTGAGAGTAGAAAATTGTAGGGTAGATTAGCACATGTCAATATAACCTTGTCATTGAATATTATAGAATCTCGCAATCGTCAGATTTTTTTTTAATAACTAGCTGTTGTCCACGACTTCGTCTGCGTTTGATTTTGTTTTTGAAAAAAAAATTAAGTATTCAGTATCGCTAAGCCTTAAATGCGGGGTTTGCTGCTGTCCGCTGCGGAGTTCTGTCCTCTATCTCCAACCACATTCATCAGATCTACACAAAGTTTGGGCGAAATTAAACACATATAGTACAAAAATAATTATTTAAATCGGTTATAATTTGTCGGAGTTATGGTGTAAAATCGTCAAACACTTTCATCCCCTCTCCCATAGGATAAGCTTAATGTCGGGATAAAAAGTATCCTATATTACTTCTAACACTTTCAAGAATATGTGTACAAAGTTTTTGCGTGAAAGCGTAACAAACAAACTTACACTCACATTTATAATATTAGTAGGGATAGGGATAGTGATAGGGATAGGGATTCCATAAGTAATAAATAAACAAGTATATTTAGAGAGAGAAGACCATTGACTGAGACGACGATCGGAACAATAACGGTCGACTAAACATTCAACATTATTAATTCTTCAAATATCATAAATTGAATTAAAATATAGACCAATATCAATTTCAATTTCCCTGGCGTAGTCAGGAGTAGTTAATGTGGTGTCAAACGTGGCACGCTATCAACTCTCAACCAGATTAAAGTTATTTTGTATATTGTTGATTTTCTACGTCGGTGGTTGTCAAATAATTCTGAGAAGACAAAATTGTTTCGAGTTTGTGAAAATTGACAGAAAATTAAATAGTATCGATACAACTCAAAAAAGAAACTAACTGCTCGAGCATGCTCTCGCAGTTGATCTGCTTTCCGCGACTCTTTGCTTTGCAAGTTTGCATACGTTCAAGAAAAACTGGGTAGTACACAGAACGTCTACATGCTAACCTATATTTTTTCATTTTCTTTAGTTCAACTAGATTTAGGGTTCAACCGCATTTTCTATCATAGTTAGTAGATAGGTTGCCTGCTAGTTGCTATTTTTTTGCTATTGAAAGCTAGTTGTAGCACAGTTTTCAAGCTTGATTTATACAAAACTGTATTTCCTTACTAGGTATTTATAGTTGGTTTAAAATTTGTTATACAAGTGGGTTTTATTTGTTTAAACATTTTCATTACTTTACACATGTAGCGATTACTATTTAATCGTTACGTATGTAAAGATATGAAAATTAGTAATATAAACTTCATTATTATTACCTATATTTTAACATTTTATAATTGTTCAATTTGGAAATGTTTTTATTTTGCTCCATCTCTTTATGGTCGCTACAACTATTTGGTTTCATGGCAACGCAAAAGAGTACTCTTCCGAGTCTTTGCTATGAAGAAATATTGTAATCTTCCATAAGATGGCGCTAGTAGTAGCTGAACGGAAGCTGTAGAAAAAACTTTGTTTTCATTGCATTTATATTTTAGCAACAGGAAAACCCAAATTTATTGAGCAAGTTGACAAAATTGTATTCCACTGACTCCATGTTATTATTAATTTCAAACAACATTAAGTTTTCAAATTAAATAAATAAAATTCATTGATATCTTTGATTTTATAGTATAAAGTAGTAGCGTGTATTAAATCAATGATTGAAAACCATGAAGATAACTCAAAATCACACAATATTTGAAGAATTGAATTTCAAATGTTTTGTTCAAATTTCAGCGTTTTTTGAAATTTCCGCACAAAAGTTTGACTTTTGTTTTACGTTTATAGCTCATACTTGGTCTATGGGTATTCTTGCTGTATTATGAAAACCGCCGAATGTAAACAAAACAATTCATAGGACGGATTTTAAATTATCTTTTTTAACTCTACCAAAGTTTATTGTCACCAGCATTATTTTTTAACTACTAAATATGAGTCATTGCGATTTTCCCGGGTTCGGATTGAATAATTGACGTGTTCGTTAGCGCATGCGTCGTTAAAACAGCGAGAAGTGAGCGACAAAAGTTGGCGAACATCGGGTTGAGTTAGCACTAGCGAAGCATTCAACGTCGGGCTGCTGAAGTCTGTGTACAGTGACCGGTATATCAGTGCTTCTAGTGATCGCTTGAAGTCAAGGTACCCTGAAACTCGAAGTTATCTTAGACGTTAACGTGTGGTGAACTCAAGGTAAGTTCCCAACAACTTTTTTGTAACTTTCTGTTAGTTTTGTCTGCTGCATTGAAACTGCATTGCGAGTTTAACTCTTCACGTAACTTACTAATTGTGGAGGGATTTTCAAACTTTATATTTGTTGCTTTAACTTATAATTTACTAACTAACACACACTGGCTTCAAAATTTTGTTTTAGCAATAACATTTTTAGTGTAAAAAAGTGTTCAGGAGGAAAGTTAAACATTACCTGTACTTTTATACACTGCAATTAAAATCACTTAGTAAGTAAACTTCAGTATGAGTTTATTTTGTTATTTTTTGTTGTGTTATGTTAAGTTGCCATGGATGAGAGTCCGAGGAGATATAGTTCTGACACTTCTGTGGATAGAAGTCTTCGTACTGAAGAGACATCTCACTCCAGAAAGTTGGTAAGGCGTTCCTTGCCATTCCGAGACAAGGCACGGAGATGCTTAGCGCCTTACTTTGACATATGCATGCAAGCTACAAACAAACTAAATGAGTAAGTTGTTAACAGCACAGCATTTAACCCCTTTTGATTTGCACTTTTTTGCCATGCGTACACCTAACTTTCTTAACTTTCTTTACAATTCTATGGATGAAATATACCAAAAGTAAAATGAAAACATTATGATTCTCACCTTATAGAATAGTGATAATGATACTAAATGAATAAATTAAATTAAATTAAATTTATAAAATTAAATGAATAAACATTATCAACTGCTTAATAAATGTTCCATTGTGAGGAGCCCAAGCCTTGTCCACTGTGTTAGAGTCAGATAGAGCTTTAGAAAATAGAGTTTATAACGTTAGAGTTAATAATTCTGATCAGGTTGTTATATCTACCTGTAAGAATAAATAACATAAATTCTTACTTCAAAACAAAAACAAAATAATTTTAAACAATGCTTCTGTGTTGTATTGAAAGAACCAGCTTGCATTAAAAAGGTCTGAAGGTTTATAGGGACACTTCACTTGCTACAAAGTACTTTGTTGCAAATGATATCATAATGAAACTTTGCACTGCAACCCAGTGCAGTTGATTAATGGTTGTGTTGTGATTTTTTTCATGCAAAATGTATGAAAGCAACTGCTTATTAAGTTATTTGCAATGCAATGCTTTGCAACTGTGCGTCATTTTGTGAACTGCCCTAATCACTATATAAACAGTTCTACTTCTTGACCAATGCGAAGTTCATTGATATTATTTAAAAAAAAAAAATATATATATTTACTATGACAATACACACATCGCCATCTAGCCCCAAAGTAAGTGTAGCCTGTGTTATGCGTATTAAGATGAGTGATGAATATTTTTATGAATAATACTTATAATATACAGATAAACACTCAGACACTGAAAAACATTCATGTTCATCACGCAAACATTTTCCAGTTGTGGGAATCGAACCAACGACCTTGGACTCCGAAAGCAGGGTCGCTACCCACTGCGCCACTCGGCCGTCAACGTCGGCTCGATCTTGTTAATCGATACAAAATACTGAATAAAAATTTTATGAAAATTATTTATCTTAATATTTATTAGGCCAGCATAAGACCTCAACATTCAATTACGAGGTTATGGCAATATAAGCTATTATATTGAAGGATATATTTGTACATAATAATTACTTAAGTATATAATAATTGAGTACTTCAGTACTCATAATTTAGGGTTCCGTTAGCAAGATGGTTAGGGCTTGTGGGCTGCGATTTTGTTTGGAATTGTTTCGTGTTTTAATCATCCAGCGGATCAGATTCGTTATCTGGGCAGAAAAGAATAAGCAACACAAGGTGATGGCCTCTAAAGCCACTAAAGCCCGACAAGTAAGCATTGGGAATTTAAATTCTTAATGCTTTTCTCTTATATTATGAGATATGTGGCATAAATATATATATTTATGGGGTGAGGATAATAATGTTACATATTTATTTGCTACAGAAACTTTCCAGGCACAGAATATCATAATATTATTTTTCTTTATAATAATAATATTATTCCATGGAATTGTGAACTTAATGTTTCTGAAACTAACCATAACATATTAATGCATTTCTAAAACGTAGAATTCAAATCCATTAGCATTATTCTATATGAACTTGATTACTATCCGCAGTAAATTTTGTCATGTGTTGTAAAAAACCATTTTGTAAAATGTTTTTTTTTTTTTATAACAAAATCAACAAACTTAGCAAGGGAACAATTACTTACTAAAGTTCTAATTAGACGTCTAGAGTACTGCCATGACACCCGCCGAGATAATTGGCAATTTCTATCAAAAATAGGATTATTTTTTTCTATTGTTAGTGTCGTTTTCCCTACAAACGTAGAATAAGGCAAATGATAAAATTATTTAAAAAGATTTTTATCTTGTTACGCCAAAGAACTATAACTTGTAACATGTGTAGTACACGAATACTAACACGTATTTTTTTATTTTGTTTTACTCAATAACCACTGAAACTATGTGCCCGGTAAAACTAATTTGGACTTTAGATTCCGTTTAATGTGAAAAATACTGTGGTATTCTCGAATTTTATCTAAACCTATGCGCCCGTAAAATTATGTGACTTATGAAAACTATTGAAACTAATAGCTATCTTACAATATCTTCTAATATACATAAGAGTAAATACTAAATACTTTTGTTTTTTTTAATTCACTGAACTGAACCTAACTGAATAAGTATCTTATCTGAAAATACACGTTTTAGTCATCCTATTACGGTAAGTTAATATGAGTTTTGTACCTGTGATGAACTATTTCAGGGCGAAAGCTTCGGATAAGGCCGATAAAGAACCTACTGCCAGCCAAGACATGCCTTCCACCAACTCCGAGGAAACAGCTCTATTGAGGTAAGTTTCATCAACTTATCCTCTGAGGATTTTTAGCTGATGTGCATAATTCTGTTTCATTTTTCTACTAGCTGCGCGATTAAGTCTTTCGACTGCTTCGTTAGATCGTGAAGGAAGGATAATATTTGGTGTATAAATAAAAATGCTCATGTAAAGCATCCTTAAACTGAACTAAAAGCAGTCTACGTTACTCTCCGTACTTTCAACTTTTCTAAGTTATGTGCGTTTTGAGCAATTAAAATATCACTTGCTTCAACGGTGAAGGAAAACATCGTGAGGAAACCTGCGTTCCTGAGAGTTCTCCATCTCCGCACTGGGCCAGCGCGGCGGACTACGGCCTGAACCCCTTCTCATTGTGGGGGGAGACCCGTGCTCTGTAGTGGGCCGGTGATGGGTTTATGTTATGATGATGATGTAAGGAAGCGCTGGTTTTCATAATATATTAGAGCATAAATGTAAGTTTGCACTCAGATGCAAATAAAAATGGTTTGAACATAAGATTAGGCGAATATGACCGGAAAATTAGAAAGAAAAAAATATATATTCAACGAAGTTAGCCTGTATCAAATCTATCATTATATCGATACTGGTATTTTTTTATTTATAATTGCATTTATATAATCTTGAGAATATATTATTTAAAATAATATATGTATAGAATGTGTGATTTAAAAATTAAGATTGGCTAACGGATAATATATTTTCTATTATATCGACAATTCTCTATTACGCCAGCGAAAAACTACTTCGGAGCTTTAGTGATGAAACCCGAGGCCGAATCTAAAGATATTTTAAACCGGAAGATCAATATCTTAAATGGAGATAGAATCAGTGAATATTAAGATATAGAATCACTTGGCATTGGTCAAAACCTGAATGCCTATCGCTACATTTGTTGCTGTCTTTAGCGTGTATAGACAGACAAAGTGCGCGAGCAGAGCTACTATGTTTTTTAGTGAGTGATGTCGTAAAAAAATACTCCAATACTAGAAATAATATAACTACATTGCAGTTTTATTACTCAGTTATCTTCCGAGATAGCTTCACTTTGATAATTTTTCATTTCAATTCAATTATGAATGATGCTTCGCGTCTCACGTTCCTCTTTTGTTTATTTTTTTCCACCTTACCGATAGCTACATCCAACCATTCGGGCAGTTCATTTAAAAAATATTTTTCTCGAGAACTATTTAGTTTTTTTTATTCCACTACAATTTAGCTCTTGATCGCATTCTCACCAGCTGGTAAGTGAACTGGTTGTAACGGCAGTTATATTAAACCCATTCACCTAATCGGTTTCTCGCGCAATCGTATCGGAACGCTAAATCGCTTAGTGGTACGTCTTTGTCGAATGTTTGAGGAATTAAGTAGTAGTAATTACTAGCTGTTGCCCGTGACTTCACCCGCGCTTATTTTAGTTTTCTTAAAAATATTTAGAGATGATTTCTATCATAAAAAAAATATATTTTAAAACATTGGGTGGTATTTGGTATCCACCCTACCGAATGTGCAAACAAAATCACAAGAATTGATAAAGCTGTTTTAGAGGAGTGCGCCCCCTAACACTATGTGAAGACAATTTTATATATTAGATTTCTTATGTAAACGGAATCTCAAAATCTCATAAGGGTTGTTATTTACATAGAAAATGTAAACTTTTGTTTCGAGTCGAGTTGTAAGTTTTTAAACTTAACTTGAAGACTTCTCAGATACGTAGTCCATTTTATAAACTGTAAACGCCCGCAGATGGGTTTATTAAATAATTTGAACATGTTGTTAAACGATTGAGAATCTTATAGACCCAGAGTGGTGTTTCTGTTTTGGATCGGACCGTTTAAACTAACGGAAACACTACAATTGATAGTGTCGCGTGGAGTTCTGGAGAGTCTTGAATGTTCTTAACACATTGCACCGATAAACGCTTGTAAACGCTTTGTGGTAGAGAAAGATAGAGCATTAGCCAACTAAAGCCGACCTTAATACTTATGAAGATCGGTTCAGCATGAGTTGAGTATAACTGCGCTGTAGAGCTATCTCATAGAAATTCTCATAAAAAACTATTGTCACAAAATCACGTAGCGTGAAGGAGCAAAGCTGTTGCTGCGTGAAAGAAGGGCAGACAAAGAAAATCAGCTTAGCGTTTATATAATAATATATATAGCATTTATAATATTACACAATCGGCGATAGCTCAGTGGGTGGGAGCTCGACTTCACTTTCCGGGGCCGAGTTTGAATCCCAGCACGCATCTCTAACTTTTCTAAGTTATGTGCGTTTTATGTAATTAAAATAACACCTGCTTCAACGGTGAAGGAAAACATCGTGAGGAAACCTTCATGCCTGAGAGTTCTAAATATTGTTATTAAATGTGTGTGGAGTCCACCAAGACGCACTGGGCCAGCGTGGTGGACTACGGCCTTAACCCCTTCTCATTGTGGGTGGAGACCCCGTGCCCTGTTGGTAATGGGTTAATATGATGACATTGATGCATAGATATTACGTATATTCTTTTCAACTATTTATTTAACTTATTACATAAGCTGTTTAGTTGAACGACGTTTACGGTTGTCCACTGCTGGACATAGGAACCTTGTAGAACGTTCCAAATTCCACGGTTTTATGCCGCTTGTGCCCACTAGCGTCAAGCGACGGGCTTGATGCTCTGTACGCACCGTTTAGGTACGACCAACGCTGCGTTTACCAGTACGGGGTCGCCATGCCAGCACTATGGGACCCTGGAGTTAATCGCTGTCAATTGTTATAAAGTCAAAATCAAAGTCAAAAATATCTTCATTCAAGTAGGCCCGTACTTTTGATGCGTAGGTACATTACATGTAAAATATGACTAAATTCGACAACTTTGAACTGCAGCTACTATGGTTCCGCTCGCGTCTTGGTCTAACAAGAAGCCCACAACAAACTTATCCGGGTGTTTTTTTTTGTTATCACAATCTCAAATTGTCATTTAAAATCATTACAAGAGCAACCTGGTTAGAGCAATAATTCACATCCAAGCTTTTTATCGATTACGTAGTCCTTTATACTATAAATAAATAGATAAATATACGACAATACACACATCGCCATCTAGCCCCAAAGTCAGCGTAGCTTGTGTTATGGGTACTAAGATGACTGATGAATATTTTTATGAATATTATACATAAATACTTATAATATACAGATAAACACCCAGACACTGAAAAACATTCATGTTCATCACGCAAACATGTTCCAGTAGTGGGAATCGAACCCACGGCCATGGACTCAGAAAGCAGGGTCGCTGCCCACTGCGCCAGTCGGCCGTCAAACTATAATATGACTTTTCTATAAACTTACGTTTAATAAAAACTTTGAACTTTTTAAGAGACATTTTCAAGTGTATATACTATACAAGAAAGAGTATATAATAATCCAGATGTTTTATTTTAGTTCCTTGGAATATCTTATTATAGCAGTTACGGCGGTGAAAGAAGGACACACCGACAAACGAATGCTCTTTCTCATTTATAATATTAGTAAGGATGGACGCTGTACAACAGCTGCCTGTCTATTCGTAATAATAAAGGTCTGTGTTTAAAGCAGTTTCCATTTAGAATGTAAAATAAAAAAAAAAACAATCATAGTAATTAGAAGTGGCAGACAATGATAGTACTCCATGTACAGTGTACTCAACTGATATAATTATTTATCCATCTGTAATGCATTTGCTTTTGTATTTATGCAGTAGTTCAGTAACTGTTCTGTTATGTAACCAGTTCACTCTAGTTAATGTCCCTACGATTATACAACGTGTAAGCTAATAACGAAATACTGTTGAAGGGTGCGTCAGTATATATCGTAAGGAATATCACCCTGTGAAAATTAGAAATCTATAGAAGCATATTTATTTTTCCATTCAAACCCATACAAAACATTCTAAATGTTTACTTCTGTCAACCCTATTGAGGATAAAATACCGCTACGCGACGCGTATTTAATAAAGTGACAGTAGTCACTTGATTTTTATTTTGCATGTGATGTTAGGGCTGTACTTGATTACTTTCACTAAAGACTATGGCAGCGGTTTACTCAGAAACTATTAGCGTTTCGGTTTTACAGATAAGTCTCTTGGTGATGGTGCTGTGCCGTTATGCGATTTAGGGAATGGTTTTAACGTAATTGTCATACCCTTTAGCCCGTTACCCTCTCAGAGTGCATCGTCAAACCAGATTTCTCAGATTTAGTATAATAGCGGTTCTCCTCGAATTCGTTCGCGTAGCTACAACACTTGACAAGTAATTATTTTTGTTGAAACTTTTTTATCAGTTTTCAATACAAATAAATGTCGACCCACGCGGCTCCTTTAAGATGATGATATTAAATAGCCTTCCTGAAAAATACAGCTATAAAATGCAAAATATTTTGCGAGAGTATTTTTTAATCCGACTTAATTTCGGAGATTACAGAGTTGAAATTAAAAATAAAGAGTACCTACACAACTACGCTTTTAACACAGAAATATCTTTGTTATCAACTTATTATCGGCCCACTACACAACACGGGTAACTCAGTATGAAAATGGTTTAAGCTGTAGACCACCACGCTGGCCCAGTGCGGATTGGTGGACTCCAAACACCATTGAGAACATTATTGAGAACTGTCAGAAATGCTGTTTACTGACAATGATTTAGTATGTTACAGTTCTAGGTGCTTGCCGGGGATTGTAAGGGACGCTGTAGTTCTAACTACTGGTCTATGACAACGTATTTTTATATTACTTATATAATACTGAAGAAGCAGTGATAGCCCAGTGGATAAGACTTCCACTTCACTTTCAGGGGAGTTCGAATCCCGGCACGCACCTCTAATTTACACGCGTTTTAAGAAATTTAAATATGAATGGCTTCAACGGTGAAGGAAAACATTCTGAGGAAACCTGCATGGCTGTGAGTTCTCCATAATGTTCTCAAAGGTGTGTGGAGTCCACCATTCCGCACTGGGCCAGCGTGGTGGACTACGGCCCAAACCCCGTCTCATTTTGCGAGGAGACCTGTGCCCTGTAGTGGGCTGGTAATAGGTTGATGGTGATGATGATACTAACTGTTGCCTGCCACTTCGTTCCCTTTTGCTTTTAAATATTTTTAAGCTCATAAAAAATCGGGTGTAGTTTTATAATGAACTTTTTAAATTATGTTTTGTTTCGGTATAGTCCTTAAATTTTTTCGCGATAACTTCCATATGAAATGTCCGATTGGAATAAATTAAAAAGTATTATGCTGCAATATTAACATTAAATAACCTTGATGATAAAACTATTTATTACAATAAGAATTAACATTGAGATACTTTACATATAACCAAGTTTTGTTACTAGCGGCGATCTAAAAAAATTTGGAACACTAGAGCCGCTATTGCGATTTGTTTTAAACTATCGTCAATTTTATAAATTATCGTCTACGTTACCTACTGCGTTATAGTTTAGCTTTCTTTTGGCAAAAAAAAAATGGTTGAAATCTGTTCAGTAGGTACTTAGCCTATTGGCTAGAATCAAACCAACAATTTTTTTTAAATATTATAAAATGATAGAAGTATTGATATAATGATAAGGTTGCTTGGAAGCATCCGGCTCCGCTTTCATCTCTGACAAGATAGAAAAATGAATGTTGAAATGAAAAATGCAAAATGTAAACAGTTGAATTTCTTGCCGGCTTCTTCTCGGTAGAATCTGCCTTCCGAACCGGTGGTATAGTCACTACAAACAGACAGATTTCACGTTTCAAAAATGCTTATATTAGGCCTATTTGAAATAAATGAATTTTGAATATTGAATTTAGAATTTTATACATATTTGTATATATAAATATACACATTTTATTTAATCTCTATTTGTGTACTCATTACGTAAATGGAGTATATATGTTCAAATTAATTTTAAATTTACTTTCGCACGCTCAGTCAGTCAAAAGATCACTTTTAGTGATAAGGCTGCCTATGATGCACCCTAGCTCTAAGTATTGTATCTGTTTTTTGGTATGGATTCTTTCTCTTATGTTGCAATGAAGGGTTTTCTATCTATCTATGTAATCCATTAAACCAGACAGCTCACTACAGCAACGCGTGTCTCTACAGCTAGTAAATAAATAAATTCCGCACCCAAAACGCGCTCCCCATCGGCCAATAGAAATGCGCCCTGAGGCCAGCCTTGACAGTCGCAACACGAAGGGCCCACTGTCAGTCAATAGCTTGACATTAAAACACCTGGTCTCGCCAAGGGCACGTCGCCTCGCCATCTTTACGAAAGAAAACTTAACAGTTTTTCTTTTATCATTAGCGCGTTCGAGTAATTGACAAAGTATCGCCTACGCAGCAATGAGCGCTGTGATTTTTAAGTGTGAGTTGCGGGGTACGATTCCCGCTAGCGTATTTTTTAATTTCTGATCTCCCTCTGGTATGGTCGGATTTGAGGCTTTAGCCGTGGGTATATGATGAAGGTGGCCAAAACATTACTTAATGTTACCGCGCGTGAAATCGCGTGGAATAGTTTAGACTAAATTCCAATCCTTTTTTTTAGAAATTTGTGATGCCACCTGAAGGGAAAGTACTCTAAATTTTGTACCGAAAACATTCCTTTATTTTTGAACCGGAAATTGAACCAACTTAAATCTGTGAAAATTACAACCTGTAATTTTATTGCATCGATCGTTAGCATCAATTACTAGGATGAAATCTCTCTGAGAAACTTGATAAATTTAATGAAAGGGGAACCATGAAATCTGTTCTTTTAATTCCATGAGTCTTGACTCATGGAATTTAACTTGTTAAAGCTTGACTCTAAGATCCATCTGTTTACTTACGAGTATGTCAGTAATTAAAAATTACTAGTGACGTTATTTATCCATTAAAATACTATATAGATAAGACGATTGTAATTTGCAGTTGTTTGTAATGCAGACTCCTTTCTTAGATTGGACATAACTACGAGTATTAAGAGTACTTTCTCTTCAGCTGGCATTACAAAATTCCACCCCGTATACTATAATAGGAACTTTCTATAAGCTTGCATTTAATAAAAGCCTTGAAGACATCTTCAAGATGCCATCTGGTAGTTTATTGGAGCGGAAAAAGTCCCGGTTTCTAATAAGTAGGAACCGTGTACAATGAAGTCTTCATAAAATAAATTCTTACGCTCCGAGTTAAACAATAAAGGATGAATTTTTCACGACGCTTCTGCTCTCGAAATATACTCGAATACCAATAGCTTGAATAGCTCGAACATCAAATAGAATGTGCAATAAGTGAACAATGTGAAAACCGCCAGCTGGAGAGATACTGCTTATTTTACCTAATACCATCTGCAGACATGCCAACTTACCTAATACCACCTGCAAACTTGTCAACTTACCGTAAACCATCTACGGACATGGCAACATACCTAACACCATCTGAAGACATGCCAACTTACCTAATACCATCTGCAGACATGTCAACTTACCGTAAACCATCTAAAGACATGCCAAATTACCTGAAACCATCTGAAGAAATGCCAACTTACCTAATACCATCTGCAGACATGGCAACTCTTGAATTACATTATCGTCATTATTAGCCCATTGTACTTTGCTCAACTAAGGGCACTTCATTAGCACGCTACGATATGACGATATCATCACGCCATCGAGCTGGTGGTCGGGCGATGCTTCTGTGTCCAGTGCGCGGTTTCCATAAACAATCGCTCGGCTCCGCCACACATCCCCCAACGACAAACATGGCCCGGCTCCAAGTAACGGCAGTTGCTCTTTGAATAATGTTGTGCTTCTTGTTCGGTTTCTGATCTCGACGTTTGGAAGCAGTGGGTAGGACTTCGGCTTCACACACCTCTAACTTTTCTAAGTTACGTGCGGTTTAAGCAATTAAAATATTATTTACTTCAACGTTGAAGGAAAATATCGTGAGGAAACCTGCGTGCCTGAGAGCTCTCCATAATGTTCTCAAAGGCGTGTGTAGACCGCCAATCCGCACTGCGCTAGCGTGACGGCGCCCTAAACCTTTCTCATTCTGAGAGAGACCCGTGCCACCAGTCCGACCTCAACCCTACTTGAACCCTAATAGCTAGTAGCAGTGCTACCCTTTTCTTACTTTCACACACACACATTTTGTTACATTATCTGACTGATTTTGGATTCAATTGATTATTAATATTCGTCGGAAGCGAACTTAATCAGGTATCTGTTAGCGGCTTATAAATAAAAGCTCCAGACTTTATGTTCAATGAAAATTTCGCAGGATCTGCTGAATACATATGACAGTACCCCTTTTGGGTTTTCTCCCATTTTGAATTCAGTACAGATTTATCAACTCTCCGAGCAATGGAGCAACTGTGGAAATAATTTTTAAATAATAGACGGGTATTCGGCCATATATTACTAGTATTACTATTAGCCTTGTTGCAGTGATTTGGCAGCTGGACACATCAATTTTGTCCCTTGTCATAATATTTGTCTCCAGCTTATGCTACCGGTGCTGGTGGGAGCCTCGTCACCAGTGGCGTACATAAAGGGTATGCGCTATGCGGAAGGATGATATCAAATAGAGAAAATCTCCGACGAGTTAGAGAGTACGAGTCATAATAAACGTAGGGGTAGGTAGTGTATGACTTATTCAAAACCTACTCTTGAGTTTTAAGATCTCTGCCTTACGATTTTCTCTATTTTATATCATCTGCCCGCGTAGTGCATACCCTTTGTACGCGCCACTGCTCGTCACCATATTCCGTACGGAGAGCTTATAAATAAGAAACGCAGTAGGCAGCGACTATGCTTTCTGAGTTTATTCTGTGGATTCAGCTGGATTCATGAATGTTTCTCAAGGTCTGGGTGTTTATATGTACATTATAACTATTTATGAATGAATAAATGAATGAAAGAATACACTTTTATTGTAAACCAAAGAAAAAAAGTAGTTTCAGAGATATACACATAGAAAAAATATTCATCAGTTAACTTAGTACTCATAACACAAGCTACGCTTACTTTGGGGCAAAACATGTACCTAATGAGTAACCATTTGAGATGCAGCATCTAATGTCCCACTTGCAAATCTTATAAAGATCAGTTCAGCTGAAGTAAGCTAGCTATTTCCCGGCTGTCTGAAATACCTTCATAATCGGTTTCATTGCTAGCAATATTTGTAGCCTTATGTAGAAATGCGGCAATTTCCTATTTCTAATTGTCATATCTCCGTTTTAGCGCTCGTTTTATTTTTCAATTAAATGCGTGTTATAGGGTGGTGTGATAGTCGTCGGTTTACTGTCGGAGCTGTTCGATGTCACTTACTCGTAGCAGAAAGCGAGGTCAAACCTATGCTACGAAACTATGTGACTGCTTCGCAAGAAACTCTAGGCAAGATACATAGCTAAAATATGATATTTTTTGTTTGTGGACATCATTTTAGTTGCAGTAGAACTTTTTAAGAAAGAGTTGGTCCAGGTACACAAACTTATTTCTGCCGTTAAACAACAGTGCTGTTTTCCGGTCTGAAGGTCGTGGTATCCGGTGTAAAAACAGGCGTGTAAGGCTTTACACCTTCGTTTCAGATTGATGGACACAGAGTGCCACTCTTCTAGACGTGTATGTCGCATTACCTGCAAAATGTCGCGCCGTTTATAGGCGATTGGTTTCTTACTTACGATTTTTATTAATTTACTTAAACTCTTTATTTGTACACTACACGGAGAGGAAAATAAATTACGAATAGAGAGAAACAAAGACTGGAGTTGAATATAGAAAAATTCAAAATTCATTTATTTCAAGTAGGCCGGATAAGCACTTTTGAAATGTCAAGTCTGTCTGTTTGTAGTGCCTCTACCACCGGTTCGGAAGGAAGATTCTACCGAGAAGAAGCCGGCAAGAAACTCAGCAGTTGCTCTTTTCCAACATCATTTTACAATTTAACAATCATTGTTCTATGTCGTGTGAGATGAAAGCGGAGCGGCTTGCTTCCAGGCAACCTTGCCATTAATCAATCAATAGTATAGTCCTCGATTTATTAAATGCATGTCTTGTCAAAAGGCGGCCTTATCGCTTAGAAGCGATCTCTGCCAGACAACCTTAGGATTAGGACAACATGAGCGAGAACAAATAGGTGGTGTAAAATTATTATCAACCTACATTCAAACAACTATATACGAATACATACCATCTGCTTGGTCTGTCGATTATTGGTTTACAAAAAAAACATAGGCAACTTAATACAACTGCAGGGTTAGCACAAGGAGTCAAAAATTATATCCCCCGATTATATCCATTGACAGGAGATATAATTAACGTGTCCACCTGCTAAAGGACAGGAACATGGAATAGGAGTTTATCCCCGATTATAATTACACATGTAATATTTGGATATTATTTTCACTCGTGCGCCAGTGCTCTAAGAGTTGATAAAGCTGTGGGAGAAGTTAATTTTTTATCCTTTCCCCGGGGAGATTATTGTCGCCTTCTGGTAAAAAAAACTATGCAAAGAACATTGCGTTGCAAAGGTTTTTGTACGAGATATGAAAACAACCTGTGGCTTATCAAATTAACCCAGCGAAAGAGAAATAGACTAGGCTTCTTTACTTCAATAAAGTATCAAGATGAATGAACGTTTAGCTATTAAGAAAGAGTAGGTGTTAATAGAAGCGGGGTTATTTTTTTTAGGGTTCGTTGATTGGCACGTAACATTAGTTTCGGTTTGTCAAAGTCGATTCATATATATCTATCAATATCGGGGCTCCCAAAAACGTGATATCTGACTTTGAGAGACCCTTCGTCCTATGCTAACACTGAAGCTAACACTCCAGCATCGCTCCATGCTGTAGGTATACTATTTTGTTGTGCTGCGGAATTTTGATGCCTTAAACCTTAAAGAAAATGTATGTTTTTCTTATTTATTACCTTAGCTCCTATGGGTATCATAAAATATCTGTGATTACTGCTTATTTTTTTAAATTTTCTATTAAAGTTGATGTATTCGCGAAATATGTTGGAAATTTGTATCCTAAACACCAATAACTGACCCTTATATAGAAAAATAAATATTTAATTTAATTTCATTTAAAATATCTGATACGCGCGACTTAAGTTCTTCGCGATTAATGTTTTTATTCCCGCGCGCTCTTTAACAACTTTTAATTTTATCGTAAAAAAAAATCATATTTCCCTCGGGAACTACTTAAGGAATGCGGAAAAAGGCCTATGTTCTATTCCATGTCAAAGGGTTCTTTTACATGTATGTCGAATTTCATCTAAATCCGTTCAGCTTCTTTTGCGTGATTGAGTATATAATATGAGTAGGATTATACATTGCTATTGTTTGCCTAATTTGCAACAAGGAGGTAAGTACAACAATTTGGTAAAATTTATCACAACTAAACCTGTTATTGGAGTTAAAAAAACTCACATAGTTATCGGTGCGTTATTAAAGACTTAAAGTTTCAAAGGTATACATATAAAATATAACTTGACATAAATTCTCTTAGGTGGGATTCTGAAAGCGTTGATCCATAACTATTTGAAACGGGGTCATGCTGAAACAAAAGAATTCCACCATATATTTAAATCGTAACGTATGCACATTTTCCTATGTGCCCTACATTGGTTATACTTTAGTATTTTCCGCGGCCTGGTTTCGCATTAATATATCCTTCTGAGTCAACCCGAGTCGAGGGGCTTAGAAAAACTATAAAGTGCAATCTTTTTTTGGTTTTTAAGGTTCTAAATGGAAAAACCGAGTTGCCTCTGTGCTCACCCGGCCAATACAAGGGTTTCATTGTCTAGAACTCAACGAGTGGAATACTAATTTATTTTTTCCTCTTTTTCAACATCAAGCTCTGACAAACAAAGTTATTACCTTTTTCGTCCTGGGATTCTACCATAAATACTTAACTAGTTAGGAATTGAAACATATTTGGATATTACATATTTTTAGTAGTTATCATTATTTATTGGTAGGTGCGGCTGCTTCCAGTGCCGAGCAGGCCAAGAGGCGTAAATATGAAAACCTGGATAGCAGCTTCATTTTTGTGCCTTTTGGAGTAGAGACTTTGGGACCGTGGGGTCCGGAGGCAAGAGCCCTTTTCAAAGAATTATCGAAAAGGGTTATCGAGTCTACCGGTGATCCTAGAGCGGGCAGTTACCTTGGCCAACGAATTAGTTTGACCATCCAAAGGGGCAATGCTGCCAGCATCTTAGGAACTGTGCCTCGCTGCGGTGGTTTCGAGGACGTTTTAGATTTTATTTAGTTTTTAAATAGTTTATTTTAGGTTATAGTTATGTATTAATAAAAATTATATTTTAGAGTTAAAAGAAAGACCTATCATTTACTATATTGTACCTTTATTTGACCTGAACCACATCATCATCTTAGTCACACCCTGGGGTAGCTGGAAGAGATTTCTTATAGAGACAAGCTTTCCTTTGTACACTTCATGTATCCTATGTTTACAATCGCAACATAAATAATAAATAAGTGCTGTAAATAAATAATTTTTAACGGAGTGTCTGGACGACTGAACCATTTAACCAAAACATTTAAAGATTTTGCAGTCGATTCGCGTTCAAAGTTAAATAAAGGCGTAGCTTGTGTAATGGGTACTAAGATGACTGCGCCAGTCGGCCGTCCTATATTAAAGTACCTTCTCGTATATCCAACACAGGAGTTACGTTCCGTATGGAGTTATCAACAGCAAAATTTTGTTGGTCGTCCATATGAAATGATACATCACTGACGTCAATGCGGTTTTGGTTTATTTGATAGCGTCCACTGATCTCTGTAGCGTAAATCGGTATGCCTATAGCATCGTGTGCACTGTGTATTTGGAACAATGTGGCGCAAATTGTGCAGAATGCGTGACGGCTTTGTCGGTGCGATAGTAATTAGCCGCGGCTAAAGCTTTCCACTAGGTTGAGCCAATTAGCCTTAAGCCAATTTAGGCCGTAGTCCACCAGGCTGGCCCAGGCTGCGGATGGGTAGACTTCACACGTCCTTGCCTTACAATGTTTACCTTCAACGTTAAAGTTAGCGATATTTAATTACTGAAATTAACTCGGAACGGAACGGGGAACTCTGTCCCCCGAAAAGGAAAGCCGAAGCCTTAACCTCTAGGCTGTCAACGCTGTATTTAAATAGTATTAATGCCTAAATAAATATAAATGTATTGCTGCAATACATACAATATCGCCATCTAGCCCCAAAGTAAGCGTAGCTTATGTTATCGATACTATGATAACTGATGAATTTTTTTATGAATAATATACATAAATACATATAATATACATATTAACACCCATACACTGTAAATCGTTAATGTTCATCACATTCAGAAGCAGGATCGCTGCCCGCTGCGCCAATCGGCCGTCAAAAATTTTACCTTCACCGCGAATAGATCTCTGAACCTTCCTGCCTCCTTAAGTAATTTAGACTTCGGCGCAGCAGTGAATCTTAGTTAAAAAAAAATGATTGAACGCAGGCTTCATCGGAATTCTTAGCACAATTTTAAGTTTTTGTTGTAAAATTTCATATTTCTACTTACCCAAGAATTGAAAATAAATAAATATAGTTCATAAATTACCATAGCGGATAAGGCTCAGACGTTCTGATTACCATACGTCTGATGCAAAGAGGAACTTGTCAAAGGACTTGGACCAGAAATGCATACTATTCATCACTCTTTTTCACAAGTTCCCAAAGCTCAGGGAAATTGATTGACGTTGCGATGCCAAGGGGTAACCCTTTCCACCTAAAGGTGGCGGTAATACCACCAAAATAACATCCCCAATGGTTTTTGACGTCACACAGATTGTCCATCTTACCAAAACCAAAACAACAATTCTGGCTTCAGGTTTTTTTTTTTACAATACACACACCGCCATCTAGTCCCAAAGTAAGCGTAGCTTGTGTTATGGGAACTAAGATAACTGTTGAATATTTTTATAAAAAATATACATAATTACTTATAATATACACCCAGACACTGAACAACATTCATGTTCACACAAACATTTTCCAGTTGTGGGAATCGAACCCACGGCCTTGGACTCAGAAAGCAGGGTCGCTGCCCACTGCGCCGATCGGCCGTCAAAAGCGTAGCGTTTGGTTTGAATAAAACAAAGTGGGATAAGGGGAAGAAGAAGAAATACATTCAGGCACTGAGGGATATCTGACTTATTTTAATTTTCCGAAAGCTGTGCACCACTTCGTCATTTTAAGTAGACGAATTTAGTTATCGCCATCAACTCACTTCCATGTCATATTTTGCATGTAATGTACGCATCAAAAGTGCCATCTATGTATGCCTATTTGAATAAAGAAACATTTGACTTTGACTTTGACTTTGACATTAGAGTTATCCTATCCATTAGAGACGCATTGGGTACTGGAGCCTGGAGTGCTACTCCACGTTGCTCCTGTGTGGGTAAGCGTGCTCTGATTTTTACCCCAGGCTTTCCTTGCTTAGTTTGGGAGAAATGCTCAATACCCAACAGTTTTCAGGCCACACACAGACATCATTGCTATGCCGTTGCGGGATAGAAAAGGGTTAAATTTTGAATAAGGTATTACTGAGCTCGTACATGCGGGCCGGGTCGGCGGTGCCCCGTGGCACGCTTTCGAGGCGCGATCGACCGCGCTTGTTGGCGCGGCGCCAGGACCGGCGGGGACAGCGCTTTCAATTTGTGAACATCTACCCCTACTACCCCTGCTACCCCTACTACCCCTACCTATAACCCCGCTTTAAACTTAAAGTTTGCTTTACACATAGGTAATAGGATTTAAAATGAAATCGACTTCCATTTGTTACAACTAATGGCTGGAACGTCAATCGTTTACTCTTCTTTCGCTTATCTGTATATTCTTAATTCAGAGAGACATTTCGACTGTGAGAGGCTAACTGACCTATCCTAAGGTGGTGGGAAGCTAGCTCTACTACTAGAGCTAGCTTCCCACTGCTGGGTAATAAAACACGCGTCGGATGCTAACTGACATTTATTATGGAACTACCTTGCATACCTCCCTTTAAAGTATAACAATAAGTGCAATAACAAAAGTGTTCTTATATTATAGGTACTCTAATTATTACTTAGGTTATTATAACGTTTGTATGCTCTCAAAGCGCGCGCCGAAGCACCCGGTACTGGAGGGTTTCCCAAAGGAAGCGGAAAAGGGACCGATTCCACAGAAACTGATGCCTCCTGCGCATCCTCATGATCGGAATGCTCTTTTGCTTCCTTTACCTGAGATGGCTGACAAACACTGGGTGTTTCGGTGTCGCTTTCGACATTGGCACCGCTAGTACTATTTTCCCCATCCGGTTGGCTAGCACGAGACAAGGAATACCTATTATTATTATTCTTAAGCGGAGCAAGCTGGTCTTGATGTCTGCGCCACTCCGTTCCGTTACCCACTTTGACTTTATATGATACTGGCCCCGTTTGCTCCGAAATTAAACCCTCAGACCATTTCCCCGTTCTTTTGGTATAATCGCGTACCAGTACCGCTTCGCCTATGCCGAATGCCCTATTACACCTTGTGCTCCTAGCTCTCTGCTTATCCTGTTCCTCGCGGACAGTTGACGTAACGTCTGGCCGCAAGGCATCCAACCTGCTCCTTAGTCTATGACCTAGTAAAGCCACGGCGGGTGAAACCTTAGTGGTCGCATGATCACAATTTCGGTATTGGAACAGAAATCTGTTTAATGCCACTGATATGTCCTCCCTTTCATATTTAGCTCGCTTTATTATTTTCTTCACCGTCTTAACCGCGTTTTCCGCCTCACCATTTCCTTGAGGTCGATAGGGTGCTGATGTCGTGTGTTTAATACAGTTCTTAAGGCAATACGTCATGAACTCCTCGGAGAGGAAGGGAGGGCCGTTGTCTGTCACTAATTGGCAAGGGAGACCAAATCGCGCAAAAACGGATCTTAAAGAGTTAATTGTCACACTAGCGGTTGTTTTTAACATCTCAACCACCTCTATCCACTTAGAGTGTGCATCGACTATAATGAGGTACCGCTTACCACCGCAATCCGCGAAGTCCGCGTGTAAACGTTGCCACGGATGCTGAGGAAACTCCCAGGGATGCAAGGGGGCGCGAGCTGGTGCATCCCGCACGTGCCGGCAAGCAGGGCACGAGCGGCATAGCTCTTCGATGTCATTGTCTATATTATATATACATCATTTCGCGAAATATTTTTCATTTTATTCATCCCAAGGTGTCCCTCGTGTAGTTCTCTCAGGACTGTTTTCCTTAATCCCGATGGGATGATCACCCTGTACTTATACATCAGGCATCCCAAATCCACGCAAATTTCGCTTTTACGAATAAAATATGCCTTCTCTTCATTACTAACGACAGACGCCGGCCAACCGAACATTACATATTTTATTATTTTACATAATACGGAATCTTTCTGAGATTCATTAGCAATCTGTTTAAAGTTAACCGGTATCATTTCCTCAAGTAAGTTAGTATAAGTTACTTGTTGGGCAAGGTGTGTGCGCGATTGCTCGTGCAAAATCGGTAGACGCGATAATGCGTCTGCGGGCCCATTGTTTTTCGATCGTACAAACTCGATCGAAAAATCGTAACCCGCCAGTCGCACGGCCCATCGCTGTAACCTACTTGCCGCTGTTTGGGGAATACCATTATTATTACCGAATATAAACGTTAACGGTTTATGGTCCGTTTTTAATACGAAATGTCTACCAAATAAAAACTGATGATGTTTTGTTATACCAAAATATATTGCTAAAGCTTCTTTATCTAATTGACTGTATTTCTTCTCAGCCTCGTTAAGTGTGCGGGACGCACAGCTGACAGGCCGTTCCTGTCCGTCTTCGTAGCGATGGGCTAGCACGGCCCCGATTCCATAAGCACTGCTGTCTACTGATAGCACGAGCGGCCGCCCTTCCTCGTAGTGGGCCAATACACGCTTGCCTAGCAAAGCCTTTAAATGCAAATCCCAATTCCATTGATTTTTCTTTTTAACGCGCATGCAGCGGATACAAAATTGTACTTAGATTTGGGATAAATCTACCGTAATAATTAATTAGACCCAAAAAACTTTTAAGTTGCGTCACATCTTTGGGCGTTGGGATTGCGTGAATCGCCTTCAGCTTCTCAGAATCGGGGTGTAAGCCCTCCTTATCTATTACAAAGCCCAGATAACTTACATTTTTCTGTAAAAATTTACATTTGTTTAATTTAACTGTTAGGCCGGCCTGCCGTAATCGCTCCAATACAGCTCGCAGATTGTTCAGATGTGCCTGTCTATTCTGACCCGTCACACATATGTAATCGAGAAAAACTACCGTACCTGGTACCCCCCGTAAGGTCTCTTCCATTAACTTTTGGAATTTTTCAGGTACGCACGATAATCCGTACGGCGTCCGGCGGTATATAAAAGTTCCGATATGTGTCGTGATGGCGGTATACTTTTGAGAAATATTTTTCATTTTATTCATCCCAAGGTGTCCCTCGTGTAGTTCTCTCAGGACTGTTTTCCTTAATCCCGATGGGAAGATCACCCTGTACTTATACATCAGGCATCCCAAATCCACGCAAATTTCGCTTTTACGAATAAAATATGCCTTCTCTTCATTACTAACGACAGACGCCGGCCAACCGAACATTACATATTTTATTATTTTACATAATACGGAATCTTTCTGAGATTCATTAGCAATCTGTTTAAAGTTAACCGGTATCATTTCCTCAAGTAAGTTAGTATAAGTTACTTGTTGGGCAAGGTGTGTGCGCGATTGCTCGTGCAAAATCGGTAGACGCGATAATGCGTCTGCGGGCCCATTGTTTTTCGATCGTACAAACTCGATCGAAAAATCGTAACCCGCCAGTCGCACGGCCCATCGCTGTAACCTACTTGCCGCTGTTTGGGGAATACCATTATTATTACCGAATATAAACGTTAACGGTTTATGGTCCGTTTTTAATACGAAATGTCTACCAAATAAAAACTGATGATGTTTTGTTATACCAAAATATATTGCTAAAGCTTCTTTATCTAATTGACTGTATTTCTTCTCAGCCTCGTTAAGTGTGCGGGACGCACAGCTGACAGGCCGTTCCTGTCCGTCTTCGTAGCGATGGGCTAGCACGGCCCCGATTCCATAAGCACTGCTGTCTACTGATAGCACGAGCGGCCGCCCTTCCTCGTAGTGGGCCAATACACGCTTGCCTAGCAAAGCCTTTAAATGCAAATCCCAATTCCATTGATTTTTCTTTTTAACGCGCATGCAGCGGATACAAAATTGTACTTAGATTTGGGATAAATCTACCGTAATAATTAATTAGACCCAAAAAACTTTTAAGTTGCGTCACATCTTTGGGCGTTGGGATTGCGTGAATCGCCTTCAGCTTCTCAGAATCGGGGTGTAAGCCCTCCTTATCTATTACAAAGCCCAGATAACTTACATTTTTCTGTAAAAATTTACATTTGTTTAATTTAACTGTTAGGCCGGCCTGCCGTAATCGCTCCAATACAGCTCGCAGATTGTTCAGATGTGCCTGTCTATTCTGACCCGTCACACATATGTCATCGAGAAAAACTACCGTACCTGGTACCCCCCGTAAGGTCTCTTCCATTAACTTTTGGAATTTTTCAGGTACGCACGATAATCCGTACGGCGTCCGGCGGTATATAAAAGTTCCGATATGTGTCGTGATGGCGGTATACTTTTGAGAAATATTTTTCATTTTATTCATCCCAAGGTGTCCCTCGTGTAGTTCTCTCAGGACTGTTTTCCTTAATCCCGATGGGATGATCACCCTGTACTTATACATCAGGCATCCCAAATCCACACAAATTTCGCTTTTACGAATAAAATATGCCTTCTCTTCATTACTAACGACAGACGCCGGCCAACCGAACATTACATATTTTATTATTTTACATAATACGGAATCTTTCTGAGATTCATTAGCAATCTGTTTAAAGTTAACCGGTATCATTTCCTCAAGTAAGTTAGTATAAGTTACTTGTTGGGCAAGGTGTGTGCGCGATTGCTCGTGCAAAATCGGTAGACGCGATAATGCGTCTGCGGGCCCATTGTTTTTCGATCGTACAAACTCGATCGAAAAATCGTAACCCGCCAGTCGCACGGCCCATCGCTGTAACCTACTTGCCGCTGTTTGGGGAATACCATTATTATTACCGAATATAAACGTTAACGGTTTATGGTCCGTTTTTAATACGAAATGTCTACCAAATAAAAACTGATGATGTTTTGTTATACCAAAATATATTGCTAAAGCTTCTTTATCTAATTGACTGTATTTCTTCTCAGCCTCGTTAAGTGTGCGGGACGCACAGCTGACAGGCCGTTCCTGTCCGTCTTCGTAGCGATGGGCTAGCACGGCCCCGATTCCATAAGAACTGCTGTCTACTGATAGCACGAGCGGCCGCCCTTCCTCGTAGTGGGCCAATAAACGCTTGCCTAGCAAAGCCCTTAAATGCAAATCCCAATTCCATTGATTTTTCTTTTTAACGCGCATGCAGCGGATACAAAATTGTACTTAGATTTGGGATAAGTCTACCGTAATAATTAATTAGACCCAAAAAACTTTTAAGTTGCGTCACATCTTTGGGCGTTGGGATTGCGTGAATCGCCTTCAGCTTCTCAGAATCGGGGTGTAAGCCCTCCTTATCTATTACAAAGCCCAGATAGTTTACATTTTTCTGTAAAAATTTACATTTGTTTAATTTAACTGTTAGGCCGGCCTGCCGTAATCGCTCCAATACAGCTCGCAGATTGTTCAGATGTGCCTGTCTATTCTGACCCGTCACACATATGTCATCGAGAAAAACTACCGTACCTGGTACCCCCCGTAAGGTCTCTTCCATTAACTTTTGGAATTTTTCAGGTACGCACGATAATCCGTACGGCGTCCGGCGGTATATAAACGTTCCGATATGTGTCGTGATGGCGGTATACTTTTGAGAACTTTCTTCTAGAAGGACCTGCTCGTAGGCGTGGCGAAGGTCAATTTTACTATATTCCTCGCCATTGCTTAAATTGGTAAATAACTCGTCAATACGAGGCAATGGGTAGTAATCTCTTTTTAGTTTAGGATTAATCGTTATTTTGTAATCCCCACAAATTCGGATATCTCCATTACTTTTGACTACCGGCACGATCGGTGTACCAAAATCGGAATGATCGACGCGGTAAATCGTACCCTCGGACTCGAGCCGTGCGAGTTCCCTTTCGACGCGTTCGCGAAGCGCCAGCGGTACAGCGCGCGTACATACACTCCGGTACTATCTGTGAGCTGTAATTGTAGCTTTCGGTTACAAGTTCCCCGCTTCTCACTAAATACCTCTGGAAATTCCTTGGACGAGCGGGTCACAAATTGATCCTCCTCTATTATTTCGTTAATATTTATTTGCGTTATCTTTAAAGCGCGGAGCCAGTCCCTACCGAGCAAAGGCCTATTACCGCCTTGAATGATATACAACCGCAAATCTTTACTAATAACCGACTTAAGTTGTACCCGTACTAATATATATCCGAGGGAATCGATACGTGACCCCGAGTAACTGCGCAAAATTAAATTATCTTTCACAATCTCTTTATGTTTAAATAGTTTCTCGTAACATTCTTCGTTAATGGCCGATATTCGGCTACCCGTGTCGATTTCGACTTCTAAAAAACTATCTTCTACCTTTACTTTTAAATAATATGGCTTGTTACATTGAGTAATAATGTCAATATTAAAAAAGTCCTCATCCGAACTCTCACTGATAAAACTTTGACACTTCACCTCACTTTTGCACATGACCTTGATGTGCCCGCGTTGGTGGCACTCGTCGCAGGTATAGTTAGCGAACCGGCACCGCCCGCGATGCCTGCGGCCGCAGCGCCCGCCTGCCCGCCGCTCGCTGGCATCTCGCCGCCGCTTACCCCCGCGTGCCTCTCGGCCGCCTCTAATGCCCGAGCTAGCTCCACTGCCTTTTTGTAGTCCAAACTTTTTTCGGCAAATATTCGAGATCGCATGACGTCACTCGCTAAACCCGAGACAAATTGATCTCGGAGGTCCTCTTCTAATCTTGTACCGAAATTACACGTGACGGCTAAATGCTTCAGGTGCTGCAAATATTCAGTCAAGCTTTCGTCTGGTCGCTGCCGTCTTTGTCGAAAAACATGTCTCTCGGCTATCTCGGAACGTTGCGGCTCCAGATGGTTTGTGACCAGCTCGGTAAGGGTATCGAAAGACTTATTCTCTGGGTGGTCCGGCGCACACAGGTCACACATCAACGCATATGTCGCTTCACCTACTACAGTAATTAACATCGGCACCTGAAGTTCATCTCTAATCTCATTTAGGACAATAAATTGCTTGACACGTCGTACGTAAGCCGGCCATTGTTTCGAGGTTAAATCGAAAGGTTCGATTTTGCCGATCGGCATGTTGTATCCCGTAAATTTAATCTTTTGTTCGAATCACAACACTAAATTTACTGATTAAACACAAAAAAAACTAGTTTTACGGACATAGATTAGCTGATTAAAATCGATATTTGTTTTCACTCGTCGCCAGTGCTGGGTAATAAAACACGCGTCGGATGCTAACTGACATTTATTATAGAACTACATTGCACCCACCACATTAGTTGGGGCGTGCCAACCGATTAAGGTTATTGCTTATAACTGCGACACCCCTTATAGGTTAGCCCGCTACCACCCTAGACTGCATCAGTCAAGGGCTTACCTACTTGAAGTGGAAAATACTGAAAAGATTTCTATTGTAAATATGCCATAACACCGAGAAACGGTCGCTGTATGTTCATGTGAAATTGACAGTCGGTATAAAAACCGCTATAATATGTCCTTAGTTTAGAAACGTTACTGAATATATCGGTAATTATTTACATGCACTAATGACAAATGGGTGACACGCATTTCACGGTAGACTCAATTCGACAATGTGGAATTAAGCTAGCATTAATTTACTCAGATACAAATAGTTTCTTTTGAAGTCAAACCAGGCAGCCAGGCCAGCCGATAACTTTTTTATAAATATAAATAGTTGACGTTAAAAAAGAGCAAAGTGAGTTTCTTGCCGGCTTCTTCTCGGTAAAATCTGCCTTCCGAACCGGTGGTGGAGTCGCTACAAAAAGACAGACTTGACGTTTCAAAAGTGCTTATATTGGGCCTACTTAAAATAAATGATTTTTGAATTTTAAATTTTTGAATTTCATAGTTATATTGGACGGGCGAAGCGCATGACCCACCTTTGGTGAATGGGAAACTATTGCCTATGAACAGTTCGCAGGGCATGCAAGGAAAACGTCTTGCAACGTGACGCCCTGGGACCATCAAGTCCCGAGGTGTAGGTGTTAAGCCTCATATTCCTGTAGCTACATCGGCCTCTTGAGAGACAGCATTGCAACAATGCTGCTTGGCGGCAAAGAAAACATGGTGGCACAAAAACCTTTACTGCTACTAAAAACAATATATATACACGCGTTCTTACAGTGCTATCTGAGTCCTTCTAAAGTAGTTATCGCTTCAAATATGTTCGCCTCTGCAAGACTGCTCGACTTCTTTGCCTTAACACGTTCCAGAATCGCTTCCTTTTGGGAAAGATTACGTCGCTCTAATAACGAGATTCGTCGGGCGAGTGCTCGTAGCGCTTCGACGTCGCGTTCTTCCGGCATTGGTTGATACAACATCGCAGTCTGAATCGGAAATAAACTTTGTTAGAATTATTTGAAATTTAATAATTACTTAATTATAGCTTGATATATATATTTTTTGAAGTAATACTTCTTTAGGCGCGAGTAGGAAGCAACTCAGATTTATTCTGACGGAAGTAACGCTTACGTCAGTCGTAAGCGTATGTGTAATTTCCGCTATTTTAAAATTGTAATTTTGTGTGGTCGTAAGTATATGTCATATACTCCACGCTTCTTGATTTATACACCAGCTAGTGGCAAATATCATAATCAATTTGGATTTTTTATTTCCAATATTTTCGAACGGATTAATTGTGAATAGCAAAGTGAATAAAAATACAACAGTTTTAAGACATTTTTTTTAAATTTTTTTGAGAAACTCTAAATATACCTGTTTCGACATTCTATAATATTCAATGACAATGTTAAGTTGGCATGTGCTAACCTTCAATTTTTCTATTTCACAAATGAAAATATTTATAAAATATGAAAGTGATATTTCCATCCATTTCCATCCATTATAAAATGGCGGAGTCCCAGGAACATTTTACTCTTTCATCAATAAATAATAATAAAAGTTTTACTTCAATTGCGCGTAAAGGTTACACGCACACACTTTTAAATAATATAGTCAAATATTTCTTTATTCAAAAAGGCACAAATATGGCACTTTTAATGCGTACATTACATGTACATGTCATATTTTATGACATAGAAGTAAGTTGATGGCGATAACTAAATTCGTCAACTTAAAATTTAAAGCTCTGAGGGTTCCAAACGCGGTCTAAGAAGAAGCCCACAACAAACATGGCCGGTTGTTTTTTTTTGTTGTTATCACCTTCTCACATTGTCACTTAAAACTATTGAAGTAAAATAATAACTTAAATAACATAATATAAATTTACACAGGCTTCGCTAAACGCCCTACGAGTTCAGTATATTCTAGTTATTGTAGTACATCAGAAATGTTCGCGAGGGCTCATACTGATGAATTTTTTGCCATCAGAAGTATACGAACAGCATCCTTGATGAAAAGAACGTGGTTAAGCAGTTACGGCATTCTGAAGGCGTTAATAAATAGATACGACTCTCTAATTTACAAGCTATGTATTTAAACTATTGTATATTTAATTTTAATATCTCAGTTTTTTTTTTACTTAGTCTTTCGTAGTTCTGTTTTGAATTATTCTGTTATAAAGTTATATAATTGTGTAGATGGGTCATAGTTACAACTAAGTAAGTGATGTAGATATGCTACGTGATCAGAAATAAGTTTTTTTTTTAATATTAATAGCGGGCAAACGAGCCAGTGGATCACCTGATGGTAAGTAATCACCGCCACCCATAAACATCTGCAGCACCAGAGGAGCCACCGATGCGTTGCCGGCTTTTAAGGAATTTTTTTATCCGCCCCTTGAATAACCCTACATTGAATTTTTGAGGAAACACATCAAATGGGAAATCTCCCACAGTTACAGTTATATAGAAGAACTATCACTCAAGGAGTTGCGAAGATGTAGTAGCCACTACACTGCAGCTAGAAGCTCTTAGCTGAATCTAAGTCAAAGTTCAAACGTCCTTTATTCAAACACTGGCTCTTCCTGGCTGCTCGAGTTCTTCGTCCGTACTTACTACTATAACTACAAATTAATGTCAACCGTTAATCAAATTATAAAAAAAGTGTAACTTCATTAAAATGTAATATAATGTATTCCGGATTCAAGTTGATCGGATTTGACGTGCATCGAAGAATGCAATGTCATTTACCTCTAACCCGATACGCGTGGCGTTATTTGATTTTCAGTCATTGAACTGCTGCGTGCGAATTAAACAAAATGCCTAGTTGGTGGCCATTTTTTTTATACGAAACGAAGAACGATTTTGTTGTTATTATATAACAAAAAATACTAGCTGTATAAAAACAGTACCGACTTTTATAAAATATATAAAATATATATTTGCTCACGTTTTGTTTTTGATTTGATAAATTTTAACTACAAAGGTTTAAAAAAAAAGTCTTGCTGTAATTTACGTAATAGTAAAATATGAACGTAAATTACTTAAAAAAGGATTTTATACACACTTACATCCCCCATTTAAACGTCTACGACCTTTTTAGCGGATGCCTACGTTGTAATAAATTTGTGTGCAAAATTTCAACCCGTTTCGTCTAGTGGTTAGAGCTGTGCGTTAATTTATCGGTCTTGCAGTCAGTTAGTCGCCTTTGCTTTTTATATACTCGTATATAAAAAATGATGATAAAAAAAAAATAACACACAATAAAATGTTCCCATGTTATATAAACCGCTTCGTTACGTAACGTGTTACTGCGCCCTTTCTCTTCCTCTCACGCATACGGCAGCGTAAGGCAGGCTCCTCTTCTCACTCTAACCTGCAGGGCAAGTTGTAACCAATAAAAGATTTTATTAATAAATAACCTTACATTATCATATTAATATACATAAAATTGAAGTAACAAAGTAAGCTTTCCTCAAGTTAAACATTTCAATATTAATTAATCTTAAATTAGTAAAAGTTATCGCACACGTTTTTTATTACCTAGCCAATATATGTAGACCTAGTAAGGCATTTCGAATGGGGAAAAGAACCGAAAATGGAGAAACGGGATCGTTTACAAAAACAGAACCGGAATATTTTTACATTAATTTGATTTATTTCGACACCATTGCAACGAATAAAATCATTATTAAAATCGGTTCATAAACAAAGAAGTTATGCGTGAACGAATTTTAAACATAAATAAATATATTTGTGTACTTTTAAATATTATTTCCAATGATTTGCTTGTACGATGATTATGTAATTTTCATTTCTTTTTAGATTTTTTGTAAGTTATGATTCCATAAATGATTTGCACGTTTAACTCTCGGAGGGATTGATGGAGTAAGCGAACTGGTAAATACGTCTAAAGTGTTAAATAAGTGATTAAAATGCGAAAGTAAAAAAAATACTTCGTTATTTAGGTTGTCATTTGGATTGGATTTTTGTTCATTGTAATAGAGGTGATCCGCCATTTTGAAATTGCTAATGAACGAACGAGTACTCCGTGCTTCGTGTCGATAATAACCAAGTTTTGATTTTATAACGAGTTTGCCTTTAATTTTCACGAGCAATGTATAAGTTAAATTACTTAAATGAAGGCATATTACGATGAATAGGACGTAATTAAACCTGACTACATTGAGCTAGCTTTTAAATATTTCTTGGAGTTTCAGGATATTATTTGACTAACATATTCTACATGTGGATCTACATATTGTGTCAATATAAACGAATTGTGTTATGGATCTCATTAATCGAACTTTTGGATTAACATACATTAAGATTGGTTTGTCTTTGTTTCATCGTCATCATCATCCGCAGCCTATTAACTTCCTGTTCACGGTGTCTTCCCTCATTTAAGATACATTTTTAGAGTGTAGCCACCACGCTTCTCCAATGCTGGTTGGTGGGCTTTAATGACTATTCATATTATTTGTCTTAAGTGTCACAAGTTAGTGATGATAATCGTCAGCTTAACATGGTCTCCGAAGCGCGGGGTTACACACTGCCAATTTCCACTACAGGGCCCGGGTCTTCTCCCACATGAAAAGGATCTAGGCAGTAGTCAACCACTCTGGCCCAGTGTGAATTGGTGGACTCCGCACGCCTTTAAGAATATTATGGGTTACTCTCAGGCATGCAGGTTTCCTCATGTTTCCCTTCACCGTTGTAGCAAGTGATATTTTAATTCGTTAAAACGCACATAACTTAGAAACTTAGAAAAGTTAAAGATGCGTGCTGGGTGTCGAACTAAGCTTTTATGTACTTACTACATGTAACGATGCTATTTGAATGCAATAATTTGAACATTCGAAGCAAAAATAAATTTGCAGAGCAACATACTAGACTACATAAAATAAGTTATTCATTCCTACCAGTTGATATCTTGGAGATGTCCCTTAAAAAGTTCATGGTTTGTATTGAACGTAAGCTTATAGAAAAGCCTATTATAGTATTACAGACTACGTCAACTATAAATGGCTTGGGTGTAAATAAATGCTCTAACCAGGTTCCTTCTTAAATAGTTCTAAATGACAATGTGAGAGTGTGATAACAAAAAAACAAACGGCTAAATTTCTTGTTGTTAGATCGGGGCGCGTTTGGAACCCTCGTAGTTTAAGTTTTAAGTTGACGTATTTAGTAATCGCCACCAACTCACTTCTATGTCATATTTTACATGTAATGTACGCATCAAAGTGCCATCTATGTGCCTATTTGAGTAAAGAAATATTTGACTTTGACTTGTGACTATATGTATGAACGCATCATAAGTGCCTGTGATAGGCTTACATGAATAAAGAAATTTTAAATTGGAATCAAGAGAAGTTCAGCCGGTGTGGTCGGTTTTTGTGATAACGCGCACACAAGTGAACTTGCTTCGCCGGTGTAATTAATACTTAAGGCAAATTAAAATATTTATAGGTATCGGGTAAAGCCGCAAACCATTCAATACGTATTAACATACAGATTGAGTTTCACTCAGATCCAATCGATGGGCGATTTACCTACTTACGGTGGCGTGCACTTCATACAAGTACAAAAGCACTGCCTACTATAAAATGTTTGTATGTCTCATAAAAGAGAAGAATTTTTCAATTTGTTGCCATCTTCATTATTTATGTATACCCTGGTCAAAACCCTGTGCACGCAACTGCCCACTTAGTTGTTGTGGTTTTTGTTCGAAGAAAAAGTCCCTGATAATCTGAAATCTTACTTTCTGGGTTGTATTTGTCTTAGAAAGATCGACGCCGCTTCGCCGAAAGTTACAATGTCATTTGTATGTACAGCCAGTCTACACACTGATTCCGACCGATTGCAGCACGGTGGTCACTCTCCAGAGATGTTTTCAAACTACGCGGGGAATTTAAAGTTCATATGTGTGGTGAAGCAATGATAGCGCAGTGTGTAGGAGCTCGACTTCACTTTCGGGGGGTTCGAATCCCAGCACTCACATCTAATTTTTCTAAGTTATGTGCGTTTTAATTAAAATATCACTTGCGTCAACAGTGAAAGAAACAATCGTTAAGAACTAGCATGCCTGAGAGATTTTCATAATGTTCTCAAAGGTGTGTGGAGTCCATCTATCCGCACTGGGCCAGCGTGGTGGACTAAGGCCTTAACTCCTTCACAGTGGGGAGGAGACCCGTGCTACGTAGTGTTAGTGGTTAGGGTTGATGTAATGATGCATTCTTTTTTTTTGGGATTTGGATTGCAGTTGACGCAAAGTCGTGGTAATATTAAAAGGAGACTTCGTAAAACAACAAAGGTATAAATACACATCGCAAATCAAGAAGGTATGTTTTGTGCAGTCGTAGCAATCGACCTGCTGCCGAATGTAGGCCGAGGACGCTACAGGCTGCGAGCAATTTAAGAATTAGCACTGTGCTCAACAGCGCGCCTCGATTGGTCTATTACATGATCGAATTTACGACTTTTATAAATAGACGGCTCATATGGTAACCTTTAACCGTCATGGTTGACCTAACGTTCAGTTTCGAAATAAAAATCTAGTTTCGTTTTTCACCATAAAGTGTCCGGAACTAAGTGTTTATCATCATCATACCAACCCATTAACGGCCCACTACAGGGCACGGGTCTCCTCCATAAGTTGAAATCCTTGAGATGTCTCTCAATAAGTGCAAAGTTTGTATAAAGCTTATAGAAAAATCAAATTATAGTATTACCTTTAGTAGTAGTATTACCTTGCGCCCGAGACCTTCCACTTAAAGGACCAAAGCGCTTAACACTGCGCCAGGGGGGTCGTCAAACACTATAACTAGCTTTTTCACGCGTCTTTCCCCTTATAACTGGTTATAACATGTGCCGTAACGAGATACAATAATCCCTGCGCTGGCACCGTGCTCACCCCAGTAAACCCCACAACGCGGATCGTAGGTTATTTGATATAACGTTATCCGTAAACTATTTGCCTAATAGCTTGGCTGGAAAGGTATAATCCCTTCTCGTACCTTGTAGTTGGCCGTTTATGGTTTTATATGATTACTAGCTTTTGCCCGCGGTTTCGCTCACGTTAAGTACAATTTTTGATTTGGTAAATTTTAACTACAAAGGTTAAAAAAAAGTCCTACTGCTAATAGAAAAATATGAACGAATAGAAAATTACTTAAAAAATCTGTAACTTTCATATACATTTTCATGCCGTGTTTGATGCCTTTGGAGTTGGAATTTATAAAATTAGTGAAACACGTATTTCTTTATTCTTGTGTGTTGTTGATGTAACTTGAAAAATAAATTGATAAATGAAAGATTTTATACAAACTTTCATCCCCCATTTAACTCTCTTAGGGATAGAATTTTCAAAAATCCTTTCTTAGCGGTTGCCTACGTTGTAATAACCATCTGTGTGCAAAATTTCAGCCCGATCCGTCAAGTGGTTAGAGCTGTGCGTTGATAGATCAGTCAGTCAGTCGCCTTTGCCTTGTATATGTATAGATAATGATGATTAAAAAAAAATTACGCACAATAAAATGTTCCCATGTTACTTATTCGTCTTCTCACAGGGCCGTTGTCCGCACGTAAGCTATCCTGTTGTACTTTATATACGTGTTCGTTGTCGACAGCGTGCTGCCGATCGAGTCCATGGACGACATCGAACTGAAGAGCATCCAGCTTCAGTTCCCGAGCTCGTTGCGGGTGGGCGGCGCGGACAATGCGTGCCAGGAGAACTACGTGCACACCGACCGCGGGGACCTCATGGTGGCGCTGCAGGGCGACCGTACCAAGCCCGCCATCCTTACCTACCACGACATCGGCCTCAACTGTGAGTAGCTCGCTCACTATCCCGCTACTAACTCTTATTTTGTTTTTTTGTTACTAAAGATTTACGTGAATTCTAGCATTAACGTTAGCTAAGCGAGATTCTATTTCAGGTGAACGATAGAACTACATGTCTGAGAAACGAATTAGATTTTAGAATTTTCTTTTACTCTCATGTCATTTATTTCCATATGGACGTATTAAAAATAATGGCTAGTTAACCCGCTAGTGAATCGAAAAAGTCCGTTAAAACTCTAAACTTTCGGTATTGAACATTTTAATTATACAAAGCTACTCGTCTGTATGGCGTTGTAAAGCATTTTTTGAAAAGAACACAAATATAATATTTTTTTATATATGTAGATATAATATATACGAGTAGGTATACTATAAGCGAATACAAATTTCGCGTCGCGTTGAAACCTATTACTTTAACCGGTTAGCCCGCTACCATCTTTGACTGCATCATCACTTACCACCAGTTGAGATTGCAGCCAAGGGCTAACTTGTAATGCAGTAAAAAAAAAAAGAAACGAAAATTATGCGTGTCCACGGTGAAATTCAAAGTTTTATAACTTTGAATGTTAACAGTGAGCCGAAACAGTTCTGAAATGATGGAACTCATAACAATTTATTCAATGAGGCGGGTGCTGCGAATGAGAAGTGTTCCACAACTTTTTGGACTTAATACGTTTTCGGGTCAAAGGTTAAGAAAATCCGTCGCCGTTTTTACACTGATTCATGAACTCTTTGCCGCGCCGCCGCCGCGTGCCTTGCCAATGAGTTGTATTAACAGAGATGACACCGCTCATCTGTATTTCTGTGTTTGAGTGAGCTTTTGAGCGCGCGAAAACTTATGTTCACAGAACATTCCAAAAAAAGGTTGAATAAATTTATACTGTTCATAATAACCTAATTCTTCGCAACGAGAAAATATATTTTATTCATGACCATATTCCTGGCAAAATGGTTTTATATGCTTGACATGTTTCAGTAAAATTTTTCAATACAAAAAACTTAAGTAAAAATGTTTTAAGTAAGTATAGTTTTTTTAATTACTATTTTATACTGATATTGTTTTAAGTGTCGGCTTTTGTCTACACTTGAAACTGAACACTTCAGTAAAAATTTAATTTTATCTGAACTCGATCACTACCTGAAAACATAAAAATATTGCAAAAACAAGTTGATTTTGCATTAGAACGTCGCGTACTAAAATCGAAATTCGGTCGTACCATGCTTTTAAGATATTGTATAAATACTATGACAAAAAAGGAACCGCGTGCACGCTTCGGGTAACTTGTAGTTCTCATGCGATGCAAATTATGTTTGTAATACTCTATATTTATATTTCAATGCGCCGCGCCGCGGCGGGCGTATCGTCTTTTCGCAAATCAGAAATTCTATTAAGGCAGCGACGAGATTTCTATAAGCCGTACTGCCGCCTATAAATAATTAAATTCTTTTCAATTTCGCCGTTGATGCTGCTACTTAAATATTTTCAAACGAAATGGATATTTAAATTTAATCCTTTTCAGGGTTCTGCTACCAAATGGTAAAAGCGAATGCTTCTGGTGCAACTACATGATTTCATTCGTATTTAAAAAAATAGCAAGGCTATAAAAATAAGAAATTTGAAATAATTGAAACGCTTGATTTATTTTAACAATAAATGTTTTCCTGCAAAAACTACCAAAATGGGGGTGATGAAAAAATTGATTTTATTAATTTATGAGTTACATACGTGGGTTATAACTGGTCACTATAATACCAATAGCCTAGAGGGCTATTGGTATTATAGTGACCAGTCCTTCGAAGTTAGCAATAAAATAATTGGAATTGAAGTAAATACTACCTAGAGTTCTCTAACTAGCTCATTTCTTTAGAAATCAGCAATACTTGCCTACAAACAAAGTTAGGGTAAGTTAGGTTATCCACACGGTCGAACTATTTTGTTTATCTCAATTTTTTTATAATTATATTTCTTTGCAAAGCACAACCCTTAGTTGCGCCAATGTGACTGTTATTTGGAATCATTCTCTATATTCCGTAGGATCTATATTCAGTTTCATCGTCCCCGACTGTATGCCAAAGGCTTTGCATTCGATAACTTATATCAAATACAGAGCTTAAAATTCAGCGCGGTTAAAGAAATTTGTCACTTCTACGAACACACGTATTCGATTTGTACAAAATGTGACTATTCGGCATAATCGCATTGGAAATTTTGTTTCATCGAAGGTCCAGAATAAAATGAATCTGGTACGATAATGTCAGCTCCAACTAGAGTTTTAGATCCGGAACGACTTGTACCACGCCACCACGTTCTTACAAGTGCTATACTCCGTTTTTTGTTTTGAAGTTTTGTAGTGTTGAAATGTTGAAAAACGAAATCGATAGTAATATCCGAAATGTTTCCGATAGTGAGTTAAATATCGATAACGGTTTGAACATTATTCCGCTCTCCAAGCCCTGGGAGCTAGATGACGTACATTTTTTTGTAGATAGACTTTCTATAATATCTTTCATCCTTAGCATTTTAATATGTCGATAATAATACGAGGCAGGCGAGCACATTCTGAGATTCGTATTCTTATCATATTGAACGGCTGCGTCATCGAACTATTACAGCTATTTCTATTGAAAGTGTATGTAGCAGGAAGGTGCATTCTAAATTTCGTAAGATAATATTACGCAGTTTAATTCAAATAGAGGTTTTCTAAGTTTAATCTTTACGAAGATTTTGACTTTACAAATAATGATTGTTAAGTTCATTGTAAAGTCAACTTCTCCTGAGGATGCTCCGGTTTCGGAGCGAAACGTGCGTAGAGGGTATATTGCCGAAGATCTGTTTGGTGTAGAGTATAAGGATTGAAGAAATTATAAATTACACCACACAGGTTTTCCTGCTTTACGCGGAGTGTAGCAAATTAAACTTAATTTTCATACTATATCATGAATTTCCTCAAGGTAACCCCTGCTTCTATCCAATATTTGAAGATTTTTAAAAGAAATCCATGTAAATTCGTTTTGAAATAGCGCCCGAAATAAGAGGATTGTAATTCAAATTCAAACACAAATTTCTTTATTCATGTAGGCAGGCCTATCACAGGCACTTATGAAGCGTTCATACATATTTGTTTACATAATTGTAACGGGATGGTGATAACTTCGTTCGCCAATTTAAATCTAAAGCTACGAGGGTACCAAACGCGACCTGGTCTAAGAAGAGCCCACAACAAACTTAGCCGGGTAAATTTATTTTTTTGTTATCACCATCTTCCAGTAAATTTATATTAAGCTATGAAGCTAGAGCAATTCACACCCAAGCTCTTTTATCGTTTAAATAATCCTTAATATTATAATAGGATTTTTCTGTAAGCTTACGTTTTATATAAACTTTGAACTTATTGAGAGACATCTCAAAGATTTCATCTTAAAGATGTTAATAATGTTGTTTAATTATATTGAAGAAGTTGTTTTGAGGTTCCCATATCATTAAAAACAGGCAGACAAATCGGTAACTCCTGACCTTTCAGCTATAGTCAACAGTAGCTTTGCAATTTACTATCTTAAAGTTGATTATATGTATTCATTAAATTACGCATATATTATGAATTATTTCGCTTGACTGCTGTCTATTGACTCTATTATCAATTTCGATTGCGATTACTACAGTCTTGATCTTCTGGCGTAGTTGACACCATGCATATAGGTACCAAACGGTTATCTTAAACTACTAAGTAGAAACAGACTGAGGCTGGGTCGGTCCGGAGCTGAACTTAGATCACGTTACATAACAACCTCAAACGAAATGTTTAAAAAGGTATTATTTTTTTTTACGTATGACTTTTCTGTAAATAAAGACTATTTAATTAAATTAAATCAATTATATTATCTCCAATCACTTATTAATTATTCTTTTTGGTATTTCGCATAGCTAAAATTTTAATATTTCAAAGAAACATTATAAAAAGATGACGGTTTAAACGGTTCGTAGATTAGTGTCAGCAGTCTCAAATTTAAATGGGTGTAAATGGACAAGCATTCCGTTTGGCTATGAAACTAAACATCCGCTTAATTATAAATAACGTATACTTTTCTTGTATTTTCAGTTTTTATTCTCATCATCATAATGCTTTTATTATCATAGTCCTACTTTGGTATGAGTTTCCAATGATTGCTAGATTTACTGAACTGTTATAAATAGATTAGCTTTTCAAAGTGAATGTATTGGTTTAAGTTATTAAGCGGTTAGCTGGTTCATGACTTGACCTTTTCTAAGGCTTCCATTGAAAACCAGCGCTGTAACCTGTTGCACGTAATTTATCAAAAGCTTTAGTTTCTAATAGTTCAGTTAAACTATATTACTTTAGCATAGCGAATATCTCTGAGAGTCAATAATTTACAGCAATATTTTACAAAATGACCAACTTAGCGACGTCAATTTCGAGGGTAAGTAATTTTAGAATACTTAAAACAGTTATTTGAATATTTTTTTTATATTTCGTAGACCTTGTGCTACGATACTTTGTAATGCGAATAGCTAAGGGGCATCGTAGGACAGGGCATGCAGTGAAATATCCTTTTTTTTTTTTGTTATTTCGCATACCCGATTTATTCAAAGAAACATTGTAATAGGATGACGGTATAATCGGTTCATAGATCAGTATCAATAGTCTCAAAGTTAAATGGATGCGAATGGACAGACAGATGGCTAAAATGTAATTATGGCTACGGAACTAAACATCCGCACCAACTCCTGTGTGTCTAGTGCTTAAGGCTCCGAGTGCAGTCGACGGGCAACGTCCGCCTGCAATGAAAAAGGCTCACATCCGGAAGGCTCTTCACTCTTGAATTAAACTGAAAGCGAGTAATCATCCGGGGTTTAAGTTACGCATAGTTACATTCATGTAAATGTATCAGTATATTAGCTAGCGGAGAAAGTTTAGTGGTTAGTTCTTCGGATTAACTTTCGCTCGGTAGGGCCGTTATGTGTTTTCTAAGCAGTTAAAATATCACTTGCTTCAATGGTGAAGGAAAACATCGTGAGGAAACCTGAGAGTTAATATAATGTTCTCAAACTCGTGCGGAGTCCACCACATCCGCACTGGGTTAGAGTGTTGGACAGTAGTCCAACACTCTAGTAGCAGTAGTAGTCCATCACCGCAATGAGAACCCGAACCCTTTACTTTGTGAGAGGAGACATGCGCACTGGGACTGCGCTAATGGGTTCAAAATGATGATGAAAAACCGGATAGCTTCAACTTTAATATCAACCTACCATATATTATGTGCATCCTATGCTCGCGTCTAGAAAGCATAATTGTGTACAAATGTCAATTATACAATTTATTGTCTGTTCGTGGACTAAATTAAAAATAAAAACTAGTTTCGTAATAGACTGACGCGTTGTGTCGTGACTCCTGACGCATCAGAAGGTCGAGTGGATCCATGCATTTTATATGAAGACATGCACACTCGACGTTACGACCGACAAGCCTGCATGTCTTCATATAAAATGTATGCCCGTGTTAGGAAATAGGGAATTATAGCACTTTATCTATGATAAACCCGATGATTATATTAAATATATCAACAAATCATAGTTTGTATACTCATTGATAATGTATTGAAAATAGAATAATGGACTTTAGTAGACTGTCAAATAAAAGGATAGGATCTATGGCGGGAGACGCGAGTTTGACAAGTTAGATTGGCGGCAAAGAAAAAAGTTAGGACGGATTTAAAGTAATGAATTGAAAAAAGGAGATTAAGTAAAGTATTGTGGATAGAACGTTACAAATAGGGTTGAGATGATTTATAATGGAAACGATACACTTAACGAAATATTGTTGTGGCGAAACAAGTCGTATGTACTGGTGATGGAGTCGTTAAAAGTTGTTGGTACTATGGTTGTACCTGATGTTACATCAGATAAGTATATCTCATCCCTTGGTTTATTTAGGTATCATATATGGAGCCCTAGCATAACTTTATACCGACAGTTTATGTAGCAGAGGTTGCTCTATACAAACAACTTGTTCCAAAAGTCCTGATGTTATAAGTGATAATAGTAGTTATGTTTGACCTGTCTTAAAATATGTCTTGTATCAAAGGGCCTAGCGTTATTACATATGACGTTGTAATGATGATGTTGTAATTGTGTTTATAAGTTGTTTTAATTGATTGAATAAAAGAGCAACGGTAGAGTTTCTTGCCAGTGGTCTTCTCTGCCGAAGACAGCATTCCGAACTGGTAGTAGAGTCATTTGAAGGTAACAAGTAATATGAATTATAGAGAAGCTTAATATACAGTATTAGAGTCAGTCCAGTTGTTTTATTTCACTCCTTGGGAAGTCAGGTTTATAGAGTACAGACCCACAACACTGCTCTAAAGCAGGTTGGTGGGCTTTAATGATGTCTTTTATAAAATGAATACTTTAATATAAGAAACTAGGTATTTAGCTTCAATAATACTGTTAATTAATGAAAGATCTAAGTGCCATCCTGAACATTGTGGGTATTGAAGTGAATATCTGAATACCTTGGCCTTCCATGTCTATATTTTTTTAGCATCAGAAGTGGGATCCTATTCATGTCCAATTTATGCCTTTCTCTAATGCAGATTTACTTTTTTTAGAACCATCCCGTCAAATGTGGACATAATAAAGAATTTGATGTTTTTGATGATGCCTCAACTTTTTGCTGCTATGTGCTAAAACAGAAACACTCTGGAGACAGAGCACCAGAATTGGTAAAATTCCATTGAAGGATATGTGGTCCGGGGAACCAATTGATGTGATATTTTTATTTATATTTTCTTTTTATGGTTTCTACTTTTGAAAGATAGTACTTATTACCTGAAACTGATATGGCCTAGTGGCTCTTTGTTTATTTTGCTGAAATGATTAAGTCCAAAATAGAATTGATTAAAGTTTGTTTGTGAAAACCAACTAGTCAAGTTGGCCAAACAGAATGTGTCATGAGTTTGATAAATTTGAATTATCAAGTTTTATTTAATTAGTCAGGTTAGCCAAATGGAATTTGTGCTAAGTTTTATTTTATTAGTCTGTCCAGGCTAAAATAAATTAACTGGTCAGGTTAGCCGAACGGAATGTGTAATAGATTTTTCTTTTAATTCTTATTTATTACATACAAGATTTCAAGTTTATATTGAGCAACTAGTCAGGTTAGCCGAGCTGTTAACTTTTATTTAGGAACTTTTCTATGTACTTCGAGATCGAAGTACTTGTCAGGAAAGCAGAGATAGGAGAGATTATGTAAATTATTCAGAACATATAAAAGAATACACATAAAACAAAACAAAACATAACAAACAAAAAAAAAAAAAAAAAAAATTTTGTTGGTAGTATAGAATAGAATATGATTATGTATCAGAACAATACATATAAGGAAAATTACTACTGAATAGCTAAATGAAATAGTTTAGTTTCTATGTTGGGTTGTGTGAAGAAAAGAATTAGGAGTCAGCTTAAATGTTGTGGGTTAGGTTAGGTCAGTGATCTTTCAGTATGATGTTGAGAGAAGTTTTTAAAAATGATATAAATAAAATACAATTATAAACTAAATTAATGTTGCTGCTGCAAAGGAAAATATATTAGTTTGCATTATAAATAATTAGATTATACTTAGGTTTACAGTTGTTTAAATTATCAAATTTTATGTGAAATTTTAAGAGTCCTTGCATGATAAATGATTCTGTTAAACAGGTGGTTTAATTGATGTTTAGATTGAAATAAAACATTGAATAGAAATAACAATTGAACAAACATTGAATATACCTTGGCTTTTATGATGAGATGATAAAAAAAAAAAAGGTGTAAACTAATAGAAATAATTCCATCTTAGCGTTTTTATATTAATTTATTTATATTTATCTTATATATTACTTGACTTGGACAGTGGAAAAAATATGAATATCACCAGTGGGTGATGATGTTATTGATATCACTTGAGAGTGATGATGTTGTTGATATCACCAGTGGGTGATGATGTTATTGATATCACTTGAGAGTGATGATGTTGTTGATATCACCAGTGGGTGATGATGTTATTGATATCACTTGAGAGTGATAATGTTGTTGACATCACCAGTGGGTGTTGGTGTTTTGGTATATATTGGTTTGACTATTAGACTGTACCGATTGCATCTGTGACTAAATGAGACTAACAATGTCAATGACAGAATTGATGGGAAATACAATTACCTGTGTGGATATTTTGATAAAGTTGGACTGGAGGCAAAAGGATAAATTGTTTTGAGATTTATATTGAGATGGAAATATTTGGATTGTGATTGTACATGTTAAAATGTACAAGATAAATGAAAATGAGTATTTTTGATTTACATTGTTGAAAATTAATCATTTTACTTTATTAGAAGTATTATATTGTTGTAATATGTTAAATGGTGTGGAATTTTAAAGAAAATTTTTTTTTTTTGGTCTCTTTCACTTTAATTATTAATGTTTTGATTATGCCTATCTTTTGATATAATATTGTTTACAGTTTATTGATAAAAGTGTGTACAGAATGTAACTGATTTGATGATATTTGTGCTTATATACCATTTAAACTAACGTTATAGAGGTGTACATAAGATTATGTACTTGTTGGGATATTCTATGTACCTAAGGACTTATGATACAAAACATATACCTAAAAAAGAATAACCCTATGTACTTCGAGAACGAAGTACTTGTCAGAATGGCCGTGTTAGGAAATAGGGAATTATAGCACTTTATCTATGATAAACCCGATGATTATATTAAATATATCAACAAATCATAGTTTGTATACTCATTGATAATGTATTGAAAATAGAATAATGGACTTTAGTAGACTGTCAAATAAAAGGATAGGATCTATGGCGGGAGACGCGAGTTTGACAAGTTAGATTGGCGGCAAAGAAAAAAGTTAGGACGGATTTAAAGTAATGAATTGAAAAAAGGAGATTAAGTAAAGTATTGTGGATAGAACGTTACAAATAGGGTTGAGATGATTTATAATGGAAACGATACACTTAACGAAATATTGTTGTGGCGAAACAAGTCGTATGTACTGGTGATGGAGTCGTTAAAAGTTGTTGGTACTATGGTTGTACCTGATGTTACATCAGATAAGTATATCTCATCCCTTGGTTTATTTAGGTATCATATATGGAGCCCTAGCATAACTTTATACCGACAGTTTATGTAGCAGAGGTTGCTCTATACAAACAACTTGTTCCAAAAGTCCTGATGTTATAAGTGATAATAGTAGTTATGTTTGACCTGTCTTAAAATATGTCTTGTATCAAAGGGCCTAGCGTTATTACATATGACGTTGTAATGATGATGTTGTAATTGTGTTTATAAGTTGTTTTAATTGATTGAATAAAAGAGCAACGGTAGAGTTTCTTGCCAGTGGTCTTCTCTGCCGAAGACAGCATTCCGAACTGGTAGTAGAGTCATTTGAAGGTAACAAGTAATATGAATTATAGAGAAGCTTAATATACAGTATTAGAGTCAGTCCAGTTGTTTTATTTCACTCCTTGGGAAGTCAGGTTTATAGAGTACAGACCCACAACACTGCTCTAAAGCAGGTTGGTGGGCTTTAATGATGTCTTTTATAAAATGAATACTTTAATATAAGAAACTAGGTATTTAGCTTCAATAATACTGTTAATTAATGAAAGATCTAAGTGCCATCCTGAACATTGTGGGTATTGAAGTGAATATCTGAATACCTTGGCCTTCCATGTCTATATTTTTTTAGCACCCGCGTACACGTTAGGATTGATTGCATGAAATAAATCAATATAAAGCAAAGCAATGGTTCATAAATTTTTTAAATGAAACTATAATGTAAACGACTAATCAATGGATCGAATAATTTCTTTGATCTGACTAAAGTTTACGGTAATTATCATTGGCGTCCAAATCATCTACATCTAAGAAAAATAATATAAAAACTGCTGAGTATAGGCAGCGAATTTAAATTGTTGTAGGAAATATTTATTTCTCAAGCGTGCTTTGAAATTTGAGCATTGTTTGAGAAGCTTCTTTGAGATAAATTGAAATTGCTGTACTGGCCAAATACATGCGAGCAGCGGCCGGCACAAGTTGTATGAAAATGCATATCGGTTGTGGTTTAACGGCCCAATAAATTACACAGGGAACTCATATCTGTGGTGTTGTTTAAAAATAGAACGATCTTTTGCTTCGAAACATGGCAACTGAGGAGGTAACTAATCGAAGGTTTGCAAAGAGAAAGCTGTATATTAAAAAAGAAATGAAAAATTTTAACGCGGGAAAAATTTAGTTGTTTGAGAAAAGTGCTATACAAACCTTGGCAAAAGTTCGATCATACTCATAATGTACTATAAGTTACTGGCTTTTTAGGGTATTTGATAACTTTTTTTTTTGTTTTACACTCTTGTTTCAGAATAATTGTAGACCTTATTTAGTGACCTCAAGGTATTACGTTTCAAACTGTTATTTAAAAGTAATACTGCTTTAAGCAATTGTAAAAATCTCCCTGGAGAGTCGTTTGCGAGTATTGAACTCTGCATCGTCAAAGTAAAATGGACTTAATTATACGCGTTGTTTTACAAACGTTCTGTCAAAAATCCGAGCTAAAGTACTGTTAGCAAATTTGAGTTTTAACACAATAGAAATAAGATTCTTTTGTCTCTGTTGTTCAAGTATTTCCCATACTTCAAAACAAATCTTCGATTGCGAGCCAGCAAATCTTGTACTAGGGCTACATAGCACATGTGCGAAACGCGTTTGGTTCGCGACAAAAGTGGAACCCAGCTTTATAGGTCAATTGTCAATTTGGACGCTAATTAAAAATTATAGTCCACGTAATTAAACACGAATTTCAATAAAATGCATTACTATCCGGAGCTCCGAGCGTAGTTGACATTTGTCGAGTGTCTCTCGGGCCGTTCGTTAGTCCGCTAGTATTGTGAGTTCGCTGGTCGGCGTATAAATAATGAACTACTAAGGAATGAAAGAGTTCTTGACCTTTTTTCAAATCAGTGGAACGGAAAATGGAAGATGTTCAACGGCATCTAGCGTCTCTTAAGTAGGACATTCGAATTCTACAACTAGTATTGATAAACAATCGTTTTCACCTAGTTACTTGTCTAGAACTTAAATAGGTTCAAGTCTGTCTGTTTGTAGTAAGTATACCACCGATTCGGAAAGCTTTTACCGAAATGATTGTCTGAATGGGAGCAGTATATATTTGAAGAATCATATTTTACAGTATTGTATTTCGTGTGCAATTGAAATGGACTGACTTCTCGCTAGCATCGAAAATACTACAAAATCGGCACCATAAAATTGATTTCATTTTATATATAAGCGAAGCGTATTAAGATAACTACGCTGAACATTACCGAAATGAAAGGTTTTACTTCAAGTTTTACTAACCGAATGAAATGTTCAAATCGAAATAATTTGACGGCTGATTGGCGCAGTGTGCAGCGACCCTGCTTTCTGAGTCCAAAGCCGTGGGTTCCTTTCCCACAACTGGAAAATGTTTGTGTGATGAACATGAATGTTTTTCATTATAGATAAAATTATTTATCAGTTATCTTAGTACCTATTACACAAACTACGGTTACTTTGGGGAGTAGATGGCGATGTGTGTATGATGAATGTACTGTCGTAGTACATGTTACAGTAAATTTATAAAGTGGTTATATAATTAAACTTTTGATAACTATAAATTCATATTTGCCGAAATTCATTATGTTAATGACATTGAGTTGCTGGGTATTTTGATATAAATACGACTGCATTATCGATGCACCGCAGTCCTACATGGACCCGAACGATGCAAAGATGCCTCCCGGTGTCTTAGTCGTTTATCATACATTTATTTGTCGTAGTAATTTGTTCTCGATAAATAAATAAGCCATTTAATCACAAGTTACATATTAACATCGTATTACAAAAAATTTAAATATAATAAACATAAATTTAAGTTATTTGGGCTCCCATCTTCAAGTAAACGTCTCCTCCATCTTGTCCCACTGCACTCTATTGGTGTCGAGCCTGTGTTTTCGGTGTGTGCTGACTGTATTTTCTGTGCTTCTTTGGCGGTCACTTAATTTTAAGCCAAGCAACTTCGCTCAGCCGCTGGTGGAAAAGTCTGAATTTTATATATTAGGCCTTTTTGTTAGAGACCAAGCTTGACCAACACTAAACAATAGTGTTGGCAATATTGAATTGCTGAATCGGTTTCAATAGACTCACTCACTCACTCGGGTCGACTTCACTTTCGGGGGCAGAGTTCAAATCCCAGCACGACTTTGACGGTGAAGGAAAACATCTTGAGGAAACCGGCATGCATGAGAGTTCCACATATTGTTCTCAAAATTGTGTGGCGTCCACCAATCCGCACTGGGTCAGCCTGGTGGGCTACGGCCTTAACCTCTCCTCGTTGTAGGAGACCCGTGCTCTGTAGTGTGCCGGTAATGGGTTATTGTGATGATGACAATGATCCTCAATGCACGCTCCTCTTATTTTATTGCCACACAATCAATTTGTTTACCTAATGAACATTAAATATTTTCGTAAATTTGTGTTGTCAAATTAATGGCACGTTCATTTAATATTATAATGGACTAAATGAGACTTTCGCGTGTGGCAATAGGGGTGTTGTCACGAATCAAAATGCTGGTTATTTATGTTCGCTCGCGCTAAGGTCATTTTGAACTTGTCTAGAAAGTGCGAATTCGCCGCGAAACCTCATGCGCAAAATGTTCCGACGCAGTATTTACGCTAGATGTCCGTGCAAAAACTTCTTCTGTCTGATTTATATTCATCATAATCATTACCAATCCACTACCGTACACGGGTCTCCTCTCAAAATGAGAAGGAGTTAGGCCGTATAAGTCTTCAATTATGGGGAACAATGCTTCACTGTTAAATAAAGGATACTTAATCGCTTAACACATAATAAGCTTTGCTTAACACATAATTTCGAAAAGTTATACGTGCCCGGGTTGAACTCGGTCTTCTCGCAAGTCAAGCCATAGTCCTAACCATTCTATCACAGATATTTCCGTTTACTATTACATGTTTAATATAGTGACTAAATCCACGTGAATGAAAATAGTGAGATAAATATATCGTACACAGTTTTCTGTTAGTACTAACCAAATGGCGTAGTATTTATTAACGTCATCGCGAAAGGTAGGCAGAGTGAGCGAAGGTTTTTCTGGCATAACGTCGCGCTTCTTATTGCGAAAATTTTAAACTGTGGTTTGTGTAAACACAAACAAATGGATCTGGATTTTCTTATGAAAACTTGCGTGTCAGAAATCCTGCTTTCATATACTGGGAATGCTGCCAGTTTCACGTCAAGTCTGAAATTAACGCAATAAAATGCACCATTGATCCTAGAGTGTTGCCCGCTTCATCGCCGCACTATTACGCACGAAATTCGACCTTCTGTACAGGAGCTTAAGGCCTACGCGATGCTGTTTCTGTTTACCCATTACTAGCTAAGAAAAGTAGGACTAGCTTCATTCAGACATTAGTAGTGTAAGAACGTACGAGCAGTAATTGGTTCACGGCATTCGGATGGGCTTAGTGAGAACTTATTTGCTGTCTACGTTCCTTGATTCTTTTGACCGACATTCGATAAAGGCGGAGGTTTTAGTTTCGATGATGTTTGGAATATCAATAGATTTCGAATCTGATCCAATAAACTTTCTTTCCTATTTCCGCTTCGGTTTACAAACTACCGTGTTTCATATCTACATCTTTTACGTGGTCGCTGACTATAAGTCGATGAACCAGAGCTAGCGACATAGCTACACAAGTTGCGAAGCTGAATTGGAAATGGACGGGCTAATAGCTCAGATAACTGATGGAAGTTGGGGTCCCAAGGAGCTGGAATTGCGACCGCGCCGACGATGTAGACAGATCAAACGAGTCAATGGGAGCCTGGACCTAAGCGGCAAAAGACCGTGGTACCTATTTGGAACTCCCTACAAAAGATAGGTCCTTTGAGCAGTGGACGGAGTACGGAAGGTGGAGTTGATATGATCTATCCTCATTATTGAGCTGTTTGATCCGTATACGTACCTACAGAGCATTCTTCGCTGTGCGTAAGAATTCTTTCTCGATAAACTTTCTATTCCAAACACTTCCCAGAAGACTATAAGGGACTGAGGATGCAAAATATATGGCATAGTTCACTTATAAAACAGTGTTGAGTGTCAGCTTTTACAATATTTCGCGAGGAAAGCGAGACCATACTGAACAATGGCAGGTACGGTCCTCATTAGTGAGGTCCATTGTACTTAGAAGACGCAAGCCCGCGCCCGTGCATTTAGCAAAGTGTCCATTGTACTTCTGGTTGCCGTGTAGTCTCTCCTTCGCCGCGTATCTTCACCAACTAAACAAACTATGCATCGGGGTTTCAAATCTGCCAAAATCTAAAAAAAATGTCTTTAAATTCTATAACATGTTAGCCTTAGACAGGAATCTCACCTCCTCGTGGTAAGTTATGACGCAGTGGGAAGAGGAATGGCTCAATATTAAACCCAAAACCAAAACCCTAATCGGTTACTACGCGGCCGGCATGCTAAATGACATGGCGGAACAGCTCTGTCGGTGGGGTAGTAATCCAGTAGTCATAAAATCCAAAATTGCTTCTCGCGGGGATCAAATCTGGCACCACCCTCTTATCAGTCCACAGTGACGAGTAGGTATAATAGCAAGTGTGTGTCTTGAAACATAGATATATTTCTTTCATTTATTTATTTATTTCATTAGATATACGAACTATACACTGTATTATCATGTATGTAGATTATAGTTTATTGTCCGAGTACAGTTATCACTCACACAACATTGAAGTAAGTCTGGTTAAAAATAATAAAATTATGTTAAAAGGAAAAATAGTAAGAATAAAATAATTAATATTAAACAAATGAAAATAATGATAAAAATAAACTATTTTAAAAATGTTACTCTAAGTTTAATTTCGCCTTAAAGCTAAATAAATTGCAACTTTTAATATAATTGCAACTGTTAAGTTTCTTGCCAGCTTCTTCTCGGAATAATCTACCTTTCGAACCGGTGGTAGAGTCACTACACACAGACAGACTCGACGTTTCAAAAGTGCTTATGTACATTATGCCTACTTAAAATAAATTAATTCTTAATTTTGATTTTTTTTTTAATTTTGGAAAATCATACGTTATAGGTAACTTTTGCCATACAATGTAGCGTGTGAATGCCTAGTTTGGGCCTAGTTTGGGCCTACGGATTTTATCATGACATACTCGTACATTAATATACTGAGTTCAAATGATATAAATAAATAAATAAATAAATAAATATACTACGACAATACACACATCGTCATCTAGCCCCAAAGTAAGCTTAGCTTGTGTTATGGGTACTAAGACGACTGATGAATATTTTTATGAATAATATACATAAATACTTAGAATATATGTTTAAACACCCAGACACTGAAAAATATTCACGCTCATCACACAAACATTTTCCAGTTGTGGGAATCGAACCCACGGCCTTGGACTCAGAAAGCAGGGTCGCTACAAACTGCGCCAATCGGCCGTCAAAATATGCCATTGCCAATTTGCCGGCATAGCTAGAGTTAGAGTTACGGAGGACCGACAACTCGCCAACCAGTCATATGTCCCATTTATATACTAGTGTTTACTTTTCCCTCTACCGCGGTAAGTAGCAAGGTACTTCCTGCAATTTCTTATCACTACTTGACTGAAACTTTCCTTCAAAATTCCTTCCGGCTTTCAAACCTTGCCTTGAAGTGCAAAGTTCTCTCTCTGCTTGTGAAAGTCTCTATAACTCCTGGTAAACGAACAATTAAGAACACAATTTGGTTCAGCTACTCTTCAAGGAACCGTATGTAGGCTCACACGGTTCCTTGAATATTATGCATTTTCTCATATATCAATATGATTTTTTTGCGGTGCATTGTGTAAACCAAGTTGGACAGACGACTGGGTGTCGCTGGATATAAGGCGCGCGAAACCGTAACATGTGAAAAAACCTACAATAAATCTATCCTGTCGAAATTCCGCCGTGGTAAATAATGATGTTATATAACATTTATATAAATACCTCTTATATATTATTTGATGACTTTGTTACGCAGCACTTGGTAAGTTGACAGTTCTCGTATAGAAGGAAGATTTGTTCAAAACTCATTTCGTTCTTAGTCACGATTTCAGTGTCGCAATATAAATATTGAATTTTGTTAATTAATAGGCAAGGCTACAATCTCAGTGACTGCATGTCTTAATAACTCGAATATTGTGTATCATATGCAATATTATACTGTATAGTAGCATTTACCTATAATGGAAAAACGTCTTTATATTGAGTAAGAACGCAGACTACAAAACAAACATACAATCAACGGGCGCTCCGTTAATAGTTAAAACAATAAAAGCAACTGTTAGCGGATTAAACGAAGTGGAGATAATTGTAGCAGGGTTAACGGATACTTAGCTGCTTAATAAAAGAATAAAACTCATACAAAAACTAAGCGTGATTTTAAAATACTGTCTGTCAGTAAAATAATCTCTGAATAATGAATGTTCGTTCTGACGGTTGATTTCTCTAAATTTTTGAGTTTAATAATAAAATTTGAAAAATGTGATGTTTTATTTTATTGTGTTTTGTTCATATTTTATAAAAATAAAAAAAATTGTTGAACCGTTTTAAATAATTTAATTTTGCGAACAATAGAGTAATACCCCACATATATATACATTTATAACATTTGAAAACTCGTTTATTTCAAGTAGGCCTAAAATTAGCATTTTGGAACGTCAAGTCAGTCTATTTGTAGGGACTCTACCACCGGTTCGGAAGGCAGATTCTACCGAGAAGAAGCCGCAAAAAACTCGGCAGTCGCTGAGTTTATTATCATAAACTATAGTTTAAATGTTATAATACAGTAAGTTTAACTCGTTCTCGTTCATTGATTTAATATGTTACTATATTGTGGTTCTGATCAGATTGGCACTTCGGTTATTAAAATTGTCATGAGTTGCAAGTGAACCTCACGACAACATCTACCAATTTATATCCCACTTTCGAGCTCTTCTCTCTTTGAACTTGGAAATAAACTTCGTGCTATTTTGCAAAAAAAAAAAAATGTTTGTAATCTAGTGATGTGAATATTAATGGAAATACTAAGGTAAAGTTTACCATCTACAGTATGTTTCAAAGTAAGAAAGCAAGCGATTTTGTTTAGTAGTAGAATTTTGCTGTGCCAAAGCTCGTCCGGGAAAGTATTATCGCCATGCTTATTTCTGCCGCGTGGTTGCCGCTGTTATTACAGGCGCATGAGTCTTAACACCTACTCCTCAAATAGATGGACACTGGACGCCATGTTGCAGGACGTGCTCCTTGCATGCCCTGTGAAGTGTTGCTCTGTTCATAGGCGATAACTTTAAACTTACCGTCAGGTGGGCCATTTTTTTCGTCCGGCAATTATTACATTAGTAAAATCAATTTAAAACGCACATAGCTCCTATAAACGTAAAATGGTTAAAAGTAGCCCCTCCCTCCCCTACCCATAATACAAGCTAAGCTTACTTTGCTAGATGGCGATATGTGTACGGTCGTAGTAGGTAAATTTATATATATTTATATATTTATTCTCGAACTCTGAATACTAGACGCATACACTATGTAGTTCTGATGAAATGTGTTGCTCGTACCAGGTTTCAGTAATCGACCTGTACCTACTACAATCTACGTGCGCGTTGTACATGTGAGATCACGTCGTACGGCTGCGAATACGTGAAGTAATTTCGCAAACGCGGTAGGCCATTTCCAGTGGCGTGCACTTCATATGCATAAAGCAACTGCCTAACCCTTAAGATTTGTAGGGATCTGTTCCGAAAGGACATTACTATTGTGGATAATAAGTGATAATCAATCGTTTTATTGACGATGATGATGTACCGAAAGGGTAAAACGGGACCCTATTGCTATGATGTCCTTCTCTCTGTCTGTCACCAGGCTGTATGTCATGAACCATGATAGACAGTTGAAATTTTCACAGGTGATTTATTTCTTTTGCCGCTAAAAACAGAATAAATTAAATATTTAAGGAAGCTCCCATTAAACAGATATGATTATTTTTGCCGTCCTAATAGATAATGGTACGGAACACTTCGTGCGCGAACTCGACTTGAGCATGGCCGGTTGTTTTTATTTCACCCACTAAAGAAAGAACATTTTGTATAATTTGCTGATTCAGGTTAGCAAGCACCAGCCTATCCCGGATATAAACGTTGGCTATTTCTTAACACGCTCGTTTTGACGACTTGTATTCTAAGACTGAAACCACACCGACATGACATTGCGCGAACGTAGGGACGACATCTTGCCGTTATTCATTAAAATTTATAAAAAAATTGATGCGGTGATGGCCTTGTGGTAAGTGGAACGAGTTCAACTTTTCAGAGTTATGTGCGATTAAACCAATTAAAATATCACTCGCCTCAACGTTTTTCTTAAAAGAGTCGTGTGAAGTCTACCAATCCGCTCTTGGCCTGCGTGTTAGCGGCCTAAGCCCGTCTCATTCTGGGTGGAAACTCATCACCATCGTCATCCCATTACCGGCCCACTACAGGGCACGGGTCTCCCCTCAGAATGAGAAGGGGGTAGGCTCGTCTACCACGCTAACCAAATACAGATTGACAGACTTCACACGCCCTTGGGAACGTTATGGAGAACTCACAGGTATGCCGGTTTCCAAACGATGTTTTCCTTCACAGTTGAAGCAAGTGATATTTTAATTGTTTAAAACGCCTTGAACGTATCCAAGTTACACGTAGGAAACATAGATGCCAAAAGAGTGTTCCTCATCATAGCGCCATCTATTTTTACTAGATGGCGCTCTATCTTTACCATAAATATCGTAGTTAACTCTCACGTGTTCTTATAAGTAAACGTAGTTACAAACGTACTCTAAAACGAGGATGAAAACCGCATCGTATTAATTAAATGGTTGTCAACCACATTGGCATGCTACTCACGACTTCTCGCTGCTCTGATGATGACGGAACAAGATTGTTAAATTCCTGAGCAATGTCATCGAAATATATGGATCTTTCCAAAAGCACGCCTCAATTCAAAATGTATTTATTGCATAAGTGGTTATTAATTGTTAAGAAAATCATTAGAAAATCCTAAATTACCTCAGCGAATTGTAGGGATTTTTACCATTGAATAATATCTAAATATCTTTTCAAAGCAGATGCTTTCTAGTCGCATCCTAATTGAATAAAGAAAAAATAGTAACCTAATAAACACTATAGTAAAAACCCTTTAGCACACTCTAGATCACGGGAAGTTTTTGTCTCCTCTTAGTTCCAACTATCGTATACAAATTCAAAAAACTAGTAATTCAAATTTCATTATTTCAAATAGGCCTAGGTTACAAGCAGTTTTGAAACTATATTGACTCTACCACCGGTTCGAAAGGCAAATTCTAACAAGAAGAAGCCGGCAAGAAATTCTGCAGATTGCTTTTTTCAATGGCTGCTTATAAACCTTGTTAAATTAGTCTGTTCAGCGGGCTGGGGCTACTTTCCATTTTGCGATACCTAATTCCGTATATTTTCCAACTACCCAACAGACATTTTCTTTACAGACGCTAATTGGGAATCGACAGATTTTGTTCGGACCTGTAAGATAGGAAACTGTTTTAAAACTTAGTTATGGTGGAGTGACTAAAGACCCAATTTAAAAGTGCTTACAGAGTATGTAATCTTGTATGAATTTTGAATGTCGTTGAATGCACATTTCTGTCCCGACGGCTATTACCTGTTATCCAATAACTTTTCTATGCGAGGAATATAAAGCTGTCGCTGTTAAATTATACGTTGTGTATGCAGTTGGCAGTTTATTCAATTTATTTAAATAACTTTACTGCATAAATTTATGTGCGTTTTTAATTCATTTAAGCAAATTAAATATTACTTGCTTATAACGGTATTGGAAAACATTGTGAGGAAGCCTGCATGCCCGAGAGTTCTCCCTAATGTTCTCAACGGCGTGTGAAGTCTATCAATCCGCACTTGGCCAGCGTGGTAGACTACGGCCCTTCTCATTTTGCGACGTGCCCTGCCGGTAATGGGTGATGATGATTATGCATGAGAACGGATAACAAGTACTTTTACGGCAACCTTAGCACTAATAGTGATCTCCTCCAGGCTACCTTTGCAAATGGTGCCAGTGAGACACGTCGAACAATAGCAATAATACAAATATACACATTAATAACCACATGCTAGATAATAATTTAAAAAATAGCTCTGCGACAAGCATGATCTGCTCGCAGCAAATACAACTTTTATTATTTACTAGCTGTTGGCCGCGACTTCGTCTGCGTTTGATTTTGTTTTTTGATGTGGCATTATATTTAGTTGTAGATCTAAAAATTAAAGTATTCAGTATCGCTCAGCCTTAAATGAGGGGTTTGCTGCTGTCCGCTGAGAAGTTCCGTCCTCTATCTCCAACCACAGTTTGGGCAAAATTAAGCACATATTATAACCTCTATAGTACAAAAATAATTATTTAAATCGGTTATAATTTGTCGGAGTTATGTGTAAAATCGTCAAACACTTTCATCCCCTCTCCCAAAGGAACCGAGCTTAATGTCGGGATAAAAAGTATCCTATATTACTTCTAAGTTCTAACACTTCCAAGAATATGTGGAAAAAGTTTCATGAGGATCGTTTGAGTAGTTTTTCCGTGAAAGCGTAACAAACAAACTTACATTGACATTTATAATATTAGTATAGGGAAGTAGGGATAGGGATAATTGCTCACTTTCATACCTACACTCAGACAAACATCAAACGAGACAGTTATTTAATGAAGGGTAAAGAGATAATTTTATATACTCTTCAGACCGAAACACAGCATTGTTGGAATGCGGTGTTCAGGTCTTAAGAGCGTGGTTGCCAGTGCTATTTCAGGCGCATGTAGCTGAACACCTCAGGTTGATATATAAAGGGTGGCCATTTGTGAAACGTGTTCTGTACAAGACCCGCGAAGTGTTGCTCCGGTTATAGTTTTTAAACCTACTACCAGGTGGGCCAACTTTAAAAAAAAACTCACAAAATATGTAGCTATAAGTTTCGAGCGTCATTGAGAATCAGGGCGTTGTACAAAGCCCTAATGTTTATTTACTGTTCTTGCTGTAAACAGCAGGGTGTCTGTAAACAACGTTTGAGAGCACTTTGCGAGAGTCTACGAAGTGCAAATATTTGAAACAGCTTGTAGGTTTTTTAATTGTCTGCAAACAAGAGGCTGTAAGAATAGAACTGCATACAATTTTTAAATGAATGCTGATGTTATAAAGGGAAGAGTTTGTTTGTTTATTTATTCTTTTTTAATAGATCACTATGAAATCAATGCAGTCGGCATTGATTTTGTTATTTATTCTATATTTAAAAACCTTTTTTATATAGAAGTCCCAAATACTATATTTAATGGAAGTAATGATAAGATTTTAGTATTTTTAAACCAAGACAAAACAAATATATTCCCTTTCTGTTCTGATCGTTGGTAGATTTTCAAAAAGTCCTTTATAAATAAGATAGAAAAGTAAAACGTCACTCATATATTAAATCCCTAAAAAAACCGTTATTATCGCGACAATCTTAAGAACATAAATCTTGCACTGTACGGCGTGTCATTTGGTCGCATACTTTAGGAGATACTATAAAGCTTATACTAAGGTATCTGTAGGAGGTTTATATAAATCAGATGGTGATAGAAAAAAAAAAACCCCGGCCTAGTTTGTTGTGGGCTATTTTGTTCGACCAGGGCGAGTTCAGAACCGCCAAGTTTTAATGTAACGAATGTACTTATCTCCATTACCTCCTAATAATGGTAATAATATATGTACGAAGGCTTCGTAATTGCCTGTGATAGGCTTACATGAAAAAAACCTTTTTGAACTTAAATAAAATAAAATAAATAAACAAATATACTACGACATACACACATCGCAATCTAGCCCCAAAGTAAGCGTAGCTTGTGTTATGGGTACTAAGATAACTGATGAATATTTTTATAAATAATATACATAAAATACTTATAATATACAGATAAACACCCAGACACTGAAAAACTTTCATGTTCCTCACACAAACACTTTCCAGTCGTGGGAATCAAACCCACGGCCTTTGACTCAGAAAGCAGGGTCGCTGCAAACTGCGCCAATGGGCCGTCAAACTTAAATAAGGTCGGATACCTTACCATGTACCTCCCTTACGTCCCGTTATATTATAATAGTTTACATTTTAAATATAACATCACGTTAAGACTTTTAGTTACACGAGTGAAACCGCGTTTAACAGCTTAAGTGGGAGTCGTATGGGATGACATATCCCATAAGACTCCCAATTGTGCGATTGTCCCGGTGCGATGTCGCGTAGAAAGTGATTAAGGGTATGACTACCATACTCCCTAACAGGTTAACCCGCTACCATCTTAGACTGCATCATCACTTACAACCAGGTGAGATTGCAGTCAAGGGCTAACTTGTACATGATTAAAAAAAAAAACTTGCTAAAGCAGTAATAGAAGTACACTGTTTGTAAAAATTCAATGAAATTTCTTTTTAGATTATTAAACTGGTAACAATCGAAATCTTCTACATTATCATGAGAATAACATAAATAAAAGATAAAGACAGGAGATTTCAACGTTCTAGAAATGACCACAGCATGCCTAAGTAATAAGTATAATCTAAAAGCTCATCAACTAACAAAGCAAAGTTTAAAACTGAATACCTGTACAAAGAAAAGGGATGATAAATTTGAGTACATGTTTGACATGTTTTTTGAATGAATCAAAGAACTACTAGAAATGTCACAGTTGTTTCTGTTCAGCTATGGTTCATGAGATATAACTTGATGGCAGAAGGAGGCTAAGTTCCTTCGTAGAACCCTAAACATGTTAAAATCATGTAGTTGTCTAAAAGTGCACTTACACACTTATACTTAGCTTGTGCAAGGGTGGAATCTGAAAATATTTCTTATATAAGAAACATTTACCTCAACATTGGCTAGATACAATATTTTCGAGCAAAAATCGCACGAAAATATTAAGAAGGTACGGAAAGAGCCGTCAAAGATTTTTAAGAGGCAAAGACGACTCGCGTAGAGCGTCATGACCAGACTAGCGTAACCTGCACGTATTCTTGCAAGCTTTTATTTGACATCACTATCGTTCACGTCTGTCACGAACACTAACAAACTATATGAATATTGTTGTTGAGATGATACTACACGATAAATGAATTTCTTAACGGCAAGGTCGCTTGGAAGCCGCTCTTATCTCTGTCAAGATTGAATGTTGTTGTTGAGAAAGACATCTGCTCAGTTTCTTGCCAGCTTCTTCTCGGCATACTGATTTCTTATTTAAAGAGTTCTTATAAACTGGGCCTACTTGAAACAAACGAGTTTTGCTTCGAATTGAAGTGAGCGCCACACTGTTACTTGCCCGGTATGCGCTATCGACGATGGTATGTCACACCGCTTCTTGCTGGCTTTTAATTTTAATCTTAAATCGCATTTTATAAATGAATAATTCATCTCGCAGAGATCCTATCATTGAACCACCTGCCGCCACCTATACGAGGAGTCGTGATTAAGTTTTTGTTAAAAGTGTAAGTTGTAAAACCGTTGCCTTAGGTTTCATATTTTTATAAAATACTAGCAGTTCCCGCGGTCTTCGTCCCCGTTTATTAGGCTTTTTTTACATCCTCCGTGGGAACCGTTTTTTTCGTGGTACACGAAGCTATGTTACCTTCCGACTTTTCAACTAACTTAATGCCGAAAATCAAGTTGATTGCTTAATTACGGCGTAAAGACAAACAAACAAACACACTTTCGCATTTATAATATAACGGAAGTTGGCTTTTGATAGTAACCAACTCAATAACAATTGAATAACAATTTATTAACAGAATAATTTTTAATAGGAGTAGCTATGCTTCGAAAGTATTAAATATCTTAAAGGCAAAAAGTTGGCGAATTTCTTCGCCGTATTTGACCAATATTTGTGCGTATTTCGGAATTGATTTCAATAATAATTGACCATATTATTCTATTTTGGGCATGATTGGATGTATGTGTATGCATGAGTCATACCGTCCCAATAAACTTTGTTCTGAATCTATAAGATGTCCTTGAAAAAAGGTTTTCACCTGCGTTTCTGAAGTCAGGCGTCGTTTGTTATAAGATATTATCTTCTTTTCTCTTACCCGGCTTTAAAATACGTCATTATCATCAATCATTTAATTGCTAAAAAAAACTTTCAAAAATTATATTTATTTTGTACAGGTATTGGACGACAATTAGAAAAAAAGTAGTACCTATTTGGGTACTTTAATAAGTGTACTGTAATTGTAGATGTAACCAACATGATTGGAATTGAATGTAATTGGATCGTCAGCCAATTAGCATTGGTGGCAAATAGATAATTGGGACTCACGAGTGATGTGGAACTATTCAGTTTTCCGATTGTTACCGTTACATTTAAATTGGATTATACTCAAAGTCAAGTTAAGTCAAAGTACATATTAATATTACTTTGCAATTATTATTTGCCTGAGAAATATATTTTAGTTGGTTCATTAGTAAATAAATAAAGTTCTTTCAAAGTAAAGTCAAAGTCCAAAACATCTTAATTCAAGTAGGCCCGGCCCATAGGTTGCACTTTTGATGCGTACATTACCTGAGAAGTACACGGTAGTAAGATGATCGCTAAAGCTACGAGGGTTCCAAAGGCGTCCTGGTCTAATAAGAAACCCAAAACAAACTTAGCCGGTTGTTTTATTTAGTTATCACCGTCTCACATTGTCATTTAAAATTATCAGAAGAGCAACCTGGTTAGAGCAATAATTCACACGCAAGCTTCTTTGTCGATTACGTAGTCCTGTATACCGTAATAGGCTTAATACTTTCCTATAAGCTCACGTTTAATACAAAAATTGAATTTTTGAGAGACATCTCCAAGATACCGATGGGTAGTTTTTTGTAGAATTGTATGCAATTTCCTTTAAAAGAATTATTAATTTTATGTAGCCTAGTATATTGCACTGCAAGTTTATTCTTACTTCTAATTTTCAAAAATTATATTAAGAATATGTCTCCTTCGTCTAGCGGTTAGATTCTTGGGTCTGACCGGGTAATTTCTGCTAAGAAATTCACAGAAATATGCTTTGTCCCGCGCTGTGCTGTAACAGAACAGCTAAATACATAAACCGCAATCTTTACATAGTATAAAACAAAGTCTCTCCGCTGTTCGTACGCTTTGATCTTTTAAACTACGCAACTGATTCAATGCAGTTTTTAGTAATAAATAGAGTGTATTGACCGCCGATTGGCGCAGTTTGCAGCGACCCTGCTTTCTCAGTCCAAGGCCGTGGGTTCGATTCCCACTACTGGGAAATGTTTGAATATTTTTCAGTGTCTGGGTGTTTATATGTTCATTCTAAGTATTTATGCATATTACTCTTAAAAATATTCATCAGTCATCTTAGTTCCTATAACACAAGCTACGCTTACTTTGGGGCTAGATGGCGGTGTGTTTATTGTAGTACTATATTTATTTATTATTATATTATGATGTATATACATGCATATCATAGTGAGGTAAAGCCAAGTAATTCAAACCGGTTCGCACTTCGCATTTTGACTTACAAACGTGCGAGACCATGCGTGCGTGTAAAAAAATGTTGCAAAAAGATATTCTTTACTTTGTTCACCAAAATATTTCATTATCATCGTCAACATTTTAACCAATGGACGTCCACTGCTAGACATAGGTCTTTTATAGGAAGTTCCACAATTCACGGTCCTGGGCCGTGCCATCTGTCCACCTCGTTGGGGGCCGACCTACGCTGGGTTTACCGGTGCGGGGTCGCCATTCCAGCACCTTAAGACCCCAACGTCCATCGGTTCTCCGAGCTATGTGCCCTGCCCATTGCCACTTCACCTTCGCGACTCGCTGAGCTATGACGGGGTGTTTTTTTATCAGTTAAACACGTTTATTCCAATAAGTCATATTATTATTTTGACGGCCGGGTGGCGCAGTGGGCAGTGACCCTGCTTTCTGAGTCCAAGGTCGTGGGTTCGATTCCCACAACTGGAAAATGTTTGTGTGATAAGCATGAATGTTTTTCAGTGTCTGGGTGTTTATATGTATATTGCTATTTATTTATGTATATTATTCATAAAAATATTCGTCAGTCATCTTAGTACCCATAACACAAGCTACGCTTACTTTGGGGCTAGGTTGCGATGTGTGTATTGTCGTAGTATATTTATTTATTTATTTATTATAAAACACTCGTTATGTATGTATAACACATATTTTGTAGACTGTATAATCTCGGCAGACTGGATAATTGAGACGAAATGGGGGTGAAATATCAAAACGGTTCCCGTTACCCTTAGCATCATTAGAAGGGTTTTTTTTTGGTTTTTACATAAAAATACCCTTCTAATGGTACTCTACAATCATTAGAAGGGTACAAGGTTAAACGTCAGGAAATGTTTAATGAGATAACATCATCACCATTTTAGCTGACGTGTGTCCACTTTTGTACATCTTTTTGTTGTTAGGATTTGTAGATTATTTTACGAATCCCGTGGGAACAGTCTATTTTTCTGGGATTAAAAGTTAAATCTTAGCCTCCGTCCTTTCAACTAACTACGAGTGTCGATGTATATGCCATTCATCAACTTGATCCATTGCTTATTTATTGTGGGAAGGTACGACGAATCAACAAACAAACAAAGTACACTTTAACATTTATAATATTAATTAGGCAGCTCTTGACTGCAGTTTCACCCATATCCCTAATCGGCTTCCATGCGGCATATTACCGTAAAGCTTTACGACTTAATTTAAAACCTAAGCCGAAGCCTCCCACCAGACAAGACCGGAGAATATTCAGAAAGTATAAATTCCCAATTTGCCTCTGCTGGGGATCGATCCCAGGTCCTCCAACTTATAATACCACGGCGCGCACTACTTCGCCAAAGAGGTTAATTAGTGTGACAATTCTTTCATCTGACTAAGTGTTATTATTATGTTTTTTTAATATCAATTAATTTGGCGTATGTAACTATTTTGTAACATTGCATGCTAAATTTCAGGCAATACACTGTACCCTAAACCAATAGGTAAAACCTTATTGACGTGATTTTGCAATAAATGATAATTGGATAGAAGCAGGCGTTACTTTGCGGAAATCTATGATATATTATGAAAATTAAGGTTAATTTGCTATAGTTCGCGAACAGCAGGAGAATCTGTGTGGTGTAATTTATAATTTTTCCACCAACAGATCACCAAAAATCCTCTACGCACGTTTCGCTCGGAGCATCCTCAGATGTCGACTTTACAATGAATAATTGTTAACAATTATTATTAAAAGGATTAAATATTTAGGATATTATTATTAATCCCTTAACATTGCCGAAGATCTGTTTGGTTTGGAGTATACGGATTGAAGAAATTATAAATGACACCACACAGATTCTCCTGCTTTTCGCGGAGCATACCAAATTAAGCTTTATTTTCATAATAAATGATAATTATTCTTATTATGTGTGGTCGAAGTGGAGGCTTCAATGCTTGTTCTACCAAAGCTACGATTTCTCCTCTCCATCGTCTTGGGACCCCATCTTCCGCTTACGCGGCACGCCCTTAAACCTTGTAGCTTCGCAGTTCATTGAGCTTTAACAGCAGCTTTGATTAATTACTGATTTAATCACGTAGAGACACTTCGCGCATAGCTATGCTCTCCATCCCACGCTGATTAATTCCGAGAATTTTTTCAAGGCTTATAGATATCAGATGTGTTTGTTATTCCATACTCATATAAAATATTAATAATGAGAAAGTATTAATCTGAGATCGGCTCAACTCTTGTACTGATTTCTATATAATTTTGCACACGTACATATAAGCTTGCATGTTTGAGGTACATCATCAACATCTTCATATAAACCCATAACATATTTGACGGCCGACTGGCGCAGTGGACAGCGACCCTGCTTTCTGAGTCCTAGGCCGTGGGTTCGATTCCCACAACTGGAAAATGTTTTTGTGATGAACATGATTTTTTTTCATTGTCTGGGTGTTTATCTGTACATTTTAAGTATTTATATGTATTATATTCATTAAAATATTCAACATCTATCTTAGAACCCATAACACATGCTACGCTTACTTTGGGGCTAGATTGCGAGATTGCATTGTCGTAGTATATTTATATTTTATATATTTATGTAACCGGCCAATAGGCCGGTTACATAAATACCCGTGCCCTGTAATAACAGGGCACGGGTCTTCTATTGATGGACTCAACACGCCTTTGAGACCATTATGGAGAACTCTTAGGCATGCAGGCCCTCACAATGTTATCCTTTGCTGTTGGCCAAGTCACGTAGAATAAATAAATTAAAATTTTTAAATCTGCCGACTTTCAATTTAGTGCACATTACTCTAATAGTCAAGCCCTTTTATTTGATACCCAGAATTGTGGAGTTGTGGTAACGGTCAACTTGGTTTTGAAATTACATAGTTTCTGTAAATTCACCGGTACTATACACTTCAGACCAGACATAGTATCGCAACAATGCTGCTTGGAGAAACAAGCATGGCGGGAGTACTTACCCGGACGAGCTCTGCAAAAGCACTACTCCGCGCCCTCGCAAGTATATATGTAACATATTATATCCACAAACTTTTAGTAATAACCTTTTGTGTGGGAAAAAGAGTTATGAGTGTATTTTAATGAAACCTGCTACGCTTACTGTATAAAATGCCTCTTCTTGACGCTGGGTATATCTTCATCCGCAATCTTGTCTTATTACTTGGTATAGGGGTTGTTAGGCAGAAAATTCCTGCCACTTTCATAGACATTAAACGAAATGAAATATCTGCTTTACTTTCGACATGCCTATTCATGTTGTGGTGCCACTACATACCTAAACCGACCTTGTAATGTAAATTTATTTTTATTTGAAAGGGTTTATTGTCTATATGAGTACCTATCATTTAGATCTAATGAGGCATTTAATGGAGTGACGACTGGATGAGAAAGGCTGACAATAGGAAGAGTTGGCGCTGCTTGAAAGAGACCTATGTCCAGCAGTGATAGCTTATGATTATGGCCGTCTAGTTAGAACTTGTAAAAAGCACAAACAAACATACTCGCGTTATAATATTAGTTGGGAAATTGTAACAGGCTCCAAGTATCTATATTTTAAAAGAAAAGGCGCAACTATAAGTGTTCCGGATTGAAAAGGGAGCCTTAAAACTAGTGTTTGTAAACAGTTTAATGTAACCATCAGTGGTACCAAGCGATCGGAAATTGGTTTTGGTTTTTCTCGATCCTTCTTTGTTAGATCTACGTACCAGTGTAAGTGCACTCAGTGAGTTGACTGTACCCAAAGAGCTTTTAACGCTCGTCGAGTCCAGTATAATAATGTCTTCACAGTAATGTTGGGACTGACTCAATAATGTAGTGCCTTCGGTATGTTTGCGAGGAACCGAGTCGACAGTTTCTTTCGCAATTAAAAATAAAAGAGCTGAGAGTAATACCTAGCCGTTCTAACAAATAAGTCGAGAATTATTGGAGGCTTTATTTTGGAATTACCAACATTATCTCTAGGATCGGGTTAATTAAGTAGTTTTGTATCCCTATGTTCTTAGGGATAATAAGAAGATTATATCCTTCTCCAGAATGCAATGGAAATTATGCCAAATTTCTTCAAGTGCAGTGCATTGGTTGCCCGTGCATTGTTAATAAATAAACAATAGAGATTAATTTCAGTCTCATAATTATGTAAATTACGTATTCTGAAACAGTCGCGAATTCTGACCTTCAACAGTTAGCAGTGGGTATTGCGGGAGTTCGGTGTATCTAATCAAATAAAAAAGTAATTAAACTACACCAAAAACAATGGAGAAAAATATCGCCAGATATAAAAATAACAAGCAACTGTTTTTTGTAACATTTTTTAGTAAATTTTCTATATTAAGAGTTTCTAACGGAAATGGGCAGTGGACCAGGAACGCGATAAAAATGTTTGCGATACGTTACTCGATACGAGGGGTGGGAAAACTTACATAATACGTAGGCAGTGTCTCTAACGAAAATGAAACTCGATCGGAATGCTGATTGTCCCTCTGAACAAGTTGTGCGGTTGGCGAATTGCTCCCAGTTAATGAATGAACCACGAACACAAAAACAGGCCCCGCTCCCTCATTCGGGGCCCTAATTATCGAATTTAACGTCCTAACGTTTAATTCATACGCGCGAAATGTAATTTGTGACGTCATATTGTTAAACCTCATTAATATTACTTTTAGCTGTCGATTCTGACAAAGCTTAATGTTAGTAAACCCCCCTACCCCACAAAGAGGGCAGACAACATAAAACAAGTCGCAGGGAGTCCCTGCTACAAGCGGCATAAAATATCACTACGCATTGGACCGTACGTTTCTTTTGTTTGCCTTTGAATTCTTCTGCAAGGGCGACTACCTTTATATAATATTATTTACGATCCTTGTAGTCGTCATTCGTACAAGGTGACGGCCTCTTCATCGACTGCCATCTTAGACGACGTGTTTTGACAGTACCTGGTAACGGTTTACCGTTCGATGAAACGGTTACCGATGAAATAAGCAAAATAAAAATAGAAGCGTCTAACGCGTTCAAAATCATCAATATCAACCCATTCCCGGCCAGCTACCCCTGTAGTGTCACGGGTCTACTCCCACAGTGAAAAGGGTTGAGACCGTGGTCCACCACGCTGGCCAAGTGCGAATTGATAGACTTTACCCACCTTTATAGAGTACTCTCAGTCGTGCAGGTGTCTTCACGATATATTCATTCACCGTTAAAGCAAGTGATATTTTAATAACGCTGAAAGAAAGAGAAGCCGAATCTCCGGAGCCTACCACTGCATTTTGAACGCATTGCACGTCCATAACTAAAGATGCCGACTACTGGAGCTACATCCAGGGTTAGGCGTCCTAAATAACCTGTAGGCTAAATGAACCGGACGAAAGCCTACGTGGAACGGGTCCCGATATTATTAAAAGAGGAGTGCACGACACTGCCTATGCGTTACGCGAACTCCTATGCGTTGGTGAGCCTTTTTCTAGGGATTCTACTCCCCAAGGTCTTATGCGGCTTCAGTACATCACCTCCATACGATTCGCGTGACAACTTCCGGCAATCTTTTGGGTGGATCTTCCGCTACAAGGTCACCATTCTGTCACCCTGGGATCCAGACGTGGGTCACGAACTAAGTTAATTGCCCCTTAGCAAATATTGGCAACATGTGCTCAGGTTCTTTCACGGATTCCATAATTAGTTTAAGTTGAGATACTCTTCCTAACCTAGCGAATAACTAGATTCTCCTTTAAGACCAATAGTTATCCACTGTATTTCACTTTTATACTATGTAGTGTCGGCTTGGAGCGTGATGTGTCTAAGCTCTACTTCTTTCTAGTGCTATTTATTAGGATGGTGAACTTCTTCTTCTGCTTGCGGCTCAGGTTCGCCAGGTACCTGGTGTCACGTCGACCGATTACGATCTATTGTGACGCCGCTATTTGACGGCCGATTGGCGCAGTGGGCAGCGAAATGTTTGTGTGATACACATGAATGTTTTTCAGTGTCTGCATATTATAAGTATTTATGTATATTATTCATAAAAACATTCATAAGTTATCTTAGTTCCCATAACACAAGCTACGCTTACTTTGGGGCTAGATGGCGATGTGTGTATTATAGTAATTTTTAGACACACCGCCAAGAACAGCAGCACTTTCCTTGCTGGAAGAAATGTAGCATCTTCTGGTAGTATAGGATGGTTACACAGTGATCAATAATGTATACAAGTAGCTCTATAACACTATATTGTCTATATGTAGATCTTAACATTGTTACCGGAAATTTGATAGCTGTTCAATCATTTGCATATACTTGTACAATCTACATGCCTCACACCTTGTGGAATGTAATCAAATCTGTGGATTGTGGTCAAATGTTATCAGATTACGTTACACGACATCTTCAGTATAATTAGGTATTGTAAGATTTTTGCGTGTCACATTTCATTGGAGATGCCGTAGGCGTGACGTCATATCCGTCTACGGCGTAGCAAGCAAGGTTTGTTTGTATATCACAGTTCTTCTATTTTTTTCCGTGTAGTTCTGGCTATTTGGGTGCCGAATATTTTTATCAGAAACAATGTCATATCTAATATCGCGTATAATGAAAGAGTCCATCTTTTAGATTCAGATAATAAACTAGTTTGCAATAAAAAAGGTCACGTAACACTTCGCTAAAACTCTAAAAATCACATAACAGAGATGTTATTGTAATGAAATGTTACGGTCATGTCGTCCTGGAAAGTAACTGTTCGTGAAATTTCAAAACCGACAGAGTTGTTTTTTATTTGAAAATTCTTAATCTATAGGAAATTCAACAATTTAGACACTTCATACAATTTAGCAATTGACAGTAATTATCTTACCTCTAATGTTCTAAACGTTCTCCATAAAATGGGGAAAATGGGAAAAAGTTTGTGAGCTAGGAACTATCCGCGCGTGTAAGTGAGACGTACGCGGGGCGTTTTCACTATTTTTGGACACAATGCATTCCGTACTTCCGGAAGGATTCTGTATCTTCTTAAATCTATGGGAAATACTAATTCTAATTCAATAGGAATCTGTCGGAGCTATATTTTCACTTGACCATATCAGCAAACTACGATTCTAATAATGTCATGCAATTACGTAATGCAAATAATTCAATTAAACGGTAAAGGTTATTTCAAGCCACGTGAGATCTAAGCTCGCGCAAACGATTTGTACAGTAATGGTTTAAAAAAAAAAAAATTAATACGCCGTTTATAAATTAGGTCATCATGAAACTGTGTGGGTAGGAATGCTTTGGAAAACGTATAATTTAATACTCTTAAATTCTTTCTAACAGTTTTTAATTATGTTTGCAAAGTTTATTTCGCCAACGACATTTTTCAGCCCCCACGCAAAAACAGGCGTGATATAATTCTGCCACTTATTGAGTGCATGGTAACGTTCGAGCGGGTGGACCGATTTAAACGCATTCAACGCGTCAACACTAGTTCAGCCAAACATAGGTAATAAACAAACGAACGCACTTTTTACGCACGCAAACCCACAGGATAACTAGTATGCCAGCTAGCTAAACTTCAAGATAAGAATGTTTAGAGAAAGTAATAAACATTCTGACTGATGACATTAATACAGCATGTTTTATAAGGAACCGACAAATTCCTTGTACTAATAGATAGTCTCTATTGAAAAGAGACATTTTTTGCGATACTCGCCTGAACGATTTTAAATGAAGCCTTCACTCTTTCATGCCGTTCTTAGAGTTTCCATTACGGTAAATTCTTCGTGACCTAGTTGCGATATGGCATATCAACGTAGTACAAGACAGAGGTTCGTATTTTGTATTAACACCTTTCTTCTGAGACCGATCGATGCGTTGAACTTATCCAGCCATTAGTTCAAAGCATGAACGAAAGTCCCCAACGAAAAATATGTGAGGTCGTAGTCTGATAGGTGGAGATTTTCGAGAGTCATATTGTCCTAGAAAAATTAAGCGAGATGCTATGGTCATCAGAATGCGAAACTGGAAGACATGATGGACGGGTAGAAAAGTTGACTGAAAAGTTGAGCAGGCCCACGTAGATGATAATTTCATGCAGAGCTTGTTAAACGTCGGCTTTCATTATCACTTATCTTTATTAAAAGTTGAATAGCAGTCATAAATCTTCGTTAGCGTTGATAGCCTGGTGGTCAGAACTTCGCCCTCCATTCATAGAGACCGAGTTCGATGCCCGGCATACTTTTTTAATCAGAGAGGAGACAGTAATGGTTTGATGTTGATGTATTTGATAGCTTTAAAAATTGTCCCAAGAGCGTTATAGGTGCGGCTCTTAACTTATCGAGCACAACATATGTCAATTTTAGTTAATGATAACTTCTATTTATCAATAACTATTATTGACACTTGGAACTAAGTTAAGAGTCATTTATTTCAATAAGTAAAGAAAGTGCTGGCAGTCTAAAAGCAAGGCTATGTTTCTGATCGCTAATTTGATGTGCGGCCAGATGCCGAGCAGATCACTCCAAACTTTAACCATTGACTCCGTTCCCAATATAGTTGTTTTTGTACGTACTTCCCTGGCATTCTAGAGGTGAAGTGTTGTTGTGTTAGTGTACCTACTCCGAATGAAATCGAGTCTTATTTTTACAAATTCAAATATTAATAAAGACAATTTAAAGGAAAGTTAGATTCATATCCGTAATAGTCCAATTTGAAAAATTATTTCAGTTTTGTATAGCTCATTTATCGTAGAAGGCTATAGGCTATATATAATCACGCTAAGACCACTAGTAGCGTGGCACCAATAAAAAATGTTTCAAAATCGAAAGTATTTTTTTGAGAGCTTCCGCTGAGTGCGCTGCGTAATCGTTTCGACCGTTTCGATAAAACATGTATGACAAAGGTGTTCCCCTTTAAAAGGTCAACATATGTCTATGTTTTAAGGGTGTCTTATACGCGGATAAGGGTTCGGACGTCCACGCTGGCCAAAAGCGGATGGTAGAATTCACACGGCTTATAGATCATAACGGTTAACTCTCTGGCATGCAGGTTACGCTGATTTTTCTTCACCGTTAAAGCAAGTGATAAATATCAAACACACGTTCGAAAAGTTTACAAGAGTGCAGGTAACTTGGTTTCCCATAATCGGAAAACCACTGTGCTATCACCGCTTCAAGTGTCTGTTAAGGTTTAAGTTTTTACCGACCCACTACAGAGCACGGGTCTTCTCCCACTGTGAGAAGGAGTTAAGGTCGTAATACACCACACTGGCCCAGTGCGGATTGGTGGGCTTCACACGGCTTTGAAAACATTATGTGGAACTCTCAGTCGTGCCGGTTTCCTCACGATGTTTTCTTTCACCGTTGAAGAAAGTGATATTTTAATTACTTAACCCAAAAAAGTTAGAGGTGCGTGCGAGGATTTAAGCTCGGGCCCCGAAAGTGAAGTCGAGCTTCTACCCAATGCGCTATCACCGCTTCATTAAAAATTAAGTACTTAGTTAAAGTGAAATAGAATAAGACGACTTACTGTCGCTTATCACTAATATCTTAAATCTTTGGCTGTAAATCGGATATCTACCTCATCTTGTTAGTTTGTTTTTTAAGTGGAAACTTCTTTTGGCGCACCGTACAAAGATTGTTGCTGATAGAAGGTAGTAAGTTAGTCTGAACCGTCACCCTCTGAGGTGAAAGACTCGATCGGGTAAACTTCGAACCGCCGAGTGTCAGCTGCTATATGTATCTTTATTCATTCAATAGTTTTTATTGATACGTAATAATATTAATTTTAACCAAGCCAAACGGCTTACATTGTTAGGTTAGTGTGTGTAGTTTATAGTGCTAATATTATATACTGAAAAAACATAATAAACATAAATTAATAAAAACACCGTTACTTTTTTCACTTCTGATGTGCTTTCTTTCACACTTTTTTTTTTTTACTTGACAGTCTGATATTTTCTCATATAAAATCCAAAATTGTACTATGTGTGGTTGTATTGTGTATGGTGTCAACTGACCTTTTGCTAGTGGGTATACAGTGATTTTTATCCCCGGCTTATACAAGACTGATCCATAGCAAAGAGTGCCTATGGTTTCTTGTAAAGCAATCGCCGCTAAGGAAATCAAGAGCACTCAAGTTCCAAGCGGCTGATGAGTGCTTTTATTGGTCGAGAGATAAACTTGTGAGCACAGCCCGCTCAAGAGTGCTCGCGGGCCAATTAAGAGCTAGTTGCTGCGCGACAAAGGAACGTCTTGAACACAGCACTTGTCTCGAACCAGCTCTTCGCTATGCCAACACAAAGGCAAACTACTGCATTTAAAGGTAATACTATATTACTGTGTACTAGCTTCTGCCTGCGACCTCGTATGTGTGGACTTCAGAATTGTTTATAATTCAGAATGGTTTCCCAGTTCGTTCGTTATCAATTTTTTATCCTACCACGGAAACTATGTATTTGAGTGATCGGCAAAGAAAGTGCATGTCTTTTCCATAGCATAGGTGACATGCGTACCAAATTTCAAAGTTATCTGCCCGCGGCTCGTACACAATTTTTAATTTTCCCCCGGGAACTACTCAAGAAATCGGGATAAAACGTAGCCTATGTTCTTTTCCTTGTCAAAGGCTACATGCATGCCAAATTTCATCCAACTCCGTTTTGCCGTTTTTGCGCGATTGAGTAACAAACAGCCACACTTTTACATTTCTAATATTACTAGCTGTTGCCAGCGACTTCGTCTGCGTTTGATTTCGTTTTAGTTAGTTGTAGTTCTAAAAAAATTTAAGAATACCCATTGTTATAAAAACAAAAACAAAAAGTTTTAAAACGTAACTTTTCAATTCACATAGTAACAATATCTTAAAACAACTGTCTGATCAGTCTTAGCTCCTTCGATCACTTACAAAGAATAATAATCGTTAAAGGGAGAATCGAAATAGCAGTGTTAGTTGATTCATATGCTGAAGGTTAACGAAGAACATTTTTTATCTAGTCCTAGCACTGAAGTCCTCATAAATGTGGTAGCAATTATGTATTCAGTATCGCTAAGCCTTAAATGAGGGGTTTGCTGCTGACCGCTGAGGAGTTCTGTCTTCTATCTCTTAATTTCGGGATAAAAAGTATCCTATATTAATTCTAATACTTCCAAGAATATGTGTACAAAGTATCATGAGAATCGGTTAAATAATTGTTGCGTGAAAGCGTAACAAACAAACTTACATTGACATTTATAATATTAGTATTGAAGTAGGGATGATAATAATAACACTCTGGAGCCCTGACCGCCGGTTGCTTGGGCATTCAAAAGCCCCGCAAGCGGAGGGTGGATGTTTTTTCTTATAAATTTTTAATAGTTTTTTTATTTTTTAAGTTTTGTTGAGAATTAAAAAAAAAAAAATCAATAAATGATAGACTATATTAATAATAGTAGGATTACTGAAACCGTTTCGTTAGACCAACAGTGAGTATTTATGACTACCAGCCAACAACTGTTTCGACTCTCACGGTCTCCGCGCTTCGTTAGTAGACTGGCTAGCATGTCAATTACGATTCATGAAGTGCTGGATTTGATTCCAGTGTTACAATCAAGATCAGTGACATCATAGGTTTTTGTGTCGAAAATATTCAGTACCAACCCCAGATCATGCTACGGGACCACGTAAAGTTTTGGTCCAGTTTATTATTACAAACATTACGTACTTAATAATCTTAACTATTGCAACAAATTAAACCAGCATTGAAGTTGTTGTTTCAAGATTGATGATGTTGTTCTCTGTCCGTACTGAGAATCGTGGAGGTTATAACTCTAAATCCATCTCTGCTATGAGAGATGAGGCCTGTACCAGCAGAGTCCTGGTTAGTTATCGATGTTCAATGGCCCACTTTGAAAGTCCCAAATGGTCTTTACTTTTCTGCGTGTCCCAAAGAACACGTTAAGCCATCGTCGATGTCGGTTATTTTCACTAACATGTGATATTCGATATTTAATACTTAGTAACTTGAACAACTCCTCGAAATTTTTTGATTTATTAGTATTATTACAAGTTTTTTCACAAAATTTTTGATTTTGTTTTGTAAATAGATAGTGAATAATTCTACTATTTTCGCATACTTATGTTTCGACTTTAGAATCGAAGACACCAAGAATTCAAGTGTTCTGTATTTCGACTTATGAAACGCCTGTAATTAGACCATTCAATTCACGTTTGAATGCCACTTAGCGCTTTTTATTTAGAACACGGTAATTTATTCCAGAATGCTGTAAAAGAAACCTCATAATATTATAATATCACTAACGTTTTTTCTTCTTGCCACACAAATGTCATTATTTTAGGATAAACACGTATCATTACTGAAATTAAATACTTACTCCTCGATAAAATAGCTTTCAAATAGCCAAATAGTGAAAGAGTTGTTAAAATCGGTTCATTAGTTTCAAAGTATATCCATTAAAAATACACAAACTTTTATAGAGTTTAGTTAGAGTTTCTCTCATTCAGCAATGATGAATGAGGTTATTTTAATTATTAATTGTAAGTAACAAATTATATCCAAATCTTCTTAAGGCTCGTTTCGCCAGTTGGGATTGTTTGACAGAACTTTCACAGTTACATAAGGTGAGGAGTTCGCAGGCAGCAGAAAACTCTCTGCAAAGCAAAGGCTACTTTATCCGAGGGAAACAGAAATTCTGCTCCGCCGAACTTATAATAAGACAAAGTTGCAAAACTAAACCCGACTACTGGTGGAAATCGGGAAACTGAAAGAAGGATGCCTCAAAACTTACCTATTTACTGGCCACCTCTATGGCACAGCGACGAGTGTAAATTTGTAATTCATGAATTTTCCCTTATTTGGTCTGATGCGAGTATTCGCCGTGGCTAGTTTAACATAACCGTCATACTCAATAGGTCAGCCCACTAATATCAGACTGCGTCAGCCACCGGCTGAGATTCCAGTCAAATTGGGCTTCAACACAAAGGGTTACCAAGGTGTAATACACAACGTGTAACTTAATTACGAAGTACGGTTGCAGGATGCATAAGTATATTTCATAAGGAATCATTTCATATCATATTTATTTTTCCATACATACGAATTCAAAACATTTTAAGTATTTACTAATGACAACCCTATTGAAGATAAAAGACCTACACGCGCATAGTACCTACGCTATGCGACGTGTACTAATATAAAGTCATTTCAATTTTGCATCTGATGTTAGGGCTGAGTGTGTTCTTTCAGTGGCAATGGTTTACTCAAAAAGCATTAGTTTTTCGGTTTTTCGGTTTGTACTACAGCCAGTAAAGTATTATTTCAGTTTTCATTTACACGTTGTATATATATTTTTGTAATGATTGTCGGACCAAGAACGTGGCCCATCTGAGAGTACGTGCTAAACTATCGTCTGCAAACAGCTTCGCAGGACGTGCAAGGAACACGTCCCACCACTTGCTGTTCTGTGTGCTCTCGAGGCTTAACAGCTACTGTTAATTAAGCCTGTAATTATAGCGGCATGCTCATGGACTCATTGGCGACAGAAATGAGCATAGCCGTAGTGGCTACTGCCTCGGACGAGCTCTGTAACTAAAAACTCTACTACTAGTAAAGAAACACGTATAAGAACATAAAATGAAATGCGTATCTACTGCGTGGTGAAATATATTATCCTTTATCGAGAAAAAGCATCTGCGCGTACCGAGAAAATCTTCTATTGTGGTTTCAATGGTGTTATAGAAATAAAGCAGGCGACATAATAGAAAATAAATTGCGTTCTCAATTGTTCACAACTAACGCACGTCACAATTATTTATGTATGGAATCGTTAGATTTTTTTTTTTGGTCCGAATTTCGTCGAGGTCGGTTAAGCGAGTAAGCCGAACATTGGTTACAAAGTTGTTTTTTTTAATCCCGGATGCAAATGCGACTGTGAGTGTGTGTAAATGTATGTTCGTGTGCGTGTCTGTATGGATGTGTGTGTATTTGTGAGAGTATGTGTGTTTGTGTCTGTGGTATCGTACCCCCCGAACGATGAACAGATTTAGTTTTTTTTTGTCTGTTATTTAAATTACTCGTGAGTGTGTCAGCTGCCTGCCCTTGATGAAAATCAAAGTAAAGAGGCACAATATGAAATAAAATGGAATGAAATATTTATTTTTCTATATATGGTTTAGTTATTGGTGTTTAGGATACAAAGTTCCAACATATTCTGCTTATACATAAACATGCAAAATTTAAAAATTTAATATAATTGAAAACAAACAAGATTATTATATTAATAATAACATAATGTTACTTTTGATGCGTTGATTACATACAAAATGTGTACATTGCAGTGAGTAGTGATGGCGAAAAAGCTACGAGGGTTCCAAACGCGCCCTGGTCAGTCCAGGAAGGCGGCTTCCACAAAATGGCGGATTACATATTTATTCAACACTCAATAAAAAGTTAAACAAACGCAGACGTTGTAGCGGGCAACAGCCATCCATCCATTGACCCGATCGGTATTACCGAAACACCTGATAATAGTCGTAACTTACAAATTAAGAGTAGTTGCAGTTTGTAATCAGGGCACGAGGGATGTCTGTCCCCGGTATAGTGAGTAGGGACCGGTACCAGGGACAATGGGACCTATTTGTAGAGATAACCGATAATCCCGGCACAATGGCCCGAACAGCTTCCCTGATAACAAAAGGGAAAACAAACTGTATATTCCTAAAATGTATCCTAAAAGCGTCTGAAAAAGACTCATTCATTTGACTACGACATGTATAGAGTTGATGGTTTTTTTTTTATTATATTACTAGCTTCTGCCCGCGACTTCGTCTGCGTGGACCTCAGAATTGGGTCTAAAGCTTCGCTCGTTAACAATTTTTAATCCCACCAGGGGAACTATTTAAGGGATCGGTATAGAAAGTACACGTGCTTTTCCATAGCATATGCTACATCAAAGCTGTCTGCCCGCGGCTTAGCTTGTTAACAATATTCAATTTTCCCTCGGTAACATCTTAAGGAATCGGGATAAAAAGTAGCTTATGTTCTTATCCATGTCAAAGGCTAGAGGCATGTCAAATTTATTCCAAATCCGTGCAGCCGATTTTACGTGATTGAGTAACAGACACCGCACTTTCATAAATTCAAATTCAAAATGGTAGTCATACCCCTAATCGGTTTCCACGCGACAACTGAACACTAAATCGCATAGCACGTCTTAGTCCGTAGGGTGGTAACTAGCCACGGCCAAAGCCTCCCACCAGACCTGACCAGAGAGAATTCAGAAATTATAAATTCCCAAATTGGCCCTGCCGGGAATCGAACCCGGGATGTCGTTTGAGTAGTGTTTATTGGTTAATCTGGTCACTCTTACCTCCTATACGGAATCTTATTTGGAGATGTTTTTGGCTTAACATTTACTTTCTGTTACTATCCGAAATGCGAAAGTAAATAAGTCAAAGTCAAAGTCAAAAATATCTTAAATCAAGTAGGCCCACAGGTGGCACTTTTGATGCGTACATAAGAACCACACGGTAGTGAGATGAGGGCGATAACCACATTCGTAAACTTAAATCTAAAGCTACGAGGGTTCCAAACGCGTCCTGGTCTAAGAAGAAGCCCACAACAAACTTAGCCGGGTGTTTTTTTTTTGTTATCACCATCTCACAATATCATTTTAAATTATTAGAAGAGCAACCTGGTTAGAGCAATAATTTACACCCAAGCTTTTTTATCGTTTACGTAGTCCTTTATACTATAATAGGACTTTTCTATAAGCTTACGTTTAATACAAACTTTGAACTTTTTAAGAGACATCTCCAAATAATAAATATACGACGACAATACACACATCGCCATCCAGCCCGATGACTGATGACTGATATATATATTTATGAATAGGATACATAAATACTTATAATATACATATAAACTTATAATATACATATAAACACCCAGACACTTCACTTTGTTCATCACACAAACATTTTCAAGTCGTGGGAATCGAACCCACGGCCTTGGACCCAGAAAGCAGGGTCGCTGCCCACTGCGCCAATCGGCCGTGTGTTTGTAATTTGGTTTGTCCTTACTCTACGCCCTAAAAGAGCAACCAATCGACTTGACTTTTTTTTTGCATACAGTTATTTGAAAAAAGGGAAACTAACATAGGATCTAAGGACACTTTTTGTATTCGGGAAACACGATTCCCGCGATATTCGTCCAAGAAACTAATGAACCCAGACGAAGAACGCGGATAATAGCTAGTCATCACATTGCCCCATTTCCGGCCCACTGAAGAGCTGGGGTGTCCTCCAACAATGAGAAGGGGTTAAGGCTGTAGTTCACCAGGCTGGCGGCCACGGATTGTTGGGCTCCACACACGTTTCACAATGTGAGATGGTGAAAACAAAAAAAACAACCGGCTAAGTTTGTTGTGGGCTTCTACTTAGACCAGGGCGCGTTTGGAACCCTCGCAGCTTTAGTTAGTTTTTAACTAATTTAGTTATCACCATCAACTCACTCCTATGTTATATTTTACATGTAATGTACGCATGAAAAGTGCACTATATGTGCCTATTTGAATAAAGAAATATTTTACTTTGACTTTTACTTTGAGAAGATTATGTAGAACTCTCAGGTATGCAGGTTTCATCAAGATGTTTTCCTTCATAGTTGAAGCAAGTGATAGTTTGATTACTTAATACGCAAATAACTTAGAAAAGTGCGTACTGGGATTCGAACTCAGCCCCCCGAAAGTGAAGTGGAGCTCCTACCCAATCCTTCATCACCGCTTCATAGCTTCGCTTAATAGCTAGTGCCTTAATAAATTTAACATTGTCGATACGGTAGGCAGGATAGGTATTTTCCTCACTTCTTTCGCAGCGTTCCCTTGTTGTCTATTAGCTCAATGCACAATTGATGCTCGAATTCGGTGAAAATACAATACAAATAAAAACAAATGAATACAGTCGTGCCTAAAAAATTTGTTTGTCCTATTTTGGTGTTTGTGAAAAACGACGAAATATCGTGTTAATGAGTGCAATTAGTGATTCAAGTCGCTCTGTCATAGCGCAACACTACGTGAGCCCACGTCGTGTTACTATTCGAGATTCGTGTTCAGTGTGAATCGACATGTATTTTTTTATGTAGATCTATATATAAGTTCTTTTTACCTATTTACGTACGTCGTTATTTTTGTTTCTTTTAAGTTTTTTCATATAATTGCATCGTTACGAGTCCGATTCTCATTCCAGTAAATTCATTGAACTTCACGAAATAGTCGCGGCATATTTTCGTTCAAATTCCCTTAGTGCCTGAAGACCAAAGTCTTCGAGCAGTACGTCGCTTACTATGGGCCTCTTAAGAAGGCTTATCACTCAGCGGGCGATGAAGAGAGCTATACTAGGTGTCTCTCCACGTAATCAAATCACAAATGATATGCGAAAGAACTATCACCGATATAGCTGAGCAAGTCCCGAATGTGAAGAGGCAATAGCCAGGGCACATAGTTTGGAGAACCGATGGACGTGGGAGTATATGTTACAAATTACATAGAAGTGAGGTGATTACGATAACTAAATTCGTCAACTTAAAAGTAAACATACGAGGGTTCCAAACGTGCCCTGGTCTAATAAGAAGCCCAAAATTAACTTAGCCGGTTGTTATTTTTTTTTGTTATCACCATCACACATTGTCATTTAAAACTACCCACGCATTTTAATCGTTGACGCAGTCCTTAATACTATAATGGGACTTTTCTATAAGCTTACGTTTAATACAAACTTTGAACTTTTTCAGAGACATCTATGCTATATCAGCAGTGGTCAATCGGTTGAAGTGATGTTGATGAACGAAATGTCAAAATAAAAATTAGTTTTCCAATCGATTGAAACGGCAAACTGTTACAAGGCAATCGCATCACCGCGCCACAGGGCTCTGTATATAGGTACTACACTTATTGGTAAACTTGCGAGCGCCCTCGGCCGCGACAGTTTATTGACCCCTGCCCGATTTCGCCCTGGTTACACCCTGTATTCGGGAATACCTCATTAAAAGTTAGCGCCCGACGCATTTTTCTACGGCTTACATTTTTAATCGACTTCAAAAGAAGGAGGTTGGTTTACAATGCATATTTTTATAAGGAGTTTCGAAAACAAATGGAAATCTATTAGAATCCGTTTTTTCCTTTCGCGTCTTTGGTTGCCTGGAAAAAATCGCTATGTACGATAAGGCCACCAAATTATAATCTCTAGCTCTGTAACTATTTTTTTTGGTGTACAAAAAAGTTTATTCATCCATTCATTCATTCATTCATTCATCACTTCGTTGTAGGGATGCAGAACTTGCCAATAATGGTACCTGATATATCATCAATATATTGTATATCATCAATATATTGGTGTAATATTCTAAAACAAATCTACTTACTTGTTCTAATTCTTTATTTTCTACTACACCGTTAATACAAGCTGTGGACTTCGTATTTGATATATCCATATATCGAAATAATATATATTCGATATTTCTAGTAAAAACTGTGTTGATTTGTCTGTCTATGACACCCGCCCCTTTTTTTTCAATCGACTTCATGCCATCATTTATCGGCATCTTTATCGAAACGGAATAACCGTATAATAAAGCCAATAAAATTCAATACTTCGTTGAAAATTCGATGATTATATTTATTTATTTCCAACTTACGACTAGTTTTACAGGAATTTTCGTAATGCACTAGCGTAGATACTGATGTCTACCTACATACTAAACTTTATCAGTGTAGCAAATGCAGCACAAAGCAACCTTTGTGAGTTAAACGCAATACATACCAAAAAACCAGCCATTTTGTTATTTATAAGGTAGAACTCTTAATGCGTAAGTCTGACTCGCAATTGGCGGTCTTTTTTTATAATTTACCGTTTTCTCCAAAATTGTTGAAATTCTTTTGCATGTTGCTCTGAAGGAAATACTCACTTAGAAGATAGAAAAGAAACTTGCATTGGTCCTTTGAAAATTCATTATCACTATCAGCTCAACCAATGAAATTAACGGGATACCTAATACTCGACGTTACAATGACGCTTGTGTGGACACAAGCGTGCCTAACTTAACTAAAACATGTATCCTAGCAGATTTACAACGAGAGAAATACGAATAAAATCCTATTTTCAGTTGACGGTCTAAGTTGCATTGAAAAGTTAGTAAGCATGTACCCTATTTAAAGTTAGAGGGCCAACTTGACGTAGCACAGCCCCTAGTAAGATTTGCGGGCTCGCATTCCCAGGGTGGTTTTCGAGTATCGAAAAACTTTAACGTCGGAATAAAACGACATATTCAAACTTTGTTTATTTTGAATAGGACATCTTAACTCTGCATCAATGATCAAAGTTTCACAATGCAATGTTTAACATTAATTCCATTTTTAACCGGCTTAACATGCCATAACGCCGTCATGCAAAGAAGGATTTGCAAAATTAATTGCTCGCATGCATGCATGACTATCATGCATTATTCACGCAATCACACAACATGCCTGTACACTCGAAAAGGCTACACAGATGTATTCTGTTTATCCAAGGTACACCCATATTTCTTTTTCATCATCATCAGCCTAACAGTCGAGTGCTACTACCAACGGGAGGGTTTACCCATAATCAGCACGCTGGGCAGGGTTGGTGACCGCAGTAGATGGTAGTAGTGGTACAGAGGCTCTGCTGGCCGCTCTTCGTTATAACCCCTTAATCGCCTCGTACGACACCCGCGGGAAAAAGAGGGGTGTTGGCAACTTTATTCTGATCTGCGGTCACCACACGGCATATTTTTCGCAACTCGAAGCAACTTTTAGCACATAGTATGCAAACTTTATTTATACAAAAAAAAAAAAAAATACTTGCATCCATGCCTTTACATAGTCATGAGGCCCTGTCAGGGCGTAACAATAAGAAACAGTTTGGTAGAGTTCAGTAAAGACATTTATTTCGGAAGTCGGTTTTATTTTCTCGTATTTTGATGTTTTAGGTTTTACGAACCTATTTATCTTTATTCAATATATGTTACAGACTTAGGAAACTAACAACATAACAACGTCGCAGGCTTATACTTCATAAGACTGGTAGGTGCAAGTAGGAAGTAGCAAGTAGCTTAAAGTTGCTACACACAGGTGCTAAATTGCGTTGCCACTAACTTATAACTTCGAATGCTGTTACTCTGTCATGGGTGTAGGTGATAAATAATGCTTGCGATCCTCTTATAAGAACGAGCTAACAATATATGTTACATGTCTCTTAGAACTTTCAGATCGTAGATGACATATGGAGTTTTGATAAAAGTAGGTGAGAAATCGAAACTTGCTTTAGTACTGCAGACATGAGAATAGAATAGAAAAACTTTATTGCTACACAACACAATAGGAAAAATACAAGGAAAACAGTAATAGTACTTAGTGCTAGGGTGCAAAGGTGGCCTTATCACTAAAAGTGATATTTTAAAGGCAACCTGAGCGTACGAAGCCGATAAAAACTGGAAAGTGGATGGTGCATAAAGTAGGTATGTTACAAAAAAATTAAATAAACTTACATGGACATACATACTACATTTACTACACAAATACCGATATAAATTTATATATACTATAATAGATATATATGATATAAATTTATGCTATTATAAACTTACATAATACTCAATTACATAGATAAGTAATAATTTTTTTAGCGATGTTTAAACAGGTGAATGGTTTCGGAATGACGTATTTCCCAGGGGAGCGAGATGAGGTTTGTAAACCGAAAATCATTTTCAATCCCTATAATATACAATACCTTTAAATTATTTACTCATTAGGAGCTGTTATTAGTTTAAGTTGCTATTTTTGTATCACAAAAAAATCTACATATTTTATTATTTAGTTTTTGTGATACCTTTTAATTTCTCACTAAGTAAAACTGATTACTTTGAGCCTTCGAATAGGTATTGGTATTTTTTTTTAGAATAAGCTGTACATGTACAACTCTTAGTTTTTTATCAGTTAATTTATGTAAAATCTCAATATCTTTGGAGCAGTGTCGGTCCGTACGTATCGTTAATAAACACAAACAAAAAACACACATTATATTAGCTTGGATTACTTAATTATAACTATTAAAACATTTGAATAAAAACTGTTATTACTATTTCATCATCATATCATCCCATTACTACAGGGCCCTGGCCACCATACTAGCCCAGTGCGGATTGGTGGACTCCACGCTTTGAATGCATTATGGAGAACTCCCAGGCATGCAGGATCCTCAGGATGTTTTCCTTCACCGTTCAGGCTAGTGATATTTTACTTAAAACGCACATAACTGAGAAAAGTTATAGGTGCGTATTGGAATTCGAACTCGCCCCCCGGAAGTGAAGTCGCAGTCCTACCCACTGAGCTATCACTGCTTTCCACTACGCTTATTATTTAAAAAAAAAAAAAAATGAAAAAAAAAATAGAAGTGTATATAAAACCATTTATTAACTAGTTGCGCTCCGCTGTTTTACCTGCGGTGAATAAGCAATTTAATGATATTTGGTATAAAACTATGAATGTCCCTGTAAATCCTTGGCAATTTGATATTTTAACAGGATCAAAAGTAGCATATGTTACTCTCCTTCCTTTCAACTAACTCTGTGACACAAATCAAGTAGATTGGTTGTTTATATAGGACACAACAAAAACACACACATTTGCAATTACAATAGAAGTATGGATGTCTGGCAATTGACAGGTAAATTGTCAGTTTAATAAGCTCCATCAGAGTCAAATTGTGTATACCTGCTGTAGCGAATGATTTGACGTAACCGCCTCTCTTTACGCTACGTTAGGTTCTATATTTCCGCGCATTCGGTGCGGTCGATGTGCTGGTGATGTGCGTCAAGCTTTAGCTTCATGTAATTTGCATTAACATGAGAGCCCGTACATTAAAATAATTGAAAGTGTGCCTGCAACAGCCTGCGCCGCGAATTTGTCCAGCTTGCGAAAGTTTTGCCCCGACTGTCTATTTCCGAAAAGAAAACTCGTTAGCGAATGTCTTTTAGTTTCGAGACTAAATTATCTGGTTGGTTTTTTGAGCAAAACTTCTTCTTCCATGCATTTTTTTTAGCGCAACGCTAGATTGCCTGAATGGAATAGAACTTAAATCGCCAATAACAAGAATAAAAATGAATTCTATCAGTTTTAAGTTTTCTTGTAAGTGAACAGTATGTAATATCTAATAAAGTATTTAAACCGGCCCTAGTTCCCGTTTATTAGCACTTTTGAAACGTGAAAACAGTCTGTTTGTAGTGACTCTACCACCGGTTCGGAAGGCAGATGATGTTGAAATAGAAACTCAGCAGATTGGTCTTTTTTAACATCATTTTACAATTACTTAACACTACCTAAGGTTCATCAAGTTTGCCTGGAAAAGGTGTAAGGTTTATTAAGTACCTAGGTACTAATATTTCGAAGAAATTCATATATTACGCTGCTGCGTTACAATCAACGAAACAAAACGCTTCATGCGCTATAATGAGACGTGAACTGCTTTAAGTCGCTAATACTTTTGGCATCTTTCGGTTCGATGGTTTTAGTAGCTTTTTGTGACAGAGCTCGTCCGAAGAACTATCGCGATGTTTATCTCTTCGGACAAGCAGCATGTGTGTTACGGTCTGAGGGATGTGGTCGCCGTTGTATTTACAGGCATATACGGCAAAACCACCAAACCGCACTGAGCCAGCGTGGTGGACTATGGCCCGTGGCATGCACAGGATATGCACTAAGCTAGCAGATGATATAAAATGAAAAACATCTGCAGCACGAGTTATAAAAAGACAACTCCAAAAATTTTTATCAAACATTCGTTGAACGTAAGCGTAACGTAAGTAACGTTGCGCAGTTTTTGTTTTTGTGCGCTTGTTTAAGTTTGATATATATTTTTTACTATTACGCTAACTTTGGCTCTTCTATTTTGGACATTGATTTAAACATAGTGATTTGACTCGATTTTTGTGTTTGTCGTTATATAGTACGAACTCTGTTTCAACATGTTGAAAAGTGGACGTACAATCAACAGCCAGTCACGCGAATTGGTTGTGAAGTTATCTCTCTGCGATAAGAATTGTAAGAGTTATAAATAACCTACTCTTAAGTTTTTATGACTCTTACTGGAGTTTTATAATATCTGCATACCCTCTATGCACGCCACTAGCTACGGCACTAAACCCTTCTCATTGTGGGAGGAGACCCGTGCCCTGTAGTGGGCCGGTAATGGGTGATGATATGACGATGATGAAGGAATACACCTACGTCTCAAGCCCTGCGAAGTGTTGCTAGGTTAATAAGCGGTGAATTAAAAAAGGTAAAAAAAGGTGACGGTTAAATAATTTTGCATACTTCCTAAGCACACTTTCTAAAACATATTGTAAAATGGCAGTTAGATGCAACCTATAGACGATGTTCCGGACCTGAACTTCTTCTTTCTACTTCTGCCTGTGATATGCAGTTTTCAGTTGTGGAGTTTCCATTTCGATCAACAGTAATCTTTATCATCATCATCATCATCATATCGACCGATATACGTCCACTGCTGGACATAGGTCTTTTGTAGGGTCCCAAATTCCATGGTTTTGTGCCGCTTGGAGCAGCTACCTGCGACGCGCCTAATGATCTTTCTTTATCATCATACGAAAGGAAAAATAACATAAAAATTTCGTCTGACAGTAAAACGGATTATGTCCGTTCTACGTCTTATCCTACATTTTTTATAAATAGCTGCAATGCAATAAACATGTATGAATCAATTTAAACACGAATTTTTAAACACAAACGCATAGGGCATCAGGTTTCCGAAATATGAGCTGCCAATTTTGTACTGGTGGTTAATAAATAAAACTAAGAGTAAATATTCGAATGGGCTTTAAATTATTGCTCTTCGTTCTTTTTAGTCTAGATTAACCTTAATAGCCTTTTTTAAGTTCCTATCCCCGCTTCCCGCGTTAAAATTCTTACATAACTACTGGTAGTCGATTAAGGCTTGGATTACCATTAAACCATTAAAGGTTTATTTACTGAAGAGTGGTGCCCTTGAGTCAATAAACTTATAACGAAAATTAAGAATTGGCTAAAGCGTGGATATTTATAACCCGGAAACCTGACGCTTTGAAAGATTTTGTCTCATATTTTACCCTCTTCTATCGATGCTATTGATTAATATTACGTATTCATATTTTTAACAAAAATTTTAGTCACTATTCCACGTAACTTTCGGGGTTATAAATTATATAGATATTGTTTTTTAAATGGTTATTTTTCGTTTCAACTTTAATTCTATTTTTACTTTTTGTTTAAGTTAATTTCAAGTCGAGGACATATACTTTGGGTTGTAGCTTAGAACAAAACTTGTTACTACTTTTATTTAGATCTACCTGTTTTGTGTACCTAATAACATTGGTCACAACGGGACCACGATCCATGCAACTGGGTCGAAATATCGACAAATCCAAAAATATTGACGTGGTATATACTCGTTGAACTTTATTTAAGAAATGTTGATTAACCACGAAAGTCTTAGTTTAAAATCTTTAATTACCTAATAACGATTTAAAAAAAACAAAAAAAAGATATGGGATAAATGTGTGTCTAGTTTGGAATAAAATTAAAATCGCAGACTGTAACTAGGCCAGGCTCCATAACAAAATTTTGAAAATAAAAGATCTGACAAAGGTATCTAGGTCAAAGACAGAGGAAGGAACTTGTAAACGAACAACTGTAAATCATTCGCAATGAGTTCCATAGTTGAATAGTTAGTTATTTCTAGAACATTCTTTTTTGAATTATTTCTTTGTGTTTTTAGTAACAACTGCGCTACGCAGGTCTAGTAGCTGTTTTTACTAGAAATACTTGCCACTTATCAAACTTACTTAGCTATGGAAGGGAATAAACAAAGTTATTTCAAACATTCGTAGAACGTAAGCCTAACGTAAGAAAATCGGTTACGTTTTCATTTATTATTCATATTATTTAAAGTGGGTTGCGAGGTGGCACACTACCCTGCATTGCGAACTGCACTAATTGGGGCCATAATATGTTTGTACTCATTAAATTTTAACCATATAAAGCGCAGATCCTAACATTAATGCCAACTTTAAAAAATTAGGACAAGAAAACTGTAATGAGGTACATCTTTACCTCGGAATATAGACTCTACGTGTATCGGTATAAAGTTGGGAAGTAATTACTAAGATATTTTAGCCGACTTTTGAAGGGCGCGGGTTTACGATACGGTGCGTTTTCTTTTCATTGTATTTGCCTGACTTTTACGCTCCCAAATATATTTCATTAATATTCGTTAAATTTAATTACATTCTTTTTTATGAATTAAAATGAACAAATTTTTATAGCATTGGTGGCTACGTAACAGAGATTAATAGTGAAGGCTAAAAAGCGTTCGCTTTTATGTTAATTTGCAAACTTTAATTTTTAAATATTTCATGGTTCATCTGATTTCATTGTAATCTTAACATATGCACAATTTTTAACGTTGAAATTCACAGTCAACGGTGTTAACAAATAGCATTCCATGTTAGCGGTAATATCCGGGGCAGACGACTGATCAACGTGTTCTCGCAGACAGAGCACAGATGTAGAGAAATCGATGATTGAAACCAGGATGTCGTGATCCATCCTCTAGTTTATTGTCATTGAATAAAGAATAAATATGAATATTAGAATTTGCCACACTCCGCGGATGAAGGGAAATCTGTGCTGTGCTATAGTTCCTTCAATCTTTATACTCCACACCAAAGAGATCTTTGGTAATATACTCTCTACGCACGTTTGCTATTTAGCAATTGTTCAGTGTAAAAATTGCCTGTAAAAACACTCACTAAAAACTCCATTGGATGCTCCGGTGTCGGAGCGAAACGTGCATAGAGCGTACATTACGGAAAATCTGATGGTGGAAATTTCACTGTCCAGATTCGTATCGTGTAATTTTAATTTCAATTTCTTTATTTGCAGATTGAGTTACATAGTTGGTCGGCCTCAATTGGCATTAAAATTTGATTTCTTAAAAAATTATGTCTTTACAATGCTCATTTAATTAAATTCTTGTCAATTATTTAATCAAATAATAATAACAATATACAACAAATCTATCAATAAATATATGTCAAAGTTCTATAAAATTTCACGTAAATATTCTTTAATAGCATAATATCTCTTTCTAAGTAAGAACTCTTTAATTTTACTCTTAAATAAAATATCATAAGAATTCTGCAAAGTAACGCCTTCTTTTATCCAATATTCAAATCCTCTTTCTGAATTGGGATTTGTTCGCCAACAGATACGAGTTTCCAGCCCTTCTTCAACTACGTGGACATGCGAGCTTTGTTGGAGAACTTCTGCGTGTACCACGTCACCGCCCCGGGCCAGGAGGAAGGTGCCGCCACGCTGCCCGAAGAGTGAGTATTGCTTACTTTATAATCCGGCTGCTGAAACAATGTTTCCGTTCGCCTGTCAGTTGGCCATACATTCCGCGCTTACAGGATAGCTTATGCATGTTTGAAGCAGAACAATAGCAGCAGGACTACTGCAGTGGACGTGTATAGTTATTGCGTAATGTGCAGTATTTACAGAGTTATACATGCTAAAATACTGACAGTTAACGTGCTAACTTAAGAGTATTGCTCTTCTTAACGTGATACAATGCTTCTTCTTCTCCTGGGCTTATCTCCATACTAAGTCGACCGGAACTATCCGTTGTACTGGAACGACTCCGCGCTAGGTCACTCCAGCCAGCCGAACTCACTCCAGAAGGTTAGTAGGCCGCCCAGGTCGCCGAGTGTGTTATGTAATGCTTCCCTGAGATGGAGGAAATTCCTTACATTATATACCTCTGTTATTTCGATGGCCGCAGGCTAAATTACAACAATAATGACATAGCCTTGTAACAGTTCAGTGCAGCGATATTATTATTTTTTGTAATTCGATATGACGATGGTTATTAATGTCAATCATTTGCTAGAAGGGCAAGTAAACATATAATATATATTAATATCCTTAAAGAACGTCACTTCAAAGTTACATCGTCATTCCATATGACAACTTATAAGGAACTTATTCTATTAGCTGCGAAACTAATATTAGAAGATGATCTTCAAGGCTCTATATGTATACTTCTTATACTCGGGTTTAAAAGAGAGAGAGTTAAACAAGTAATAGGTAACCGATCGAAAAGTGAAGAAAAAATAAGGATTATAGTGTAAAATCTGAAAGGCATCCACATGGAAAAATACGTCTTTATTCGTTTATTTTTATATTTTATTTATTTGTGAACAATAAAATAACTTGACTGCTAATGAATGAATAACTAAAAAAGTATGAAACTGAGTAACAGTGATAACGACCACCTCCAATTACCACTGTTTACTGGATATTTATCAAGGAATCTAAATACATTCAAAAATATTAATCAAAATAAAATAAGATAAAAAACAATGATCAAAGGGGATACATGTAACATGATCTAAGTTTAGTATTCGTGTTAAGTAGGCGTCAGCTGATCCAAACTGGTGTGAGCGTGTCCAAATGTATACAATAAATAAAATTGTTCGTGTGTTTAATGCCTGTGGTCAGATCGAATAGAAATGGGTTTGAAAATATAGAATCTGTGGTCAGATCAAATAGAAAGTAATTTGCAATTATAGAATCTGTGGTGTCATGGCTGTCCAACGTCAATAAGTCATGTTAAAAATCAATAATTGCATTGTAATACCGGACGTTGAACTTTGTCAAACTTATTAAAGTCTAAAAACTAAATATACGCTTCTTATTTAACAAAAGTCATTATTTATAAAATAATCTACCAATTCAGATACTAATATTACTTAGTAATTAAAAAAACTATTTCATCTGCTAAGTGCTTATGATCTGTTTAATGCATCATTGCACTGATTAGAGTGAATGAATGCTTTCCGTCTCCCTTCTATCAGATTATCCTCTATGAATTAAAATGGAATCCCGGCTTAGCGGTACACCGTTTGAACAAGGAGATTAGATCCTTTTCCGATGCATCTCAAAGGGGAAACGTATCAAGTAAAGAATAAAAATTAAATTCGCTTTACTGAATGCTAATCTGATTTATGTATATTATTCATAAATTATTCATCAGTTATCTCAGTACCCACAACACAAGCTACGCTTACTTTGGGACTAGATGGCGAAGTGTTTATTGCCGTGATATATTTATTTATTGATTTATAAGAGACTGCAAATCTATATTTATTTTCAAGAAAAAATATGTTTCCAGCAAACGAGTCTTATGCTATAATATAGTTATATAATATAGTATATATAATATAGTTTAAAGATTTATATATTCTACTACTTCTGCTCTTATAGGTTAAATGTTTGATCCACTAAGCGATTTTTTTAAAAATACATATCTTAAACCATAATCGGTTTCTATGTGGCATAATACCGAAGGTATCTTGGTGGTACAGGCTCGAAGCTGCGCCTCCTAGCCACAACTCCTGGCTTTTCCTCAAGGCACAATTCGTTTCAATCCCTTTAAACCAGGATACCAAGATTACTTTCCTGTCGTAGTGTTATTGGCGACAGTAACTACCAGATACAATAAGATCAACAAGATGGCGCTCTTTCCATTTCATACAAATTGTGGTTAGGTTTCAAGTGATTGGAATACGTTTAATTTTTTTTATTTATTTATCAAGAGCACTAACAAAATGCATATTACCCGGTTTGAAACAAAGCACACACACAAAAACACGGACTGATATCCGCGTCATGTAAACTAATTTGACAAAAAAATTTAACTCATCGATAAGATGGGATTTAGTAAATGGTATATGAAAATATTTTGTGGACTTGCAACTTCTGGTGTACCGGTACGGGAAAGTCAGAGATATATGATTGAGAAGGTTGTTACAAAATACGTTGAAAATCAGGTTTCGATATATCGAAAAACCTTTTGAAAAAACATCCCATGGAAATTTTCTGTTGTTTATACGAACACAGTGTTCATTAATCTCTGTCCAAAGCGAAACTAATATTGCGCGGGCAGCGGGCATGTGATGAGACGATATGTGTCCTATTTGTGCGTGAGTTGGTTGTGATTGCGGCTCGCGCATGGCCGGCCGCGCTTTATTGCCGCTAGCTCGGTTACTTCATTGCGGCTGTGTCGATATAACACTAATTAAATCCTCAATCGACAAGTTTAAACAAAACGGGCTACCAAAAATCTGAAAACAAATTTTTAGGGTTCCGTTCGCAAAGGGTCAAACGGGTTCTTTTACTAAAACTCCGCTGTCCGTCCGTATGTCTGTCTGTCTATCCGTCTGTCACCAGGACTTACCTCATTAAATCATTCAATTAGTAAGACAGTTGAAATGTTCACAGGTGATGTATTTCATACAATTTCAACGATAAAAATGCTTGATTGTAAATTATTATTCTAACCAGGTTTCTTCTTTAATAGTTTTAAATGACGATGAGAGATGGTGACAAGATCCTCAAACTTAGTCGAACACGCTTAGTACTCGGCCAATTCGTTCAGGTAACTAACACGCCCGTCTCGAGTGAGCCCTCAGAGGAAGTCCGTTAAACGAGCACCTTTTATCCACTTACAGCGCGAGCGGTTCAAATTAACTCTCCGTTTTATTGTGACGCCAATGTTCGCCCGCAAGACCGAAACATATACAAATTGTACAGGATTAAGACATCATCATCATCATCTGTCTGCGCCTTTTCCCATCATCTGGGGTCGGCTCTCCTTGTCCGTTTCCTCCATTCAAGACGGTTTTGAGCAGTTTCCGCGTTAATATCATTTAGCTTCAGGTCATTTTGGACCGTCGTTAACCAGGTGGCGGGGGGTCTTCCGCGCCCACGCTTCGTCGTCGGTATGTCCACGGCTACTCGTACCATGTGGTCTGCGGGTCGTCTGACAACGTGTCCGTACCAGCGCAATCGTTTTTCCTGTAATTTATGAACAATGGGAGTGATTCCATAACTACCTCTAACATACTCGTTCTTGATTTTGTCGAGGCGGGTGACGCCCGCTGACCAGCGTAACATGCGCATCTCAGTGGTGTGTAACTTTGTGCTGTGCTTTTTGGTAGCGGCCCAGCATTCCGTACCATACAGTATGGCAGGGCGGATTGCAGTTTTGTATAGTTTCCCTTTGATCTTTAGGGGCATTCTTCTGTCACACATTACGCCTGTGAGCTGTCTCCACTTATTCCAGCCAGCTGTAGTACGATAAGTCACGTCATCGGCAATTTTACTATCGATGCTTATTATGGATCCGAGGTATTTGAATTGCTTTACTGTGGGAATACGAGTATTATTAATATAGAATTTAATTTGGGCGGCGTCGGTTGTACCATCGAATATGCAGGACATGTGCTCAGTTTTTCCTCGTCTGATTCTAAGACCATTCTCTTCCAATGATGTTATCCAGAGATTTAATTGGCTTTGTAGCTCTGCAACAGTGTCAGATATGAGCACGACATCGTCTGCGTACAAGATGTTCCAGGGTACGGGTCTTTGACAGTCTTTCGTGAGATAATCCATGGTCACATTGAATAACAAAGGACTAAGTGCGGAGCCCTGATGTACTCCGACTTCAATTGCAAACCCATCACTAGTTCCAGCGGCGCTTACCACTTGAGTGGTAACATTGTTGTACATGTCCTGTATTAGACAAATGTATTGTTCGGGAACATTTTGTGCTCTCAGCGACTGCCTATACAAATTTCTGGGAACATGGTCAAAGGCCTTTTCTAAATCTATAAAGATCATGTGTAGGTTGGACTTGTTAATCTTCGCTTTTTCAAGCATGATTCGAATGGTTTGTATAGCATCGGATGTACCTTTGCCCGTGACAAAGCCGCACTGATTGGGAGTTAACTCAACGATGTCTCTTATTCTATTATTAAGTATTCTTTCCCAAATTGTGAACGTATGCGACATAAGTTTTATGGCCCTGTAGTTATTGCAGTCCCTGACATCTCCTTTGTCCAGGATTAAGACAGAATTAACATATGAATCCTCATTCAGCCATTATTGCATGCAGTGCATTGTGTCCAAAAAACGTGAAAACGCCCCGCGCACGTCTCACTTCACAACTGCGGAATGTTGATAGCTCACAAACTTTACCCATTTTCTCCATTTCATGGTAAACGTTTAGCACATTAGAGTAACTGTCTCTGTAGAGGTAACTGATTCACGGATTTACCCAGGATTATCTGTTATGAAATTCTCAGCTTGGAGTTAGGTAATTGGCGATGTCTGGGCTCCATGCCTCAGAGAGCGCGTTAAGCTGTCAGCCCCAGTTATTGTAATTGACCGAGCGGAGCGAGGTCCTACGGTTTACTTAGGGGAAACGGCATTTGGATCGCCCGTACATCTGCGCGTATGCCCTTCGTTTTTCAAGTTAAGTGACTGTAAAATTAACCGTATATTTTTAACAGCCTTCCTTAAAAAGTCAGGTTCCGGAAGTTATTTTAAATGTATTTTCTGGCATACCTCCACTATTAATGAATTTTTACCCAAAATGCAAGATTGACTTGCAAATTTATTATTATTTAATTCTATTTTTTATAAAATCGTACATAGTTTTAATAAAATAATTAGTAATAACTAATATCCAATAATTGCAAGTAATAATTAGAATGGCATTAAATATTGCATTTTTTTTTGTTCTAAATGGGGCGTATTCCAAAATGGTCCTTTTTTAATTCCATATAAATTCGCAGCCTATTGAATCCTTTAAAAAATGACAGAAAAAAAACCGCAATTACTGCTATCGCGAAAATATGCATTGTTAAGGCAATCACACAAAATAACATAACGCCTGTACACACATAAGGGTTACGCTGATGTAGTCAGTGTATCGGGATACACCAAAATACAGACAAAATATTATGTACCTTTCATTTCTTAAGCATAGATCAACGGGTACATACCACGATAATATTTTGAATTTTTCGATATTTCAATCCAGTTGCATGGATCGTGGTCACGACGGGACTGACCCGTCTGGTCCCGTCGTGACCACGATCCATGCAACTGGGTCGAAATATCGACAAATTCAAAATATTATCGTGGTATCGTTAATTACCATTCATTTGTTTTATCATGTGTTTCGGATGTCGGTTTTTTATTTGTAAAAACTTTTCTCATTTCATTTTCTTTTAGCTTTGTCTGTAGCTTGTTCTCTGCAGACGAGCATGAAACGGAAGACATTTGAAAATCACGGCCTATCAGAAATTTTACTGGATATCATCAAAGACACAAATCGAACAATACTTATGTATATACTATAGGATTTGACAGAGCGCGTCCGGAGAATTGCTATCGCCATACTTATTTTTGCCGCTAACCAGCATTGTTGCAATGCTGTGTTCCGGTGTAAAGGGCGTGGTTGCCGCTGTAATTACAGGCACGTGAGGCTTACCACCTACGCATCAAATTAATGGACACAGGGCGACGTGCTCCTTGTATGCTCTGTGTACAAAAAGAGCAACACTTCGCGATGGGTTTCCGTACGATCAGGTGGGCCATCTACTTGGTCCGTCAATTATTACTTTAAAGAAATTAATATTCAATCTTATCAAATATCACAGATCAAATTTATTTTATTTGGTATCTTTTTTTTCTACTCTAAAATCACATCTTTTCCTTTTTTTTTCCTCCTCCTAGCTTTTATCCCAACTGACTCATAGTATTCCTACGCCACATCTTACGGTTGTGTCTTGTCGCTTCTCTTGTGGTTTGCTCGCTAATATTTACACGTCCCGGCTATTATTATTCACTTTAGGTTATTAAAAACGGGTGCAAAGTATAAAATTCAAAATTCAAAATCATGTAGTTCAATTAAGACTTTACTACCGTTTCGGAAATCGTCTCGCATCGGAAGAAACTGAGTTATTCGTCTTTTCCAACACTAACATAACAATCATTTTTCTATGATATGGTAGATTTAAGCGGAGCCTCCACGATATATGTTAACTGTATAGAATATAGATTCATCATATCATTCATTCACTGCGGCAACAGCGACTGGTTCTGTTTTTTTTTTCTTTTTCCTTTTTTTAGATTAGATTACATGTAAGGGCTTCGCTCATGCGCCCTGATGTGACTTATATATCCTATTTTAGCACTAAATATGCGTGCACAGTGCGGACATGTAAGGGTACCGTCAACGTAGTTGTAGGTAATATGTCAGGTTCTCCTCCCACAATGAGGATGGGTTAGAGCCACCGCATCCACCACGCTGGCCCAGAGCAGATTGGTAGACTCCATACACCTTTGATGAGAACACTATGTACAACTCTCAGGCATGCAGGTTTCCTCACAATGTTTTCTTCATCGTTAGAGCAAGTGATATTTTTAATTATACTGAAAACGCACATAACCTAAAAAAGTTAGAGGTGCGTGCTGGGACTTTAACTCGGCCCCCCGAAACTAAATTCGAGCTCCTACCCAATGGGCTATATCTGTATAGATTACTAAGCTCGTAATACTTTTTTTCACCTGGCGAGGTATTCAAGAGGTGCGTATCTGGAATTCCAATCTGGCAGAACTCGCGGCGCCGTTGACTCAAGGCGTCAAAGCCACAAATTGCAGTCGTCTGCCACGTGCCGCCGCTACGCGCTTGAAATATTCAGGCGCATGAACTATACGGAATTTGTCAACTTCCAGACTATAGCGTTCGGCTACGGGGTAATCGTAATAATCCCAAGTATTATTTAATCTAGCGAAGCGAGGTGTTTGAGTTGATTAAGGTAATATTGAATTTTGTTTTGTCTTCGTATAACATGGCAACATAGTCAAATTGAAATTTCAAATTTCTTTTTAGGCCTATCACAGGCACTTATGAAGCGTTCATATATGTTTACATAATTGTAAGGGGACGGTGATAACTTCGTTCGCTAACTTAAACCTAAAGCTTCGAGGATTCAAGGGTCTAAGAAGAGCCCAAAACAAAATTTGCCTGGTATTTTTTTTTTGTTATCACCATCTCACAGAAAATTAATATTTAGTTAACTCCGTATCCGAAAATATTTGCAGCTTCCACAAACCTGTTATTGAAATCGTCCATGGAATTGCAGTCTAGGCAATCAAACCGATTTGCAGTTCCAGTTGAAAGCTCTTGGGGTTTTTTATATGAGCACGAGTAGGCCGGAGAGTAGATGTCACCAGTCTGACTCTTTCCAGTTTTCAACCATACGGTAATCGCTCCCGGTGTTCACCCTGTTGATCACAGAGTCATCATTGAAAATATACCGTTCGGTTGACGAAGGAGTTAATCATAAAGATATCCTCTTTGCATAGCATTTGTTGCCCCACTCTCGGCAAACGAAGCTGTGAAGAACCGCTTGGTTTGCCCAGCCTTACATTGAAATTCACCATCACACGACTGTAGTAGGTATTCCAGGCGTTTATTGTTTTTTTTTTAATTTTATTATACAATCGTGTGTAAACTACACAATTGTAGTTGACCCAATGGTCTATATATCGTTTTTGGAAACTATGACCCAATGGTCGTAGTTGCCAAAACGATAACGGGAGTTCCATGATTTTGGTTTAGCGAAAAAGTGGTCAACGCGAGTAAAGAAGTTTTTCCTTTAAAAATATTTAGGTTTATTGTGATTATTGAAATCTCATGAAACGCTTAGAATTTCCCGATAGCGTCATAACGAGAGCGTCAATAACGACAGCAGAAATAGAAAATCCATTTATCCACTATTTTTCGAGTTTTACGAATACAAATTTATTGATACTGAATTTTATAAAGAGTAGGTATACGACAGCATAAATAATATTCCTAAATATTGTGTCGAATTTATTATGTACTAGCTGTTGCCCGCGACTTAGTCCGCTTTTGATTTTGTTTTTTGATGTGGCATTCAATTTAGTTGTCAAATAAAATTCAAGTATTCAGTATCGCTAAGCCTTCACTGAGGGGTTTGCTTCTGTCCGCTGAGGAGTTCTGTCCTCTATCTCCAACCACATTCTTTAGATCTACACAAAGTTCGGGCTTAATTAAACACTTATTATAACCTCTATAGTACAAAAAATATTATTTAAATCGGTTATAATTTGTCTTGTTATGGTGCAAAATCGTCAAACACTTTCATCCCCTCTCCCAAAGGAACCGGGCTTAATGTCGGGATAAAAAGTATTCTACTTCTAACACTTCCAAGAATATGTGTACAAAGTTTCATGAGAATCGGTTAAGTAGTTTTTGCGTGGAAGCGTAACAAACAAACTTACATTGACATTTATAATATTAGTAGCGATAGCGATAGCGATAGCGATAGGATAGGGATTGCAACCAGCGCTACGGATAAAGAAATCTCATGGTTGAGGGTTGTTTTAGGCAATCCCAGGCTAAACCTGACCTAAGTCTAGCCCCACCATTCCTGGTATTACACCGCCCTAAGCGATTCATTTTAGAATATATGAATACTTACTGGGCTTCACTCTGATTTTTCGTTCGTAAGAGAAATCGTATTTCCATACTTCGTCTTCTTTCACATAAGCAAATTTTTCCCTACACTATCGTGAACGTAATATTATAACTGAGGTCACCTACAATGTTATCGTTACTTATATTATCAAAGCGAAAATCTGGCGGTTTGTTTGTCCTTTAACGCCATAATTAAACATTCAATCAACTTTATTTGTGGCAGAGACTTCGTCGAAGGATTGGAGAGTAACATAGGCTACTTTCTACACGAGGTAAACGAACGGTCCCCACAAGATTTGTAAAAAAAACTTGATAAACGCGGGCGAAGATCGCTCGATCGGTCCTCCCTCCCAATTTATTTGGGATCCAGATGGAACCCGCGATAATCGGGGCATAAGATTTGTCTTCCGTCTATGCTAACGGTGCTGGACCACCATCGATGGAACAGATTTTATAGCGTTTTATTAATTGTAATGCCCATTCCTGAAAGTTATATTCCAACTATTTTTTCACCCAAAATTAATGAGCAGCGCGGTAAGTGTATGCTTTAATACACTTACCTTACTTTAATAGGTAACATCACAGTAACCCATTGCCGGCTCACTAAAGGGCACGGGTCTCCTCCCACTATGAGAAGGAGCTAAGGCCGCAGTCCACCACGCTGGCCCATTGTGGTCTCTGCACACCTTTGAGAACATTTTGTAGAACTCTTAGGTGTGCAGGTTTCCTCACGATGTTTTACTTCACCGTTGAACTTGCTTCATATTTTTATTAGGTACTTAAAACGCACATAACTTAAAAAAGTTAGAGGTGCGTGCGTCGAATCCCAGATTTCGAGAAGAACTCGTCGCCCCGAAAGTGAAGTCGAGCTCCTAAACACTGGGCCATTACCGCTTCGGTATATTATTACTTTGCAAATCTGACAGATTCATAATACTCACATTTCAGCTGCAAAACCGGCTCGCTCCGGGATGGGCTTGCACACGCAGGGTTCCGTACCAAGGTTCAAAACAAGGTGTAACACTAAAAAGTATTCACTTTAAGACCAGTAACTTACAATAGCTGGATCCCCATCGCAAAAAACGTGTTTTGTTTATTTAAAAATCCCGCGGGAACCGTACATGTTTCCGGATCCAAAAGTCTATCTTAATTCAAATTTTATTTAATTTATTTAAGTACATTTTGTGAAAGAGTAACAAACATCTAGCTTACCATCCTTGCAAACATTCACATGTATAATATTAGCAGGACATGATAAGTTAGGATAGGATATATTGTAATAGCGTCAATAGAAATACATCTTACTTACAGTCCTTGAGATAGAGCCCGCTTACGGACTGACGGACGGACGGTCGGACAGACGGAAGGTGAAGACGAATTTTTCGTTAAAGGTCTAGTTGAAGACAGGAAGACCCATCTACAACTGCAAAAAAATATTACTTCATTACAATTAGTTCTTGTAGGTAGGAATTGTGAGGAAATGAAGGAATTCGGAAATCGTTTATTTTCTCCAATGACCAATCGTACTTATTTATTTAACTTAGTTAACGCTTTTTAAAATCGGTTTTAGGAAAGCAATAATGGTAAAATCTCGTGCACTAGCCGGGGCCGCGCGGCTAAACGTCTCAACCGCCGGACACCAGATGACGCCACTTGTCCAATAGCTCGCGCTATCGTTGTGCCCGCGCCAAATGTATAAGGCGCTCAGCATCACAGTCCCATGTTAAGCTATTATTTGCTGGTATCGGATGAACTTGCATTTAAATTTTGGAAACGTCTTTCGTAGTTTATTCTACTGGACGTGTATTATACTAATAGCAACGCAAGATGAATCTTTGATTCTATTGCACTTGCGGTCCCCCGTGACTCTGTCCGCGTGTGATTACAAGATAGTCATATGCTGTCCCGGACGGTTCTTAAGAACTTTTAAAGAGGAACAATTCCTTCATACTTACTATATAGTAGTACTTAAATCGTTTCGGCGTAACGTTTACCGTTCACGCATCGCAAGCATCAAAATCTCCCATAGATAATTTGTACAATATTTTTCATTGGTGACCCGCTATTGGTCGTAGCGTGATATTATATAATAGCCTTATGCCGATTAACAGACTACTCAAAACAGCAGTTTATGAAATTAGTTCGTTAAAGCAAGCAAACTCAAAAGCTTTATAATATATAGCTGAACCGTGATAAAATTATGAATGTGTTTCGCTTAGTTCTGATTTATTTCCTGACTTCTTAAAGGGTGGTCATATTTTAGTGCATATGTATTTGCATGCGAATTTGGCTATATTACTGGGTGTTAAATGAGTGAACGAAATGATTATGATCGAATAAATAATGTTTATTTTAATCGTTCCAAACCTATCTATATACTAAAGATTAAAATGTAAAGATAATATCCGTTCTAAATATAAATATAATATGTGCTCCTCGAAATAGATGTTACGTATTTGCGAAAAGTAAATGCCTGTGTTATAAATTTTTTTAACCATTTACCACTCATGGTTAAAGATAGAAATGTATTTAAAAATAGGTTAAGAATTTAATGACTAAGGCATAGTAACGAATATTTTGGTAACAGATTTAAATAAGAAAATTTTAATTGTTAGGATAATAGTCATATGCAAAATAAGCTCATTGTTGAGCATTACAATAAAACAATCGCCATGATGACCCGCGCTAATACTAGATGGCGTTAATGGTAGTTGCGTGAAATGTAGATCGCGCTAAAGAGATTTTTCCCCTCTAGTACAAGAGCGCGGCAAACCACTGTAAATTGAGCTCCCGCGTTCGCCCCTCTCTCCCGGTGACGCCATAGCAACCCCTCGGGTGCTTATCGGCGAGGGTCCGTGCGAATAAAACCATCGTTAATTCCTACAAGCGCTATTCACTCGCCGGACGTGTAGTTAGTAACTCCTCTAGTGTAACAAAAAGAACGTGCTGCCAGCTATCGCTTCCACTGCGTGGGACGTTAGCCAGGACACTGTTCTTGCCTGTCACGTCATTCCAAAGTGCACTCTGAACATATATGTGTCTTATAATTCTGTACCACCGACCCTTGCTGCGGCACGTACAATTGGTTACAGTAGTATATAAGAAAATGGAAAAATATTTCCATTTACAGCACCAAAAAAATGTATACGCATATATAAAGCAATAAAAATTTATTCCATTTTATTTACACGCTTACGTCAGACGTCTGTGTAGTTTCCGCTATTTTAAAATAATAATTTGGATAGGTCGTAAGTACATGTATATACTCCACGCTTCTTGACTTATACGCCAGCTAGTGGCAAATATCATAATCAATTAGGATTATTTATCTCCAATATTTTCAAACGGATCAATTGTGAATAGCAATGTGAATAAATACCCAACAGTTTAAAAAAATTGACTTTTTTTGCATCTGCCACAAACAAACAAATCGCAAGAAAAACACCAGAGTCAGAAACAACGCCCAGCGAATATCAAGGGCGGGTCATGCGATGCGGTGGGTCATGCAGGTGAAGGTCTGTCTGAGAAAAAATTACTCAAAAGGAGTTCTACGGACGAAATGGCGACTGTCCGAATTAACTAACGGTTAGTTAAATTCAAACAGATGGTTCTCATCCCTCGGTCAGGTATTAGCTAGTTGTCGGAATCTAAGCTGTGCAGGCTTCGCTTATCGGATAATCCCCCGGGGCAGTGTTGTTGTGAGATGACACCTACGTCGTTAGCGATGCAGCCAGTCTTACTGCTGACTCCAAAGTAGCGCCAAACTTTGATACCTCTAATCCGATGACGACGATCTTTTGACGACCTCGTGGCGCAGTAGCCTAATCCCGTCTCATTTAGAAAAGAGACCTCGATGTGGAAAATAATAATGTTTTCATCACGCGTAGGACCTTATTAATCATAATCCAAGATATTAAATACGTACTTGTCCTTTATTTACGATGTCCCGGTTAAGTCAAGTTTGTATATGTATGAAGATGGGCAGCTTTTAATTTAACCTGTTAGGCAATACAGATTCTTTTTGTAGCTAACAAAGAGGTTTTATGCAGCTAAAAATAGTAAGCATTTCCTTAAATGAATGTTTTCTACCTTCTTAATTATGATAAATGAACGTTTAATTTTATCAAATTATTCATAATTCCGAATGAGTTATGTTTTAAATTCGAAAATATTCCCTTTATTTATATAAATTCATTTTAATATGAGCTTTACACAGAAAACGATGCTATCTTAACCTCGGTAAGCGAAAAAATAATAATTAATATTTTACTATTGTGGTTGTTTGTTAATGATTTATAATGTCCAGTTTATGAAAATCGTCGTATGCAACGCTTATGGTAAACTATGGGCTTCCTTATCTCCTAATATCGCCTCAACTGTAAAAGGCCATGAACCGAACTTGTGTAATCTATACTTTTAATAAAACTGTAACTGGAAGATTTCTGTACATTTCATATATTTTGAAAATTTTAACCGGGGGATGCTTTATAATCGATACTGAGTCCAAAACAGATTTTCATTTAATTTTTGTCTGTCTGTCTGTCCGGGCATCACGTGAAAACTACTGGACGGATTCAAATAAAATTTGGTATAGTGGTAGCTGATATTCCGGGTCAACATATAGGATACTTTTTATCCCGATAAACAATAAAATTCCTCCGGGAAATGGGATGAAAATATTTATCAATTTGACTTCATAGTTCCGTTAAATTTGAACCGATTTTAAAAATTCTTTCTTTATTTGAAAGTGTATACTATCAGGCATGTATTGTTAAATTTTAATGAAGATCTGGTAAATATTGTCGGAGATAAAAAACATAACTCTTGATAGATAACATCCTATCATCCCTAGTCTGCCTGGGCGCGACATTTTCATTCGGTTTTCACTAATGAACAAAGTGACTCATGCAGAAAGTTTTAGTGTATATATTTACTATAGTTTTCTGTTAATTGGTTGAAATATAACGATGTTTTCTAAAGATGTCATACCGACTTTGAGCTTTACTGGCGTACGCCGCGAAATGATTGATCATACATAAAAATAATGTACTACATGTTTGAAGTAAACATGATTATCTACAAAAAGTCCGAGAGGCTATATGTCTAACTGTTATGGTTAAGGCACAATAACTGCATTTTTTTATAATTTGTCATTCAAAACACGGGTACAATTGAAAGATGGGGATATTCCTATCATGAGGTTAAACCTTATCCAAATAAATAGTTTTATATATTGAGTTTGACTATATACCTGCAAATTCCTTTTAAAATTTTTCAAATTGAATCCATCGCTTAGAAGGTGCGACGGTCATAGAAATGCAAAAAGCAAGGAAAATGCTACGGGCCACCCGGCTGCGAATAATATAGTTTGGGCATAAAACTCAACCTGGTAGGCGTCGCTGCAATTAGTTTCTAGGTTTTTTTTAAGATATTAAAACCTGTAATAACCGATTTTGTGCAGACGAAGTTGCGCGGGTCAGCTAGTATACAAATACAATGTAACCACAACGTTTTCTATTTTTTGTTTTGATACGAGCCACTAACTTTGATACCTAATGGATAAAAAATCAAGGCCCTCATTGTTAACTTATACTGCATAGGGGTCTGCAGCCCTCGCCGGCTTAATCCGGTGTGACAACAAATATAAATTGCAATGGGTTTTTGTTCATTGCACTACAAGTTAGCCCTTGACTGCAATCTCACCTGGTGGTAACTTATGATGCAGACTAAGATGCTAACGGGCTAACATGTTATGGCAGTTATATTAAACCCACATCCCTAATCGATATCTACACGACATCGTACCGGAACGCAAAATCAATTAGCGGCACGTTTTTGTCGATAGGGTGCCAACTAGTCATGACCCAAGCTAGACCAGACGAGAGTAAACCCAGAAATCATAAGTTCCCTTATCGCCCCTGCCGGGAATCGGATCTGGGACCACCAACTTAAAACAACGGCGCTCTCGGCTGTGCAAAAGAGGCCATCATAATTGTGATAAACTTTCCCATATGAACGAAAACAACTTCATCTATATTGAGGAACACTACTATAAATTAAATTTTTATTAAAAAAACCCCTCACTTTTCATATAGTCTCTAGTAATAGTAATTATTCTACTAGTCAAGGCCTTTTATAATCCAACCAAATTGAGGAGGAAGTTGTAAAAAGACATATGTAATTCGCCTTTTGTTGCGGCGGCCATCTTGGATTGGTTTTCATTGCATTCAGCTAAGAATACTCCCGGCTTACTCATCTTCCACACCAAAATAAAACAAAATAAAAATCCGCTCATCCGTTTGGGAAATAAGATGCCACAGACAAACAAACACACAGAAACGCACATAGTTAAAACCTAAGTTCATACGGTCTGCGCGTTGCCCAACGATCAGTTGAGCAAAATGTTCTGAAGCGGTGCTCAGTTTAGAGCCAATTTAAAGTTTATAGGCCGAAGTAACCTTGCAGGTGGCGGGCATGTTCTTGCGGGGTAACATCTAAACTTTCATAAATCTTGTTAAAGTGCCTCGCCCGCATCTCCCCCCTACGTGTACCCCTAGCCACCTTGAGACACGTTTCCACTGTGCAGCTCCTCGCGCCAGTCAGAAGTGCAAGTTGCAGAAGTGTAGACCTATCACAGGCACTTATGAAGCATTCATACAAATAATATGTTACCATTAATGTTAGGTGATGGTGTTAAAGACATTCATCAACGTAAAACTGAAGCTAGCAGGGTTCCAAAGCTTCCTGGTCCAGCCCACAACAATTTCAATTTCAGTTTCAATTTTATTTATTTGCTGATACAGGTAAATCGGTGTAACAGGAAAAAAATATATGCATATCATAACTGTACCACGCCAAATTGGCATGCAAATTGTTGTCAGGGTAGTGTTTAAAATTTTAATTTGTTACTACTAGGTACATTTAAGATATTGGCAATTACAATTTTTATAATAACACAATACAATTAATAAAATAATAAATTACAATTAAGTTTATATGGGCACATGTCAAAGAATACAAATAAATTAATAATTACTAACAAATGTCATTTTAAATATTGAAATAACTTATCTTTTAAACATTTATTAGTGGTTTCATTTCGTCAGATAATTTATTGAATATTTTTATCGCCATAATATAAAAACTATTGTTATACAGAGCGGTTTTATGTGCGGGGGATCTTAATCTATTTGTATGACGTTTATTTTCAAATTCGGTAAACATTATTTTGTTGGTTGGTTGTTAACATTATTATATATAATGATGGAAATGTTAATATGATAAGCTTTGTAAAATATGGCTTACAACTATCTCGCTTGCACAATTTACAAATAATTCTCACACATCTTTTTTGGGCTAAAATATATTTTTATTGTTGGTACCGTTGCCCCAAAATATTATGCCGTATCTCATGATAGATGCAATGTGACCATGGTAAACAGTCATTAAGACGTAGCTAACTTGTACTTAGCCGGGGGATTTTTTGTGTTATCAACGTCTCACAAATTAATAATTAGCTATGAAGTTAGAGCAATTCATATTTATCATTCATATTATAACAGGATTTCTATAAGCTTATGTTAGAAACTTCAGAGCATGCACATGATAGTTTGCGTATCTAGCGTGCGCGCGGTTATCGGGGTGCCATGTGGCAATATAGTTGTCAATCAAAGTGCCAAACGTGACAGTACAATTTCTAATGACAGTACGATGACCTAGCATTGACACTAGATGTCGCTTCTTCGATACCATATAAATCGTAGTTAACTTTCACGCGGTCGAGTAAGTTAACACAGGGAGAAAATCTCACACTTGGCACTCAAGCCACTTACTTGTAACCAATGACATGCACAGGTTGTTCGACTAGGAGTAAACAAAGTCAAAGCACTGACATGCAAATTTTAGGTTTACATGTCTTTAGCATGTCGCTGCATTGTACGTGCCATGTTGTGACGTCAGACAAGAATACAGTTGTCCCCGCCCCTCCTCTTCCGGGCGGAGGCGACTGAGGCGACTGAGGGAACCCGACCCGGTCTCAAATCACCAAACCGCCTGCCCAGCGTGGTGATTATGGGCAAAGCCTTCCGGCTGACTGTTATAGGCTATTGAACGATCGGTGTTGCGATCGGGGTTACATTTGCGAGTTACTTGCATTATAAACTTATTTGCTAGAGCTTGCCACTCATTACAGTTTAATTGGAAGGTAGTCGTATTTAATTGTCCTTTTAAACAAAGCGTTAGCATGCATGTCACATGTATGACTCTTGCCGTTTCTTGTTCACAAGCTTCATTTCAGCAGTTTACATACACACGATACGCTTTCAATACTGAAGTTGGTATTGACTGTATTTTTGTTAAGCTACTTACATAAGACCATGTTTGGCAGAACTTGCAACGTCATGCAAGGTTTCAATCACAAGTGATTGATAATTTCGCTATCATGTCAACGCGCAGTTTTATTGTCTCTTGCAAGTATACACTTTCGACGTCCGATTGGCGCAGTGGGCAGCGACCCTACTTTCTGCGTTCACGTGGGCTCCATTCCCACAACTGGAGAAATGTTTGTGTGATGGACATGAATGTTTGTCAGTGTCTGGGTGTTTATATGTATATTATAAGTATTATATTCATAAAAATATTCATCAACTATCTTAGTTCCCATAACACAAGCAACGCTTACTTTGGGGCTAGATGGCGATGTGTGTATTGTCGTAGTATATTTATTATTTATATATACTTGTGCGCAAACGAGAACAAGTTCAAACTACTTACCGGGTAACTTTCTTACTTACTTAACTATATAGAGGTTAACGTTTCCTGAAACTTTCGTTTCGTTTACAATGGAAACGAGGCCTTACAGCTAACTAAAGCTTATCGAGAAATACAATGTCGGAGAAGTTTCAATCTAGTAAGAACAATAAAATCTATACTCACATTTAACCATTATCATCCGGTTTCACCCACTCTAATTCGGAATTACTTACGCGACCAACTAGACAGAAGGATGCACTGCATATGCCACCCATAGCCTACTCTATATATTGATACCACTTTGTTTCTTACCGAAATAAACAATTTTTATTTTTTTATAGCGATACGGGTTTTTAACAAGCTAGCCAGATAATATAAAATATCTCCCTATGTTCAAATTTAAAACAGTTTTGATTTAAATTGGTTGATTGCTAAAGCCTATTGCTCTTTAAATTCATTTTTTGAGGATTATATAATTTTTTGATTGTTTCACTTGTGTTTATTGTTAATTATAAATAATCATATACTTATATATATTTTTGACATTGATTTTACATTGTGATTGTTCTTAGATTTTTTATACTTATTTAATACTATCATTTCACACCCGGCTGTTATTATACTGTTTTGAATATTTTTCTAGGCCTTGTCAACTGCCTTTCTATGTGTAAACTGTGAACAATTAAATTCTATTCTATTCTCTTCAAATAACACCCCACTGCTGGGACAGGCCTCGTTATGAAGGGGAGGGATGAGAGCTTAAAACACTCCACGTTGACTATGGCGGGCTTTAACATTTTTTATCACGAGTTTAGCACACTACCCCGACAGACGACTTTCTTTCTATTATTTTGAACCCGAAGAGTTTGTATTATATTTCAACGCGGTAATCGAATAATGTCGGAAATTTCGAGTAAGATTTGTTTATACTATATTACCTTTACACTGCGCGGCCTCGGAATCATGAAATAAAAGTTTAATTGAGTTGCTTGTAAAAAAACACTACAAACTAGCTACGCTTCGCTCCCGCCACAGCCTTCAAACTTCTATACACTCAATTGTTTCATTATTTCGAGGCCGAAATCCGCTGTTCTGGAAAAAATCAATATTATTTTCACATTTTTCCTAGATTTACTTTGCTGACACGACATACTTAAGATATCTGAATATTTTATCAAGTTATTGTTGCTGCGGCTAACTTATGTATGAATTCTTATTCTTATAGTCAGGGCAGCAACGTTGACTGCCTCTTTGAATGTTCGACTACGGATCACAGGGTCTTGGTTTCGATTCCCGGCTCCGCCGAACAATGTTTGTATACCGTTTGGGACCATTTAGGTTTAAGTTGGCGAACGAAGTTATCACCAGTTATGTAAACATATATATATGAACGTTTCATAAGTGCCTGTGATAGGCCTACCCGAATAAAGAATTTTTGAATTTTTTTACTGGGTTTCTCTGTTTTTATTCGGGGTTAGTAATTGCTGTCTAACGCCGTGCTCTGTAGATAAAGCACTTTAATATATCAAATTATCACTAACATGTAATCATGGTGGTATTTTATATTGTTTTATTTTTCTGAATTTCTTAACGGCAAGGCTGCTCGGGAGCTGGCCGCCCCGTTCTCATATCATACAAGAAAGAAACATTCTAAAGATTTATTGCTAGGTTTAAGTGTGATGTTCAATGATGTTGAGAAAAATCAATCTGCTGAGTTTCTTGCTGGCTTCTTCTCAGAATCTGCATTCCTGACCGATGACCGGGTCAATATAGACTGATTTTATGTTACAAAACTGCCTTCAACCTAGGCCTACTTGAAAAAAATAAATGACGAATTTCCGTTTCTTAGACATGGTATACGATAATAGAACTTACGGGCGGAAAAAGTTCCAGTGGTACACTCGTAGGTTTTGTACTCGTAGGATTTCCTAATTATTTTTTACAATTAATAACCACCTACGCCTCCCGTAAATCCTGTTCTTTAACTTAGGAGCTCTGGTCGGTGTAGACCTTTCCGACCTACTTTATCCATGGCCCTCTGTTTCAGCTCTTTATCTGTCCGCATCCCAACCCGCTGTTTTATTTGTCCCACAAAATACAGTCTCGGTCCCCTCTACTTATCCCTCAATTTTGACGGCCGATTAGCACTTGTTAATTGATTGGGCAGATTCCCAAAACTGAAAAATGTTTGTATGGTGAGCAGTATTTTTGTCATGGTCGGCATATTTATCTGTATAATATAAGTATATATGTATATTGTGCTTAAAAATATTCCTTAATTACCTTAGTACCCATAACACAAGCTACGCCTACCTCGGCGCTAGATGGCGATGAGAGTATAAAAAAATGTATATTCGTGATATATATTTTTTTGTTGGTGACAAATCATTTTCCCACTTCTGATAACAAATACAATTTGATATTACTTGCATAAAGCTGTTGGATAAATAACATTTGCAGTATTATTTAGCTAACCGTTTTCGATATCGATCGTGTTCCAGCGCTACCCTAACCTAATAACCCATATTATGTTACTGCATTGACTGCGCTAACTCCTGATGGTAAGTGACGATGCGGTCGAAGGAAATTTGCTAAGCTGTATAGGGCATGGTGGTTTATTTTATGTCGGATAGAAGCAGTCGTTACTGTGCGGAAATGCATGTTGGCTTAATTTGCTATACTCCGCGAAAAACAAAATCGGTGGTGTCATTTATAATTTCCGCAATCTTAATACTCCACGACAAACAGATCTTCGGCAATGTACGAAGCATACTAAGGAAACGTTGACCTTACAATTAATAGTTGTTAATCAATTCTATTGAGGATGCTCGGGTGTCAGAGTGAAACGTAGAGAGTACATGGCCAAAGATCTGTTTGGTGTGGCGTATACGAATTGAAGAAATTATAATTGACACCATACAGGTTATTCTGCTTTTCGCGGAGCATTGCAAATTAAGCTTAATTTTCAAAATGTATCGTGGAATTCCGCAAAGTATTGCTAATGTCTGTTTGCTACCTATGTTCAGCGCAATTACTATGAAATTTTACAAAAGTTTAATCCTGAAGGCGGACAAAGGTTGCTTTTTATACGGAAAACTAAGGGAAACTAATTCCCGTTGGACTTTTTAAAAACATCGAAACATGCGGACCAGGTCGCAGGCAACAGTATATAGGAACGAATGCAGAATTATTTGATTGTTTGTTCTTCTTTCTTCATTTTTGTGTCACAGCAGCGAAGCAACGGATTGTTATTTTGTCATTGTTTTCTACGATAATAGTTATGGAGCCGAGAGCAACATACGAGACTTTTTCAATTAACAAAATACTGTTTGAATGTTTTGTTTTTCATTCACAAATAGTCACTCCGGTTTGAAATAACAGCGTAGACGTTCCGTTTGCACGAAACCAACTGAATACCTTTTTGAAATAACGATATCAAATAAAAAAATGTATTGACAGGTACACACATTCACAAAGTCTATTGTTTAGTTTCACATTCAAAATATGTGCATAAACAAACTAATTTTTTTTTTACTTTATAGAATATGGTAGAGATGATTATTCAAAAAAGCAGTGAAAGCAGTCAACTGTCATATTAGCATGTCGCATGTCGGTGACGCGAACCCAGAAGTCTAAAATCGCGGCGACGCGACGGCACCATCATAATTTTTCTAATGAAATCACATGTTTTCTATAAGTCAAGGCAGTTGGTTAACTATTAATTACTAGCTTCTGCTCGCGTCTTCGTCTGCGTGGACTTCAGGATTGGGTCTAAAGCTTAGTTCGTTAACAATTTTTAATCTTACCACGAGAACTATTTCAGAGATCGGTATAAAAAGTACATATCCTTTTCCATAGGTAACATGCATACCAAATTTCAAAGATGTCTGCCCCCGGCTTAGCTCGTAAACAATTTTCAATTTTCTCTCGGGAACTACTTAAGGAATCGGGATAAAAGGTAGCCTATGTTCTTTTCCATGTCAAAGGCTACATGCGTGCCAAATTTCATCAAAATCCGTTTTGCCGTTTTTGCGTGGTTGAGCAACAAACATCCACACTTACACATTAATAATAATAGTAGTGCTGGCTATTTAAAAACCCCGATGGTGGTGTTTCACAAAAATGAAATCAGAGCCCAGAAGTCAAAAATCGCGGCGGCGGCACCATAGCAATTTGTTCAATGAAATCACATTTGTTCTATAAGTCAAGGCAGCTGGTAAACTAATAATTATTAATTTTAAATGCATATAAAAATTAGGCAACCGGTATGATTTGAACCTGCATCCCTGGCAATCGCGGTCTAAGCTTCACCTATGTAGCTACAGTTCTCAAACCCTTGACGAAATAAAATATGGCTTTCATTCTATCTTTTCTGCCCACTGCGCCAAACGGCAGACGGGCGATGCGGGCGAGTGGGCAGCGACCCTGCTTTCTGAGTCCAAGGCCGTCGGTTCGGTTCCCACAACTGGAAAATGTGTGACGAACGTCAATGTTTTTCAGTTTCCAGGTTATCTATATTTTATAAGTATTTATCATAAAAATATTCATCAGTTATCTAACTATCCATAACATGAGCTACGCTTATTAATATATTTCAGAATATATATATATATATATATAATTCAGAAACTTGGCAATTCATTTTACATAGGTATAGGATACTTCTCTGTTTTCTGATCGTAGGTACTATGTGTCTGAGAAACAAATTTCAACCCCACTACTTAGATGGCTGGTGATCTGGTGTTTTTCGACAGTCCGTTAAAGTGGATCTTTTCGTCCTCGCACTGTCACCCGCGGTGCTTCTATTTCATTTCAATATGGGATTATTTAAGCCCAGTGAGTAGGACTTCGACTTCATTTTCGCGGGGACGAGACGAATCACAGCTCGCACCTCTAACTTTTCTTAGTTACGTGCGTTGTTTTTAAGCAATTCAATGGTGAAGGAAAACATCGTGAGGAAACCTGCATGCCTGAGAGTTCTAGATAATGTTCAATTCAAGAACAATGAGGCTACTGCTATGAAGTGAACACCGCCGTCCATGAACCGCTTGCTCGTTCTTTCGCTATATAATTATAAAAAGCATAAGCTTGAAAACTTGCCTAGTTCATTAGTTACTAAATTCCAGTTGTGATTTTCTTGTGAATTATGCAAATGAGAGCTTTTTGCAATAGCTACCTGCAAGGTCACGCGAACCTTAGCTCGAACCGATCGATCCGACCACATTGTGTGTTTTCATGACGACCGGCTTTCAATCGCAATGGCCTTTCTTGGAATTGCGCTAATCGAGCTACGAGTAAGTTGCCCCAAAAACCATTAGTTAGTAGGTATGATATAGTTTTTACTTACGTTTATTACAGGTCCAGTGGTTATTACACATCCAGTGGGAACCGTTCGTATTCCTGGGAGAAATAGTAACGTATGTTATTGTAACTTCCATTTAACGAGCTATTTCAAAAATCTTGTTGATTATTTTCTTATTTGGTCACATGGACATGAAGGACACATGATTAGGACACATAAGGACACATACATTATCAGTAAGGATTGAAAAAAACATTTTACTACGGGTTCCTGAAAATGGTGAAGATGGATGTGTCAGAAGGGAAAATCGCTGATCTAAGACGAGGGGACGAGGGTAGACAGCGCAATACACTGGTCACAATGACTTGAGATTCGCGCTGAGCCTCCATCTGATAGTCGCTTTTGTCAGCGAAAGTGTTGTAAATTACTAAACAACTCTGCACGTATGACAATTGCTGAGCGCCTTGAATGTGTATCTACATCAATCAGCTCTTTTTGTCCGTCCATTTTAACAACCTCCGTGGCGCAGCGGTGAGCGGTGTCGTTTTACGTTGGCGGTCCCAGGTTTGATTCCCGGCAATTCGGAATTTATATTATCAGAATTTTCTCTGAAAATAAACAATATCTCGAACATAAACTTCAGGTGTTCATTAATCTCGCCTTCGATATATATTCTGCAAAATGTACAGAAAAAAATCTGAATGGTTATATCCTTTTAAAACATGATTCCTTCAGGGATAGGCAGGATAAAAAATTATATCCCCCGATTATATCTCTGATTTCTGACTGGGGGTTTAATTAACGTGTCCGGAGGAGTTTACTCCCTTTTATTATTACACATATATTATTTGGATATTATTTCCACTTGTGCGCCAGTGCTCTGAGAGTTGATAAAGCTATGGGAGAAGATAAATTTGTATTCCTTCCCCGGGGAGATAATTGTTGGTTTTTGTCGACTTCCCTTTCGGGGGGCCGATTTCGAATCCCAGAATGCGCCTCTAACTAAGTTATGTGCGTATGTTTAAGTAATTAAAATGTCACTTGCTTCAACGGTGAGGAAACTTACATGCCGGAGAGTTCTACAGAATGTTCTCAAAAGTGTGTGGATTCCACCAATCTGCACTAGGCCAGCGTGGTGGACTACGGCCTGCCCTGTAGATGGCCGGTAATGGGCTGATATGACGATGATGGTGAAGTCATTGTTGCTATGCAATTGGTACATTCCTTAATAACGGGGTTTTGCTTGGTCGAAGCTCGTTTATTTGTTTGTTTATTTGTTTATTGTTATTAGGTACACAAAACAGGTAATATAAACTAAAAGTAGATCTAAATATAAGTAATAACAAGTTTTGTTCTAAGCTACAACCCAAAGTATGTGTACACAACTTGGAATTAAATTAAACAGAAAGTAAAGATAAAATTAAAGTTGAAACAAAAAAAGAAACACTTAAAAATAATATAAATATGATTTCCCTAAAGATTATGTGCTTAATAATTTGATTTTTAAAAATATTGATCCTTTTGTTAAAAATGACAATATTACGATTACTTGATACTAAATCATTATAAAGGCAGCACATGCGAACGATGGGATTGTAAAAGGAAGTATTGTTCTTGTACACACTTAGTACAAAGGGTTTAAAATATTTTAATCTGGTATTAACGCGAGTATTTATAAGACAGCATATTAGTCAATATAAACAAAAAGTGGATATAAACAGTCAACTTACAAGAAACATATCGTCATCGAAAGGTACAGAAGTCATTTGAGGGATTGATTATTAGAATATGATTCCTTAGGTAATTTTGGACCTACCAATGCATAAGTTTAAAGAATATGTTAAAACACATTTATTACAGCGAGGTTTCTATACAATTGATGAATTTCTTAATGACAAGGTTATTTAGAAGCATCCGGCTCCGCTTCCATCTCTCAAAATCTAGTAAAATGATTGTTAAATCAAAACAGTAATATCAGAATAAATTAGTTTAGGTTCTTGCCGGGGTAGGATCTGCCTTCCGAACCGGTGGGGTCTAGGTAGTCAACTCAAACTAGACAGACTTGACGTTTCTAAAGTGATTTCAGAACAGGCTGGCTCTTGATATTCGGATAATATTTTACATAATACCTAAGACGGATGTTTCGCGCCGTAAGCAATTTGATGAACGTCCGATCTGACACCGCAAGTGGAATCGGATTAACTTGAATTGGAATTCCAAAGGCCTTGATCGGGCAGAACGGAGGAGTAGAAGGGAGGAGGTATTTAATTAACTCAAATTTACCAAGAACATCGTCAAATCTTATACTATGCTACGGATTTATAAAAATATATGAACCTGCCATAAGTAATTAAGAGAGCTCTCAACTTTTGTTGCCTATTGTGAAAAAGGAAACCACTTAAGATTGCCATTTTAAGCCTTTAAGCTGTCGCCAGTAACTAGGCTGCTTTAGTTGCGTTCGGCTAACTTTGTAATACGAATATCAAGTACTTAAATCCGTTGACTTCCTCCATAAATCACTTTGGATATTCAACGTTACATAAGTCTGACAAAAATGCCCTAAAAATCTTTAACGTATTTGTTTCAGTTTTTTATAATCCTTTGGATTCGGTATTTTTCCCGGTATAAAAAAGAATCATTTGTCCGTCTCTAGAATGCAAGCTATCAATGTTTCAAATGTCGTAAAGATGTAGTTGTTTACCCGAACATAGCTAATAAACAGTTATTTAATATAGATATAAGTATATATTTCAGTTGCCTTTAGCGCATGTTAGTGATACTAAATTGTATATTTCACTTCATGTAATGAAATCTTGTTTGTTTATATATTTAATTCTTTGCGATAATGGGTTAGTATACAGGTCTTTAATACTATTCTAATAACTCTTAACCATATTCCGCTTAACAGCATGCACTAAAATACTTAAAATATTATTGACATGATTTTTTTTTTTTTAAATCGTGTATGTATAATAATAATTAAAATATCATTGATACCAAAAATCATGTCAAATTAATATCACACCTTATCTATGAGATAGTCATTAATTGCATAGTAACTTTTATTCATTAGGAATTCCTTTCTGAAGGGGATTCGCTCGTCTCAATTATGTGGGTATATAAGTGATTATATAAAGGTGAACTGGTGTATGGATTGCGTAGTTTATGCATACGTCTTTTACTGCTACAGTTTTTAAACAATTCCAAGTTTACTTTTACAAAAATGATAATCTCATAAATTTACATACATGGCAATCTTTATATATATATTTCTTGTGTGCGTGTGTATGTCACTGAACTCCTCCTAAACGGCCGGACAGATTTGAATGAATTTTTCGGTGGCTGGATGGTTTAGATTCACAAATCAGCCCGACCGATGGCGCTGGGGTCCGCTAGTGTAATTATATTATACTTCTTAAAATACGGTTTTGCAACTGTCAGTATATATAGTAAGTTTAAATATTGCTCTTTATCTGTCGAATTACCCCAAAATATTATGCAATACCTCAACACGGAGGCACCATAGCCATGTTATGTTTGTAAATAAGTTCTAATTTTATATAAAACGTAAGCATATAGAAGAATGGTATTATAGTATTAAGGATTCTATGAATGATAAAAAAGATATCAATTCACTCTGTGATGGTGATAACCAAAAAAAACGGCTAAGTTGGTTGTTAATTTCTTGTAATGCCAGAGTGCGTTTGGAACCCTCATATAGCTTAGGTTTAAGTTAAGTAATATACTTATTTTTTATCACCTCACAATAATTGAAACATATACGAGTTATCGCCTAACGTGTTCTCTGCACGGGGTGGGATTATGTTGATGAAATTCCGTTTAAAATCGTAAGAACTAAGCTATTAATAAAAGTAGTTCTACACCGAAAAGTATCTTGATGGTCATCTTCGCCCCCGCACTACACTTTTAAGACAAAGCGTAGGTACCGATTTATCTGTAGGAGGGGCTAGTTGTAACATTTTCTTCTTTTTTCGATGGGGGACTAAACTATTGAGTATTTTAATTGAAAGAGGTTTTAAATGAGTAATCATGTATTTGGAAATATATTTCTACAATGTTTTTTCCTGAATCTATAATCAATTAGTATTTATGGCACTTTTTGTGGAAAGTTTCGCTTGTTACAACTCGCCCCATTTTTAATTCTTAAAAAATAATTCGTATTTTGTTTTGTATTTAGAAATGTTAGTTTATCCAGAAGTCGACTTCAATACCGTGAGGCCGAGTTCGAATTCAAGCACGCATCTCTAACTTTTGCGTTGCAATTGACGTCAAAGTATCACTTGCTTCAACGGTGAACTAAAACATCGTGAGCAAACCTGCATGCCTGAGATTTCCCCATTATGTTCTCAAAGGTTTGAATGAACACTAAAGTGTCTATGAATTCTTTATAATAAGAATAGGTAATAAATACCCTTTAATTATATTTTCCGAAAATTAAACCCCAAAGTAATATTAGTTTTCCGCTCGATTATGGGCACATGATAGTTATGAATTCTTAGAATAAATTAATAAATTCTGTGTGTAAATACATATTAGGCAAACAATTTATTACAAACGTTCATAATTTTAAAATTTATTAATTTAGAGTAATGATATTGTAAGCCTCTTTTATGGCTTTTATTTGCACATACGAATACCCTTCTGTTGTGATGATGGAGATGGCATAAAGAATATCGTTAAGAGTTAGGAAGTGGCCTATTGATTAGGTATCCAAAAAAAAGAAATCTGTGATCTTCAGTTGACATGAAACTATAATGGAATAATGATCACGGTTACCCAAAAGGCCGTACTCTGGATACAGCTTTCGTGTACTCATGTATCGTTAAGAGATAAAATGTCAATGTGGATAATTCACTCCCATTGACAGCGTCATTTAAAAATATATGAAAAAAATAAATACAACAGGCGAAGAAGACATCGTCGCCACTTCACCACGCTTTCGAGAGGAAACACTAGCGTGCAAGAGGTGTAAAGCGCTCTCAAATTAAATTGGACTTTTCCGCCGCAGAAATTAATGGTGTCGCGTTAATTTCTATAATGAGGATGAAAAATGTCTGCTATATTTAGCTCCTGACACAAAAAGTGGAGTTTATAAGTTTATCTATCTGTTAATTTGAATACATATTTTTTAAGGGAATAAGGAGTGTTTAATCTCCATGTTTGGACCCTGTCTGCAGCATAAACCGTTTTTTTAACTTTTTACTGTTAAATATGTACAGATTGTGCTCGTTTTTGTTTGTTGGTTTTTGCAATTTATTTCAAGTCTCGGTCATAATAATAACGCAACGGGCGGCGTATCAAACTATCAGACTGAGCAAGCATTGTTGCCAATGCACAGCATAAGGCTGAGTTTGCGGCCATTTACCACATTGTTAATAATAAATTGGTAATAACTTAGTTCAAGATCTTGTAATAACAATAGAGTATGGAAATAATGGATTATTATTAATTTTATTTACTATTAACTCAAATAAGTGGTCTTTAACTATTGTTATAACTTGTTTGTGGTGATAACCGGGAATTGTGGATTTGCTATGCCTTCGCTGAGCCCGGGCTTAAAGTCAATGTGATAAATACCGCAATAGAATACTATTTAGTTTTACTTGAGAATTTCACAATTTACTCTGGAACCACGTCCGTCTAAATTGTGTTAGGTCGGGAAAGTTTACTTACATATTACCTACAACTCTATCTGAATTGGATAAGGGCGATTATCCGGCAAACTATCAAGTTGGGTAGGCACTGACCGCCAGAGTTAAGCGAGGTTTTTACTAAGTTTACCAAATTTTCCAATCGAAACGTATTTATGTACTTTAAAGTGTTTGAGGAATATCGCACAATTTCCCCGAGAGGCAACATAAACCCAGCTCAAAGTAAATCTCTTTTGACCGAGAGGATTTGCACTGAATTTAAGAATCACTACTATAACTATTCGCTGTGGTTATCGACTGAAAACAAACATTGCAAATACAATATACACCAGGGCATTGCAGCATCAAAAACTTGTGTCATGCATATTTTTGATTGTATAATTTTAATAGGTAATTCGGCCAGATGAAGTGTAATTTTGAAATTAACGCTTGTGATAACCTGGCTAAGTTGATTGTAGGCTCTTCTTAGACCAAAGCGTGTTTGAAACCCTCCTAGCTTTCGGTTTAAGTTTACAAATGCAGTTATCACCATCACTAACATAAGTGTTACATGTTAAATGTATGAACGCTTCATGTGATAAGGTCTACATGAATAAAATATTTTAGAATACTAATTTGAATTTATCATATCGACCCATGGACGACCAATGCTAGACAAATGTCTGGAGTCGGGGTTTCCTTTCACGGTCTCCTTTCGATTTAGTGTTTGCAGACGGTGCGCTAGTCGCAGCGCTACTTTAATTGATGCTGGGCCTCCTGCACTTTAACGGAACCTCAATAGCTATAATGCTTCCACGAAGTATTTGCCGCGGTTATCGTCGCTCATACTTAGCCAGCCCTTGTGCTAAGTCTGTAACTTCTGGTTCTTCTTCGGATCTCATGATAACTTCGCATCAGTGACTGATTTCTTATTACTTACGTTTGCCACCAAGCTTTGCAGTCTTAAGACTGCTCTCTGACGGCTCCCTGGGACCCGTTTTATATCGTCTGTCCAACGCTGCGTTTTCCAGCCCCTGGAAACTCCAGACGCCTATGTCCTCTAAGCTGTCCACCCCGCCCATTGCCATTTCAGCTTTGCTACTCGCTGAGCTATATCAGTAATTTCGGTTCTTGAACGGATCTCATAATTTCTGATTAAATGGCGTAGCTAGTTCTTGCAGTCGTGCATTTAATATTGTATCATCGACGCAAGCGCTGTTCCACCTGAACCATGTTTTGTTGGACACGTAACTGCGGGATCGGAGATGAATGTGGGGGTAGGGGAGGTTAGGGTGGTTAAGACGTCTGGACACGTACGTTGTGAACGTGAGCGTAGTATGTTCACTTTAACATTAATATTATGCAGAGTCCTCAATAAATCCAATTTAGGTTGCATGTACGTATTATTTTTTTGTTTTATTTTTAATATCAGATCCGTACTAAGTATGCTTAATTTTGACCATAGATTTTGGAAAAATCAAATTGCATATTTGTTCCTAAGTAGGGGTACGTAGGTTGACCGTATATTTAACATTCTAGGTCAACTTTAATTTACCGATCAATTAAAATTTTTGTCATTAGTTAACACAAAAACGTATAAAACAGCATATTTTGTAAACTTAAGTGTATTTATATTCATAGAATCTCGTAAACGTTATACATTATTTTTTATTCGCACAAACCTACAATCACATAACGTGTCATTACTAGAACACTGGTAACTGCATATTATTTGAATCGCACCCAGTGCTTATATCTTTTTGCCGGACAAAGAAACGATTTAACATAATTATTTGTTTGTAGTCATGTTGCCTAGCAACGGGGCTGTCGGCACACAATAGCTCACGCCGGCTTGACCGCATAATTTACCTGTTTGAACTGCACCAATCCCAATCCCCAATGTGTGTGCAATGACGCCTCGAACACCTACCTACTAAGGGGCCACATGCACGACGTCGCTTTCGATACGTCGCGTCGATTGCGACCAACAAAAGAAACAAAGTCTAAGTCGGTTCATCCGCTCGGGAAATATGCACATTCATACACACACACATGCATGCAAACACACACACATACACACATACACACAAGGCCCCGAAAAACTTGTAACACCCCGTCAATTTTTCATCGATATTATTAGTATAGATTAAATGGCAGTGCGCTTTATAAGAGAAAGGTTAATTTCTATTTATATATTTTACCATAATCTTTGACCTTACCACCTCCAGTAGTGGCACCTAAATGGGCCGAGGATGACGGCCAATCAGGTCACTGGTCACAGGCCGAAACTCTTTACCCACCAGTTTCCTCCGAGCTGCTTCCCTCAATAACCAACGATAAAATGTTATTACTCTTAGTAAGAAAATAATTAACAATACATGACTTTTTATACGTAATCAGTTTTGACAACTTCAACAAAAGAGCTATGCGTATGTGTTTTAATAACGCTACTCTTTCACTCCCTACACATTTTAAGCGGGCGATGGAGATACCTATGTTAGGAGTATCTCTACGTGATATAATCAGAAACGAGAAGATCCGTAGGCGAACTAGGGTTACCGACATAGCTCAACGACCCGCAGACCTGAAGTGGCAATGGATGGGGCACTTAGTTCGCAGAAACGATGAATGTTGCGGTCCGGGGTGCAGCACCGGTAAACGCAGCGTTTCTTCGGCTCCGAACGAGGTGACAGTTGACATGTCGCTGGGAGCCGCTTTAATCAAGCGGCCCAGGACCGTGGATTTTGGCACTCTCTACCATGTGGACGTCAAGCGGTCGAAGGAATGATGATGATGACTCCTTCACTTTTATGACCTAATATATTATTTAAAAGGCCATTCAATCGAATCGTTCGATAACGAGAGCTAATAAAAGTGAAATGATGTGAATCAGAAATCTGTTTTCATTTCCAAGAAGGGGGGGATACATTGCAATTATAGGCCAGCGTCGCGACTGCTGGGCGCCCGCCGGTCTGGGCCGCGCTTTCCCACGGGTCGCGATGTTACGAATGCCATAGCGACTGTTGCTCTAAAGCCCGTTTTCACTAAACGTAGGAATCGCCTTAATCGGATACCTAGTGAATAGGAGGTGATTCCTAGAGAAAACCAATTGTGAAACGATGTGATGTATAACGACGTTAGGCGCCATCTAAAGTTACGACACCGATTCGGCAGATCGTTAAGTTTAGGCGACTCTTAAACTGACTTTAGGCAGATCGAACAGTATAAATTGTTTTTTTAATAACCTTAAATCCATACGAATAATAAAAAATATGATGATATAAACACAAAATACTGCAAAAAAACCATAGGCAAGTTAGGCTATATGAGTTGCAAAAAACGATTGGTGAAAGGTAAATGTATGCCTAGGAATTTTGTTTGATTATGCGTTACTTACTTGGAACGCCTTTCACACATACACACATCCACGGCACAGCTAACGGCTCCCGTCGTAAAACTTCCCCCGGGACATATTACCGAGCCTCTACAAATCGCCGACGACTAGTGTATACTTATAATTTAATAAACTACTTTACAGCAACACAAGTTTTTAACTCCTTATAAATGGACCAATTTTTGCTTACGTAGAAGCTAGGTACAATTCATTTTCTTAAGTGTAGAAGTGACGTTAGTTTACCTACATGAAAAGTTTACATGAAGGCTACCATTTAATCACCTAACTTTCGTCATCATCATCCGTAGCCGGTTTGTATCCCATACGAAAGAGATTTAGAGACCTAGCCCCTTTAACCGAAGGCTTTGTTTTTCCACCAATAACACATTCAAAATAAATAAATATAAAAACAACACACCTGTTATAAAATTTGAAGAATTCATATTTTGTCGCCCCCACATAACTAGTGTTATATATCAAGAAGAAAAGACTAGGAAAGAAGGATTTAGAACTTTGATCCTGAATGAACTGTGCTCCAATTCGGCTTTAAAAGGATGTAGGGAAGTGATAATAGTCGTTTTTCGTGATTTGTTCTTTAAAACAACGCCAATTTTCTAATTCTTGGAACTACAAATATCTTATCAGATGTGACATATAAACTGAAAACCGTTACTTTGCCTTCTATAATAAATAGCCTTCTTTGACGTGTCAATAATGTACAAAACATCGAGGGCTTTTTTTCGTCGAATGTTAAGTAACCAAGTTTTCAATGTTTGTGTAAATGTGATTTTCGCTACCTTAACTACTAAATGCTTTAATGTATCTTCAGTGTGACGGACTATACTTTTTTTTTAAAATATCAATAATGCTTCATCCTTAGATACAGAAAGTGGAAATAACGTCCGGTTTTAGGCAGTGTTTTTTTTTATTTGCAATAATCTAGAAAAAGTGTTTTTGACCATGGTATGCATAAAGAAGGTAGATGCCATAAAATTGAATAACCCTTCGCATTACAAAAAAAATATTTATTTAATTATCCTTCCGAAAAGTAAAAAAAAGAAATGTTATTCCACAGCACTATGGATCGTGAAAAATCAGCTTTATGTCTACTCTATACATGTGCAATCATTTATAATGGACGTGCCACAGAAAGAGGGTTGCCCGTAGAAATTAAAATAATGACAGTGCATTACCGGTAATTTGAATATCCAATCCATACTATTCTATGCGAATGCCGTTCAACCGCTGAACCGATATAATACTCGTGCGTTGATACTTTTACCTATAGTTAACACACATGGCATGTTGGGCAGAGTTTTATCTTTACCCAATTTAGCCAACAAATTAAGACGTAACCTGTTTTAAAAAGATTGGATAGCGAGCCAACTCATCAAACGGAATTTCGCGGGTCGATCTTTTACACAACAATCCATCCAGATGTGCCACTACAAAGGCAAATCTAGGCAAGACAAGTTATTTGAAAATTTTTACTGCTTGTTTACCGAAAAAAATTACCATGTTTGTATGAACTGACAGTACTGTTCTTTGAATCCCATAGGATCTAATCAGCAACATAACTGCAAACTAACAATAACTGTACTCTTCAACTACGTATCAGAAAGTCCTGGATTCCATTCCCAGACAAAAAATATTATTGCTGTCACTAACATGGTAAAATAAATATAGAGTATATTCTCTACAACTACCTCTCCCTTGAGAGAGCAGGCCTGTGCCAAACTCACAACTACTCACGTACTACACCAATATTTTCTAATGACTATGTGAGATGGTGATAACAAAAAGAACACCCGGCTAAGTTTGTTGTGGGCTTCTTCTTAGAGCAGGGCGAGTTTGGAACCCTCGTAGCTTTAGTTTTAAGTTTACGATTGTAGTTATTGCAATCACTACTCACTGCTATGTACACATTTTATATATAATCAACGCATCAGAAGTGCCATCTATTTGAATAAAGAAATATTTGACTTTGACTTTGAATTCTCACATCGCCATCTACACCCAACGCAAGCGTAGCTTATGGGTTCTAGGATAACTGATAAATATAAATACTTATAAAATATGTAGATAAACAAACACCCAGACCCTGAAAAACATTCATTGTTCATCACACAAACATTATTCCAGTTGTGGGAATCGGAGCCACAGCCTTGGACTCAGAAAACAGGCTACGCCAATCGGCTAACAATGTGACTGACCTGAATGGATCTTTCCATTTACCGACTTTTTGGCTCCATTGCAAACCTATTTTGCAGTGAATAGGTACACCTATACAGTCTGAGAACACATGTGAATACACTGACAGCGGCGTGCGATAAGTAGAAAAGTGGGGCAAAGCTATTTCCAAGACTCCCTCGCCGAATGTATAGCAGAGGCGAGTGAAGTTTTTAATAAATCCGTGTTCCCTCCACGTCTCCGCTGCGTACGTGTGACGGTTTCGGTTTCGGTCGGAAAGGTTCGGAATAAGAGATACGGTTGCTGCTGTCACCATTTACCTTAAAAGTTACCAAGTGTCTTAGAACTGGCTGAGTGGTGGGAGGAAGGTAAAACTTGGCAAGATAATTTATGAATTTCTCTGGTCTAGTCTGGTGAGAGCCGTATTACCACGTAAACGCCAAGACGCGCCGCCAAGCGATATAGCGTATCAATACGATGCCATTTGAAAACCGATTCAGACTATGGGTTTGTCACTGCCGTACTTAGCTAAAACGGTTATAATTTAGGTGGAAGACGTTTCTATTGTTCACTTTACACCTTACCGTTATCGTTGAAAACTCTGCACTCGAAATTGTAGACGAATATATTCACACCTAGGAAATACCACTCAGTTAGTTAGGTCCAATTTCAAGAAATAGGTTACGTGGAAAGTACGACTTCGGGCATTTTCATCATCAGTGACAAAGCTCGTCCGCGAAAACTACCGCCATGTTTATGTCTACCGATAAGCAGCGTTGTTGCAGCGTGGTTCCGGGGATTGTGGACAAACTTTTACTTATTAAAAATATGGTCTGCTTGGATTACCGTCAAAAACAAAAAGTATTTTACTTTGATCCTATACTTTGATTGTGCAAGTATGGCGAACCTTTTTTAAACTAGATGACAATTAAAAAAAAGGGAAATTTTTCCCAATAATATCATGAAATTATAATACCCAGCTACAGCGATTTTTTGCTGGGTTTCGCTTATATTCTATGAGCTGTAGTAGGTGGCTTTATTTGTGTTTATTATTGATTTAAAAAAAAACTATTGATCAATAATAGTTTTTCTTAAATTTTTTATTTTGATAATATAACATCAAAATGTACAAGTTATTCCGCGTAGAATTTAAAAATGTCAGTGGCTAAATGTATCTTATCATAAAATAGTCGTTTTAAACAGATGCAAAGACATAGTTATATTAATTTCAGCATGAGATGGTTGGCAAAGCACACCATTACTCACATCGCCATATTTTTTTTTTTTTTTTTTTTTTTTTTTTAATCTTTATTTATTTGGGACTTTTATCCAACACGAATATGCCAGCCCCATCATCCCTTAAGTAACTAGTAAATAAAAAACCTAAATAAGGGAAATGTAACAGATAAAATCTGTTATTGCTGCCTATGCACAAATATCTCAACAACAGACCTGAAACCTTCTGTGGTCGGTTGAGAGAGAAGGCTCGTTAGAGCACCCACGTCAAATCTGTTGATTTTGTACCGCCGCATAACATCTAGTCGCTCCAAATTGTATCTGCTACATTCCACCAGTACATGCTGGACATCATCCATCGTACCGCAAATATCGCAGTTGGCAGAACTAGCTTTCTTCATTAGAAATGCGAACTTATTAGATGGATAATGTCCAGAACGCAACCTATGAGCTAATACTATACATTTTCTACTTAATCTTATACGAGCAAACCAAGGAAAACGAGGAGGCTGGCATTGAATAGTTTTATACCAAATACCCTTTTCTCTACTTCTAATGTCAAAATACTCTTTAAATTTATCATAACATATAATTTTGTAATTATTTAATATTTCCGTATAGAATGGTAAAATAGGTAGGTCTGTGCCTTTTGATATTGCTAACTTTGCGAGTCTATCAGCCTCCTCGTTTCCTCTTATGCCTATACCATTGCAATCTCAGATTTATATGACTGAAGTCACATATCTGTTTTAAAATTTCGTAAGCTACCGGCATACCTCTGCTATATCCAGAGGCGCATCGAGCTAAGTGTTGCAAGGCGCTTTTGCTGTCTGAAAAGATAACAAAATTTCGACCGCTTATAGTACACATCGCCATATTTGTATACATTTAGAAATTAAAAAGCTATTTGATATGCCCTCCAACTGCAGATAAAAACGCAAAATACTATTTAAAATTCTGCATATTCTGTAATTCTGTTTAATGGTTATAAGGTTCTAAAAGCTAGTTCTTTCTAAAAAGGTTTGCTAACTGATTAATCATTCACATTCAATCGGTAGTGCACGGTACGAACGAGCGCGCTCGTTTCCTCCAGAAGCGGTTAGTAAATATTAATGAACGTCATATTGACAAACAATTGAGTCGGTATTCGGTATTCGGTATTTGAATCAATTCGTTCGTCAATGCTTTGAAAGCATTTATCAAAGGCATAGACTTTTCACATTTTACCGACATTGCATTTATTCAAAGTAGAACTAACTAACGTAGCTACAAAATTCTTGTTTTTTTCTTATAAGAATTTCGTTGATTCGTTGCCGGTAGCTTGCCCTGAATACTAGTCACTTTTAACTGTTATCCCAACAAACATCGCGTCATGTAATGACTTTTTTTTTTAAATACAATACAAGTTTGACCTTGGCTATATCACCCGGTGGTAAGGTATGATGCAGTCTAAAATGGTAGTGGGCTAACCTGTCAACCTATTAAACTTATGAGTAAGTTTCTATACGGCATATTTTGTTTGCGGTGAATAAGTTGGAAGTGCTTTTAGCTTGGTTTCCTGAAAATAGGTCCAAGATGGCTGCCGCCACAAATAGCGGATTACATACTTTTTTACAACTTCGTCAATATGGGGTTCAAATTAATGGGCCAGTAAAATAATGTACACTATATGGAAATTCGGGAATTTTTTACTTTTTAATTTATATGTAATGAATAGCTGTTGCCCGCGACATCGACGGGATTGTTTATGGTTTGTTAAAAAAAATTGAGAGATCATAAAAATCACGAGGTTGAAGTAATAAATTAAAACACTATAGTATTTAAGCAATTAAAGTAAAAGGCTTTTATTGCTTTAACTCTGAAGGAAAGCATCGTGAAAGAACCTGCGTACCTGAGATTTCTCCATAATGTCCATCGTTTAAAACCCTTCTCATTCCGGGAACATACACGAGCCTTATAGTGGGCCGGCAATAGATGTATTAATTACGTAAATCAGAAATTCTAAATTCTCCTGTACTGACAATACAGTGCCGTCTCCTAGTCCTATCGAAAGTTAGCAACTATTAAGGCAATCTGGTCTTTGGACGCAGCTGCAAGGAACAACGATCGGGCACTTTTACCGAACCATTGGCGCAAATTTATCAGCCACGATGTCCTTCTTCGGCCAGGTGGTCTTTTGTCAACTATTTTTTCTGAATAATGAGCAGAAGGAGATCATATCTATTGTTTCTCATAATATGATGACCACATAATATATATAAAATTAAAAAAATCCGCTTATAGTATAGGCTATACAAAAAGGTACCTTACTCAAAACAAATACCTCTAAGCAATTTTAATTTCATTCATCCATATTCGTGTCGATTCTCTAATCTTTTCTCATAGAAGAGAGCGATTCAGAACTTAGAGCATCCGTGCTTCAAAGCGGGATGGCGGGCTTCAGACGCAGTGCTGTCGGTTCGGGTGTGCATACGCAAGTCGCGCTGCCGAGCGCATCGTGAGGCCATCGCTCATGCCTCGTGAGGCAGGCAGGCCGGGGCGCCTCGTCGCGCCGTCCCGAGCCGGCTCTATCGAGCGGCGCGGCGGTTGCGTAACACTGCGGCACGAGCCTTCCGCGACTCGGCCAAGCACCCCACCAGCAACGTGCACAAGGCGCTATGCACTCCTGGTGTCCTGGTAACCTTCACGAAACATCAGCGGCCCATTCACAGCACAGATCCACCACGCTGCTGCGATACGGGTTGGCGGGCTTTTAACATGTATTTGAAAAGTGGTGATAGCCTAGTGGCTTCACTTTCAGGGGGGCAGAGTTCGGACCCCGGCACGCACCTCTAAGTTGTCTAAGCTACGTGCGTTTTAAGCAATTAACTTATTCACTTTAACGGTGAAGAAAAATATAATGTTCTCAGAGGCGTATAAATTCACCGATCCGTACTTGGTCAGCATGGTGGACTACGGCCCAAACCCTCCTCATTGCGGAAGAATACCCGTGCCCTGTACTGGGCCGTTAATGGGTTTAAATGATGAAGATGATGATGAAATGAAAATATTGTGCACACCGAAGGTCAATGGCAATATCTTAACTCCGATTGGTGCCGAGAATTGATAAAAATAATTGGCCTTAACGGGGAATCGAATTCAGGAACTACCCGAATAGATAGGAGATTGTAGTAGCGTGGTGGTTATTCATTACTGAAGTTATAATTTTATAACAAACTAGCTGTTGCGTCTGCGTTTGATTTTGTTTTTGATGTGGCGTTCAATTTAATAGTAGTTCTTAAAAAAAGTATTCAGTATCGCTAAGCCTTAAATGAGGGGTTTGCTGCTGTCCGCTGAGAAGTTCTGGCCTCTATCTCATACCACATTCCGATCTACACAAAGTTTGGGCAAAATGAACACAACACATATTATAACCTCTATAGTACAAAAATATTTATCTAAATTGGTTATAATTTGTCGGAGTTATGGTGTAAAATCGTCAAACACTTTTATCCCCTCTCCAAAAGGAACCAAGCTTAATGTCGGGATATATTCTATATTACTTCTAACACTTTCAAGAATATGTGTACAGTATGAGAATCGGTTAAGTAGTTTTTGCGTGAAAGCGTAACATACAAACTTATATTGACATTTATAATATTAGTACGGATAGGGATAGGGATAGGGATTACCGAATGAAATCTTTGTAATGTCTCTTAATAAGTTCAAAGTTTATATAAATCGTAAGCTTACAGAAAAATCCTATTATAATGTATAGGAATACTTAAACGATAAAAAAGCTTGGGTGTGAATTGCTCTAACCTCTTAGCCTAATATTAATTTACTGTGAGATGGTCATAACAAATTAAACAATCTCGTCAAGTTTGTTGTGGGCTGTTCTTAGATCAGGGCGCTTTTTGAACCCTCGTAGCCATATGGTTAAGTTGGTTAACGAAGCTATCACCATCCTCTTACCATTATGTAAACAAATATGTATGGACGCTTCATAAGTGCCTGTGATAGGCCTACATGAAAGATATTTTGAATTCAAAACCACCGCTTTTAGTAAAAACAAATCATAAATTATTGATATAAGTCAAAAGAGTTTTGCCCTTTGTTTCATTCTGTTTATGAAGCAGCACTCACATTTATAATATGAGAGCAATCAGGAGCCACTTGGGAACCTCGTGAATTTTTCTCGTTGAGAGGTCGAGGATCGCTCCCGCCATTAGCGTCGATAGACTTCAAGTGGGCGCAAAAACATCGCGGCGCTCTAATAAAATATGTAAAAATTACGTCTAGTCGAGTTTAGTAGAAGCGGTGATAGCCCAGTGTGTACCTTAGACTTGACTTCAGTTTCGGGGGGCCGAGTTCGAATCCCAGCACGCACGTCTAACTTTTACTTAACTAAGTGCGTTTTAGACAATTAAAATAACACTTGCTTCAACGTTGAACGATAACATCGCGAGGTAACCTGCATGCCTGAGAGTACTCTATAATTTTCTCAAAGGTGATGAAATCCACCAATCCGCACAGAATCAGCGTGATGGGCTACGGCCTTAACCCCCTTCTAATTGTGAGAGGAGACCCGTACCCTGTTGTGGGTCAGTAATGGGTCGATATGACAATGATAATGACATTTAGTTTTGAACTTTTATAGTGGCCCGTTATGAACCTGATGTTTTTATTGGTAAATAAAAAAAAACAACTACTAAAAGGGACAAAAATAACCATATGGACTCGAACTGGTGTCTTCTAGTTTCGGGACCGTCTGATTTCCCACCTGAGCTTTTATGACCGTGTATATGGCGGCAAAATTTTTCTAATAATATTGTAGCAGTTTTTCGTTGTCCTAGAACACGGATAAAACAACGTTTTTTAAGAATGAAACCTAGCTTAATCGATTTATCGCCCCGATACCTCCTGCATACTAAATTTCATGAAAATCGTAGGAGCCTTTATATATATACAAGAATAGCCCGTTAAAGGTATTAGATATGCTATTTATAAAGTGTATGTCAATCAAAAACATACAGTTTAATAATACTGTGATAAAAATCTACTTTGCGTGCGTTCAGAAGGCAAGTTCGAATAAATTTCGATTGGCCACAAGAAAGAGCAAACGTGATTGACAAATTGCAATTTGGAATATTGAACATGGAAAACTAAAAATATCTACAAAAAAATAGTTACGTTCCAATTAAAATATTGATAGCCCAATGAGTAGGGCCTCGACTTTTCGGGGGCCGAGTTCGAATCCCAGCACGCATCTCTAACTTTATGAAGTTATGTTTTAGTTTTAAGTAATTAAAATATCAATTGCTTCAACGGTGAAGGGAAACATCGTGAGAAAACCTGCATACCTGATCTTCTCCTTAGGTTGCCGTCTCCTTACGATGGTTGGCAATTATTAGGGCTATCTCTACTTTGGACACCGCTGCTCTAATTAATGATTTGGTGCTCTTTCCAAATTATCGTAGGCTATGAAAATTAAGCTTAATTTTCTATACTCCGCGAAAAGCAAGATAACCTGTATGGTATTATTTATAATTGGACTATACAATGAATGAATAATTGTTAATTGTTCATTGTAATGTGATGTGGTCATCATATTTTGATAAACAATAATTGTTAATTATTCATTGCAAAGTCAACATCTCCTGAGGGTGCTCCGGTTTCCCAGCGAAAACAGCGAAAAGAGGATACATTGCCGAAGATCTGTTTGGTGTATAAGGATTGAACAAATTATAAATTATACCATACAGATTCTCCTGCTTTTCGCGGAGTATAGCAAATTAAGCTTAGTTTTCATAATATATCATGGATCTCCGCAAAGTAACGCCAGCTTCTATCCAATGTAGTCGTAGGTTTTTGAGCCATGATATTCTTCTACGGCCAGGCCTTCTTCTGCCTACCACTTTACTTTGTATGATTAGTTGAAGAAGTTCATATTTTTTGCAGGCCTTGATAGTTCTCCTAAATGTTCTCAAAGCTGTGTGGAGTTCACCAATCCACACCGAGCCAGGGTGGACGAAGTCCATAAGCCCTTCTCCTTCGCCCTGTAGTGGGCCAGTAATGGGTCGATATGATGATAATAAGAAATTACAAATACCCAAATACCCGGGCCAGGAATCGTATCCTAGATCTCCCAATAACATACTGCACGGCGCACAACACTGTTGTTTCAGGAACGCCAGTCTAGTATGTTCGATAGCACCAATCTTAAGAGCCGTGCCGAGTGCTGTACACCAATCACGAGGATTGCATCTTCAAGAAAGTGCCTATAAGTGTACACATAATAACGTTAGAAGCTCAAGCGACAAAGCCAGTTCATAGAAACTTTTAGTATTATTTATTGATGAAAGAGTAAATTGTCCTGGGACTCCGCCAATACATTTAACATTCACTATTGCATTTTATTTTCTATTTAAAAATCATTAATATCACTTTCACATTTTATAAATATTTTCATTAGTTAAATAGTATAATTGAGATTAGAAAATTTAAGGTTACTGGGCCCTATGCAATCGATACCGATGCCAAAACAAATAATAATCTTTACTTACTGAAGTAACATCACATTTATAAACAATAATATAAATATCAAATATTTTAAAATTACATTACTTTGAAAATACCTATGTATACTATAGTATGTTATTTGGCATACCTAACTTTTGCAAGTATCTAATATATCCGATAAATATGATTGGAGATAGAGGACAGAAATCGGACAGGGGACAGCAGCAAACCTCTCACTTTGCTTAACGATTCGGAATACGAAAAGCGTTGCCCCATTTATGAGGACTATTTACTGCTACTGAATAAAAAATGCGATTTCGATTATTCCTTTAACGATAACTGTTCCGTGTTTTTAATAGCAGCCAAAACTAAAGGATACTAAAATCTCTTTCAAACTTGCAAACTCGCTCACCCATCTATTTATTGACTCGGTGAAGGCTGTACAATGGTTAAAATAAGAACTTTTATAATGTTTGTTTACAACAAAACACATTTGTTATTTGTTACATTTGTCCCATTATTTTGACATTCATGACTTAAATTTTACTTCTCATTATTGTTTCCTGTTATATTATTTGCATGATGCTTAAATTATGCTCGCTATGTATGGCAATACACTGTAACCTAAAACCTTTTTAAATATGCAGCAGCTTTAAAACGTATTTAGCAAATAAAGATATTCTATTATATTCTAATAAAGCACATGTAACGAATCGGATGAATTCATCGAATAACACAGTGACAAATATGCCAAGATATGGAACATCTTGACTCTGAGCCTTCTTCATAGGAAGGCTCCAGACACTGAAAAACATTCATGCGCACACAAACATTTTCCAGTAGTGGGAATCGAACCCACGGGCTTGGACTCAGAAAGCTGGGTCGCTGCAAACTGCGCCAATCGGCCGTCATGGCTCATATTTTGTGTTGGTAAAAAGACAATAATAAAATGAAGTTATTAAGCCAAGTTTCGTCTAACGGCATGCAATATTAAAAATATTAAAAAAATAAAAATTACTAAATACACTTAATACACAACAACAATTCCTATTTTTATTTTAACAATAAAGTAATGTCAAAGTTAAACGCGGCATCGTACCGAAACGTTAAATCGTTTAGCGGTACGTCTTTTTCGTACGTAAATATGCACGATCGCAATTTGTAAAATTTAGATATTTCAAAGTCAAATAGCATCTTCTAAAGTGTAAGGGTTGCCTTTTTAGTGGCTAAAGTTCGGCGTACTGATGGTAAGTTACTTCATTTTACGTATAGGCCGTGTGGCCTAATGGATAAGGCGTCGGACTTCGGATCCGAAGATTGCAGGTTCGAGTCCTGTCACGGTCGTAGTTTTTTATTTTAATATAAATAGTTAGACCCTTTTCTTCATATATTACTATTATTTTTTTTTTTATTATTCTTATAAATTCTGCCTTACACACAATTCTAGACAGTTTTTATATAAAAAAAAATAAAAATAATGAACTATATATATCAAGTACAATTCCGTACATTGAAAATATATATACCACTACATATATATATATAACCCTCGTAGTTTCAAGTTGATGAATGTAGCTATCGCCATCAACTTACTTCTATGTCATATTTAACATTTAATGTACGCATCAAAAGTGCGATCTATGTACATCTATTTGAATAAAGAAATATTTGACTTTGACTTTGATCTTCCGTGAAGCCAGACGTGACGTTTGGACACTGACAAATTTGGTTCTGGTTTCTGGTTAGGCACTGACAGCAACGCTTAATAACTATGCATATGCTTGTTGTAAAATAATATAATTTGAAAGTATCATTTATAATTAATAATGATCAAAAATAAAATATGTGGTTTCTATCCAATCAACTCGCACGAACTGCTCGCCACGCTTCTGATTCCAACTGCTAATATGTGGAACGCCCTTCCGGCGTATGTGTTTCCTGCCATATATTACTCGACTTCCTCCAAGAGCGAACCGCCATTTTCAAACAAGCGCGACAAGTCTTACACTACAACATATTTCCTAAATATAGTTCAACGGGTACATACCACGATAATATTATAGGATTTTCCGATATTTCGATCCAGTTGCAAGAGTCCCGTCGTGTCCACGATCCGATAAGGCCGTAGATTGGTGGACTCCACACGCCTTTGAGAACATTATGTTTAACTATCAGGCAATCAGGTTTCCTCACGATGTTTTCCTTCACCGTTGAAGCAAATGATATTTTAATTACTTATAACGCAAATAACTTTGAGAATTTAGAGGTGCGTGCTGGGATTCGAAAGTTTATTTTCAAATTGTTAACAAAATAATAAAAACACATCTACATAAAGAAAGTCTAATTCTATTGTGTTTGTATTTATTTATTTTATCGCACTTATATATTTAAATCATACTTAATAGTAACGAAGTAATTTCCTGTTTAAATTAAAGTAAGAAATATAAGAAAAGATAGGAGAAATGGAGTTTACTTTCAATTTCAGTGCTGGGCCCCTTGCATAGCGACGAAGTGTTAGTCGATCCACGAACAACCTAGTTTAAAATTGTGAAACCTACAGTGTAGTATAGTTGTAAGTGACGTACGTACGAGCGTTTCATTCAACCCCAGTTCTCCGTTATGTAACACTGCGCCAGCGGACGTAACATTTAGTATACGTAATAGGGTAGCTACCTTCATTATTCCAAGAGTACGTAATCGATTCCGTGCTAGTTCACTCCGCTAACTTGTGTAGGCTTACTTTGATACAACCCGAGACATAGTACAAATTAAATAAGTACAGAAGGTCGGCTCTAGATTTTGATTGCTAATGGTAAGATATTTACTCCATCTGTTTACTTAACTTGTTTAAGTTCTAAGTACTTTTTTTAATAATAATCTGTCAATAAAAACTATGTGTTGCCCGCGACTTCGTCCGCGTTTATTTTGGCTTTTTAAATGATATAAAATTTATCACATTGTCATCTCCGAGATGTAAAGTATCTATGCAACTTGTCGCCAAGATAAGCTGAGAGATCAAGACTTAGGTAAAATCAAATGCTATTTTTTATCCCAGGGTAACTTATACCAGCAGGTATCTGGGATAAACATTACCCAATGTCCATCTCCAGGATGCAAGTCACTTGTATGCTTATACATTTTTTGTATGCGCATCAACACCAGGCCAAGTTTAGGTAAATGAGGAATAGCCAAAGAAACAATATTTAAATTAGTAATTTTGTACGGTTATTTCCACATCGGATTACTATAGATAGCTAAGTTAGCTGCCATTTTTCTTTTTTCTTCTTCTTTTGATTTCAGGTCTGTATGACCTAGTGATACGTAATTCACTGGGGCATACAGTAAATAATAATAATAGATTCTACAGCAAATAGATCCCGAAACCTTCAGGTATACGAAATAGAAGAGACTGTGTGATTATTTATTTATATTGTTTTAACAATCAAATCATCAGTATTCTACAGTCCTGCTGGATTATAGGCCTGTCCCAATTGTTTTGCCAAAAGAGTTTGCCCAACGACCAACCCTTCTGTGATATCCAACCCCAGCGTGTTGATAATCAAGCTGGGAAGAAGGATTGGTCGCAGAAGATGGTAATGGTAGCACAGAGGATGCTTCTGCTCGTACTCCCATATATTCCCTTAGTCACCTCGTACGATATCCGCTGGAAGGGTTGGTGACAACTGTAGGTATTCTGATCTGCCGTCACCACACCGCTAACAACAATAACGACAACAATAATTGCGATGCGATGTTTTACGATGTTTTTGTCGACTTCCCTGGCGCAACGGTGAATTTAAGACGGAGTCCCAGGTTCGATTCCCGGCAGGGCCAATTTGGGAATTCATAATTTCTGAATTTTCTCTGCTGTGGCCTGGTGGGAGGCTTTGGCCGTGGCTAGTTACCACCCTGCCGGCAAAGTATGAATACCATATTCCCTAACAAGTTAGCCCGCTTCAATCTTAGACTGCATCATCACGTACCACCAGGTAAGATTACAGTTAATGACTAACTTGTAGTGAAAAAAAAAAATTAATGTCACTTCATAGTTCCACGCAAAACAACAATTCCGTGTATCGCAAAAGTGCGGGCCAAAGACTCTACTATGCAACTCAGAGCGACTGGCATTCGTTTGACTTGATTTGATATCGCCGTACATACGCAACCATGCGTTATCGCTCGATATGTGGCGCCCTTCTGTAACATGACATTTTGTGACATAAGTTTTGGACACGTATAATTTTTGTTAGGTTTGGCATGTCTGCCTTGCTGTATGTGTTATGACGTCATAAAGCGTATCACATACTATTATCTTTATTGAGATGCGTTGATTAGACTCCGCCAACGAAACCTTATCACCACAAAAAAAAAAAAAAATTGATCACAGTATTTGTTTTCTTCTGCTTATAAATATACGGTGGCACACATCGCCATCTAGCCCTAAAGTAAGCGTAGCTAGTGGTATGGGTACTAAGATTACGAATGAATATTTTTATGAATAATATACAGGTGCACACCCATACACTAAAATACTTTCATGTCCATCACACAAACATTGCCCAGTTGTGGGAATTGAACCCACGACCATGGACTCAGAAAGCAGGGTCGCTGCCCACTGCGCCAATCGGCCGTTTAATTATATATTTGCATGAGATAAAAAGGCCGTAGTCCACCATGCTGGTCCAGTGCAGATTGGTGGACTCCATACACCCTTGAGAACATTATGTAGAACTCTCAGGCATGCAGATTTCCTCACGATATTATTTATTGAATTACTTAAAACGCACATAACTTAGAAAAGTGAGAAGTGCGTGCTGGGATTCCAACGCAAGCCCCGGAATGTGAAGTCAAGCTCCTACCCAATGCGCTATCACCGCTTCTTACTTACTATTTATACAGATAATGGAAAGCCATAATTAGTCCTACAGGTTTTCCTCTATACATAATTTCACCAATGATACCCAGCTAAAACTTTATGTGATAATATTAAATAATTATTGTTATTATTGTAAATATCTGGGGCATGTTGTTACCGATGACCTTAAGGATGATGCATAGAACGAGAGCGTAGGGCTTTGTCGGTGCGCTGTTATGTGTTGGTCCGCAGGTTTGCCTGTTGTAGCCATGAAGCAAAACTTAGTTTGTTCAAAGCCTTTCGTCAAACCTTTTACACGGGATCCCTGTGGACCAACTATACATAGGCATCGCTAAACGCCCTACGAGTTCAGTATAATGATGGTTTCAGAATGCTGTTGGGCTTACCCCGTTATTGTAGTACATTAGAAATGTTCGCGATGGCTCATACTGATGACTTTTTTGCCATCAGAAGAAATCGAACAGCATCCTTGATGAAAAGAACGTGGGTAAGCAGTAACGGCATTCTGAAAGCACTAATAAATCGATAAGACTCTCCAATTTCCAAGTTGTATATTAAACTCCACGTAGGGCTGCCTGGACGCAGAAATTTTGATTTGTAACTTTTTTTTTTATTTTGCATGTTAATATTTAATGTAAGTTTTTTTTTATTTTATTTAGTTTAGTTTTTAATTATTCTATTTATGTTTTAGTGTAGTGCTTAGTGATGGGTCATAGATACCAAAAAAAAAAAAAGTCAGTATTTTGTATTGTTACAGCTACGTTTATCCCACCATGGACGAGTTGGCCAACCAGATCAGCTTTGTGCTGGTGCACTTCGGCATCAAGAGTTTCATCGGTTTCGGCGTAGGCGCCGGAGCCAATATTCTGGCTCGGTTCGCTCTCACCAACCCGGAAAAGGTATTTACACCTTATCTAGTACTTCATTATTTAGCAGTAGTAGAGCTTTTTTTGACAGAGAGGGGAAGTTCTACCGACATGCTTATTTCTGCCGCTAAGCAGCATTGTTACAGTGCTGTACTCCGGTCTGAAGCGTGTGGTTGCCGCTGTTATTGCTGTCACATAAAGGCTAAAAACTATACCTTAGGTGGATGGACTTTTAGCGGTACTTTGTTTTGCACATCCTAAGTCGGAGAAGTTCTGCTCCTGCATCATCATTACCCGTTAGTAGATCCGTGCCCACCACGCTGGCCAAGAGCGGATTGGTGGGCGCCACACACCTTTGAGAACATTATGTAGAACTTTTAGGCAAGCAGATATCCTCACGATGTTTCCCTTCACCGTTGAAGCGAGTGATATTTTAATCACCCAAAAAAACGCACATAACCTAGAAAAGTTAGAGCTGAGATCCGAACTCTGCCCCCCCGGAGCTGGATACGAGCTCCTACCCAATGCGCTACCACCGCTCTCACTTTTAAGTCAATCTGTTCCAATCTTAGGTGCAACGAGCAAAGTATATAAAAACTGAAATATCAAAGGAAACTCAGCGCTTGTTTTCAGTGTTTTGTGCTTAGATAGAATAATAAGGTATTTTCAACCCTCGTCGTTAAAAGGGATTATATAAGACGGCTTTCATCGCAACACTATAGCGGATGTAGTTCTTGCATTGGATACCTACTCAGTACTCATGTTATGCTTATGTGCAGATTCTCACAAAGGTTCCACGACCACAAAAGGGCTCTGAAAAGAAACATTTACTAGTTCCGAAACTTTTAATACTAGTGTTAGCTGTCGTAGCCTAGTGCTAGAGGCTTCGACTCCGTTCCGCAGGAACCGAGTTCGAGCCCCGGCACGCAACTCTAACTTATGTTAAAAGTTATGTAATAAATAAATATTCTACGACATTGACTAGTCCCAAAGTAAGCGTAGCTTTTATTATGGGTACTTTTTTTTTTTGCGCTGAGGAATGCATTGACGCATCCCTCCTGGAGACAGGTAAGAAATAACTAACCTGTTTCCGGAAGGGTATGTGGGACTCGCTGACACGAGACCAGAATACCCACTAAAGCCCAGCGGAACCGTCTACGCCATACCGAGACACCACAGGATCGCTTTCGCATGCTACTGTCGCATCCCGACGCATTATGGGTACTAAGATAACTGAAGAATAACTTCTCATTGTGGGAGGAAACTTGTGCCCTGTAGTGGGTCGGTAATGGGTCGATATGATGAATTAAAATATCACTGTGAGGAAACCTGCATGCCATAGTGTTCCCCATAACGTTCTCTAAGGCTTATATCCACCGATCCGCCCACAACGCTGGCCAAGAAGCCACCGTGGACATCAAACGTGTCATTGGATCGTGGATTTTGGAACGCCCTACATAAGACCTATGTCCAGCAGTGGAACTCAATCGGTTTAAGTTAAGATGATGATATGCGATATAGTTATTGAATTAAATTATCGACTTGTATGAAGCTCAGAAAATGTACAGTTACCTACTTTGCCAAAGTAGTTCAGAAAGAGTTACCTTATCTGACATAAACCTAAAACCTCTGATAATAATTCTGACATCTCCAAAAGCGAGTGCGAGCTCATTCATCGTTCTCAGAGTTCGAGTAAGTCACGTCACATAAGCCGTGTCCACATTAGAGTGTCATAATGCTATTGCGGCGCGCGTCAGCACTCAGCGGTAGTACACATTAATTATGTATCGTGTTGTGACGCAGTCTGACACGATTACAATGGCCACAACTATGCACACCACCTACGTCGTGATACATACAGTATGGCCAATGACCTTACTGTGATGCTGACGTGACTCTACCTACCCTTGATTTAATATGTTACCAACGCTCTAATGTTCTATTTGACATCACGTGCCATCGACATAAATATATCAATCACAAAATGAACCGGGTTAACATCTCACAATTTAGCATTGACTTTGTCCATCAAATAAACGAACAGCCTCGGAGGCCATATTTTGAAAGTGAATCGAAGTAACCATATCGACCTATTTCTAACCGTTTTTCTAATTTTGTAACAAAAACCGCAAATATTAATTAATTCATTTTAGTAATTAATCTTTTTTTTTAATAGGTCAGGATAAAAAGATCCTATGTCTTTAGGAGCAATGCATCTCCATGCGAAGTTTCACTAAGATTTGTTGAGCTGGTAAGCCGTTACAAGGGTATCAAAGGCTATTTCTGCTTTCCGAACCGGTGGTAGAGTCATTACAAACATACATACTTGACGTTTCTAAAGTACTTATAAAGTAGGCCTAATGGAAATAAATCAATTTTGATTTTTTTTTGAATTTTATTATTTTGTCTCCAAAATACGAGCTAGTTATTTGCAAACAAACAGAAACACTTGCATATTGCACATAATATTAGTTTAGTAGTTTGGATTGCCATTCAACGAGGAGCCAGAGGCGCGGGAGCTTGGCAGCTCGGCAAACTTCAAAGTTTTGCAGCCCCTCGCCGCTTCAATATCGAGGGCAAATGCCAAATTGCATTTTGGAGATAACTTGCATTCAGAACTGAATTCATTAAAAACTTCGTAATTGATATTTTCTGTCCCACTGTTCCAATTGTCATAGTTTCGTGATAAGATTTTAATTGGTGGTATTAAACTTGCAGCAGATTTTACTATAACAGATTAAAGCAGTAATTTTTCAATTACCGTTTTATATGACATACCAACCTTGACGTTCCTAAACTGACGGAAGATCAGAGTCAGTTGTCATTTCTGCGGACTTTCGGACATTTGACTTAGAGAATATACCGGGCAGCAATGTTCTCTGTGATACTACTATTATCCTGCCTGCCCAGCAATGTGATTATGGGCTTACCATCCCATTGGGAGAGTCCTGTTACAGGCTCGTGTATCTCATGTGCGTGTTTGTGGTGGCGGCCGTGGACTGACTTCAACGAATCTAGCTAAGGACACTCTCGACTAATTCACCTTTCAAAGAACAAAACAATAAAGAATCATCGTATTCCCAGTTATAAAGTTAAATTTCCAGTTAAATACGATGCCACAGATAAATTACGAAAATTAAGCTTAATTTGCTACTATTTATAATTTTCATACTCCAAACCAAACAGATCTTCGGTAATGTACCCTCTACGCACTCTCTACGAACCCTCGTAGCTTTAGTTTCCCAAGTAGATGATGACTTTACAATAAATACTTGTAAACATACAGATAGGCTAAAAACACACACACACACACACTCACACACAAAAATACCCAAACACACTTCAAACTAATAACACCACGTCGTTTTTCATCGGGGGTTAAAAAAAACTTCCCTTGTGCTAAGCTTACATGGTACACCGTGCAAACTAGCAGCCACCTACGCGCTGGGCTCTTTCGCTATATGTTCTATATTTCACAGGTGGACGCACTGATGCTGGTGAACTGCTCGTCGACGCAGGCCGGCTGGATCGAGTGGGCCTCGCACAAGCTCAACACGCGCGCCCTTCGCTCGCGCGGCATGACTCCCGCAGTGGTCGACTACCTCGTGTGGCACCACCTCGGCCGGGTGAGCGTCCACATCATACCATAACTCTGTTTTTATTTCTTGGAGGGTGATGATTATCTGCAACACAGATTTAACTTATGCAGGATCATCGTTTTCATCTGTTTTTGTAAACATTGTAGTTTGTCCCAATAAATAAATTAAATATTAAATTTATTTATTATATAAATAATGTTATAATTAAATTTATTTATTATAGCTCATACAGATGAATGTAACATCTGTAGAGATATTGTGTTCTTCGTCGGTCTAGAAAAGCAACGGGGTGGATTAAGAGTATACGGGCATACGAGTCCCACACAACCTCTGCCTGCCCAAAAGGACTGACGTAGCCATACAGCTACAAAAAACATATTAACAAAGATCCCTTCATTTAACCCGGGATAAAATGTATGCTGGGACCGTCACTGGGATACATGTAAACTAATAATATTTTTTTAATAGGTAACTATGACCCATCCAAACTATTATACAACAGAATAATTAAAAACTTAACTGAACTAAGAGAAGTTAAGTTGAGGGCTGACTGGCGCAGTGGCCAGCGACCCTCCTTCTGAATCAAAGTCCGTGGATTCGACTCCCACAACTGGAAACAGTTGTTGTGATTAACATTAATGTTTTTCAGTGTCTGGGTGTTTATCTATATATTATAGGTATTTATATGTATATATTATTCATAAAAATATTCACAGCATTATATAACAGAGACATACATTTAAACATGTTAAGATAATGACAGTCTTTAGCCAATACATTTTTGAAAATTTAATGTATGTTCAAAAAATATATCTAAATTTAAGAGAAAATGTGACTGCAATAATTTGAACATTAGAAGCAATAATAAACTTGCAGTGAAATACAAGACTACATCAAATAATTAAATCATTTCAAGGAAATTGTATAACTATGTTGACATATTGGAGATTTCTCTTAAACAGTTCAAAGTTTGTATTAAACGTAAGCTTATAGAAAGGTCATATTATAGTATTAAGGACTAAGTAAAGGATAAAAAATGCTTGGCTGTAAATAATTGCTCTAACCAGTTTGCTTTTAAAATAGTTTTAAATGACAGTGTGAGATAGTGATAACAAAAAGATAACCAGCTAAGTTTGTTGAGGGCTGTTAGACCAGGGCGCGTTTGGAACCCTCGTAACTTGAGTTTTAAGTTGACGAAGTAGTAAGTAGTTATCGCCAGCAACTCACTTCTATGTACTATTTTACAAGAAATATATGTCTCGACTTGACTTGACTTGACTTAATGTTCTCAGAGGTGTGAAGTCCACCAATCCGCACTGGGCCAGCGTGGTGTAGGCCTTAACCCTTCTCACTGTGGGAGGAGACCCATGCCCTGCAGTGGGCCGACAATGGGTTGATATGATGATGATGACATAAACCTGCCAATCTATTAAACCAGTTATAATATACCGACATATGTAATATAATAATACTTTATATAGCGGTAACAAACCCCCAGCTTATAACTCTGTCTTCAATCCCAAGGAGAATGCCGGACGTAGTATGGAATTTGGTTTCACATAGTACTTATAAGGTGCCTTCATGGAATTTATCTAGTTTTGAAGGGTTTAATAATTACAATACATTACCAAAACCATTATAACTCTATTTCGCCGGATTTCAGAGTTACAAGCAAATGAAGTTCGTGAATTCAGGTTATTTTTGACACACGCGATTTTTGTACCTTGATTGATGGTACTGTTCACACTAAGTATTTTACGTTTTGTTTTGTTTTGTTTTTGCGTACACAAGTGACGTACTTCTTTTGATTTTTTTGAGTAGATTTAAAAAATATGACGGTAATAATAGAACCACTAATTTATCTCATTAAAAGATTTTTAACCGTCGGAGTTAAGACTTGGGATTTTAGAGGTTATTTTTTAAAAATAAAAACTAAATTTTTTATACCAATTTGAATGAGGCACCATACGAAACCGTGTTCCGGCATTCTCCTTTCCGAAAATCTGTTGTCGTTTGTTTTTTTGTTCACTTCCAAACATACCTTTGGATGTTCACATTAAGAAGTAATCATCATCATATCAACCTAAATGCTTAGACTAGTCCACCAGGCAAACAATACTAGCTAATATTGTTACTCTATTTGTGCTACAAAAGCTGTAAAATAGCTACTAAAACTACAACTTATTCCCAGACGCTGAAACCATTGTATAGTTAACTAGACTATAATAAATTCCATAAAATTTCGCTTTGAGCATTAAAAATCGTATTATAAACGGATAAAATGCTCGGCTATGAATTGTAAGAATTATACTAAAGCGATATTAAGCTAGGCTATGCTAAAGCATGCGCAAATTTGCGATTTGCATATTACGTTATAACCACTGTAATGCGATTTCAAATGGACTAAGCTGTGTAAACTCTGAAATTTGATAATGCTTTAAATTATTTGAATATGACAATTTATTCTTACTCATATTTCAATGTGAACGTTTGGGTGTTTTTTTTTTTCTGTCCTAGAAGTCCTAAATTGGAATTGAAATTGATTGAACCGTATTAACAAATTCAATGTTCCTTTTTTTACAATAGAATAAAACCTTTACCGCAGGTTATAATTTTTATCCTATCTCTTCTATCTCTTAAGCTGTCTCATTTTTATTTTCACACTTGATTTTGACGTCCACGTATACGTTGTAGGGGTAGATACTAGTAGTACAATACTTACTTTTCCGTGCGTCTTTTTGTGCTTGGAATTCGGCTATAATTAATCCTGACGGAAATTTTGAATTTTCTTGGACAAAATGAATCCTTTGTAATAATTCAAGGGGCTTACTATCAATCAAAGCATTATTATTTCCATATTCTTCTTCTTCTTCTTCTGTTCCTGGGCCTTTTCCGCACTTGGTTGGTCTGGGACCGTCCGTTGTACGTATGGCCACTGATGCGGCTCCCCGCGGGATCACTCCAGCCAGCCGAGCTCGCTCCAAAAGCTTAGCAGGCCGCCCAGGTCGCCGAGTGCTTCATGGAGTGTTGCTGAGGAGCCAAGGTGTGCTGCGCGTTGTTCTGCTACTCCGTTGCATTGGAGCATTACGTGTATCGGTGTTTCCTCCGCCTCCATGCATGCTCTGCAGAGAGGGCTGTCAGTTATACCTAAAATGGAAAGGTGTTTGTTTAGTGGGCAGTGCCCTGTTATCATACCTACAACTGTCCTTAGTTTAGGTCGATTCAGTTGTAGTAATTTTGTTGTTAGTCGTGGGTTGAGAACTGGTACGGTATTTCCATATTGTTAACGCTCTTATTACGGAAAAATTATAATCTTTATTTTAGGTAAGCCATGTTCTTATATACCTACATATGTAATATAATAATACTTTTTATAGCGACGGTCACAAACCTCCAGCTTATAACTCTGTCTTCAATCCAAATTTTAGAAAAATCTTTTGTAATGTCACTCGTTCTAAAGTCGCAAATTCTTTTTAATATTACATGCATCAGTAGAACACGAATTTAGACTTTTGGCTATTGAAATAGGTTCCATTTTACTCTGAGCTACCGGCATTTGTATTTTCGAGGACGACTCGTGGATGCAAGTGTGCGAATCTTATACAGGCTGATACTGATATATAGTGAACAAACTATAAGAATATTTCAGAGCGCATTTCCTCGTATTCGGATCTGAAGTATTACTCAAGAGTTCAATTAGACTCAGTATTATTTTATTTTTACTTTCATTCAAATAACCTATTTCCTTTCAACGTAATAAAATTTTTTTTGAACTTAACTGACGATGTGGCAGAACAACCTAACCTGTATCGCTAATTCGCGCCACGGCATAAGGATCTACTATTTTCTCTTATATTTCTACGAGATAAAAACGAGATAATTGTTAGACGTAATTATTTCCTTCCTTCTTTCTCACTACATACCCGACTAGACATGGTAGTTTCTATTGTATAGCCTTGCTGGAAGGTTATTTTACTCCCAGACGAAAATAGAGGCTACATAAGTTTTACTCCTTTGTCTATCCGTTTTTGTGTCTGCATAACCATGGCGATAAAGGCGGATAGACTGCTAAGAGTACCGTTTTATAACTACATTTCGACTTCTGGGCAGGCTCTTAGATATGTTTTATGGATATTGGACGAGGGGGGAGGGGGGTTAAAGACAAGTAAACGAACACATAAACAGTCCGCTAACAAATACAAACATATTAACGAAATGCACATAAATGTAAATGATGAAGTAGGTGAGAGAATCAGATAGAATACATTATTCATTAAAATAGCGGTGATAGCGCATTGGGTAGGAATTCGACTTCACTTTCGGGTGGCCGAGTTCGAATCTCAGCACGCACCTCCACCAATATGACTTGCTTGTGCGGTGAAGGTAAACATCGTGAGGAAACCTGCATGCCTGAGAGTTCTACATAATGTTCTCAAAGGTGTGTGAAGTCCACCAATTCGCACTGGGCCAGCGTGTTGGACTACGGCCTTAACCCTTTCCTATTGTGTGAGGAGGTCCATGCTTTGTAGTGGGCCTGTAATGGGTTGATGACAAGTTAAAAATATTTTTTTTACATTATGAACAAATAAACTTGAGAGACTATAAAACATTAGCATTCGGTTCATATTTGGGTTACGTAAATATGACCACGTATCACAATTTCGTTCTCGTCTCAAGTGGTTACCTATTCGACATCGCTGGAATTTTCGAATTCTTTTTATCCTCTACTGTGTGCTGTTTCTTCCGTCTTCTCCACCTAAAAAAGAATTTAAAGGAAAAATTTGAATGCGTTGGTCGCCCAGGTGAAGTTCTCCGTACTGCAAGGAAACTGATCTTAACATAATTCATCTTTCTTCCACCGATCTTTCACTATTCAGGCTGTAAAGCTTTGGATTGCCTTGCCTCTTGAAATCCGAGAGGCACAGTCTATTACCATTTTTAAAAAACTTGTTAAATATAATTTTTCGTTTTAATCTTCGGAACTTTAACATGCCTATTCCCTTCTGCTTTATTTGGGGTTTGACAATATTGTATATATTTATGTATTATTGATATTAATTCTATAGGTTAATTCAAAATTCAAAATTCATTTATTTCAAGTAGGCCTAATATAAGCACCTTCAAGTCTGTCTATGTGTGACTCTACCACCGGTTCGGAAGGCAGATTATACCGAGAAGAAGCCGGCAAGAAACTCAGCAGTTGCTCTTTTCCAATATCAACAATTAACATTTTACATTTTTAAAATTCATTTTTCTATCTTGTGAGAGATGAAAGCGGAGCCGGATGCTTAATTATATATATTAATTATCAGTATATATAGGTATATATGCAAATATATATGTTTATTTATATGCACCACCTACCTCTCTTCTTGAGCTGTGTTTTACGCCTTCGGTTGCCTGGAAGAGATCGCTATGTAGCGGTAAGGCCGCCAAATTGTATACTTTTTGTTAAATTTTCAATTATAATTTTTCTATATGTCTATGTGGTGTATAATAAAAGTGTATTCATTCATTCATTCATTAATATATAAGAAAAATTTAAGCTTGGGTAAAAAAAATAAACCTTACATTTAACCAAATACTCCTGATACTTAATACTTTTTGACAGCCGATTGGCGCAGTGGGCCGGGACCTTTCTACATCTAAGGCCGTGGGTTCGATTCCCATAACTGGAAAAATGTTTGTGTGATGAACATGAATGTTTTTCAGTGTCTGGGTGTTTTTTTATTTGTTACATATTATGGTATTTATATGAGTATTTATTTTTATATTCATAAAAATATTTATCAGCTATCTAAGTACCCATCACAAAAACTACGATTACATTGGGGCGAGATCGCGATGTATATATTGTCGTAGTAAATTTATTTATCAGTTTCACTTCTGCCGTGTGTGAATTGCACAAGATGTTTATTTTTCTTTATCATTCAAATAGTACCCATACGATCTTACACCATTATGCTTATGCTTATATATTCTCTTATATCAACCTTTTTTTTTCTTTTTTTTCAATGAAAATTGTGCAAATGCGAAATTTTTGTATCTACGCTGTCAATATGCTTGGCGTTGCGTTCAGTTTAAAACCTTGTTTCGATTTCAAGTCATTATACAGCTTGTATGCCGTAATAACGCATGTGAGCGGGGCGGCGCTGAATTTTAATTACTGATCTTTTAGCTGATGCATTAATATTGCTCGCGTCGTCGTCGTTCATTAAAGTAGTAGTAATAACGGCCAAATCATTTTAATCTAAGCTGTGGTTGAGCATAAAGTTAGTATAAAGTACCTCTAGTAAACGGTTATGCTGTTAGGGGTACGGCAGTTGTATCTGGTCTAAGAAGAGTCCACAACAAACTTAGCCAGGTATTTTTGTTACCACCATCTCACAGTCTAGTTAATGTTTAGCTATGAAGTTAGAGCAATTCACATCCAAGCTTTTTTATCACACATGTATTCAGTGGCGTGCATAGAGGGTATGCACAGGGTATGCAGATGATATAAAATGAAGAAAATCTCCGATAAGAGTTATAAAGTACTTAAGGATAGGCATTGTAAGAGTTATGAAAAACCCTACCCTTAAGTATTTATCGCTACTACTGGGGATTTTCTTCATTTTATATCATCTGCATACCCTGTGCATACCCTCTATGCACGCCACTGCATGTATTACATGTTCTTAATAATATAATAGGATTTTTCTAGAAGCTTACGTTTTACATAAACTTTGAACTAACAGAGAGACAACTTAAGGATTTTCTCTGGTAATTTGTTATATAAAGATATACCCTTAAAAACCATTTATTGAATTACTAATTTAAGCAGCGTAGTAAACTGCAGTACAGGTTTTGTTTTTCTTAATAATCTCTATTAGTGTTCCACTATAAAGTAGGTAGGATCTTCCCTCTATAGAGAAAGGAATTTGGCGTCGTCCCTTCAAGCTCTGCATATAGAATATAAATAAAGCCATTACAGTCTGGTGAAGGCGTGTCAATGAGATCCCGCTTGCAGGGCTCGGAGGAGCGCAGCCCGGACGCCACGGCCACGTACCGCACGTACTTCCGCCGCTACTGCAACCCTGGTAACCTGGCGCTGTTCGTGGAGAGCTACGCGCGCCGCAGCGACCTCGGCATCTCGCGCGACGCGGCCTCGCTGCGCCCGCCCGTCGTCAACCTGGCCGGCGCCATGTCCCCCGCGCTGGACGACACCGTGGCGCTCAACGCTCGCCTCAACCCCTCCACCTCCACCTGGATGAAGGTAAACCGCCGCGCCGACGCCACCGCACCACATAACACTCAACCAAACAAAACTGCACATAAAACCCCGCCCCGAATCCGACAACACACCATCAGACACCACTAAACAACGCAGCACTAAACAACACCGCACCAGACAATAAGCGCTCAGCAACAAGTAAAATTTTTAATTAATTTATCAAAAATAGAAAATTATCTGTCTAAGTTATGCGATATCACCGCCAATTGTTACATTGATTTTACGACATGCCAATTTAAATATCACAAATTACGTTCGTATAAATAATGCCGGCTTTAATGTAACAACGAGTCGTAATAAAATGACTGGAAGTCTACTGCACGCTCAGTGGTCATGTGCCCCTTGTGGGCTCGTGTTGAATAATATGATGATAATAATAATTTATATCTTTGAACTAAGACTAATTTACAGTTACGTTTAATTTCTAAAACCATTTCATTTTATATAAAGTGAAGTAACTATAATTATTCATATATAGGTACTCGTATATACAACCAAATGTGTACTTCACACTATTTATATTGGTGAGTATTTGATAAATGTTGTAATGGTGCAATTTAAAATCTACTGTCCCTGATTTAGGTAAAAACCTGTATTACAGGCGACAGTGCGCTCCTTAAATCGTTGACTCGATGTTATATTTGAGATGAATGAATCGATTTTGACGGAACTGTTTCGCAAAGAGTTTCTCTGAGCTAGGTAGCATAGTGGGGAGTGAGCAAACATATATTCAGCGCTGATGACTCCTCAGGGAAATCTGCTAGTTCAAAAGTAACACCCAAGTTATCAATTCCAGATATCTGATTCTGCGATGCCGCTGGAAGAGCAGCCGGCCAAGGTGTCGGAGGCATTCCGCCTCTTCCTGCAAGGGGAGGGATATGGTAAGCCACTCAGCACACACATCAAAAACACACACACACACATTCACACTGCAAATTATACGTAACTTAGCAGAAAGGATTCAACCAACTCATGTTTACTGTTGAGTTATTGACTTTTAAGTTTACTCAAAGTTACTTTCGGATAATTTTATCTTATGTAAAATAGCTACCTGTCTTATATGTGGTTTGGTTATAGATCATAAAAGAAACCGGCCGATATGAACTATGGAACTTCCGCACATTAAAAATCTATTAAAATGGCAAAACAGTCGTGTCTGTCAAATGGAAGCACTTTAAATATTTTTTGTATTAAATTTCATTTAGTAGGTATTTGTTGTTATAGCGGCAACTGTAATACAATCTGTGAAAATTTCAACATTCCAACCGTCTATCACAGTTCATGAGATATAAGCCTGGTGATAGATGGACAAATAGACGGAGAGACAGAAGAGTCTTATTAATAGGGTCCCGTTTTACCCATTGAGCACGGGACCCTAATAAGGATGTTATCTGAGTTTATACTTGGATCCCTTTTGCTGAAAGTACTTGAAAGTTATTTGAACGTTTCAGTTCTAATAACGCAATTTTATAAGTGACGCGGACGGAGTCTTCTAAGCGTCCAAATGTCTGATCGATAAAGCTTTCAAATTAACGTACAGTGTATAAATAAATTATTTGTCAATTCAGTATACATTAGACAAATTACGACTGTCAGGTTTCGAACACGAAATTACACATGCACAATCCAAATAATTGTATTACTATGTAGTAACTGGCGTGCCGATGAAGATGATATTGTAAATTATGGATTGTCACATAAACCAAGGAAGGTTTGAGACGAGGTGTGCTACCTAGCATACGTTCGAAATATTTGTGTTGAACAATAAAGGAAAATAAAAGTTTCATATTTAAAAATATACAACACTAAAGTGAATTTTAATTTGTGGAGATGTCAACATCATAAGCAATTTTGGCGTAAACATAATTTAATATTTGCTCTAAATCGTTATGATGTCGCGTTTTCAAACATCCGCTGTGACGTTTGATAATGTGACATTTGAGTTAACGCATATTTTCGTTAGTTGGTCAATTTTGTGTAAAGTCTAAAATCATGACATTGAGCTTAATTTTGCTATATTTCGCGAAAAGATTGAAGAAACTTTAAAATACACCGTATCGCTTCCTGTTTTCGCAGATTATAGCAAATTAAGCTAAATATTTCTTATATACCATGGAATTCGACAAAACAACGATTATTTACCAGTATACTATTCTTAATGCCGTGACAAAGGTAATTATAATAAAATGACGGATTTACAGTCAATTCTACTTAATTTTTTATTTGTAAACTGAGGGCTCACCGCCGACGCTTTCAGCAGTATAATTTTAAAATTATAACTCTCATAGCCTTTTAGGCAATCCAAAGCATTTAACTTAAACTGTCATTTTCAAGTATAATGCTATAAGCGATGTCGGTAAACCGAGCTGAAACCGTAAAACTTAAAAGGTTTCGTTAAACTGCCAAATATGTAAGGACTCGCCAAATCATAAGGTTAGAACGATCTCATTCTAAATCTCATTAAACGACAGATTTACGTTAACATCACTTAATGACACGCAAGTTAACACACACTCAAAGCTTTGTTATCTAAAGCTGACTGTCTGTCGTGAATGTAGAATGCGAGACTGACGGAATGGTGTTCATTAAGAAACAATTTATATCTGTCGTAGGGGAATGAGGAAGATGGTGATTTCGCGAACTGCCTTGTTATATATCAAAATCATGGAAAATTGCGTTACATTCCACCTTACTTAAATAACAAAATAATGAATTTCATTTTATTTACTTATCTATTAATAAGAATGTATGACAACTTTGTCCTTCAGTATAATCCTTTTAAGTCCAAACTTAAAAAGATATTGCTGGATAAGCAAAAAGCTTTGGATTTCATGACGATCCATGCAACTGGGTCGAAATATCGACAAATCCAAAAATATTATCGTAGTATGTACCCGTTGAACTATATTTAAGAAATGTTGATTAACCACGAAAATTTTAGTTTATAATCTTTATACATATTAGTGTCTATACATTTTGGTACAACTTGCCAACACAAAATGCCAACATTGTCTTTTACTGTAAACATCTTACTGCATCTCTTCCTTTATGTTTAGCGTGCAATGCAGTGTTTCTTCTTCTTTATTTTACTAACTAAACTACCTTTTATTTTGGTACTTTATTGCACTTCTAGGAAATTGTCGAAATCACGGGCATCCTCATTTCTCTGCGACGTTCCCCCAACTTAGGTTTCAAAATTCATTTATTTCAAGTATGCCTGATTAATAAGCACTTTTGAAACGTCAAGTCAGTCTGTTTGTAGTGACTCCACCACCGGCTCGGAAGGCAGATTCCACTGAGAAGAGCCGGCAAGCAACTCAGCAGATTGCTCTTTTCCAACATCATTCTAAAGTTTAACAATCCTTAGAATTTTTCTGTTTTTTGAGAGATGAGAGCGGAGTGGCCTGCTTTCAAGCAGCCTTGTCGTTAAGGAATTCATCAATCGTATAGTAACCACGATTTGTTAAATGTGTTTTAATATATTGTTTAAACTTAGGTACTTTATAAAAACCATACGTCTTTTTTTTTCATTTTACAGATTTGAAGAGACGGCATGATGATTTTCTATTTTAATTATATATTTTAGCAGTCACCACGACTTGCGACACCACTTACTAATAATAATTAATTGCATATAATTATTGACGCATTAAAACTAAGGTTTCAAGGTTAAAATATGGGATGTACCTAAAACTAAATTTTGTGTTATTAGATAATTATATTTTATCCGGTGGGAGGCTTTGGCCGTGAACTCCCTACAAAAGACCTACGTCCTAGAATGTATGTCCATTGGTAGACCCGATGATGATATTGGTGATGAAATAGCGGGTGTTGATTTTTCATGTACATACTTTGGACTTGCTTTTTCCTCCGAGTGACATACAAACCGACAATCGTACGTTAAAAATACATACTCGTTTAATCGATATATATATATTATATGTGTTTCATAGTATGCTATAATACTTTATGTAGTTGGATTCATTAGCGGTTTTAAAAGCATTCTCTTTTATAGCGGTCAGTCTTCTTTGCTATTTTTTTTTTTTTTTAAATGAAACACTTGTAGTGTAGTAAGTTTAATTTGTAGTAACAAGGCCTGAAAAGGCTTTGTTGAGCCGTTATTAAGGAATGTCTAAATAACGGCTTATAAGTTGAACGGTTTAACAGAATACTTACACAGTTTAACCAAATACTTTCACGGAAGGTGCGGTGCCTTATGGTGCCTAAGACCGTCTCGAACACGTTTTTAAATGAATGAATTTGAAACTTAATTCCAAGCATTTAACAGATTATTTAATAAAATAAGATATTTAATCTTATTTTATTAAATAATAATAATTATTTTAGTAATGGATAGGGAAACAATTTTATAGCCATTAGTGGGGGAAAATACTTTAATATGTAATTCTTTATGTTAGTAATATTATGAATGTCAGTAATACAATGAATTGGCACAAAAAATATTTTCAAAAACGCCTTTGTTTTGTATTTGAACTACTTACTTTTTTGCGTATTTCAAACCGCTTATGTATTCTACAACACTGCTAGTGTAAATATTCAACCCATTTGTTCGTCGTAACCAGCTGTTTCCTAAACACAGCTCCTCACTCAATTGAGGGCTTTCTAAGGAATATTACGTCTGCTATTTTGACGTCTGCTATTTTGACGCCTGCTATTTTGACGTCTGCTATTTTGACGTCTGCTATTTTGATGTCTGCTATTTTGATGTCTGCTATTTTATTATCTGCTATGTTGAATTTTAAAACGTGTAGATTCATTTGAATGACGAGCTGTATATTATATAGAAGAGGAATGCGGGGAGAGTCAGTGACAATCGTTCATCAAAGTTATATCATACAACTCGCTAGAACACAATTATCAATTTTTTCATCATACAATATAATACTACACTTAACTTCTTAGTTTATAGTCGCTCAGTGCTGGTTCTATTTATTATTTCATTATTCGATTATTGCAAATATGCTAATCTCCGTATTATGTTACTTTTCTGACAGTTTCTAAACGCTGTTGATATGATAATTTCACACAAAATTTATTAGAAACAACTTGAAATTTATATGAAGATGATTGCACTTAGTCCGCATGAAGTCCGGACCAAAGATACCATATAATATCCGTCTCTAGTTCTGTACAGCCACAATAAAACATATCGCTGTCACAACAACTGTCAGAAAAATCACATATTAAAGGCCTTGATTCTCTATAGCATAGATATCATAACAACGCGCGAAATGCATTTTATGACGTTAAATTAAAAAACATAAATAATATGGCAAATTACGTCTTAGTTTGCAGCCACGATTTAATTTTGATTTGGATGCAATCAATGCCCAGTTTTAAGACTGGTAACACACTTGTAACTTGCTATGCCAGCTTTAAGCTCCTTAGACGTTTTATTAGTGTGTTCTATTTCGGTTGTATTTACAAGTTAATGTTCACTCATTATTTGACTGGAATGGTCGAGTTTTATTTGTGAACTCTTTGTTCATACTGTCCTTTTACTATATCAATTTTAAATACAACTGAAATAGTATTAGTGTTTTTTTTTATTTTTTATAATCTATGATTAAAGGTTAATTCACACACAGCACGGCAACGATCTGTCAAAAATACATGCCGGGCGTGATAGTCAATTGTCAATGACAGCTGTATTATTTTGTATACATTGAAGACATAACTGAGTTGTGTTAATTAACCTTCACATTTTTGTCCTGTTTTACCAAATTACGTTGACCAGATTAAGAATTCGACTGTCTTGTTGTATTATTTGTCAAATTTATAAACGTGAATTCTATAAACCCGTACCCCTGATCAGTTTCTGTGGTCCCGTGGCATCGTGGTATGGTGGTAAGTAATTACGGCCTGTTCAGTCAACCAGAAAAAATACTGAAATCACAAATTCTTCAATTGTCCCTGCCGGGTTCGTAAGCCGGCTTTAAAAAGCATTCGTGACTATCATAACAATAGTAGTAGAGTTTTTAGTGACAGCTCCTTTGGGAAGTACTACGAAGTGTTGCTGTATATATCGCTTTAAATCATGAACCGCTCGCTCGTTTCACATTTATCATTTTGTGTCCATCCCACAAGACAGAAACGTACTTTAAAGAGCTATGCTTATAAAAGCATGGACGTTCTTGCATACTATTCAGAAACGGTCAACGTAAACTGGACAAATCATTAAATTTCAAGTTTAGAAATTAGTTTGACAGAAACCTATACGTATTTATACTCTGTGTACATATTTAGAAGAATTTCAGTTTTAGTTTCTCGGGAACAGGGCCCTGATTATTTATGGCATTTGAATCAAATGTACGTCAAATTTTGGCAGCTCATACTACACCTGACCTTCTACGTCATAAATTATGCTCAATTTTGAGTTACGACTTAAATGCAATAAATAATACGGACCCAGAGCAATTCCTGACTGGGTCCTGACTCGATGCCAATGAAATCTTAACCACTTGTATAAATATCTTACAAAAAGAGTTTCAGTTTGCATTCACGAATGAGTTAAGACTTCAGTTCACGAACCAGGTCCCTGTATTGTTAAAATGTGACCCCTAAAAGAAACCGGCTCGTAACTTGACTCCTGACTCTGTTCATTGGTTACCTGCCCAAAGCAGGCTTGTTTCACTCCGCACTTTAGCCACAAAATTGGACCTACAGTAGCGGAGCTCGACCACAAAAAATATTGAGTTGAATGACTATAAAACACAGTACCCAACGTGATTCGATGATTCATTTCCGGTTTGAATCCACAGTAAATAATTTAGTCTTTCCCGTCAGTTTTGCGAGCAACTGTTGGTGCTATGATCTCGCGTGAGCCTGCTAGACCCATCGTACATATCGACACCAACTCTACTCAAATTAAAGCATTGAAAAGTATGTCGGGGAGCATAAATTGAGTTTTTAAAAAACTTTAGACCGTTCACTAAACGGTGAGTGGACGGCCCATTCCTCAAATTCTACATCGTGTTTACTGTGATTACATATCATTTTCGTTCGAGGAGTCGTTATCGAGTACTAAACTTTGTATCGTCAAAGTAAAATTGACCTAATGTCACTCGCTTTTGAGTCACAAATCCTGTACTTCTGATTTTTGTTTACCCACCGTCCTGTCAAAAGCCCGAGCTTAAGAATTGTAGGCAAAGTATTACAATTTTACACTAAATATTATATATTGTAATACTTCAAAATATTACAATTTTGCAAAAGCACTTTACTCCGATGTTGTAGTATTTCAGTATTCAAAATGACTCTTCTATTGCAAGCGACCAAATGTTTGTACTAAGGCTACTGGTACTTGGTAGGAGATATAGTCGAATGATTAAGAGTCGATTTGTATTGTAGGTGGGTGGGTTTACAACGCGTTGCCCATTCGTCAACGCCGCGCGGGCGACTTCCGTAAACCGTTCTGCAGTTGAATCCGCGTAAATTAACGGATACTTCTAAACTTTTCCAGTATTACTGTTAAGAACCGTTTGTGGTGTTAAGGTTTAGTCTAGATAAACATAATATGTATATACTGGCAACAAAGACAGTCAATGTAGTATACCCGTATCAGAAAATGTTATGACCTAAAGCTGTATGTAGTTTATTTTAAAACACTTTGGACATACAAAAAAATTCTACAACTACCGGTAGTAATATTGTAAATTCAAACTCGCCGGAAGTGTTTTACTCGTTGCGACAGAATCGACATTTTTAATCTCGTAGAAACCGAAACTGCGAACAGAATCAACTTTTTTATAAGCAGAAAAACATATGATTCAATTTTCAACTGTCTCTTTATGGGTGGTACCGTAAGATGTGGGCTGAGTAAGGATTGTCAAGTTACGTGCCGGTTCGGCCAAGCATGTGCTGATGATTGTTTGCCTGTTGCGCAGCCGTGCTGGCTCTGCACAAAATAGGTTCCCCGCACACTAAGCCCGCGGCAAGCACAATGGACCACTAGCTTGCGGTATATACCCACCTAGTGCAGCTCGCACACACACACATGTAAGTTTTTTTTTGTTTTACTTTGTTCCACCTTTGTTTCCTTTTCTATTTTACCTTACGTGAGTGTTACATCATGGTTGCAGGGGTATAACTACAGCCAGACACCTTTTCTTATTTCTTTTTTCTAACCTACACTGCCAACCAAAAAATACTTTTCCTAATATCATCCCCGACCTAATTAGTTTCAGTGAAAAATTATTGAAACAGTTCTCGTTTTACTCTTCATAAAACATTCCATTAAATCAACTTTATACTTAGATAATATATAATTATTTAGCTATGATGTATTCATTAGAACGCACGGCTTTTCCTACTGCTTACGAACAGCGAAATATAAATCGTGTCATGTAAAAAAAAGCGCTGACGGTCATACCGCATTATTGACGTGCCACTGCTGGGCAAAGGCATATGGTTTTAGAGCATAGACCCAACGCGCTGCTTGAATGCGGTTCGATGGGCACACTGCATATTAGGTGATTATTACAACAAATCCCTATGCGAACGAGTGCTATTTCGGTTAAATTGATATATATTTGAGTAATCATTTTATAAAGATATTTGTTTCCAAATACAGATGTACTGGGGTCATGTCGGTTGTAGGTGAAAAATAATTGAAAATAGTTTTGGAGTTCATTAAAGTATTAACTTATTAAAGTATTGTACTTATATGTTGTTATTATGTGTTAATACGTTCATTTCCTTACCATTGATACAATTTTGTGATTATTTTGTTTTCCTGTGCGACTAGTAAAGTCTTAACAGTTTCTCAAAAAAAAACTTTTTACTTTATGAATATACAATAATAATAATATACTTTTATAAGTTTTATTAAATAAGTGCGCAGTGCGTTTATATTAATAACGTACTTTTCGCGTAACTCCCGTTATCGTAACGAGTAATGCGTTAATTGTGAACGACTATATCTATTAAATTTTGTATATATCTACAACCTATGACCTTTCTCTAAAACAGGCTACCCACGCATCGTTTCCAAAAGTACTAAATCCCCAGCTTTTTTCATTCAAAATTCATTATTTTATTTAAATCCGCTCTTATTAACATGTTATTCTATAATAACTCTCAGCGTTCTTTTTAAGTGACACTATGGATAATAGTGTATAAGAATAAATTATGTGAACAACATTAAAAACACCCTGAATTCCTGATTATTAATTGAAATTTAATTTCTTAAAATAACGCTTATTATTTCTATTGTTATAACTCAATTATTTTATTTATTTTTATTTATTTGTTTAAACACGCCATGTGCTATGTACTACTAACATAGCATGGCGTGTTATGTACGAAACGTTTCGTATACGTACGAAATAACGTATTTGTGTGTACTAAAACGAAGAGTTAACACAAAAGCTCCAGCTCTAATACTATACAGATTCCAATAATAAAAGACTGACCCGGGAAATCCCCTTTGACCGCTTGGGGTTGAACTCCAAACATTGGAATCTGTAACTCTGTATTTGCTCTGCCTTCCCCGTACGGATTTGCAATTAGTGTAAATTTTAAAAACTAGCTGTTATATATTATATCGCCTGGTAATTTTTGGACGACTAAACATTGTTACATTCTTCGACAGCTCTCATTCTTTGATGGTAAGAACACACTGCAGTCTAAGATGGATCAAGCTCCTTTTTTTACATTTCTTAAGCTCCTTTAAAATGGCCTCGTATCCGGTCAAGAAAATAACAAAAGATCTTAGAATCGCTCATCGCCCGTAGGATCACAATGGTGTCAAAGCTAGTATATACTCAAAACCTTCCTATTACCTCTACAAATAAACTACCCGGCGCGATCGTTTCCGAAAGCACTAACTTACCAGCTTTATATTTTGTAGTTTGTTATTCTTAATTCATTAAAAAACTAAAACGCGTTTATTCCCATGCAATTATACAACGACTCTCAGCGCTCTTTTAGCGCTGGTAACAATGGCATCTTGGAGATGTCTCTTAAAAAGTTCAAAGTTTGTATTAAACGTAAGCTTATAGAAAAGTCCTATTATAGTATAAAGGACTACATAAACGTTAAAAAAGCTTGGGTGTAAATTATTGCTCTAACCAGGTTGCTCTTCTAATAATTTAAAATGTCGAAAGTCAAAGTCAAATATATCTTTATTCAAATAGGCACATAGATGGCACTTTTGATGCGTTATTATATACAAAATGTGTACATAGCAGTGAGTAGTGATGGCGATAACTACAATCGTAAACTTAAAACTAAAGCTACGAGGGTTCCAATCGCGCCCTGGTCTAAGAAGAAGCCCACAACAAACTTAGCCGGGTGTTCTTTTTGTTATCACCATCTCACATTGTCATTAGAAAATATTTAAGAAGCAACCTGGTTAGAGCAATTGTTTACACCCAAGCTTTTTTATCGTTTACGTAATCCTTTATACTATAATAGGACTTTTCTATAAGCTTTCGCTTAATACAAACTTTGAACTTCTTTAGTGACATCCCCAAGATATCAACCGGTAATTTATTGTAAAATTGTATACAATTTCCTTTAAATGAATTGCTTATTTTGTGTAGTCTAGTGTACTGCACTGCAAGTTTATTTTTGCTTCTAACGTTCAAATTATTGCAGTCACATTTTCTTTTAAATTTTGATATATTTTTGTGAACATACATTAAATTTTCAAATATGTATTGGCTATAGAGTGTCATTATTTTAACATCTTTAAATTTATCTTTCAATGACTCTCTCGGACCCATTTTATAGATCGCACGAACAGCCTTCTTCTGCAGCACGAAAATAGTGCCAATATCAGCAGCATTACCCCATAGTAAAATTCCATATGACATAATGCTGTGAAAGTAACTAAAATAGACTAGCCTAGCAGTTTCTATGTCTGTCAGGTGGCGTGACATTGTGAGATGGTGATAACAAAAAAAAAACACCCGGCTAAGTTTGTTGTGGGCTTCTTCTTAGACCAGGACGCGCTTTAGTTTTAAGTATACGAATGTGGTTATCTCCATCATCTCACTACCGTGTAATTCTTATGTACGCATCAAAAGTGCCACCTATGGGCCTACTTGAATAAAGATATTTTTGACTTTGACTTTGAATGCCAAAATTGGCATTGTTACCAGCGCTAATTCCATTTACCAGTTATCATAACTTCTCATTTTACGCCGAGGTTGTACTTTTCGAGTAACTCTCTTTATCGATTCGAATAATGTGCTAATTGTGACACCTCTATTAGTGCGTACGTACGAGTTTTTTTTTTCGGTTTGTTTGTAGTTGATTTACCCCAATGATTTTCACTTGGGCTTGTTGGCGAGCCTCGGAATGGGGCTCTGTACGTACGTGTGTATCAAAAAATCAATCAATATTTAGACGCTAACTTACACGAATTAATATAAGGTTGATTGTTTTAGCGGGATTCGGCTGGTGCTTATGGGCGGCCAGATCGTAAACAGATTACAGTATCTGCATTTAAAATAGTTACTGCCCTTCGCAAAAGACATACAATAACTGTCTTGATCTTGCAGCGTATGTACTATTGCAATCGAAATAGCTCAACGGTCTCGAGGGTAGACTGAATTATAAAAGGTCGCAGGTGCAAAGCCCAACTGTTGGCATCCTGCCAATTCCCAGCACTTAGAGAGGACAAGAAAATCTTAGTTATTTTCTCTCCAACCATCAAAATACGAAGAGTCTCAGGAGATCCTGACTAGCTTTTAGGTCCTCGAGGCATCGCTGCTTTAGCTGGGACTCGGGAAGTGTTAAAGGGAAATCCTTCCTTAAGGAAGGCAGGAAAAGAAAATCACGTATTGTAATGGCGCTGTAACACTGACCTCCATTGTTACCACTGGAGACAAGTGGACAAGCTTCTGTCACTTTTTTTTGTCAGCAACTAATTGACGGCCAATGTGCGCAGTATATACTAAGCTATTATAAATATTATCCTATCATTTTTTTTTCAAAATCTTAACAATGCTTAATTAAAAAAAAACACTATTAAATATTTATAAAAAAAAAACATCCACCCACCGCTTGGGGGTTTTGAATGCCCAAGCAACGCGCAATCAGGGCTCCAGGGTGAGAAACCTCATCACAACACGCGCAGTTTCAAGTACTACCTACTGCCTTCTGTATATATGCCTTCTGCCCTTGATCCAACAACCAAGCGAAAGCTTCTTAAGATGTTGGTCGAAGCTTTTCGCGAGAATACCATTGACTGAAACGACGATCGGAACAATAACGGTCGACACAACATCACTGAATATTATTATAAGTATATTATTCTAAAAAAATCATCAGTCATTTAGCACCCATAACACAAGCTACGCTTACTTTGTGGCTAGAAGTCGATGTGAGTATTGTCGTAGTATATTTATTTATTTATTTGCGCCTTTTTGGCGCTGTAAGTCTGACGTTGCAATAAGAAAGTATATAGATCTTAAACTTTATTACTAAAAACTCTACAAACGTATCGCATCAAGTGGGAACAACATTTGAGCTGTCATTTGTATAAGGACAGACAGTCCAGTGTGTTAATAATAGAGGTCAGTTACTCGTAACGTTATCATAATATGTGTAATGAATATATAGTATAGTGAGTCAACTCGGCTACCAGATGGGACAACAAATGGGTGCGATGCGGAGGAGTGCGGGTGGGTTTTCTCTCCCTGCCTGCAACGCTTGCGGTAGTTCGGGCCGGTACTCTCATTGAGTATTGTAGTAAGAAGTTCACGCCTCGGATTGACCTTCGTACATCGCCTGCCGCCCTGGTATATGTCGTATGCGAGACGTCGAAATGAATATAGTTTGAAATTGGAATGTGTGTTTTTGCAGTGGCGCCACTGTCGCCGACGAAGATCGTCGCGTTCCGGCGGCTTTCGGACGCTGGCCGCCGCCGCGCGTGCCGCCACTCCCCCGTCATACGCATCACCGAGAACCCCATCTCGGAGGCCTGCTCCGCCGCCTGCTAAACACCCAGCACCCCACACCCGGAACACCCGACACCCAATCCCCTAATACACAGCTTAGTTATCATACAGTTCAGAATTGGTTTTCACTGAAGCATCGATGAGTGGGTGGAGCATACACATACTGGAGTACAACAATCATCTGAACAATCAGATGTTTGGTAGATAACTTGATAAAATCTATTTTGTTATCACAGATGACGTATGGAACCTTTACCTTAGCGTTCATATATATTTTTGCATTATGGTGGGGTAACTGATGTAGCTCAACAACATTACACCGGAGCTACAACATTTTAATAAGCGCACTGGTCTAGAAGCGGAATTAAACTCAGCCAGATATTTTTTTTATTATCACCATCTTACAAAGTTACTTAAAACTATAAGTAACTATATATAGTAATAATTTATATTACAACATTTTAATAAGTTTATGTAATCCTTTATGTCATCATTTTTTGCTGTACCGAATATTATTGAATAATAACCCGTAATCTAGTGTATTTCTGGCTTTCAGAGGATGTATTTTATTAATTTATTCGATTAGATTAAGCAATCGAATAATATGATAAATCAATCTGTTTAGACTTCAATTTATTAGAAAATCACATTATTTTTGGAATGCAATGTAGGTAAAAAGTTAAGAAATATTTAGAATGGAACTTATAAAACCAAAACTTATAATACTTATCAATGTTTAAGTCTTTGTTATAAAGACTTTAGTTCGTAGTTAGCGATCCGTTCTGAACATTACCCGACAGTGCCCGACTTACCCGAGTACTAGTTCCGAATTTTAGCAGAAACCGAAATGGTGGCAAAACTAATCCCACCGGAACTTCGGTCAGCTTATAGAGAACAAGAGGCAACGCGCACGTTTTGTAATTTGTGTACTGTATGATTGCTAAGCTGTGCCAACTAACCTGATCCCCTCCCAACTACCCCGACGTTTCATTGTTATATTAATTTAGTTATAATTAACAATTGATGTTCCTATGTTATTGCTCTACCCCTTTTAGATCGTGATAATTCAGCTGTACACAAATACACCAAACTAAGTAATACTCCACGGGATCATAATAGCTATCGGTGAAATATTAATTTTCAGAAGTCTTTTTACCAACTTACATATGAATGAAAATTCTAATGAAAGACAAAAATTTTATAAACTTGTGAATGTATATTTTAATAAAGAAATTTTATTGTTGTTCATAACGTATATTTTATAAATGTTTTTGTCAGCGAGCTCAAATGGGGATTATTCGATTTGGTTCAATTTTTAGGTTTCTTAGGTTCCCATGTTATGGGGCATTTTCATTGGTCGATAACTAGCTTTATATCTATCATCCGAGGAATTCCCGGAACCCCAAATGATTCATAACCAAAAGTATCTTGAAAAGTAAAGTAGAGTGGGGTAAGAATGTATCTTCTGTCAGCATAGTTTTAGATATGTATACAGCTGAATTAACACGCATATGTTATGAATCAAAATTGCATGTATTTTCGTCTCGTGTAGGCATTGCAGCAACAGAAAAGCGTTTTAATAATTTTAATTCATAACATGTTCTTGCGAAACTTGATGCAGAAATCGCAATTATTTTTATTGGCTGCCAGTTTAGTATAAACTTTTATCCTGAATGCGTTGCCTGCACAAAAATGCACCTCTAGTAAGCAAGCTAAATTCCATCAATGGCTTACCCAAAAAGAGGTAACAAACGGACACATTCGCATTTATAATACAAGTTACTGTTATGTTATAAAGAAAGTGTTTTCGCAGTCCCAAAGATTTTTTTCGCAGCTTATGCACATTGGTTTTTTCACTACCAAACCAACGAAAATAGGTTCCCAAATCGCGAGTGAATTCCTATTTCTCAGTTTTTACCGATCTTAAGCATATCTAGTATATGGTGATCCAAACAATTAATATTGGTCTGGCAAAAGTCCCAGGTCTATTCCAGTTACAGTCAATAACGATTGCAACGATCGCAATGCTACGAGCACAAGTTTCGTAATGGGGTCCGGCTTTTAATTTGTTTTTTTAATAATAATTATGATTAGTTATACATTTATTTGAATATCATTATAACATATTAATTTATTATACTTACAATATAACTGGTTTTTTTTGTTATTAGAATTATTCTTAGAGTGATGTCGGTAAATTATTTATTTACGTTTGTTTCGTTTTTGATTATTGGTTTATGTTAGTATATTAAAATCATTGAGTAATAAAGCACTACGTTAGAATACACGTAATAAAAATGGTGGATACTATTGGAAATACGATGATTAAGTATGTGAACTTTTTGAGACGAGAAGCGTTTACCGCAATTCTAGTACTATCATTGATCAAAGATATAGAGATTGAATAATTTCAAGTAGAATGCCTTAACATACTCGTAGCAAGGGACAGAGACTTGACTAGTAGACACTTGTCTTGTTTTGCCTCCGATCAATTACGTTCTAGATATGCGGTCCCATACTCAATCAAAAAAAGAAAAAGTGTATTTCCTCGTACTTATACTATGAAAAAAATGGTTCGCCTGTAAGTGCAGATTTGTCACATGTGCACACATGATTTTGTCAATGTGCACACATGATTTTGTCACTTCACAAAAGAGGATACCAATTCGTAAGAGAGAAGAATAGGTACCGTCTCTTTTTCACACTCTTTGAAGCGTCTATCTAGTTTTATCAAGTATTATTGATCGAAGCTTGCAGCCCAGTGGACCGCAACGCTTAGCAAAACAATTTGCTGTGCGACGTCGTCTCTACTACGTAGTCTATTGTTACTCAAAGATTTTATGTGATTTAAATTGTCAGATGCGTCCTTTAAAAAGATTACAGCAGCGATGTCACGCTCACTTGAATTTATGTCGCAATGTCAGGTGTGTGAGTTCACTCACCTCCCAGCGGCTAAAATCTGCCAATGTGTAAGTAAGGCCAGGGCGTATCGATAATCATTGATTCTATTTATAGTTGACCATGTTAACAACTAGAAGTTATTTGTTCAATGAACGTGGTACCTCAAGCCACGCTTCACATGTACCAACGCAATACGCATGCATGCATGCATAAATCGAAATATCATGTTCTTATATATTGTTAGTTATTAATATTTGCTACTAGCGTCTGTTTTATTTGTATTGATTTTGAATCTCAACAATCATATCTGTTTTTTGTCAATTAGTGGTTGACGCTGACTTACTCCGCATTGTTCTCGAAGTCGCGCTACTGGACTAAATGCCTCTCATAAACACCACGCTGGGCAGATGTGTTGATGAATGCAGTAGCTGGTAGTAGTAGCACAGAGCACGCTGCTGTCCGCTCTCCGATATACTCCCTTAGTCGCCTCGTACGACACCCGCGGGAGAAAGAGGGGTGGTGACAACTTTATTCTGATTTGCAGTCGACACTTCATGTCATATCTGCCTACATTTTTTAATTGAATGTGTCAGATATAACTACAAACATGAAGCCTAACGCCTTCTATTTCTAAAAAGTAAATAAATTGATGCATTAAGAATCGAGAACGAGCGACGCATTCTATTAGCGATGTCAGTATAATATCAATATAATACTCGCCATTGTTGCGTGTTAAAACTTCAGATGTACTCTGTTGGAACGGTACAGAGTAAGTCAGTGTCTACCTTCAGAATTTTTTGATCGATTTATATTTAGTTTGTTACTTATAATTAACTGTCATTAATAATGAGGTATTACCTTAATGTAAACGAATCATATCGATTCCGCTTTCGCTGCGTGTACTAATAAGTATTATGTATCTTTGCGTCTATGTACGAAGCTTTAATTAAATTATTTGTTATTAAGTTTAGTTTAATTAGTTAGGGTATTCAGCATTCCCTTGTTCCAAAGAGTTTAGGAATGTATGTTGGTAACGAGGTTTACGCGGACTGTGAAGGGTCCTAGGTTCGTTAGGAGTGATATTATCTTAAGAAGGATTTTTCTATGGATGTGTACATATCCCGGAGGTAATACAGGCTAGGACACGCGTGAGATTTTAGGAGACACCTAAATCACAAGGTACAGTCAGGCTGGGTTACCTTGCTGTCCAACGTAACGGTCAGCATTGCTCTCTGCATTCACACAATATACAAACTGACCAACGCAATATCGAATTGTCCTTCTATCCCTTATCTTTTTGTAATCATGTAGTAGTGTTTGAATGATTGATGCGAAATGCTATAATATTAAGTGTTAAAAAAGTGAGCTCTCACACCCATGCACAAAATTAATATTAATTAGGAGCTTACGTTATATCTTCTTATATACTCTTCTTATATCTAAACATAATATTATGTATCTCAGACGGCCGATAAATTAAGAATCCGGTTTACCATCATAAGAAATTTTCAAAGAAAAACTAAAGTAATAATTACTTGAAAATCAAGGTAACCCAATTTGACTGTATAACTAGGGATACTGAGAATCTCTTTTTTTGTTAAGTCAGTTAAAAACAAAACGCGTCCATCATGACAATATTGCTAATTTTTTACAAATATATTCATAACAAATCGGATTTACGAAAACAAATCTTTTTTTTTTTTTTTTGCCATAAAATCGTATAAATATATAATAATGGTCAGAAATAAAAAAAACCGCTCGTCAAATATGCGTTTTAAAGCTTATGCTGTAGATACCTTAATCGATAACAAAAATATAGTTTTAGGCTATTAAAATATTCAATCTATGATAGGTTGCACGGACGTAATAAGAAAATAAGGGGGACAAGTCGGCATTAGTGTTTGTATCTTCATTGAGACGAGTCTCTGACGGGACCATTCATGTGCACTCTGTTCACAATTTGTCTCAAGGTTAAATACTTAGTTAAGGTATAATAATTTGCTTTCACAATTTTTACTTACTTGTCAACAGATTTTTTTTAATGAGTACTGTTCAAGCCAAACACTTTTATGAATCAAACTGTCGTTTTTATATTTTCCGTATAAATTCCCCATCTAGTTTATATTGGCTGATATTCCGTTCGTTTGCAGCCGTCCAATTAATGTGCCCAGTGACTACCATTCCTTGGTGAAAAAGCTTCAAAAATGTCATTATGTGACATTCGACAAAATAATTATATTTAGTGCATTTATGAAAATCACCGCCGCACGTTGCCGCGTCGGTGTAACGTACAATTTGTTACATGCCGACGTTAGCGCTGAATTTTAATTTGTGTTAAATATTTTTATCTTTAATTTTTGAACATTAAGGTAAATAAGGAATGCATAAAATTCATTTAAAAAAAACAATATTATACCTACATACTACAGATTTGTCCAGTTATTGCGGATTTCAGCAAATAATGCATAAATCTTCATTCTACAACATTAAAACTCAATCGACACCCTTGGTGATTTGCTATCATTATAAGGGTAGCAGCCAAAGGAATATTACCTATTGAATATTACCTATAATATTATATTATGGTATTCCATATCATTATCAACCTGCTGGTAATTTCTCAAACCCACAATGCGTTTCCTGTTAAAAGTATCCAGTGAAGTTATATTGCTGTTATTTAAAGTTATTTCATCAGGCTGTACATCTCGACTGACCGATTTGCACCATGTGTTACTTGAGGCCGTTATTTAATTAGGAGACAAATTGTGATCGATTTCCCAGATTAAGGTTTTTATACAGAATAATTTTCAATAACTGCCAAACCAACGCCTTCTAAGTATGTGAAGGTATTATGATTTGGTTTCTTCTCTTTCTTTCGTACGACCATTTACAAAACAAGAAAATTGACACGCCAATGACGCCTTGATTTTGCCTTGCCTTTAATGTTAATAATATTTTAATTATGGAGCGATGGATCGGAATGCATAAAGTTTAGACTTAATGTCACTTTTTCTATAGCTTATAACAGAGCTCTGCTGGACTATAAGCCTCTCCCAAAGGGAGGTTCGCCCATAATCACCACGCTGGGCAGACGAGTTGGTGCCAGTTTTCTGGTTTATTCACTTAGGCGGTCTTAAGACACCTGCGGAAAAACGAGAGGTTGTCCTACTGTGTTCTGATCTGCGGTCACCACACGGCCCGTGAAATGACACACCAACATAAATTGATGCTTCGGTAATCTTAAATTGACTTACGTATGCATTTCGATCTGAGGCTCGATTTGACCCTAATTCAAAGAATGCCCAAGTTCAAGAAACCGCCGAGTCAACCTCTACACAAATGTCTAAAAAGGAGTTTTTCCTGTAAGTAAGCCATACGATAAACAAAAATAGCTCTATTTAATTTTAAGCGTTCCCTCAGTGTGTTTTTTTAATTTAATGACCATAATTTGTGATGATAAATTTACAATAATTTACTAAAATAAATATTCCTGAATAAAATTTTAATGTCATCGAGGTTCTGAAACTTCTCTTTGTTTACGTATTCTTCATACAATATGACTTAATTACATAACAAAAACATAGATTTTTCTGAATAAGCTTATGAAGCCTAAGTCATAAGATAAACATAAGTCCTAGACTTATCGCTAGTTGCTGACTCGGGAGTTTCTTGAACAAGCCATTCAGTTGTATCGTCATAGTTGGCACCACTTCTATATATAAACCATTTTCTTTGATCCTTTTGTGACATTAAATTTGAAGTTTGACATAACAAATCGCAATTACAAGCGTTAAGATTGGACTGTCATACCGAACATGGGACTAGGATATCAGACAAAGTTTCACGTCACAAATGGCAGTAACGAGTATTTGAATAGCAGATAAGGTCTATGTTTTACCACTGCGTTTAGTTTCGGAACAGTCTCTTAAAGCATCTAATAGTGCAGATTAGGGAACTACCTGACGTCTTACACTGTCGGACAGTAATGGTATTTGAACACTAACGTACGGAGTACTAGGTGCAGAAAGGTTGCCACGTGGACGATAAACAATATATTACAGAATAATGCATGTTACAGTATTTCAGTCTATTTGAAAAAAATAGGAAGACATTTTGAGATTTATTTTTAATGGCAAGTCTTTTCACAGCAAGCGTTAGAGATTTGCCGATACACTTGTCACTTGCAGCCCAGTGGACCGCAAAGCGTGGCTCAACAACTTGCTTTGTACGTCTAGTACGCGGTACATTATTCATCAAAGATAATGATCGGTGGATTAAAATATCTTGTAGTTAATGTTCAGTAGTTCTGTATAGATCTGGGTACTTGTTCTCTATCATACTAAAATCTTGAATCCTTCGAAATTGTGACGTTATTTCTGACAGCTATGACAATTTTGGTGTCACGAAATTCATTTGCGCGTCCTTGCGACGTTCGTAGAATACTTCAGAAACATACAACATAAACAACTACAACTGTGTACTTAACGTGTACTGATTTTCAAGATCGCGACGTCAAATAGTGACTCTGCGTCACAAAATAAGTGCCATGTTTAACGTCATAAATTGCATAAACTAGTGATGCGATTTGAGTGTAATAGCGCATAAGAACCCTGAGTAGTGTATTATGTATCGGCAAGAATATTTACTTGTTTGACGCGATCCCACTTCTGATGCGAAAAAACGCAACTTGCGATCTAAGAATTTTAAAAACTCAAACTCCTGTCTCCTTTTTCCAAAATATTAAAACATATCCAAAATCCTGCTCTAAGTTAGACTTTAAGAGAGTCAGACTTGCCCGTTTTTTTTTTTTACAAAAGTAACATCTCTAAGAACAAGGTCCTGTCATACAAGTATATGATCGTGCCTCTTTGTAACGCTTTGTAGGATTACAATAAAACACTGTTGTCTAGAAATATCAACGTTAAACGAATAATTGTTTTATATTATTTGAATAATACATTTTTAATTTATTTGTGTGAATTTATTATATTAAAATGTGAATTTATAATAGCATTCGTGTTTGGTATTTAACAACCCTGGCCTTTGTTTAAATGAATGAATGATATGAACGGAGCACTATTATTGTAAACCGCATAACAGGACGGAAAAAAGAAAAGATGTAAAAAGCGAAACAGTGGGTATATCCAATTTGTAAATTACATTTTAAATGTTTATAACAAACTGATATTTTGAGTTATCATCATCGACAGCTAATTAACGTCCCACTGTTGGGAACAGGCCTCCTCTCACGTAGGAGAGATGGTTTTAGAGCATAGACCCACCACGCTGCTCCAATGCGGGTTGATAGGCTTTAACTACTATAGTCATAGGTATTGATAATAACCAGGAACGACGGCTTAAAGTTCTCTAGTTCTCACTTCTGTCTGAAACTCTGTCATTATAGCTCTTTTTAGTTCATTTGCCGATATTACTTGTTCCAACGTATAATCCCAAGTCAGCTGACGTTCGATTCTTGCTCTGCGTCAAATTAAAAAAATAATTTATGATGAACACGTCGAGTTCATCAAAAATTGCAAGGTGCAACGTTGGATACTGTAATGGAATCTGATGAAATCACGATCATAACACCGCGGAGAAGTTAAAATCAAGAAGCTTCAAGAAGTACGGTGCAACCTCTTCAAAAAAATCAACAATTCATTTTCATTTTTCTTCCAAGTCGTCGAACCTGCCTCGGGGGATGAAATGTAATATTTAAGGAGTGTCTGACTACAATAAATTGTACGAAGTCGCTGGGAAGTTGATAAGTGCTGTGCCATTACGTGTGGGTCCAGGGTTCAATCCCTGGTGGGGGCAGGAATTTATAATTTCTGAATCATTGTTGGTCTAGTCTGGTCTGATTATTGTCAGTATGATGTCACGTAGTAACCGATCAAGGGGGTGGATCTAATGTTACTTCATATCACCCAGCCCGCTACCATCTTAGTCTGCATCATCACTTACCACCAGGTGAGATTGCAGTCATGGGCTAACATGTATTAAGTAAAAAAAAAAATACATCGTACGTGGCGTGCATTGGTAAGTAATGTGTTTTTCAATTTAATTGTATTAACTTATTATTTTATTTTATGGAATTACTGCTGCGACGATAAGACCTGCGAAGAGTGCGAGAACGTTGATCGCAATTAATATCTGAGAGCTATTGTAGGGTGCCCATAATTATCTTTTCCGGAGACAACTCTTTTGTAACCGTTAATTTCTGTATAGTTAAGTAAAACATAAAAATAAAAAATACATGTTCAAAAATGTATTTCATGTAGACTTTTAGGCCGATTGGCGCAGTGGGCAGCTACCATGCTTTCTGATACCAAGGCCGTGGGTTCGATTCCCACTACTGTAAAATGTTTGTGTGATAAGCATGAATGTTTTTCAGTGTCTGAGTGTTTATATGTATATTCTAAGTATTTATGTAAATTATTCATAAAAATATTCATCAGTCATCTTAGTACACGTGCCACAAGCTACGCTTACTTTGGGGCTAGATGGCGATGTGTGTATTGTCGTAGTATATTTATTTATTATTATTTTTATTATTATTAAAGAAATCCGCAGTGCAAAATGAAATGAAATGCGTGAGTTGGGAAATAAATTTTCAATAAAAAGAAAAACAGGTTCGAATATTAACCAGCCAAACATTTGTACCTCTGTGCAATTCTCGGGTTCTCTCCCAAAATCCACCCCTACGTAATTCAGCTATCAGTCCATAGATGGCATTCTATTTAAAATGGTTTCGGTAGAAGTTCCCACGTGAGAGAAACTTATTTACAGAGGAAATTATAAACTCTTGCGTTCTATACAAAAATCCACCCCCACGTAGTTCAGTAAACAGTCGAAATAGGTTATCCGTAACAAAATGGTTTCTGGAAAAATAACGCGTAACTACAACGCGAAATTACATTTAATATTGTTATGACTGTCTCGGACTAGAATAGGGAAAGATATCACCAAAATGGTTCACGTCTGAATAATAAATCCGCCATTGTGACTATCCGCCATTGTTGCCATGACGTACGTAAGACGGCATAGCGACACCTCCAGATTGATCATAACGTTGACCGACAGTTTAAATCAAGTAGAATTTTCACAAACCAATTTTTATCACCAGTTCTTCAGTTTTCAAGCGGAGGTACATGAAAAACCGACAAAGATTCTACTTACCTCTGAAATCAAATCTCTCTATAATCCTACTAATATTATAAACATTAAAGATGAGTATGTGTGCATATATATAATTTGAAATTGAGTATTTACTCAACTTAACTATTGTCTCGCCAGGTGATCTCCGGCCCTAAGATACAGCTAAACGCAGTTGACCGAAAACTTGTCATATTAGCTTAAATCCTAGAACTCTTGCTTATAACTCTTGCTTTAACTATGATGGGCAAGATGGGCAATGAGAAGATGGGCAAATGGGACAAAGATAAATAAAAAACCATTGATATGCAACTATCGACGGATATATTGTTGCAACCTAACATACATTTTGTTATTTGTTGGACACAGATATAAAGCGCCCTATTTACTTTGGCATTGAAATCATATACATACACGTCGCAACAATTGGTGACGTCATGATCGACCGTATTTTGCTTAAATTTGCGTCAAATGACGTCAAAAAACTCGCTATGATTCAAATGTCATAGACAAACAGGTGGCTTACTACAATCGCTTAAAGCAACATTATTACAAAAAATACAGTTTTCAATGACATACCTTGGCGTTCCTAATACCAGGGTTTATAATTAAAACACAAAAACGTGAACATTAACATAATAATACTGCTTTAAACGATGGGCGTAAGCCCACGGACGCAATACAATATCAATCTCATTTCACTAATGATTACAGTTTACTTTAGTTAATTATTTATTAGTTATATAGTACAATATTAAACTAAGTTCACTGCAGATAAAACAAAAGGTATTCAGGGCCGCGATTCTGTGTGACATTGATGTCGTAATTAAATCCAAAATGTTTGTGTCACGTCATAGGAAGTTGTATATGGTGGTTTTCATGACATATATGGCCCGCCATTTTGTTTCTAGAATAGCGAGCACGCATAAAACATATACTAATATATAATATAACAGCTGGCAATACAAATAATTTTTATTTGTATGAGTTATCGAATTTTGATGATCTCAAACTAATAAACTTAAACAAAACTAAAATAGACGTAAGGGTTGGCTCTGAAGTATTGTTTATGGCATAGAATCAAATTATAGATTATCAACACATCAACTGTCAAAGTAAATTTATAAGGTATTATATTTGTTTTCTTGTGAGCATTTTAATTTAAATCTAGATTCGAATTAACAAAAATCCTATGCTTTAGGCCAATTCAATATTTATTTATTTATTATTATTAATTAGAACGGGTAAAAGCCAATTAATCTTATTAAGTACATTCGTTTAATTGAAATTTGAATTATCCATCTATCCATCTAACTTCAAAAGGTTATATTACAGAAACCTGATGTTTCATTATGTGCTGCCAGCTTCATTTCTAGTTCATATCGATGCCAGTTAATAATTGATACATGTTTTAGGCGTGGCAGTAATCTACAAATGAAAAGAATATGGCGGGCCAGAAAGTATTCTCCTCATATAATAGGCATGATGACAGTTACAAAGAATTACTTAAATATTATATTCATCTAATGATATATGTATGAAAAACTCAATATTTATTTTCATTAAATAAAACCGCAAATACAAGCGATCCACCGTGACTGGTGAAACACCGAATTCTAAATGATGACGTCACTTCTATACAGAAATAGTTTACTACCGCTCGAACTCCGAAAATTTCTACGTATGAAATCACTAAATACTTCATTATTTTGTGATTTCAAAGTTTTTTGTTATCAATACCAAAATTATATAATCTCTAGCTATGGAACGAAAACTATCTAAAGCTCTAATTTGCTGATGACGTCACGAGTACGGCCACGACATGCGGCGAGTGTTTTAGCGGTAAATAATTTCTTTAAATAAAATTTGCAAAACAAAACCTTTAATTTCTACAAAAATAAGATATTTTTTGGATATACTAGACACCTTCGAACACCACAGTGCACTTTTTCAAAATTATTCTTCATACCTATTACAGACCGTGGCATTTTGCGTTGATATTTGAATGTACCAGAGAATCAGAGCCCCGCAGGTGATTGTGTCATCTTTACAAATGTCAAAGCGAAAATTTGGAGCTTTTCTGCCAAATAAAGATAATACTGAGTATGTTTTATCATCAATAAAAATTAATATGATGTCGTGCGAGCAACCGTGCACACTAAACGAATGTCGACTTACAAATTAATTAGAGCCATCTTTAGAATACATGTAAACTGCGGATCACGAATGAATTATATCGTATTTTTATCGTTAATTTAATTCGACCTGTAACTTTGTAAGAACGGCTAATAAAGAAAGTGCCTACAAACAGTTGAGGAATCGCATGTCGTATTCAGTTATATTTCTATTTTCACCGTCTTTAAACGTTTTGGCATTAATCAGTCGGTGCCATTTTGGTTGTTGAATCATCCTATCCATAAACAGTGATACACTAAGTCTATATATCATACGATTTTCGTATTTGGCATTTGTATAAAACTACAAAATCCGCGCTGGTATAGTTCTTATACAATATTTTAGTAGTAATATAATTAATTATATACAAAACAAAACTGTAGCCTTCGTGTACATTTTCATGTTAACTAACGTCACAGCCACGTTAGCGTTAATCTGTCATTTCATATGGAGGCGTAAACGTCAAAATTAGACAGCCCCATACAATTTCGACAGATTTAATCCAAAGTTAAGTTTTGATAAGTTACACAGGGCCACTGGATTTGTTATTACAATGTTAAATATAAGGTCTTAACCTATGAAATTCTCGTTTTGTAATACTTGCTTATCAAAAGTTCGAAATCGATATCTTGCGATGAACTTTGATATCCGAATATGAATTAATTAACGGCCACTGCGTTAAAAAAATCATTTTATTTTCAAGTTTCATTATTATCACAGTATCTGGATTAGCAGACCGTCTAAACATTACAGCGTATCGAAAAACTTTCATCGCCTCTCAAGCGAGTAGACCAAAGACGTAAAATGATGAGGAGTACACAAAACAGATTACGTGTTTGAATACAAAAAGAAAAGTTTGCATTCCTTTAATATCAAACGGCAATTTCATACTTAAGTACCCACGATAAATTAAATAATGAATCATTTACAACTTGAAGTTATCATTTGTTGGAATAGAATTCAACTGTCATATTTCTCGGCGGCATTTAAAACCGATTTAAGCAATATTTTTGAATAAAATAAAAAAAAATCGTACCAAATCTTCACCAACTTCAAATAGTTCTTGGGATGGATTAGAATTCTTTTTTTATGTTTCTAAGTGTTTTTTAAAACTTTACCAATATGTTAGATATTGGATAGAAGTATAGATACTTTGCGAAAATCCATGATATAAAAATTAAACTTAATTTGCTACACTCCGCAAAAAGCTGGAGAGTCTGTATGGTGTTTTTTATAATTCCATCAATCCTTATACTTCACACCAAACAGTTCTTCGGCAATGTACCCTATACGCACGTTTCGCTCCGGAACCGGAGCAACCTCAGGAGATGTTGACTTTACAATGAATAACTGTTATGACAGAGAAGACTTAACAATTACTCATCGTTAAGTAAATTAAGTTTAATTGTAAAATAAGAAAATTTCGTATTGAGAATAAAACTGAGTACCGAATTAAAGGGTATCGGTGACTTTTTGCCAGCACAGCATTGCTCGCCATTAAAATGAGAACATTATTTTTTTTTTTTTAATTTATATATGTTATGGGTACTAAGATGACTGATGAATATTTTTATGAATAATATACATAGATACTATACATATAAACACCCAGACACTGATAAACATTCATGCTCATCACACAAACATTTTCCAGTTTTGGGAATCGAACCCACGGCCTTGTACTCAGAAAGCAGGGTCGCTGGAAACTTCGCCAATCGGTCGTCCAAAATGGACTTCAAATAGCCTTATTGACTGATGACATTGCATATTTTACTTATCTACTATAGTAAGAGTTGTTAGATGAAAACAATCGCATATATACAGAGCAAATTTCGCAGGGGCGCGTCCTGCAACATGCCATGCGTCCATCATCGTCGTTTTAAACCGGGACATATCCGGGTGATACAATACTGCTCGGCGGCAGAAATGTGACAGGTGGCGTTACTTCCCCGGAAGATATGTCGCAATAGTAATAATAAATATATATATTACGACAGTACACACATCGCCATCTAGCCCCAAAGTAAGCGTAGCTAGTGCTATGGGTACTAAGATGACTGATGGATAATTTATGAATAATATACATTAACACTTATAAAATACAGATAAACAACCAGATACTGGAAAACATTTATGTTCTTTACAAAAACGTTTTTCAGCTGTGAGAATCGAACCCACGGCGTTGGACTCAGGTCACTGCGCCATTCGGTCGTCCAAAAAGCTCTAAACTAATGAAATATAGTTATATACATTCCTTTACAGGAATCAAAATGCGTGCAAAAAGCGTAATGGATTTGCGTCGTCACTGAAAAATGTGTTTACACACCACGAAATAAAGTATACATTTGAATAGCGAGCCGTGCTTGACCTGTTCGGCGCAAGTCAGCGACATCCTTTACTCATTTAGAATGCAAAAGTAAAATATCTATAAGTTAAATATAATATAACATATTGTGGCGACATTGTAGACTTGTAAATAAACTCTCGTCTCCCTAAATAAATAAAATACTTTTTTTGCAAAATATTTATAAGTTAAATATAATACAATTTACAAATACAACATGTAGTGTGATCACCCCGGGTTCATACACTGGAATGTTCATTAATTGAAAAAAAATTTAATGTCTAGAAAGATAATCTAGTTTTTCATCGTGTGTAAATATAACCACTACAAAAACACAGTATCGTTCTTCGATCTCACAAACGCTGTTTTCCCAGGTTTGTTAGTGCGTGAATTTACTTATTATTTTAGTGTGCGTTTTAAATTCAGATTTAAATCAGATTGACACATAAAGTGGACTTTAAGGTGCAATGCACTAACTCAGCTTGGTATTTGTGAGAGGAAAACATGCGTCAACTTTAGGTTATCTTCCTAGGATGTGTATTAAACATAAAATATGTACATCGATTCCTCATTTGGGATTAAAAATGCAGTAATAATTTATTACAGTAAATGTGATGTCAAAAATATTTAAATATACAAAAAGAAATCATTACATCGTCGTTACAACTTAAGATACCACATTTGCTTTTAGAAACAGTATTTTAATAGAATAATGCAATGTTCTTTAATTTTTATTGAAAAAGTTTCAATATGAAAAAATCAATAGAAACCTTCGCCTGGACAGTATAACAATAAAAATATAAAAAACAGTGTCGTAAGAAAAGAAAAATATCTAAACATTAAATATCATTTCAAACATGAGGAGTGTAACTCCTCATGTTTTTTTTTTTTTTAATTTTCAAAATGGTTAGTATAAAAGCACCGAAAAAACCGCGGAGGTTTTTCCTCGGTCCCTATCTGCAACTATTACCTTAGGTGTTGATTAGATGAGTAAAAAACCAGCTGTGGGAAAAACATACTACATTGTAGAAGGATACATGAGTTTCGCTATGGGATATGGCAAAACTGTTACATATAAGATCTTAAAGTCGTAACGACGATATAAAAGCCTTGAAAGTCACCCGTCTTGATTCTCTATAGCATTTGTGATGATAATTCCGACCTCATCTGAGCGGTATCAATTTTTACGTAGTGATCAGAATGTAATAGAGAAGTAAGACCTCGTATTTCACAACATGCTATAATACAGGCGAAACAGTACATTATGAATACACTGACCTATCTTACATTGTGTATGTCCATGGGCGTGCCCAGTTTTTAATTATAAATAATTATACGTAATTTGACTTTGACTTTTGTAATTTGTTTTCCAACTATCTCGCTTTTCCTCATTTTTTCGCAAAAAATCAACTTGTTTTATAGTCCTGCGAAATATAAATTTGATATTTGCTGGAGATACATACCAAGTTAAAACAAGCAATGCGCTAAACGTTACTTTAACAGCGATTCATTATTATTATTTTGAAGTATTAAATTCGAGACTAAAAATATATAAAATAATTCATTCAATTCAAATTATATTTGCTATATTATCATATAAAGTTCTTTTCAAGGAAGTAGTTTATTTAAAAGGAATTTTCACGAGCTAACTCAATTTTTGAGAAATATTTAGGTAGATTTGTAATGACTGCACCATGTTGGTATGTCGATATAAGTGACCAATAAATTAGTTCAGATCTCGTGGTTAAGATACACAACAACTTTGTAGAAATTTTTCTTTCAGTAATTAAAAATATAATATAATCCGAAACAATTTATTGATATCCGCTTTGAAACCAGTATATAATATTCATATATTAGTTTTGTTTTTTACGTTTGAATGTGTTTTCGAATCGTTTTGTCGAAAAGCAATCATAATTACAATGATTGCGTTTACAATTCACATCCGGTAACTGTCCAACAGCCGGTGTAAAAGATTCAAGGGTGCTTAAAAACTCGTGATAATACACTTTTAGTACTTGACCTATAATATTATCCAAGTACAATTTTATAGAAAAAATATCCCCACCAGCTTTTATTTAAGGTTCGAAGGTATACAAATATATTTACAAAGCTTATACGCACGCGAAATTATGAATGTGTCGACCCGCGACCTTGCTTCCTGCGAGTCAATGGTTTAGTTAACTATTTGAAGTGAGAGATAAAACAGATCATATATATATACATATATACCATATACCCATTTAGTCTCACTTTTTTTTTAAATGTTTATAAGTAATGATGATGCAGCCTAGAAGATGCCTATTCACTCTTGATTTGAAAGTATTAAGTAGGTCTCATTAGCCTTTCAAGTCGACCGGCTGAATACAGGCCTCCAATCGCAAATTTATTTGTTGGCATAATATTTTAAAACTAAAACCGAAGGCCCCGGGACAATTAAGTTCTCAATACTGAACACAGGCCTTCTTTGACATAATGTATTTATAACTTACATACTAACAGCCAACATTAAAGTATTAAAAAAAATTCTGTCATATTAAAAATTTGCCGCAAAGAAGATGTAAACATTACTTGAAGTCGCCGTGGGGTAATAAATATGTTATATTGTTTTTCTTAAATATAGACACCAATTTGTAAGTAGTATTTCAATCAATGCCGTGTCTCGTAAAAAACTCGAAAATGTCTCGAAAGATTTGGTTTGTTTTTATTTAGTTAAGCAAAAGGGAAAATGGGGCAAAATCTAAAAGAGCAGTCGATGAATCAAACAAATTAAATCTTAATTTTATATTGGAAGCTACTTCGGAATTCTTACATTAGGTGGCGTTTGGATCTGTCTATATATCTATCGTCTATCGTCAGTTATTAATAAAATAGTCTCAATCTCTGTTGATTGTACACAAAAAATAACCTAGGTTAAAAAAAAAAATATTAAATTTTACAACGCACGTCTCAATTGCAACTCTTGACTTAATCCGTCATTTAAAATGTCTCAAGGCTTAAATTTTACTTCGAGAGGCGATTCTGACTATTTTACAACTTTTCTCTGAGTTAATTAATACTGAGTTAAGTTAAAAACAGACTTAAAACTTGCAATAAATTTTATCTCTTTCTCTCATACTGTTTGTATAAAAAAATTAAGGCCCTTTTTTATTGTTTACGACTTTGTCTTATAGGAAGGTTTTTTGGGCAAAATACCTCTCGAGCACCTTGCGAATTGTTTAGGCGGGACAAAAACGTGTGATGATGGAAGCTAAAAATACCCCAGAAGCTAAGAGAATTGGGGTCTTTTCAGCTTTTGCTTGGACGCTTCGGACGTAGGTGGTTACTATCCCACTGGCACCTCACCGAGCCGACTTCATCACGAGGGTAGCGTAGATGGGGGAGGTACTTCTATGTTAGCTATACTATCCGTTACCACCAGGGTTCTGCTTCTTTTGTCGCATTGTTATCAAAACTACGCACGAAAAGTAATTAATGACGTCATAGTGAGAAGTCTCAGAACTGTCAATTTGACGTTACACGTTGTATATATACGTACACTCCATTTTTTCTTACGTGTCTTATTGTTTATACCATCTTTCAGTTACTTTTTAATTTAAAGAACTTTATGAAAATATTAATAAATAATAAAAGCGTACATTCATAAAGCATAAATGTTAGAAACATACTTTACACAAAAAGTAATAAAGAGACAAGTAAGAAACAATTGAGTAAGTGTATGTACAATGTATATCCTTCTAAAATTATAAATGAGAAAGTTTGTAAGTATGGATGGGTGGATGCTTGTTACTCTTTCACGCAAAAATTACTGAACATATCCTGGATTAACACAGAGCAAATTACATTTTCTCGCATAATATTAGTTTATACACATCCAAATTTTCGCCACAACTAGTCGATTATAATGTAACAAAATAATCCGGACACGGATACACTAACGTTGAAGACTGTAACGTTCTCCTGTAATAATGTAAGAGTATACGGGGAGTAAGCAGAGGGCAGCAGGGTCGCGGGTCGGTCGCTAGGGCTCCGGGGACTCCACCGGCGCCCTCAGCCGCGGGGGATCGCAATGATCAGGATGATGGCGACGACGATGATGAGGAAGATGGCCAGGTAGATCTTCTTCTTCCTCAGCTTGTTCTGAAATGAGAACAGCATCGATTTGTCTGGGAGGCCTCAGCTGTAGGTACGTGCCGAAGTATGATGGCGCTTGGATACCGATTCACTGAGGCCCACCACACAATCAAGAACATGCGGAACCCTCCAAAAATATGGAAATTGTGTTCAAAAACAGGGAAAGCTTCACACCCGCGAAATGCTCACAAACTTTACCCATTTTCCCCATTTTATGGTAAACGTTTAGAACATTAAGACGTAAAATAATTACTCTGAAATAATAGTATTTATAAAGCAAGTCATATGAAAACGGACTATTATAAAAGGTGTTAAAAAAATCAAAACAATCTAAAGATAAACGTTGTCCTTTATAGGTTGCTATTTGGCCTTATAATTTAGGAATTAACGAATAAATAATATAAGAAAGAAAGTAAAATAGTTACGGGAGGGGAGTTTACGTCTATGAGTAATGAGAGAATGACTTGAAGTGAAGAGAATGAAGTGAAATGACACAAGTGAAGTGAATGAAGTAAAATGAAGTGGAAGTTAAATGATACGAATGAAGTGAAATTAAGTGAAGAGAATGAAGTAAAATGATACAAGTGAAGTGAATTAAGTGAAATAAAGTGAAGTGAATTAAGTGTAATGAATATTGCTATGTGAATGAAGTGAAATATAGTGAAGTGAATTAAGAGAATGAAGTGAAGCGAATGAAGTTAAGTGAAGAAGTGAAAGGATGATGAGCGCAAAGTTTTATTAGCTTGTTACCTTATAGGTGGCGGCGGTGTTCAGTTCTCGGGTGGCGGACTCGACGTTCTGCGACGCGTACTCCACGCTTGATTCGATTGAGTTCACGACGGAGCCCTGCTCGTGGATCATGGTGCCGAGCTTCTTGAAGATCGAGTTCACGTCCATTATGTCGTTCTGCAACGCCGATAATACCATTAAGCATCTTAAAACTACGGAAGACCGTATGACCCGTGCCATTAAAGAATCCATACTAATATATATATTTCTTTGTTCCGCTACAAGTTAGCCCTTTAGTGCAACCTCACCTGGGCTAACCGATTAGGGAGTATGGATGTCATATCAGTTTCTACGCGAAATCGCACCGGAACACTAAATCGCATCTGCACCTTTCGCAGACGTTATGCAGATATCACCAATTTAATATCTGCTAAGTCGATTGTTAATATCAGCTCTTTGTTTATAAAGAGTAATATTTTGTCTAACGAAGACTATATTTTTATAAATATATTGCGAAGCTGTAAGACTGTAAGTATACCTATTTGTTAAAAATTTTCACGAAGCGATTCGCGTGATCCAAGTTTATATATTCACCGTACAGCTCTTTTCTGAAGTATAAATATACTTTCAGTATCTGCAGCTTTTCCCAACAACAAGATCCCATAATACTGTGAAAGTATGCGAAATAAACAAGCCTAGCTGTTTCAACATCGGTAATATATATAACGTTCGTACAACTTTGCTGCTATAGTAAAAAATTGTTTGAAATAATACCCTCTATTGAAATAATTACTTAACATTTATTGAACCTTTCAAATTTTGGTACGTTTTTAATGATCTCCTTTGCACTTGGGGTGCCGAAGCTGGTCAGCCCATCTGGTTGGCGAATTTATTAAGTAATAAAAACATTTAAAAAATTTACTAGTTAGTTTACTAGAAGATAGAGGCCCACAAGCATGGTTCGCGGCGTAATCCACTGCTCACATATAGTATATTTTATATACACACACACACACAAACACACACACACACACACACACACACACACACACACACACACGTACGCACGCACGCACGCACTCACGCATTTTTATAAAATTGTAGCACGCCTCAAGCGAAGCGTTGAGGTGGGTATTACTGCCAGTTTTCTCCAACTTAAAATGTCACCTTTTTATTCTTTATTTCTTTTATAAGTGAATATAAATAGACAATGTTTAGATAAAAAACTATTTTTAACACTCATGATATTTTTAAATGTTTTTATTATTTAAACAAATTAAAGAATTGTTTAAAAAAGTTCTGTCTTGGACGTCCGTGTGTCTGTATGTGCGGATTCCGTATCTTGTGGTCACGATAACGAGCGAAATACTTCACTTATCGAGTTGGTTTTTTTTATAGGCTTCAGTGTTTTGAGGAACAGAAGCTTATTACTTTTCACGGTATTATTAGATGTATTTTAATTATTATTTACAAATAATCTCAATTTTATTGTAACGAATGAGATTATGAGGCGTGCACTTTTGGATTTTTCTTGTTTTTATAATTAAGTTATCTTTATTTATCTTGCTTGTATTCAACCTAAGGAAAGCGGTGATTTCCGACTTCATCTGTATTATTTGCATTACTGTGTTCGTTTGAAATAAATTTAAAATGATTCAATTATTATTATCGATGGTGGTGTGGGTCAAGGTCACCTCGAGCTGGCGGATGTCTCTCTCGCGCTCCTCCAACTCTTGTAGCTCCGTCTCCGACTGCGCCGTTAGTTGCTGCTGTAGAGGGCGCGGGCGGGCCGACTCGCCGCTCTCGGCGCGGTCTATAGGCACAAACAATGGATCCAAGCTCGTATCACTTTTTTTTAAATTGTAATAATAGAAATGATGACAGTAACAAAGAATCACTTAAATATTATATATATCTAAAGATTTATTCTTATTGGCCAACGAATTAGTTTGGCCATCCAAAGGGGCAATGCTGCCAGCATCTTAGGAACTGTGCCTCGCTGCGGTGGTTTCGAGGAAGTTTTAGATTTTATTTCGTTTTAAATAGTTTATTTTAGGTTATATTTATAAAACAATTATTTTAAAGAATAAATAAAAAAAATCTAAAGATATATTCGACTAATTTCGACGAAATTCGACTAAGACTTCGACTTCACTTTCGAGTGAGCTCAAATTTCTTGGGCGAGTTCGAATCCCAGCACGCTCCTCTAACTTTAAGTTATGTGCGTTTTAACCAATAAAAATATCACTTGCTTTAACAGTGAAGTAAACATAGTGATGAAACCTGCGCACCTGAGAGTTCTCCGTAATGTTCTCAAAGGTGTGTGGAGTCCACAAATCCTCACTTGGCCAGCGTGGTGCTATGGTCTAAAACTTTTTCATTCTCAGTGGGCATTGACTCTGCTTCTGAGTCCAAGGCTGTGGATTCGATTCGAACATTGCGGTGATGAAAGTTTTTCGGTATCTGGGTGTTTATCTGTGTATATTTTAACTATTCATGTATGTTACTCATCGTTCATATACCTATAACACAAGCTACGCTTACTTTGGGGCTAGGTAGGTGGACTTCTCACGCCCTTGATGGCTTTATGGAACACTCTCGGGCAAATAGGTTTCCTTACAATATTTCGATTGAGCGAGGTAATTTGTGAATTCGTAATTACTAAAATTTCTCTGGTCTACGATTTGACGCCGCGCCAAATCCATTACTGGTATGGAATCAATACAACTGTTATGACATTCAATTTTTACTCAGTTTATAATATTTAAGAAAATGCAGTAAAGAAGATACGCCAAATGGCGGACATAGAAACTGCTAGGCTAGTCCATTTTAGCTACTTTCACAGCATTATGTCAAATGGAATTTTACTATAGGGCAATTCTGCTGATATTGACACTATTTTCGTGCAGAAGGCTGTTCGTGCGATCTATAAAATGGGTCCAAGAGAGTCATTGAAAGATAAATCTTACCATGTTAAAATAATGTCAGTCTTTAGCCAATACATAGTTGAAAATTTAATGTGTGTTCACAAAATTATATCAAAATTTAAGAGAAAATGTGACCGCAATAATTTGAACGTTAGAAGCAGTTACGACAGACTACGCAAGATAAGCAATTCATTAAAAGAAAATTGTTTACAATTTTACTAAAAATTACCGGTTTCTTGGGGATGTCTCTAAAAAAGTTCAAAGTTTGTATTAAGCGAAAGATTATAGAAAAGTCCTATTATAGTATAAAGGATTAACGTAAACGATAAAAAAGCTTGGGTGTGAACTATTGAGTTAAAGAAGCAACATTTTCAAATGGCAATGTGAGATGGTGATAATAAAAAGAACACCCGGCTAAGTTTGTTGTAGGCTTCTTTCTTGCTTTAGTTTTAAGTTTACGAATGTAGTTATCGCCAGCACTACTCACTGCTATGTACACATTTAGTATGTAATAAACGCATTAAAAGTGCCATCTATGTGCCTTATTTTATAAAATATATTTGACATTGACTTTCACGTTGACTTACGTACGTCGTATTTTAACCGGATCTTAATGAAATTGACTTAATAAAATTGTTGAGAAACGCGCATCAATACCAACGCCTAATTTTTTAATAGATAAACTCAGGACAAAAACGTTTTTCATGTTTAAATTCTATTAATTTAAAAAGTTAGTTGACCTACTAAACGCAATAACCTCTCAATGCATGAAACGGGTAGGTTGAACTAAGGTGGAGATGATTTTCAGTTTTACATACATCGCTTTGCATTGTACTCACCTCCCAGATCAAAGGGATCGCCGATTTTGAAGTTCTGAGCTTTGGCCTTTCTGACATCCTCTTTTGTCTTCTGGGCGGCCACCTTTTGCGTTGCCTGTGAACATAGCAACACATTTTACTATAATTGTCTACGGTATTATCTATACCGCGTGTTACCAAATTACGAAATACTGTTGAAGGGCGCATAAGTACATTTCATCAGGAATCACCCTGTAAAAGTATTAAATCAAATGAAGCATATTTTATTTTTTCTTACAAACCAATTCTAAGTGTTTACTTGTGACAACCCTATTGAAGATATAACACCGACACGCGCATACCTACGCTACGCGATGCGTACCTAATATTGTGACAGGAGTCACATGATTTTAATTTTGCATGTGATGTTAGGGCTGTACCTGACTTCTTTCAGTAAAAACTATGGCAAAGGTTTACTCAAAAACTATTAGCGTTTCGGTTTCACAGATTGTTCAATAATGTACCTCTAAAGCATGTTAAGTAATATTTTGTATATTATTAGGATTATCTTTCATCTAACTCATTCCATATTGTGGTCGGTATATGTCCGACTAGGTCAGGAGTACACCGACCAAAATAGGGGATGTACATTCGTATTTTCAAAGAAAGAAGAAAGATAAATAATTATTCATTTAACTGTGTAGTAAATTAGTAAAATGTATAATATATATGAATATATTTTTAAACAATTTATTAGCCATTTGATCAAGATTTATTGTGAAAACCAGCAAATGTATTAAGTTTAGTATTTACAAGTAACTGGGCCATTCTAATAAACTTTGGGGACTTGGATAGTGTTTTTAGCAGATTGTTCAACATGAGGGTACAAAATTTGTATTGTTCTACGAGTGTATCAATTTTGCTCGATTTAGACGAATGAGTATGTCGAAAAAATTTTAATTGAAATTACTACGACGTGTAAGTGTGTGCGAATGAATATAAGTTATAAGTTATTTTTCCAAAAGTATTTATCTCAGCCAAAAGAAGTGGAACAAAAGTTTTTCATTATTATAAATACTGTATTACAAATCTATGAATAGCTGCAAAAATAGCTCATTAAGCTAATTATATAGTAGTAACAAACTGCCAAATGTTAATCTTATCAGTTCATTAGTTAGTGTTAATTTTGACGCCCATATGTTTATTTTTAAACGATATAACGCTTTTAATAGTGTTGATTAATATATTTTTCAATACATATGTGATCCATGTTTTAACTTCAAGCTAAGAAAATAAAAAAATTTCAAAAGTTGGGAAGTTATTGGTTTCACCCCGTTTTTCGAATATCGAGTTTTCATCAGATGTCGACGTTTCCCGCGATCGTATCATCATGTCTGTATGTATGTGTGCGCGTGCTTTGCGCGTGCGTGTGCGTGCGTGCGCGTGTGTGTTTTGTGTGAGTGTATATGTATGTAAACCTCTCATAACTTTTGAACGGTTGGATCCATTGGATCGCGTTTGGCGGCATTCGAAAGGGCATCACTAAACTTAGATTTTGTACAATTTCGAGATCAATTCGGACCGATAGATTCCGATTAGAAAAACAGTTTTTTTAGAATAACTTTTACACGGCTCTACCGATCGATCCCAAAAACTAATCAGCTCTTAAGCTTGATAAACACCGTCGATCGCCGCCGTCAAAATCGGTCCGGTCAAAATCGGTTGATCCGATCGAAAGATATCGAAAACAAAAAATTCCGAAAAAAGTGTTTTTTAGAATAATTTTCGTCTGAATGATTTTTGATCTAGGATTCTTCATAGGACTCAATAAGCTGCGTAACTTCCACCAGACTTTCGAGCTCGAAGAGCTAAAAACGATGTAATAAATTCAGTTTTGAGCACCTAGGTATGAAATTTATGGAAAATTAAAGAAAGGTCCTGAAGAGTGAACCTCCCTACTAATTTTCTATAATGGAATAATGTTATTTTTTTTATAACTTCCCGCTAAAGAATGTAAATTACTAAATTTAAGTTTACAAATCCGAAAAATATTGCTTTGTGAAACTTCTATCAGACTTTTGAGCTCGAAGAACAAAATAAGTATGGAATTAGCGGGAAGTTGCACGGATGACCTTCAGGTCAACCGTTTTCCTATATTTTTTTACCGATGCACGATGTTAATTCTTTAAAATAGGCTGTTAAATGGAATTTAAAAAGAAAAAAATATGTTACATTTCACAATATAAACCGACTAGAATTACATTTAAAAAAAATAGTCTGCAACATAGCTTATCATCGTAAGTCTCAGCGGTGCTGTACCTCTACGTCATGAAATCAGAAGATCAAAGAAGAACCAAAGCCATATTTCCCGTTGACTTTCTGAACCTATTGGACGTACCCTATTATATAGACCTGATGATAAAAGCCTAAAGCGTTACTAACTCAATGAGCTATCTAGCACTGAAACATTTTTTCACTACGGACCAGTAGTTCCCGAGATCATCGCGTTAACGTAAACGAAGAAACAAACTCCTCAGCTTTATACAGGATATTTTTTTCAGTTAGGATATCTTAATATGTTATACATGAACCAAATTTATGAACATATATTTTTTAATTTTTATGTTTTACTTAATGATACAGAAATTAACGGTTACAAAACATTAGTCCCCGGAAAAGATAATTATGGGCACCCTACGATAGCTCTCAGCTGTTAACTTGCGATCAACGTTCTCGCACTCGGTCCTATCGTCGCAGCGGTAATTCCATAAAATAAAGCGTAATAATAACATAAACAATTAAAATTGAAAACCCATTACCTATGCATGCCACACATTACGATGTATTTTTTTAATCCACTACACTGCAATCTCACCTGGTGGTAAGTGATGATGCAGCCTAAGATGGTAGTGGGCTATTATTTATTTAGATAGACACCTATTACGAGTAGCCATGATTTGCTATGCCCGGAAATGGTAAAAAAAAATACATATATGCAAAATGTTGAGGAAACATAAAAAATCCGCAGTGGTTTCAAAATTATCCTGTATGTATATAGCTAGCACGAGAATAATTTCCAATAAGAACCGGTAGTTCCTCAGATTAGCAGCGCACCTGGAAAGCGTTGAGGGTGGCCATATACTCGTCGCGCAGTCGGTCCCGAGTCAGCTTGTCGGCCGGGCTGTCCGCCGGGGTCTTCATCATTTCCATGATCATCGTGGACGTGTCCTTGGCCATCTTCTGGGTGTAGTTCTGGATCTGACGCCTGCAACATGTTGTGTTCGTACGATTCGCGGGTCCGACCAGAAATTACCGTTTCGCAGACAATATTTTCGACGACTTATAATTATTTTATTCGAATCCCAGCTCCCACCTCTAACTTTTTTAAGTTACCTGCGTTTTTAGCAACTTAAATATCACTTGCTCAAACGGTCAAGCCGGTCGCGCATGCCTGGGAGGTCTCCATAATGTTATCAAAGGTGTGTGGAGTCCACCAATCCGCACTGGGCCAGCGTGGTGGACTACGGCCTTAACCCCTCCCCCCCTCCTTATTGTGGGAAGGAAGGAGTGGGCTGGTTGATATGATGATTACGTCATTCATTGTGACTAAACATGTATACCTACAAAATGTTTTCATGTTTTATGCCAATAAAAGAATTGAGGGAGTTATGCGCTCTCCGGTCTTTATAAGTGGGAGGTCCCGAGATCAATTCCCAAGTCCAAGTCAAATTTACGTCACGGGTCTCATTTTGTACGCGGTTTTGCAATCAGGGAGCCCTCGTTGAATTACAGCATAATACCTTTAGAGCATTATAAAAACCACTAGGTTGCATTTCAAATAGTTGGAATAACAATGTGAGATGGTAAATTACAAAAAGAACATTTAAGTTTTATTAGGCATCAAGTAGTTATGGGCCTGTTTGAATAAAAGAATGTGCGACTTTGACTTTGACTTACAATTGATTCCTCAGCTCCTGTGAATCTTGCGGAGTCTGCAGCTGACTGATCATCTTGGACATCGACGATACTGAAAGGACAACATGATTTATAAGTACGGTTATATAGAAAAGCTGAATTAACTGACAAAAGCTCAATTATTTTAACTAGTAGGCCGGTTAGAATAATTCAAGCCTTACAGACACATTAAGATAGTGATAACAAAAAGAATATCCCGCTAAGTTAATGCGGGCTTAAATAAGGCATATGCATATACAAATACAACTAGGTAGAACTACTTCAAATTAGCAGTCAGGAAATTGGTTTTGACCACCACCTCCTCGGAGAGCTCAATAAGCCATGGTCCAAGTTACTATCACTCACTCAAAGGTGATAATCATTTAACTCCGGCAACCTAGAGCTAGGTAATGCTCTATATCTCTATATGAGAGCTGGTCTGTGCTAAATAGCTGCAGGCAATACCAATACTGGCATTTCCAGATAATTTCAAATTGTTTGTTTAATTATTATTATTATTATTCACACCCTTGTGGGTTCCGTTTTTACAATAACAGTAAAAAGAAATCAAATAATATGCATAAATAAACTTACCATTTTGGGACATTTTCTTTATGTTACTCGCAATCGTTTGCGAGATACGCTGAAAGTTCTCATTGTTCTCATATGAGACACTTCCCTGATATGACGCCTCCATTTTGAGCTCTGCAAAATATACATCTATTGAAAACCTGAAGTTTGGTATGCCTATATAACAAGTACTTACTACTACTAAATAATCCATTACGTACTAGTAAATAATCCATCCTTTAACAGATTAGGAGTGTAGGTTTAATATAACTTACTTATGCCTCAATAATATGGTGACCAAGAATCTTCTTAGCAATCAATAAACAGGTATAACAGAAATTTCAAGGTAGATGTGCTGAACACGAGGTAATATTAGGAAAACCACCACTGTTTAAGAGAGGAAGCAAAACTGACAGCCCTCAGAACAAGCGTATGGCTCAGACAAAGACCACGCAAAGATACTATCAAAAGTGATGACAAAGTCTCCTTAACCGGAGTGGATCTGTGACAAAACTCTAAAACTGTAGACAAAGACTACACTGAGACTATCAAATCATATTAATTTGTAAGTCAACTTTGACACAACAGACTTCATCAAGGATGGATCAAAAATTGACTTAAGCGCAGGTGCAGGAGTCTACAGTCCAGGGCTAAACATAAAAATTGCCCCCATGCTGGGTAAGAACAACTCAGTTTGCCAGTTTTTCTGACAAACTTTAGCCAAAAGAAAGGTTTTTAACTTTAACAAAACAGATTTTAATGTTATCATAAACAGCGGTAGCCAAGCTGTATTGAAAGCATTAGCAAAACAAACCTTAGCCAAACTTAAAGTGGCCGTCCACAATGTTTAAAATCACTCTCAATATTCAACCGAGTTACAATAAGATGAATAAGAGGATAGTCAAAAAAAAGAAAAATACAAAAATGATGAATGTGCGTGGGTGGATGGGCAATGAAAGTCGTGGGACCAGGACTCATTGTACCTATACCTTTCAGCAAATATAAAACTTGGTTGCAAAAAACAACACACAATTTTTTTAAGGGTTGTCTATAAAAACTATTGTCTAGCACTGTAATTAGTATGATGTAACTACCAAAATATGTATTAGTTTATTTTACATTAAAGTACTTTTGTGTCATCATAAGAAATGACAAATGGGTGAGCTCACTGAGAAATTAAGGCTAGGGCAATCAATTGGGGTGTAATGCAATATTTGGTAACAGGAAGATCACTAAACCTGTAGACAAAGAACTGACAGTCAAAAATTGCAGTTCATTAATGCTAAAACGTAAATAAACTTAAAGAATATCCACTCCATGAAACAATACATAAAAAAAGGAGGTGAAAAATATATAAGGACAGTAGGAATATTTATGCTGGCAGTACAGTGCTGGCAACCTTAAAAATGGGAAGAGAAGGAGGAATATTGAAGGGGGTGAATGCAGCACTATCTCCAACCAACTTGACTTGATCATGAACTTATTCAAAAGATAACAAAGATAAATATAGTGACATATCGTCTGCAAAAGGTGCAGAAGTCATTTGTGGGACTGAGTATACACTTTTATAATATGATTCCTAAGGTAATTTTGGACCTACCAATGCATAAGTTTAAAGAATGTGTTAAAACACATTTATTACAGCGAGGTTATTTTACAATTGATGAATTTCTTAATGACAAGGTTGCTTGGAAGCATCCGGCTCCGCTTTCATCTCTCACAAGATAGAAAAATGAATTTTGAATTGAAATGAAAATTGTAAATTGTTAATGTTGGGAAAGAGCAACTGCTGAGTTTCTTGCCGGCTTCTTCTCGGTAGAATCTGCCTTCCGAACCGGTGGTAGTCACTACACACAGACAGACTTGACGTTTCAAAAGTGCTTATATTAGGCCTACTTGAAATAAATGAATTTTGAATTTTTTGAATTTTGACAGAAGAAACAATCAACATATAGGGCTTCTAAATATGAGCACTTGCCAAGGCCACTTTTACTTAAGCTCCTAACTTGTCAGCATAGCATAGAAAGAAGCATATTGACCAAGAGTAAGTTGATAAAATTCCTTATGCAAACAAGATTAAAGTCATAAGAAAGCAAGAAGTTATCCTACTAATATTACAAATGTGAAAGTGTGGATGTTTGGATTTACTCAATCACACTAAAACGGCTAAACATATTTGCATGTAATTTGGTATGCATGTAGCTTTGCCATTGAAAAGAATATAGGTTATCTTTAATTCTGATTCCTGAAGTAGTTCCCAACGGAAAATTGAAAATTATTTACCAGCAAAGCCACAGGCAGACAGCTTCGAAATTATGTATACATGTCACCTATGCTATGGAAAGGGACATGTACTTTGTTACAGAGAGAGATTGTAGTCTGAAATAGCAAAGAGGTTCTTTTTATCCTGGGAAATATTCCTGCCGGAATAAAAAACCTTAAACATGTGAATAAAGTCTCAGGGTATCAACTAGTTTTAAATACTTCTTAAATGGTTACGGGCTCCACACCTTCCTTGGGGGAGAGGGAAAATGGTGCAATATAGTAAGTAAATGGTACCCATGAGAAACAATAACTTTCCAGCAGGAACAGCTATACAAAGAGCCATAATTACAGAAGATTACAGAAGATTGGCAATAGTAGGAAGTCTTTCCCAGAGTGTAAACAGTTTAGTCAGGCAAGAATCTATGAAGTATGTGATAGTGGCTTAGTTATAAATAAATAAAACGTTTAACAAAGATCTTGGTTAGACATCATTGACAATAGCAAATCACTGCAATCAGAGTGACAACAGTACATTCAACATAGTACAAAATACTGGTCGTTTACATCTCTTTGTGCTAAGCTGTAGAAACAAAGGTACAATACCTTTGTATCATCGTATCAGTTATCAATACATTCTCAAAACGACTCACCTCTAATCGAATTAGGGCTGATAATACGAGTTTATATATGACGTTCACTTTGCACTAATCGTAATTAAACCACTATAACGTGACAAAGTTTTAAAACCAAATTGTTTTAATATCGTTACCTTGAATACGAAAAGAACACGTAGGTACCAATATTATACCCAGATACTTCACAAAAAGTACGTAATAAAAATATTTATTAAAATATGTGTAAGAGTATGTATTACCACGTAAATATACTATGACTGACTACGACTGAGTATCTGAGTTATAACCACAGATTAATGAAAATTAGGTATGACATTTTTTTCTGTTGTTGTTGTTGTTTTTTAATTTGTCCTCTTGAGGACAGGCAACGATCATTGACCATACAGCCTATTCAATCGCATAATTTATGCTTGAGTATTGTTCATATTAAAGCAAAGCCTGATTGTAATTTATTATTCATTTGAATATTCATTTGATTATTGTAATTGATTATTCATTTAAATGTTTCATTCTTCTCTTCGCATTTTTACAATTTGTCACATTCTGTAGGTATAAAATTTCAGTAATCCATTTCTCTAATCTTCTTAGCTTATCCATTATCTCTTAACTGCTATATCTTCACGTCTATCTCTTATCAAACTTTTATTGTCACCAAAGAAAAATGTAGTTCTAGTTACACAGATATACACACAGAGCAAGAGAGTGCAATTTGGTGGCCTTATCTCTACATAGCGATTTCTTCCAGACAACTATGGAGGGTAGAGGTAAGGAGAGTCAGGGTAACACTTAAAAGAAGCGCCAAATATAATTATTGTTAGAGTAGGCTTGAAATAAACAAGGAAGTATGGAGATACAAGGAAGTAAGGTTATATTTACCACAATATTTTGTACAACGTAAGTTGTTGCCATTCTTAATAATTAACTACTTTAGTCGATAATGACATTAAATTTTTAAACTCGGCATACTTCAATTCATCTACGATTGCTACATTCATACAAATGTGGCGCCATCCTAATTTAATACATTTTGACGACACTTTTTCATATACACAGATGACTCTCCTTACCTCTACCCTCCATACCAAAGACGCAAAAAGAAAAACATAGAAAAGATGAAGGTGATGCAATAAATGAGAAATAATCATTACACAAATATATAACTAGAATGCACATGTAAATACAAATAAGATATAAAACATTAAATAAGATTAATATAATTATATATTTATAATTTTTAGGATTTTTTGATAAATACTGTAACGTACGCGGAACGTCTTCAACCTTCTTATAAAATATAGTACCCAAATTTTCAATCAGCATAAGGCGCTGAATGCTGAAAGATGTACAAGAAAATAATGTATGATCTAGTGTTTGCGCTATTACAAAGATTACAAGATGGAGAGTCAATCATTTTCATTCTGTGTAACTTAGAATGAATGCGGCAAATCTCTAAATAATAATAAATGAGTCTAAATCTTAAGCGGCAAATAATAGAGTAATATATGATGTTTCTATAAATCTCATATTTACAAAACCACGGCTTTTTATTTACATCTTCATTAAAATTATATCACAAACCCTTGCTGGCATGTTTAGGCCTTAGGGGAGTTCCGTTTTCCGTATCCTTCGTCAAAAAAATTTCTTATGAATATCTGTGTTAATTAGTGCAGCATAATACTATATCTTCGTCTTTATTTCAACTATATTATTACATAATTACAATCCATTATTTATTGGAGAATGTTTTTTCAGCAAGGAAGGACTATCCGTTCAACAAATCTGAGTAGGTACCTGACATTTCTCGCCTTTATTTCATTTTCATTCATATTGCTATGTGGTTACCAGGACAATTACTGCATTTAGTATTGGCCTTTGCATGTGGTATACTTGCCAGTTTTTTTAGAATCTTAGTCAATTGAAGATTCAGTCCCCGCACTAGGTGACGCGTCTGTTTATCTCTTTACTTTGTACCCCTCATTTTTCAGGACTCCTTAAATGTAGTTCTTAATAGAAATTTTGTACTCTTTATTAGAATTATTAAAAGGAAATCTGTCCATAATATAATAAAATACTTTATTTTCAAAAATCCCGCCTTTACTATCAAGCGTATCCACGTCTTTTTTTAAACGGTTTTATTTAGCTCACCCCGTTTGTTTTATTTATTATTCTTGGGTCAAATTTAGTAATTCAAATTTCACCCTCTTCCTGTCAACCGATTAATCTGAAATTTTGTATACACTTTGGATTTTGGTGACAATACAACTATGTTTATTCATTATCATTATAAATTCAAGATGGCCGCCGTTACAAAATGGCGGATAATTTATGTTTTATTAATCCCATCAATATGGGTATCAAATGAAAGGGCTCAACAAGCAGAATACAATTTACTATGCAAAATTGAAATCTAAGATGGCCGCCGCTACCAAATGGCTGATAACAATTTTTTATCAATCCCACCAATATGGGTATCAAATAAAAGGGCTTGACAAGAAGAATACAGTGCACTATACAACCTCAATATTTAAGATGGGCGCAGCCACCAAATGGCGTATAATAATAAGATTTAAATTAAGAAATTGAATCTGTAATTTAGGTATCTGATTAATCCAGCCTGAATCCACCACCCAAGTCAAGATTTTGTATCGTGTTGAGGACTGTGTGGCGTTAGGGTGGCTAAAAATGATATTTCGTTAGCGGTACACCACCCAAGTTAAGGTGAAAGGTTAAAACGCGCCGAGAACTGTATGGCATTAGGGTGGATAAAAATGATATGTCGTTAGCGTTTTCCCCTCAGGACTCAGGCGCATCTTGTTGTACATAGCCTTGCCCCTTTATTGGACCTCTGGGGGGGTCTACCGTTTAAATGTCCATTACTCGTGGGAACTAAAAACTAGAAAATAAAAATAGGTAAAAAAACTTTTTAAGTTAAACGGTTTTATGTTAAACATACATTGCAATGTTTAAGATAAATGTACTAAAAACAAAAAAATAATAAAATAGATACAGTCGTGGGAATTATAAACATATGCATAGACGAGACTAAAATAAAACCGTGGGGCACGTCAATTGTCTACAATCGTTGATTAAAATGTTTGTTTTGTAATGTTACACTATAATTAGGCAGTTGTTCAACCGACAACGATGGACGTGTGATAAGAAGGGCTAGAATGTGGAAACAAGCTAGCAAGCTCGATTATAAGCGAGTTTTAGGGTTTCATAGTGGTGAGCGAGTAGTACTTTTATCATATGTTTTGTCGATTAAAGACAAACTACGAGCAGTGATACGATTCCTCGCCAGCCAGCAGTGTGAATGTCCAACGATAAACTAGTTGAAACATCTCTTTTATTTACATGGAGTGTATAACTATTGGAATTTCCATGAGCAAGAAAATAGTAAGTAATTTCCTCACCGTCTGCGGGCCAACTGCCTATTTTAACGACGAATTAAACGATTCTTCAATCGCACATTAAGTCGATAATTTGTAGACAATTGACGTGCCCCACGATTTTATTTTAGTCTAGTCTATGCATATGTTTATAATTCCCACGACTGTATCTATTTTATTATTTTTTTGTTTTTAGTACATTTATCTTAAACATTGCAATGTATGTTTAACATAAAACCGTTTAACTTAAAAAGTTTTTTTACCTATTTTTATTTCTTTATTCTTTAAAAGTTACTCCAAAACATTTAAAAATGTTTGTAGACAAGCTAAGTCGCTATACATTAAAGATCGGATAGTAAAATCTGAAAACAAAATACAAACAACCTGGAAAATTGTTAATAATGAATCTGGGAAAACTAAATCTCGAGACGGAAATTTTGAATTAATTATTAATAATAATATGGTAACTACTGATACAGAAGTTGCTAGTACTTTTGAAAACTTTTTTCAGAATGTTCCTATTTTGTTAACAGATTCACTAAATTCCTCAGCTACTGCAGCTCAGAATTTATTAAGAGGCAACATTAATAAGTGCAAAGTTTTATTTCATTTCAAACATATAGATGCATCGGATATCAGTAAAAACTTCAAGTTGTTAAAATTAAAGAAAACAGGTGATATATGGGGAATGTCGGTAAAGGTAATATCTCAAATTATTGACGTCATTGCTCCTCTTTTAGCCATCATTTTCAATGAATGTGTTGATTTAGGTACTTTCCCGAACCTAATGAAACATAGTAAACTCATTCCTCTATTTAAATCTGGTAATAAAAATGATATAAACAATTACAGACCTATCTCAATCTTACCAGCTCTTAGTAAGATATTTGAAAAAATTATATTAATTCAACTCTTATATCATTTTAATGTAAATAACTTACTACACCCTGAGCAGTATGGCTTCACTAAAGGTCGTAGCACAACGGACGCAGGCGCTAAACTTATAAAACATGTTTATGATGCCTGGGAATGTTCACAGAACGCCATGGGTGTTTTTTGTGATCTATCTAAAGCTTTCGATTGTGTTGATCATAAAACCTTGCTTCTTAAGCTAAGCCACTATGGTATCCAAAACGTTGCACTAAATTTGGTTGCCTCTTATCTCAGCAATAGAACCCAAAGAGTTTGCATAAATGATGCAAAGTCTCAGGGTTCAAATACCTCAATGGGTGTCCCACAAGGCTCGATTTTGGGTCCTTTTCTATTTTTAGTGTATATAAATGATCTACCGTACCATGTCAGTGGAACATGCGACATTGTATTGTTTGCAGATGATACATCTCTAATTTTTAAGACTGATAGGAGTAAAGATAACTCTGACGAAGTAAACCGTGTTATGTCGCATGTGTCGCACTGGTTTACAGTTAACAACTTACTTTTAAGTGCAAAAAAAACAAAGTGTGTCGAATTTATATTACCAAATGTAAAGAAAATTGATAAAAATATAATGATGAATGGTGAAACACTAAAAATAGAGACTTCCACAGTTTTTCTGGGCGTGACCTTGGATAATAAGCTACAGTGGGGTGCCCATATAGATTCACTAGCGGGTAAACTAAGCTCGGCTGCCTACGCAGTCAGAAAAATTAGACAGATTACTGACGTTGAAATAGCTAGGCTAGTTTATTTTGCGTACTTTCATAGTGTTATGTCCTATGGAATCTTGTTATGGGGTAAAGCAGCTGATATCGAAACTATATTTATATTGCAGAAAAGAGCTGTACGGTCAATATATAAACTTAAATCACGCGAATCCCTCCGTGAGAAGTTTAAAGAAATAGGCATACTTACTTTAGCTTCACAATATATTTATAACAATATAGTATTTGTAAGACAACATATTAGTCTTTATAAACAAAAAGTGGACATAAACAGTCGACTTACAAGAAATGGTCATAAATTAGTGTGTAATGTATGCAGATGCATATCATCTGCGTAAGGTACAGGGATCATTTGTGGGATTGAGTATACGCTTTTATAATATGATTCCTAAGGTGATTTTGGACCTGCCAATGCACAAGTTTAAAGAATTTGTTAAAACACATTTATTACAGCGAGGTTACTATACAATTGATGAATTTTTTAATGACAAGGTTGCTTGGAAGCATCCGGCTCCGCTTTCAGCTCTCACAAGATAGAAAAATGAATGTTAAAATGCAAAATGTAAATTGTTGATGTTGGAAAAGAGCAACTGCTGAGTTTCTTGCCGGCTTCTTCTCGGTAGAATCTGCCTTCCGAACCGGTGGTAAAATCACTACAAACAGACAGACTTGACGTTTCAAAAGTGCTTATATTAGGCCTACTTGAAATAAATGAATTTTGAATTTGAATTTCCCCTAGGGGAATGGCAAAGGTGTATCACGGTAAAGCCATGTCTTCAGTGTTTAATATTTATGTCTTCTTCTTCTTTCGATTTATGGCTTTTCGTAGCGCCAAACAAAAACCATGTATAATATTCATTTTCAAGCGCACTGCCTAGTACTGGCCGTCGCAAAATCGATGCACTCGAAATGTGGTACTGGCGGCGACTGTTGCGGTTCCCTTGGACAGATTTTCGGACTAACGTGTAGATCCTGGAGGAAGGAAAAGTCAAAGAGAGATAATCATTGACTGTGCAGATACGAAACCTGGACAAATTGCTAGGAATCAACACTCCATGGAACGCTTCGTTGTCGAGGGGAAAGTGGAAGGCATACGGTCACACGGTCGATCACCTGCGCGTTGGACAGACATAATAAAAGCTGCAACACAAACCTCCATAGTCCATTGTTTCCGAAACGCTGAAGACCGTAACAAGTGGAGGCGCATCGCGGGGGCAGCTGTAGCCAAAGAAATTGTATTATGTCAACCACAACCACTCTGTCAAGAGCGAACGACTAAGGAGGATATTCATGTCTTTAGGCTTCGAATAATCACTAAGAACGTAGCCACTATTATTGGTTACTCTTCGCCGCAACTGTTTGTATACTCATTGCATTGTAGATTTGGAATAGTCTGTAGATATTTTGTTACGAGTACGGATGAACATTGATAGTTAGAACATCGACTTGTCATCACCATTGATTCAATAGTTGGTTACTGTCGATATTACGATAGAATAAAGCTGTCAAGGAAAACCATATACCAGGTTTAGCAAAGAATATCATACAGACATTTATTTAAAATTCATTAATTCACTGAAAGCCAGTCTTGCTATACTAGCAGACTCCATGGTTGATCGTTAATCATTAAAGCTAAAACTTAATTTTAACTTATTAATACTATTCGATAAAGTACCTTGCTTTTGAGGATTTTCTAATTTACTGTGGACATAGTGCCATAAAGTGGCTTAATTTTAAGAGACAGGATATGGTATCGCGGACTTCTTTGGAACTCTACTAAATACCAATTATGTAGTAGGTACATGATGTTAAGACGGATCACGAACGTTTATCCTGCTGGCTTGGTGTATAAATACTATTTTCAGACTGAAATCTTATTATTTCTCATCTTAGGCTAAGTTATTTCTGGAAAAAATAACTTTCAAATGGTGAAGGAATTTCAGTAGTATAAGAAAGATTTGCAAGATTGTTTAATTCTAGGCAAAAATCAATCATTCTTATCATCGATATGTCATAGTCAATAGCGATGTTCTGAAAAACACTGGGCAACCCTAGCGGAGATACAACACTAAAGTCTGAACACAACATGCACAATACGTACACAATTTTAACTACTCACATATGCAGCGCAATCAGATCAATAAAGCAAAAAGCAGTCCCCAGGTAGTCTAGCCACGTCCTAGGCACTCGGGTTCTGAACTTCCATGCGGTAACTTGTGCGCCGTGCTTTATCCGTGATAAATTAAATATATCCAAGTCTCATTGCGGATGGACTAAGCGAACAAACGTGTGCCGGTACATCCGATTCGTGTGAATGAATACAGTGTAAAAACAAACTATTTGTGAATTGGAAGTGGTGATGATGAAGACCCGGGCAGTTCTGGAGGTGCAGTAGGTATATCATTTGAGGTAAGTACTTCAGCCGGCTGAGACGTCTTCAATACAAAGCAAGTAAGTAATAAATCCTTTGTATTTTAATAAGTTTATTTTTTTTCTCTCCGTAGCAAGTCAACTGTACATTCTACAAGAGCGACCATGGATCATTCTTTATACGACGATTTAGATTTCAGTCCACCCAATAATTTGCCCCAGGAATCGAAGCTGGCGACGTATATGGTAAGTACCTATAAAAATATTATAGTATTTGTTTCCTGACCTTGTATAGCCCGGGTAAAACAGGTAGTTTCAAAATGGAGGTGCACCTCCATTTTAGGTGCAAGCGGAAGAGAGGAGGGAGGGACGGGAAGACCCCTGGCCAACCCCCCTGGTGTACAATCGCTGTACAAGGAGGAGGGGGAAGAGGGGAGGTGAGGTGGGTTATAGTCACCCTTCCAACAATTCCCACCCACCGTAGATGCGTTAGTTTCAATTTTATTGAATTTGTAAACTGTAGCACTGTTAGTTATATTAACTTTAAGGGGTGAAGAGTGGGTATGAGTTTGATAAGTAAATAATCTTTTGTTGTAAAAAAGGAGAGCCATGAACCTTTGGCATGGTGCAGATACTTACTACCACATAAAATCAGGGCGTTGTTTATCTGCGAGTTCTTTCGGTAGTCTTTGTTTTAATTTACAATAACTATGTACTGATCGGGTATTCTTTCTTAATAATATATCAAGTTGATGAAAAATTCAATTTATTAGAATTTGCGCATTTATTAATTCACTGCTAGACACTGGACATAGGCATACCACACTTAAATAATATTATTGTCAATAATATTTCCTGTTTGCAAATTGTTGATTTCTGAATTATTCCTCAATATTAGGGAGAGGCAAGAATACTATCAATAGTATTGACTGTTTGTGCGAAGTATTGAATGATTGACCAAAAATTTTTATGATTTCTGGAAATTCTTAATGTATTCTGCCAATAATATAGGAAGTATATGCCGAAAATATGGCAATATTTAAGTTGGCTAAAAATATTTCGATGGAGCAAAATGGTGGGTCCACTCTTAAACCCCTCTCCTATGTGACATTGCATGAGGATACAACAACAAGTTGTAGAAACTCTTACTCAATAAAGTTTTGTCCAGGACATATTGCAATGTGTTTAGCTACATAGGTTCTTATAATTTTTGAGTTTATTAACAAAACTTGAGCAATAAGTATTGCACACTGATATCGAACATGTATCCCAGACATATATATATATATATACTGGCAAGTACTGTTTGAAGCCTGGATGCAGGAATTTAGGAATTTTTAATACCAGCCATGGTTGTAGGATTTCCAGCCAAGTTGTATTTGTTGAGTGACTAATATCTAGCTCAATTTTCCCACTCATATACTTAACAATTTTGAGTGTCTTCTCAAAGACATCATCATGTCCATTTTGGGTTTTAAGATTGATTGACAGAGCAGTTTTAGTTCACATCTGACTTTCTTTAGGAATTTCTAAAAGATTTTGTGGATTTTTGAATACAAAATGATTTAAAATAGACAAATTAATTAGTGAATCAATAAAACAGTAATAGATTTTGATATCATTCAATTTCACTCCAAATGAACAAGAAATAAGGGTGAAACAGAAATGATGAGGAAAAACATTTTTATTTCATTCTACTAACAAAATACCAATGTAACAACTGCAAGCGCCCACGCCTGGGTCGGAGAGGGAGAGAGCCGTGAGTGACGGAGGGGATATAAACAGACAGAAATATGATAAAGAGAGATACAGGTAGAAAACAAAGTGTAGAGGCGTATAAAATAAAATGTTGAAGTATGAGTTACAAATGGAATATCAAAATTCAAAATTAGTACTAAAACAACGTGAAATAAAATGATGATCAAATTAAACACATTCAACAATGCGGCGTCTTTTTAAAAATAGATATGGGGTTTGTTAACAAAGACGCTGATTACGCACTTTCTGTTTTTATATATCCTTTATTTAACTTGAAGTAGTTCAATAGAAGCAGCTTGAATTCCTACAGGTGTGTATCTGACGCACGCAAAAATACGGATATGGCAGCACTTTGAAAAAGCGCTTTGGTAATAATAATGGCAAAAATAATGGCAGGAATGGGAAGAGCTACATTTCTATTGAAATATAAAAAAAAAGTGAAATTAATGAAGGGGCGTTTTCTTTTTTCTAATGTAATTTACGATATATCCATTGATGAAATTTCCAATACTTAAATATGTTTATACGTTAATACAATAAAAAGAGTTATAATATTGGTTGTACTCTCTAATCGCGTTAACTATTACAACTAGTCTAATACGTTATATATCAATTTTAGGGTAGGCATATACATTATATATCAATTTTAGGGTAGGCAGTGCTTTTGTGCACGTATGAAGTGCACGCCACTCGCCAAATTCATGTGGACCTTATAATAGGCACATATGTAGCGTTCATACATTTAACATGTTACTCTAATGTTAGTAATGGTGAAAACTGCATTCGTTAACTTAAAACTAAAGCTAGGATAGGGTTCCAAACGCGCCCAGGTCTAAGAAGAGCCCACAACAAACTTAGCTAGGTTTTTTTGATATCACCATCTCACAGTCCAGTTAATATTGAACTATGAAGTAAGGGCAATTCATACCCAAGCTTTCTTATCATACATGTAATCCTTAATTTTATAACATGATTTTTCTATAAACTTACGTTTTATATAAACTTTGAACTTATTGAGAGACATCTCAAGGAAATCCTTGAGATCTCTCTCATCTGGTAATTTGTTACAAAGAGATATACCCTTAAATAATACGGAGCAAATAGTATTAAATTTTAATATATATTTTTTTTAATTTAATAATTATCATTTTAATTCATTCATTGTTCTTTTTAATTTTATTTTTATTTCTTAGATTGTCTTTTAATTTTATATTCATGACATGCCATTTGAATAAATTTATACTGTAATTTTAATTTTCTATTCGATATTGGATATTAAGTAATACTAATTGTTGTTTTAAATGTATTAATATGGGCTTTGCCTGAAATAAAGTGATTATATATATTATATTATATATTAAATGAATTACTAATTTGATGCAGCCTAGTAAACTGCACAACAAGTTTATTTTTACTTCTAATATTAATATTATTACAGACCACTTTCTTTTTAAAATTTGTTAAATTTTTATGTACATAAATTAAATTTTCAAATATGTATTGATTATGCACCGTCATAATTTTAGCTGCTTTAAATTTATCTCTTAAAGACTCTTGGGCCCATTTTATATATTGCTTGAACACACCTCCTCTGCAGTACAAAAATAGTCTGCGTACTATGGCGGTGCATGCAGTCAGCGCACGCGGATAAAGCAACTTGGTAGCTGTTGTTCTTGTAGCTTGCTTAACTAATACAATTATTGAAAGCTGAAATGTATATATTCGATGAAAATGTAGCTTTCTATAGGTGAAAGAATTTTATTTCGGTTTCGGTATCGGTTTTGTCGCTTATGAATTGGAGTTGATTCATTACATAGAAACATACGAAATATCAAATCTTTCTACTCTATAATATTAGTACAGTCTATTGACGTCGTGACAGCTACTGTCAACAGCAAAGATAGCTTTATGTCCACTGAAGTGAGAATTTATCTTACATCGAAAAAGTAATATTTTATCTTTTCTGATTATTCTTCAATTTTAACTGGCTTTGATTATATACGCATCGTATCTCAAACAATAATATAATAAGACTGCGTGTAACGGTAAAGTCAGATTAGTCACATAAATATAAGTGTCATATTTACATTAGAGTAAACACTTTTTGCCCGTACCTAAGTGTACAATGCACTACGTCACATAACGCTTAAGAAGTTTGCCGTCAACACGTACCTACTGCAAAAAAATTGTTATGAATACGTGCGTCAGAAACACACCTGTAGGAATTTAAGCTGTTTCTATTAAACTACTTCAAGTTTAAGATAGTATGAATAAAAACAGAAATTGCGTAATCAGCGTCTTTGTTCACAATCCGCCATTACTGTTTTTAATGTTTGGTTTTGGTAGAACTAAAAAATCCCATCTCTTATATAAGCTACAATAATATCAACCTTTTACGGGCCCACTATTAGGGACTGGTCTCCTCCCACAGTCAGAAGGTCCCAGGCCGTAGTCCATCACATGTCATGTGCGGTTTGGTGGACTTCACATGCCTTTGAGAACATTATGAACTCTCAGGCATGCATGTTTCCTGGCGTTGTTTTCTTTAAAAGTTTAAGCGAGTAATGTTTAATTGCTTAAAAAGCACATAACTTCGAAAAGAGGTGCGAGCCGGGGTTCGAACTCGGCCCCCCGAACGTGAAGCCGAATTCCTAACTATTACCGCTTCAGCTAAAATACTCAACACTTTATGGTCGAAAATAATTTCTTAATTAAAAGGGTATTTTCAATCGTCATTGCACACGATAGTCACAAAATATGAATTAAAAAAAATATAAAAAATCGTATGAAATAAAATGGAAGAATCCTCCTACTATAAGAGTTATATGAAGAAATAAGGGTAGGAGGTGCTTTTACGAATGTATGAAGTGCACGCCCCTGATTTATCCTATGCTTTACCAAAATTTAGATTACATTTTCTTGTTTCTATTTAGGGTTAGATCAATTATAAATTTCGAGCAGAATTCTATCTAAGTGTTAAATTTTGTTATAGAACCGGTCAGCCACAACTCCTAACAGGAACCAGGGCCCACTAAGCCAGACTTCACATGGCCAAACACCTATCGGCCAGCCTCCACATGGCCAGCCTATTATTGGTCAAGGTCATATGAGCCAAAGTCATCTCAGCCAAGGTCAATTGGGTCAAGGTCATCTCGGCCAAGGCCTATTAAGCCAAGCACAAATAGTTCAAGCGCAATTAAGCCAGACTCAACTGGGCCAAGGCCATTTGGGCCAAGGTCTTCTCGCCCAAAGTCAATTGGGTCCAGGTCATCTCAGCCAAAGTCAATTGGGCCAAGCTCACCTTGGCCAAGGACTCTTGGGTCTCGGTCACCTTGGCCAAGGACAACTGGGCCAAACTCATCTTGCCCAAGGACAATTGAGCCAAACTCTCGGACAGGGACAACTTGGACAAGCTCATCTTTCCCAAGGACAACTGGGTCACGCTCTTCTCGCTCAAGGACAGCTCGGTCAACCTCATCTCGGACAAGGACAACTGGGACAAGGACAACTGGGACAAGGACAACTGGGACAAGGACATATCGGACAAGGTCAACTAGGACAAGGACATATCGGACAAGGACAACTGGGTCAGGGTCATATCGGCCAAGGACAACTAGGTCAAGGTCATATAGGGCAAGGACAACTGGGTCAGGGTCATATCGGACAAGGACAACTTGGGCAAGCTCATCTCGGACAAGGACAACTTGGCCAACCCCATCTCGGACAAGGACAACTCGGTCATGCTTCTCTCGGCCAGGCACATCTCGGTCATATCCATCTGCCCCAAGGTCATCTCGGCCAAGGACAATTGAGCCCGACGCAATTGAGTCCAGCACAGCTGAGCCAAGCCATGGGTAATCTCAGCCTTGATGCACCACCGCCGACAGCAATTAACAAGGTAAGATTTATTTTAACTAATGTGTTATGCTAATTATTTGTCCTTTAAAAATTTAACTGGAAACGAATACTGAAAATCTTCTTAAACCTTAAGGGAATCATAAAAGTTTATTTTTGAATTTTTTTTTTGACAATACGACACGAAAATAATTAAATTTATCTGTATTCAGTGATTAGGTTTCAATAATCTTTCACTGGTAAAAAATATTGGAATTATTTATAGTGACATATTAAATCAATGATTTAATAGAATTGATTTATTTTGTTGCGATTATTTTGTATTGAAAAATGTATTGATGATTCTGCAACGATTATAAATATAATAGGTTCGTACGTAACATTTTGCTTACATACGTAGCTATTCTTATCTCTTTCTTTAAATAAAAAATACATCATCTCAAAGTTCGTTTCAAAACTGACCCCTTCGCAGTTAGTTGACAATATAATACAAAACAATTAAATCCTTGTTATTTTTGAAACTGCCTATTTGTTGTAAAATGTAAACACATTTGTTTAACAAAAAATAAAATAATTTTTTTTCGAAAAATTCTTGCTACTTTGTGGACAGTTTGTTTGATAAAACTGTGGAAGCCCCTTGTGTAAAATTCAACTCTGAAGTTTTTCAATCAAATGTCGCTGCTAAGTTTGTGGCTTGCAAATATAACGTAATTTTTTGATCCTATCTCCGAAAAAAAGCGTAAATCTCTTAGTGCAAAGAGTATGGATGATGAGGTGAGGAAAAGTCCAGCAACTCTTAACTCAACTCAACTCTTACCTCTTGCCAATGGCTCTTGTACGTTATATCAGCGGTGGCACAAAGTTTCTAGACCGATAAAGAGCAGTTAAACAGTCTGTTGGACTGCCAAGAATTCCTGCACCAGTGTTATGAACCATAATAGTCAGCACCTTTAAGCTGTTGCACCAGATGCTAGCTTTGCATGAGCTTTTTCTGGATAATCTGGCATTTTAGGCACTGTTTCATAACAAGTGGAATCAAGATCCCTACGTTTGTATGTCAATCTTCTACACGCTTGGACGTAGGCCTTCCACGGAGTATTGCTCGTGGAGTGCATGCTTGGCGAGCAACTTTTTTTTGCCGGTTTGCTTAAACTGATTCATAAAGTTGTGGATTTTAGTCGCGAATTGCAAAAGTAATGCTATTCGAAGGAAAACAAAACCTTTAAGGGTAATAACCGTTTTGAGAAAAACATGCCGTAAAGGTAACACTTGGAAACACTTGGATATTTAGATAGCGCAGATATTCCATTTCAAAGTAGTTAAAACGACGAAACAGAAATTTTATTGGTAAAAAAATGAACTCCTTTCGATTTTTTTTCCTGGGCGTACGACATAGACAAATACTATCAAGCGTTGGATTGATGTTTCGTCTCCGAGGAAATATTATTACTTATTCAAAAATTTAAAGTTTTTATTTCTGCTCCCTGAGACGACCACAATTGATTGAATGTATGCCGCTGGCACACCGCGCCGCTTACATTCGATACGGGATGCCAAAACATCAAACAAAATGTTAATTTAATATTTTATTATTTACTTTTATTTTTCACAAATGAATAATAGACGTTGAACATATTAAATTAAGTAGGTCACTGTTTTTTGAGGATAAAAGTCAAGAACGGATTCTAAGTCGTAATAATTAAAAGAAAGCTTTAGTATTTATCGGCAAAAGGAACACTTCACTTATCTAATTTTCATTAAGCGCCAAAAGAAGTATAACTTTAAAATAATATGTGCATCTTATTAATTGAACATGACATCTTAAGGACCTAAGGGATCCCACTATTCCCACTGCTCGGCCCAAAAATAGAGCAGCTAAGGTAAAACACAAAAAAACTGTAAAATTTGGCGGAAAACAGTTTTAAAAATGTTTGTGCCTTAAAACAATTGTGTATTTTAAATTGGTAAAAAAATTACTAAAATAAAAACTCATTTCTTATTGTAATTGCAGCCGTAAGTGGGTAGGTGCCTATGGTAATTCTTTAATAAGTATATAGTTTTTTTTATTTCGTTAATGAAATTCATCACATCAGTTTACCCCAAGATGCGCACACTCACACCCATAGACACATACCAAAACACATAGATACATACGGACACAGACCCAAACACATACACACACACACATACACACACACGCATACAAACACACACACGAATACACACTCACATACTAAGCTGGCTAAGACCCATACCCACACATATACACAGGCACAGACACATTCTCAGACATATTCGCAGACACATTCCCACAAACATTCACCGACGCATACTCAGACACCTACCCACACACATGCACAGTTACATAAACACACATATATACAGGCACATTCCCCTCCAAATCAAACGCATGCACATAAACACGCACGCACCCATACACGTACACACATACACAACACACACACGCACACAAACACATACACACATACACGCACACTCGCAAACACAAACACACACGCACACACATCAGCACACACACGCACACACTCTCACACACAGCATACTATTGAATGCGAAACTTACAGTAATGAAAGTAGATGCATAACAAGAAAGGCCAACATACTGAATATTTAATTATAAACTGTGGTTAAATGGTAGTAAATTCATCTGCCCTATCGTTACCATGAGGCCACTCATTTTTTGTAATTTTTTTATGTCAAATCTATCATGGTGGAGCTGAGTAGCAAATAGTCAGAGAAGAGACAGATGTGTCGAGTTTGGTATGAAATTCTAGTAAAAAATTTAGTGAATTAGTAAGTTTTATTGTAAAGAAAATAAATAAATTATCTATGATAACATTGACCATATTTCATGGTGGTAATTTTGGTAGTACCTAGTTTCATAACTTAGCCACTTTTATGCCGGATGTACACGCTCGTCGAAAGCCTCGCTTGTGTCTTGCCAAAATGAAGTTTGTCGGTGAATACTACCATAAATTTAACTTACGTCGCTTTGAATTTTGCGCTTGCCAAGAAGATGTTTATATTTATTAATCTTTATTTATTCGTTCCTTTTGTTATCCATATTAAATCGAAATCTTTAAGAATATAAAAAAGAAATTGAAAATACAGCAAATCGATATTTTAGACATGGCTACTTGCTGCTGCTGATATAATATATCATGGAATTCCGCAAAGTAACGCCTGCTTCTATCCGACATCTTAGGTTTTCAACTAAAAACAAATATATATACAAGTGCAATCTAGCTTATTGCTAACAAAGTGCTTTGACTAGAGTGCTTAATGTCGTTAGGCAACCCTACCAAGAAGAGACGAGAGCTTTAAGTCTTGTACTGCCTCGTGGTTGAACCCGGACTCCATCGGCGAGCGTGTGCAGCCGGCTTAAAGCCACGTACTCATTAGTATAGGTGTTAAATAATCCATGAGAATCAACTATTCATTAAATCCACAACTCAGTATTAGAGTTCATATCAAATAGTAAGAGTTTTCTTGGAAACTGTCGATTTGTAGCGTATTTTTAGCAACACCAAAAAATTTAAAGTGCTCGAAACGCGCGGATCTTTGGTGTATCTCAGCAACTTTTTCAATAAGTTGTCAACCAGGGTCACCTAGTGTATTATATTTCGTAAGCGACAACAACTATAAAATATTGTTAGTGCTTACTTTGTCATTTTTTTTTATTATGATGTAAAGTAGCAATTATATTTTGCTAAATAAAGTTAGCATTCGTTACAGTTGTATTCTGATCGCAGATACTTACATTACTTCGTTACTATATTCATAATGTTGTTATCTTTGTTAGACACAATATTAGTCGGACAGAAAGCTGTTTGTATATTAACAATTGACTGATACCAGAAAATACCGTTTCGATAGAAAGTCCTTTGCGATTCCGAACGTAATGGTGGCCCTACCAGTAAATTGCTTTAAAGTTTGTGTTATATCACATTTATTAGCAAGAAGTCAAATTATTATGAACAATACACAAGTTATTGTTTTTTATATTGACAAGATTGAAAACTGCCTGTATAAATTGTAAAATGTTAATGTTAGAAAAAAGCAAATGCTAAATTTCTTAGGTGCTTCTTTTCGCAGAATCAAACCGGTGGTAGAATCACTACGGATGACTGAACGGACTGACTTAACGTTAAAGTTCATAAAAAGTAGATGGACTAATAAAAGGGAGGAGCTAAAAAAGTTACCCAAAAAGGTCTAATCAAAAATGGATTATTTGATACGAACGTTCTGTGTTTGATTACGTACTAATGAATATGTGGCTTTAAACGAATACCCAAATAACTCAAAAAAAAAATATATTTTTGCCCTTACTTGGCGCATGAAATAGTATATTTTTACCGACGTTGCTACCTTCAGTACAGTAGCATCAGTACCCCTGTCTGTCGTGGTGTGATAATCAACGAGCACTGCTAACAATTAATCATAAAGAGTTTCACTACTTTTTCCAGCACCTTTAAGATGATTTTTTGTAGTTTTACCTTATATTCGCACATTTTCGCATCCCAGAACTTCATGTTGCGTTAAATTTACTCGATACTAATTTGTACTTTAAGGTTTGTCAAATATGTTTTGAGATTAATTGATATTCTTTTGAAACACAAGAAATAAAATATATTTTATTTAGGTTTTTGTGTGAATGTCTTTTTATACAATGATAAATAGAATTCAAGCGTCAATTTTGTTTCCAGAAAATGTTGGCAGAAAACACTTTTTTTTAAAATTCTTATTGTAAAACAACGAAAACGAATATTTGAATTTCATGAAATAAATTGTACAAAAGTAAATTTGAAATAAACTAAAGTAGAGATCTTGTCTTAGTCGTCACTGTTTTACGCATAGGTTAGTATATCAAATATACTTTTGGAAGTACCTACTTACTTACTTATTTTACTTAGTTATTTCTAAGTAGTTGGATATTAGTAAAAAGTACTCTCTCTCTCTCTCTTATCTTTGTTATAACTGATCTTTCTTTATTGACAATAAATATAACCTTGTACCTACTTGTTTCAGTCTTGAATTTCATGAAATTTAAATTTTGTTTTTTCGTTTTGTGTCGTTTTTGTCGAAAAGAAATCTAATTTTTTTTTTTGCCAACTTATTAGTCGGTATCTTATAACTGCGAATCGTATATCCCATTGTAATGAAGAAAAATTTGTTATGACGGGGCCAACGCGAAAGTTGGCACGAAACCTAAAATTTACTAATGTTAGATTCATGCATCATGAAGTGCTGGTTGTTTGCAAAGCCTTAAACCTACTCTAGGTAATACTGCAAAAAATCGAATGAGAATCATTAATTAATTTGAAACATCTCTACAATATTATATGGTAACTTTTTACATGTCTGTCCACGTGTTCAGCCTGTTATGCTGCCACCAGCGGTAAATATATTAATATTAATACTCTAGCGCCCCCCCGCGACTTGGTCCGCTTACAACTGCTGATTAGTTTCCCATACGTGTATTCTTCCGCTATCCTACAATTATAGCCCGACCCACCGCTTTTTATCGGCCGCATGCCTGGCTGTAATAATTGTGCTATAAAATGCAAAAAAATATTTTTCCATCCCACTGGTAGTTTCAGATATTAGCGCGCTCAAACAAACAAAACCTTCAGCTTTATTATTAGTATAGATATTTTAAATCCAACTAATATTTATCTCCTCTTTAATTCCTTTGGGGTAGAATTTTTACAACTCCTTACATATGTAATTTACTATTTTATTTGTCAACCTAAAAATAAATTTGAATAATTATAGAATACCGTATTAGAGGGGGTTATTCTTAGGGGGGTAATTTATAAAAGATAAATATAAGAATGATTTTTCGAATCTCAATGGTCGTTCCAGATATTAGCGCATTCACAAAGATACACAAAATAAGCAATATCCATACTACGACTAATTGTTGAAAATAATATTGGTAACTATACTGTTGAACTGATGGCGAACTGTTCACTGTTGTCCGTTCAGTTTTTTTGCCTATATCTCCTAAGATCTGAATAAGATTATAATAAAATCGTGTAACTTTCGAAATGAGGATGTACGACCGTTCGTTCAAATTACGTGCAAAATTTTCCTATTACGTAGTATTATTCAATTTGGTTTTTCGTAAATAAATTTTATCCTATGAATATTTTAGATAGTATATTTAGATTTATAAATTTTTTAAAGCACCTCTCTTATAACATAATTCACATAGCAATTTGGTAAGTAAAAATTGTCTGTGATTGTACTTTCGTCTCCCCCAGGCACTGCTCAGCCACCCGCCGCCCGCTCAGGTAATTATATGTGTTACTTATTAGCACAGGTTTCATCTGAGGTGATCATAATCAAGGGAGTGTATGTAACCACCGCCAAGTAAGTAAACTCACGTCACAAGAAGCCAGTGGAAATTCTTTAATATCGAAGTAAAATGGATCTTATTTTAATTTTATTGAAGCACAAATTACATACAATTTTTTAACTCGGGTTTTTAACTGTACGTTTGTAAAAACAAACATCAGAACTACATGGTTTGCGACTTTAAAACAAGTGATATTAGGCCCATTTTGCTTTGACGATACAGAGTTTCATATGCGACAGCGACTCTCGATTGGCAAACTAAAGCTACAGAGGTCTCGTGAGCGGCCAGGGGATTCTGTGCAGCATACAGCTCTATTGCCGCTGTTAAGCATATTTTAGTGCTATACAAAACAGGAGTTTTATCATCTTCGCACACTATATCGACTCAACACCACTTCGATTAAAATTATGAACTGTAAGGTGAGCTTCATATCGTATGATATGAAGTTGTGATAGAATTGCATAACCCGTACGTGCGTGCCTATTGGCACGAAAAGATTGGAAAGCTTGCTAATGCATTAATTTCAGTCGAGTCTGCGTTAAGACGATATATTGTGAAAAAGCCATTGACCTAGCAACTGGCAACCCGCAAATAGCTGTTATATATGTATAACAATTTTTGTAATCGTTTATAAGCCGCGCAGAACAAAGTCCTCTCAGAGGACTCCTCTGTTTGCTAGATTCGATGATCCATAAATATTAAGTAGAAAAAATCTAATAGCTTTGAAAATACCTCTTACGCCAAAGTTAATAATCAATAAAATCGAAGATTCGATATCTAAAAATTAAGTTACTAGAGCCCCCCTTACTCGCAAGGAAGAGAAAAGGATAGCACTATTAAATTTAATCTTCCGATCTGAAGGTTTTGAACTAGATTGATATTAATGACGGACGTATAAGAATAAGATAAATTAAAAATATGTTTACTACGAAGCTTTGCTTCGCTCTACTATTACAACAGAACGTTTGCCCTCGTCGCCAACGACGTAAATACTGATAGATCAATGCAACAATTGTACTCGTTACGACATGATACAGATAGTCCGCCCATCACAGTCAACTAAAGTGGCTACGTATTGAATGGAGCGTTGTAAACATTACTGCAATCGTACTTTGAATATGAATAATGATAGTTGGGGCAGAACGTTTTTTCGTACTTTGTTTTGTTTTGTACCTTACTAAGATAAGTAAACCCAAAAATCTACTTCTGCGGCAACAAGATCAGTTGACACAAGAAAAGTCTCAAATTTGTATTTTAAATAAAGTACGAAGAAGCTTGTTATCCTACTTTATATATTAACCTTTCTTTTGGCCGCTGCAGATAATGAAAGAGATTCCGCCGCCTCCGGTAGGTATCTTACATTTGTTTATCTAAGTTCCGTTAAAATAAGGGTAAAAATAATCATTATGTTGCGAATTTGTCCGTCTGTAACTACCTTTTAAAATTCAATGTCATTGCTAATCGAGTTGGAATTTTTATTATTTATGGATTAAAATCACGCTTGTCCACCTCGATTGTGAATGAAAAAACAATAAACAAGGACAAAAACAGGAGGAGAACCACCATCCCCTCGGAAAACATCATTTTGATAGGAGTTGGTGACCTCTGAAACTGGTGTGAATTCGGAATGAACTCCGAAACTACTGACCGACTATAACTTTTCCTTTTTTAAATGTGTTTTGTTCCTACTTAAGTGATAGGATAGTTTATATCTCATCATTCTTTACCAATCAATTCCAGAGCAAGGCTTGGCCAGGTCTGCTAGTATATTATAGAAAAATGTAAACTGTGTTTCTGGCACAGTTCTTTATTTAATCAACAATATCTTTTTAACTCTTTGAGTTAGCCATAGTGCAGTACTCAAAGCCGAAAGAGACATTTTATTTTAATAGAGAATACTCGCGTCTTCTTAGTTTTAAATTTTGATTTCCCGTGAGATAAAGATATTTTCCATCACTGACGGGACTTGTATTTATGTGTATAGCAAGTTAGTAGGCTCCCTAGAAATATTCCGAAAATAGTCTTTTGATTTCGCTGTTACGTCTGTTATATGGCAAATATCTCGTCTTTCGAGAAATCAGAAAAGGAATAATTGAAGTTTATTTACGGAAAACCATTGAGTAATATTACTTACTAGTACGGTTAAATGCGCACGTCCATGGTCATTTGGGGGCCTGTCATGTGCTAGTTCTGTTGTGCAAAAGTCTCTACACTAAAATGACAGATACTGACTGCCAAGTTTGCGATTTTCTAGCTAAGTTTACTAAATAATCACGTAAAAGTTAACTACGATTTTTGTGATAGCGGAAGAGCGACTTGTGGTCAGCTCCGGATGGCCTTGGCCAAGCGGGGGTCCGGGCCTCGATGCTAATCCTCCTTATCCGGGTGGATAGCGCGTTGAGGAACTCTTCCCCGGTGTTGTTCTTTAGCGTATAGGGCCTGATGACACAAGATAGAGCCCCTCTTTTTTACCATATAACTTTTGGTTAACATTCACGCGATCGAATAAGTATACGTAGGTAGAAAATCTCACATTTGCCATAGATATTATCGCAGACGTTTTCAGATGGGAATATGTATGTGATTTAAACATCATATATATTTTTTTTCGATTTATATTTTTTCATGTGAATGTGACGTAAAACTTTCTGTCAATAATGTCAAAATCACAGAGTGCTTAGTTGTTAGGTTTCTTTATTGGCAACGTATATTTTTATGATAAAGATGTAAACTAACGATTAGAAATAGAAAAAATGACATGCACATTTCCTATTGTAATTCACGCGAATAAAGCTTATATACGACCATTGATTATTATAATACTGATATGATATATATATATATATATATATAGGAGGTTGGCCTCCTTCCTTTAAAAGATATTGAACTAGTGTCATATTTCAAACTTGCGGCGCAATTCAGTGTAATTCGCACTTTAAGTTGAAAATTTAGAGTGAAAAAAAAATTAAAAAACCTTAAAGATAAATATGAACTACAGTGTTATTAGAAAACGGGCCTATAGATTACACCGCTTCGCTAAGTCATCATGATATCGTATAGATAGACAACATTTATAAAACTTCAGCGTTTTGACAATAGGTCTGTTGACCTGCACTATGGATACGAGACCATACCTGTTGTAGAAATAATCCCGTACTACTCGTATACTACTTGTTTATCGTTTGACCACAAAATAATAATAGAACTCAATAGAAAATGTTTTAAAATGCTATCTATAATTAATAATGAAAAATAAAGAAGAAAACCATAAAATAGTTCAGTGCAACATTCTAACAAGGTAAGAAATAAAATTAAATTTACGACTTAGTAGTTTTTTTTATGTTAGTAGGTACCTATCTTTTTTATTGAGATTACTTTCTGGCCTTTTTGGGTAGTGTAGGCCAATCAAACTTTAGGGACGCAGTTCGCCAGCGAGCGAATTATAATTATCTCGCCGCGCTAAGAAGTTACTATTTCAGTAAGTGGTATCAAAGTGAAACCTCTGTATTATCCTCAATGATTTTCCTTAAAATAGTGAATTATATTGATAAACTTGCGCAACGCAATTTGGGCATCGGATAAACTTGTGTCAGGTAATATTTGAGTGCGTTGTACCAGCTATCTATCTACTTGGCTTTCTTAGCTTTAACTGGGATGTCAACTTGTGCTGTCTATGTGCTAACTATGTGCTTCAAGCGACACTGGACGAGTGCGAATCTAACTTGCTATGTCTACGCACTAGATTATTATTCATGGAGAAAATTTATTATTTGTTCTTTTGTGGTAGCATTTTTGTTTTTAAATAGTGTTATCAACTTTAAGTTTCTTTTATTTTCCAACCTGTACCAAGTTGGATAACGGTATCTAATCAGCCAATTTCAGTTGTATCAGCAGGTCATTATAGGAGAATACATGCCGATCAACTTCTACGCTCCTTCCAACTTGATCTCGGAGTCTGCAGAGTCTCTCAGCCAGATAAACTTGCCACCCATTGTACCCCCACCACAAGTGCATCAGGTGAGATCTTGACTTGTTTTGCAAAATAGGTTAGTTATTCAAACATGAGTGAATAATTTGTCGCGAGGCTGGCCTTAATATAAATGCGTCTATTGGTTCACACAGTGACCGGATTACGTGATTTTCTCAGGGATCACTTGATTTCTGTTTTGATATGACCCAAGTTTATTTATTAGAGCGGACAAATGGTGTCAAAACTCTTTAATTATAGCTAGGTTAGAATGGCAGATTGTTAGCATTAATGACGTTTAACGATCAACATCGTTTTTTTATAATTTTTTTAAAATTTGATTGAACCGTCACGCGAAAACTAATAGGTTTTCAGGTCCTAATATATCATACGTAGTTAAGAAGTCTCTTGAGTTGAACAATTCAAGCGTACGAAGACTAGGCGAATTCTATTTATTGATCATTTGCTTTTATCTGACAGGAAAATGTCGGTGGCACCACATACTTCTTTACAAATGAAATTGGCGGAGGGCACGGCTCAGGCAGCGGAATGGGTAAGTCATGTACACTCATCACCCACCTTCAAAGTATTAGTAGTAAAACCACTGTGGAATTCCCGACCGTACCAATTTGTATGTCCACTCGGGATGATGTAATGTTCTAAATTAAAGCTCTTACGTCTAAATCTGCTCAAGCATTAAAAATTTCAGTTGGAATAAAGAAATTGAAATTAAAATTTGAAAAAAGAAAACATTACGTTCTCGATGTATACCTAATATATATGTTAGTTTCTTAACGCACTTTCAGGATGTAGATCTTTATATTATTTATTTGACCGTGCTAATAGCTGTAGAATGTAGATTACCAACCCCTTACAGAAGATGTAAGGAGTATAGGAACACCGCGCACGACGTGAAGTTTATCTAGACGTCATATTATTTCTGATTCGTCATATTTTATTTGGTGAGAAACTAATGAATATCTTCGTAGATAGAGGATAGATCTCCTTCATTAGGAGACAACAGCAAAAGATTTTTTGGCGGTTTCAAGTACCTTGCTTTCGTTATTAACTTACAGTAACGCGCGTGTATCAGTTATTACTAGTTACTACTGTTTGCATTTTGGTAAATTCTTATAGTGGTGCTAGGATAGGATCCTTATTCATGCATTTCATTTATTCATAAGACACACCAGCAATTACTACATTCTAAAAAATAAAAAAATTATGTGTTAGAATTATAAATTATGTCTAGTGCCATTACAATAATCAGTCATCATTATCGTTTGTCATCTCCGGTCACAATTACAAAAAAAATTAAAAACTTAATAAGTATTTAACTAAATATTATTAAAAATAATAATGTAAATATGAATTAAGCTATTATAACAGATTGATTAGTAATATTAAGTTAACATTAAAAAATATATATTTAATTTACATACAATTTTCTTCCTAGAACTTTCTAGGGTATCGTGAAAGATATCAATGTCAGGGTCGGCCAGGTTGTTGTAACTATTTACTAGACGACTATTTACTAATTAGAGCGAATCTGCCTAGATTACTTTTTGAAAAATGCGGTGAGAAAATATTTTGCAAATGGTGTCTAGGAATACGGCGCGGGACATTTATGTTGATTTGACTGAACAATTCAGGAGAGTCTAAGTTATTATGAATAATTGTATGCAGCGTTATGAGATCAGCCACGTGCCTACGTTTTTTAAGGGACTGGATTTTAAAGTGATTGCGCCTTGATTCGTAATTGGCTCTATATGGGCAAATAACATCTTTGAAGGCTAGGTACCTCGTGAAGGAGCGTTGAACTCTCTCTATTTTTTCAGCGTAGCTTTTATAGTGAGGGTTCCATGCCGAGACTGCGTATTCCAGCACGCTAAGTGTCAGCGCGTAGAATAATTGAATTATAGTATCGGTTCTTTTAAAATCCTTTATTTGGTCCATATTTATCTGCGGTCACCTTACCTGTCTTCTGGTCCCTTCGACTTTCTCTTGAGCTACAAGAAACGGACACGTCTTTTCGCCTGGATACCTGTCCAAAGACATTAAGGCATGCTTGGACCACGGATCATTGGCTTTGATTTATACTAATCTCCTGGAGAATGGATTTATTTGCCCGGAACATTTTCCAGGTCACTCCCAATTTTTACCTCCAGCACGGCTGGCATGGGCGGGGAAAAGATAAAAATTTGTCGTCACCCGCAGCTGTATCAACTCTCAGAGCACTGGCGCACAAGTGGAAATAATATATGTGTAATAATAAACGGGGTTATGCTTCTCCTATTCCCTGTTCCCGTGCTTTAGCAAGTGGACACGTTAATTATATCCCTTGTCGGGGGATATCATTTTTTTAGACAAAAATTATATGCAGAACCACATTTCGAGAGCATCTATCTTACTCTCTCGCAAGATCCATGTCCCCAAGGCATAGAAATATGAGAAAAAGAAGTGGTCTAATTAGCTGGACTATATGGACATCGTAGTGTTTTGATTATACCATATCTTTTGAACAGTTATAGCTCTATCCCGTGACTCGGTCATCTTCTTCGGTTCAACAACTTAGCCTCCTTTCCGTGGCGCATTGTTACCCACGAGGATTTCGGCACAAAAAAGTGCTTACATGATAACTGACATGAAACAAGTCGCAAAGAGTCGCTGGGTTTAAGCGTCACACAACCGTATCGTGTGGAAATCCTTATAAAAGATTCGCAGGGCAGTAGACGTCGTTTGGTTGTTATAGTTGTATGCTTATAACTTATTCCAGCAATAATATATAGCTTATGTGTAGATTTGATAGCTTATATATTTTAGAGTTTTAAGCCCTTCTTGTTTGTAGGTTTAGTTCGTCTTATTAAACGTTATTGTAATATTAAGTACCGAGCACGTGTAAACTCCGTGCTGAAACGTAACAATGAAGTTTTGGTTGAGCAATGAAGATTTATTCTATTTGTTATTCAAATTTTTCCGGATGTTTCTGTTTCTATTTTAACTTTGTTTTTCTAGAACTAACTTGACTTCTCCAAGAACTTATGATCAGCATGTTGAAAGGATAATAATCTGTAACATGAATACCCACTTAACATATCATTTTCTGTGCGCGATGAAAATAGTAACAAAAACACCATGACACTTAATAACTTGCGTCAACGAATTACGAATAGAATAATAGACAGACTTATCTAGATTTTCATTTTAATCTTGCATTACGCTAGTAAGAATATCTCAATGGGGCATTAGGTCGCTACGGCTATTCATATTTAAATGCTTTTCTTGTACTCACCTCAACTGAATAATGCTAGAGTAGGTTGTAGTCTTACTACTGGGAACGTCTTTTAGAGGAAGCGGTGACGTAGACTCAAGACTTCATTACATACTTAATGTCTTAGCGATGTTATTTGGTTCTCTATCTTGTCCCACATTATGCGGGACCAGCACTGGCAGGCTTCTTCAACTTAAATACTCCTTGGAAGAGACTTTTCGGGTCAAATTAATAAGTTTGTAATCCTATTTAAATCGCAAAGCAGTAATGCCCGTTTTCACAAACGACGAACAAAGCAATGCCTAATCTAAGGAGATTTTTCACTAATAGTGATTAAATGTTATAGTTGATGAAAAGTTTTTTTTCAATAGCCATCGCCTACATCATCAGGAATCCGATTCATGCGATTCCTATGTTTTGGGAAAACGTGCATAAGTCTGCCTGAGCATCATTGGGAAACCGCAACTTTTCGCAGAAGTTCCCGTACGCATCTGGTTATTATAATTAAAATGTCCGCACCTTATCTGCTATGGTAACTTTCATATGTGCTGTCGAGAATGTTCGCTCCATTCGTTAACATCGTATTCATATTCTTAGGTCTTGGGGTTCTAACTGATTCAGTTATTAATCGCTGTTACTACGTCCTCAGGCTGCTCATGCCACAATTTGTAATTCTCTGTTACTGAGAAGGAGCTTGCAAAAGATTTTATTGGCATCCCTGATTCATCCCGACATTGATGTATCTTTCTGTAATACTTTGTGTCAATAAATTTAAAAAAAAAATTATAGGTGAATAACCTGATTATAGTTAAATTGAAATGGTCGATTTAAGCTATTTGTGTGGAAAAATAGGTTTCGTAATGATATCCTACATATTGCGTTGTGTTTCATAACAGCTCGTCGACAGTACATGAAATGAACTACGCAGTAAGGAAAATCGATAGTGCTATAAATTCAACCTATATTTGTATCCTAGGTTCGGAGCCTTGCTTGGGCGTGGCGTCGACGTCGGGCTACGGGCAGCAAATGTACCCGCCACCCCATTTGCCCTCCCACTTGCCCTCCGCGCAGTCCAGGCCAGGTGAGCTATTGATTTTATGCATCTCCCACTGTGCAATCTATGTTTGAGTTATAGCGCATCTAGGTATCTACAGCACCCGCGGCGGCCCGGGCAAAGCTTGTCCTCCCTCCACCCCCTGCAGATCCGCGGGGTGAGCGAATGGGAAAATACCAAAGGTCGTGGCATTAAAGGGGAATATATATTTAGTCTTTGTCGTTGTTAGTCCTTTTATGATGTTGTTTTATATCCCAGTGTGGTTTCAAATCACCCAGAGTATACCTTCTGGAATCATTTATGTTAATAACTTAGGAACTTTGACGATGATAATGACGCTTTGGTGTGTGCATACATTGATCTTCCTCGGTGAGGTATCGGGTTATATTGGATTCTTACCCACTTAAACCTGGTGGCTATATATATCAAAGCTTTATCTTCCAACGTTCAACATCCTTGTCAAGGGCGTACCGGACTAATGCCGGGCATGCGAACGAATGTATCTCGCGAAACCTATTAAAGTCCTCTTGAAGATCGCGCGTAGCATCAGGGCGACTGCGTTGTACATGTAGGTGAAATCTGTGCTGATTTTTCTTTTCGTAGCGTTTGTCAATCTCTCGACCGCCATAACGTCGCAATCGACCAAGGACGCGCAACTCTTGCAACAACCAACAGTTTCTAAATTTCGATCTGAACCATAGATCGACCGGTACTTGAGAAATAAGGCAAAGGGAAATAATTTAGTCATAGGAACGTAATGTATGCACCACCTCCACTGACTAGAAGACTGTGGTGCCCTAGTTGTGAATGTAAGGCTCGTTCTAAGGGGGAACTCTCCGACCTCGCTATCGGGCATGGTAGCTATTTCAAGTTGGCCGGGGAACTGAGCTGGGGCTCGAGATATGGATCTTGACCCCAGTTGTTTACTGTTCTTCCACTTCTAGTATTTACCGTGACATTTCAATAGAATTCCACTTTGGTTGGTTTTATCTAGCGCATTACACAAATCAGACAAAGAATCTCAATAAAGAGGGTGAATGGAAGACCGCCCTTAAAAGTCGTCGAGAGATAATAGGTAAGGTCACGTGAACCTGACGTCTATTGTCTACGTATTGATAATATTGTCACCCGTAGATATAGCGATAACAGGGTAAGTAATAATCTCATTGTTACACTGTAGATTAAGATTAACTCTTAATCTACAGTTAATCTCAGTTTTGATTAGAAAGGGCGATTACAGAAGCATCATTCTTAAAAGAGACATCGTCCACGCTCCTTTTACTCGAGTTAGCTGGATTGAACTATTATTACATGTTAGTTTAAATAACCGCGATCGTGGGCTTATAGAAGCCTAACAACGCTTTTTGACACGGGACTGGTATTGAAAATGTTTTGATGATTGAAGTATTTATGGATGAATAATATTTGGTCCAGTTTGCGTCATCAAAATTTGCCACCCGCTGTCGGAGTTCTCTCTCTGTAAATGAAGTAGCGAGTGTCGAGCTCTATACTCGCGAAGCTTCGATGTCTCCTTTTATGGAAGCTATCGAAAGCTTCGCGCAAATGCAAATGGAAGCTGCACTTCAATTTGTGTGCCGTGTGAAGCATATAACCTACGCACACTAATGCTCGTTTTCAACAATCTAAGGAGATTCCTAGGCACCACCGTTCACCAATAGTTACCATTTAAGAGTTGGTGAAAGTTTTTTTCCACAGACGTCGCCTAAATCATTGGGCATTCGATTTAGTAGTTCCATACGTAGCTATCAACTGATGGCTACGTATGGAAAAATATAAGATCCCGCCCGGAATTAAAGTCGATAACGACTTTCTGACACGACGACACTGTATCGCAAAAAGAACTTAATATTTACAAGGAATCGTCATCATCATCTGCGGCTTTTGGAGTCCCACTGCTTCGCACAGAACTCTATCATAAGAGAGATGGTTTAAGACATCACGCTGCCCCAATGCGGGTTGGTGGGCTTTAGCGGCTGTTACCACGAGTAAGTGATAATAACCGGGAACGGCGGCTAAAAGTGCTCTCCGAGTTGGCTGGTACTGAAAATTCGTTTACAGGGAATACGCAACACCTTATTTAATTTTGCGAGATTCCCCGATTCAAACCCAAGACGTGATACTTAGATTAACATACTAACCACTAGACAAACGAGGCAGTTGAATGGAATCAGAACATTTCATAAACCCATCCTTCGGGACGTATGAAGTAGGTACCTTACTTGATACTGTGAGTTGGTCAACAGACAGCTCCCTCAATTGAATAGGGTTTCGTATTGCTATTTTCGTATATAACTGTAGCTGTATAAAACTCTCCCTTCGTCGGGGCGCCATTAGCCAGACGAATCAATATGCGGCGCTATTCTATTAATACGTACATGAATATTATATCTTCGCTGGCTGGTTGCTAGCGGGGGAGCTTGGGGTGTTTTTTATTTTTATATACCTAATCCTATAGTATCAGACTGTCTCGTTGGTAGTGTAGCACTGTAGCTCAGAGTTAGAAAATTGGCGTCGCCATCGGTCCGGATATTCTCACTTGTTATAATAGTCGATAATGCCTTCCAGACCGCATCGGAGCAGCGTGGTGGGTCTGTGCTCTAAAACCGTCTCTTTTATGAAGGCGAAGCCTGCACCCAGCAGTGGGCGGCGAATGATGATGACGATAAACTACCATTTTATGATGAGCTATGATAATGATAATGCGGATTAATCGTAACACAATTTTCACTGCGCACTTGTTGAGGTCATATACAATTTCTGTTAGGGCTTATTGGCGGTTCAAATTTAAAGCTTTAGGACCCTGGAGGGACTGCTATAAAAAGAATTGTGTTTTGTTCGGTTTAAACTGTTCTTTGTTACATTAAATATAGGTACATGATGTTGCTAGCGATGTTTTCTTTAGAGAATGATTCTGCTGGAGGGTGATTATTTTATGCTATGCGAGTACAATGGCGTATCTGGTCTGTCATTTTAATAGGGGTAAAATCTATTGATATATAAATTCAACTCTGTTTCTGCGACTGGCTTGATGTTTTCTGTTCTACTATTGACGGCCGATTGGCGCAGTGGGCAGTGACCCTGCTTTCCGAGTCCAAGGCCGTGGGTTCGATTCCCACAACTGGACAATATTTGTGTGATGAACATGAATGTTTTTCAGTGTCTGGGTGTTTATCTATATATTATAAGTATTTATGTATATTATTCATAAAAAATATTCATCAGTTATCTTAGTACCCATAACACAAGCTTCGCTTACTTGGGACTAGATGGCGATGTTTGTATTGTCGTAGTATATTTATTTATATTTATTTTTTTATATTTACTATTTATGGGCCACCAACTACGTTGACATGTAATGTGAATGTCATGTAAAAGTTATCGCGATAATCGATTATCTAGGGACGTCCCTAAGATCCTTGTCTTATGGAAATCGGTTTCTACGAGGCTTAGCGGCTAATGTATACAGCATATAAAATCATTCAACGGGTGTATAATATATGTCGATGTGCTTTTTTTGCGATTTTGTTTTTGCTTTTTTATGTCTTTTTTGTAATGTGCAATCGTTCTCGAGCGTAATGTTCTATAAACTTATGTACCGGCTTTGCTTTATGTTTTCTTGCGTGCTGTGTGTTTTGTTATTTATATTACTAATAGTACTGTATTGTTTTTTATGTTTTGTTTGCAACTTTTTTTTTATTTGTGTAACTACGTCGTGTATGCAAGTAACATAAGCACTGCATTGATTTATATACCAATATGGGTATAATAGTGCGTATATATATATATATAATAGACGCTGCCGAGCAATTTTCATGATTGGCTGCAATAGAGAAGGATCGACCTTGAATTGCTCCTTGTTTGGCACAATTGACTGTAAACGCTGTGCGCTTTATATAATGCATCGCCCGTGGAAATGTTATCTATGTTACATTGTGGGTCTAACCCGAGATATAAATCGATAGCCTACAAGACAAATGTGATATTAATAATGCTGAATACTTGAGTTTGGACATTTTAATGTCAAACGAGGTGTTACTTTGTATGTGTGTATATATAATTCAATATTAAAAAAATTCAAAATACATTTATTTCCAGTAGGCCTAATATAAGCACTTTAGAAACGTCAAGTCTGTCTGTGTGTAGTGACTCTACCACCGGTTCGGAAGGCAGATTCTACCGAGAAGAAGCCGGCAAGAAACTCAGCAGTTGCTCTTTTCCAATTTCAACAATTTACATTTTACATTTTAAAATTCATTTTTCTATCTTGTAAGAGATGAAAGCGCAGCCGGATGCTTCCAAGCAACCTTATCGTTAAGGAATAAATGTGTTTTAACACATTCTTTAAACTTATGCATTGGTAGGTATAAAATTACCTTAGGAATCATATTATAAAAGCGTATACTCAATCCCACAAATGACATCTGCACCTTTCGCAGACGATATGCAGATGTCACTAATTCATGACCATTTCTTGTAAGTCGACTGTTTATATCCACTTTTTGTTTATAAAGACTAATATGTTGTCTTACAAATACGATATTGTTATAAATATATTGTGATGCTACCGTAAGTATACCTATTTCTTTAAATTTATCACTGAGGGAATCACGTGATTTAAGTTTATATATTGACCGTACAGCGCTTTTCTGCGATATGAATACAGTTTCAATATCAGCAGCTTTGTCCCATAATAAGATCTCGTAAGACATCACACTATGAAGTCTTGCTGTTTCTTCGTCAGTAATCTGTCTTATTTTCCTGATTTCCTGATAATGTTAGACAGATAGATAGATAGAAAAAATCTTTATTTACACACAATTAAGGGATAAAGATAATATATGTTGAAAACATAAATACAAGAAAAATAAAAATGCGCAAAGGCGGTCTTATCGCTTTAAGCGATCTCCTCCAGACAACCCTTGATGAAAGAAGAAAATGTTTATGAAAACGGGATAGTGTAAATTTAAAAATATGTCATAATATAAACTATATATAACAATAATACATAAATAGCTAATACAAATAATATAGAAATAAATACATACATTATAAATATATATATATATATATATATATATATATATATAAATATATACAAATACATACAGAGCAAATATATAAGTTTATGACTCCGTAGATAAATAATATTCTTTTAAACGACTTTTGATGATGCTTAATGATTTAGACTGTCTAATGTCTCTCGGCGATCCATTCCAGAGTATAACTCCACCTAGACTGTAAAAGAATTTCCATACGCATGCGAGTGACTGGCAGGAACATGCAACCTGTTGTCATCCTTAGCCCTCAAATAGCACTGAACATTGCTACCAAGAAAGTTGAATCGCTCTTTTAAATATGGTGACGTCTGAGGATAAAATAGAATAGAATATAAAAGACAAAGAGCGTCTAAGTTCCTACGGGATCGAATTGGTAGCCAGTTTAACCGAGAACGGTACTGGGACACATGATCAAACTTAGGAATACCAAAGATAAACCGTATACATACGTTCCGCAGCCTTTCCAGTTTATCGAGCATGGTCTCTGATAAATTCTAGTAGCAAATATCAGCACAGTCTATAATAGGTAATAGAAGAGAATTAGCTAAGAGAATTTTAGTTTTTAACGGTAGAAAATTCTTCCACCGTCTCAATTATCCAACGGCGGCAAAAATTTTGCTACTCAATTCAGAAACTATATATAACAGTACCTTTAAATAGAACAGCTGGTAAACTGTTATATGATAGAGAGGAAACGAAATAAGTGCTGCCTTGTTACTTGGGTTTTACTTGGATTTACCTGGAGACCAAAAGACCGACACCAAGCCGCAATTTTATTTAAATCCACACAGCTAGATTATCAATAGAAGCCGATGTATAAAACTGCAAATGTTAGATATTACTATTACAGACATACCCCATAAATCACCTGTTTTTTTCTGTTTCAACAACTTAAAATCCTTCATTATATATCCTTCATTATTTGAGGAAAGCGGGTATCACTACATATATATATATATATGCATGTGCAACGCCTACCTTTTTTTTATAACTGGTTTTCAAATTATTTTTTTTTTCTTTACCTAAAATCTAAATATTTGGTTAATAAGTATGCCATATTTATTTCTTTAATATTATATCTCGGTACGAATTTTCAATATGTTGATAAATAATTTCAATGTCTTACATTCTTACATCTGCTAGGCGTCCGGTCCCTGCGACGTTTAAATGATTTTTAACGATTTCTTCCAATATCGTAGCTGCATGTTATATGCGACGGTTATAACAAATTGACAATTTTTTTTTTGCAAAAGCTCTCCTGAATATTTACCAATCTATAGATATTATGCGAATAATGATTAGTTGCAATGAAATGGAATGCCATCAAACTGTAATTAATGCATTGTTGCCGCAAATGTTTCTATTGCCTGAATTGTAACCAATCGCGACGTTCCCTGCTCTGATTCTAATCTACTGGTTTTTGTTTACTTTATTCTATTATGCTATTTATTTTTTCTTTTGTTCATGCTATTTTTTTTTTCTTTCGCTTTCGTGTCTTTAATATATAGCCTACTAGCAGTGCCGCGCCGCGACTTAGTCTGCGAACCTACAACAGCTTCTGTTAAGTAATTTTTGTCAAATGCTAAATAATTTTATTCCACCGCATCGCATCGTTCACCCACTGTACAATTATAAGTCGTATCGTAATATAAAATAATCTGAACCCTCAAGAATTAGGCAGCAAAATTCGAAAGAAACAAAAGAAAATCCGACTGGTAGTTACAGAGTTTAGCGCGGTCTCACAAATAAACCTTATCTATGTATATAAAAATGAATCCGTTTATCACTTGGTCACGCCATCACGCGTGAACGGCTGGACCGATTTAACTTTTTTTTGATGTGTTTGTTATTGTCAGGAGAAGGTTCTTATGACAGAAAAAATTTAAAACCTTACGCGGATAATTAGAAAATTTAAGAATCCTTATTTAAGAACTAATCTAACCTTAGCGCTTTGGACAATATAAACTTTTTTAATGTACATTTGACATAGAATTGACAGAATGCGTGCTGCAAATATCATCAGAGGATGTAAAAAAACTGAATTTCTTAGTGTACATCACGCTTAGTTTATCACGCCTAATATTAAAAGTTCAATTTAATATGGATTTTTGGCAAGTTTGGAGTTTGGGGGATGCTTTATAATCGATACCGAGTCCAAAACAGATTTTTATTTTAATTTTGTCTGTCTGTCTGTCTGTCTGTCTGTCATTCTGGATTTAAATAAAATTTGGTAAAGTGTTAGCTAATGTATTGGGTCAACATATAGGATACTTTTTATCCCAATAAACAATAAGTTTCCTCCGGAAAATGGGATGAAAGTTTTTATCAGGTTTACTTAATTTTTTTTTATTTGAAAGCGTACTATCAAGCATGCATAGACAATGCATATTTTAATGATGATCTGATAAATATTGTCGGAGATAAAGGACATAACTCTTCACAAATAACAGCAAGTCGCAAGGCGTATGGGACGATAAAATGCATGCGTACCATCCTACTTAAAAATGCAAAAGTTTGTGAGGATGGATGTATGTATGTATGTATGTATGTATGTATGTATGTATGTATGTATGTATGTATGTATGTCTCAACTGTAATAATAACAACAACTTACTAACTCAGTATACATCGTAAAATAATAGTAGGTATATATCTAGGATGCGTTGATTATTATGTTAGCGTCAGATCTATTCTAGCTTCTCGATTGAATCATACGCGGATGAAGTCGCGAGGGTCCGCTAGTTCCTTATATTATCCCCTTTGGAATCGATTTTTTTAAAAAACCTGAAAGTGCTGTCCAAATGTTTTACTATATTAAATGTCATCCTAAGTACCAATTTTTATCGATATAACTTGTTAAATTGATGAGTTTACAGTGAAATTTCACCCCCAAATTAAATCCTTTGTGGGTCACGCTCACATATACAACGTGTAACGGGATCACGAAATTCTATTGAAGGGTGTAAGTAGATTACCTACGGAATCCCCATGTAAAAATATTAAATCAAGAGATATATTTATTCGAAAACATTGTTTACCTATGACAACCCTATTGAATATAAAAGACCGACACGTGCATAGTATTTAAACCTAATAAATTGATAGAATTCTCTTGATTTTACTTTTGCATGTGATGTTAGCGCTGTATCTGTATCTTTCAGTAAAAACTATAGCAGTGGTTTACACAAAAACTATTAACGTTTCGGCTTTACAGATATGTCTCAGAGACAGTAAATAATGTTCCTCTAAACACGCTGAAGTATTATTGCGGTTTTCATTTACACGTCTGCTGTCTGCTGGGGAGTTCTGCTCTCTCTTTCCCTAATGATATTCAGAGATAGGCAGAGCTAATCTGATGATATAACTTTGATGGCATCACCGAGTTAATATTGGCTATGAGCCTGATTTGGGAAATTTACTTTCTAGGACTGTCGCGTACGCCATACTACAGCCGCAGTGGCAAGATGAACAAAGATGTCTACCGTCGTAACGACGAAATGTATTACATACAGCCATCGCTGTTCACAGGTAATGTTGGTTCCACATAATTCTTTTCCCCTGTATTTAAAACTAATTTAAAACCATAAAGCGGAGGTCTATTTGGGATTCGTTTACAAAACCACATTTGACAGGTTTAGTAAAAGAGACCAAGAAGACCACTTGATATCTTTACTAATATTATAAATGCGAAAATGTTATTGTCCGGAGCAACAGAGTTGCTACGATGGCATAAATGTAACGTTTAAAATTTTGTATTAAATTAGGACCTAGTGGTTATGATTTCCCTACCAGTTGTTTCCCGCAGTTTCGTACGCGTTTTTTTGGGTTTTTCATGAATCCTGCGGGAACCGTACATGTTCCCGGGACAAAAAGCAGCCTATGTGTTAATCCAGGGAATTATCTATCTCCACTTCAAAATTCAGTAAAATTTGTTCATACATACTTTCGCATTTATTATATTAGTAGGTTTAATGTGCCGGGTTTTGATGGCACATCATCGGTCACCACTACGACTAAGGGAGACTATATAACGGAGTACGGCCTGCAGCTTTCTCTGTACCATTACTACCATCTACTGTTATCACCAACCCGTCTGCACAGCGTTGTGATTATGAGCTAACCCTCCCGCTAATAAGAAAAATCTGGTGATTAGTGATGTTGCAGTCTAGATGTTAGCGGGCTAATGTTAACGCTTTGTGACAGACTGCTGTCGACTGACCAAGCCGTATATTCTTTGTTTAATTGTGTGTGTTAGAGCAATGGATAGGTGCGGTTCTCTGCGTGACTGCCGGTACGCCTAGTGATTGCCGGAGTAACTGCAATAAGAAGTCGGAGACCGAACATATGGCCCATCTGATATTAAGTGGAAAATCATTGGTTTAAAACAGAGTAAAACTATTCAACGTGCCGCCCTGTCCCCACCAACCTAAAGCATCGGGTGTCAAACCTCATGTGCACGTAATTACGCCGGCTACCACACCCTTCAGACCGGAACACAGCATTGCAACAAACTGCATGGCGAAATAAACATGGCTTTAGTACTTTCCCGGACGAGCACTGTTTCAAAGAGCTTACTACTAACGGAGAGTTCGCGTGTAAATGGTCAATATGGCATGCCAAAGCCACAGACTGCTCCCGCACATTCTCAAGTCGAGTCTTTTTCCGTTAAAGATATATCTCTACCGTGTGTCTGCAACGATAACCTTCCGCACTCTTGCGATAGCGCTCCAATACAAATCGTCTAAATTTAATAAGTTTGCCCTTCTATTACGTCGCAACTTTCGCGCTTATGTTATACGTTTTTAGTTTGGCATTAGTACACACAAAATATTAGCAGTTTTAAAACGGTCAGGCTGTAGGTTTGTAGTTAATCTACCACCGGTTCGATAGTCAATTTAACGCGAAAGTTGCCTTTTTTTCTAATAATAATTTATCTAAGTCAACCTTAAAAGATAGACACATGCTGTCGGACTTTTGCTTACAACTTTTAAAGGGGAACAACTATCTATTAAAGGGAAGTTTACAAAATGAAAAATAAACCCCGATTTCGAAACATTTTTCATTGCTGCTGTGTTACCATTGGTTTCAGCGTGATGATATATAGCCTATAGCCTATAGCCTCGATAAATGGGCTATCTTACAGGGAAATAATTTTTCAAATCGTACCAGTAGTTCCTGAGATCATCGCGTTCAAGTAAACAAACAAACTCTTCACTTTTATATATTAGTATAAGATTACTAATAAACGGCTAAACGGCTGGACCGATTTGAATGATTTTTTTTTATGCGTTTGGGTGGCATCCTGGATGGTTTAGATTCACAAATCAGCCCGAAAGATGGCGCTGCAGTCGGTATCTAGGTTATTTACATATACTGCAACTAAACGGCTGATTTATTCAGGTACGAGTCTGATTTGATAAACTCTTTCAGTGTTGGATAGCTGATCTATCGAGGAAGGCTATAGAGTATATACCATCACGCTAAGACTAAAAGGAGCATAGGACCAATGAAGAATGTTTCAAAATCGGCCACTTAGCTTACGCCACGTGCGCTGCGTAAACGGTTAAAGTTTTGATAAAATCACGCATAAAAAAGTTTCTCCCTTTATAAGTTCTAAAAAAGCCTGGTACAGGCGACAGCAAGTCTATCTTTTAAGGTTGACTTTTACGCGGACGACGTCGCGAGGGACCACTAGTATTAGTATAAGATTACTCTGTTTACTTTAAAGTCAATGGTTTTCCCACTTACCTTTTTACCTTTCGGCGGGCCATCGCTTCGATCCGTCAATTATTACAACAAAAATAAGTCTGTACAGTACAGTTACGGTCGGGTTTGTACAGACAACACTTACGGCCATACGCCTCATGCTCAGGATACACACAGTCATAATTTTTCTCAGTCATCCTCTTTATTCAGTTTTAGTGTTAAGTTTATTTTTCAAATTACTAAGAAAATAATAAAAACTCAGTTATTATAGAAAATCTTTTCATTGTTTATTTCAAATTCAAATTCAAAAATGACCTTATCACAGGCACTTGTGCAGCGTTCATTCATTTAACATGTAACACGAATGTTAGTGATGGTGATAACTGCATTTATTAACTTAAAACTAGAGCTAGGAAACGTGCCCTGGTCTAAGAAGAGCCCACAACAAACTTAGCCAGGCTTTTTTTTGTTATCATGGTGATAACAAAAAAAAGCCTGGCTAAGTTATGTTAAGCTCACAGTCGAGTTAATGTTGAGCTATGAAGTTAGAGCAATTTTAACCAAGTTTTTTTTTAATAATTTACTCATATACTTACACTAAAATCAATGAAATGATTTTTTATATTATAAGACACCATTGTGGAAGATTATTTTAACTTCTTCGATATAAATGAAATGGCCGCTACTGACCTGAAATTCATGCGAGCAGCGGCCGGCAAAAGTTGTATGAAAATACATATCAGTCGTGGTTTAGCGGCCAAATAAATGACATAGTAAACTCATATCTGCATTGTACTATAAATATGGAACAAACTTGTAACTCACCAAATGTCTTATTTAAATTTGGTAGTGGAAATTTGTTTATTTAAAAAAAAAAAAAAATAACACTCTTGAAACATTAATATTGTTTTTTTTCGTAATTGATTTTGAATAGCAATTGAATTTCAAGAAATGAGTTCTAGTAAAGACATGTTTGAGAAAATTACTAGGCATTTATGGACTTGCGTAGTTGCACGTGCGTCCATCAATGACTGTTTTGCTGGCCGCTGCAGTGATGTACCATTACTTGTATTGTGATCACGCGTTCCTTGTCTAGAATTCCCGACGGAAATCGGCGATTACGTAGAGCTGGCCCCGCTTGATAGCGAGCACCAGCCGCGCACGGCGTTCTCGGCCAAGCTCCGGAATACCGCCTCCACGTTCGCGTTACGGCGGATCCCGCTCACCAACGGGGCGGAGCTCCCGGCGAGCCTTGAGGTCTGGACACAAATCAATCATCCCAACATCGTGCGCTTCTTCAAGGCGTTTGTGACTGACGCATTCGGGGACGAATGTGAGTCATCATATAAATGCATTATTGTTATTATTATTTTTTATTCCATTACAGGTTAGCCCTTGACTGCAATCTCACCTGGTGGTAAGTGATGATGCAGTCCAAGATGTAAGTAGGCTAAGCTGTTAGTGAGAATGAATGAATGAAACACTTTTATTGTACACCACATACAAACAAACATATAGTAAAATTATAAATAAAAATTCAACAAAAAGTATACAATTTTGGTATACGATTTTGGAGAATGGTAGTCCATCGGTTTCTACGCAGCACTGAATCGCTTAGTCGGCACGTCTTTGTCGGCAGGGTGGTATCCATTCACGGCCGAAGCCCCCCACCGGTCCGGACCAGAGAAAATTCAGAAATCATAAACTCCCAAATTGCTTAAATTTGCGCAATCACACAACAGCATCACGCCTGTAAAGTCCATATCATAAGCCGATTTAAACAAAACATACCCGTCACGACATTTCAGTTTGGCTAACGATAATTTAACTGTTTCTTGCGCCAAATTATCGCACGAGTGTTATTTCTCAAAGTTAAATGGTTAACCAATAGTATAGTATAGTATCAAGCAGGCGCTACTTTCCAGAATTCCATGAAATGTTGTGAAAATTTAGTTTAATTTGCTATACACACGCGAAAAGCAGGAGAATCTGTATGGTGTTAAGACAAGTTAACAATTATTCATTGTAGTCATCATATCCTGAGGATATGCTCCGGTTTCGGAGCGAAACGTGCGTAGGGGGTACATTGCCGAAGATCTGTTTGGTGTGGAGTATAAGATTCTCCTGCTTTTTGCGGAGCATGGCAAACTATGCTTAATTTTCATAATTACGTTTTATTTATATTTTATCACAAAACTGGTAAAAATCGGAAAATAAAACCACAGACTATTAACCTGATAGGAGTTTGACATGTAGAACCCTTAATGCTGTGAAATTAAAAGTGATCTGAAGAGTGAACTAAAGAGTGAATGATGGGTACGAGCTTAGTCGATTGTAAAATCGGTAGTAGTTTTTATTACTGTCACAGTTCTATGTATGATGGCAAATGGCAATCCATTCTATCAATTTACACAACATTTGTTCATTTGGAGCAATTTTTTCAGATATGTAATAAAAATAGCAAGAATGTAATAGATATTTGTAATTATAGCATCTAAATGTCTAAATGATAACATTTACAACACCACAAGATACATTTTAAACCGATTTAAGATTACTCATTCAATCTTCATAACTCTGTCAACCACTTGACAAATTCATTGCCGCAATATTGTTCGCCCTTAACGCAGCCTTCCAACTGCCGTCTTGGGTCATCTTTGCTTAAATAACGAAATGTGTGCTGAAAATGCAACTTTTCTCCAGCTGCCATCTTGGTATATGAGCACCACCTCGCGTGCTTGACGTTGCTGAAGAAGTACATTCTGTCGGGTAGTTCCGGCTATGCTGCAGAAGCCAGTGCCCGCTACACTTTCTCTGCGGACCCGGACGCCCCGAGACCGTATACGCATCAGGTGAGTCACGTCCCGTGCCCTTTGTACTTATAGTATCGAGTCACAATGACTTCTTTACATAATTACTATAAAAAATAATCGCGTTCGCTGTTTGTACACTGATTTTAATGCGGCTTTCAGCAAAACCAACAATGATTAAAAAAAATGGCTAGAAATTTAAGGATTCGTAATGTGATGCTGTAACACTTCTGTGCGTTTACATTACAAAAGCTGCAGTGTTTCGAAGCATTAAATAAAATCCACTTTCATTTTGAATGCAAAAACAAAATACAAAACACCCAGGTGCCTATTTCGAATACTAATTTTTCATTAAAAAACATTATTATATTGAAAAATTACTATTTTTCATGAAAAGAAATTAAATAAATACTCTTAACTTAACAGTCCAAGATATTTATTTTAAGTCATTAAATGCTGATATAACATCCTGGGACGCATATTTTCCAGTTTTTATTTTATGAAAATCGTCGGCGGGTAGTGGATACCGACCGAGTAATTATTTCATTACAGATTTTCGTTTTTATTTTTTCTCCTTAATAACTCAAAAGTGTTACTTGTGACTAGCACTGAGAGATACAAGGCCTATAACTAACATAATAATAACACGTTCTACTATTGGAAGAAGTATAGTATTTTGAATGACACTTAAAATATGAGCAAGGTTGGCACTGCAATAGTAAAAACTGTGCTGCATGTACAACCCCTTACCTTCGAGTAATAAGTACACTAATTATACAAATGTTCCACTAGATTTAGTATATTTTATATGTATGAGTTTTTGCGTGTGTTTGTGTGCGTGTGTGTGTGTGTGTGTGCGTGTAGTGTTTGTGTGTCGACACGACACGGAGACACCTGGACGATGGAGAGAGCTATAATGGGGTAGGTTCTCTAAATTAGTCGTCATGGCTGTTATTGTACTCACGTGATACTTTCCTGTGTAGCAAAACACGCAGCGCACGGAGAACGCAGACTTTCACATTCCTGAATTAGAACTTTGGCCCATCTTGATTCAAATCTCTGGTGCATTGCGCGAAATACACAACGCCGGCCTCGCTTGCAGGTAATAATCATCGTATGTAATAGACTTATATACGCATATTCTTGCGACTTCAAGATTTTGTCTAATATTTTTTTTCAAATCCCAAGTTAGCCTTTATTGTGATGATTTTTGGGCAGTAGTAAAGTGTTTTGTGACAGAGCTCGTCTGGAAGTATTCTATTATTTCTGCCGCTAACCAGCATTGTTGCAATGCTGTGTTCCGGTGTGAAGGGCGTGGTTGCCGCTGTAATTATAGGCGCGTGAGGCGTAACACGTACGCCTCAAGTTGACGGATCGAGGGTGGCTCGTTGCACGACGTGTTTTCCACTTGGGTGGACAGGTGGGCCATCTACTTGTACCGTTACTTTAACACCAGTCTTATAATTTTCACTATATTTTATTTTTTTGTCATCTACAATCAGTCGATAGACTATTAGTAGATTTTTTGAAGTTCTTATTGACTTTGACAGTTATGAGGGCGCTTCAGACGTCTGGTTCTTTCCACAGTCGGTAGGCTATGTGCCAGTGGATTGGGGTGTTTTACCAAGCGTTCCCGATATTTAGGGCTATAGTTATTAATTTCATCGATTACTGTTGGCACTCCTAAGTAATGATGGATCTCAGTGTTGCGTATAAATTTTCACTATATACAACGTGTAAATGTAAACCGAAAGAATACTCCAGAGGCTTTAGAGGTACATTATATACTGTCCCTTAAATTTATCTGCAAAACCGAAAACCTAATAGTTTTTGAGTAAACCAGTGCCCTAACATAACATGCTAAATTAAAATCATGTGACTCCTGTCACTTTATTAGGTAAGCTAGCTACGCGATATCGTAGGTACTATGCACGTGTCGGTCTTTTAACTTCATAGGGTTGTCATTAGTGAGAATGTTTTGAATTCGTTTATATGGGAAAAGGAATATGCTTCTATTAATTTAGTATTTTTACTGGGTGATTCCTTATGAGTTATACTTATAATAATAATAATCTTTATTTCGGATATTTGTCCATAACAATGTAGTTAAACCTATGTTAGTACTTAACAACTAAAAACAACCTTATTCTATACACAAAATTCCTTATAGTCTAACTTATAACACCACTACAGCGCGTGTGCACACCATCCCAGCTTCCCCAGAGAGAGCTGTCCACTTATGCACCTTTCAACATTATTTCGTAATTCAGTTACAAGTTGTAAAAAAAAAAACCAATATTCCCATGTACAGAAAATAGATCAATGTTTTTGTCTGTCGGCAGGAACTTGGACGTAACCAAGGTTGTGGTGACCGGAAATCGCTCGCGCATCTCATGGGGTGGCATGGGAGAACTTCTTGATGATACACACATCGTTCAGGTAAGTCCAACTATACTCATTAAAGCGAGACAGAGAGTTGCAGATTTTCCGAGTATATTAGATAGAAAGAGACAAAACATTTATTCATGTTAAGCGGTGCAAACAGTACATCCCATAATAAAATATAAACGGGATGTCTGTCTGTCCTGTAACAGTAGACAGAAAGGGTTTAAAGCTCAGCATATGCCATGCATTCACATTCATGATTACTTCCAGCTATGTGATGAACGTATGCATCAAAAGTGCCATCTGCTGGTATATCACCTTAAATAGGTGATAAAGAAATATGTTAACGAATTTTGAATTTGACGTTACAACATGTATAAAAAAGCAGGTTGTTTTCACTAAAGTGATGATAAAAAAAAGTATGGTTAATTAATTGAGAATTTAACAAATCTATACATATAAAAGAGAAAGTGTGTGGGTGTGGGTGAAACTTTTATAAGACTTTTGAGCTCGAAGAACAAAATATGTATGGAATTAGCGGGAAGTTGCAGGGACGGCCTTTAGGTCAACCGTTTTCTTAATTTTTTTTAATTCATAACATACTGGCGTACCCAGCCCGCTTCGCCGGGCTAGATTTTGCTTTATTTTATTTAAACAATAAACTTACATCATTAATTTTTTCATTTAAGTCTTATAATATATTAAATCATTTATTTCTCTCCGTATTCATTCTCTTCTATTCTCTTCTCGAGCGGTCGAAGATCATTATCTACACCCATGTACACCAAACAATAGAATATCATCATAGTAAATAAAAGCTGAATTTGACACCTTGACAGTTCAAAAATAGGAGTGCTCCGATCGTCACCAAACTTTACAGGATTACTCGCCAGGTCAATCCGGAGATACCCTGAAAGTTTCATTGAAATCGGTCTAGCCGTTTCGGAGCCTATACGGAACATACCCACACACTTTCGCTTTTATATATATATATAGATAGACGTAAAGTAAAGAACTAGATTCTCGCCCGAAATTTTGGACCTTCTTTATTCGCAGTGGCATAACATAAAAAGCGCAGATATCTTTTGGCAGCGCGGACTAGCTAAGTGATCCACTAAAGTTGTATTGCATGATGCCAGCATGATGTTAATAGGTGGCTTAATAATTGCAGGCTCAACAGGAAGACCTGACCGCGTTGGGCCTCCTGGCTCTGTCGCTGGCCTGCCGCACCACCGAGGTCGATGACATTGACGCCTGCTTGGACTATGTGAAACGGGTGTATTCAAAGGATTTCACTCGTGTCGCAATGTAAGATCAACACAAAATATTAACTTAAATCACCTGTGAACGGAGTGGGTAAATTGATTTCATGTACAGTCCGTTTCGAACTTTATGTCGTCGCGGAAACTAGCTGCGAGTCCCGCTGGTTGGCAGATACCTAATATTTAATTATTTGTATCGAAACACACTATATACAACGTGTAAATGAAAACCGAAATATTACCTCGCAGGCTTTAGAGGCACATTATTTACTGTCTTTGAGACTTATCTGCGCAACCGAAACGCTAATAGTTTTTGAGTAAACCACTGCCATAGCATTGACGGCCGATTGGCGCAGTTTGCGCTTTTTTGCGAACCTGCTTTCTGAGTACAAGGCCTTGGGTTCGATTCCCACTATTGGAAAATGTTTGTGTGATGAGCATGAATGTTTTTCAGTTTCTGGGTGTTTATATGTATATTTTAAGTATTTATGTAAATTATTCATTAAAATATTCATCAGTCCTCTTAGTACCCATAACACAAGCTACGCTTACTTTGGGGCTAGATGGCGATGTGTGTATTGTCGCAGTATATTTATTTATTTACAGCTTTTACTGAAAGGTATCAGATACATCATATGCAAAATTAATATCAAGTGACTCCTGTCACTTTATAAGGTACGCGTCGCATAGCGTAGGTACTGTGCGCGTGTCGGTCTTTTATCTTCAATAGGGTTGTCAAAATAGACACTTTGTTTGAATTAGTTTTTTTGTTGGAATTTTTTTTTATATTTTTATAGGGTGGTGTTTCCTTATGTAATATACTTATGCATCCTTCAACAGTATTTCGTATTTCGCTAAAACGTTGTATATAATATAAAAGTGAAAGATCAAGAACTGTATCGCTCCGCTCATTGGCTGATACTTAAAATTTAATTCTGCGCATTGAAACGCGCGAAGTTCGACAGGTCATAAAGTTTGAACCGGACGGTATCACCTTACGTCATGTTCTCATACATGGATTTTCTTTTCTTTTCGGGAAACTTTGTGCATTTCTGCAATTGCATTAAATAATACTAATACATTAGTGGGATCTATTAAACTTGAAATTTTGTAGATAGATATTTGGTAAAAATGTAATAATAAAATTTAATTCATCTGTATAATGAAAATAGCTTTGCGTTCGCACGAAATTTACTTTGCATTTTGGTTTGGTGGTGGTATATGCTTCATAAAATTTTACAGCGGTAATTTCACTTGTTGTGTGGCATGAATCAGAACAAACTAGATCTACTTAATTTTTAAAAGAAATAAATTAAAGCCAGGGTTATATCCCGAAATCCACAACACGGCTAAAAAGCGCTCTTGACGAGCCGACTATACATGAGTTAGTTACATCACAAGTTAATAAAGCTTTAGTTAAACTAACTATAACTATCGTAAAAATCTTACTAACGATACTCCGCTAGTAAAAAATTAACTTGAATTTAAGAATTTTCGAAGACTTCATGTTTTTATAATGGAATGCCTGCCACCGTAACGTTGAAAGTGCTAAGAAGAAATACATTATATTAATATGTATATATCTATACACAACAATTTTGCTATTCCAAAATAAAAAAGTTATTTCCACATTCCGAAATTCTGGATGCATATCCGTATCCATAGACCCGATGGCGCTGCAATTAGGTCCTAAGTTTTTTTTAAATATTAAAAACGGTAATAATCGATTGGGTACAGACGAAGTTGCGGGGGTCAGCTAGTTAATGTATATGTTTGAGATCATGTCATCACCATCATCACCCTCATCGTCACCGTATCAACTCATAATCGCATGTAGGTCTCCCCATGTTTTACTTCACGGTCGAAGCTAGTGACATTTCAATTACTCAAAACGCACATAACTTAGAAAAGTTGAAGTGCTTGCTAGGATTCGAACTCGGCCCACCGACAGTGAAGCCGAAGTCCTAACCACTAGGACCTAATCTATCGGCTTCAAATTCATACCCTACATCAATGTACCTACTCCGATTGCTGATTCCGCCTATTTATGTCCCATAGCCTTCGATAAATAATTAATTTACTTGTAATATAACCAAACTCGAAATGAAATGTATACCAACTAACCGTTGTTTGGTAATCTTAACTATAAGTTAAGTTTTATAGAAATGTATTAAAAAAAAAACCGTATTTTGACCTGATAATGTAGGGTTGGTTTACAAGCGCAGTTTGAGTTAGACTGTGTAGAATCCCTTCGGATAATATGTCCAGCTTAACACTTGTACTTTATATTTTTCAGCTGTGCGTTTAGAAATAATGCATATAATGTATTGTATTATATATCCGTTATGTACCCTTGACACTATCGGCTTGCGGCACTGGTATTTTACTACACTGCCAACAAGTAGTTCTTTGTAACAAAAACAAACAATATGAGTAGATAGGAACGTTAGAAACCAAATTTACTACACTACCCAAGGGCTGTGCAGTTATCGCCAAAAAATTATAAAAGTTGTAGTGGTGTTCAGTACGTTATATTTGGTGCATATGCTTGGTGTCCAAGGCCATTTAAGCATCTATACAGTCTGCACGGGGACATGAATAGTTTTAAGGGAAGTTCTAATGTTAAACCGTAAATTTTTGCTTTTATCTCAAATCAAAAAATCATTATGTTCTTTTGAATTTACTAAAATCACAAATACCTCAATTGGCTCTACAATAATTCCACTGTGGTTATGAAATTGGGGCAAGGAACTCTATTTTTTTAAACATTTCCCGGGATTGTAGTCCGGGTACTTTGGACGCGTAATATTTGGAAAAAAAAAATACTTTATACCGTTAATATTTGCTTTTATGTCAAATGGACAGAAAATAAATCATTATGTTCTTTTTAATTTAATAAAGTCACAAATACCTCAATTGGCTCTACAATAATTCCACTGTGATAATGAAATTTCCCGGGATTGTAGTCTGTGTACTTTGGACGCGTAATATTTGGAAAAAAGCGAAAGCCTTTGGATGTACATAAACTATGTCTGACAGAAAAATTGTAGCCATGACAGCGGTTTAACCGCGCATTCCAGCGGACCAACTTGTACAAGGTTTTGATTACATAAAACAGGAATCATATCATTATGATAAATTTCTTGAATAGTTTAAAGAGAACGTCATCGCACGGCCCATGCTTTAGAAGGTTTTCATTCCAAAATAAAAAACTAAGTACACAAGAACTCGGTGACAGTCTTGCGTTTACTAAACGTTTTACTATCATGTAAAACGTTTAGTAAACGCAAGACTGTCATTATCATTTCAATCTACAAAAACTGCAAAACGCGCAAATGCATTTAGTGAATGGCGAGATTACAGTAGACCGTGCATAAGATAAATTTCGTTATTAAAGCCACTTATTTGTTACCTATTGATAATTTTTTTTTTGTTGTTTATTGTTCAGGCTATAAAGAATATGAAATTTAAGTGACTTCATATTAAAACTGTCTTTTTTACTTTAAAACGAATTGATTATAGTTGATGGCATCACAGCATTAAGGGTATTTTTTAATACCCATTGCACTACCAGTGGTGCAAGCCGGTGGTTTCAAGGGTACAAAACGGTATTTTCTTACTTAAAATAATTTATTCCGTATCCTTTTAATAGTAGGTTGTCAAAAAAATCTTTTGACAACTGTCAACTGAACTAGTAGTATATTCATTATTTATTGATCGAAGCCCACAGGCCTTTCTCATGTGAGGGAGATGTTTTAGAGCGGGTCAGATTCAAATACAGTGCAACCTCAATAAACGTACTTAAAGGTAACGACTTCCTCGATTTAAGATTTTTTTTGTAATCTCCTCGAATTGTCCATAAGAGTCGTTTTTTTTTTTTAAACCTCGATAAAACGATAACTCTATAATAATTAACGAAATAACAATGAATTAATAAAAACTATTTTGTTTCGTCTTTAAAACAAAATGTAGATCAATCTACCCTTAATATAACCAAAGCTTTGATTAAAAAATTTGTTATATCGACGTTGCACTGTATTATTTATTAATGTAGGCCTGTCAAAGAATTAGAATTAGAATTAGAATTTTTTTTATGGCGTGGCGTAGATCTTCAAAAGCGTTCTATCCACCCCATTACATTGGTGAGTACCGGGGAGCCAGTTCCAAAACCGGGCTGGTACTGAGCGTACTTATAGACCAACGAGGCATTCATTAAGCAAAGATAAATGAGAGAAAAACGCTTTTTATTCGGCGTTTCGAATTAACACCGGCCGGTTTTGATCATAATTTTTTCGGTTTTTTATCATTTGTTATTATTTGATCATCTACTTAGTATAACAGTTTAAGGTTAACTAGAAAAAATAGTGTGGTAGACAATTTATCACGTTTAATCGGCAGTGAAGTACTTTAAAGCGGCTCCCAGCTTTAATGCGCATTTTATAACACACACATAGACGCAAGTTATCCTCCAACGTGCACATTAAACAACAGTAGAGTTAAAATTGAATTTATGCACAACGGTTTAAAGCAAATTCTTCTACACTCGTAAACCAAGCGTTCTTTTAAAATAAAAAAGAGGCTGGCAAAATTTGCTACCCTAATTTTAGTGTCTCTACGACCATTTGGCTTTCAAGTGACAATGCTTCACACGATTGCGTGCATGCAAATCTTATAACCACATATGAAGATACTATTAATTGCAGTTAATCAAAAATTAAAATTAATTCGTTAAACAATATACTATATTAAATATTACGAATCACACTTAAATTAACTGACATTTAAAAAAAAGCTTTATTGCTTAATATTAAAAATACAATAACATACTCGTATTATAATTTTCAATTCTCATTGAATACTTCATGCTGTTTTAAATCCGTCTGCGTTCCTTCGGCTTTCACCTTCAACCTACTTTCATATGGCGCCAAATAATGTACCTTATAGTAAGGTCATCTAGTACAGCGAGGTTACTATACATTTGATGAATTCCTCAATGACAAGGTAGATTGGAAGCAGCCAGCCTCGCTCTCATCTCCCGCAAGATAGCAAAATGATTGTAAATGTTGATGTTTGAAAAGAGCAACTACTGAGTTTCTTGCCGGCTCTTCTCGGTAGAATCTGCTTTCCGAACCGGTGGTAGAGTCACTACAAACATATATACTTGACGTTACAAAAGTGCTTATAAAGTAGGCCTACTTGAAATAAATGAATTTGAATTTTAATTAATTAAAAAGGCAGATCTGTTGTTTAAAAAAGAATAGCGCTAAAGCCAATATGAGCTCCTAGAGAGGCTGAAAAATTGGAATTATAGAAAAATGTATTCACATTAGAATACGGACATTATATTTTCAAAGTGGCAACCGTTACATAATATAACGCGATTGAGTTTGTTGGGGCAGCATTCAAAGGTCATATACCACAGCCCACTGCTGGGCTAAATGCCTCTCTAAACCGGAGTTTTTGCCCATATACACCACGCTGGACAGACGGGTTGGTAATATATTGTTACATAGAACTGCCTCATTGGTCTAGTAGGTTCGATTACCGTTGCGTTTTCCAGTTAAGAATTGATTTGTCCACTATATTAACTAACATATAATAATAACTCTCCCTCCGTGATAGAGGAGGCCTGTGGAATGGGACATATATAGGCGTGCTGGTGATTCAAATGTTATTGAATGAATTGAACATGCGATTAATTATTTTTATTGATCACCTTTCAGGTTAAGTCAATCGGTAGATTATAGCAAAGTTGAGCTGCCAATGTACGTTATTACCAGTGGTCTATCTTTATTTTGCACTACTGCATTCGCTGAATACAAATCAAGACTAAGATTCTTTGGAATTTATCCTAAAGCTCTTGTCTACAAGGGCATAAATTGTATAGATGTTTAATTAATTAATGTTTAAATTGTAAAATAAATTGTATCTGTTCATTGAAATAAAAACACTATTTATTGGCAATTTATCGTTTCTATAAATTTGTCGTTCGCATAATTATCGATTAATTTTGTTTATGACATACTATTGGGTTGGGGAAAAAGTTTCTTTCCATTTTGTATGAAAGCTCAGGACTTTTTTGTTAAAATTTATTTACATTCAATCACACTATATATGTGCCATTTAGTTCGATGACTTTTGATGATCCCGCTGCTGTAGAAATCTTGGAACTCATGATAAAAAGACGCGACATGTAGTTTTGACACACATCTCTTAATGGGACACTGAGTAAAAAGACCGAAACACGTGGAATTCCGAACGTGCAAGGTCAGGGCTATATGGCGGATGCATAAGCACTTCCCAGCCCGATTTTGTAACTTTTTTCGCTGAGTGTCCTTGTCCTGCTGAAAAGAATCCCGTCCTAATGATCAATTCCGGCTGCTTTCTCTCAACATCTTCCTTTAATCTCATCTCTCAGTTGTTGGCAATAGGTACAGATCCGAATCGATGGTTCCCTCGGTTCGTGAATAATGCTCTTCCAATGCCACCATACACACAGCATCACCTTATTTCGAGTAAACCTCGGTTTTTGCACAGTCAAACCGTAACGGAGCCAGGCCCATCTTTGGCATAAAAAAATCCCGGATTGACGACGCTTAAACCAACCTTGTGCATTAAGTCCATAAACATCGCAAACTTCGCAAACAAACAAAGCTTCCGTTGCATTTATTCCTTTCAAAATCACATTTAGACACAAAGAAAAACAATTAATGAAAACTAGCTCGTGCACATTTTTCTTCAATTTATCAAAACCAGCTGGATACAAATAGTACACCTAAAGAGATGTTATGACAAGTTTAAACATACTATATGCGAGAAAACTTTTTCCCTGACAAGACCTTTTCCCCGAAATTCACTTATTCTCAAAATATAAGGCCTTTCATTAAATCGATGAGAGTCCTATGCCCGTTTTCACTAACGTAAGTAACGCTTAAGTAAGTGACGCCTGGCCACTGGCTCTTTTCACTGGGCAAGTCATATAACTTGTCTGTGATTCTTGCCACAAGGTTTGGTATATTTAGTTTCTATTATCATAATTTTATTTTCAGTATGAATTGAAGGTTATTGAAAAATACGAGGATTTATTTTTTTCCTTTGTCAAATGTCAGTTTAAGAGTTCCTTAAACATAACGAAACGTCTTTTTTCTCTTGGCATCATTTCCATCATCACCAGCATCATTGAAGCGTTTCCTAGCTTTAGTGAGAACGGGTATTAAGCTTGAATAGGCCGCCCTGATGATAATAGGTTGAGGATAGTCTAATAGGTGGTGGAGGAGAAGTCAATGAGGAGTAAAAATAAACAAAGGCGACACTATCTCAAAACTGCTCTATGACGTTCGGAAGTATCTACTTTTTTCATAAAATATCTTATTATCACAGAAGTTTTGAAATTGATTGCAAATTATATTTATAAAAATTGAAAATGCTCGCCGGGTGTCATGGCCGCAGTCGTAACGTCATGGGCAATGCAAACTAGAGCTATTTGCTTTAGTTATTGCTTTTTGTATGGATAATAATTGACTGTGACTTGGCACAATCAGTTCAGCTAGAAGCTATAAAAATAGACATCCTGATTTAAAAAAAAAAACATATTAGCATTATTTTCGACTCCTTCAGAACAGATTAACTTGAATAGCAAACAGAAATCCATACTAATATTATAAATGCGAAGTTATGTTTGTTTGTTCGTCGTTATTTCACGCCCTCGGCAATCAATTAAATAAATAAATATACTACGACAATACACACATCGCCATCTAGCCCCAAAGTAAGCGTAGCTTGTGTTATGGGTACTAAGATAGCTCATAGATGTTTGTATGAATATCAAACAAAACAATGCATGTTCATATATATTATATTTATATGATGATGCCAGCTACTTTTGTCAGTGAACTTTGGATATCGCGTGAGATAAAGAAATTAACCTAAAGTGCCTATACCCGTAGCTAGAAAGCGAGAAACATGCCGTTTAAATATCAATTTTATAAATATAACTTTTAATGCTTTTATCACCTTTTTAACCCCTTGGGGTTAAAAAAGAAAACAAATTCTTTATTTTGCCGCCATCTATGTAAAATATTATTTTAAAAAAACATTTAGAAAACCAGCAAAACTTCAACATCATTAGGTTTCATAACGATATTAACGCATGTCTCACTTCGTGCTAATAAAACGTAATAATAATCAATCCAATCAAAAATGTTCTGATCACTGAATAAAGTTAACGAAGCCATCCTTATAAATGATTTTATTAATATTGAGCGCTTGTGGAGTTTCCACCTTATATTTCTGACTAACTAGTAATACTTGAGCCAAATTGGGCAAATAAAATTTGTAACATAATAAGATTTCTGTATAACTTTTACTTATTGGTGTTATGGCTATTATAAAAATCGTTAACTTCGTTACTTTTTGGTTATATTATAAAGAACCCTGATGTGCCAAGATGAAGTCACATCAAAATTATGAATATTAAATTATATATAATTATATTATGGTTTGTTTACATATATTTTCCGACCTTGGCTTTAGTATAGAACTGCTTAGTTGTTGGACGTCACTCACAGTAACATAAGTTAAGTCAACTTAGTGACTTTCTATCAAAAAATATCTAGTAGTCTATTTCTGGAAAAAGGGAAATGATAGAAATAAGTAGTAATTTAGAAGTGCCTGCTATAAACTGACATTTTATTTTATGTTACTGACTGCGTTTTCGATCGTCGAAGAAAACTTTATCTAATTGAATCAAAATTGTGTTTATTTAAATTAGCCTATATAGAAGGTGATGGTGATGGTGAAAACTACAGTCTTAAAACTAAAGCTCTTAGGGTTCCAGATGCACACTGCACGTTTTTCTACCCGGGAAAAAATTTTTATCTCCTCCCGCATCAACTCTCCAGGCATTGTCACGTGTGGAAATAATAACCACATAATATAGGTGTGTTACTAAACTCGAGTAAACTTCTCCTGTTGATGTTGCCTTGCTCTAAGAGGTGGACTCGTAAATTTTATCCCTTGTCGGAGGATATAATTTTTATCTCCTTCCTATGCTAGCCGAACAGTAGGGCTAGCGTGCGCACCACAAGGAAATGATGTCTACCCATTATCTCGTCTATATCTATAGAATAAATATGAGATAGCCAATAGAAGTATTAGCTGTACGATGAAAGACAATATAATCAGACTTCAACATTCCTAGTATTAGAATCGATTTTATTTATGCTGAGTCTCTATTCATTCATAGATCGAATAACAAAGTCTAATAATGAAAATTACTGAAGAATTCACCGTTTTAGGGGGTAAGTAAGTTTTAAAAAATCCCTCCCTAAATGTTTTAAAACACATCTGTTAAGGTTTACATACTTTACAATCTATATATTAATACATTAAACAAAATGAAATATCCTAATATTTCATCAAAGAAACCTGATTACCAGCTACAACAATAAGAGGTGTTGGATAGCATACTAGCTGTGCCCTGCGGATTCCTGTGCGCATATTGAGGGACGCAGCGCACTCCTACATTGTCTACAAACTTCTTTAGAGAATCAAGTACATATAAAGATTTGTTTTAAATCGTAATTCCATACCTATGATACTCAGTACAGATGTAAAAGATAGCTATGCAACTTAAACTTGGTATACATCAGTCTCAGCTCCTTTCACTAATAATAGGGGATTTCGGGATATACTCGAGCGTCGTGGGGCTTGTGAACGTTAGATGCTACAAAGAAAAAAAGAGTGAGGTATTATACCCTTTCACAGGTGGAGGAGCGTGAACAGGTTTTCAAAGAATGTAAAAAAAACAGTCACAACGAAATACTTGAAGGCTTCAGATATTAATAGCGTATGCGCCCCACATCGTTCTGTTATAGGAGACAATTTAGTTTGCTTGTTGGCATGGTGAAGGTGGCCGTACAAAGGGGTAGAAAATAGGATAAAACTAATTTATTCGACCGTGTCAAACGTTGATATAGGTTTTTTCAAATGTTTATAGTCGAGCGCTTGACTGCAATCACAAACGGTAAGCAAATGGTATGATACTGCCTAAGGTGGAGCGCGCTTGCCTATTCACTCTTGATTTGAAGGTACTCATACTGTAGGTACTGGGGAAAATTGAAGCTGGTAGGGCATTCCAGATCTTTGCGGTGCGATGCAAAGCGCTTCATACGCGTCCGTGGTATATCAACCACGTAGGAATGCAGATCCTTACGGTTCGATGGTATAAAGGGGCTGGGGTGAACTAGATCAAACAGATCTTGAGCACACTCTGCGAAATATAAATATATTTGGACGCGATCGAAATCCACGACAGATTTTTGGAATTGCAAACAAAAATTGTGGCCTTGAAAGACACGAGCGGGTTAGATTATTATACAGATGCTACATCTCGATCTCCTTTTCCTACTGACTATGGGTAGTCTGACAATTATTTGGAGAAATTTCCATAACCTGCCAGTTTGAAAGAAGAAAAATCATATATTTTTTCTATTGAAAGGAATAAATACAACACAAAAATATATCTATAGGCAAATTAAGTTTCTAGAAATATCTTTTTTTTTTTATAAAAACTGAATACAAAATTATTTTCAATTCGAATATGAGGTCAGATTCAGTTAGAATTTTAGTAAATCAGGCGCCTACTCTGAGCCTTCAGATGATTCAACGTGGCAATGAACATGTGGTCCATTCCTCACCAACACATTCATTCACTGCAAACATTTTTCCAGAGCTAATGTGGGTGTCGTTCCATGCCCATTCATCGGAAACAAACCTCTTAACAGAGTTGAAGACTTTGGATCTCGGATCCAAAAGTAGTACCAAAAGGCTGAATAGAGTAAGGCATAATGGAGGTCGTTGTCTACAACTACCAATAAACTGGCTAAAAACAATTTACAGCATAATAGACCACAACAGAAAGACCACCCACGACCGAATTTCTTTATATCACGCTCAAATTGTCAGGTTATTGAAAAGAAAACTTATCTATAGCTGTTAGGGCTATAGGGTCGCCAGATATAAAGGCACCAATACTCAATGCAGGGTTAACCCTTGATATATTATAACATTATACATATATTGAATACTCTACTTTTCACACCTCGGGAGACAATGTTCATCCTCTTCAGTGATCATTGGGGTTCATTGTGACGCTAGTGATATTTCATATGCACGACAGTTGATATGACTTATTACGTACATGTGCATACAAGATTGAATCTACGCCAAGGAAAAAAATTATAAAAAAGGAATCTCCTTGGTGATATTCACTTCTTGGATGTCTTGTATCGTAATGGTAATAATAGTGTTATAATATTGTTATTGTACTCACTGATATTGAATGTAGAATTAACATCGTTTTGATATTTCTATATTAAATATCCAAATTAGCATAAAAACAGAGACAAATATCTTTTTTGTCAGTTCTTGTGGCTTCATCTTTCAGCGGCCAAACTTTAAAGATACTGTCAAAACGAAATCCGCGTGTGGCTTAAATTTCATTCACGTAATAAATTTAACCGAAAACATATTAATATTTTATTTTAATTTTGGCAGGTATTTGCTGTCGTCATCGATCCGTTCAATTTCGGACCTGATGCCCATGATTGGAGGTCGATTCTATAACAAGGTAATTCTTTGGTCCGTGTCAGGAGCAGACCGCAGAGAGAGAAGCAGTACCCAATGGTTCGTCACCCGTAATCCATGTTTATTTTTTACTTCATTCACTACTATGAAATCAATGCAAATTATTTGTGTTCAATACTGCCAAATTTTAACTACAAACTTTAGAATACTGGATAGTACTAAAGTTGTATTAGCTTGGGGAAACAGCTGATAAGATATCACAAGCAATTCCGAGAAAAGTGCTATATAGCTAAATGCTCATTGTTAAGTCTGATTTTTGTTTCCGTGGAATACTGACTCTCTTAGTTATCGCAGACTTAAAAGTTTCAACGTCGATCATAAAGGTAATTTAGAACCGAGCGTCACTGTTAACTGGTATCATTTCGGTTCCTAAGTTTTCAATTATTTATCAAGTTATAACCGGTCTCGAGCCCTGCTTATGAGTAATATAAAGGAAAATTTTCATTGATTTTTGGATATACATACATAACATAAACTCTATAGACAAACCACCTGCGTGCGCGCGTATACGCCAAGGCAGGTCAAGTCAGACAACACCGCATGAACGCAAGCCAGTTTTTCGTTTCTCGTTAGCTTCTTGTGAGTATTATTTAATTATTAGTGTCGAATTTAAAATAATACTTATAGAAATGGTGACTAAATATTTTTATGTATTTGATCAGAGCTACCAGGAATGCAGAAATTATAAAATGTTGCTGTAGTTAAAACTCGGGGCAATCCTGGATAAAGAAAGTACAATTAAAAAAAAAATTGTATACGGTATGCTTAGTTGAGAAGATAAATTGTATCATTTCCCCGGAGGGAAAAATGTGTTCTGCCCATGCTAGCCATGCAGGCAGTGTTATACGACTGGCACGACTGACACGCAACCGTCACTTGCGCGTACGCCACGCATACGCTGTGTATTGCGCTAGCTCTTGGTCCGCAGAATTCCACGGAAATATACATAAATCAGACTTTAGTTATCTTATAAGAAGCATTTCGACTGAGCGAAGAACAAGTATGTGCAGATAACATCCCCCCCTTTCCCACTATTGGATATCGATGGAGACGGACGAGTGAGAGTTCTTAGACGTCCGAAAGCCACCGCATTAGGTGTCAAAGATAATGACATTCGTGCTACGTTACAGGCAGTGTGTGTGGCCGAGACCGACACGGCGTGCTTTGGAAAATATGTGCCGAGAACTCGAACAGTATGGCAAATATGATCAGCTACCTTGCAACGGTGTAACGGTTACCGAGGACAATGCCAGGTGGGAATAGGTAGTAGGTATTACAGGCCGAGGGGATATACCACCAGTCGCAAACATCTGAAAGCAGTAAGTGGCGTGCACGTCCAAAGCCAAAGCATTTAAATGTTTTTATTCTTGGAAATAAAAGAAATATTTATTGCTACATATTTTAAAATCTTTCATTTATAAAAATCAGAAAGTGTCACTTAAGGCGTCTCAAGAATCGTCTACGTCTCAGGACAGGCAAGGCTCCATAACTGTACGTATTACCCTAAATCGATGTTGTATTAACTTGCGTCTACACAATTGTGTGATAGTTATTATATGAGTGCGACAATACTTGGCAATTTGTTCGTAAGCATGCTGCGCTGTTTATGTTGTATTTACCTACATTACTTTAGTGCAAGCCAAATTCAACCCAAATACAATACCGGAGTGCTCATAATGCGTTTAATTGGCTGGATGGCTGATGTACTGACTCGCCGTGATTTCTTAGTTATGTGTGACGTTGGAATTAATAAATCGCGCAAATAAAAAACAATAAATTATTGATTTTGTGGTCAAACTTTACATACTTACTTTACGCAAACCGCTGAAAACGGAAAACAAAAACGTATACGGGATTTGACAAGCGTGTCGCAGGTGGACTTTCCACCACTAATGGTATGATTTCGTACCTAAAGTGAGGATCGAAAATCCTATTTCTATTAGGAACGCTGTTTGAGTGATCTGCAAAAGAAATAGCAATGAGCATGGCGTTTATGGTAATCTGTGGACAATAGGTTTCTATTGAAAACAGACAACAGTTTCCCATAAAGGCCAATGCTCTCCACTAAAAACTTGTGTTTATTCTTACGCTTTAGGTTTTCTTATATGAAGTAAAACTAAGGTGAATATATATTTTTTTTTGTAATTTAAATCAAAATTACACAACTGTTTGGTTGATTATAATGTCATTAATCCTGAAATGAGTCTTTTTCTATGTACTTACTATTATTATTCTTTACATACTGACTTTAGTTTCCTTTTTTTTCGATTTCACATTCCATGATAGTAATTATTTCCCTTAAATACCTGTATGAGTTATGATATTCATTTATTGTGCTAGGTTATATTGTAATGTTATTTTAGCTAATTGAATTTATATAAAATAAGATGTGTATTGCAACAATCTATGACAGATAGTGACTAAACATGTGTACCTACAAAATGTGTTCATGTTTTAATCATATAATTAATTGAATGAACACGATGTTATAACTACAATTATTTAGTAGCAGCACGCGTCTTCGTCAGCGTACAATTTCTGTTTTCCCGTTTCCTGCGGTATATAGTTGCCAGGAACACTCCTTGTACCAAACCTTAAAAGTTCCGTCAGAATCTGGTCCAGTCTTTTCTTCGGTCAAAAGTAGCCTTCGTTAGAGAAATTTGGTTTCAAAAGCCAGTCTCTTTCCTAAAATACTAAACAGCCGGTAAAGAAGTACCGCGTATTTAGGTTTTTATTCGACGTATGCTCGATAGCAATTCTGCCCAGTCAAAATAATATCGCCCTTGGTTTCCTTTGGCGTAAATAGGGTAAGCTTTGGTTCGTTGTTATGTTTATGGTGGACCCACTCGTTATCTCGAATCTTAGTAATGAATAGCAATTCTTGTGGATGCAAACCTCAGTTTTGATTTAATAAAGTGTTTGTATTTGCGTGAGTTAATAATAACGTTAGATAATAACCTGAATGCCTCCTGTTTTGAGATGTCTGAGATTTGTTCTTATCTTCTCTTAGATGTTGTTCTTATAAGTCAGAAGAGGCATCAACTCACGCGGTTTTTGGCCGATTTGCGATTGATATAAATGTATACGATAACTATGATTAATTTTAACATCGATAAGGTTCGTTTCAATAAAATCGTTAATACGAATATTTTGTGTAAGAGCCGCCGATTTTCTCGCTAGGAAGTGGCGTTCCGAACCAATGGCGTATTCGTTTAGTTTAAAGTTATACATTTTAATTTTGTATGGCATTAATATGGTAAGCTATTGTTCCACGTTTTGGTGAACCCAAAATGGCAATTTTAGCTGATATTACCTCAGTTTTAATTTAATAAAGTGTTTGGATTTTGTCTGCGCGAGTAATAATTATTATGTTGACATAAATTAAGTGATATTACGATTAATTTGAAATGTATTATAAAAATTTTAGTTTGAGGATTTCTGAGATGCTATTCTAACACTACTTGAAATAAGATATTTATAATATAAATATATATAGAGATAGAGATTTAATTTAGAAATAATTCACCTTTTTGCACCACAATTAAAAATGATTATGCTGCAAAAATGTATGTCACAAAATGAATTTCGTTTGCTGTTAAATTATCATGCTGCCTGATAAACATCACTTTTGTGCTACGGTTTTCTATGATAACTAAAGTTTTTACCTGCCCGGAAACTGTGCACGCCACTGCTGGCAATATATGTATGTAGGTAACGGTGGCGCTAGGCTTTAATGGTGAAGGAAAACATCGTAAGGAAACCTGATGCCTGAGAGTTTTCCATCATATTCCCAGAGGCGTGTCTCGACAGTCTAGACAGCGTTGTAACGGTGGTAAAAGGCTATCTGGGTCCTTTTTTACAAGGGTCAGTACGGATCCAGAATGCCATTCCAATCCAATTTGCCAGAATGATAATAATTAACCAGGAACAATTTAAGCCAATGATTACAGATCGTTCCGTTATCTATTAGAAGTAGTAAAGAAGGAAGCAAACCGTGCCGTGGGATGGGAGCTCAACTAGAGATATATATTTACTAAGAATTTATTTATTTATCAATTGTGAACCAGTTTCTTATCACGTATATGAAAAAAGGGTGAGGTGGAGTTTCAAACGTTGAAGATTTGTAACGCATATTGGCCGCAGATGATTATTTTAGAACGACATTCAGATGCACCAAGCTTGTACTTGGCTGATCCATTCCATAAACGGAGGCCGTACTCGAACCGGAGCAAGGCAAAGCTGTTCAGGTTCACGTAAAGTGCCGCCTGACTTTATTGAGGATGTCTATGTTCGTGCCAGCGGTTCTTGGCTTCTACACAAATTTATCGGTACTGATGTCTCAGAAAGTTTGGAGTTAGTTGAACTATATTCTGATTAGCAGTAAATCAAAACTCTGGCGTTTTGGTAGCATTTAGTTTAATCCGGAGTTGGCCCCTTTCTAATCGGACACCACATTTAAGGTTAAATGAATGCCTTGCACCAAAGCATCTGTATGGGAAAGGACACAAAACTGAGCTCTGAGATGACATACCCTTCTCGATAGAACTGAAAACTGGTGGCTGAGACTACAAGACCACAATAAATTTGTCAATTATAAAATTTATGATAAAAGAGTATGTAAGATTCCTTGAGCGCCAGAACCAGCAACTAGAGTTAAAAGCTTAAACTGAGGAGAACGGTTTATAGAATGTGAAATTGAGAAATAAGTGCTCATCTCCAGGAAATACTTTTTGATCGAAAAGTCGACAGTTTGTAGCAAAGGGAAGGATATAAGAGGCGATCGTCTCGCGCGGAACGCAGTGCGACACACTAGCAAGAGACTGTTTCTATCTCTGCATGTCTGCTCCAGTAGAGTCGCCCCTAAGGGTTTCCTTTATCCTGCACGGGATAAGGAAACTCTAACCTCTGAAACCACCACCATTCAAAACACACAACAGGTGGAGGACCTAGAGCGCCGCGCGGACGCTCTCGAAGAGCAGCTCGCGAGAGAGCTAGACAATGGCCGCCACCTCCGGACGCTGGTGAAGCTGGGATCTGTGAACGAGAGGCCCGAGTGAGTTTTCCTTTTTCAGCTAGACTTAGCTTTTTCTAACCATTACATTAGGTGCCTTTGTGTGAGTATTCAACTAAACCATCGTATCATTAGGGTAACCATTTTGTGATGAAACAGACTCTGTCGTTTCAGATGTTTTGAAAAGACACCACTCATTTTTAAAGCCTCACTACTAGACCAGTATTTAAATCCTCAAGTCTTTAGACTGATAATTAAGGCTACTGAGACGAAGTTTTGTAACCTTAAGTTTTAAAAAAGGTCATAACTTGTAGACCCTAAAAGACAGTAACAAATGTCCCCTAACATAACTTGTGTGCTGAATTTAGTCCATCATACTTAGCTTATACCGGAATTATTAATTGCAAACCTAAACTAGGATGCAGAAGCCCGATTTTGGATCACATCTAAGTCAGAAACTTGAGTCTTTCAGTCTTTAATATAAAGACTTTAGTCTTTTTTATAAACTGACTTTCTTCATTAAATTTAACTCCAATATTTAATTTCCTGACTAATTATAACTATTTCCCTGGTCTTATTAAAAAACTCTCAATAAGAAACTCGTCGTCTTACTTTTCCAGCTCAAGTTTGTAATATGGAGGCCCGTATTTTTAATGTGTAATTGAGTCTCTTTCATAAATAAGTAACACAACGCGCTCGCTTTGAAAGCTGCCGGTTTAGAAGGTGGAATTGTATTGACGTAGTTTTAAAATCTTGATTTTTAGTCACGCCACCTAACGCCATATTAGTCTAGAAAGAGGCGAAATTAATCATATTTAACTTGACCTTATATTTTTAACTTTAGTATTGCGGTGGTTAGTTTAATATCTTACACTAATAGCCACGACTATTTATGACGTTTAAATCGTAAATTCTAATAAAATATAGCAGATATAGCTTATTTCTTTTTAATTTAAAATTAGTATAAGTAACTAAGCACGAAATACATTTTGTTACGTCGACGTACGACGTCACAATTTGTAGTTGCGAATATGTTACGTTTTGAATGTCATAGGTAGGAAGGTGCCGGACCAAGTAAACAAATGTAACAGTAGAGTAAGTGTCATGTGACTTATCCCCACCAATATGACAGATGAACGCAACTAACGTGACACTTTGTTAGCCTGAAATTAAACCGCAACACCAATGAAAGTCATGATGGAACTGCGAATCCAAAAATAATTCAATTTAAACAACATTTTCTTTTAAAATTAATTAATTGCACAAATACACGCATTTACACACACACACTCTGACCTTCATGTTACATAAGTTTTAATTTTTTTTTTTTAATATCATGAGAGTTGTTTAAGACAGGTTTCCTTGTGTGGCAGCGAATAAAAATATTTAAGTCTTCTGATTCGCTATGACATTGAAATAATTTTTTAAAATCAGTTTATGGAATAAAATGAATTGGTTATATATTTATTTAACCAATTAGCCGAGAGCGAACAACGGCACGCACATCTAACTTTCGAAGTTATGTACATCTTAAGAATTAAATATAACTTGCTTTAACGATGCAGGGAAACATAGTGAGGAAACCTGCATGGCTGATATTCTTAAAGTGTGAAAAAATGTGAAATCCAATGCCAGCTTTGTGGACCACTGCCTAAAGCTGGCAGTAGTCCACCAAGCTAGAGCCAAAAGACCCAGGCCGTGTAGTAGGCCGGTAGTATGGTTTGGACGTGACTAACTGCTTCAACAATGTTTCTTAAATAAGTTTTTACGATGACAACGCGTAGTTGGTGTTGCGTTAATCTGTGAAATTGGTTTTTATTTGTTAAAACTAACTCCGCGTGAAACGAACTAGTAAAGTTTAAAGTTTTAGCTTTAAGTGCTAGTTTACTTCAAATTTATACTATATAAATAGAATATTTATCAGTATTCAGTAGGTAGTACCAACATTGTATAGATCATTGGCTCGCTTGTTAGTCTTAGTTGGAGTCCCATTGCAGACGAAATAATAAAGAATAGGTCCTACTGTCTGATATAAAAGTGACGGTAGATAAAAGTTCAGCGGACTCTGCATCGGTAGTCTTGGCATATCCAGTCGCTATGTTTCAAAAGACGATTGATTTTCTTAACTAGAGCCTTGCTCTTAAATTGCGGATGGGATAGTTTATTTCTTATTCCTTACTCACTCTCGCTTTATGTATTTAATCATTATTGTTATGTTCAATCGCAGTTCAGTTTAGGCTTTTACCACCGTAGCACGACGCCAGCACCAGTACCCGCCAATCTTAAAGGCCATTCCGAAATACGTATACTAATATTTATACATGCAGCCCGCACGTCTTAGTCTAAATAATTTTAATAGAATTGACGGGTACTGTGCCGGAATACAAATCGCTTGGAAGTAGCTTTGTAGGTAGCCCAGGCACTGATCACGACCGTAAGATTACAGAGCTTTCTGTTATTTTTTGTTCGACGGTGTACAATTGTCGTGCCTAGTAACTAGGTAGCAGAGTGTCAATTATGAGATTTTCTATCAACGTTTACTTGTTCGATGAAATTAATTTGCGTGAAAGTTTCATCCTGTTGCCCAGTATTATCGCTAGATGGCGCCCTGCGATACCATATAATACGTAGTAAACGTTCACGCGAGCGAATAACAGAACGTAGGTAGAAAATCTAACATTTGGCACTCAGATAAATAAATTTATGCGATGATTTGTATATTCGGCTTAAGATACCAGAACACTTATTGTAACCATACAAAAGCAGAGTTACATTTGTTTACTAGAGATTTCACTTAGCGTCACGTAAAGGTTTCTGTATATTGTAACCAAGGTACGGAAGAGCGGTGTTATCATTTATTGTTAAAAGTTTATATTTTCCCTCGTGCTTTCGAAATCCATTACAAAACGCACCGGCAGTTATTCCTTATTAAATAAAATATATAAATAGACCCACTTTGGTAGGCTCTTATGCACTATTTATTGTCATTTATATTATGAAGAAGAAGATAAAATTATTAAATAAAAACGATGCTTTATAATTTTTTTCATCACAGCTCTGCATCATATTACACCGCTTTTAGGCTCATAATTAGTTGTATATTACATTCCCGCACTTGTGTTTTATGATATCCGAATAAGTTAATTTTGTACCTCACAGTTGTATATTGTGTGTTTAGGAAAAGCGAAGCATTCTTAACTTTACTGTGTAATACAGTAGTTTTTTCTAACGATTAAAATATGTTTTTATGCGGCTAAAAGTAGTGCTCACATTTCCTTAATAAAAGATCTCTTTCATAGGTAAAATAAAAATTTCACTTTACTTAATTATTCAAAATAATGTGATCATAAAAAAGTAACTGTGTATGGGCTGTTAGGTGACGCGCAGTTTGCATCAGTAAAGATATCCAAAAACTGATAGTGAATTCTTTTAACCTGGATTTCTTAATCTGGCGAACAGTCCGCAATCTGAAAATAAATATCCGTTCTTCCGTAGCGCTTTTAGTTCTAGGACATTATCTTGTTAAACATGTTCATATTGACACAATCACGTTTTTATTAACATGTAAATTAATATTGTTACTTAATATATTTATATATATATTAAAAAAATGTTAAGGTTTCATGTGGGGCCCCGCTTCCGCGCAACACAAAAGAGACAGCTTTGGAGATTGTAGCCCGGGCTTTACTAAACACAGCAAAGCTATCTCACTATAATCAGCTATATTAATTATGCGCTTAACACAGACTTTTTGTAGCAGTTCAGTAGCGCGATTCATCCATTTTTGGGCGTTGGTCGTATTTGCATACCGTGGCAGGAGCAATAAAGTGGCGATAAAGTCGCATCGTATCGATTCAGTGACGCTGTGCAACCGCGCGACTGTTTCGAGTGGAAGAAAAGCACGGGGTAAAGTTCAAACAACTGTGCCGATGCTGCATCGCGTATGTGTCGCAACTGTAGCGATGCACAATCATTGTTCGGTATACCTGATACATAATCGCGTCTGTGTACCGCTCTTGTTGTGATTGTATCGCTACTGGATCGTTGCAAAAGTCGAGAGCGATTCCCATCAAAACCTTATATTTTATACAAAGTTGGTCTTGTACATTTACTAACCGTCATATATCTACACATGTATTTTTTTAAATCTTTTTTTAAACTAGTGTAAAATAACTATATTGTCACATTAACATTAAATAGTACATACTTGAATAATATAATTTCATACTGAACGACTATTACGATTACTCGCTTGAGAATGGTTTTTTTTATATTAAACTTTATCAATATTTCTATTAATTTTATGTGTTAATTATTTTCGATATGTTATGAGCATATTGTACCTAAACCATATGTTCATTCCTCTACGCGATTTAAATGAGCGTGACAAGGAATGAGGAACATTTTAATGGAAATATCAATTAAAATAATAATTCATAACGTCATTTGTAGTTACTCCTTACTTGCCTTTTTTATTATTTTCTAAGAGCACGTTGACGCTATCTGGCTAGCCGCCGATTAGTTTCCATCGAGCTTTCTGATCGTATTCGACGGAGTTTAAAGAGGCTTTTAAAGTGGAAAGGTCCTAGTGGAGCAAACATTAGATGAGGATGCTACGTCTTGGTATAAAGATATCTCATCCCTTCTTGTTGAGTCCACAAGCGAACGGAGCGCAGATCTTTTCGTAGCGTGGCCAGCATATAGGCATGGTCAATCAAGCTCTGGCATCTGCTAGTATGCCCGCCAGTTCTGATGATCGATATTTTTATTATGTAATATTATTTTGTTACGTGGATTGTAATCAGTATTGAAATTTATATTATTTATTTATTTATAATAATATTATATAATTAATTAGCATAAACACAATTTATTTATTGCCTTAATATTTTATGTATGAGGTCTTATCAGTTTAAAATTGTTACTTGTAGTATACATTCAAAATATTGTTTGCCTGAAATGGCAGTATGACCAGGCTTCTTCAGATTTCCAATATTTTAATGGAGTTGCAATAGTTTTAAAATAATAAGTATTTTAAAAAGTGGTGATAGCCTAATGGTTTAGGACTTCGTCCTCCAATCCAGAGGGACCAAGTTCTATTCCCGGCACGCACATCTTACTATTAGAAGTTATGTGCGTTTTAAGCATTTAAATATCACTTGCTTTAACGGTGAAGGGAAACATCGTAATAAAACCTGCATGCCCTTATTTTTAATTATTTTAACTAAAAGTTAACCCTTGGTGGTGCATTAGCATCTTAGCTAGGTGCTGTTAGAGGTATGACAGTTATATTAAACCTCCATTATATATTTATTGTTCTCGAGGGCGTGTGAAGTCTATCATGTTAATAAATTATTTTGGCACAGGTGGGAAGTAATGTAAAAAAATATAAATTATTTCTATTTACAGCAGTATTTAAACACGATGATATACAACAATTGTAATAAGTTTATTTATTCTTTTAAAATAATGTAAGTGCAACAAATACTTGTATAACGCCAAAGCTAGTCTGTTCCTCCTTCTATCTGAACGATCTCTTTAGAGAATCCGAAGCTAGTCAAAATAGCCCTCAAAACCCACGATTAGTGCCATTTCGTTCGCAGATTCATTTACACTTACCGGATTCTGGTCCGTCTAATTGTGAACAGTGTCATAAATTCTACTGCCACTGGCATATCCGACCCTGAAAACCTGTTTGATTTCTGAAACTAAATTGACCTGTCTTAAAGTACTGCTGCCCTTTCCTGTTTAAAGGGTAGTACGGTTAGGGTTACTAGCCTTGTATGTTTAGTTTAGATAATTGGGTAATGTCCGCGAAAATATTTAATATATTTCAGGATTCGTGGAGAGTTGGGTTGTTTGTGTCCTTACTAAATCTTCGGTAAAATATCTATTGTATTCTGCTTTATATACTATATGTTAAACAAAAACAATATTGGTTTGGTAGTTGCCAGTAATCCTATCTTGTCCGGGCCACTCTTTGGAACGACAAGCATTCGGGGCTTCCATAAAAAGGTTTATAATAGACGGCATGAAGATTTAATTTGAAATTAAGTTTTTGTTTTTCTTTTTAGAAACCCAACACTTATAAGGATGAAATGGGAACTTTTACTAATCAGAAATTGTATGCAGACGATATCGTGGTTGTTAGTTGCTAGCCCAATATATTTCAATCGTCTTGTCTCATTGTGTAATTTATTTCTTTGGCAGGCTAAACCTGGATACGGCATGGGCAGAAACAGGGAACCGTTATATGTTAAAGCTGTTCCGGGATTATCTGTTCCACAGCGTCACCCCGGACGGCCGCCCATGGCTAGACCAAGGACATCTCGCCCACGCGCTAAACAACCTAGACAGCGGAACTCATACGAAGGTGAACCGCCCTGCATGCCTTTCAATGCTTTTATTTATTCTTATCTAGTTATTCTAACACTGCCTTACTGTCCAGTAGTTAGCCTGTTCTATTGCGGAAAACAAACTGGGTTCGAGTCCCGGGTCGGGCAAAAGAAATGTTAGGTCTAATAATTATATTATATAATTGACGTTCTTCACCATAACCCAGGCTGCCTGAGTAAGCCCTCGATCGCGGTTATCATCACTAAAATGTGCAATCTTTAATATCCAATTTGGACCAGTGTGGACCGATTTATAAGCCCTGTCTATGCTGGAAGAGAAATAAAGAAATGTCAGTCACCCAGCAGGCCCCGGAGAAAGGTGTGTTCAGAGTATTCACACTACAGGGTCAAATCTGAAAGTAGGAGATCCGTAGAAGATCCAGAGCTTCCGACATAGCTCACCGAGTCGCGAAGCTGAAGTGACAATGGGCAGTGCACATAGCTTAGAGAACGTTTGAATCACCAGGTGCTAGTATGGTGACACCGCACCGATGAACGCAGTTCTAAACTCCCGATAAAGCAGACAGGCGCCATTAGCCGTGTCTTAAAGAACCGCCAGACAATAGCGGCACATGAGCCTACAAAATATACATGTCCAGCAGTGGACGGCCATCGATTGATATGCTGATGAGAGAGGAGTCCTGGGTAACAGCCTCTTTTTGGCTGGATCCGTTCTTTGGGCAGGACTCCCTCACTCTGAAGGGGGTTTAGCCTATCTAAAAACAATCACGGCATGGCCCTCTGGTTAGCGTTACTGTTTTACCGTTGACTACTTCCCGGACGTCTACCAACCATCCCAGCCGAACGCCAGGGCTGCCGCGCTTAACAGGAGGGGATGGTGACAACGTACAATCTACCTAAAATGGCAGAGGCTACATCACAATCGTTTTTCCGGCGGGCAGGTGATGCTGATGTCTCGAGACGAACAAAGTTTACTCGTAGTCACCTTTGCCGAGCTCAAACACTGCCTGGAGCAAGCGTTCGAAGAGCTACTCCAAGCTGCAGTTACATCTCCGTAGTGCCGCTCTGCTTGCTGCAGTGCCCCACCACCGTGAACCGCCCGCTGTATGCGCGGGGGCCCGACGACGCATAGGGGTTGCACAAGATCATCTTCCTCTATCTGATTTACATCTATATATAACATATTGAACATTAATTAGGCTGAGCGAATAATCCTACCAATAGTTCGGATCAGATTCAAAGGATTCTAATCGTACATTTCCAAACGAAATCGAGCCCAATATTCGGTAAGACAAATGAAATATGCGAATATTTTTGACAACTTAACTTAATTAAATTGATGGGAATCCTTCGACTATGTCTAACTATTCGATTTCGACTCGGATCGAAACCAATTCCGTGCGATTCGAGCCGAACAAGATTCGCTCATCCCTGATCTATTCACTATGTTATACGTATTCTAGGCCAGCTTAACATGAGAAAATTTCAACATACAAGCTTCTACTCGCGTCTTCGTTCGTGTGTTTCGGTTTTTTATAAATTTTGTTATGTGCGTTCGTGATTCCGTTAGGTACTTCCATGGGCGTACCCAGCTTCTGTTTTAGGGGGGGCGAGTGAGATTATTTTAGGTCAGATCGTCTGCGGCTGTTTTAATAACTGTGTTTTTCTATCTGAAAACCTTGTATATTAACATGACGACTGGTTGCTATCAAAACAACTTATCTCAGTGAGCTAGTACGATGTCGAAACTCCATGTTAAGCTGCCCTACTAATACAACGAGTTGATAGAGAACGGACTAATAAATTACTACTCGGAGTGGTTGGTCGAGTGAAAGTGACGTCTACTGGAGAAGCTGCTATCGTGTTCCCGCAGCTCCTCCACAACTTCAGTGATTTGCCATTTTGCAGTTCGGAAACGGCCATGTATGTCAGATGACCGCCGCCATCTTGTTGGTTTCTGAGCGCGCGCGTTTGTAGACGCTCTCTCGAAAGTACCTCCGTTTCCGAACTGGAAGATAGATCTTTTACCTGTGGCATGACTGTATCATTTAAAACGATAAAATCGTTATTATACTTTCCTAAGGCTTCACAAGCCAAAGGTATTTTATTTATATTTTTAAATGTAGTGTAGGTATTCTGTACATAGCCTGGGCCGTTCTGACCTCTTGAAATAGTAACTACTCGTTACAGGGCGATTGTGTGAGACTTAGCATGGATTGTTGATATATGCAATCGGCCATGGATCGTTGTTGCGAGATGATAGCATGGATTGTTGATATATGCAATCGGCCATGGATCGTTGTTGCGAGATGATTAGCAATCAAGAGTAACGCAGCATTTTGAGCTAAATTAATAATACCACCAAAAAAAATGTTACTTTCAGTATCCAAAACATTGAATTCAACATAAGCAACCAAAAGCTGTCGTCACTCGGATTTTTGTTGACAATCAATGTCGTCAAGAATAATGATATGATAAATGATAGCACAACTTTTAAGCTGTCAAATTATTCGATTATCTGACACAACCGCCCATGACATACATTTTGTGACGTCATATTTGACATCGTTACAACAATGTCAAGTTAGAAGTCATATAAATAATGTCGGAGTGATGAAGGGTCTCGGTTTTATTTCCGTAAGTCGCTGTCATCATATTGTAGGTGGCACGTGCTCCTGTACCGGCGACCTACGGAACCGTATCAGAATGCGATGTATTTTAAGATTAAACTAAGTTATAAAGCGATCTCATTATTTGGACGCGGTGTGTTGTATCGAGTCCTCGATGATCGCCAACGTTTACTATCTATACTAAACTGTGTACGAAGTAATACATTTTTACGTGTCCGAGCACTGGCACCCTTCTTTCAAATGTCTATTTCTTATATGTCATATATGTATTGTTACGAATTTGGCATTTTGCCCACATAGCGAACGTTATTAAGAGACGTAATATTTATGTGATAGGTTAGGTTAGGTTAAACCAGGTGAAAACCTATAACTTCGTGTCAGGGTTCGGCATTATTAGCTTTAAATGTTGAAATAGAGTTGAACCGCACTGGACGACAGGGCATTCGGCATTTCGACGTCGCAGTGTCGCATAGGTACTGGAGTAGTCATAGTTATTTATGATGTTTCTGCGAACATTCCAAATAGCAGAACGATAACTTCTGTTCTGTCCTTACATGTGGTTTTTGTAACCGATTCTTGCAAAGTCTGTGCCGGCCGGACCACGTGTGTGTATACACACGGGGAGTTCAGGGTCTCTATAATAGAATTCGTAACTATTGCGACGTCAGGTGACACATCTGCGTTCTTCATACAAGATCTGTCACGTTTCTAAGCCGACGTCAATACTACGATATTTTAGCGAATAGGGAGCAAGTTTACAATGCCTACGCAACCAGTCGCGTTGGCAAACATTTCTGGTTGCGTGACAGTTGAAAACATTTATTGTGAATCAGAATAATGTCTTTTTACCCGACTAGGGTGTTTACATTATATTTAAATTAGATATACAACTAATAACGTAGATCTGAATTTGTATGTTTAGAACATTTAAGAAGTATAATGGCATGTAATCATAAATGTTTAGTAGTTATTATGTTTGTTGGTTGCTATACTTTAGCGCCGAATGATATCCAGATTAAAGGAACAGACGAACGTTTAGACGAGCCTGAAGTTAAGGAACCAGTCTCTAATTCATGAGTATCCAACAGGAAATGTACACAGAACTATTATCCTCAAGGATCCGTTAAAACAGACAAGATTCTGTCTCTAAATGACGAGTAGAAGTCCTGATTTAGAGGTGAAAAATATCTGATATTATAAGCCCATCACGGTACGGTCCTACAGCGTTCCTCTACAATCTGGTCTGTCCTAGGTCGTAAGTTAAATAGTACGTGTTTAATATAGATGTGAATCCGATTCGAACTCACTTAGACCTATTAGGAACACAAGGAACCACTTTACAGCCGAAAAGGCTGTCTCGTTGTTGGAATCGGTTTCACCATGCATATTTTATGTTCTACTAGAAGTGGCCGCAGCTTCGCCTGCGATGACCCACTAGTAAGAATCGTACCGTTCAAAGTGTATGTTTTTCAAATAGTATAGCGTAAGATTGTCTATCTTGTCATGCAATGTATCGCATAGTTTCGATGTACATGTAATCGGGGTTTGAAAACCGGGAGATTAATAAGAATAAAACTGATAACCGTTTCTTTCTAATAACGGTCGCTTCAACCGGTTAATATGTTACCGGTTGGGTACAAAATCCGTTAACCGGTTTCCTTGCGTGAGCTTTGAATGGGTTGATCGACCTCTAGTGTTCGACCTCGCATTTAGCGGCGGGAAAAGTGCGAGGAACAAAAGCTAACTTATGCAATAAACTGGTTAAAATGGTTAGCGGTTTGTAATGGAGTTTCAGAATAATTAAAGTTAAAGTTGAATGTATGATTACCGGTTTTAAGCCCTGCGTAAAGCTCGGTGTCATTTCTGTGGTTAATTATGAATCTTAAGTATTTAGCAACTTATATTATGGCCGCACATTAATTACACTTTAATTCTGGGGCCCTAGTTCTCTAATAGATTGAAACCTTGACCATGCGCACGAAATTATTTGCGGTGTAAATTTTGACGCGTCTTTATGCAAGACTACGAATTTTTATGTTAATAATGTAACAGAGATTCAAGCCCCAGTTTTGGTTGAATATAAAAATTAATTCATCTAATTTGACACTCGAAATGTCCTAGTCGTCGATCAAATAATGTTTTAATTCTTATGTTCAAAAATACGTAATTGTGTGTGCTGACACTTAAATATTTATTCACTTTAATATCTATCATTTTAAATAATTGACTACTATTCTAATGTGTTAAATGTTAGACGTTGATATTCATCTATATATTATATCTAATATTATTGCCCTTATTCGCCATGGCATTGGCACTCACTAGAAAGCAAATGAAATTTGCATTAACAAAACCGCAGATGGCATGTCAAATGCGACATACTTCTCGATCCAATGTTAAGCTTAGTGACATGGGGAATTAGGGCTCTGTAGATTGACGAGTCATTTATGCATTCATGTTTAATAGTAGTTCTAAAACGGTTGATGCAAATTCTAGATCTATGTCACTCTGAGGAGTAAATCCCATCTGTGTGTTGTGGATCCGGCATGACCGTCTGCGCGAATGGCAATGCGAAAGTGGTGACCTTGAGTCTGTAACATTGCACGGCACACAAATTAGTTTTTAAATCAAAGCGTAAGGACGTTGTTGTTTCGGAGAACAGTAGCTGATATCCACCGTAAGATTTGTATCGGAGTTGAGCCCCATGGCTCGACGACATCGGAGGGAAAAGGGGAGACGTCCACCATAAGATTACCTCCTGTAAGATTCGGACCTCGACTTAGAGCGACGTTCGGACAGTTGGGTTTTATGACTAGGGTTTAATCAGTATACCTCCGTGACCGCGGATTGGAGCCACGTCGATGGCGTCGGAAATCAGGGTGTATAAGGACAAACATATTTCTTATGTGAACTATGATATATCAGATGTTGATATTCCCATACCAAAATACTAGTTGTTAAATAAGTAGTGATCCATAACATCTTGAAATCGTTAGCGATTTTGTGATCAAACTGTCCGGAACAATAACTTTCAAATGAAAATGAACTGTAAAATATATAAAATTGAACTTAGGTTGCATTTAACTATACTAGTTAGGCAGAATAGGACTATCTCATGTCAACAACTCATGTTAAAAAATATTCGTAATCACAGTACCTATAATGGCGACATGGAATGGCTGTTGTTTCTACCTTTGAACGATAAATGAAGTTAAATTTTAAAATTTAAATGATGGCACCTGGATGATGACTCATCTGTAGGGGATTTATTCAATCCCCCAGAATTTGTCTAAAATTAATAAAAGTTGATTAGAAATTGCTCGAAGGGAAACGTCTACTTAAATTCGGAGCCGATTCGGTTTTACTGGAGGAATAAAGGAAAATTCTAAATAACTTAAAGTCTCTAATACGAATTTTCGAAAAATAATTCACCACTTATCCTTGCGCCCGGCTAGACGACAATTTTTTTTATTATTCTTGATTTTTAAAGACGTTTATATTTTACGAGTATGCTTATTTTTCTCCAATAACATACATATTGGAGAAAAATAATAAATTGTTGTTACGCTTGTCCTATGTTACATGACCGTACCTGAACCAAAGCCAGTCTGTAAAATACAGGGGTTTAAGCCTACGGTTCAGTCAGTCAATGGCTAAACGCTCTGCCATCGCTTAGTTTGGATACTTATCCTTACCAGCTACTCCACCCGCTTCGTGACGTTTGCGCTTGGGGATAAAGGTACCTGAAAGTTAGCTTCATTTTTGTCAGTTGGGTAATCAGTTTCTAACTGCAGGTTCGTAAATCTAATGCGAACGGCAAAATCGCGTTATATAAGTAGATAGAGGGTGAGCTAAAATAAAAAAAGAACGTAGCCTCAGCTTGATGCTGGGGCCAACGCTGTTTCTCATGACCTATCTACCTAATATCCACCTGTGCAGAACAGGTGGATTTTAAGTAGATTAATTTTGTTGCTTTCGTTTTTGCAATAATTAGTTATTATAATACCGGTCACGCGCCGCATAAATGGGATTTAGGCCTAATATTTCGTGAATAATAAATATTTTGAAAAACTGTATCTTTTAAATAAAGTATTAATATACAATACGTTGTGTTCAATTATTTCAAAGTTTACAAATCCAACTAGCTTATAGCTTTAACCGTCGTGTCAGTCAGTGAGTCTTGTGCTAGCCAAAATTTATAAAATTCGGCTAATTTTGGCTAATGCCAATATTAGAAAGAATTTGTGGAAAAGCGCTCGGACCGAGAGAGACGCGGGTTCAAATCCTGTGGGTTTCGAATATTTTACACGTATTGTGAGATTTATAAAATTGATATTTCTTTCAATTATAGGAAAACACTAATAAAAATTCAACTCCTAAAAATCTTATTTTGTAAGTCATAATTTAAATAATTAGCTCATATAAAAATAAATATTTGAACGCTTTCGAACCTATAACAAACATACTGTAACAAATTTTAGCGATTTTTCGTCTGACTGACTAAAAATACGAGACCATTATATCAGGGTCAAATCTTTTTACTGTTGAAATAAATATGACTATTATAGTCTCTGAGAATGTAGCTTCTTTTCCGTCAATGAATTGTTAAAATTGGTCGAAAGTTTTTGAGATTGTTCATACAAATAAACAAACATCCAAAAAATCTCATCTTTTCTCTTTATAATATTATGAATTATAACATTAGATACATTGAAGTTCTGTCAAATAGCGAAGGAAAGATTAATTAAGATAATTTGTTACAAATATTAATGAATATCTTATTTCCAGGTAAACTTAACATCGTGCGATCACGAATCGGCATAAAATATCTACCTACTACTTATATCGGCTAGGTGTTGCTCGAAGCACTCTCATTCAAGCATATTTATTAGCAACTATTGTTTAATTTGATGACGTAGTACAGTTGATAATAATTGCAAGTAATATTGTCTGTTTAAATCAAGAAAATACAGAGTTTCTTGCCGGTTCTTCTCTGTATAATGTAGGTTCCGGTGGTAATTCTATTTGTTAAATAATACTGCAAATTTTCAAATCAATTTTAAAAATAAGAAGATAAGTAAAGTCCATCTAAAATAGTGAGCTTGTGAGATTTCAAATATTTCGCCAGAATAGACGAATTGATATGGTAAGGATTAACATATGGAGTAAATATAAATTAATTTAACATTCGAAACAAAAGATTGTATTTTTTAAATAAATAATAAAATTACTTAGGCTTTATTCCAAAACAATTATGTCAACTGCAGTTTTTTTTTAATTACTGATTCCTGAACGCAAAATGTATAACTATGGACAATGTTTGTGTCAATGTAAATATTACTGGTGCTAGAGTAATCCTTAAAGAGAATTATTTTACAATATTATTTAATTTTACAAAACTTCATACTATAAAATTATTTTTTCCGAGACAAGATTACGTGATTACAAATTCCATTAATTGGTTGACTTTATTTACAGTCTTATGATGTCACAAGACTCTAAACAATGTATTGCTATTGTTATAAAGTACTTCATTATTTAAATATTGTAATTGCGTGTGACTTAAGGTCTCCCCGATTCTCGAAACGAACTTAAAGCATTTTGAGAACTTACCTCATGTATTCAAAAATAGGTTTTTATCCATTGTTTGCCATAGCACTTAAAACTAGATTTTAACTATCAGTTTTTACATTTCTATAGACTTGTGACTATAAAAATGTAAAAACTGATATTTGACCCCAAAACGAGCACTTGGTTGAGACACTAGTTGTAAAGTAAAATAAGCGGAACAACTAGAAACTGTCGTTAGTATTCCAACGATAAATTACGGACAAAATATTAAGTATACAAACCTAAATATAAAGTATGTACATTACATATAGTATAGATCCAAAAGTAAAGAAATATTGTATAACTCGCATCGTATACTTATATAAAAGCAGAAAGCATTAAATTACTTCTTTACTTTCTAATTTGTTTTATTTATGAGTAGGTACCTACTTACCTAATCCATGTTGTAACTAACTTTTTTTTGACGTACCACGCAGATGGCCATGCCTGGTGGTAAGTAAAAACCGTCGCCTAAAAAAGAGTAACACTTCACATGCAAAGGAGCACGTCTTAGAACATGCCGCGGCCGCCCTGTCTCCATCAATTAGGTGTAAGTCTCGAGTGCCTCTCACCGGCAACCACACCCTTCAGACCGGAACACAAAATTGCAATAACAGCGGCAGAAATATCCGTTTACAAGCTCTATCATATAAGTCTCTATTACTACAGTAAAAGGCTATACTACCACTTACTAGATGTGGGCTCGCCCAAAGCACAAAGTTCGTCTGGTTTCCCTACCAGTCAGCTAGTCAATACTGGTATGAAAGCTACAAGTCGCCGAATCATGCTTTAAAAATATTATGCCTGCATAATAGGATACCTGCAGCTGCATGCCTGAGAGTTCTCCATAATGTTCTCAAATGTGTGTGGAGTTCACCCACTGGGCCAGCGTGGTGGACTACGGCCTTAAAACCTGCCCAATGTGGGAGGAGACTCGTGCCAGTAGTGAGCCGGTGATGAGTTGATATGATGAAGTCTAAATTTAAGGCACTTTTGAAACTTTAACTCTCTCTGTTTGTAGTAGGTTTTTATGTGACTTTATCAACCATATTCCGTCGAAAAGAAGCCGGCAAATAATCAAGCAGCTCAGTTCTTTGAAACATAACTTTCTACAAACTACCTACGGTTACGGTACGGTCCGCAGCGTATTACTTGTTTTTTTCCATCTTACTGGTAGTTCCAGAAATGCGAAACGAGTCGTTTAGATTTGTGATAACATATTGCATGTTTGTCTGGTGGGATCTACCCGTGGCCAGTGGCAAAAACCCTACGTGGCATAAACATGCCGCTAAGCGATTTAGCGTTCCAGTCAGGGGCGTAGCTGCCGCCATATCAATGGAGCCCCTAACGTGTGAGCAAAAATTAGTAATATATAATGTTTATTTATTGACAATCATTTTTGTGGATCTTCCACTGACATTGGCGAAATACAACGATCTGATTTGACACACCTAAAAGCAAAAAAAGCGAAAGAAGAAGTAGAAGAAGTATTAGTAAAATGTTATCAAAAATGTCATTTCGTGCTTCCCGGTAAAAAAAAACAGAAAAACAATATCTTTTTTTCAACTGGAAAAAATAAGCTCAGGACTTCGTTTGGGTAGGAACGTATTTGTCATAGTGACTTGTCACTATTCTCTATAAAGGCAGATATTTTAGAAAAAGTGAAATCTTCATCAGCTATAGGTATAAAATATAATTTAATAAATCATGTATAGTACTTTTCTGATAACCTACAAATTCTTGAAAATTATTGATTAGGTTAAGATCCATTATTATATTTTTACAATTATTATTAGTTCGTGCCGATATTACCACCGTTACCACCGAATTTAATTTGTAGAGTGACCTGCACACATAAGATATAGACTACAATTTCCAGATACATTTTCGAACCGTTAACTGTTATTTCATTTTAAGCATAAAGTATAAGTATTGCATATATCTGAACCATGTGTAACAAAACGCGACATATTATTTAGCTCATAAAATATTAATCCAAGTAAATGTAGCCTATATCTTAGGATGCGCTATTCGAATTGTCGCTCTGAAAACCGAATGTTTCAGTACTATCAGTATCGTCAGTTCATGGGTCAAGTTAAAGTGAACGGACAATAAGAAGAGTTGTCAATTCACATAATAATAATTACAAACTAACGTTAATATTTACAAAAATTTAAGCCGTCTAACTCTTCACTCATAGGCAGGGTACCCAAAATGCTGACACTAGTGACTTAGCCGTTGGGCTAAATAAGCGCCAGCTGTTGGGTCACCAGACGTCAAGACCAATTTTTGGGATTCTGTTGTACCTACATAAGTTCTAACGCTTAATTATTAGAAGTTCTATAAGTAGTTCCATCTCTTTCACTTAACTCTTTGTAGACAGGGATAGCACTATTTTATAATGTGTCAACAGAAATGGTGCCGATTCTGTAGTACTCGAATCTCTAAACCAAACCAAGTAATTGGCAAATCTATAAATTATGGAGATAGTGATGTCCATTTACACTTTATTTTCTGAAAAGGCATAAAACACCACTTTCAGATATCTCGACAACTTGTTTTGAGAACTAAGTTTGAGTTTATTGTTGTGACCCGGTTGCCATAAACAAAAGTTGAAGTTGCAGTTAAACATTATTCTGAGCTGTGATTCTGAGTTAGGGATTGTACGATACGAATTGGTTTCAGTGTCTAGGTAAATTAAAGATTCTGTCTGTAGTTAAGTGCTCTGCGAGTGCGTCAGGTCGGGATGCATTATTTATTATCCGTCTTGCGCATGAGCACTACTCCTGGTGCGGCACCAGTAAATCACAAATCACAAATGTACCGGCCTTAAAGGCAGGCGGACGTAAACGATAGGTAACCGGAAATTGCAGAGATGTCCTACGGAAGATAGTTATTGCAATTTTTGGGTAATAATATTGATACAATAAACAAAAGAAAATGAAAATAATAATACGTTATCACTAAGTCTGTATTAAATATTAGTGACAATGAATCCGGTGGCTATAAACGGTGCCAGCGACCGGCTGATTGATGAGGCGGACCAGCTCATATCGTACATAGAGCGGGGTTCGAATATGTTAAAGTTCTCGCCTCGCAAACGCCCTGAGCGCAAGACACTTATGGTACGCCGCGAATCTCATCAAGTGATATGGTACAAAAGTGGAGCACCGCAACGGCACGCGTTCGAAGGTGCACTAGACATTCGTGAAATCAAAGAAGTGCGAGTTGGGAAGAATACTAAGGACTTCGAGCGCTGGTTCGAGGAAATTAAGCGGATAGAGAACAGCAAATGCTTTACCATATTCTACGGGAACGAGTTCAAACTGCGATCAGTTTCATTTGCAGGTGAGAACCTATATTATGTTTATAATATTTAAAATAGGTTTGCCATTGAATGTGATTATGCTCGATGGAAAGCTATTTTACGCTAACATTTGTATTAAAAGAAATAACAGTTTCTTACTCATCATAGTCTCATTATGATAAGTACATCACTATGTATGGTTCATCCATACATAAGATAGTTGCTTCGTGCCTCACTCTTAATATTAAATGGTAGTGAAAGGTAACGAACTAGTGGTTAGGACCTTGGCTTCACTTTGACCAAAACCAAAGTTGATCTCGGGCACACACTAACTTTTAAAAGTTACTTTTAGTCATGCCTTTGAGTTCTCAATAATGTTCTCAAAGGTGCGTGCAGTCCACCGATCCACACTGGGCCGAGGTGGTGGATTACAGTCTAAATCCTACTCATTGGTGGAGGAGAATTACATCCTTTAGTGGGCTGCTAATGATAAACAAATGAACGCTTAATGAAAAAGTAATTTATTTTTAATCTGAGAGATTATATTTCAAGCATTAAGAAAATCTGCAGCTAAAAAGGATTAGCCAGAATAATTAATGTTGTAAAAGAAGCCTCAGTAGTTTACCGAACCTTATATCACCGCACCTTATTGGACTATTATAACTGATATGTATGGAGAGGTAAGCACCCAGCAGATGCAGCCTGTTTCATTATCAAGGATGGACATATTTGTGTGTTGTAAAAAGATTAAACGCTTTTTGAGAGTACTGTACAAAGGGAAACAAACAGCTAAATACTGCAGTAAAAAGGAATAAGTATTACAACCATTCTAATATACTTACCAAACGTGGCTATGTATTATGTTATATGCAGTAGAAGTAAGATCAAGCAGTATACAATATCTAAAACAATTTAAAAAAAAATTGCAGGAAACTTTCCTGTTAGAATGATTAAGTAAAGCTGTCCTAACAGGTTATTATTAAATTTAGCACGGCAGGTAGGGCATCTTGAGCTGTGCTTAAATGTACACCCAAGTTGCAGGTGTCACAAATTCTTTTGAGCTTCTCCCTGCACCCAGTACCCACACAGTGGAGCCATGAAATTCTAAGAAGTTAAAATCAATTATATTTTTATTATTAAGTCAACTTAATGTCTGTAACCTGAATTAAGAACATTGGTTTCTATTGATCATATACATTCGTTAGGTATATAAATCTTCTCCTAAGGTTAAACAAAGTTATTATTAAAGTCAGATGTTTTAGAATGTGAAAGGCACGAAAATTGCCATTTAGTTGAATAAATTAATACTTCTTAGTATATACCTGGTTCAGTATATCCTTTTGCAACCACCATTAAAAAAAAGGTATATTTCACTGTGGGTGGTGATATCTTCTTTTTCGTAACACTTGATAAGTGTCGTGTCCTCTGTGGAACACTTTCATTAAAGACGGAAAAATGTTAAATTTGTGTAATCGGAAACGCCTACGCCTATTCTGATCGGCCTACGGTTATTATCATAGCAATGTAACTAATAAGTAGATATCGGATACTCAGTAACATTGCTGTGATAAATTAAGATCGAATGTAATTTTTCAGGTATCAACAGACTACTAAAAGCTTATGTATTATAATTCAAAAGTATTGTAGGTACGCCTTTACATGCCATCCGCCAACCTGACGTCAGCTTGGTGGTGCACTTTATTTTTAGTCTATTTTTGTTACATTGAACCAGTGTTCACAAACTGAAGCCAAGCAACTATCATACCGGGACCGTAAATGGATCAAAATTATCGTACTATTCGTACCCAGTAGGATGATGACCAGTGGCTGTACGGTGATATACCTTTGCCACAGTGACTAGAACGCGTTAAAGAATCTTCTTCTTTTGCTTTTTAGGCTTAAAACTCTTTCATTCTAAAGAACTGAAAACATTAATTTCGTAATAATATAGCCATCGACGATATCGATATCGATCACTTATTGGCGGTGAATTCCAGCCATCCAGCCAATGAAAGGATTGTGCCATAAAGCGGCTGCATGTGTTCCTAAGAATAAATATGCCAATCAGTATAAGTATCAAATTTTGCATCATAATGGAAATTATCGTACAATCTGTGGTACAATAGAGAAAGTAAGGCTTGAATTATCTCTGCGTAATCCAGTGAGAAATGAGGAGATCCGTAAAAGAAGCCATAGATACCGACCGAGCTCAACGAGCCGCGAAGTTGGAGTGGCAATTGGCGGGGCACATAGGTCGGAGAACCGATGGACGTTTGGGTACTAAGTTGCTGGAATGGCACAAAACAACAAACAGACTTAAAGGCCTCTCCAAACGTTAGGGTTTGCCCATAATAACCACGCTTAGCAGACGGTTAGGCGATAGCAGATGATATTAGTAGTAGCACAGCGGACGCTGCTAGCCGCTCTCCGTTATATTTGCTTAGTCGCCTCGTACCACACCCGCGGGAAAAGGAGGCTGTCACCACACGTCATAAATACAGAATACGATGATCTAATTAAATTCATTAGTACAAATATTTCTACTACTGCCAAAATTGTAGAGCTTTGTGTGCCAGAGCTGGTCCGGGGAAGTATCTACTACCGCCAAGCAGAATTGTTGCTATGCTGTAAAACGGTTCGAAGGGCGGCATGTCGTAGGTCGTGTTCCTAGCATTAGTTCTTAGTTCTAAAAAAAGAGTGTCGACCTATGTAGGTACACGCGTTAGAATTTATACGTCTTCGGCGTATGGAAAAAAATAACTCAAATGCAGTAGTGATCAACAATAAAAATTAAAATTAATCAAAAAGATTTTATTTAAATAAAAAAGGTTTTATTAACGTAATAATATTTATATTTTCAAACTGTTTGTACTGTTACGAAACACGTGTTCTAAATAAAAAAATACTAGAATTTACAACTTGAACCTAGTTATCGATTTTCATGCCACCTGGAACTAACCTTACGATGTAGATTCGGGTGTCGGTGTGCGCGCGCATCGTAAAAATTCACTCTCATCATTTTTCTCCATCGCATCAAAGAAGTATAACTTCAAAAAATTAAAGTATTCAGTATCGCTAAGCCTTAAATGAGGGATTTGCTGTTGTCCGCTGAGGAGTTCTCTCCTCTATCTCCAACCACATTCATCAGATCTACACAAAGTTCGGGCAAAATTAAACACATATTATAACCTATATAGTATAAAACAAAATGTGTGTGTCAGCTCCGACGCACGACTGTAGTTTACTCCTTAATAACGATTGTCATACGCAGTGGCGTGCAGTTCATACATGCGCGAAAGCACTGCATACCCTAAAATTTATATATAACTCGTATTTTTGCTGTTTTATGCAATTTTCCCGCTGTATGCATACCCTGGTAAGAAACCAAGTGCACGGCACTGGTCATACGCAAAAATAGTTTATTTAACTGAAAAATGATTAATACCATATAGGTACCATATGAAAGGTTAAATTAACAAATTAATGAAAATAACTAACAAAATATGGTTATAAAAAGATAATTATGTTACAAAATCTTTCATGTACATAAAAAAAAATTTAAGTATGCTAAAAAATAACTGTACCTATGAAAGAAAATTTTATAAAAAGATTATTATAATCAAGAAATATTCTTGATTTTTCAGATAATATTATTATCGAATTATTGACTTGAATTATTAATTATTCATAAAATAAATCATAATAACCTGGAGGAATTTATAGACATTTAAAAATGTATTTTTGGTTAGGTTAGAAATTGTCTATTTTACGTGAATGCGCTTGATAATTCATATTGGATTAAATATCTATTTTGTATGTGTTGTTCTCAAATATGTATTTATACATCACACTACATCGATAATTATGCAATATTTAATAAATACAAATCGCACATGCTCATGCATATATAATACATCAATTATAACATATCTTGCACCCACGTGTTTGTTAGATGTTCCGGCAATATTATCTAAACCCCCCCCTTTCTGCTATAGTTATTTCAAAATACTTTCAGTTCACTTAGCGAAATATAATGATAAAAAATCCAATTTATTCACACACAGCGGAAGTGTAACTTATTAAAAGTAGCCTACGAGAGATTGAGGTGGAGTAGAGTAGAGTATCAGAACTATTAGGATAAATGTAAGTTTTATTATTTAGTTTCCATGGTAACTGGAATAGGTAAAAAAGTGAAAGGTGCGCAGAATAGGTTGCGCACCAAAAACGTAACGAGGTCATTCATAAGTATATTTTACTCCTCGAATTTTTCTCATACCGGGCGCCTTATATATGAAAATCGATTCTTAAGGAGTAAACTCCAATAATTATTTAAATCGGTTATAATTTGTCGGAGTTATGGTGTAAAATCGTCAAACACTCATCCCCTCTCCCAAAGGAACCGAGCTTAATGTCGGGATATAAAGCATACTATATTACTTCTAACACTTCCAAAAATATGTGCCCAAAGTTTCATGAGGATCGGTTTAGTAGTTTTTGAGTGAAAGCTTAACAAACAAACTTACATTCACATTTATAATATTAGTAGGGTAGGGATAGGGATAAGTAGGGCAATAGGGATGGTTTCTATTTACGATCATTGGATTGGTCAGTAAGTTATTAGTAAAAAGTCCTAGGCCTTAGACCCATCAACCCGAGGTGTAAAGCCTCGCGTGTCTGTAATTACAGCAGCAACAACGCCTACAACAACAACAACGTATTATTGCAATGCTGCGTAGCATTGCGTAGGGACTGAAATAAGTATGATGGTAGCACTGCCCTGGAAGAGCTCTGACACAAAAAGCTATACTACGACAAGTTCCAAACGTGGGTAAGGATTTCAGGATAGGCAATCGCTTACGTGAATTGGTTAAGTACCAAGGTATAATAATAGATTTTGTTATCGTTTCACCACTACAATGGGGAATAATATTATGGAATGTTTTTCAAAGATGTGTACGTTTCCCAAATGAACTTCTGAGTGAATTATAACGGAGTAGAAACTACGCTTAGCGCATTCGTCATAGTTGAAAATTCTATGTTTCTACATCTTTTATTCTAGGTATTCTAGTCGTATTCTAAAGCTTCTGAAAATGCAGGTCAAATTCAAATACATATTGACTTTAACAGTGGTCCTTGTTACAATACTAGCGGACCCTCGAAACTTCAAAAAATAGTCGTATGTTGGCGCAGACTGTTTTATAGAACTTTAAAGAAACAATTCCGATATACCTACTTAATACATACTTCCGTCGTTTGGCGTAACGTTTTCCGTTTACGCATCGCCGCATCGGAATCTCTCAAAAAGGATGTTTTTGCAGTTTGGCATATTGCATTTGCATATTGATGTTATATAGCCTTAATTGATACTACCAATCAAAAAAAAAAACAAGATCAAAACAGCATTTTCTGAGATTAGCGCTTTCAACTAAACAAACTCAAAAGCTTCATAATATTACAACTATGCCTTTCCAAAAACCTCCATTTCGCGGAAAAATAGCTATGCTATCCTGTAGGAGCTGTTTACTTTTCCGGGATAAAAATAATCTTATGAGCTGTTCCAGACTATAGTGTGTGCCTGCCAAATTACAGCCAAATCGGTTCATTCGTTGTGGCGTTAAATCCATCAATTATTTTATTTAAGTTTAAGTTATATTATCGTAGTCTCATGCTTATCTTCACAGTATTTTTAATTTTTATCATAAGCTTATTTGGCCTGAATTAAAAGCATTTATTATTGATTATTATTATACATACATCCATCCATCTATCCATACATCTATCCTGACAAACTTTCGCATTTATAATATAAGTAGGATGGTACGCATGCATTCGATCGTTGTCCCATACTCCTTGCGACTTGCTGTTATCTGTGAAGAGTTATATTTATCAGATCTTCATTAAAATTAGACCCTTTACCGACCTACTACAGTGCACGGGTCTCCTCCCACAGTGAGAAAGGGTTAAGGCCATAGTCGAACACGCTGGCCCAGTGCGGATTGGTGGACTCACACACCTTTGAGAACATTATGCAGAACTCTCAGGCATGCAGGTTTCCTTACGATGTTGTCCTTCACCGTTGAAGCAAATGATGTTTATCAAAAGTTAGAGGTGCGTGCTAGGATTCGAACTCTGCGAACCGAAAGTAAAATCGAGCTCCTACCTACTGGGCTATCGCCGCTTTGGATATAATCTTGGGATGTTATTTGTCACTCACCCCATCCAATAGTTTATATTAACTTTGAATGAAAGCCTGTACGTGGTGCACCCACGCCTCGAGGCACGCTTTACCACATATATTGCCCTAGATTACATACATCGAAAATAATACAACACATAAAGTATATATGTATATTCTCCGGAGGTGCCGGAGTGTGGGGCGATCAGGAATCAATAAAATCGGCGCAGCCTCCGCTAGTATGTGCATCGCGATGGAAGTGCAGTCGAAGCCGTAACGATCAATAGCACTTCCTTGACCCCCTCCCGCTCGGTGACACGATGCGCAGTTGGGTCCATCGGGTTCTCGATGCAATGTCACGCGCAGCGATGCCATTGCGATCTCGTTTTATCTTCGAGAACAAATAGTTTCTCATTGATGACTAAACAGTAAATGAGTAAAACAGTTTTCTCGTATGATAAAATATTGGATAAGAGAAACGATTTTTATTCAAATTGCATGGTTGTAGTACCGAACTAGGGTTCTTATTGAATTATCATTGGATTGTAATTTGTTATAACTTATAAGTAAGAAACAATTTCTAAAATTCTTTATTGAAGTAGGCCAATCACAGACACTTACTTCTTATTTATTATTAGATTATACTTAGATACTATAATATACCGCTGAGGCAAAAACGGGCGTGTCTGCCTGTGGCATCGTAGCTCCCAAACGGATAAACAGAATTCGATTGTTTTTTTTTTGTTTGTAACGCGAATTAGTGGGGAGTATTCTTAGTGTTTGATGTAAATCGGTCCAGGATTTTACAACTCCCTCGATATGGGTACCAAATGAAAAGGCTTGACTAGTAGAATACTGTAAAATATTTGGAATATTAAGTAACGAAATGAAAACTTAAATAAAGTGTTGTTGTGTCGGGGGATTTTCGTAATTTTAAATTAATTATATGTTATTTTACAGCAAGAGGCTGGATATTGGGATAGGAATCGTACTTTTAAATGTTTTCGATTTTTTATACTTTTTTGTTTATTATATTTTCACTTAATTCTTTTGTTTTAAGCACCGACGGATAAAGAATGCGATGCTTGGACACAAGGTCTTAAATATCTTATTGTGGAGGCTACTGACACGTCTTTCCCACTTCAGTATGAAAGATGGCTGAGGAAGGAGTTTTACGCCATGGAAAACTCGAACGAAAAGTAAGTTGCCAACCGTCATCATACCTCCTCCCCTATTCGGTAACTTTCTAACAGGAGCTGGGAAGCAGGATATCAGTCTAAACCAGCGTATTAGTTCTAACCTAATGACCCTAAGATTCAGTCTAATTCGAGCCTTAAGCCGTATAAGCTGGCCATCTTCTAAGCCTTCTTCTAACCACCAGGGAATTGAGGACTTTCTATACTATAACTGAGTTGATTAATATTTTTTTGTTGCAGAATATCAATAAAGGAAGTAAAAGCCTTCTTACCGAGAATTAATTTCAAGATGGTCGCAAAAGACCTTAAGGACTTATTCACTGAAGTAGATCTAAATAAAGAAGGGGAACTCTCGTATGATGAGTTTGGTCTTTTTTTTCACAAACTAACTTATAATAAAAACGTAAGTTCAGAGTAATGTGCGTTTTTAATTTAACCAATTTAAATTTAACTCGCTTTCGCGGTGAAGGAAAACATCACGAGGAAACCTGATGCATGCCTGAGAGTTCTTTATTACGCTATCCGAGTCGTCGTAAGTCTAACAATCCGCACTTTAGTGGACTACGGCCTAAACCATTTTCATTCTGAGACGAAACTCGTGCCCTGTAAAGTACTGGAGTACTCGGGAGGAATATTCTAACGTTTTAATGCTTTATATTGTTTTGTATTGTATTGGAGGATTTTAAGTGAATTTTGGTTAGATAAAGAACGCCAATTCGAACATGAAATCTGAGAGAGTTTTTGTGGTACTGGATTTAAAAACCAGGCGTTAATACCGAATAGGCGCGTCCTGTAGCCTTGGCCTTCCAAGTTAGCGTAAATCAATGATTTTTAACCTTCGGCGCAATAACTACTGATAAGTTTGACGTGTCTGTGTGAGTGTGTGTTTTGTGTCATTCTTTGGCATCGTAGCTCCCGAACGGACGAACCGATTATGATTGTTTTTTTTTTTTTAAAGTGAATTTTTTGGAAGTGTTCTTTCTTAGTTATTAGATTAGATAACATTTCCACAACTTTCTCAATGGGTATCAAACGAAAGGAAGTGTATGCGCTATGATAAATCCTGCTAACATTATAAATGCGAAAGTTTGAATGGATGGTTGTATGTTTGTTTGTTACTCGTTTACGCAAACTGCTGAACCAATTTGACAGTATTTGGAATGGTGATAGATTATACCCTGGATTAATTAACACGTAGCCTGCTTTTTATCCCGCGTAAGTGTGTGTTTCCCGCGGGATTCAAAGCTGGGAAGCTGGGCGGGTAACAGCTGGTAGTAAATGAAAACCGGTTTTTTTCTGGTCTCGATTTATTGGGGATAGGGTCTACTGCGAGTGACATTCATCTAGATAAGCGAGTATTATAACTAAGGATGCTAAACGTTATGAAGTCGACCTCCCTGACGAAGCGGAGAGCGCTGTGGTTTTAATTGAGAGGTCGCGGGTTTAATTCTCAGCAGGGGAAATTTGGGAATTTATAATTTCTGAATTATCTCTCGGTCCGGTCAGGTTGAGGTATGAGGCTTGGGCCGTGGTTAGCCACAATTAAAACCCTACCGCCAAAGACGTTAAAGGAGGAGCCGCGGACTTTCCATTTCTATTACCCTCAAATTATCCGAAGGCACCAAAAGCAATGGGTGTGAACTCTTCCGACCCCGGCCTTAGATCGCCTTCCACGCCAGCATGCCAGTCCATACCTGGGAGGGCCACAAACCTTCTTTTCTTCTCTTCTAAGTCGCCTCCGCATCCACACCCTAGCAGTGAAAGAAACGCCGTCTACACCAGTCCCATACCTTATCCCCTTTCATCTCATCCACTGCGCCATCTACTGGAGACCCCAATTGCATCGGGTCTTTAGGCATCGGCTAACAATATCCCATACTTAAGAGAAAATTTTCTACGATGTTTCCAGTGTTGTACCAGCCAAATTCTTAGACCCGGACGAATCAAAAGTGTCCCCTTGGCACACCTGTAGGTCACGTGACTTGGACCCCATTAGTCTATGTTTGGTTGACTTATCTATATCTCATATTTGTTTTATTGTATTTGTGATAAAATATGTTTCTTATAGATGTTCTTTTTTAAAGAAATATTTTCTGAGATTATTTATCATTTTTGCTTTATTTTTTAACATTTTGCTTTATATTTAAAAAGCACTATGATAACCCTGCCCACTTTACCAACAGTTCGGGTACAGAGTGATAGAGTGGTAGAAAGTTCCTCCTTGCATTAAGTACCGACTACATGTTTCTAGTAATAAAGATGTATAAAGGACAAACAAAAAGCCTTCGTTCTGAAATTTCTAATCTCATCCCTGCGTATGACGTAATCTCCTTCGATTGACGTCAGTAGTCTATAGGTAAAATTTATATCGAGTATTCAGTCGCCAATTTGTCGAAAAACACGGTATATATTTGCAATAAAAATTGGTTCTGACTCATATCAGGAGCGCGCCGTTACAAAGGTCAAAAGTTAGTTATTGATCTCGTCCAGGTAAGCTAGGACTGTAGTACGCAGCTGCAGACTGTATGACGTAGTTTCATCAAGCGCGCTACCCGCGCTTTTCTCACTAGTTGCCCGTCCTTATCATTAAAGCACGTCTCGAAGCTCTTCCGAGGCTTTAAAATTCTGTTTAAAGTACATTTAGTGCGGATCTCTTAGATTTTTTGCTTTTCAATCAACTCTTACATAATATTATACAGATAGAGATTGAGTTTACTCTAATTGTGAAGTGAAAAATATCTAATGTGAAGAGATTTATCGAAATCGTTTTAGATTAGGCGTTATGAAGCGAAATATGGATTTCTTGATTTATTAGAGGAAGAAAGTATAGATACCGATAGCGCCGGCCGTTGGAGCAATGTCTGGGCTCACGAAATGGCTTTCCGTTGGAGTCGCTTATTTGATCAAAACTTTTCGGTGCTTCAGAGATCGTTTTTCGCCATGGGTAATCGTTCGTTAACTACCGTACGCATGTTCTACCACCGATTATCACCATCATCATCATCGTCGTCACATTACGGGGCACTGGTATCCTCCCACACTGAGAAGGGTTTAGGCTGCAGTTTCACCACACTGGCCCAGTGCGGATTGGTGGACTCCACACCACCGAACCTCGGAGCCTCGGAGGAGAATACAGAAGCCTCGGAGAACACATCATGCCTGTGATGATAAGATTGTAGTGATGATCAGCTTGTTACGTACCATGCATATATATATGTATACAGAAATAAGTCTTCATAGTGATCACATTAACTGGATGCCAGCTGCTGGTCTCTCTATGACCAGCAGCTGGCATACTTAGTCATATTTAGGGAGTTCAATTAAGTCTTGTGCCGCTTGAAATGTATAAGTGAATGTGTACGGAATTGAATGTAATATATAAATTGAATTATTTTAGACACCCGGCGAGATCTTCTGTAAATTTTCTGACTACTCAGCAAATGGCACTACGGTCACGCTGCGAGAGTTCCAGAGATTTCTAATTATCGAACAAAATGACCCCATGGGAGAGGACGAAGCCAAGTGCTCCCAGTTCATCAGGGACTTCCTGCGGGACCCTCAGAGGGATATCTCCGAGCCATATTTCACGCTCACTGAGGTATTTTTTTAAATTACTTCTTTTGTCTACCGTGCTCGCAAAACAACGATTTCGGGTTGCTTAAGGCATTGATATACTAATGCATTATAAGTCGGTTACGCATTGACGTTTTCTCTGGTGCATGGTGACACATCAAGAAAGACAACGTGATTGAATACAATAGGGCGGTCTATAGTAATACGCTTTTTTTTTTATCAAAAAATATAAATTAAAGACCTCAGTGCGCCAGTCTGATTCGCAATTTAGAGATTTAAATGTCAATTTAAGAACATAGATTTCTAAAACATTATTATTCTTACAGTTCGTGGAAATGTTAATGTCCAAACAAAACAGCGTATGGGACAGCCGCAACGATAAAGTTACCCAAGACATGACAAAACCTCTCTCCCATTATTGGATCGCTTCCTCTCACAACACGTAAGTGCTTAAACATTTTAAACACACTTTAACAGTTCTGCATTTTAAACCAATTTGAAGTCGTTTTAAAGCCTTAAGGCCTTCGCACATCACATCAATTCAACACAATATCGACTCCAATGAAAGCATTTTAAATGTATCGTGTATCGTGTCATTAAGCTACTTTTTCTACATGGTTGTGCTAATAAATCGGGTGGATCACGCGTTGACTACGCCTCACACACTTCAATCAATACTCGTAATCTTTAGGTAAAGAACATTTTGGAATTATCTATAAGTTTCGCCGGTGGACCAGTAGCCGTGAGGCTTGTTCTGCAAAACTGATAAGAAATGACAATGTTTGAAACAACAGGAAGATAATGCCATATGTACAATAGGACGAATGTTTTATTATTATTTAAACAACTGTGTTGCGTGTAAAAGGAAAAGATACAATTGACTTCTAAATAACATATTCAAAAGGTGACCTTTTATCACTAAGAGTGATCTCTTCCAGGCTACCTACACAAAAGGAAAATAAATTAACTGGGAGTCGGGAAATCGTAAAATTATGCAATATAATCACATAGACGAACAATATAAAAAGTAAATTCTACTAAGTAAATATGTTAGTGAAATATAAACAATAATAACAATAATAAAAACATAAAAATATATATTACACATATATTTCTGGCACGGTTTTGAAAAAGCGTGAGGGATTTATAGATTTGAATTTCGTAAGAGAGGATTCCACAGTATCGTTGCTTTTATAATGAATGAATCTGAATAACTTGGAGGATCTGTTAGGTTTTTCGGGGAACCTAAGAGAATGTCCAAAATCGTAAATTTAAATTTATCACGGGAAATTCTATTTTAGACGTGTTTATTTTTGGCGATTTCGCGTCGATGGCTATAAAAAGGCGCCCTTCGGACAAGTTTGGAAGCGAATACAATGAATACCAAGAAAAATTAATAGGGGAGGAGAAATAAGAAGTACTCGTGAAACCTTGTAGGCGCTTTGTAAACATCCGTCTAGCTGTTCCAATAATTGAACGCGTTACAATATAAATTGCAACGCTTTAAATATTGTATAGAACTAGGCGTTACTTTGGAAAACTACATGATATACAATTAATTAAGCTATAAAAATATGTCTCCGCGAAAAGCAGTAAAATCTGTACGGTGTAATTTTTAATTTCTTCAATCCCAATACTTCACCATCGATAAATTACGTCACACGTTATTAGGAGGGATAGAGTCGACGAAGTGTGAAATTGTGTGTCGGGGGTGTGGGTGGTGGTGTCCTTAATTTCGTGACGTGACATTTGCAAATGTGCGAGTTAAAACACGAACTTTGCACTATCAAAACATTTTCAACTCTATCTTCATATACATAAGATTTAATACACAACGTGTAAATGAAATCCGAAATATTAATCCACAGGCTTTAGAGGCAGTGTTGGCATACAGTTAATCTGTCTAACGATAAAGATTAAAAATTAAAATTAAAAGCATAATTTTTAGAGTAATAGGGTGCCAACGGGACCCTATTACCACGACTCCGCTGTCCTTCCGTTCTTCAGTCTGTCAGGGGACTGTATCTCATGAACCGTAATATGGTGAACCTTGAAGTTTTAAGAGTGTGCATATCTATTGTCGTTTTACAAAAAAATATAAGGGTTTAAAAATTATAATAAAATCGGTCAAGTGCGAGTCGGTTCCGTTCGTCTTTAAGTGGGCTGTAATCTCTTGAACAGTAATCGCTAGAGGGTTGAATGGTTTTAGTGTGCATATCTGTTGCCGCTTTAACAACAAATAATAAAAATTGTTCAAGTGCGAGTCGGTTCCGTTCGTCTGTGTGGGCTGTAATCTCTTGAACAGTAATCGCTAGAAAGTTGAATTGTTTTAGTGTGCATATCTGTTGCCGCTTTAACAACAAATAATAAAAATCGGTCAAGTGCGAGTCGGGTCTGTCAGTGGTCCGTTTCTCATGAACCACAATAGATAAAGAGTTGAAATTTTCAGAGTGTGCATAGCTTAAAAAATGAAAACATTCAACGTGCGTAACCGTTATTGATCACTTTCCTTTAGCTATATGTAAACTGTTTATATATGTACATTGATTGCGTTTTCACTTCTATCTGCAGTCCCCAAAGACTGCCCAGTATGTTTTTTTTTAAAATGAAATAATCGTTCCTTGTAATTTTTTAAAATGGACTTGATGTTCATGCTCATTAAAAAATAATTTAAATGGATATTAAAATAATTTTGAAACTGCTGTTTGAATTCAATAATTTCAAAATGTAAAAATTGCAAAAAAAATCTGACGTCACACAAGGAGTCTCGCAAATGGGACCAACAGGGCTAGCTAGGAGAAAGTAATCCCCAGGGAAACAATAAAAATGTATCTTCTCCCACAGCCCTATCAATTCTCAGAGCTCTGGCGCACAAGTGGAATTCTATCTACTAACGGGGTAAACTTCTCTTATTCCTTGTTCCTGTGCTTTAGCTGGTGGAAACGTTAAACGGGGGATATCATTTTTGTGTCCTGTCTATGCTAGCCGCTGCTGCTGCTGTGACAAGGACGGGGGAGGGGTCAAAAAAACGCATAATTCGTGTGACGTAATTTATGGATGGCCCCTTTATTTTAGCATTAGCATATTGATTCGATGTTGGCGATAGTTAGAGTTAAGTTGAGTCGGAAATTACAATACATGTCGTGCACGTTATTTGTCACGCTTTCTCGCTTTGCTTAACGGACTTCAAACATTTCCCCTTGTTATTTATAGCTATCTCACCGGAGACCAGTTCTCCAGCGAATCCTCGATTGAATCGTACGCAAGAGTTCTATCGGCCGGCTGCAGATGCATAGAGCTGGATTGTTGGGACGGCCCAGATGGAACACCCTTTATTTATCACGGCCACACCTTGACCACAAAGATCAAGTTCATGGATGTTCTACGAACTATAAAGGAATTTGCTTTTCTGAAGTCTGAGTATCCGGTGATTCTATCGATTGAGGACAACTGTTCCCTGCCGCAGCAGCGACGTATGGCGACCGGGTTCCAAGAAGTGTTCGGCGATGCGCTGGTGGTCCAGCAGATCGACAAAAATGAAACTGCGTTGCCGTCCCCTGAGGCTCTGAAGTTCAGGATTATACTAAAGCACAAAAAACTTCCCGAGGGTATATAAATAAACTATACTTTAATTTGCTTAGCCGTAGGTTTCTAAGCCTCAATAGGAACGGAACCCTACAGATCACTATGTTTTCTGTCCGTCCGTTTGTCAAGAATATTTCTGCTAAACTGATTCAGTTGATTCAGTTGGTCTCTTCTTGCTTTATAAGTGGCAAGTTTATATTGAAAGTAAAGAAACCTTTTTCAGGTCAGATTTTGCGTCAGACAGACAGAAATCAGGATCTGTTAGCATTACCTTTTATCAATAATTTACCAAATATAAGCAAACAATATTTGGTCAGAAATAAAGCAGTTTACTACGGCGTGTCTTACATCATCGCCATACATACTATAAATAATAATCTCGTTAAGAAACTTTAAATACTACAAGAAACTATGGAGAGATACTGAAATGTCATAGTATAGTACAAAAACCTTGTGTAAAAACCTAATAATATTATTAATCAAGCAAGGATCACAATCCTAACGTATTTATTATTACTGATATTTTGAGATACACCACTTTTTTACTGGAGCTGGGTTAAATTTGAGCATTCTTCTTTGACTAATTCTCTGGCCCTCATGTAATTAACAATGCAAATTATGCGGTATAAGAATACTAATTTTAACAAGTTAAACTTACAGGTGCTGAAGAGAACTCGCTCGCCTTTCGTCCCGAAGAGGGTCGGGAGTTTGACCTGCGTAACACCCTTAAAAACGGGATACTGCTCTTGGAAGACCCAGTTGATAAAGACTGGAATCCTCACGCGTTCGTTTTAACAGAAAACAAACTTTATTACACGGAACACTACAATAACTGCGACGATTCTGATGACAGTGACGGTGAAGCGGGAGCCAAGCCAGTTACCATGTCTCAAAATGAACTGCACTTCGCTGAAAGCTGGTTCCACGGCAGGCTGGCTGGTAACCGCCAAGAGGCTGAGGACCTGTTGAGAGCGCACGCCCATTTAGGAGACGGGACTTTTTTAGTACGCGAGAGTGTGACCTTCGTCGGGGACTACTGCCTGTCGTTTTGGCGCCAAGGCAAAGTGAACCATTGCCGAATAAAGCTGAAAATGGAACGCGGACTCACGTCGTATTACCTCATCGACACCGTGTGCTTCGACAGCCTCTACAGTCTGATCACTCATTACAGACAGAACCCGTTGAGGAGCCAGGTGAGTTCTGAATTTCTGTTTTCTCGACTCCTGCGGTGTGTGATAGCCTAGACCACCCCTCGTAATCTTGTTGCTGCCTATCTGATAACGTAGGATCGGAATTTTGTTCACGTCTTCGAACAGCCCGATAAGCCCGGGTTTTTATTTTCCGATTTATATGTAAGAAATATTTATTTTAGAAATATTTCCGTTTCCATCGCATATAAACGTATTGAGAAAGGGTAAAATATTGCTGTTAGCAAAGAACAAGTGGTTTCCTGGCTCAATTCCTGGCGGGGGCTATTATAATTTATGAATTTTCTCTGGTTCTTCGCTTCTCGATGTCCCCTCTGAGAGGCTTCGGCTGAGCCTAGTTACGATCTTTTAAACAAAAACGTTCGGCGAAGCGTCTTGGTGTTCTGGTACGATGCCGCGTAGAAACGGTTTAATATGTCATATAAAGTATGTATATACTACTCGTGTATGATTTTAATATTTTTTCTTTGTTCTTTCGATTCTAATAATTTACTTTTTTTATTTATGAATATATAAAAACACTCTAAATACAAGCCTTAAATACCTACTAATCTCCTTTATATATATACATTTATATATATATTATTAAACTACATTAAAAATGTTTATATACCCGCCACGAGGCATTAATAACCAAGATACTGGCAGTGAATGGTATTATATTATAGTTTTCATAATTCAATGTTGATAAAGTATTCTTAGTGCCACCATGACATGCATGCTGCAATCGAGGTTGGTTCCTGATGAGAAGGAACTCCTCAAGAGCGCAGACATGGAATTTTGCATACTTATTGAAATGTGACAGCCCTTTGCAAGTGCGAACATGACATGGCTGCTGCATTCAAGGTTGGCTCCCGGCCAGGGAACTCTTCAATGGCTCAGAGCACCGACACGTATTTGTGTACAGGCATTCAAACGTGAAAGCCTCTTGCAAGTGCAACCATTACATGGCTGATGCACTCAAGGTTGTTTTCCGGTGAAATGGAACTCCTCAACGGATAAGAGAACAGACACGAAATTTTGTATACGCATTCAAATGTGATAGTCCATTCTTAATGCCACCATAACAAGGCTGCTGCACTTGGGGTTGGCTCTTGATGAGGGAACACCTAAACAGCTAAAAGCACTCACACTTTCTTCCAACGAGTAAACTCCTCAACGGATGCACTCAAGGTTGTTTTCCGGTGAAATGGAACTCCTCAACGGATAAGAGAACAGACACGAAATTTTGTATACGCATTCAAATGTGATAGTCCATTCTTAATGCCACCATAACAAGGCTGCTGCACTTGGGGTTGGCTCTTGATGAGGGAACACCTAAACAGCTAAAAGCACTCACACTTTCTTCCAACGAGTTAACTCCTCAACGGCAAAGATCACAGACACGTTGTTGTTTACAGACTTGTGACATGATGTTTCTACATGAGAAGAAACTCCTTAACGTCTAAGAGCGCAGACTTAATTTTTTACACGTATGCCAATGTGTGCCCATGGCAAACATGACATGGCTGCTGTATTCAAGGTTGGCTTCCGCAGAGTGAACTCCTCAACGACTAAGTGCACAGGCACTTAACTAGGTATACGCATTTAGATGCGATAGTCCTTTCTTAGTGCCACCATGACAAGGCGTCAGCAATCAGGTTTGGCTTCCGACGAGTAAACTCCTCAACGGCTAAGAGCACAGACACCCAATTGTGTATACGCAATGAAATATGATAGTCCATTCTAAGTTTCTATGTGACGTGGCTGCTGAACTTAAGATTTGCTCAGGACAATGAAGAGCTTCTCAACGGCTATCAGCAGAGACCAACAATTTAATATCACATTACCCTATTGATATCGCAGTGCTGGGCAGAGGTACAGGTTCGTACTCTCGACAAATAAGCAATACGCCTGCAGTTACGCCTTTAGTGGACGAGTGCGGTATGATAAACGGCGCTACATAATTAAACACTAAACGGACACGGCCAGCAAAATTAAAAAAATCGTAGACCCATAAATTATCTTGTATCAATTATTTTTGTTTTTTTTTATAATTTTAGGTTTAATTTATTTTTCATATTGTTTTATAAAATATTTATACTTATATTAACTTGATGTTTCTACTACTGTGGGGCGTCCCTTGACGGCAAGTTGATTCAAAGTCAAACTTCATGGCAGCCTTGTTAGTTTCGGCGCGCCTCGGCAGTAAAAGGGGCCAGCATGCCGTCAAGGCATGCGGCATGACGCTCCCTTATGCTGTCATACTCCTTCTATGCTACTGCGCTATTAACTATTACCATTATTTTTTAATTTTTTTTTTATATTAATTAAAATATGTATTGTTGTGTCATAATTTTGCTAGAGGAGATGTAATGCGGAACTTTCCAGTGATTCTAGTGTAAAACCTCGTGTTTGGAATCATACGGTTTTGTTTGGGAAGTCCAAAAGATTCAAATTGGTAACGAGGGTCTGCTTATGGGGTCAGACGGTAGATATTTGCTACTATTAAACCCCTCAAACCCCTCAAACCCCTGTTTGTTTTGAGGAATCCAATAAATTGGTTTTGGTAACGCTAGTCTTGTGATGGAGGAGGTTTAGGGGATCGTGTGGGATCAGCGCAAAGAGTATTTTACGGATCTGTGACCTACACACCCTACCCACAGTCTATGAGAGATTATTTGCAGTAAGTATCCTAGGATACTTACTGCAAATAATCTCTCATAGACTGTGTAATGACAGCATCGGTCGACGCAACTTTTGCCACCCACACATATTTTACTTTGTCAATCATTCCTTTCGCCTTACTTTTCGTTCCCACAAACAGCCCTCCAGGAAAAAAAAACGACAGTGCATCCAACCAAAACAAAACAAAATACAGGACATTATTGAAAAATTCCTTTTTTATTGGATGCACTGTCTTGCTTTCCTTCCTTCCTAGTTGTCCAGACTTTGTTGTCTACAACAAGCATATAATATATGTCAAATACTCCTGTCTCTTGTCTCTATTTTCAAAATGTTTTTTCCATAGCCTTAGGTACGACTAGTAGCTTCTTATCTCCTCTGTAGAGGTATGATTTATCTTTTGTTACGTCTTTTATAGCTCTTAACTCTTCATCTTGAGCCTGTGTTCGGTTCAGAGTGTCATTTAAAGTGCATCAGCATGTATCATCCGCGATCTCGATCTGTGTTCAATTTCAAAGTCATGTTTCGAGGAACAATACCCATCCAGCCACTTTTGCAGGTAAGTCTTTTTTACATTAATTCATTATAAAATCTTTACAGTCTATCACTACTTTAAAGAGTATCCTATATAGAACATAGCAAAACTTTTATACGTCAATTCAAGTTCAATGAATGCCATTTCTTCGAGCTCATAACTTGTATATTTACTCTGAGTTTCATTGTTTTGAAGCTCATAATGAACCCGATGGAGGTCTGCATCCAATGCATGAGTACAGCTGATTTTGCCACGCGTCTGTTTACAACATTATCGTCATTTAAAACCTTATACTTCTTCAATACAGCACTTGGAAGCTTGCCTTTGCTTTTGACGGCCGATTGGCGCAGTTTGCAGCGACCCTGCTTTCTGAGTCCAAGGCCGTGGGTTCGATTCCCACAACTGGAAAATGTTTGTGTGATGAGCATGAATGTTTTTCAGTGTCTGGGTGTTTATATGTATATTATAAGTATTTATGTATATTATTAATAAAAAATATTCATCAGTCATCTTAGTACCCATAACACAAGCTACGCTTAAATTGGGGCAAGATGGCGATGTGTGTATTGTCGTAGTATATTTATTTATTTATTTATTTCTTCAAATATAAACTCTTTGACTTTCTTCAATAAATCTGTAAGGGGTTCAGCCATCGGAGTTTAGTTTTCAGTTTACTTTCTTATATGTGAGACCTATATATGTTCTACTACATCAACTAGATTTTACTCCTCGCGTCTCTCACTATGTAGCCTAAATATTCTATTTCATACTTAGTTAGGTTAGGTTAGCTTTTTCAAATTTATTTGTAAACAAATGCAATCCCTAAATAGAGAAAACTTTGGTTGCTATTTGCCCCAAATACTCTGTGTATTTTGGTCAAATAGATAGTTTTCTATATTTTATAGTGATTTGTAAAGAAGAGACACCTCAGATGGAAGAACCCATTCTCTAGGTCTAGCAAGCTGCCAATTTGGCTCCACGCAGCTTGATCGCATCATCATTGCAATTTGCACAATCCTAGTCCTAACATATATTTTTCTAAACAGCACCAATGGATTTCAATATTCTGAATAACTCACCCTCACTATTCCAGTGTGAAGACAGTCCGTCCTCTCGCCTTCAATCCAGTTCTGATACACCAACGACAAGCGATGGGGTCGCTTCGGAACAGGTACTCCATATTCATTTATTCACTCAATTTAATGTACATCAACAGATTGATAATGTGAACTTAATACTAACTTAATACTAACCTTAAATATAAATGTGGACTTGTGGCCTGTAAGAACCGTTGCTAAGTTTTTGATTCAAGGAAAATTGTTCAGCATGCCTTGTTGAACTTGAGTTCCATCAATGTGTTATGTATGAAATAAGCAGATAGATTTTCATCAATTTTTAATTATTTTGAATTGTGTACTATGTTGATTTATTGGTAACAGTTACTAATAATACAGTTCAGTATCTTGATTTAGTGTTTTTAGTACACAAACTTGGCGAGGAGTGCGTAAATCCACGTTTAACTGTTAAAATGTCAATAAATTATCTATTAAGTGGAGAGTATATATCGGTACCCAAGATTGGGAGATATAGTTGCGCTGAAAAAAAAACTAACGTAACCTCACTCACTAAAGTGATTATGTGATCAATTGAATTTATGACTTTTGTTCCCCTGCGCAACCTGATGTCTTCAGGTCAACGGTCACACTTTCAAAGTCTGAGGAAATGGATAATTTTGACCCCGATCAATCCGAGCTATAATACGAAAAAGTTTACTGAATTTGAAACATCTCGCAAAGACCGACATTTTCGTGGCCCGAAATTAATCTGAGTGATCAGTTCGTAACGGAAATAATCAGCGAGGAGTTGCATTTGTCAGATATGGGACATTACAACACGTAAAATATCTTTGATGTAATTCCCAAGATGACCACGCCATTGTTAATAATTGTCATTATACTTTGAAATATTTTCTTTGCGGAAAACGTTATAAGTAAATAACGTTAAGTCGAAAAGTATGAAACCAGTGTGCTTGATTAATAACATCACTCCTTGCAGTATCTGGAAACCAGTCATTTGATTTGAGGTCACTTTTATTCACTTACATACTAAAGATAAGTATACAGCCCTTATATTTTAATACTCTTGATACGATACGACTAAATTAATTGTAATTTGGTAGTTAGTTGATTTTTTTTAAGACATGTATCTATAGAATAGCTGCTGTTGTCCGCGACTTGGTCTTTGTTTTTTGTTTGTTTTTAAATTAGTTTCGGAAAGTTGTGGCATTCAATTTAGGTGTAAAAATTATTGTTTTGTTTAGGTGTACGATTGGAACAAATTAAAAAGTATTTTACCGCTATTTAAATACCCTTTATTAAAGACCTTTTTATTTGTTTAAGAATTAATACTGCGTTACTAACGTAACCATTTCTTACTATTGCGACGTAACTATGATAGTTAGATATATTCTCTGCCGGAATTCCGTATGTAATTATTTAATAATGTGTGTTTGTTATTTAATAACATATTTTTTATGTATCATGCATAGTTTACTCCACGCACGTCAAGTAACGAATTTTATAGGCAAAATTTGCAACTTTGAGTTGCATTATTGCAATTCTCGTAACAATCTCCACAGAAAATTAATTATAGCCTATGTTATCGTGCATCGTGATAGGTTAGCTTTCTTTTGGTATAGGAATGGTTTAAATTGGGCCCTGTACTTTCGGAGCCTATTGGGCACAAACTAACAAACAAACAATAAAATCTTTCCTCTTTATAATATTAGTATAGATTAAAGCAGTTGTTTTAGTTTGTTGTAAATATGGTGCCTATGAGAATTTAAGAGCTCTGCAGATTCTTGTGCGATTTCTTCTCTCTGACTCCGTTTGCGAAATAGTAGAAGTAAAAGAGCAGCTTAAAAAGAAGAAAAATTAACAAAAGATTAATATAAAATAGAGGATAACTTTAACAGAGATTTTGCTTGTTTGGTTTTTATTTCATTTATTATGAGTTTCATTGCTGTTGCTACCACAAGAATAATGCTTTTTTTGCTTTGCGGGAAATTAATTTTAGAAGCAAGTTTTCAACACCGATATATCTAACACGTTTGAAGCTTTGTTCTTAGATTTATTGATTCTCGCCAGGCGAAGGCGTTGACGTGGAAAGTGCAACTGCTAGAGCGGATGGAGGTGGCATGGTGCGACTGGCAGGCGCTAGAGTAAGGAGCATCCAGGAAGGGCCACATATATATGATTACATGGGAGGCCAGGCGGACATGTGAACAACTAAAGATTATGTGCAAAATCTTGCAAAGAGAAGTCGAGGCTCAAAATCTTAATGAACGCTTTGTATACATTATTGCACTGTTGCGGGACCGATGCCGCGTTCATTGGCGTCCTAATATAACGGATGGATAACATTTGTTCTTGAATTGCTTAAAGACTTAGAAGAATAATATAAAGATCATCCTTCAAGTTCACGATATTACACTGTACTCTTTATTGTTCAATATTTTCAATAACATTTTGTGATTCTATAATTTAACTAAAATTATAAAATCTTATAAATATATATATATATCCTAGTTGTTATTTTTCTTGGCAAAAAGGTCACCCAAATGTGCAAAGTGTATAAAAGAAGTGAAGTGAGTTCAGGAGCAAAGCTGAATACAGGTCAGATTTATTTAATAATAATTCCGGTGCGAGAATGTTTGCTACTTGTATGATATATGATTAGCAGCGATAACGATGGTCCTTATTATGCGTTTTAAGTGTTAACTTCATCGTACATGCTTTTATAATGATGCCCAAGGTAATTTTGGACCTACCAATGCATAAGTTTTAAACAATGTGTTTAAACACATTTAATAAATCGCGGTTTCTATAGGAAGCTTGGAAGCAGGCCGCTTCGCTCTGGCTTTTAGTTTTTTACGATCCGCGATAATCTCGTACGTTTCCTTCAAATTCAACGATTCAGAAAGTTCTTTATGAACAGCTACTTTAATTTATTCTTGTTCATATCCCGGCGAAGTGTATTTTTTTTATAGGCAATGGTTTTCCACTAAGCATCTTACTATGGACTAGCTGCTTTATCCTTAGTGCACGGTTTGACGCAATTTCTCACTCTTATATTCCTCCATTATTTTAAGCGCTGATGTGGCTAATAAAATGTTTATAAAAGAACTGGACAATCCACTACCAAGCCTCAGTGAGCAACGTAGAAAGTAAAGGCCAACAAATTATTCCACATTAAAAACCATGACCTGAGCTATGGACAATACCAGCAAAAAAGGCATAAATATTTACGACAGCAATGTCTGGATTGTGGGTTTGCGCATAAATAGGGATCGGAAAAAGAAAATAAATAAACTTATTATAACCCACGACTTTGTAACAGAGGTGATAACGTTTGTATCAGTGTTTCTGTGGCATCGTAATCCCATAGACCCGTACCCTTGTACTGGGTCGGTAATGGTTTTATATGATGATGACCCAACAAGTTAGCTCAATACCATCACCAGCGAGTGAGATTGCAGTCAAGCGCTAACTTGTAGTGCAATAAAGAAAACGAAGCATCGTGATTCCGTTGATCTGTTACCGGATTATCAGTTTTTGTATATGTTTAAATCGCACTTTCTGTAAGTTTAAGCTATTCAGTTATTCCATAACAAACATTGTAGCTGTAGGTACAAAACGCATAAGCAGGTAGACATCTGTCTTATGATAATAGCACAATAATATGCTAATGTGGGTGACGGGGCGGAAGGTGCAAATAGCGGTATTACATATGCAATGTGGCCGTGAATAAAACAGGCGATTGATCTCCAGTGTCATGTTGTCGCCGAGCTCCGCAGATTATGCGGGAGCATTCAGACCTTTTTGTGTTTATTTAAAGATATATGCTTGTTCGATTCCTTGTATTCTCGGATCACCTGAATCATTACGTGATCAATTTGAAAGCAATACTTGCAGTAGCTTCAGTAAACAAGATGTGGATATAAACAATCGACTTACTAGAATCGATCATAAACTAGTGGCGGCTGTATCATCTGCGAAAGTCATTTATGGGGTTGAGTATACTTTTTTGTCTGCTTTGTGAGTCTTTGGCTGAGGGTTCGATTCTCACAACTGGAATATATTTTTCTGTTCTTGACGATAACTACATTCGTAAACTTGAAACTGAAACTACATAAAAGTGTGTTGATGGCGATAACTACATTCGTAAACTTGAAACTAAAACTACGAGATTAGTTAGAGCAATAATTCACACCCAAGCTCTTTTATCGTTGACGTAGTCCTTTAAAATATGATAGGACTTTTCTATAAATTTACGTTCAATACAAAATTTTAACTTTTTATCTCCAAGATATCAACTGGTACTTTATTGTAAAATTGTTTACAATTTTCTTTAAATGTATTACTTACTTTATGTAGTCTAGTATATGCACTTCTTATGTTCAAATTGTTGCAGTCACATTATCTCTTAAATTTAAATATATTTTTGTATGTTTTGGCTATAGACTATCATTATCTTAACAACTTTAGATTCATCTCTTAATGACTCTCTCGGACCCGTATTATAGATCGCACGAACAGTCCTCATCTGCAGTACGAAAATGCGGGTCACTCTTTGAGGTCTGCCGATAGAAGTGAAAATTAAATGTATGTACATTTATACAGTCTACATATAGCTCATTGAAGTCGTTCGGTGATGATGGCGCGAGAATTTTTGATTCACTCAAAAAGTTCAAGGCGCCTAAAGAAGTTTTCTTCTCAGAAATTCTCTGAGTAATAAGTTGTGGTTCTGTGGCAGGAGTTCCTGATAACCCTCAAGGAGCCAGTTCCGCAGCCGAATAAGCACGAGAGCAAAGAGTGGTGGCTAGGGTCATGTGACCGCACGCACGCAGAAGAATTACTTCGCAAGACTAAGGCGGACGGCGCATTTCTCGTGCGCCCCAGTGAACACGAGCCGAATTGCTACGCGATAAGTTTCAGGTAAACAATACTGTTGTACTGCTGCTACTAATACCACTAGACAACGACCGCCTTTTACTGGTTTGGACTGTTTTTATTAGTTAAAGTTGTGGTCACGCTGTGACCTGAAGGTTTAGCGCTGCTTCTGGAATGCCAAGGCGAGGAGAGCTTGGTGTGCCAATACACCAAGTACGCCGTCGTCGTTCGTTATGCTGTGTTCCAGTCTGAAGCGTTTTGTTGTCGGTGTGTTTACAGGCACATGAGATTTAATAGCTACGTCTCATGAATATTAAGTTTAATTTGCTACACTCCGCGAAAAGCAGGAGAATCTGTATGGTGTAACTTATAATTTCTTCAATCCTAATACTCCACACCGAACAGATCTTGATAAGTTAGTTAATAATTGTTAAGATAACTATTATTCATTGTAAAGTCAACATCTCCTGCAGGGCTAGCACGGGCTGGAGATAAAAATTATATCCCCCAATTATGTGCCCTGACAAGTGATATAATTAACGTGCCCACCTGCTAAATCACTGGAACATGGAATAGGAGTAGTTTAACCCCGTTTATAAATACACATATATTATATGGATATTATTTCCACTTGTGCGCCAGCCCGAGAGTTGATAAAGCTGTGGGAGAAGATAAATTTATATCCTTTCCCCGGGGATATAATGGTCTCCATGCTAGCCGTGCTGAGGATGCTCCGGTTCCGGAGCGAAACGAAGATCTGTTTGGTGTGGAATATAAGGATTAAAGAAATTATAAATTACACCATACTATATCTCCTGCTTTTCGCGGACTATAGCAAATTAGGTTTAATTTTCGTAATATATCATGGATTTCCGCAAAGAAACGCCTGCTATCCAATAGCTACGTCTCAGGTAGATGGGCACAGGGCGGCATTTCGGAGGACCGGTTCCTTGCATGCCCTGCGAATTATTGCTCTGTTTAAAGACGATATTGAACCACTTAACATCAGAGCCATGTGATTAGTCTCCTAATTATAAAAAAAAAATACGAAGCTCCACTCGCCTTCGAATTCTAGAATTTGACCACTTTCATTCGTTCCATATGCTATTATGATTTAATCCGAGGGTTCCAAACGCGCCCTGGTCTTAGAAGAGCCCACAACAAACTTAGCCGGGTAAATGATTTTTTTTGTTATCACCATCTTCCAGTCAATTTAAATTAAGCTATGAAGCTAGAGCAATTCACACCCAAGCTTTTTTATCGTTTAAATAATCCTTAATGTTATAATAGGATTTTTCTATGATTATTATAAGATCAACGAGTGATCCTTCTTGTATGCAGAACTGAAAAAGAGATCAAGCACTGCCGTGTCAGGCAAGAAGGCCGACTTTATGGGATGGGCAGTGTCAAGTTCGAGAGCTTGGTCGAGCTGGTGGCATACTACGAGAAGAATCCTCTTTACAAGAAAGTCAAACTGTGGTTTCCAGTTAACGACGAGATCGTGCAACGCATCGTGGCGGTAAGTCTACAATATGTTCAATAGTACAATCTTCTACTTCTTGCCCCACGTTATGTGGGATTGTATTGGTTTTGGCATACTACATTATGCCAACTTAACTCTTGTTTTGTCGACTTCCCTGTTCGTAGTGGCAACGGGTTCGATTCCAGGCAGCGGCGATTTAGGAATTCAAAATTTTTGATTTTTGTATTCTCTGTTCTTTCCGACAAGGACCTGTCGTTTCGTTTCGTTTCGCGTAATTAAGGGTTAAATATGTAGTGGAATTAAAAAAAAATGAAGAATTTAAGTAAGTACCAATTAGTGTCCTAGTTTGTTTAAAGATTTGAATTAGCTATTTAAGTTGTATAATAGCAGCAACTTGTACATATACTGTATATTGCCACACTTAATTTTCACGTGTGTTAACACAACTAACAACATCGCACTGTGTGTAATTTGCATCAATATATTTAAAAACAAAAAAAAAATAACAGCATGTAAATAGCTTTACGTTAGTCTCAATAGATTGACAAAAGCTAAAATGTGCACTAACAGCTAATCTCTGCAAAACAAACATTTTAATATTCGTTTAAGAAATCCTTTTATATACTATCGATACATTCTATCAGCTTGTCAGAAGTTAGAGCCAAATATTTTTTATTAATGCCATAAAGATTTAGTGAGATGATGGCGATTACTTCAATGCGCTCTCTTTTTCAAAGAAGAAGCCTACAATAAACATAGCAGGGTATTCAAAGTCAAAGTCAAAGTCAAAAATATCTTTATTCAAGTAGGCCCACAGGTGGCACTTTTGATGCGTACATAAGAATTACACGGTAGTGAGATGATGGCGATAACCATTCTTATTCCATTCTTATTGTTATCACCATCTCACATTATCATTTAGAACTATTTAAAAAGTCCAGGTTACTTTTTAAATAGTTCGAGTTCGTAGTTTTAGAGTTATAATTCATATCTAAGCTTTTTAATCTATATTTTATTTATTTGTAATCGTTAAAAAAATACTTTACTTTTAATAGTTAGAACTCCTCTGTGTCAGTAGTTTTAAATAGTTCCCCGCTGGGTGGGCAGTTATTTTGTCTTACCCACTGCATACAATATTGGCTGAATTAGAATTCTAAATGTTCTTAATTCTGTGGTCTAACCTATAATTAACACAGAATTTATTTAATTAGTAAAAATAAATAAAAAGAGTATTGATGAAAACCTAACAAATAGTTAAAAATTCAAAAAATCTAAATCAGTAATTGTTTTGGCTTACTTTCGGTAGGTTGCGTTTTCTAGGTAGCAAAAAATTACCACGGCCACGTTTTTGTATAGAAGAACCGCCTTATATTTGCACAGTTGCGTTTTTTATACTTTTTTATTCACACGTTTGGAGAATTTGCAGTGCGGCTGTGAAAATTCAATACATCGCGAGAAAGTACCCAAAGTGCAGCGAACGTTCAAGGAACTTTGGAAAATAAAACAAATAACTCCGGTGTTTATAAAATTCGCAGCGGTAAGTACATTTTCATTAGTAGCTTAGCGTAGCTTGATAATTGGCAACGCCGCATCTACTGTGGCCATTTTCCAAGAACCAGGTTTTTTTTCTTTCTTATGATTTATAATAAACATAAAAAATAATTGCCGTGCGTGAAAACTTGAAAATGGATCGACCGATTCGATTTATGGGGTGATTTAGACGACTTTTTTTTAAAGAATCCTTGAAACAGCCGAAACTTCCAAAAAAAAACCCAATTCGTACTTATATAAGTATACGAAAGTATTGGAGTTTCAATAGATGGCATTCCATTTACTTAACGCTAATATTCGAAATATTTACCAACAAAACAATTTTACGAGTGACGAAGTTCAATATACTTTATTAAGCTTCAGCTGGAATCCTGTTGTATTTGAAACAAAAAACCATACAAACTTAAGCACTTTAGTTTCTTTTAAAGCTATTATTTATTATGGAATTTTACAAGTAATTAAGACAAAAACTTTATCACCATAAACATAAGATTGAGATAATAGATCGATATGCGTAATCCACATAATAAAATCTGATTACCCATTCAGTCTGTAACATTATTAAAAATTTGTATTAGTATGTATCATAAGTTATTAAAAAGTAGTATTAAGCTGTAGTGGAATAGATTTCGAAAATCTTTCTAGACTTGCCTGCGTTAAGTCTTTGGCCAGACTGACTGACAGACAACCTAAAGTCGGAGAAATTATAGAAAGTTGGTATAAAAGTCTTGACATTTTACAAGTTATATCCATGAGAGTTGGTATTTTTTAATAGGTCAGACTTACCAAAACTTCAATTCAGTTATTACGTTATTCGATACTTTATGGATCAAGTCGAAATATATGAGAGTTAAGCGTGTGCAGACGTGATGTCGCTTTGGTTGATGCTGCAAATAGACAAAGTCGTTATGAGCCTTCATTGTGTAGGAATAGCTCGGCGCACACCTCTGCTGCTATAAAAGAGTGGCGCATGGAGTTCAAACCCGCCAAGCTGCACCGATGTGTGTTTAAAAATAAACAACTAAATTCTGTTTCTTTCCTTGAGCCTCTAAAGTGTGTTATAGAAAAGGTGTCTTTTTTTATAATAATTATTTATAAAGCCCACCAACCCGTTTTGTAGCAGCTTAGTCCCTAAGCTCTTAATAGTTCTTTTCTATGAAAGGAATGAGAGGCGCATTTACTATTTTTGGGTTTAGCAGTGATTTAGTTTGGGCATTTACTTCAAATAATTTCCAATTAAAATGTGGTTTTAACTTTTGTGATCGCTTATATTTATTGGTAATTTAGGGTTTTTGATCAGCTAAACAATAACATGTAACAATAAAATGTGCTGTTTTGGTAATTACAATAAAGGTACCCGATTGATACGTTTTAATATCACCAGGTAGTTTTTTTTTTTATATAAGTGTCAAATCTACCGCCCTATCGATTCTATCGAATCTATCTTCGCAGGTGAAAAAAAATAAATTCAAGATCAACGAGAAAAACTCGTCCAAGAAACGTGAGCGCCTGCGCGCGCCCCCTCCTACCCCAGTCCGTAGGACCGAAGGACTACTAAGTAGATTCAAGAAACGTGTTGGCAAGATCACTAACGTAAGCTACAAATCTGTCAACGCTCTTCTTCTTCCGAGACGGCTCATTGATGTTTTTTGCTCTGAAAAGCTGCTTTTAGGAGTTTCTTTTATCTTTTCCTGGAAATGTACCATTTTCTTTGACCCTGTTTCTTAATCGCTCCTCTCATTTCATCAACACATCAACTAATGGACGTCCAGTGCTGGACAAAGTTTTCCTCCTCGGATTTATTAATACCAGACATTAACGTGGCACATGTGTCCAGCGGTTCATAGACGCGTCGTCTTATGTGGTCCGTTACCTTAGTGGGGATGTACCATTTCTGCGTTGCGGTGCGGGGTCGCCACTGCAGCAGTTTGGCACCCCAGCGTCCATCTCTTATTTGATCCATTTCCATTCAATTATTTTTACTTGTGAACCTAAATTCTATATTAATTATCATGATTCCTTTGTGTAATTCTACAAACATTCATCGTTCGTTTTATGTTTTTTGAGTACATCCTTACATCCTTTACGTTGCCCAAATTACTTATTCATGGCTGTAGCGGTTAAAATTTATTTTTGTTATGGGGCATTCAGGCAACGTTTAACTGTTGAACTCTTTTCGTCAGGAAGGTCCTACGATGTGTTCTCTTTATTCTAATATTATTTTTGTTACGAGGCGCTGTTCCGCGGACGATGGTCGCAGTTACCGTCGCTATGTTGCGTTAAAGCTGTAAGTAATATTATTAACATTTCGTATCGCTTACAGTTGTTTTGCAGCGTTTGTAACATAAAAGTCCTATTGCAAACGGCGCGAGTTTCGACGGTTTTCGGATATCGAAATACTATAAAGTTAAAGTAAAATCAAGTATTAAAGATACTACGAACTGAATCTTTAGAACAACGAGTTTCAGCACATTTTGTGACCTTGTTTCTGTACTCGAAAACTAAAGGACGCGTGATTTGCGATGAAAAAGGACACTATGATTTTATCCCCAATCCTCTAGAATTGTATTGATAATTTTACAACTTGTAATTGATCAACAAACCTTTAATTTATAAAGGAAATGTTATTTTTATCAGCTTCGGCTAGATTTGTTGTGGTCAAATACCACAACAAATTGTTAACCCTTGTTTATTTATTCTCAAGTTGAATTGAATTTATTTACCCATGAAATCTCCCTCCTATAATATAAGTTTTTTTCAACAAGTAAGGTTTTGAATTATAATTTTGTAGCATAGAATTTATATAATAGTCAGCTGTGTATCTACTTTAAGTAGCTATTGTATTTGTTTTTATTTTCTAATGAAACAACGTCGATTCTTACCTTTAATTTTTGTACAATTAATTTCTGTTATGTTTTATTTTTCATATGATTTTATTTTGTTACTTAATATATTTTTGTTACAATTAAATAATTTTGGAATTTCGTATTGTTTTATTTTTACGCTGGTAGTTTAAAGTGCCATTTTATTTTACAGTCGAATCCGAACGCTTGCTTTTTTGCACCTATAAGTTTAGCTAGATTATACACTGGTCTCGCTAAAAATCCCAAAACTGTTTGAGTACGAAAGATCAAACGTAGGACGATATAAACTGGTAACATCTTAATTAAAATAAGTTGTTATTGTTTTAATCTAAAGCCTGAAAATATTTTCAGTTACATTTCAGTTTTTTTGCTACGAAAGTATTTAATATTTATATTTGCAACGTTAGTTTTCGAATTATCACGAATCGGCCGTGTCTCTAGCATCCCGAAGTATCGATCACCGACGCGGCAAGTACAAGATCACTTATCGCCATGTTCTGTAAGTTCCATCATAATAGTATAAAAAAATTTAATATTAACTTGAATTTTTTACACCAGTCCGACTTTCCGCGACTGTCAACTTTTTTTTTATCAGGCTATGATAGCCTGATAAAAAAAATGTTGACAGTTATATACGATATGATACGAAATCATACGATACGATTTATAATTAATATCTTTTGTGTAGTACTCTGTTTTAAGGATTTTTGGCTATTTGCGTCAAACCCGTTCCTTATTACAACTAGTTTCGCCAAAGGTTGGCTGCGACAGATCGCTTTAGCGATAAGACCGCCTTTGCACACCTAAACTAGTTTTTTATTAATTTTATTTTTATTTTATCTATTAATTTTATTTTTATTTTATCTATGTGTTTCTTTTTGTATTTTGTGTGTTCAGTAAAGAATTTAATAATAATAAAATATTCAAAATTCGTATTTTTCTAGTTGGCCTAATATAAGCACTTTTTAAACGTCAAGTTTGTCTGTTTATAGTGTACATATACATAGTGTACGCATGTAACTTTAGTAGTGTACTACTATTTTTATGATATTTATTGTGTTGTTGAATAGTGTGTACCACTGCAGAGTTGGTATAGTGGTTAGCATATTCAACTGCGGATCACGAGATCCCGGGTTCGAATCCCGGGTGAGGCCAAAAATTGGCAGGTATTGTGTATTTTCAATTAGAGCACGTTAAGCCGTATGTCCCGTTTATTATCATTTACTTGTGATAATAGTCGTTCAAGCCTACCAATCAGCTTTGGAGCAGCGTGGTGGTTCTATGCTCTAAAACCGTATCTCCTAAGTGGCCTGCGCCCAGCAGTGGGACTTTAAAAGGCGGCTAGTGATGAAGATGGTCTGTATTACATTTCATTTTCTTTTTCAAATTATCTGTAGATATATGTGTATGTAATATTGTTTGTACCTACCGACCGCCTAGGTGCATCTATAACTTTCTTTCTACGCCTTTGGTTGCCCGGAAGTGATCGCTATGCAGCGATAAGGCATCCTTATTGTACCTTAGAATGTACAATAAGGATGCCTTATCGCTGCATATCTACGTACGTACGTACGTACTTTACGTATCTATTGTATGTCTCGTGGTTTCTGTGTGGTGTAGAATACAAGTGTGTACATGAATTCATTTGTTCAGTAAATGCTGAAAGAAATATAATGTTGCTTTGTAGTTATTTGTCACTAGTGCTTGGTCGGTTTCATTGTAGTGACGTTCAATATGTGTACCCCATGGTTTGGAAATTGCTGCGCATCTGTGAGTTCTAGATTTTACTTTCCGAATGTACAAGATGTTATTTATAATAAATATAAGAACTTAATTTTTTTTATTTAATAGTTTTCAGGTAATTTTAGGTACCGCTTAGCTTATTTAAATATTGTAACTATGTAATTAGATTTTTTTTTTTTTTTTCGTTAAAGAACTTCGTGCCATTTTATAAGTGAGATACAGCCTAGTACTTAATCTACTTCCGGAGTAAGCTCCGAAAGTAGAACTGAAGGCTTCCAATTTATTTTGGACCACGTTTAAGTCTGCAGCTCGGGTTGGATCTGGATGGAAAAAACAGTAATCTCGATCTGCGCCACCAGGCTTTAAAGGTCTCAAAGAAGAAGAAAATACAGTCTAGTAGCAATAGGAAGCTATGATTTCTCATTTTTATTCTCTACTACGATCGAGCAAACGTAGTTAAATATTATACTGGTTTCTTACATATTTTAGTTATTACCATAGGTACCCAGAGAGTTAACAGTTTCCTTGTTCGTCTCCGCAGCTACTATTTAAAAAACAAAATAATAAAATTTAAATAAACAATTTAATTGAATCTATTATTAATATACGTGTGTGTTTTAGGAGCCGGACTACCAAGTCGTGTACGGAACACCCGGCTACATGGACCCCACAGCTTTCATGTCCAAGGTAAGATTTGATTTATTTTCATGCTTAGCGACCCAAGCGAATTCTAGTACGGAGAATACTTATTGTTTCTAAGTAAACAAAAGAAGACTATGAAGTGTAAAACATCATCACTGCTGGCAAGACTGCGTTTAAGCTCTAACAGTATCCTAGGGGCTTACTACGACCGCTAAAAGCAGTACTATTTTTATTTTACAGTTTATTTGACTTACTTTGACATCGGTATATTATACTTCTACGGTTTGTCCGATTAGTACTTTTTTCTATAAACTTATAACTAATGACTTGAGATAAATGGTTATAAATAATTATTACGTAGGGGGCAAACCACCCTGTTAATTTTTAAAACCACTCTGTTATATCTGCAGTTTGCTAAGCGAAAATCTGAAATCATAAATAGTGCTGACGGTGCTGAGTGCTTCTGAAAGAACATAAACTATTTATAATCTATGTTTTTTTATTTTATTCCAACCAGACATTTTTGAGTACTATTGTATGTTTTTAACCCCTACGCGTCGGGGGGATATAAATTTGTCGTGTGTTTGTGTATATGTCTGTGTATGTGTGTTTATGTCTGTCGGGCTGTGGCTTCGTAATTCCCGAACGGATAAACTTATTTTGATTTTGTTTTTTTGTTTGCAAAGGTGAATTAGTCAGGAGTGCTCTTAGCTATGTTTGTTGGGTATCTTTCCAAGATGGCTCCGTCACAAAATGGCGGAAATATAATTTTTCACACCTCCCTCAATATTGGTATCAAATGAAAGGGCTAGACTAGTAGAATAATTTACACGATATTGAATGTCGGGATTTTTAAACATTTTTAGTTGATATACCTATATCTTTTAATTACTATAGTCGATAAAAAAGAACGCAAATTGCAACTTTGCTAGACGTCGCTATTGAATCCGGCCATGTCACGGTCTATAATGAATGAATGATGAATTTATAGGCTTTTCCTTCCAAGGTACGGAACCCATGGTGCGAGTCCTCCGACGTTGGCTTTTAAATATTATTATAGCTAATTAAAAGGGTTGTAATTTTATCTCTCGCGCTGTGTCTTACAGGCATTGTGTGTATTGGCTGAATTTATGAAACTCTCTCTCAAACTGCGTATTTTAGCCAACAGTTAAATATTGTAAGTTAATCGATACTCGACCCTCTGGTTTTTCATGACTTTGAAATTGCAACAACACGCGTACCTCCATTTTGTTTTTTAAATAACCTCTTCATTCAACTTGGTAGTTGCATAATATAGAGATCTTTCCAGGACATTTCAAGTTTGACGTCAACAATTGCTGTCAAAGCCGGGATTAATTTTATGGTTATGTAAAGGTGAACACACACTATAACGCTTTTTTATACTCGTAATGCTTACTGTGGTGTTCGTGAATTCTATTCCTTTTTTTTTATTAAATTGCGAGTTAGTAAAGGGGAGTAATCGTTTCTGTTGTCACCTTACCAAAACATTAAATCGGCGCGAATAGGCGCGACTAGGGAGTAACTCAGATTTTTTTCTAACGCAAATAACGCTTACGTCAGACGTCTGTATAGTTTCCGCTATTTAAAAATAAAAATTTGGATTGGTCGTTAATATATGCCCTATACTCCACATTTCTTGACTTGTACGCCAGCTAGTGGCAAATATCATAATCAATATATTCATAATATACTTGTTTATTTATTACTTTCGTAATTAATACATTTTTTTATAAATTTTCTGACGCTTGCGACATTCTATAATATTCATCGACAAGGTTATATTGACATGTGCTGATCTAACCTTCAATTTTCTACTCTTAATTATACTATTTAACAAATGAAAATATTTATAAAATGTGACAGTGATATTAATGAATTTTAAATGGAATATTAAATAAAATAGTGAATATTAAATAAAATGGCGAAGTCCCAGGAACTTTTTACTCTTTCATCAATAAATAATAATAAAAGTTTTACTTCAATGGTACGTGCGTAAAGGTTACTTTTTTTTAAATCAGTTTTTCTGCTCATATTAACTCTTAAGTTAACCGTTTGTCTGTAACTACAAACAAAATACCGAAGAATATTCATGCTTGTATCGTTAATCGTTTTTAAATAACCCGTTCTACCTGTGGGTATCGAAATAAAAGTCAGCAAATCGATGAACTCTTGGAAATCGATCCTGGCATAAAATCCGAAGCGCGCGCCACCGCGTCGGCTGTTGCGTTTTTTAAGATTCTTATTTGTGTTGCTCCCCGACTTTGCAAAACCAAGCAAACCACAAAAATTTCTTTGAAAATTTTTTGAACCTTTATTTACTGTGCGAATGTTGTATGCAGTTTCATGGTTTTAATTTATGTAATTCCTGTTTCACAATTCCTGCTGTATTGGAACTCGGAATTGTTTTTTATGCAGGGTGAGTAAATTATTGCTGCTGCAAATAACGTAAACAAAGAATTGTTCTAGAAATTAACACAGAGTTTTTGACTCGCGTATTATAGGTCTGCAGTGCCTTCATTTCTCTTTTGTTTTTAACTCAGAATCGATGTTGTCTCAAAACATATTTTTCTTTTGATACGAGCCGGCTTTAAGCCATGCAAATGATGTTGCATCAAACTCGTGATTATTCCATTTTGTAGGTATTATTTCAATTATGTGCAACCGCTCTCAATACTGCTTCCTCATAAAGGGCATAATGTTGATGCATACTTTACAAATACGCGTTAGTTTAGATTCACACTTACAATGTTTTGAATAGTTTTCTCGATTTCTGGCCAATTTGATCACACGCATCCTCTTAAACCTCACAGCAACACACAGCTTAGAAAGCACTCTAATTAATGTCATTGCCACGTCACAGTAAGCATTTCATGCGAAATTATAGAACTTCATTGTTTGACTTACATAACGCGGAAATTGATTTAATAAATGTTACTATCGACGTGGGGTGACTAGTACTTCAGATGTGCATCTTACGAGATAGGCTGACAAAGCGCATTGCGCATGCGCGGGGGTTCATTCGAGGGGGAATACGTGGCAAGCTCAAGTCAAGATTATAACGTCACGCCACATAGACTATGACAGTCGGGACATTGACATGCAGTGGCGTTCCTAGGGCTTTGAATTTGAGCAAGCCCAGTTACCTAAAGGACAAATTTAACTCGTCATGATCTCTAAGTCACCATTCTTGTTGTGCTAAATGACAAACAATATCAAGAAATCTTTGAAAAACACTACGATTAAGGTCAGCACGCGTATCATGATAAAGAAGTTTCTTTGCAATGTTTGCCAAAATTAAAAAGTAATCATAGAAATCCCAAGTGTTTCTTTGAGTTCTGCTCTCTGTAATTTTTATGATTCCTCGTAATTTATGTAGTAATCAGCCGCGTTTCAACCATTATTTTCAATAGACAATAAAATGCAACACCATCAAACAATTTTTAAATTAAAAAAATTTACCTGTTTTTCGCCAATTTTTTTCTGATTTCGCCACAGAAACGTAAGAAAACAAACCAATAAAATGCACTATTCAACTCAAAAAACAATGAAAAACTCCTAACTAAGTAGTCTAATAATGAATCTGTCAAGTGTCAACTAGTTGTAACGCAAATAATAACACGCGTGAAGTTGTTTCATTTCGCTCGCTGGTCATCTTCACTAACTTCAACTCGCAATCTCGCATTTGATCTCCATACTAAATTATTAAATAATCTAGATTGTCTTTGCTAAATACATTGAAATTTCTATGAGAGAGAGAGAGATAAAAGCCCCATATAAGCAAATGAGTGTGAGCGAGACAAAGCAGGACCTACGATCGCGTACGAAGACACGCGAAGAGCGCGATAGTTCGGCGTGTTGGTACCACAGAGTCTACCTGCCAGAGTAACATTATTGAGCAAAAGTTAAAACATTGTATTTATATCCTCATTGCTAAAAGTTTTCATTATTTTGTTAATTTCATTTCGGAATAGTCGAGAAAAACTTAAAAGAGATATTTATTGTAACGCAAGCCCGGCTTTTCGGCTTGTATGGTAGTACCGCCACTGTTGACATGTATCCTACAAAAAGAAGGGACAATTAAACTAAAAAAAAAAACATTGAGGGTTCACCACAGACAAACTGTTTAATTAACTTCTTTTATGAATATTTTATGCTTTTGAAATAAACTTTCAGATCTTTCATTTGATACCAAAATCAAAATTATGTATGAACACTTTCAATGATTGTTGATTATGGTTTAGTTCGTTTTTAAATTTCACTAAAAGGTGTCATTACGATTGCGTTGTTACAAGTTTAACGTAATTAAGGATCAGACGGCTTTGATCGCCGCAAAAAGAAGATATGCTATTATTGCTATATAGTTACACATTTTCTCGATAAAATAAAATTGTTGTACCTCTAAAGAAAATTTGAAGTTTTTTATAGCAAACTAGCGTACCCAGCCCGCTTCGCCGGGCTAGATTTTGCTTTATTTTATTTAAACAATAAACTTACATCATTAAATTTCTAATTTAAGTCTCATAATATATTAAATCATTTATTTCTCTCCTTATTCATTCTCTTCTATTCTCTTCTCGAGCGGGTGAAGATCATTACACCCATGTACACCCAACAATAGAATATCATCATAGTAAATAAAAGCTATATTTGACAGTTTGACCGTTCAAAAATAGGAGTGCTCCGATCGTCACCAAACTACAGGATTACACGCTAGGTCAATCCGGAGATTGCCTGAAAGTTTCATTGAAATCGGTCCAGCTGTTTCGGAGCCTATACGGAACACCCAGACACTTTCTCTTTTATGTATATATAGATTATTAAAATTTTGGAAATAAATAAAAATATTATTTAAGTAGACATTATTGAATAATTGGGTTATTTGAATATTGTTTTTATTACGAATTTAATATGCCCATATGTCTCCAAGTATAACTGTAAATACACCTCGAATCCAATACTAAATAAAAAAAAGAACTTTGATTTAGTACTCAACTCGTCTCGTCTTTTGTTTATTGTTTATTGTTATTAGGTACACAAAACAGGTAATAACTAAAAGTAGATCTAAATATAAGTAATAACAAGTTTTGTTCTAAGCTACAACCCAAAGTATGTGTACACAACTTGGAATTAAATTAAACAGAAAGTAAAGATATAATTAAAGTTGAAACAAAAAAGAAACACTTAAATAATAATATATATATATTATTTCCCTAAAGATTATGTGGAATAGTGCTTAATAATTTGATTTTTAAAAATATTTATCCTTTTGTTAAAAATGTCAATATTATGATTACTTGATACTAAATCATTATAAAGGCGGCACATGCGAACGATGGGATTGTAAAAGGAAGTATTGTTCTTGTAGACACTTAGGGAAAATGGTTTAAAATATTTGAATCTGGGATTAACGCGAGTATTTATAGTAATGAGCGAGAGCAAGACGGAAGAATCAATTTGGGAGTTAATGAACGTCTCTAGAAATCTCACAAAAAATCGTCATCTCAAATCATACATTTCTACGACGCATACTTACATGACATCTCGTCATGTCACGCTCTTAAGCCAATTAAATATCACTTACTTTACCTACCACACTCCGGAGAAGTCATTCTGACCATGACCGACTACAGGGCAATAATGAGGATGATAGATAAACTGTACCTCTAAAATCTGGGAATTCTTCACAATTACTGGGACTGAGTGAGAGCTCTGTTACAGGTGACGGTTAAAGCTCTTTATGACTACCGGGCGCGTGAGACCGACGAGCTGTCCTTCTGCAAGCACTCTATCATCACCAATGTGGAGAAGATGGAGGGGGGCTGGTGGCGCGGCGACTACGGCGGCAAGAAACGTTACTGGTTCCCCGCCAACTACGTGGAGCAGTTCGAGGGGGACCTGCCTGACATCGTGAGTAAAAGCGTTTGGCCGACCCTTGCTATGCGCGATTCTCGTCGTACGTTTTGTTTTTTATGAGTCTTTAAAATCGATTTTTAAAAGTTAAGGCTATCATGAATTCTACACGATTCTTCATCACCTATTTTACCTATATAATAGCATGGTCAATAGTTGAAGCTGTTATAGCGCATTGGGTAGGAGCTCAACTTCACTTTCGGGGAGCCGAGTTCGAATGCCAGCACGAACCTCTACATTTTTACAAGTTATGTGCGTTTGAAGCAATTAAAATATCACTTGCTTCAACGGTGAAGGAAAACATCGTGAGGAAACCTTCATGCCTGAGATTTTCTTACACATGATGATTATTTGCTTATACATACTTATTTTGTGACAGTATTGCATGGAGACCGAATCGGCCCCGCTGGGATCCTTACAAAAAGGAGTAATCGACGTGGTCGGCGCCGTAGTAGAGCTGGTCCTACTTGACGACGGAGTCGGGTCCCGTTGGCTCGTGCGCATTCAGAGCCCTACGATGTGCATTCCCTTCGACATGGCCGCGCCCAACCGGGAGATAGCCTTCGAGTGGCTCACGGCCATCAAAGAAGCGGCTCAGAGCGCCAATGAGAAGTCTCGCAAGCATAAAAAGATGGAGCGAGCGCTCCGGATCGCAAGAGAAATATCCGAGCTGATTGTTTACTGCCGCTCCGTTCCATTCAACCAGGAGCGTCTCACGAGGACGGGATTCGTGTTCACTGAAATGTCCTCCTTCAACGAAACGAAGGCCGAGCGTTTGATGTGTCAACAGGAGACGGCATTCTTCCTACTGTACCACATCTGGCAACTCAGCCGCATCTATCCCAAGGGTCAAAGGATCGACTCGTCAAATTACAACCCGGTGCCGCTCTGGAACGTCGGCTCACAGATGGTTGCCTTGAACTACCAGACGCCGGACAAACCTATGCAAATTAACGTGGGCAAGTTCAAACAGAACGGCAATTGCGGGTATGTTCTGAAACCCGAGGTGATGATGCTGGAGGGCTACAGCCCGTACCATAGCAGCTTCGTGGAGAAGCGAGTTCGCCCGATGACGGTGAATGTTAACGTCATCCTGGGGCGGCATTTGATCATGGCGAGCCGAGGCCCTTTCGTCGAGCTGGAGATCATTGGGGCGGAGTACGACAATGGGTTGAAAATCGGGACGAGGCCATCAAGTAAGTTCCTTTACCGTCTACCTTGTTACACTTCTGCTGGTGGCGTGCATACAGGATATGCACAGGAATAAATCTTACCCTTAAATTTTTATATTCTACTGCAGATTTTTTCCATTTTATGTCATCTGTCCGCTTAGTGAATACCCCGTGCATAACCTATATGCTCACATCTGGCTTCTGTGCCATTCCTTTAATATACAGACCAAATCTTCCGAAAGCTCCTCTGATAGAAAATTACGGTGATGCCTTAAGCGGGACGCGCCCGCATAGAAGATGCATATTCACTCTTGACCTTGACGTCGTTGCCAACTTAAGTCGCGTATTAGAAACCAGCAAGCATAGCGCAAAGAAATTCCACGAATTCATACAAAACTTTCGTGTATTTAATATAAGCGATAACATTATATTGAAAACTTCTCGACGTAGCGAAGTGGGCTTATTCCATCTCAATTTTTTCTGGTTCCGAATTGCCGGCGCGGACATTTCTCCACTAATGCAACCGAAGGTAGAGCGCACTGCCTCGAAGATGGCTATTCACTCTTGATATTAAAATATCCATACAAATCGAGAGGGAAACGGAAGATCCAAAAAAGCGCATATTTACAATCTGTTTTTTGTGTGGTTCTCTCATCAAAAATCCATAATCAGTCAGTGGCGTTTGCATGCGGATCTTTTTTCTCCCAACTTCCGCAATATGGCTATCAAATGTAATGGATTTACTCGCACAATCCACTATGACAAATTTTAAATACAAGATGGCCGCCCTAACTTAACTACATGTGTGAATTTACTTGTTTTAGGCTTTTTACGATATATATGTTTATAATTTCGCGTCAGGAGTTTTTATAAATTTATAATTTAATTTAGTGTTATTAGTAGTTGCATACAATATAATCTCCTTTTACATCTTTTCCAGCCGAGAACTTCACCAATCCCATATGGAATGAGTACTGCGAGTTCGTGGTGAAGTTTCCCGATTTGGCATTGCTGAGGTTGGCTGTGATGGACGAGGATATTTTCGGAGACCCCTATGTCATCGCCCACGCTGTCTACCCCCTGACCTGCCTGCGAGGAGGTTTTCGGAGCGTGACCCTGCTGAACGGCCACTCGGAAGAGCTTGAGGCATCGGTTTTACTGGTGCACTTTACTTTCACGCCAGGTAAAATGGTACCTGTGACCCCAGCTTAATACGTTAAAATGTTGACGTATTAAGTTATATAGTTCGTCCGCTCAAATAGACCGCTGTTTCCCCCCTGGATATTTTAGAAACTATAGTGCAATGTTGGTGCTTTAACAGCGATTGTACATTACATACCGAGTCTTTGAAGTAACCGACGCCCACCTTTCGGTACGGCGGCCTTATTCAAATATTTGAGCGAACGAGCTATTAGAACTGCTACGATACCGCATATCCGACATCGACTACTGCTACGATTCTAATGACCGATAATGTGGACCTGAAGCCCTTAGTGTAAACTTTCGAGTATAAGTGTTATTCGAAGTAATGTTTGTTATTTGTCAATACAGTATATAATTTTGGCTAACAATACAAAAACGAATACGTCACGTCACGTCAGATCACTTAAAGACTTCACGAGGTGTCGGAAAGTTCTCGAGTTAACTGTTTTTTGTGTTATTTGATTGATTAACGTAACTATGACGTTCGTGAACTTGAAAATTTGCACTAAGCCACAGGACGCTCTTATATTGTTTTGGCGTAAGTACAATAATTTGTACGGCTTTATCCGGCCAAAACGCCAAAACTATATCAATTAGGCACTATATTATATAACAAATCATCATAATATACATCACAGCTTTGCATTTAATTTAAGTTATACTTTTCTTATAGTCAGTTCGACTGCAATATTTTTTTTTGCAACTAGTTCGTATAAATATTTTTCTATACATTTTAAAACATTATATAGGTACGTACGTATATAAAGAATATATCTATTTTGTGGGACAGAATTGAAAGATATATGCGGTATTTCTATACAATCTATATTAGATAAATGCATATTTATATTTCTGCTATAGTTATGCGGTGAGTTACCGGCCAAAACCCGATATAACAAAACTATTTTTTGTTCTTAATACACAAAACTGTTATTTTAATACACTTTCAAGTAAGCCCTGCATTATCACCTGATGATAAGTGATGATGCAGTCTAAAAGGGTAGAGGGCTAACCTATCAGGGAGTTATGGTAGTCATACGCCTCATCGGTTTCTACGCGACATCGCACCGGAACACTAATCTTTGTCGGAAGGGTGGTGACTAGCCACGGCCAAAGCCTCCCACCGCCATAGAAAATACAGAAATTGTCCATACCGGAACCTCCCACTTAAATTCATAGCGCTCTCCGTTGTGCCAGGGAAATCGTCGAAAAGTAAATTGAAGACACAGAAAAAGACAGTATTGTGGCCTAATTAAAAAGTGGTGTAAATTATTTAAAAGGCAAATTGACACAAGTCGGTTACTGAGTGGATGGTGGGAGCTACTTTCGGGCAAGACAGCGGAGCAAGTTGACTAAATTTTTCGTAGAATAAATAAATTTTTCGTAATAAAGTCTAGCGGAAGTTTGAGCTTATCTTTGGTGTAGTGTCTGGTGGGGGGCTTTGGTGGTGGCTAGTTACCACTCTAACGACAAAGCGAGTTAGCGTTCCGGCCCGAAGTCGCGAAGAGACCGATTAGGGGTATGGATTTAATTTAAACTGCCATACCCCCTAATAGGTTAGCTAGCTACTATCTAAAACTTCATCATCACTTTCCACTAATTTATAGTGGAAATAAAAAAAAAATCCCACAAGAATTTATACTACGCTGAACAAGTTTTTTTTTTTTTGGCCATAAAGAATCTTAATGATTTACTACCTTCTAGTGTACCCGGAAGAGTCGCCTACACCTTGAAAACCCAACTGGACCCCAGTTGGGTTTCCCAGTTGGGTTTCCCAGTTGGGGTCAGAGACAGTACATAATGTTCCTCTAAATCTGTGAAGTATTACTTCTGTTTTCATTTACACGTATATACATTACGGTGAAAGTTAAATACAAACACATGTTACATGGATAATGCGTAATATTTTTTTTAAATATAACGAAATTAAACGACAGTTGATTCTGCATAAGTTTGCCCAAAGGCTCTGCTAAGACAATTGGCAATACAATCTGCGGACGCTGGCTCGTAATAAAACAACCCTTTAGCAGAAATATAAATAATGTAATAAGCTCTATATTCGACTGTCAGGGACGTAAAGATTTGGCTTTAAAGTAAAGGAAAGGTGTGATATGTCTTGAACGACCCCATTTTTACGATGAGTCGTTCAAGAGTAGCCGGTGCCAACTCTTTTGTAAAACACATCACAATACATTAGTATACATCACAATTATACAAATAAAGTAACATAGAAGACAATTAATTTAATTAAATAGTTTTGGATGACTGTATTATACATGCCAAGAATTATCCTCGCGCTGAATATTTTGGAGAAGCGGTGAAAACCACTTTAAAAAGCGGCTTTGAGTAAAACGAGTTGTTTAAAAAATATATATGTATTACATAGTCTCATGAAATTTGTTGAACCTTAAGTGAAAGTTCAATAAATGCTTTTATTTAAATTGATAATGATATCTTTAATTAACAAATGTTATTTACAAATGCCATTGAAAGGATCGTATAGGAAACAGTGTGAAGCTTTAAGCCAAATTGCAAATTAACAAGTAGGTATATTTTTAAGAAACGAATGAAAACTTTTATTCTGTTTTCTAACTCTAATAAAATAAAACTATTTATAATATTACAAAAGATTTGGCACCAAACTGTCTATACGGACGAATCAGAGTTCTTAGTGTAAGTTTGCGAACATATTTTATAACCATGCGTGCGTTTTAGGAGTATCTCGCATCGTGAAAAGTACTCGTGTTTGAAGATACACTTCAAACACGAGTATGGCTTCTCGCTAGCTTTCCACAACCATGGTTGCCCATATACCAAAGAGACAGGTTTTGAGAGAGCGGGCCTGGTTTTATAACAAAACGCGGGCACCCCAAAGCTATAACAAGAAGATGGTCTAAAGTAGAAAAATCCTCTTACTATACAAGTTATATGAAAAATCTCGCAGACCGATTTTGTTACCATTCTACGGCATGCTCAAAACTAGAATGCGGTTACCAATAAAGTAGCGCAATTAAAATACATCCAATTCCAACGCATACAGACGCCATTGTCTCTTTAGTTCATAGTAGATCTATCTTTTGTAATATTATAAATATGACGGCCGATTGGCGCAGTTTGCAGCGACCTTGCTTTCTGAGTCCAAGGCCGTGGGTTCGATTCCCACAACTGGATAATGTTTGTGTGATGAGCATGAATGTTCTTCAGTGTCTGGGTGTTTTATATATATATATTCTAAAGTATTTATGTATATTATTGATAAAAATATTCATCAGTCGTCTTAGTACCCATAACACAAGCTACGCTACGTAGTATATTTATTATTTATTTATTTATCTCACGAAGACCTGAAAGCAGAGGTTTTATTTAGACAGATGTTTTCACGTCTGATGCTAACAGTCCCTCAGCGTGGCAACTAGGCGCACAAATCTTTCATAGTCAAGTAAGATTATAGTAATACTAATTATGTACTTCTAAGAAAAATCGATACCTGTGAGTGAACATGGTGCTAATTTTGCTGTAACTAAATTGACAGTCACAGTAGTACTACCCTCCATAAAAAAACATTGTGATTGGCATAGCACTAATTTAGGCCGTAGATCCGTTTGGTATTTTATAGATATTTGTAGGTATTTATGGAAGTTATTTGATATTATTATATACAATTTTATACTTAACATTAATTGTAATGATGAATTTCTTTCTTTGTACAAAAGAAAGTTTGGTTTTGTTGCTTTTTTTTTACATAAATGCGCATGTCGGTACTTTGCGCTACTGTAGCCTCGCTGTATAGTCTTCGTGAGATAGGTCGAACTGAAAGCTTACATTTCGAACACTGATAGATATACGAGTAATGTTAGGATATAGAGGTAGCGGTAAGATATATCTATACATATACAAGGCTAGATAGAAAGGGGGGTAAATGGAAAAGACATCAAAAGTATCACTGCTACCTGATGTAGAGAATTTATTGAAAATTTACAACCGTAATTATATTTTACAATTAGACATCACATTTACAAGTATAAATAAGTAAGTAAACATTTATTTTTCAGGAAGTTTTTACTTAAAAGATGTTGGTAAATTTTTTCATGATTAGTCCACTACATTCGACTAAAATAGTGTGCGATTCATTTTATGGATTAGACGCAAAATAAATATGTGTGGGCTTGTTATCATCCCATTTTACCTTTTAGGTGATGGTTTGGTTGACACCGCGTATTTTTGAAACTTTGTTTAGATTACTGGCTAATTATTGAGCCCCAGGAAAAAGTTTTTATAAAACTAATACTGTTATACCCCATCGGAATATTACCCCTTTTTCGACCAGCCATGTATATAAAAATAGATATATATTAGGTTTAGTATAGTTTGAAACGATAGTGAGGCCTCTGTTTACGGAAACGAATTTATCTGACATATATTTTGTTCTAATTCTTAAAAACTAAATGTTGGCAGTCCCATATACTTGGGTTTACTATTTAAAAATTATACAATTATATTATTTTAAGATTAATCAATCACTTTTAAATTTAATTCATGCTTATATATTGCATCTACATGCCATATATATGTCTTAAATATAAATATATATATATTAAATATAATATAGGATTAATTTTATCGACATGGAGGAATTGTAAATAACCGCGGGCGATAAATACCTCAATGTTATAGATATCAAAAGACAAACAAACATTGGTATGGCAACCCTCCACTGCTACGCCTTAACTGGCTGATTGGAGTGTAATAGTAAGAATAGAGTAGGTATAGGATTCCGCTACAATTCAAATTGTAGCGGAATGATGGCAAGAGGCAACCCCACGGACACTAATCGGTGTCCTAGATTCCACCCTCCGTCTTGCCTTAACTGGCTGGGCGGAGTACAACCTACAGAGCGATATGCTCCGGGAAGCGTTTCAATAAAATAAAAAAGCCCCACTTCAAGTAGAAAGGGACAGCGGGAAGCTCGTTAAGTTATTAGTCTAATGACATTCAAATATCTAAAATATGATCTTAAGGTATATAAAATTGCGATACATGTTTAGCACTCAGTTGCAATTATAATTAAATTAATAGATACGTATTTTAATCGTAAATCTACAGTTAACAGATTTTATTCATTCTATCCGTATCTACAGGGAAGAATAGGAAAAGAAAAGCAAAACGAAATTCAATTCAATATCCGAAGAATCTCAATCTGAGATTCGTTTGATTTTTATCAATTTCGGATTTCAAAATGTATAAAATAACAGATTAATGTTTTTTTAACGTAAACTAGGTAACACCAGGGCTCCAAGACCTAATTGCCCAATTAAATATGAAGGCAGCCCCCGGAAATTATCGCTGTGTCTCTCCCGAAGCCTCTATGTGCTGAACCTATGCCCCATAACAATGGGCTGGGCTTCACAAACTAGTACGAAGAGAGATTAATCGCCCGCGGAAACTTAAATTCTTCCACCTGCATAATATACCTTTAAATACCTTTAATTCTTCTAATAGCCGTTAGTGTAGGAAACTATTGTTTCTGTAGAAAAATGTTGTAATTAGAAAATGTATACGTCAATGTCGTTTCTCGATTGGTGTAAAAAAAATATTTAAAAAAGTAAAAAAAAAAGTAGATGTTGTTTTAGAAACATTTATTAATTCTATATGAAATAAGAATTACACGTAATTCGCTGAACGCATATTAAAGCACAACTCGCCATTATTGTTACGTTATAAAAACCAAACAAATAATAGAGTTTTGTGAAGACGACCTAAAATAGAATTAGTACCTTAGATACAGAAGAACATTCTGCTGATTATTTCTTATAAGGTATAAAAACTGTGCCAATTTTGTTGTTAACTGTTTGAGCAAGTTTATATTTTAGTACTTTATCTTGCCGAGTTATAAAGGACGCGAGCACCTACTTTGATATGCGATCAGCTATTATTATACGGGGTTTCTTTTCGAACCTTGTTATTTTTTCTATGAGATGGTGTATATGAAAAATAACACACTAAATATCGTATCACCACTATAAAATCCATCATCATATGGATGTTTATGGAACCAATTTATGGAATAGATCGAGAGAGCATGCATAAACAAATTTTTTTTAAGGAAGACATAAGCATGACTTAAATGATAATTTTAAAATCGTCTTATATTTTTTGATTGATACTTATTTCTAGATACTATATTTATAATATTACCATGGTTCGAAAATTAACGCTGTGTAATGGCCCAATTTATAATGGTAGTGAAATCGAAACGAATTGTTGTTTACCCCATGTATAAATGATAACCTATTTTACGAAATCGAATCTAATTTTTATTGGTAAAAATGTTTGGTCTTGATATAATACAAATTAAAATAATTAAGCTTAATAACATAATGAAGCCAATATTTTGCGCTTTAATTTTAGCTGAAAACTAACATCGACTTCAAATTTAAATCTTATCTACGCCTTTGGGGCCGCCCACGTTGTTTTTTTTTTTCAAATTGGTCGTGTTTTTTCCATGGCTCAATGTTTCTGGGTTAAAGTTGAAGGAATACTTGTCCGAATGTTATATCTCTAGGAACACCGTTTAGACTGTATGTCAGTCAGTGAATCATTCTCCGAACTATTTCCGTTATATTATCGGAGCCGGCAGGATGCCGATGTCCTAAACTACAAAAAAAATTAGGTTTACAGGTTTAAATTTAAAGCAAGCCCCCTTATATTCTTCGGATGAAATATGTTTCAAATTAGTTGGACTTTTCCATTGTTAAAAAAAAACAAAATGGAGTCAAGCCATTTAAAACGAAAAATGTTCCAGCACTGGAGTTTTCGGGCAGAACGGGTTACTCGTGCTACGTTACTAACGCATGTTTGTCGCCAAGGTTCCAAAATCACGTGTTGTTTTTCGCCAATTGATATAAACAACCTACCCCGCTGTGAGCCACTTGATATTCCATATCAAATTGCCCTATTTTCCTCGCAAATCACGGCGGGACAGTCTAGCCGGCGTAATCATTGGGAACGTTAAATTAATATCGTCATATTTCCGAAAAGGGCGGCGTCCCCGATTTCATCTATATTATACGTAGGTAATATTTTAAAAGGAAAAACACAACGACGATATTGCTGTGTACCACATTCCTAGTGAATAAAGTTACAAGCGAAATAGGTTTCTGAAGTTACCGTGTACAAACAACAAGTCTAGGGAAATTCATGAAAATTAAGTTTAAAAAACATTTCATAAAATGTGTCCTGTCTAATTACAAATGTAACACCGGTCAACGCCAAATAGTTCGTAATTCAAATAAGCCTATTCTAAGAATAGTACTACATGGCACTTTGCACATAAATTATTACGTATTAGTGAGATGATGGTGATACATTCGTAACCTTTAGCTACGAAGCCAGGGTTCCAAATGCACCCTGGTCTAAGAAAAAAAACTGGATAAGTTTTTTTTCTTAGTTCTATTCTCCTTGTTAGTTGTAAAATATTGTTAGTATTCCGCGATACACCGATAAACTGTGTCACTGTTTTCATTATTAATGTCAATCGATGTAGAATACAAAAAAACAGTACTACGACTTAAGGTTTGCCCCTCTGTCATCTGCGTGTTTATACTTACCTACTGTGATATTTTCATTTAATGCTTTAAATATAATAATAATTATCCAATGAATTTGAAAGAAAACAACATATATCGTGAGAGTTTTTCATCGAAAATTGCCTGAAGCTACCGAGGTGCAAAACTTAAATCGTGTTACCACGGAGTAAGAAGACATACAGAAGTGAAACTGTTTAGCAAGAGCATTCGTGCGACAAGTGGTGCGATTAAAGTACCCGTACTGGTCTCAGTAGTAAGGGACCTGCATAGCATCTATACGTAGTCGCGAAGCTGTCTAGACGACGTCAGCGCTCATTGCGGGTACACACGGTTCGATTTTAGTTGGTCAAAATTTGTTGCTCATCAAAATATAGAAGACGAATTTGAATGACGGTTTTTTTTTCTTTTGATGCCACTAAAAATTTCATCTTTTGTACCAATGTTGAATCATTTTTAATTGAACCGCCGGGCCGTTCATTCATATCGTTTTTTAATATTTTGTTAAACGCACTTTTAAACGATTGGAACCTTGTGAACCCGCTATCACCACGAGATTTATGGGGTCGAACTACTGTATCGCTTTATACTGTGGTAGTACTGTACCTACTTACTGCCCCTGGTCTTTGGGCATATATATATCTATAGCTCACTATTGATACGCACAAAGAAACATTCAGGGTGAGCTGTGATATTTAGGTATACGATAGTTGTATGTTTAGATGTAGATGTTTAACTGTTATTATATCAAGACTAAACTTTGCATTCGCCCCTCATTGCAATCAAATACGTACTAGAATACGCACAACATTAAGGCGGAATTCTGATATTATTGTAATTTTACAAATTTTACTTCAACTAACTCTATAAGTATTTGGAACTTTTAGTAGGTATACAAAGTTAACAGATTTGTTGTGCTGAATGATTTAAGATTTACAGGTACTATTAATGTTCAAGTCGTAGAAAATTAATCTTTGGATTGACATTTATTGCTGGTATATTTATGTTTACAAACTGGTAAAGGTGATCATAAAATAGCAGAGAAGAAAAGAAGAATTAAAACTAGTTCACATCACGTCACTATTTTGACTTAACATATTTATACATTATGTACGAAATATCAGTTTATATATTCTATAAAACGTTTTATAATTTTGATATTTCGATGAATCGATCGTTTATGTATATGACAAAACTCGATTAATTCACAAATATTCGATTAGTTAAAGTATCGAAAACAACGGAAGTATCTAAATATATAGAATGTTGTAGTTAATTACTAAGTAGAAACAGATAGTCATTTTGATAAGTTTTTAAAAAAAGATCGTACTTAGGTGCTTACTTATTTTGAAAAGCCTATTTTTTTTCTTAATTGGTTTGACATTGAAAATTGACAATGGAGAATTTTCGTGCATAGCTGCATGTGTCTATCTTTTATTTTGATATAAGGTGACAATGCACCTATTTGCTGAAAATCGGTTTAAATGGAATATGTTTTTGTGAATTTTAATAACTGTTTAAAATACTGAGCGAAGAAAAAATCTTTTCAATTTAAATTTCAGATCTCTACGTACTTATATAGGTAGAGTTGTCATTGAATTAATTAATTAGATTGGTTTCTGTGTTTCATCTTTCTCTACGTTTAATGTTGACTTGAACACTCCTTGCAAAACCTCTTTTTATTCTGATTTTAAAAAATGACGTTCATATCGGCTCTGAGCCGCGCCGTTGAGGTAATCCTAACAACAGTCTATATGCCAGCGAAAGTTTCCTTCATCGGTCGTTTCGAGGATCGGTCAAGACGTGTTCCGTTCATCGTATTCCGTTCGAAAAATAAATCCGGATAGTGTCAGACAAAATATTTAATAAAAGATCAAGTAATCATGTTTTTTAAATAAGATGCAGGCATTTCGAATTCCAATTTTATTTCTTTGTATTGATTAAAGGAAGAAATATAGTCTTTTTTTATTTATTTTTTTACAATTCGACATCGTTCTTTTTTATTTCTTGTTAGGAGTTTATCTTGATAACTTCACTAAAATAATGTTACAGAATAGAAAGACCAAAAAAGATATATATAGCCATGACGGCATAAGAGGTCGCCATGCCGTCTGCCGTGACCGTTATTTTAGCCGTGCCGTTGAGTTATTTTTACTTACAAAGTGCACCAATAGAGTTTTCGCTTCCCTTTTGACCATAATCCACCGGTCTCGGATGTGCCTGCGTTCAGTCTGAACTCTGCAAAGTTTTTTTATTGCTTGTTAAATGATAATATTGATGTCCATAAAAGTGGGTGCATTAAGAAACACCCTGACTAAACGCCCTTTCCTTGTTGAGTAATTATACGAACTATTTAAAATACGGTTCAATTAATTTTGTAAGGAAACTAAGAAGAAGTGTGCAAACTTTTTATACGCGGCAGATTTATTCCAATTAAAACTTATTGCTCACCATAAAATTAAGCACATTCAAAAACCGTGTACACGACTAATATTGAAGCAACAAAAATCACTCCACTTTAGATTGGTTTCCCGAACGAACAGTTAGTCACTACATTTATGTAGTAGTTGAGAGTAGTTATTTTACCTCTAACGTTCTAAGCATTCACCATTCAATGGGAAAATGGAAAAAAATGTCTGACTGAGGATCCTGTATGTTCATTCCAACCTAGGGCAAATCTTGTGCATGGAGTGGCTACGTCAACGGACTAATGGGTGGAAGATGAATCTACAACCCTGCAACCTTAACCGTTAAACACTTAACCCTACGAATACTTACTATCGTATGTTCATTAACTAAAAGTCAGCCGCTGAATCTCTTAAATATTTAGATAGTTATTATACAATTTTTTTGAATATTTTTGATTTATATGACGGATTTCTACGATTCGCCGCTTGATTTTTTTTATAAACATTCAATATCTAATTAAAATGTATTCATTTTATTTCAACTAAACAATTGCATCGCATCACATTAACTGTTCCAAAAATAATATAGGTATATAAAATACATAACTATAATATATTACTATATTATATTATAATCTTCTAATACAGATTTGTGTATTGTTATAAAGTATGGTTTAGGATGTTATATGTTAAGTAAGTTTCGACAATTTAATGATTAGATATTTAGAAATGTGATAAGCCGGTTGAGTTTTTTTTTCAGACACTAAAGCTATCAAAGAGAAAACAGACACTACGTGGCAGCTATCCTAGCCGTTAAGAGTAGCCTAACTTTCACTTTGACACATACTTAAGTATCAAATTAGCATCTTAACTATTCGAAACCTGAAAACTTTCAGTCGATATATTTAGATATTGCATTGCATAACTCAGCCGGTTTATGAAAGTTATTACTACCCTAAAATGTTGAAACATTTCAGGACGAGCTTCAATCAATTTGTTTTTTAGTACTGGAAATAATGATCACATTTCTTTAGTTTATTTAAATTACAAATCCTGTAAGATTTTTTTTTTAATATTAGCGGGCGTTACCCTTCTGTGTTATATTCGTTTCTTCCACTATTAAAAAATTGCTGAGTGTGGCTCGCCCCAAAAAAGTAGGTACGATATGCATATAACATAGTGAATATTTGAAATATATTGGATCTTGGTGTTTTCTCATTATCGATCTGAGCGTTACTGTATCTAAACGTAGTTAAGGTTATCTATATATTGTAGAAGTAGTTTGATTAATTGTAACGTTATGTAAACTGATCATCAATTATTATAGAAGGCCTACTATCGACCATCTATAAGTTTATCAAATAATAGCACGTATTTCATGTCTGGTATAACAAACTTTGCAATATTAATCAAAAAGTAGGGCTGATTTCACCTTCCGCTTTGCCATACGTATAAAGCATAAACTTAGTACAACTTGCTTGTTTTGGTTTCAACGGTGGAATCGGCTCTTAGTAGTATAGCAATAAACAGTTAAAAAACAAAACAAACTTAGTACGTACAGATGTAAGCGTAGAAAACAATTAAAAGGCGTTAATAGAAATGCCGTTTAGCACTTTCTGGGAGACATATATCATTTCACAACAGCTTTCACTCGTTGTTTAAGAGTAAGAGGCAATATAGATTGAATATTACAATTAGTGGTAAACTGTTACAAATGTTTTGTTTAAAATCGAGCTTGAAATTGCTCTGAGGCTTGTTCGCGGCGACAATGTGATGCGTACACGACATTTCTATGGTTATAAGTTTAACCATAGCACCGTCTTGCGAATCCATTTTCAAATCCCCAAAGAAGTCACAGCAAAGTCGCCGACCCGCTGTTGGCGGTTTCATTTTGAGAGCACCTTGTGGGCGTTTAGCGCCCGCGCGTCCTTCCTTGCGTTCTATTATGTCGCTAATGATGGGAAGATGAGAAGCCGCTGGAAACAAAGCCGGGCTGTGTCGGCGGGTCGGCGGCTTTGCAGTGTAGATTCCATACGTCCTAAGTTCAATTTATTGTGCCAGCACACACACAATTGACGGCAGGGATGAACAGGATCAGGAATATTGAGCTCTAGGGATGTGTGTGTCTTACGATCGCAGATTATGTTTATTCTTTTAATAAAAACTTTTTTGTCATGGCCTAAACAAAAAAAAATGGTTATTATTAGTTGATAGTAGGCCAATAATAGAGGTCAGTTTAGTACGCACATTTTTAGATGCATAATATATTAGCCAAATATTATTCAACTGTTGCGCTCTATAATATGTATAACTTTCTGGATACTTCATTTGCTATTTATCTATATTATGAGAAATGCTCGAATCTATTGCTTTTTATTTGGGTTTAATTAAATAATAATTGTAGTATATAATCACAATATATTATCTACTTATTAAATGTTTCAATGTTGATGTCTCAATGATCTTTTTATTTCGTCGGAATCAAAGACACCCAATTTTTTTCAGCTAAAATAATTAGAGACTTTGGGACCGTGGGGTCCGGAGGCAAGACATCTTTCAAAGAATTATCGAAAAGGGTTATCGAGTCTACCGGTGATCCTAGAGTGGGCAGTTACCTTGGCCAACGAATTAGTTTGGCCATCCAAAGGGGCAATGATGCCAGCATCTTAGGAACTGTGCCTCGCTGCGGTGGTTTCGAGGACGTTTTACATTTTATTTAGTTCTAAATAGTTTATTTTAGGTTATATTTATAAAACAAATATTTTAAAGAATAAATAAATAGCTATACATTAAAGTGAAATATGCAATTCCCTTTACGAAATTCATATACCATGTTTTTTTTTTCGTAGCGGAATCTACATAATGAGAGCTTTCGTTACCAAATTTAACTATTACTATTTAGATTAACCTTGGATATTTTTTTTATATAACTGACGGACCAAGCAGATGGCCTACCTGATGGTAAGTGGAGTTTGCAAGGAACACGTACTGCAGGCCTCGGAGTAAACCTTCAGGTGAGTCACTGGCGGCTGTCAGCGGCAACGGAAATCCCCCGTTACAGAGTAATATTTAGGGCCCAGATGTAAATCGCGTGCATTTGACCCCCAGTTAGTGCGTCAGTTATAAGTATATCATACATAGTTATCGGAATAGGTGGAGTATATTTTCCTAAGACTATATTGTTCGGGACATTACGAGCCCGTCGCAAAGTACGGTACGAAAATTTTACTTATTGATATGATCGATATCTACTATGTAGAAATATCGTAAAAAGGAGGTTCTCAACGATCGAGCAGTTGACATTTGACCATTCCAACTTAGTTATAATCGCTAACCTACCCACTAAAAAGCGTGAAAAAAGTTTTTGACCAAAATAACAAAATTTGTAACAGAACTAATAAGCGAAAACATAAATATTTTCTACAACATTTTTAAGTCTATGTAGAGTAAAATTTTCAATAAAATTAGTCAAATAAGCTCCGACTTATTATTATCTAATGGTTTAAATCTACTGATTACTGATCCCATATTTGAGCGGCGTGGTCGGCTACGATCTCTGATGGTGATGTTGGGAAATTGCGTCAAAAGAAGCTGCTCACATAATTATTATCATCAAACTTCACCTGGTAACATGTTTCACTTTTAAGAATCTTTTCTCTCATCTACAATTAATACTGTTTCACCAAAATCTCCCTTCTATTCTTAAAAAATTCAAAATTCATATATTTCTAGTAGGCCTAATATAAGCACTCTTGAAACGTCAAGTCTGTCTGTGTGTAGTGAGTCTACCACCGGTTCGGAAGTCAGATTCTACCGAGAAGAAGCCGGCAAGAAACTCAGCAGTTGCTCTTTTCCATTATCAAAAATATACATTTTACATTTTAAAATTCATTTTTCTACCTTGTGAGAATTGAAAGCGGAGCCGGATGCTTCCAAGCAACGTTGTCATTAAGAAATTCATCAATTGTATAATAACCTCGCTGTAATATTGGTAGGTCCAAAATTACCTTAGTAATCATATTATAAAAGCGTATACTCAATCCCACAAGACTTCTGCACCTTTCGCAGACGATATGCAGATGTCACTAATTTATGACCATTTCTTGTAAGTCAACTGTTTATATCCATTTTTTGTTTATATAGACCAATATGTTGTCTTACAAATACTTACGATATTGTTATAAATGTATTGTTATAATATATGTAAGTATTCTTTAGGTAAATTTTTCTCGGAGGGGTTCACGGGATTTAAGTCTTGCTGTTTCTACGTCAATAATATGTCTAATTTTTCTGACGGCGTAGGCAGCCGAGCTTAGTTTACCTGCTAGTGTATCTATATGGGTACCCCACTGAAGATCTAAGGTCATGCCCAGAAAAACTAGAATCGTCCATTTTTAGTGATTCTCTCCATTTATTATTATATTTTTATTAACTTTCTTTACATTTGGTAAAATAAATTGCACACACTTTTTTTGCATTTAAAAGTAAATTATTGACAGTAAACCAGTGCGACACATGCGACATAGCACGGCTTACATCGTCAGAGTTATCTCTTTCTCTACCTCTATCAGTTTAAAAAATAGAGATGTATCATCTGCAAACAGTACAATGTCACTGACATAGTGTGGTAGATCATTTACATACACCAAAAATAGAAAGGGACCCAAAATTGAACCCTGTGTGACACCCATTGACGTAGCCGACCCCTGCGACTTAATGTATTTTATGCAAACCCTTTGGGTTTTGTCACTGAGATAAGAGGCAACCAAATTTAGTGCAACGTTTTTGATATCATAGTGGGCAAGTTTCAGTTTTATGATCTACACAATCGAATGCTTTGGATAGATCACAAAAAACACCAATGGCATTCTGCGAACGTTCCCAGGCATCGTACACATGTTTTAAAAGTTTAGCGCCTGCATCCGTAGCGCTACGACCTTTAGTAAAACCGTACTGCTCCGGATGTAGTAAGTTATTTACATTGAAGTTGAAGTGATTCAAAAGTTGATGTAATATAATTTTTTCAAAGACCTTACTAAGAGCTGGTAAGATTGAAATGGGTCTGTAATTGTTAATGTTGTTTTTATTGCCAGATTTAAATAGAGGAATAAGTTTACTATGTTTCATTCAATTTGGAAAAGTACCTTATCAGCACATTCATTAAAAAGTATGGCTATGTAAGGGACACTAACGTCTATAATGTTAGATATTACTATTACAGACATACCCCATAAATCGGTTCGGTATCCGAATGCTCATCCTAGCCCTACAGGTAAAGAAAATTGCTCATAATTATAAAATCTGACAAGCCTTTGCAAACTCCCTAAGAATCTGTGGATACAGTGAACAATTTATTTTCCGAATGTTGGTAAAAGTTTTAAGAGGGATTGATTTCGACTTCCAAAAAGAGAGGAGATTCTCAATTGGATTGTATTTTTTTTGGTTTTTGTTAGTTCAGAACTCTGTCAATTATGTCAATTATGAACAAACATGAAAAAATAATTTTGTTTTAAATGGTAAACTTTCCATGTGGTCACATTTTCGTTAGGTTACGATCAAATATTAATGGGACCCCTTTTTGTTAATCTGCTACAAATTAGCACTTGACTCAATCGCAATTTCACCTGGTTGTGAGTGGTGATGCAGATTAAGATGGTAGCGGGCTAACCTGTTAGGGAGTCATATCCCTTATCGGTTTCTACGCGTCATCGTACCGGAACACTAAATGGCTTAGCGGCACGTCTTTGTCGGGTGGTAACTAGCCAAGGCCAAACCCTCCCATCGGACCAGACCAGAGAAAATACAGAAATTATAAATTCCCAAATTGCCACCAGAAATGCCATCTGGCTTCAGTTACCAAAATGACGTGAAATTAACAAGACGAACATGGTGAAAAGTGCCCTTAAAATATGTTTATCACTGCTACGAAAAGATAATAAAGGAATTGGTATAATTTAACCTTATTTGATTTGGTTCAGATTATGTAAAGCTATACGAAAAAGCGAATTAAATTAATCACATATGTGTACGCAGTATGGCCAGTAAAAATGGATTTTACTTCCCCACATTGTCTGGAGTTTATTTCAACGTGTGAATGAAGAAAGTTTCTGTAAAGTGCCTGTAAGTAAAATAGTCTATGATTACAAACAAATCATAATAAAAATGAGAAGAGCAGAGAAGATACGATGAAAATGAGACTTACGTAAATAAATCATATAAAGCATAGATAAGTGATGTCATTACGGATGGATTATTCTCTTGTTGATCAACGCAATTAATCCATACTTATAATATAACTGTAAATACCCCACTCCTGTAAATTAAATACAATATTTTAAAAAATTTCCCCTCACATAAAACTTAATACCTACTCTAGGTATTATTTACATGCAAGATGCCACATTAATGAGGGCGTCATCTTATTAGAAAATATTTGTTATTTTTTTCCCTCTAATGTGTATGTCAACTAAAACTAAAACTAGTATGGGTGAGTCAACTAAAATACGGTTTTGTTTCTCAGATAAACGATTAGGTACTACGTTGTTATTGATATGAGCTGTGACCGAGAATGCTGAATTATGATTCGAACCGTTCCCCATCCATTTAGTGACTTTACGTTACTAGCCATAATTGGTGGTGAATCGCGATCATTTGTTGTCCTTTGTGATAGGGTACGAAACTATATGGGTGAATTCGGTAGAATTACTAGGTTTCCGGATCGCTCATTTGCCTTTGTTAATGTTTGACGGTTTCAAATGATAATTATGTGATTTAAACTTCCATAGGTATATTACTCCCGCTAAATTTGCTTCGCTATATTTTCTATGAACTTATTTTTCGGTTTAATTTATAAAAGCATATATAGCAGTTTGTTTTTAGATATGTTAGTGAAAGCTCAGAAGGGTAATTTGGAATAATACTCTGATAAAATTTCATTAAATCATTTTATTATTTATCTCCTATTTATCACACATTAATCACATTAATTATTCACAGTAATATATTTTATGTCCACGTCCGAACGTGATCACAGCCGAGAATAGACTGCCGTCCACCACAATCATTCAATGCCAACAAGTCTCATCAGTATGTACCTATACATAAATCGGTATCACTACCTGTCAATGTACGTCATGAAACGTATGCAACAAGGGTATATTGACATGGCTACACTTATTATTTCATGAGGTACATTGACAGACATTAATCATATTTGAAATTGCTAACTGTCAATGCACGTCATGAAACGTATGCAACAAGGGTATATTGACATGGTTACACTTATTTTTTCATAGGTACATTGACAGACACTAATCATATTTGAAATAGCTAACAGTCGGCCTTTCCTGACCGTATTCACGTCTCGTGAAACAACCGGGTAGGTATCACATTTACAATTTAAAATAACTTCTACTCTAACTAGATTTCATTACATTTAAATTATTCAACTGGTCTTTTCATATTTCCAGTAAATCAGTTTAGTGACCCCTTCATGTTCACATCAACTGCATTATTACTTGAGTGACCCCTTCATGTTCACATCAGCTACACAATTACTTGAGTGACCCCTTCATGTTCACACCAAGGACATCATTACTTGAGTGACCCCTTCATGTTCACATCAAGGACATCATTACTTGAGTGACCCCTTCATGTTCACATAAACAACATCATTACTTGAGTGACCCCTTCATGTTCACATCAGCTACACAATTACTTGAGTGACCCCTTCATGTTCACAACAAGTAAAATGAAACTTGAGGTATAATTAATAAATAAGTTATTCCAGGATAATCAATCACTTATCTCAAATTATATTATACCACTTAATGGATAACCATTATATTCTAATGGAAACCAACCTCGTTGATATGATACTATCAATCAAAACCTTTATAATCAGTAACTCATTATTAGTTCTTAACTCATAAGTCACAAGTTTACAATCAAAGTAGATTAAACAGACATTGCTTACATCTATAATCTGATAATTATATAATTCATAATACACAGTCTTTACATAATCATACTATTTGATTAATTACAACACCACTAAATTCAATCGCCTTAACTAACAATTATTAACCAAACAACAATATAAAGAGTAATAATGTATAATCTTAATCGTAGGGAGGGAAGACATTCAAAGATGTTTTTTTTTTTTTTTTTTTGTATAAAGACTCAATTATCAGACATATTCGAGTGATCAGTAGAATCTTCACTGTTTCTATTAAAAACTAACCAAGTGTGAATTTTATCCACAGGGAATGTGCCTTTAAAACTCCTGTTACCTTTTCGAGATAGCGGGGTGTCTTCTACTATATACCTATCGTTTGGGAGGACTTCAGTTATTCGATAAGGACCACGGATTTTAGAAATTAACTTTCTACTTCCACCAGTTGATGGAACATCCCTTTCGACTCTTACTAAATCACCTAAATTAAACTGAGCTTTAGTTCTTTTCTTGTCATAACGTTCCTTTTGCTTACATTGATTTTTAGTGACATATTCAGATATCTCGTCCCTAACGGTTTTTAAACTATCGGTTCGTACATTTCCCAAACCATGGATTCGATCGTTATTGTTATGTATTGCATTATTATTATTGCATTTAAAATGTGTTTTACACCAAGCTGTCTCAAGAATTCTTGAAAACGTTTAGATGTGAAAGAAGTACCTCGATCTGATATTAATCGTTTTGGAACACCAAAAGTGTGGAAATAAGTTTTGATGGCCCTAATGGAATGAACTGACTTAGTACTTTTAACGGGAAATAACATAATAAATTTGGTGTAAGCATCAATGATTAGTAGTAAATAAGAATTTCTTTTTTTACTACGTACAAATGGACCTAAGTGGTCAACGTGTACAGTATGGAAAGGACACTCAACCTTTTGTATTGGATGTAATTCGCCAGCCTTTTTACCGGACGGTATTTTATGGTGCGCGCATTCTAAGCACGAGTCTATGTATTTTTTTATAAACCGTCTCATATTAGCAAACCAATACTGTCTCCGAATTTTATCAAACGTTTTATCAAAACCGAAATGCCCTATGTTGTCATGGTTGGCTTTAAGGATTTGCCAGCGAACCCCTTTGGGAACTACCCAACGTTCTCCGTCGCTAGTGTTCCTATATAGTAACCCACGTTTTACGATAAAGTTATTTTTCAGTTCTGCAAGATTTTTAGTTTCGGGGTCATTTAAAATATTTACGATACGCTGTAATTCCGGATCACTTTGCTGCACTGTTACTATCCAATTTGAATCTATGTTCAAAATATCCAAAACTTCTTTATCTGCTATGGGATTCCGACTGAGAGCATCGACGTGACCCATAGTAGCACCTGGTTTGTAAATAATATTAAAATCATATTCTTGCATTGTTCCCCACCATCTAGCAACCCTAGGTAACATATCCTTTTTCTCAAACGTAGCGCGGAGAGAATTGCAGTCTGTAACAACCGTGAATGGTACCCCTAACAAATACACCCTAAAGCGTTGCATCGAAACTACCACAGCTAACGTTTCCAAATCATAGGAAGTGAAGCGACTCTCTTCTGGGGATGTCTGTCTGCTATAATAAGCGACAGCACTGAAAGGGGACTCTTTATTTGGTCTCTGAAGTAATATACCCGCTATTCCATTCTTTGATGCATCCGTATGCAATTGGGTTTCATATTCAGGATTGTAGAATGTTAGTACCGGTCGTTGAACTAGTTCTCGTTTTAATGTTTGAAACGCGTTTGATTCACTATCACCCCATTGCCACTTAACATCTTTTTTTAGAAGTCTAGTTAAAGGTTGGGCAATCATTGAAAACCCTCTGATAAACCTCCTGAAAAAGCTAGCAAGCCCGAGAAACTGTCTTAGTTTATGTTGATCAGTTGGTACAGGGAAATTCTCTACGGCTGCAATTTTATTTTTGCCTGGTCTAATACCATTTTCACAAACTTCAAAACCTAAGTAATCTATGGACTCTTTAAAGAAATTACATTTTGAAAGTTTGAGTGTTAACCCAGCTTTACGAAATAGTTCTAATGTACTAATTAAACGCTGAAAACCTTCCTCTATAGTTTTTGATGGAATAATAACATCATCCATATATGCGAAGGCTTCTTTAAACCTAGCGTTTCCTAAAATGTTATTAATTGCTCTTTGAAAGGTAGACGGCGCATTGGCTAAACCGAATGGCATTCTGTTAAATTCAAAATGCCCATCAGGCGTAATGAAAGCGGTAAGATACTTTGAGGTTTCGGACATAGGGATCTGATAATAACCAGAGGCAAGATCTAATGTAGTATAGTACTTATAACCGGACAAATTGTCTAATTGATCGTCTATTCGCGGTAAAGGATAATGCTCTTTAATGGTTTTCATATTTAAATTCCTAAAATCAACGCATAGCCGATAATCTCCAGTTTTCTTTTTAACTAATAAAATAGGGGAAGCATATTCTGATTTAGAGTCTCTTATGATTCCAGACTCTTTTAGATCATTAACCATATCCCGGACTACTTCTCGCTCCGAATAAGATAGGCGGTAAGGTCGGTATACTACTGGTGTAAAGTCTTTTAGATTAATGTTCATTTCCACCCCTGCTACACAACCTAGTTCTTTAACTTGGAAAGCGAAACAATCCCTATATTGATTCAACAGACTAGCTAATTCTTCTGTCTTATCAAAACTTTCACTGGTATTAATCATTTTCTTTGTAATAATAGCTGGGGGAGATTTAGTGTCAGTTCCGATTCTATTTATTAGTAAAGTTTTAATTTCTTTACATGGTTGAGCTCGAACCAATAAGGTGTTTTTTTGTAACTCAACGCCTGATTGGTCAAGGCTCTTTACAATCAATTTACCCTTACCGTTTTGCAGTTTAGTAATGCACTCTATTAATTGATATTTTTTTTGCTGATTAACGCTTGACTCCACCAATATGTCCCCATCATGCACAGGTACAGAATGAACATTGATCTCTGTAAGATCTTTGACTGTCACCAATTCGGAAACAAATACCAGAATTTTATCTTTTAGTTGTGTACATTTATCTAACAATTTCAATTCATTTTTAGTTTTGTATACTACGACGTGATCTTGTTCCGTAAATGTTTGTCCGATTAATAAGGATTCGCGCAAATAACTGTCAGGTACGATGAGCACATCTACTTGAGCACTAACAGAATCTACTTTTATAGAAAGTGAGCATTTACCTAAACAATTTACTAGAGAGTTACCGAACCCTCTCAAAACTGGCAAATCATTAGTCGACCAAGTTGTACCTAAACATTTAGCAACGGATTCTTTGAGCATCGTACACTGGCTTCCAAAGTCAATAAAGCAATTTAAATCACGACCCTCAACAACAGCGTTTTTATAGTACTTTTCGTCACTGTTTTGATTTTGATATACACACGAAACAGATTTATTATTCGTGGTATCAGAGCGAGTTGAACTACCCTTAGTTTTGATAGCACAGTTGCTACCTACATGACCTATCCTGTGACAAATTTCACACTTTTTAATGGGTTGTTTACATCTAAAATATGGATGGCCTTCCTCCCCACAATTATAACACCTAGGAACACTACTCTGACCTATTTGCTTAACACGTTTATCTGAAGTACTCGCTTGCAAGGTTATGTTTGATTTTTCTAGTCGTTTATTAGCTTTGACATTTCTTAAATATACTAACAATTTATCAGGTTCTCTGAACTGAGCTGCTTCTGCGCTAGTTCGGACGGACCTGTCTTCAATTCCAAATAAGATACAGTCAATTGCATCTTTTCCACTTATTTTACATCTATTTAATAGAACCATTTTATCGTAAAAATATTCTTCTAATGAATCATTAAAACGTGCCTTGCAAGCAAGCATTTCCGTTAACAACTGTCCGAAGTTTTCTTCACTTGGGAATGCTAAAGCTAATTTATTTTCCCATTCTGACCATGAAAATTTTACACTTGGTAACCCTTGATACCATCGTTGAGCCAATCCTACTAACTTGGGTAACGCATAGTAAGCTATTTGTTTGTCTGTCCATCCATAAATGGAAGCGCATTCGTTAACTTTTGAGATCCACGTGTGAATTGTTTGATTTCGTTTGGATGGATCAAACTCAGGAATCACATTCATCACGGGAAAGCGTTCACTATTATTGTCCCTTTTTAGACTTTGCATAAACTCAAGAAGTGTAGAAATAATTGCATTCTCTGACGTACCTGCTGTACCAGAAGTACCGTCATTGGAGCGACTAATTGACGGCGACGGCGTCAGACTTGCGTTCAATGTGTGTGTGCCACCCCGAACCCTTCGGCGGCAACTATTCTCTTGAAATCTTTCGCTCCGTCGCGATCGCTTACGCGGCGTTGCTCTCCTGTGACGCCTCGACCGGCTGCTCGATCTGCTACGCGAGCGCGAAGACTCTGAACTGGTCTCGGGGATGACCAGGCGTTTGCGAGACCTTGACTTGTTTTCCATATTTCACTAAAAATTAAAAAAAAAATACACAGTATACATTCTTATTCACAGTTCTTAGTTTGACTATAATAAATTTATTTTGCTCTGAACATTGTTTTAAAAGATAAATAAAATAAAAATTGAACTAGACTTTATTTTCACAGAAAAAATAAATAAGTAAAAGAATTAAACATTAAAGCGCTAATAGCAAATATAAAACACAATAGTAATATATAAATAAGAATAATACTTCACCTGTTATTTGGGCGTAGTCCTTAACCAGGATGACGATAAACGTATCTTCCCGGCAATCCCACTTCTGAGCTGAAAGCTCAGAAGGGTAATTTGGAATAATACTCTGATAAAATTTCATTAAATCATTTTATTATTTATCTCCTATTTATCACACATTAATCACATTAATTATTCACAGTAATATATTTTATGTCCACGTCCGAACGTGATAACAGCCGAGAATAGACTGCCATCCACCACAATCATTCAATGCCAACAAGTCTCATCAGTATGTACCTATACATAAATCGGTATCACTACCTGTCAATGTACGTCATGAAACGTATGCAACAAGGGTATATTGACATGGCTACACTTATTATTTCATGAGGTACATTGACAGACATTAATCATATTTGAAATTGCTAACTGTCAATGCACGTCATGAAACGTATGCAACAAGGGTATATTGACATGGTTACACTTATTATTTCATAGGTACATTGACAGACACTAATCATATTTGAAATAGCTAACATTAGAAACTACCAGTGCGATTGAAAAAAAATTTACACGCAAGTCTATTGACTTAGGATGGTTTAGACTATGTTATAATACATGGGACTCGTCGTCGATGCTTGAAACAGCACAAATTCATCAAAATACGATTATGCCAGCAAAGTAATTAATAAAACAAACAAACTAAAAAGTCATTATTTTACAATGTAATTTATGTTTTTATATTTATTTATAATTTATTTATTACTTTTTTTCTGCCTATAGTCAATGCTAATTTTTTTAGTACCTATCTATCAAAATCCCATTAAAATCCTTTCACAATCAAATATTAAACCCTTAATCATACATACCCAAGTACCTACCTACTGAATTAATTTTGGGTAAATTTTTCCTCACCACTGACAACTCCGTATTTGTTTTCTATGGGATATAAATAGCGACAAAAATAATTCACTTCGGCATATGTGTCTGTTTCAAAGCCACGTCTTTAAAACTCGCATGTGGTTAAGTGTTATTATTATTGATAATTATTTGAAAGGAACTACTACACTAGTATTTATAAGCTCACCATTGGCAACTGAAGTCAAATATGCCTGCAAGCATATATGATGTAGAAACACTACGGTGCTGATAATTTGGTTAAATTAATGCACATAAGTATCCGGACTGCAGTTTTATACTTTATACAGTAAGCTTACAAAAATATTATATCGATGGTTTTATAACTATAGCATCATTGCTAGTACTCTGTGTATATTTTCCTTTCTCTGAGATTGTATAGTGACATATGCCAATTTGACATTTCCTGGTCGGAGTTTGACATTCTCTCCACAGACCAGAAAATTATGATTCTCTCTCGAAATTATATAGCGGAGAGAATTTATCTATAAATTGATTTTTATTGTGTTCAAATAATAACATTTACTACAACTAGTGTTTAATATGGCAGTATACTAAGCAATAATAAGAATTCTAAGTATTAATATGTTATAATATGTTCCTTTTAGAAGAAGGTAATGGCAGTACACAATTGTCAATATTAAGTGTTTGGCCCTATGCAAGCAATGTTTTTCTTCAATAATGTGGTTATGGACGGTTATCGTTGGGGCAAATGTCTGTTACTACTACTCAGTATATTCTGGAGGCTGCAATCAACACACGGTAAGCATACATATACACTAAGCCACTTAAGCTAAATCGACGCTCGTTGATGTTTATTGACTAATAAAGTGGGGGACAGCTGTAGTTTAAACACGGGCCCTTTGATCCTTAGCCATTCTGTGAGTGCACATTCAACTTTCCCAGAACAAAAAAGTAACACATGTTTTCAAATAGTGAATGGGTGGGACAGGATGATTAACCAAACATCTGCACAACAAAACGTCTTCATAAACCTTAACATTATGAGTGCAATAATAAAACTACTGCATTAAATCCATGTTCATGGCATCTTGTTTGTTATTTCAGTTTGCATAAATGTCACAAGTAGTTTATCATAACTTGAGATCAAAGATCATGAAATCGAAAACAAATTAAATACTTGGTACATGTAATAGCATTGTAGCTGATTCTGTTGCACACAAATCTCTTAACTTAACTAAGGTCACGGGTGAAGTAGTACTGTCCTTTTCACAAAGTTTTCCAAAGGAAAGAGCAAAATAGCACTGTTTTGCTGCTGATCAATTCAGTTTAGAAACTCCATAATAACATATAGAAATAGCTTAATGGGTGCCCATACAACAGTGTCACTGAAATGTGTTATGATCAGTAGTTATTTTTCTTAGATAACTTTTAATGCTAATTTAAAAATAGAAAAGTAAAAAACTAAAGTAAAACTCACCACATTCATTAGCATATCCTTTACGAAAAGCTAAATTAGTCACATTCACAAAATTAACTCATAATCATGTATTAAAAAGTGTGCAGATATCTAACAGAGTTGGATAATTGAAAATTCACCAAATAGAAAAACTTCTATGACTGTCAAAGACTTGAAATACATGTATGTTGGTTGCTCAATCTCATCATAATCAATGTATGATAGATTTGTGCACTCATCTTATTATAATGGTTTCTCATAAACATTGCTTTTATTTAATCTGAAAGTTTGCTCGGGATCATTGCAATAGACAAAAGTTATTAAACCAAAGATTCTTACTGTAAGCCCTGGAGAATTTCATAAAATGTCACTAGCTTTTATTTGGCACATTGTGCTTTAATCCCAAACAAAAACAAAGTAAAATTTTTTAACAATTTATATAATTGTCATATAAAAAAAAACCACATAAATAGGCCTAAATATAAACATTTTTGAAACATAAAGTCTGTCTGTTTGTAGTAACTCTACCACTGGTTTGGAAGAACTATAAGTCTTTAGAGTGTAATTTATTAGCAAATATATGATCCTATATTCACTGCTTACGTTAAAAGGTTACCTGCTACTAATAAAAAATTTAGAAGGAGTTTTCCCTTTTATATTGTTTGCCTGATCTATGCATACCCTGGTTGTGTTGCGCAAATTGTTATGTATATCTCATGTTTATCATCTCATCTTCTCAAAAGATTTATCTTATTGTAGCCTAAGTACCAGTCGTACAATGAACATTTATTTTCGAAGGATATTCATAACAAAAGATTGAAAATGTTTCAAGTACATTTAAGATACAAATCAAAATATTTAAAACTTCTATTATATCTGTGAATAGAATATTGAAACGTGAAGTTGTTTGGATATGAGGGTTACATATATTAACATTCACCTTTTGATATGCATAATTGCAGCAAATATACTTCAGTTGTACTTATTTAGGTACCCACCAAGGATCATGAATACCACATCTCCCTGCTGTTTGAAACCGCATGTGGTGGTCGTAGACGTCCCTGTCAGCAGCAATTTAGAATCTTCATCATCATCATCAACCCGTTACCCAGCCCACTACACAATGAGAAGGGTTTAGGCCGTAGTGCACAGATGGCCAAGTGCGGATTGGTAGACTTCACACGCCGCGCCGTTGAGAACATTATGGAGAACTCTCAGGCATGCAGGTTTTCTCACGTTGTTTTCCATCACCGTTTAAAGCAAGTGACATTTAAATTGCTTTAATTAAAACGCTAATAACGCTAAAAGTCAGTGGTGCCGGGACTCGACCTCCACAAAAAAAAGCCGAAACCACTAGGCTAAACTTGGATTTTATAGTTTACTAAGTTACGGAAGCTTCGGCCGTGGCTAGTATCCAACCCAACAATCAAGACATGCTGTCAATATATTTAGCATTCCGGTAGCTGTGTAGAAACCAATATAACCCTCATACCTCTAAGAGGTTAGCTAGCAAATATTTTAGGCTGCATCATCACTTACCATCAGGTGAGATTGCGGTCAAGGGCTAACTTGTAGGTGAAATAATAACAAATAATAGTCAGAGGAAACCAATCTTTAGACAAACTGATATAAAACAAGCCAGACACATGTTTATTTTAGGTATAAGAAAGGCAACAGTTCACAAATCCAAATGGCCATTATAATATTTTACTTTATAAAATATGCACAGAAATGTTTAACTGTGTGTAAAAAAATATAATGTCATTAACATCAGGTTGGGATAACACTTAAACTTTAGAAACTAAAAAAAAGTCTCAAAAATAAAGGCATTTCTAAAAAATATTGATTGTAAAGTTAAACTTAACATAAAAAAATTGCCTATGCTTACTAATAAAGAGCAAAAACTACATTAGTTTACTTGAAACTAAAGCTACAGGGGTTCTAAACGCGCTTCGCAGCCCAACATAAACTTAGCCGGGTTTTTACGTTTTTTATCACTATCTCTCATTGTCATTTTAGCATTACCATCTTCATATCAACCCTACTAGAAGGTTTTAGGCTGTAGTAAACCATGCTGGCTAGGAGACGAATGGTGGACTTCACAAGCCTTTAAGAACATTATTGAGACCTCCTAGGCATGGAGGCTTCCCCACAATGATGTTTTTAATTGCTTAAAACGCATATAACGTTGAAACGTTAGAGGCGCGTGCCTGGGTTCGAACTCGGCCCTATAAGTGAAGCCGAAGTCCTACCCGCTAGGCTATCACCGCATAACCGCACCGCCATGCCGTCTGAAAAAAATAAATGCTTGCCGAGATACAAAAGACAAACAGACAGACAGACAGACAAAATGAAATGTTTTGGCTTCTGTATCGATTTATATTAGAGGTCCCTCTAAAAGTTATTTCACAGAACAGCCGCGGAAGATCTGATCTAAAAAATCTTACTTTCCCCCAATAGCCCAGAAGCTGGGTAAGCCCATATGGTTTGAATCCAGGACTATAATTGGGCGTTGGGTTCTTGCTGCTTTGGGGTCGCTCTTTCCCTTTTCTGATTCTGAATATGGTTGTAGGTTTGTTGAAATGCTATTGCAACTTTGAAAGTTGTCCAAACTCAACATGCGAGACCGATGGATATTGCTACGCGGCCACCTCGCTGGATCGAGGGCTAGCGAAGCACACATACCAGTGAGTTGAATTTTTTTATTTAAGATCTCTTTATAATACACATATTGATACATCATTTTATTTTAATGGGTAATTTCCAAAAGTTACATGACTGTACTTTTTTCAATTTTTTTTAAATTAGTAGTTTGTTGTTTTATTCGGAAATATTAGTGAGTTTATATTGCTTGATAAGTCAAATATTTTTTTATCAAGAACGTTTGTAGAAGGATGATAGATGTACAGAAAGTTTGCAAAAAGTACAGTACAGAATAAAATTAGTAGAACATCTTTTGTGAGGTACATATTTTGTGTGGACAATTTTTCACATTATAAAGTAACTAGTTCTGAGCACATTGATTGGCAAAATATCAACACAAATCTCCATTGGTTTGGATGGTCCCGAGGTTCGCATTTTAACCAATTTTGTATTAAACCTGACCTGTGTAGTGAGGTGGCCTTAAGCTGTTTGCCAAACAGTACATTATTACCACCCGAGTATCCATGGCAATGCCGGGAGCCCCACACCTATTGCTGTACTAGAGACTTCTGCAATACTGATGCCATTTCATGGAAAAAGATTGCAAAAGTGCTCCACGCTGCCTCCATGGGTAAGATGTTCTGAGCACTAGTGGCCGTGTGATGCCGACTTGGCCATGCGAACATGAGTTTGTTTGATGTACTCTTAGTCTATAATTGCCTTGCCATTTACGACTTATAAGTTTTGTGTTGAAATGCCAATACTCTAACAAATACGCTTCCGAGTTAGTGATTTGAATATGTACCTACTAAGCTCGTGGAGAGGTCCGCTCCGCCCCGGCCCGGAGTATAATTAGTATGTTTGAATGATGTGCCGTAATTTTAACAAACACTATTTTCCGAGTGTGCATTGGTTTTGCTTTAACATACTAAACATGATGTATGGTGGTTCCAATTGCGGCGCAGTTGTATCGAGCTCAAATCACTCATACCCATCGAGCACCCGTTCAGTTGCTCCTCCACGAAAACTAGGAATGAGTCGGTGGCGATTCAGTGTTGTAAGTCGCACGACATGTGCAACCAAGACCTGCGTCTGGAGATACGCACCAAGCCGCAAGGTAACCGCCGCCCGCTGCCGTACGTACGTAGTCGCGCGGCTCTGCCCGCTAGCCACAGCTTGCCACGCACCGCTGCATGCCTCTGCCGGGGGTTTCACTCGCAGGCGCCATTGCCCAGGCGCATCCGGGTGAAACCTCCGCCCATAACAACTATTTTTTCCTAAAATTACTAAATTTTCTTTTCCTCTTTAGTTTATACGCCGGCATTGATCACGTACCGATACGAACTAGATGTATACCTACCGTAGCACGCCCTCTGCCCTGTTAAACTAATACTCCCCTTTTTGGTGTAGCTGTTGGGACCGAAAAACGATTTTTCCTCCCGGGGACAAACCTATATGGTGCCGCAAAGAGGAGTCCGTAGATATTTACTGCTGCGCCACGGACTACTGTAACCGCGGCCGCGCGCCTGGCACGGAAGCGCAAAGCCGCGACCCCACGCCAGGTACGGTACCGCAAGGAATGTGACGTCGGGCGGCTGTATGGGCAGCTTTTGTATTGTGATGTCGAGCATACCCACGAAATATGTTATCATGTTATAAAATATATCATTCCACTGAACGATGACATAAAAATATAAACCATCAATGATACTTTTCGCGTACATCATACGGTTCAAAATTGCATGAGCTCATATAAGTTATGCATTATTCATGACGATAAAGAACATTCTCGTGTTCTATGTCGATTGTCTAGAGCTGTATTATTCATGGGTCTGGAGTGACTTAGGCTTACAGCCCTCGATGTCGTAGATGTTACATCTGCGACAGTTGCTAATTGAACAGACAACTCAGATGACCTTTTCAGACCTTTTTTTCGTATCAAACCATTCACGGCCCACTACAGGGCACGGGTTTCCTCCCACGATGAGAAAGGGTGAACATATATAGTATTACCATACAATGCACGGGGGAACCACTAATAAGAGAACGTATAGCTTAGTAATACGTTAATTGCTTTGGCTGAGTTTGGTATTCACAAGTATAACAGTGTATAAACGAAAGTGCCTTGAACCGAAAAAATAATTGGTCATTACAGATGATTTTTTTTAGAAGCATGTACCAGGGGGGTTTATTCAGCCAGCATAACGATAACTGTAGCCATAATATAATTGACTTTAATTCTGTAAATTTCCTGACATTACTGAAAATGGCTGGTTTTTTTTATCTCCTGCGACAGATGCAAAAGGCAACTTATTTTTTCCAAATTAGACTTTTATAGGCTTCTTGGTATTCTTTGCGAATTCATAAATGTATTACTTGAAGGAGAATATGAGGTCAGACGCCAGCGAAGGTTGGAATCGATCAACAGTTAGGTTATAAAAAAAAAACGCTCCTATACTTGCTGCTTATTATATTTGCAAATTCCTAGTTTTTGACAAGTTCTATGCGAAGCGCTTTTTTACCCGCTGTTTTGTTCAAGTAGGAAGTACTATTTTGTGTCGCAGACACGCCACGGCTAGCCGTTTTATAAATCTGAATTAATCCTTTGGCAATTTTAATTCTAAAGATTGTTAAACTGTAAAATGCTGTTGGAAAACAACAATCTGCTTAGTTTCTTGCCCGCTCTTCTCAGTGTAATCTGCCTTCCGAACCGGTGGTAGAGTCACTACAAACAGACTGACCTGATGTTTCAAAAGTGCTTTCACTAGGCCTACATGAAATAAATGAATTTTGTTTTTTTTACATCAACGTCTCACAAATGGCCAATATTATTATATCTATTTTTATATCTTAATGAAATAACATTAAAAACCTACGGCGAGATATTTTTTGTCTGAGCCTCGTCTCAGAATAGATCTCAGCCCACTTTCCAACCCCCACCTGATTAAAGATCTGCTAATCCTCAAGCGGATCAACTATGTTAAATATTTAACTCAAAATAAACATGCTTTTTTAAAGTATTATTACAAGTCTTATGCTTATGACATTTCTTTGGATGAAAAATGTTAATTGTATCGCTGCTATTTCGATAAAAAAACCGATTTAAAAAAAAGAAAACGCCGGATGAGTAGCTAAGCAAAGTGATCAAACGCCATTTTGATATGATGATAGTAGGTCAACTCCCGGAGGGGCAAAACGTTCACAATTTATTAAACAGTAGCGCAACTAGACTGACATTCTACCAATGATTTAATATGTTCATAGGTGCTGCTTTCCACCAATTCTAGTACAACACAAAAAAGGCAATTTTTCTTCTGCATATTATAAGTTTGATTCATAGAAAAAGAACTGTTAAAAAAAAGTTTTTCTGAAGTTTTTGACTCTCGTGGTATTTAGGATACAAACTGAATCCTCCTTTTGCATCTGTGGTAAAAAAACAAGCCAACTTCTGGGGTTTTAACTAGCTACCCGAATCAAAATCATGCTCAAATTATAAATCTGAAAGTGAATTTTCTGATGTTCCCTTATCTCACGCAGAAACGAAGCAATGGTACAACGTGCTTTTCTTGCATAGAGTTAGTTAAGGAGCTGAAGCTCAGTTATATGACGTAGGCGGAGTCATATTAAAGGAATAGAATACGTTCAGCACTTTTTGAGATTAGCGTTTTCAACCAGACAGACGCGGCGGGCTGACTTTGCTTTATACTATGTATGTAGTGATAAAGTATTGAAGTGACGTTACGGAGAATCGTCCAGCGAAGTAGCGTAAGTGATCATCAGCCGGTAACTTCTTACTTTTGCATGACGTTCCTATGACGAGTTAATAATCGCATGATTTGCAACATACGGTCACTTTCTGATTGGCGAGGGGTTATCGGCGTCCTTAGCACGCGTTAACAAATATCGTAAGCGTCTGTGGTTTCGAAACTTTGAATGGCCTCAGTAAGTATTACTACTCCGTTTACAATTACAAGTTTACAAATAAACACGATCTCCAGCCTTGCAGCTGTATCTCTTCGTAGTCGGGCATAAACTTGCTTCTTTTTTTAAACTTTTTTAAAGCTTATTGAGGGATGGGGTTCTTGCTATAAGTTTTTGTAGTTTCTTCTCGGTAGACCGAAGTCTTTCGGGTTAAGGGCGACAAAGCTTTACCGAAGCAGATATTCGATGTTAAACTAAAAGCGCTTTTTCAATCTAAGACCTGTCTTTACTTAAGGCCTAGTATAGCTGGAAGGCGTTGTCAGCCCACCGATTTTATATAAGATATACGGGCGAATGCTTTCGCGCTCGGTGGTTATCGCTACGTTGCTCCCGTAAAATTGAAAATGAAGTTCAAAATTTCGATATCCGCAAAACGCTTATGTGTAGTGTCGTACTAAGGGTGTAGATACTCGTAATGAAATGCTGAGTGCGAGGTTCCTAACATAATAAATAAGTTGAATCTTTAACTGCTATCCGTTGAGTGCACATTTGATTGACCTGCATCCTACTTTATCGATTGGAATGGTTTGGATTGTAATGCTAAAATATATATATATATATAAGTTATTTCGATTTTAGTTTGTAATGAGACAATTTTACTGGTACTGGTTTAAATGTAATGCTATTAATGATTTTTTGGAATATGTTACTGGTGAAGTCAGTAGGGTGTGCAAAGATTTTTCGAATCGTTTGACGTACGGCGGGTTGCGGACCTGCTCGGGACTCGCTTTCAAATATCGATTTTACAGACACCCTACCGCCCTCGCTCGTAATTTATTAAGCTTTCTGTGAGGGTTGATTTTGTTGGTTACGCTTTGTGTTATTTCTGATGTTACAACTTATGTTTTTAACTTAGCACCTAATTACTGTATACTTTGTAAGAAACATCTTTATATTTTATCTATAGTTGTGTATAATGTTGAGTGGAGTAACGTTACCTCTGAAATAAAGGCCACGTGATTCGTAAAGCTTCGCCGGATGAACGCTGTCGAAACTGCTGTTTTGTAAAACTGGGAGTTTTTTTTATATTTAATTTTAAAAAGGTTAGGTTTAGGTTCTTTAAAAGTTTACACTTTTATCTATTACCGACTCGCAGACAATTATAAAACGTACGGACTTAAATGTCATGTTATAGGCAGTGCAGACCTAGTGGTTCGGCTGCCCTTTCTGGGGTATCGAGTTCGAATCCCGGCCCGCATCTCATTCCGTTACGAGATATGTGCGTTTTAGGCAATTGAATATCAGCATGCTTTAACGGCTGAGGAAAACATCGTGAAGTGTTTTAAAGGCGTATGAAGGTATGGTAGACCAAGCAGATTGCAGACTTCACACACCTTTAAGAACGTCACTGAGAACTCTCAGGTATGCTGGTCCCCTTACGATGTTTTCCATCACCGTTAAAGCTAGTGATATTTTAATTGTTTAAATTAAAAACCCACATACCTCCGAAAGTTTGAGGTGCGTGCCGGGAATCGAAGTCGGTCGTAGTCGTACCTACGTTACGCGACGCGTACCTAATAAAGACAAATATTCTAATTTTGCATGTGATTTCGCGCTGTATATGATTTCTTTCAGTAAAAACTATGGCAGTGGTTTACTCAAAAACTATTAGCGTTTCGGTTTCACAGATAAGTCTTTGAGAAAGTAAATAATGTACCTCTAAAGCATGTGAAGTAATATTACGGTTTTCATTTACAAGTTGTGTGTTATATGCATATATATTTTATGTAACTGCCCCGTTGGTCTAGTCGTTACCGTGTACAACTACGGACCTCTAGGTCATAGGTTCCAATAGGGTCAGGCCAGGAATTGTTTTTTCTGGTAAATAATTTTTATTACAAGCCCGGGGTTACGATTTTTGCGGTGTCAACCCCCGTGCCCCGGAGAGCACGTTGACACAAACCCGGTTAATATTACTTGTGATATTAGTCGTTAAAGCCTACCGCCTGCATTGGAGCAGCGTGAGCGAGAGACGACGCCTGTTCCCAGTAGTCAAACGTTGTTGATGGCTACCGAAGATGATGCTGATGATATTATACGTACACCCTATAAAACAATGATCCAGAATCAGCTATGGAATATTGTTTTATGTTAACCCAAGTCTAAATCGACATGTCTGTATCTTTTACAAGACATTCTTATGACGGAAGAGTAAACAAAAATTAACTTTTTTATTAATTTAAATTTTTAATCAGTAAAGATCCCTACTTCCCTACTAATCCCTATCCCTATCCCTACTAATATTATAAATGTCAATGTAAGTTTGTTTGTTACGCTTTCACGCAAAAACTACTTAACTGATCCTGAAATTTTGTACGCATATTCTTGGAAGTGTTAGAAGTAATATAGGATACTTTTTATCCGGACGTTAAGCTCGCTTCCTTTGGGAGAGGGGATGAAAGTGTTTGACGATTTTAAACCATAACTCCGACAAATTATAACCTATTTAAATAATGATTTTTGTACTATAGAGGTATATATATATATATATATATATATATATAATATATAATATGTGTTTAATTTTGCCCAAACTTTGTGTAGATCTGATAAATGTAGTTGGAGATGGAGGACAGAACTCCTCAGCGGACAGCAGCAAACCCCTCATTTTAGGCTTAGCGATACTGAATACTTCATAATTTTTTAGAACTAAAACTAAATTGAATGCCACATCAAAAAACAAAATCAAACGCAGACGAAGTCGCGGGCAACAGCTAGTACTTCGATGAAACGACGTTGTTTCAAAGGATTCCGAAATTAATCTAACGTTACTCCACTAAATGTAAAAGTTTCATGTAACTTCGTATAAACTGTTGTGCTATTTTTCACGTAGCACACTTTCCACAAGTAGCTATTTTGTCAGATAGATTAATTTGAATTAGTTTCATGCAAAGATGCAGAGATGATTTAAAATCACTTGTACAGCTTTACAAGAACTTTTTTTACAGGAATGGAAATATCCACTGGATGGTATGAACCAAATTTATTGTTAACATTTTGTTTTGAATTCCTTATTTATTCCAACCTTGGCGCGGTAACTTAGGTACTTACGTGCACGGGTTGACGGATGTATGGGACTGAACGCAAGCGACCTATATATATGCCAAACGCTTATTTTTTCGCACATTCTCTCGGCAGCCGCCTGCTAAACAGTGTCTTTCTTTTATCCATTTGAGTGTCTAAATATTTTTAATTCAATTTAATATCAACATTTGCATAAATGTATTTAAAAATTGTTAGAGTTTTTGACAAAAAAAATCGTAAAGTCACAATTGCGATATTCATACTTTTAATTGCGTGCGTTAATAACTGCATCTACTTTTATTTACGCTATATAAACTTTTTGAGGCGGTTGTAAATATTCAAGTACGAAATGCGTCCTTTTCAATTAAAACGGCGACGTAAGTTTATTTATTTTTCTTTATAGTAAAGCAAAATATAATAGATTTTCTAGGGAAGTCGCGGGTTCAAATCCTGTCGTTTTTAATGAAAATTATAAAATTATATTTTTCTATAAATAAAATATCGCTTTTCAATATTTAAAGTTAAAAAAGAAATTGAATTTTATACTAAGACCAAAACAGCTTTTCCCTTCTTATGTTTTTTTTTTGTTTTAATTCTAATGTACAGTCACAGCTGGGTGTACATGGGCAAAATTTTATTTGAGATTCATTGTTATTCAAGCCACCCGGCTTAACTTGAAAGCTGGTGTTATTTGTCGCCTACAGTCCAGTCGAATTACCGTTTTTCACAGATTCAAATTTCGTCGCGCGACCTATTTGTTTAGCGTAATTCAGCCCGTGTAAACCCCGCATTGGTTTTCAAGTAAACAAACGCGTCATATTAGCATCAAATACATCTGTTGTCGACGAGTTTATTCACTTGAAAACTCTTCGCTCGTGCACTTAAGTAATGAAGCGTGATGTTAAAAAGACCCGGGCTCAACGGCGACGGCATGGCAAGTGCTGCCGTGGATCATGGGGCTCATGGTGCTGGGAGTGTGCGCCGCCATCAGCCTCTGGTGGGCGAGACGGTCGCCCAAGGTGCTCAAGCGAGAGTCGCGGTCACTCTTCGCGCCGGAGGAGTCTTGCTGTGAAACCCGGCACTCCATGATGACGGCCACCATTCGGGACATGATTGAGCTCACTACCTCGGGATCAGGGTCTGGTGAGTGCAAACAAACCAAAAAGATAAGTTAATGGGTTGATATGACATTAGCTTTTCTACACAGTTAATACATGCAGCGTTTAACGGCCCGTCAAATAGGACCTCTATTTAATCAGCGAAGATACTTTCAGAGTAATAAGTTGATGGTGAAATGATACTAAAACACCAAACAGCGCTGCAAATCGTGTCTTTAGAATGATATGCTAACTCTGGTAAAACTGGTTAAGAAGTTGATAGATTTATGAAGATAATAGAGAATTATGTTTTTGCAGGGCTCCCACTTTTAGTGCAACGGTCGATCGCTCGCCAAATCCAGCTCGTCGATATAATAGGCAAGGGTAGATTCGGCGAGGTGTGGCGCGGACGGTGGCGTGGCGAGAACGTGGCTGTGAAGATCTTCTCCTCACGGGAGGAATGCTCGTGGTTTCGGGAGGCTGAAATTTACCAGACCGTGATGTTGCGCCACGAAAACATACTGGGATTCATCGCCGCCGATAATAAAGGTACTTTTAACTAGAGATTTAGAGGACGGAATTTCATGCAATCCTTTTTTTATATTTATCTTGTGTTCGTAGATCCTAGGTTCTACTCTCAGCAGGGACAGTTTTAAAATGTATAGCTCCTGAATTAAATGTCGCGTCATACTCCTAATAGGTTAGCCCATCTACCATCTTTTGTACGGGTCTAATCTGACGGTGATAATAGCCCGCTACCATATTAGATTGTTGCGAAGACGGTTTACATGACACCAGCACGGCTAGCATGGGCAGGAGACAATTATCTCCCCGGGGGAAGGATAAAAATGGGTCGCCTCCCACAGCTTTATCAACTCTCCGAGCAATGGCGCACGAGTGGAAAGAATATCCAAATAATTTATGTGGAATAATAAACGGGGATAAACTTCTCCTATTCCATGTTGCCCTGCTTTAGCACTTGGACACGTCAACTATATCCCGTCAATTATTGTCCCTGCTGGGACATAACGAACCTGCCGCAGTAAGAAGCCAGGCTTCGTACTAAGATATTCGACTTCTATGTCCTTGAACGCATAATTAATGTTCCCCAGATAACGGCACGTGGACGCAGCTGTGGCTGATCACCGACTACCACGGCAACGGGTCTCTGTTCGACTTCCTCAGCGCACGCACCATCGACGCGAACACGCTCGTCAAAATGGCGCTCTCCATAGCAACGGGCCTGGCGCATCTGCACATGGACATAGTTGGCACTAAAGGTAAACGAGATAACATTATCAACACCATCGTCATATCAACATGACTCGGCTCTCCTGCCACAATGGGAAGGGTTTAAGGCTGTAGTCCAACAAACTGGCACGCCTTTTTTTGACTCTAAAGCATGCAGGTTTCTTCACGATGTTTTCCATCACCGTTAAAGCATGTGATATTTTCATTGCTTAACACGCACATTACTTTGAAAAGTTTGAAGTGCGTGCTGGGATTCGAACTCGCCCCACCAAAGTGCAGTCGAGGTACTGCACTGGGATATTATCTAGCTTCATTTTATTTTAAATTTGATTTGAATATTAGACATATTTCTGTTTTATTTTTATGTGCTGTTTTTTTTATTAAATTTCAATTCGTATAATAATTACGGTAATGGGAAGGCAAGGAAACACGCATGCCTGCGAGATCTCAATAATGTTATCAATGGCGTGCAAAGTCCACCAATCAGCACTTGACCAGCATGGTGGACTAGAGCATAAACTTTTTAATTCTGAGAGAAGAACCGATCGCTGTAATGGTAGATTGCAAGGGGTAGATAATGATACGAATACATTATTTTGGCCAACTGATATTGTCAATAACTAAACTGACAGCAATGTTGATCCTATTATATTTTTTTAGATCAGATATCTTGTTTAAATTTGTTACTTTTTCAATACATTGTTTCCATTACAATTGATTATCTCCATTGTTGCATGAATGCTTTGTGTATTTTTAGATCCGCGACATTCAAGATTTCTAGATTTTATTTATTTAAATTTTACACGTGTGCGTTCAAAAATGTATTAAGGCTCTGGCCTTATCTGAATCCTATTCTGATTCAAATTTGCGCTTTTGTTGATGCGAATGCTTTTCAGCATTTTGAGGCGAGGTGATCGTAATCATACCTATTGTTAAAGTTTTCTTTTCTTTTATCTTTGAATTTCAATATCCTTTATTCAACTATACCTAACACGGGCTGTTTGGAATCTTCCAGATATATTTAAATCTCCTTTTATGATGCAGGAACTCTAAGCTAAGATATATATATCTTACTAATTCCTTACATCATTAATAGCGCTGATTTTCCATGTTTAAACATAAATATTTTACTTTGGGTTTATGGATCATTGTTATACACTTCCGTTTTCCTTTAAGAAGGACCGAGTTTGATACCTTCAAGCTTCTTTTATCTTACGGAGTATTGTGCTTTTAGTTAAAGCAATAAATTACAACTATTTTTAAAGGGAAAGGAAAACATCGTAAGAAAATTTGCATGCCCGAGGAGGTCTCCATAATGTTTTGTGTCTACGCTACGTCTGGTCTGCGCCCTAAATTCTTCTTTTGGGTGGAGACCCGTGCCCTGCATTGGGCGGGTAATGTCATCGTCAGTGATGAATGGAAAAAAAACAATTGTGAGCCTTCATAAGACGCCTGGCAGATTTGAAATATCGAAATTGATATGCATAATAGTTACATACTGAAGATAACAGATTACGTCAGGAATCAGATTTGGCATTATTAAAAGATAAAAAAAGCATTACAAATTAGCTACATACAATAATGACTATTTATAACATAAATATGTATTTTTTTTATACAAAAAAAAATTTAATCGCGACTACATAACTACGTATAACTATAGTAAATAAATTCCATCTTAAAACGTGGTGAAGCGTCGCTACGGATGTATCGACATGACAGCAATCAGGTTTACCCTGAAAATGCTGCTGATGTGACATTCGCTTATGGAACAAAGCGCACATTGCGATATTTCATAACTGAAAAACTCAAAGTACATTGCTATAAATGCAGTGATGAAACTATATGTTGTGGGAAGACCGAGGGTTGCGAAGGTTTTTTTATTAATAACTCTTATCTGGCGAATTTATGCATGCATTTTATGCACATTTTGCGCGTGCGAATATAATAGTTTTCGAACAGCAATTCAAAGTGCCTGCTACTGTTTAAATCAGAATTATTTTTAATTTGTCCATTTCTTTTGGACAAATTAAATTTGTCGATCAAACAAATTAAATTTGTTGATTTTCTTTTGGACAAATTAAATTTGTCAAATAAAATCAAATCAAATCAAATCGTTTATTTGCAGATTGGTATTACATTGTTGGTAGGTACACAAAACATAGGGACAAACAATCCGCCTTAGATGGCATGCAAAAAATATATATGATCGTACAATAATTATACAATAATAATACTATCTTAAATCAATCGATATTATTAAAATAAGAATAAAATTTAAGAGTGATATCAAAAGTACAAATATTATTATTCATGTCAAATTATAATCACTGTAAATGTCAAACCTATAATATTGTGTCTGTTAAATATTCTTGGATGGTATAATAACATTTCCCAATAAGTAATTTTTTTATCTTATCTTTAAAATCTACAAGATTTATGTTTCTGTTGGCTAGTGACGCTGGCAATTTGTTGTATATTTTAGGCGCCATAATGAAAATACTATTCCCAAATAACGCTGTGGAATGTGGCTTATACAATATTTATGTATAACTGAGCACTGGTTGAAAACCCATGAATATTTGTTTAATTTTGGTAACCACCAGGTTGGTAGTTCGTTCACCAGGGTTACAGCGATTCATGGAGGCTCTTTAATTTTATTAAATAAAAATTTAAAATTTAAAAACAGAAACGATATTGTTAGCCTTTCTGTTGAACGGACAATAGAGCTAGCCTCGGTTGAACTAGAGCAATTTATAATTGTTACTGTTTATAGGCCACCCTTGTCAAACTTTGAACTTTTTGAAAAGGTAATGGATGAAGTGTTATTTAAAATATCAAAGTGTAATAAAAAGTTAATAATATGCGGAGATTTTAATGTAAACATTTTAGAAAATAACTCTTTAAGTATCAAGTTATTGAATTTATTTAAAACTTACAATCTATCAAATATGTTCATGGAGCCCACAAGAATAACTGCTACTAGCGCCACCTGTTTGGATAACATCTTTACAAATATAATTCCTATAAGCAAAAATATTATTAGTAAATTAGACTCTGATCATTGTGGTCAAATTATTCAATTTGAAAATGTGAAGAAAAATGTTTCTAAACGTAAAATAACATTTGTTCCTGTAACATCCAACCGCATAGAGAAAATGAGATATAGCCTAGTAAATGACCTCCCATTCCTACCCTCAGGGGCGACTCCAAATGCAATGTACAGCTCCTTTTTCAATACCTTTAATAGACTATTTCATTCTATATTTACTAGTAAGTCGGTTGTGATTACTGATACATTAAATTTTAGTGAGTGGGCGACAGTTGAACTTCATAAAAATAGGCAAAAGCTGTACGAATTGTATGCTGAACGTCAATTTAACACTGGTGATAAGTTTGGGGATTATGTTAAATTGTTCTCCAAGAATTTTAAACGCGCTTGCCACTTAGAAAAGACGCGATACATCAAAAATAAAATTAAAAATAGCAGCAATGCAATCAAAACTACTTGGAACATAATTAATGAGGAGACGGGAAGAGTAACACCACGAAATATTAATTTTAAACTTAATGTAGATAATAAAGCCTTAACAACAGATTTCGAGGTGGCTACTGCTTTTGAAACCTTCTTTACCAACATTCCCGTCTCCACAACAGAATCATTAAACTCTTCACCAGATATGGCTCTCTCTCTATTAAAGGAAAATGTGCCTGAGTGTAACCATTCTTTTAAATTCACGCATGTTAGTGGCTCTGACGTTATTAAAGCCTTTAAATTATTAATTAATAAAAAAACAAATGATCTGTGGGGCATTTCCGTAAACGTTGTCAAATCATTAATTGATATTGTTGCACCCGATTTAGCCTTAATATTTAATAATTGTATAGATTGTGGTGTGTTTCCTGACTTAATGAAACTTAGTAAAATAGTTCCATTGTTTAAATCGGGTAGTACTTCTGACCCCACTAACTTTAGACCAGTATCCGTACTACCCACTTTCAGTAAAATCTTTGAAAAACTCATTTTAAATCAATTACTTTACCATTTTCATAAGTATAATTTACTTCATATTAAGCAATTTGGTTTCACACGGGGTCGCTCAACAATCGACGCAGGTGTTGAGCTAATACAAAACATATTTGAAGCCTGGGAGGAGTCACGTGATGCACTTGGTGTGTTCTGTGACTTATCTAAGGCGTTTGATTGTGTTCAACACGAAACGTTAGTTAGGAAACTACACCACTATGGAATTCAGGGTGTAGCTCTAGACTTAATGAGTAACTATCTACGCGATAGAATTCAGAAAGTCGACGTGAATGGAAAACGGTCTAATGGATCAGTTATGAAAATAGGTGTCCCACAGGGGTCTATATTAGGACCATTTCTGTTCCTTATTTACATTAATGACCTTCCTTACCTTGCCAAGGATAAACACGGGATAGTTCTGTTTGCCGATGATACATCACTGACTTTTAAAATAAATCGACGTGAACTAGCTTTTGACGACGTAAACAACTCTCTCGCTAAAGTGGTACAGTGGTTTGAAGCTAATAATTTGGTTCTTAACGGAAAAAAAACCAAGTGTATAAAATTCACTTTACCTAATGTTAAACACGTGAAAACCACTATACTACTTAATAATGAGGAACTGAAACTGGAGGATACGACAGTTTTTCTAGGAATAACGTTAGATTCTAAACTTCAATGGGGCCCTCATGTAAATAATTTATCGAACAGGCTTAGTTCTGCTGCCTATGCGGTAAAGAAGATACGCCATATGACCGACGTAGAAACTGCTAGACTGGTATATTTTAGTTACTTTCACAGCATTATGTCATATGGAATTTTACTTTGGGGTAATGCTGCTGATATTAGCACTATTTTCGTGCTACAGAAGAGGGCTGTTCGTTCTATCTACAAAATGGGTCCGAGAGAGTCATTGAGAGATAAATTTAAAGATTTTAAAATAATGACAGTGTATAGTCAGTACATATTTGAAAATTTAATGTACGTCCATAAAAACATTTCTAAATTTAAGAAAAAATGTGACTGCAATAATTTAAACATTACAAGTAAGAATAAACTTACAGTGCAATATACTAGGTTACATAAAATTCATAATTCGTTTAAAGGAAATTGCATACAATTCTACAATAAACTACCAATTGACATCTTGGAGATGTCTCTTAAAAAGTTCAAAGTTTGTATTAAACGTAAGCTTATAGAAAAGTCCTATTATAGTATAAAGGACTACGTAAACGATAAAAAAGCTTGGGTGTAAATTATTGCTCTAACCAGGTTGCTCTTCTAATAATTTAAAATTACATTGTGAGATGGCGATAACAAAAAAAAAAAAAATCACCCGGCTAAGTTTGTTGTGGGCTTCTTCTTAGACCGGGACGCGTTTGGAACCCTCGTAGCTTTAGTTTTAAGTTTACGAATGTGGTTATCGCCATCATCTCACTACCGTGTAATTCTTATGTACGCATCAAAAGTGCCACCTGTGGGCCTACTTGAATAAAGATATTTTTGACTTTGACTTTGAAATAATTTATTTTTCCTGCGTTCGCTATCACTATATGTAAACAAGTGATTGTTTTTTTTGATAAATATCAGAACTTCATAAATATACAAACAAGGACAAGTTAGTATTTTCATTTTCTCAAAATACGGTTTACACGTATCTGTGGGACGCAAGTGACATATAGCTCTTAGACACTTCTTTTGACATTTAAATATTCGCTCTCTATCAGACGAATTACCCCAAAATATTATACCATATCTTAAACTTGCTGTGACATACGCATTGTATGCAATTATAACCGCTGTCTGATTAACCACTTTCGACAGCATATATAATGCAAACGAAAATCTGTTTAATTTTAAACACAAATTCTCAATATGATTCTTCCAATTAAGGCTATCGTCAATTTGCAAGCCTAAAAATTTTGTGTTTGTTGTTACCTTTATTTTTTTACCTAAATACTTAATGTCTAGTGCCGTACTATTACCTTTATTCATGAATGTCATAATTTTTGTTTTGTCAAGATTAATAATTAAATTGTTAAATGTCAGCCAATTAATAATATTACATTGTATCATTTATATCATTTTCAAATTCTATTTTATTCTCACCCACAAAGATCACTGTGCTATCGTCAGCAAATAAAACCATCTTATGATCGGTTACCCTGGGAAAATCATTAATATATGCTATAAACAGCAGTGGACCCAATATACTACCCTGCGGAACTCCAGTTATTACAGTTTTTGACTCTGATAAATATGCAGTTTCAGTTTTATTGTACCCGACTAAACTTGTAATCTGCGTCATTTGCTGCCTACCTGTCAGATATGAATTGATCAATGCCAGTGCGTTCCCTCTAATGCCGTATACACTAAGTTTATCTATTAATATGTTATAGTCAACGTAGTCAAATGCCTTAGTAAGGTCCATGAACAACGCGCATACGAGCTTCTTTTTATCCCTATTAACCATAACCTCCTTAAGAAGGTTATAAATAGCCAAATTGATCGATTTATTCTTTCTAAAACCTATTTGAACATCGGAGAGTACACCATTTTTTTCGAAATAATCATTTAAGCAATTATAAATATCTTTTTCTAATATTTTGGAAAAAATTTGAACTAAAGATACGGGTCGATAACAGTCCATATCCTCTGTATCGTGTTTTTTAAATAACGGTTTCACTATAGACACTTTAAGTTTTTCTGGATAAACACCATGCTCTACACATAAATTAGTGATGTAACTTAGCACTGGCGATATTAACTCTGACACATATTTAACTACTTTAGTATTAATCTCATCACACCCACAGCTATTTGTATTCTTTAATAGCTTAATAATGTTGTGTATCTGCTTGGGTGATGAAGGTTTCAAAAAAATTGAGTTATATTTATTCCAAACAATAAATATAACTCAATTTTTGTCCAAAAGAAAATCAAATAATTCAATTTGTTTGATAATAATTCAGAAAACTTGACACAAGATTATTACAAGCGCCCTGGGCTGAGTTCAAAACATACTGCTGTTTCAGCAAGGTATTATTTTTGTTAGCAGCATTGCGTGATGGAAATGGGTGTATATACATCTCTAAAAATTTAAATTAAATTGTCAGTTAATCTAATACTAAAACTACTAATGACACAAATTTGAGTTCTGATGCAATTTTACTACTGTTCTTTAAAACATTTAATGGTTCTAATATCTTTGCAAAGCTAAAGTATTCTTTGATAGATAGAATAAAATCAAAATATGACAAATAAACAAACATTATTTTTACTTGTAAATCATAAGAGCGGCTGTGTAGCGATATGGCCGACAATTTGTATAAGCTGCAATTTTTTTTCTTTTTTTCTGTTGTGCACTCAATCATTAATTCGTATTGTATGCCGACGATAAAATAGGGTCTCATTTCAACCTATTTCACTATGACTGACTGTTGACTAGTTTTTTTTCCATTTCACCAGTCTTTGCGATATAGAATTCAAAATTTAATTTTTTTGAAATAGGCCTAAATGTTCGCAGCACCTTTGATACGGCAAGTCAGTCTGTTTGTAGTGACTCTACCGCTGTCTCCGAAGGCAGATTCTACTAGAAACTCCTCAGTTGCTCTTTTTTAACGACATCTTATTTACAATACTATTCCGTCTTACAAAAGATGAAAGCAGAGCGCTGTGTGTACAAGCAACCTCGACATTAAAGAATTTTACTTTTCTGTGTTTTCCAACCGGTTAGTTTTAACTAAAAACGTCTCTATGCAGGTAAGCCAGCAATAGCCCACCGCGACCTGAAGTCCAAGAACATCCTGGTGAAGAGCAACCTGACCTGCGTCATAGGTGACCTTGGACTGGCTGTGCGGCATAACGTGGCCAACGATAGTGTGGACGTGCCCTCGACGAACCGCGTGGGCACTAAACGCTACATGGCGCCCGAGGTGAGTGTGCTCGACTTGCTTACACTGCTGAAAGGCTGAACATACTGTGGTACAGCTACTTTACCAGTGTATCATCATTATCTATCCAAGAAATTCAAATTAAAAAATGTTTTATTCATGTAGACGGGCACTTATGAAGCGTTCCTACATTTAAAAGGTTACCACAAATTTTAGGTGATTTTGATAACTGCATTCGTTAACTTAAAACTAAAGCCGGGAGGAGGAAGGAGGGTTCTGGTCCCCGCGCCCTGGTCTAAGAGCCCTCAACACTCTAAACTTTTTTATAAACTTGATATCCATATTAAAATTTTGGAACCGACAGGATTTGAACCTGCGTCTCTCTGGTAATGAATGCCTGAGCGCTTAAAACAAATAAGCTTCGGCTCTCGTACCGTCGCGTCGATGCCGCAATTAGCATATGCTTTTTACATAAGTATAATAGCGACTGTAGCGTCATCTACTAGGAAACATTGCAGTTTCGATCTCCTTTTTCAAAGGTCCATATTGCAATGAGACACAACACTCGTTACGCGAGCACATTCATTAACAAGCACAATTCATTCATTCAATCAAAATGAATAAACAAATGTATAATGTAAATAGTTGATTTTGGAAAAGAGCAACTGGTAGAATCTGAATTCCGAACCGGCGGTGAAGACTTGACGTTTCAAAAGTGCACGTATAAGGCCTACTTGAAATAAATGAGTTGAATCACTCATTCATTCAAGATTTTAAACTAATATTTTTGTGGTTATTTATCAATTCTTTAACATAGTTCAACGGGCACAAACAGACAGACGTGACGTTTCAAAAGTGCTCGTATCAGGCCTACTTGAAATAAATGAATTTAGAATTCTGAATCGCTCATTCATTCAAGATTTTAAACTAAGATTTTCGTGATTAATCAACATTTCTTAAGTATAACTATACTTTTTTAAATGTTGATTAATTGGTTGAAAATATGATCGCGGTAAGTACCCGTTAAACTCAACGGGTACATTCCACGATCATATTTTCGAATATTCGACGTCACGACGGAATGTTACGGGATCAGTCCCGTGACCACGGTCCGTCCATGCGACTGGGTCGAAAAGGGGGTATGTGGCCGCTGAACTCGTTCATTCATTCAGGTGCTGGACGAGAGTATGGATGCGCGGCAGTTCGACCCGTACAAGCGCTCCGACGTGTACTCGCTGGGGCTGGTGCTGTGGGAGACGGCCCGCCGTTGCGGCTCGCTGCCCGACGACTACCAGCTGCCGTACTACGAGTGCGTGCCGCCCGACCCCTCGCTCGAGGACATGCGCCGCGTGGTCTGCGTTGAGCGGCGCCGACCCGTGCTGCCCAACCGCTGGCACTCTGACCCGGTGAGTTCGGGGCTCCTCATAGGGCGCTAAAGCACTGCCTACCCTGGTGCAGGCAGTAGCGTGCAATTCATACATACGCGAATTTTGTGTTCCGGTACGATGACGCGTAGAAACCGATAAGGGATGTTGCCCGTTAGTTAGCCCGCTGCCATGTTAAGACTGCATTACCACTAGGTGAGGTTGCAGGGCTGTGCTATAGTTAAAAAGAAATCAAAGAAGAAAATTTGTATAAGACCTATCCTATATTTTTCATATATTACAGTGCAATGCCGGACTAAAGGCCAACGTCAGGGTTACAGTAGTAGAAAACGCGACGTGCAGTTTCTACCCGTTCACCGTTGAATTTCTTGGTCCCGCTCCCATTAGTTCAACTTTTGTTTTGGTAAATTTTAACTACAAAGGTTTAAATGTCTTGTGTCTATTCGATGCCTTTCGAATTTGAATTTGTAAAATTTGTGAAACACGTATACCTTTATTTTTAATCGAGACTTGATGAACATAACTTGAAAAATAAAATAATAAATGAAGGATTTCATACAAACTTTCATCCCCCATTTAACCCTCTTCGGGTTAGAATTTTCAAAAATCCTTTCTTAGCGGTTGTCTACGTTGTGTCAAATCTAACTAATCTAACTATCTGTGTGCAAAATTTTAGCCCGATCCGTCGAGTGGTTACAGCTGTGCGTTGATAGATCAGTCAGTCACCGTTGCCTTTTATATACATATATACATAGATGTATTTATACAAAATACAAATATTGTTTGTTGAATCACTCTATATACTGTTGAGAACTGCATTAGTTGTTTTGCGTTTACCACTTTGATTCTCAACTTGCGACATGTTATTTATGCAACTAAAGCCTTCCTCTGTATCCGATGAACAGGTGCTGTCAGCGGTGTCGAAGGTGATGAAGGAGTGCTGGTACCAGAACCCCGCGGCTCGGTTAACTGCCCTACGCATCAAGAAGACGCTCTCCAACATACCAATAGTGGATCACTACAAACTGTAAGATCTTATGTACCGCACTGTTATATTGTTCAAGTCTCGTCGCAGATTGCGTCACCACCCTTGCCTACGTCACAAGAGTGGGAGCGGTGCAGCGAATACCTCGCTCTCTCTCACACTCGCTGCACTGTTGGCAGTGCAATACTGCATCGATAAAATACTTTTTTTTTTTAAATATCGCAAATATTTCAGTATTTATTGATATCTGATAATTATGAATTTTTGAACTGAATTTATATCAAAAGCATTAAACATTTTTTATTTGTATTCGTGAAACATAACATAAATTGGTTAAGCCACTTATACAATAGTAAATAAAAACTGAATATTATAAATAAACATTTACCGTCAAAAAGAAAAAACCAGTTCAAAAATAATATACTAATCTTGTTCAAATACTGAATTACGTAAAAACAATTCGGCATCGATATATTAAAAAAAAAACAACACTATTTAAAATACCGACTGAAATATCGTGATTTTATCGATTTAGTAGTCGCACACTTTTTTTTTTGGTATGACCCGGTATGCAGCGAGGTTATGATCATTAGTATAGCGGCTAGCCTCCGATCGTAGCGCATGAGTGAAACAAGACATTCAAACCGTAATTACATTCTTAACTGAAATCTGACACATCTTCGAACGACCACTGTCATTTTTGGTGTCAGCCATTGCAGTCTATATGGGTCCAGTAGCCTTAGTACAAAATTTTCTCGCTCGTAATCGTGGAGTAGTTTTCGCAAATCAAACTCTGTGTCGCTGAAGTAAAATGGACCAAATAATACTCGTTTTAGAGTCGCAAATCCTGTACTTCGTTCTGTCAAAAGCCCGGGCAGTATAGGCAAATTTGACTTATAATTTACTTCGATGTTATAGTATTTCTATACTCGAAAACAACTCCTCGTTGTCGCGCGAGCAAATCATGTATAAAGGCTACAGTATCGACGAAATCCCAAAGAAATTCCAATAAGCGCTTCTATAATGGCTATAGTGCGTACAATACAGCGAAACACTTTATTTTACGTTAGTTCTACGTACTGTAGCGTACTTATACAATAACGCTGTTGATGTTTCACTGCTCCAATTACGTATAAGTGTTAACTCTTCGTGTTATATATGTGAGTATATTGGTGTTGAATACCAGTCCTTATATCATTTGGTTCAAAATCTGATGTTTTAAGTATTTGGTGATCGTTTGTTCCAAATAGACAATTTCAAAGTTGGCGTGCATTAAAAGACATCCTGTATAATTTTGTCTATGAATGATGAAAACGTTGGTCGGAGGCCACTGACATAATGTATCTTCAGACATGCCAACTCTAGGTCGGTAGCCGATTTTTCTATGCGTTGGATAGTCTTAATTGTTTTTATTATTAACTAGGTTTGAGGTATCGGCAGCCGACCAGGTGGTCGTAAGTAGACGTAATTTGATGTAAGCGAGATACCTGCGAACCCACAGACAAACACACATGCGAATGTTGTTGATTCGTTTTGAGAGATTTTAAGTATTACTTGTTAAGCTGGTTGGTAATGTAGTAGGTAAGGAAAATATTACATTTACATAAACCAAAAAATGCCGCTGTGTCCATCCGTCACCACGGTATCCCCGGCCATTTATTTTACTTTTGACATAAGGACGGCTTGACAGTCATCTTTTCTTAGTGTCAAAGCACTTGACGATCACAGATGATTAGCTAAATGAAAAGATTCGTTTTGCAAGAGAAGTGTTAAAATTGAATTTAATGTAGCAAACTAACACGCAGTACAAATATTAAATTACAATAGAATAAAAAAAAAAAGATTATAGTTTTAAGTAGTTATTTAAAAAAACGTCATGGCTCAAGAGTACAGTGACAAACGTGAGTATAATGTTGCGTTGTATATGATTGTTTATTTACGTTCAGAAACCAGTCATAGACAATCAAAAGTTGTCGTCTGATACGAAAATTTTTGATATTACAAACGATTTTAATTTTATTTCTGGCCCATGCGGAAATAAGTAAAATTTATAAATATGTATATAAATATATTATTTATAGATATTTATAATAAAACAATACAAAATAATTAGCAAAAGGAAGTTTGTTCTATACATGAAAACTTCTTTATATATATTATATTAAAAAATAGAATCGGTATCGCTTTAGGACATTACAAACTAAAACTGTCAAAAGTAAACTAAATGGTTGGAACCATTTTATATAAAACGGTGCCCTAAATAGTTTTGACGCTAAACTGTGACGTCAAACTTAAAACCGTTCTGCGAAGAAACGTCCTTATAAAATCAGGGTGCTTCTCAAAAATAAATGAAAAGACCAAACACGTGATTATTTTAAAGGATTTGTCATTAAGCTTAAAGTTAAAAGAATACTAAACAGTGACCATGAAATTCACAAGAAATTGAATAAGATGGTTTCAATTTTGCTGATTAGACCGAGATAGCAATACTATGGTTGTGTCTTAATATTACAGGAACGTCATACAAAATAGTCATGTTCTTTTTATATTTTTAATTTTCTATTTTACCAAAAAGAGTCAGAAGATCCTTTAAAAACTTTAAATTAGCAAAGGAGGTATGTTTTGTAACCAAAAAATATTCTACTCAACTCCAGACTAAAGTACACGCTAGGATTTTTTATAAATATTTAACGTATCGCACGCAACAATTCTTACTATACTTCAATAGCGTATAAATGTAATCAATAAGCTATTTAAGAATTATGAAAGCTGTTTGTTTTGTCACTTGATTATATTATTGTTTGAAAGACGCAGCGACATGCTAAGAGACATGATTATAAAAAAAAAAAATATATTATAAATTATATGGCAATATTAAGCAAAAGTGATTATATTTGTTATAATAGTCGAAATTAGTTGAAGAAAATAATGTTGGAATCTACTTATAAATTGGAACTAATTATAGTTAAAAGTCTTGAGTATAAAACTTGTTCGTGTCCTTTTTTGAATGTTATAAGGTTGCAAAGCCTGTTTGTTTGTCTGTGTGTTACAGTGAATACCCCGTACCTACCTCTTAGATTATAATCGACTTTTTTAGAGTTTAAAGTGTGTCGTGTCTTTAAATTATGAGCAAATAAATTTATTCACAAGTGAAGGGTTTGGACTAATAAGGGCGTAACTGACATAATATATTATGTATATCAGTTAAACTATTATCATTCCAATCCGGTAATTTATAATCGTGTAATATCAAAATGCGCATTTATTAAAATAAACAAACTTGAAATGAAGAATAGTAGTGATATTTTTACGTTACCAAGTACCTACGTAGTCTTAAAAAAAATTAGGGTGTGATTCCGTTTTGTTAATATTATTATTATTGCGCATAATAACTTATAAATTTATACGACATTAATATAATTTTAAATTTAATATGAATGCCTTAGAAACTAGTAAGTACATCTATTAGCATTTTGTAGTAAATTTAAACAAAAATACCTAGACGATAGTTAGAAGGAAATAAAAAGAGTTCATGTCACATGTAACTTTATATGTCACTTAAACACTTTTTCAAACACTCGAGCACGTGCCTGTATATACATATGTTTTTATTTTTATTTTTTAATAATGGACAGTTTCTATTTTTATTTACGGATACTATGTTTTCTGTGATATAGACAAATCGCAGCTACTATTGTAAGTTTTAGTAGTATAATTGTAGTGATTAGATTATTTCATCGTGAGTTATTATATATTTTTATATATATGGGATTGTATATCAAAGTGCATGTTAGGTTTATTCGTTTCTAGTTACTGTTTTTGTTCTTATTAAGTACGGAATGAACGTGTTTTTTTTGTGACTTTGACTATTTTTAATATTTTTACATCCCGAGCGACCCATACCTACGACCGTAGTGGGGATGCTTTGGATAGCGTATATTTTTTCTAAATATTTTAGTATTAGGTTATTACTTTTTATTAAGAATTATATTAATTTAAAGCCGCCTTTTAAAAATATTCTTACCACGTAAACCTTGAACAGGATTCTTCAATAAAATAAAACTAGTATGAAACACATAATTTTATAATGCATGTAACATTTTCAGAACCGACAAATCCATAGTCTTCTTACCACCGATTCTTATCAACCTATAAGCCACTGGGTATCTAGTAAGACTAATTACTGTTTCAGTCAAATTGAATAAATTCAGATAACATTATTTTGAGGTGATTGTGACAACTACATACAGACATAAACCTATAGTTAGGAAGATTCCAAACGTGCACTGGTATAAGACGAGCCTCACAACAAAATTAGCCGGTTTTTTTTGTTATCACCATCTCTGAATTCATTCCAAGTTTTTTATCGTTTATGTAATCGTTAATAATATAATAAGAATTTTCTAAAAGCTTCTTTTCAAGGGTTCGTGTTCAGGCGTTAAAAGCATTGGCTGCGATTGCTGTGAGGATACGGTTTAAAATTCCGCGGGTTCTGAAAGTCTTATATGCTTTTTAAAATTATATGGTTCATACTAGTCATTTGTTATTGGAGAACTGTTCAAATTTTAAATGGTACGAATGCGAATTGTAAGTAAAAAAAAAAATTATAAAAATACAAAAAAAAAACTATTTTTATGCGAGACTTGAATAACAATATTCAGTCTCAGTAGGCTAACGTAACGCATATTGTTTGTTTGTAAAAACAGTTTTAATTTTAATTTTTAACTCATGTGTTCATCAAAGCTGTGTTCCGCGGTTTTACCCGATTGCATCAATGGGTCATAGCGTGATAAAAGATAGCTTCTTATATAAATAAAAAATAAACCATAGTAAATCGAACCGCTTTCTCAGTTTGTTCTGAGATGAAGCGTTCAATCATAGACACTACATAATTGTGTTATACATAGCGTGTAGTTATACGCACGGCGGTCCGTGCATAACGTAACGTACGTAGCGTACACGGAATGTGTACGCTTTGTCATTTTATATTGTTTTGTCCGCATGAATAGTAGAACAACAGATTTAGAGTTAGTGTAGGCTTGTGGTAGGGAAGCGTGATGAATATTGCAGTAGTGTTAGAGCAATATCGCACAGCTTTCGTGAGGCTGCGTCCGGCCTTCCCGCAGGGGAGAACGGGTGTGGAGGGGGCATCGTGCTCTTTACACCCACTTCACCACTCCGTAATCATCTGCTTGTAGTTTCTTCATCATCTCTACAAATAGCTGGGTTGGACTTTGTCAAAGTAAATCAAATCAAAACTTAATACATTAAAAAAAAAGTCTATAGAAGACACTTTTGTTATTTAATCATTTCACACGTCTTATTATTTATTTTTGCTTGAAAATCGAAGTATGAATCATCTGCAGCCTCCGAATGCGGGTGTATAGTCTTCGGAGTAGCCGAGTTCACAAAGCGCGTTGACTATCAACAATGTCAAATTGGGGAAAACATTTTTTGGGCAAACCGTAAACAAACCGTTGGATTTGGAATACTTAGAATACAAATCATTTTCAATAATAACCAGTTTACTAAATTAGTATTGTTTCATACATAAAGTGAGTACATAACTGGCTAGCAAGGTTTAGTATAAAGCTAATCTGTCATTATTTATTCTGACAAGGTACCTCCCGTCCGACATTTCGAACCGATGATAGAAGTGTGTACACACTAGGACGATTTCTTCTTCGTAATCAAAACTGACTCTTTATATCCTTAGTATAAACGGCGAATTAACTAAAATAATATGCAGATTCATCTTGCGTCAATAACTTGAACATATCAGCGTCTACACGTAAAACTCATAACGCGTTGGTACGTGTAGACACACCTGTACCTTAGTATGAAATTTGCACGTAATCGATGAGTTGTCAAAGCATCGAAACAGTTCACCGTCAGAGTGAAATCGACCTTATGCTAATAATCGTTTCCCAGCATCATACATAAGTAGGTATGGCATTCGCAGATCATATCTGTTGAACTATTTACTCTGAAGTTAACATAAAAGTAATATTTAAATATGAAAACTTTGGTTCATCCTCAATAATATTATATATAAATTTCTGTACTAACTGTCGGTTTAATTGTTGTTCGGTTCGCGTGCTCAACGCGTCTTAAACGCGTCACATTATTTCTGGAAACGAAATTTTGAAAAGTTAACTTTGATCCGCAAAACATAAAGCTTACTTTCCAATGCTTTAATTTCAGTCGAGTTAGTGTTGAGTCGATATGGTATGCGAAGGTCATTAACAGGATTTAAAAAAAGAGTGGTCCCCTCGGAAAGGCCGAGTAGGCGCATGACACGCCGTCATAGAAAGAGTCCTGTGTACCTTTTTAAATTGTTAATTATTAATATTATGTCGATAAGGTTCTTAAAGAGGTTTAATTTCAGTTTTTTTATTCAACTTCGTGTTACTCCTCTACATAGAACACTATACTCATCTCAACTAGAAAACATTAGATCCGGGATGGAGGGAGTGCTTTTATGTATTTATGAAAGGCCCGGCTCTGTACGAATGCTACAATGTTTGTTGGGCTACCAATTAATGCAAAATCTTTTCTTTCGAAATATTATTGCGTAAAACAACTAAGTTGTCCGCGTGCAGTTCATATATTCTTAAAAACACTGCCTACCCTAATATTTTTTATGACACTTATTGAAGTCTTTTAATATTTAATTTAGCCAGTTAGTTTTTCTAGAAAATGGTAACATAGTAATAAAATTTATTACCACATTACCAGTAGCATCCAATTTATACGTTTGAGCTCTACCTACGATGACACGGGTAGTCAGACAGACAGACAAAGCTATCGAATGCATGACATACACACACATACAGAAAGTCCGAGGAAGTTCTACCTCCATGATTATATCTGCCGCCAGGAAAGATTGGTGCAATGCTCAGTCTGAAGGGCGTTGTTGCCGGTGTAACTATAGGCACATGATGCTAACACCTTTGCCTCAGGTTACTTTTTAATTTCATGCATTGCTGAGAAGTGTACTATGTGGAGGAATTTATTTAGTGTATGTATGTTTAGATTTAGTGTGTAAGGAATGAAAATGTTAGATTATATCAAGAGTTAAATTTAAGGAAAACAAAAAAAAAAGTTAGTAAATCAGTCAAATGGACATATTTTCTTACTTGTTCGGAAAAAGATTTTCTCGAAAGTTTTAAAGCGTATTTTGAATTTTGTAAATAATAATAATAATATTATGATGAGAGTTAAAAACTATTTAAATGATGGACTTTTGATATTCATGTAGATTTCATACTTTCGTGTAAGTTTACTTTTTGTATTAATTATTATGATAGAGTAAGCAATAAAATATCTGCCTTATGATTATATCTCTGCAATCGCGGAGTATCGCTTGTCGAGAAATAATATTGTTGCTATTGAGTTATGCCCGTTTTCACTAATGGCAATTCGTAAGTAATAAACGATTAATCAAAGGGTCTCGATATTAATTTACTTTTTCACCGATCGATTTTAACTAGGCGACTGGTACACTTGTCTATGATTCTTGCCACAAGATGTGGTATTTTGTGTTTGTATCATCATATTTTTTAATTTTTCGTATTGAGCTTATGAAAAAAAGGTTTTTTTTTATCTGTCAAGTGTCAGTTTACGAGTTCCCTAATCGCAACGCCGAATCGTCTTCGTAACATTAGATTGTGCTTAAAGTCGTTAGTCATCTTCTAAGAGGTGGTGAAAGTTTTTTTTTTCTAGCCATCAACCTAAATCATTCGGCATCCGTTTTAAGCTTTAGTGAAAACGGGCATTAAAAAAACTTAGCGACTGACTGGTCGCTTCGCCGTCGTCGAATATCTGATTACGCGGGAAAAAAAATCCTAGAGGTGGGTTCATTGGTAAATACAATAGTAGAAGATTTTATATAAGTGAAGCTTCAAAGAATCCAGAGAGTAAAGCTCTCTAAAATGTAAGAAATAAATTTTCTTATACAGACAACCTAACGTTATATTTCTGAGAGTTAACTATGTTTCTATTGACATATAGGTGTTTTATACAATCTTGCAACTCATATTCTATCGCGTTTTTGGGCGGATTTTCATTATATTCCATTAAGTAGTAGGTATTTATTGATGTTAAGTTTGCTGCAAGTCTTTAAGGCAAAATCTAAGATTAAAAGTTTTCTGGCAAAGCTTGCATTTCCTAATTTACCAACCTTATTGGGTGATTAAATTTTTTTTTATAATGGTAGTTCTATTTCTATACTACTTTACGTAAGCAACGCAAATGGATTATTTCATATTGATCGAATGAAACATAAATATTCGAAGTATCCAACACGAGACGTAAACATCTTTGCGCGGCGGTAAAAATTAAAAATAAAACCGCCATTGTCTCTGGTACATCATAATTTGGTGTATAAGACTTAAGTATCCGCAGATGTTTTTTGACGTACTTCTTGGCGCAGCGGTGAATACTGTGGCATTGAGGTGTGAGGTCCCGGGTGCGATTCCTGGAAGAACTTTTTAGGAATTTATAATTTCAAAATTTTGTCAGGTCTGCTCTGGTGGGAGGCTACGGCCCTAGCTAGTTTTCACCCTACAGACAAAGACGTACCGCCAGGCTATTTAGCGTTCCGGTACGATGTCGCGGGAAACCGATTAAGGGTTCAATATAACAGCCATACCGTTAACAGGTTAGCCCTTAGTTAGCGTTCAAAAATTTAGATTGCTTCATCACTTACTAGCTGAGATTGCATTAAAGCGCTAACTTGTAGTGGATTAAAAAAAGTTAGATTATTCATAATTGATGATAAGCCTAAGATGCGCGGCTGTTATGTTTTAATTAAAAAAGAAACATTTCATACGTAGAAACTTTTGAGTAGGAGCAGTGTAGAGGTGCGCCAGTAAATCTAATTAGTAGAGTTATATAGCAGTTATAAAATGTAACCGTTAAAACATGTAGGTACCAAATATTTGTAACTATTAGCAATAATAAAAACCAACGATTAGTTTAATTGAAAGTTGCATTATATCTAGTACTAAATAATGGAACACTGTGTTTAAAGAGTTATATTTTTTATATATAGGATGATGACCTTATTCGTCGTCTATATTTGAAAATGTAGGTACTTGGATGGGCGTTTATAAATTTTATTGATATTATAGTAACGTGAACTGCCTTAATTTATTTGTATTATATGATGCCCACCTCTAGTGATTCTAGTGATCGGTATGTTTCGGTAACGCTGTTGTATTCGAACTAATTAGAGAGTTGAGGTACCGCGGAGGACTAATTGCTGTAAAGATAGGATATGTGTAGTAGGTAATACTTTAAAATTGTGTGCTCTTTTTACCTGAAGATAACAGCTAAGCAATAAAACATTTCACTAAGAGGTGCTTATAAAAGTTAATCGGCGCCTGGCTCCGGCTTCTTGTTGCCGTTTCAGATGACGTACAAATTTTAAATTGTCGCGTATTTTGTTTGCTAGCGTTAATGTTGTGGATATCATGAGTAAATTTAGGAATATTATATGTTATGCAATATTGTTATTGTATTATTATCTTGAAGCTAGTTTAAGTTTATGTTGGGCGTGGCGCATAAGTTTTGTTTTGCACATCCGCCATTTTGACTTTTTTTTCCTGATTTTGCGGCCGCTATTTAAATCGACAATTTAAATGCTATTAAGTCAACGGAAAATGCATTCAGTTATTGCAGGTCACACTTTTACACATTATTGGAATGTTAATTGTCGCCGACGTTTTGTGGTATGGAACGCATTTTTTTTTCATTTTCTAACGATTAGATAATTCGAGCATTGGCTAGCAAACACATCTGAGAGTCAAAATGGCGGCGACTTATGCGCCATTACCAATATCAAAAGAATACGCCTACACCTTTAACCACTTTCGACTCGTATGCCTTAGTAACTTGAAATTTAAGTTTAGGTTATATTTTTGCCGAACATTGACACGGAAATCCTTGTTATATAAAATTGTTGTATATGTTAAGATTATGCGAAACACGATCATGTAGATTATAAGTAGGCAAAGCTTTAGAGTATAGGGAGTTCCACCTCGCGGTTTATAAAAAAAATATTACTTATTCATGTTTCAAACTATATGTCGGGCAGTTTTTATCTGAATATTATAGACGAGCTTCTGCGCTCGCCGCTCATAGGTAGTTAATGTTACGCCGCAATTATGGAAACTTCGATGTTGTCATTTTTGTTGGGCTTTGTAAAAAGTATGCAAATTGCATTAAGATTATAAATATATAAGGAACAGTACCGAGTAATTCTCAACGCAATGGGATCGTCAATCGTACGGTCTTAGCCTTGTAAATTAGATTTTGCGTATTTTGAAATAATCTGCTTCTTTTACATTTTTTACCTTAGTTGATAAATGTAATTTTCTTTTTGTAAGTTAAATATATAATAATACGTGGTGGTGGTGTGTCTTGTTAAGTTAGGTGTAAGAGACGTAAACTATTTGGTAATTTTATGCTTTCAACCAAAAAATTCAAAAGGCTTTAAAAAAAATGTTTATTCTACTAACATCTACTATCTATCTAGCATACTGAATAATGAACAAAAACCCAAAATAATGTACCTATAATCGAAATGAGTACAAGCCGCCACGTGCTCTGATGTCAATAATTATCGACAGATAATTATAAACTGTACGAAACTAAAAACTTGAACCACAACTGATAAACATTTCATTTTACAAAAAAAGTAGTATAACTTTTGTAAGAAACAAAACCTTTTAGAGTACATTCAAATTAATTTAAAGTTTTACAATTTATGTATTTAATTGTCTGTAATTACTTTTAAACATTTCATTTAATGACATTAGATTTTCGAATTATCGTCTTAATATAATAAGATCTTAGTGGGTGTGCAAATCTTAGAATAATTCGATTAGATTTGAGAGTGGTTCTGCCCGCGTTTAAGCCGTTAGTTAATTCAACTGAACATGAAGCATTCAGTTAAGGCAACGTTTTTAGTGTGGACTTAACCAATCCGTAGATACCTTTACTTCAAGATTTGCACGCTCTCGATCGTATTCGTTTACTCGTAACACCTTATAAGTGAAATCGAATTGTAAGAGTTGCATTCAACTATTTGTTTAGTTTTAGTTCGCCGTAGTCGAGGCGCACTGGTGACAATTATTTTGTACATAAATCACGAAACAAACTAAGTTGCGTATCTAATAATAGGGCTACCTTTTTATAAAAAAAAATATCGTGCTACCTATTTTGTTGTACACAAATCTCTTAAACAAACTACATTTCACAGGTCTTTGACTTAAAATTTGTGAGACCTCTCTGGCGTAGTGTTTTTTTATTAAAATTATACTTATTTATTAGGAAGGCCCATGATCGATTCCCGACATTTAGGATTTTATAATTTCTGAACTTTCTCTGATGTGGTCTGGTAGGAGGGTTCAGCTGTGGCTAGTTACCGACAGAAACGTGCCACCAAGCGATTTAGCGTTCGGAAACGATGTCGCGTGAAAACCGATTATGAGTTTTTTTTATAATAAGTGCCATACCCCTAATAATAAGGTAGTCAGCCACTATCTTAAAACATATTAAAAATAATTAAAAACGGGTAGCATAATTATGTTTAGCGCTGTCAATTTAGTTAACAGATTTATGAACACCCGAAATCTTACCCGTGTGTTATGATACTACATTTAGACTTATCAATTTAGTTTAAGAGATTTGTGTACAACAGAATCGGCGCCATTGTCGAATAATCGGCGGAGATTTGTGTACAACAGAATCTGCGCCATCGTCGAATAATCGGCTTCGGCTTCGACCAAAAATTGAGTTTCGAGTGTATGGGGTATCAGTTTGATATTGCGCACCTCACAAGCGTGACTGGCACAGTAACAAAACAGCATAGCTTCAAATGAAAGTGGACCAAGTATAACTTCTTGCTTTAAAGTACAGTACAGATACTTCGAATCGGTGAAAAACGTTGTAAGGACTTTGACTTCCCTTTCGGGGCGCCGAGTTCGAACCACGGCCCGCACCTCAAACTTTTGTAAGTAACGTGCGTTTTAAGCAATTAAATATCCCTTGCTTAAACGGTGAAGGAAACCATCGTGAGAAAACCTGCACGCCTGTGAGTTCTCCATAATGTTCTCAAAGGCGTGTGAAGTCCACCTATCCGTACTTGGCTAGCGAGGTGGAGCCTAAACCCTTGTCATTGCGGAAGGACACCCGCACCCTCTAGTGGGCCGGCAAAGGGTTGATATTATGATAATGATGGCAAAATGCATTCTGTTTTACTAATTCTAATTTCACAAAGTTTCCGCAAGAAATAATTGTAGAATTCCAGGTCTTAAAAGCGAGGAGTTTTGGCTCCGACGTAATGGCATTTTAAAGCTTGGGAGATGCGCTGTCTCGTTACATGTTGGTTACACTCGATGCTCTGCCCTTTAGCCGTACGCTAAGAATGTGTCAGCCCGGGCTGCAATTGTACCTTACGAGCGTCAAACTGTACTTAGGTTGTTCGTACACTACCGGGATATTTAAAAAGGTGCTTGGTTTTAGTGATGAAAGTCATAGCACCTCCCAAGCATTTTTTAACTAAAACTAAACCAGAGAATATAGATTGTCTGGGCGTGGAATCCAAGGCACATATAGATTTGGTTTTAATTGCGTGCAATTGTTTCGCTGGAGTCTTACGGTAACCGGTTCACAAGGTTTGATTGTAGAAGAACAAATTCTACATCGCTTAAGACTCGAATCGTTTTAACAGACGTTTAGTTAAATTTAATTGAACCGTCAGAACAAAATATGCTGGTCAACTAAAATTAAACCGCGTGAACCCGCTGTAAGACACGAGAACGCTTTTGCACACTTTTTACTCCGCCAGCGAACACCAGCTAATGAATTCAACAACGATAATTTTTACTAAAGGGTTGTTTTATATAAAACCGGACCTCAGCTTCAGATGACATAACGTCAGTTTAAACCATGTCTAGTTTTCGCCAAGATTCAAACGCTCACGCAATTATTACTAGTTAATTACTAGTTCATCAGTTCATTTAGTTAGTTAATTACTAGTTCATTCTTTATATGTAAAGAAATGCGGAGTCTCTTGTACGAGCGGCCTAAAACGTTTGACAGCAACCGCGTTAGCAATACTTATGTACAAGCGATTGAAGCAGCAATAATTATTAGATTGGACTATTATAGCAGACGTCATATCACAGTCATTTACAAACATGATCACGTCTGATCATCTAGTGTTAAATATTATAATTATTAATTAACGTTTATTGTGTACCTACCATTATTTAATTATTTGTCGCATTACATATACATAATATAAGATTTATTAATTGTTTACGGAGTGGTTTAATTAAATAAAGTGTTTTTATAATGGGTGTTTTATTTATTACCTCCAAAATATAAATCAGAAACCTTAGTTTAGATTCGCAGAATTAAATATTGAGTATCAGCCAATCAGTGCCTGTCTAACATCCCAGACAACATAAAGTTTGTCTCTGTGCAAGCTATATAAATGCAATTTTCCATCATATACTGATCTGTTCAGTTCAGCTCTGGTATAGGTAAAAGTATTATTTATTGTTCTTTTGTAAAAGCGTCAAACATTTGTACATTATCGTTGTGGCTGACCAGTTATTGAAGGATGAATTCAACTAGACTTAAGTAGGCTTACTTAGGCAGGTTTTAGACCTATTTGCCTTGCTTTGGTGTGTGCGTTAAAATCCAGGTTTGGTTTGGCTGTTTTTTTTAGTCAAACGTACGCTTGTTTATAGATTGCTTCTTCTACTATGGTATTGGTTTACCAAAACGGATAATAAGCTCATTTTATCGATATGACATTATGCCGAATGCGCCCTCTTTAGGTTGTCTAACGTGAGGGCAACTGAACTCCATTAAGTTAGATAAAAAGTATAGTTGTTTTGCTGATTAAATATTACTAGCTATAGCCCGCCACGTCGTCCTTGTTCGATTTTGTTTTTATAGCATATTTTTAAGTTTTGTTCATTTAAAAAAAAATCGGGTGCAGTGTTTGAAAATAACTTGGAAGTAAAACTGCAATATTAATGTAACCCACTTTTGTTTCTACCGACGCGGGCGCAAATTTAATATTATTTTAGAAAATAAATAATGTAACACATCATTTTTGGGAAAAATTTCGATACTTTGGATTACATTATTAAGATTTGCATTATTTTTTAAATAAATTATAGCCTATGTTACTTCGTGATAGTTAAGCTTTCTGTTGGCGAAGAATTGGTTGAAATTGGTATCGGAAGAAGAACGAGAACATAGTGCTAATTCCGGTTAAGTTACTCAGTAGGCAGGAAGTAAGAAACATTGATTTAAAATGTTACAATTACTCACGAAATCATTATGATTATGTTATCTTTGGTTTGATTGTCAGATGTCGTAAATAGCCCAGAGCGGTCAAACCAATTTAAAAAAGGGAGATAACAGTACTGTCAATGTCATTGTCAAAGTTGAAGTATATTTATTATTTTGCAACAATGCAATTCAGATTGTAAATTGAGTGCATTATTTTATTTATTTTAGAGGTTTACATGGTACTGGGGCAGTAAACTCGTATCAGGCGAAAGTGTAATAAGGCCTGTATACTGGACAAGCATATATTTTTCGAATCAGATGGGCCGAGTATAGGTTTTTGTACAGTTCTCTGCAGTCTACTACTGTGTACAGGCCGCACAGGCGCCAGGCGTACTGTATTTACTTCGGCAAGCCGCCCTTGGCGATTGCGCATTCCGAGGGTGCCTGGTACGCAGCTGCAGGAGAAGAGTGCCGTGTGGGACAGCAAAGGACAGATACATCAAATCGAGCGAGGCTTTTGTGGTAGGTATCACCCGTGTCGATATATAGTGGGAAGGGCACTGGGAAGAAAGGAATTATTTGCATGCTCGTGTGTTTATTAATGATGGTTATTGCTTAATTCTGTTTGTGATAGTGTCACATGTGTCGATTTGGACAAATACGTTATTATTGTTTGACATGACTTTAGAAGACCCGTTTTACGTCGTCAAAGAGTAAGTTGGCCAAGTTAGTAAGTTGTGCGCTTGAGCGAAGTGCCTAGATTTATATTAAGACTAGGCTGGGTATCAATCTATCGATCAAAATTTACGACGCAGTTTTCACGCGGAAGTTTCCAGTCAGAGTCCACCGGCCGCAAAGCAAGCAGCTATACGGTCAAGGGATTCTCATAAATCCTAAACCAAATAAAATAATCACTGTACATGCACTTACTCAACAATTTCACTTAATTTTCATTATTTTGTGTAGATGATGCCTAATATTAAATGATTCAGATTTCTCACCATTTAAAACATTTACCCATGTAATGTAAAATTATGGGGAGTATATTATGGTTTGGCAGACTCTTAAATATGTGGCTTAGAATATGAGATCTGTCATTCCTTTGAAGGTCTGTTGAATAAAACTTGTTTAATTATTTATTAAATGGTATATTTGGAGGGTAGGTACTCTGTGAGGTTTACATAATTTACATGCAGTGATTTTCTGAAATTTAGGAATCTAGAAACTTCTACTAGAATATTATTTTTAATATTAGGAATAGAATATTATTATTGGAAGCCAAGAAGAAAGTTATTCTTCTTGGCTTCCTTGTGAAAACTTTCAATATTGGTAGATTGATTGCAATATAATAAAATATGTATATCTATAGTCTATCACTTTCATTTGGCTGTTTCTCATACATACTTTCTTCTCTATTCTACTAAATATGTCATGCCCATTGGTCCCCTTGCTCATGGTATACTACTTTATCTATCACCCTCATGATAGTTCCCTGTATATAAGCATTTTTCTTGATTTATGTGTTAACAATAACAAAATCAGAAAAAACTTTCATTTCCTGAACCAATACAAATTTATTGCATATATAGAGAATATAATAATATCCTACAACAATATACACATTTCACATCACCACCTAGCCCCTACTAAAATAACTGATGAAATTTTTATTTATAATATAAATAAATACTTATACAGATGAACACCTAAAAACTGAAAAACATTCATGCTCACCACACAAACATTTATCAAAGAATCTTTTGCAATTCAAACACAGCCTTGGACTCCAATCAGTCAAAATATCACCTGGAGTGGTGGCACTATAGATGAAATTTTATTTAATCTCAAAACGTGTTTACCATTTTAACTGTCAAGATAGTTTTAATTAACATCTACGATTAAATTGAAAAATTACAGAATTAATGTACAGATTTTCATCCCCTTTTCAACCGCTTTTATGGGTGGCTAAAATTGTACCTGTCTCAACTAGACAAAACCAACTTATGTGCAATTTTCATCCCTTTTTACCCCCTTTATGAAATTTGCAAAACCTAATAATCCACCTAATCCACATAATTTTGTACCGCTTGAACTTCGAAAATCACTGCTTATATCAACGGCATGGTTTGCTTCCTAAGTATTTTGTGATTACAAACTATCAAATGCTCAGTTTTGCGCTATCAACATCAAAATCAATAATCTTTAGTTATTGAACAAGGACTTTCTACATAACTGTAATTTGCCTTTGACATCAACGGTAAGGAGCCATGACGCACATATTTATATCAATAAAATCTTTTCTACAAATTAATATATTATTGGATATAGTAGAATGTTGCGTACATCATTGGGCAGTTATTCAAAATTATTTTATGTATTATATTTTTTTATTAATATTCATTTCAAATCTCCATCATGGTTCTAGAAATTAGCATGTTCAAACTAACAAAAAAAAATTTTAGCTTTATTATTTGTATGGATTTGATTGAAGACAGCTTTAACTTTTATCCAGTAAATTTACCCAAATCACATTCATGTAGATGTGCCCTACTCTACTCTATGTACTCATAAACGTAATAAAAACTTTGAAATGTTAATACAGTGAGGTGTTCAGAGCACTAAATAAGACACGAGGTCTCTACCTGCGCTGGCAAGAGATCTCCAAAGCACCTATCCCACCCAACAGCCCAGAAGTAGAATGGACCTCTACAGAACTAAGGAATGCCCTCCGTAGCATCGAGTGGGACTTAGAAGACCTGGAAGACACTATAAATATCCTTTTTAAAACATTTCCCTACACCATCCAGTGCAGCAAAGTGGCCTTTTAGTAGGTCCCTTTTTTTAAAACTTGCCTCAGATCAGTTTCATCGATAGCCTATAACAGCCTACTGTTGACAAGAGGCCTCGCCCAAGGAGAGCGTTTGCCCATAATCGCCATGCTGATTAGATAGGCTAGTGAATGCAGTGCCCATTCTATTCATTTTCTTAGTCGCATCATACTACATCCGCAGAAAGAATGGTGACAACTGTATTCTGACCTGCTGTTACCCAATGGCACAGATCAGTTTAGGAATTTAATTATTTCTATATTGGTACAGGTATGGTTTAATTCGAGCTTCCCCAACGTCGTCATTTGTTTCTAGTGTAGCAATGCATCAAGTCAAATACACTTATGGATCCTCACAACATTTTACATAAACGTATGCTCAGTGTCTTGCACAATTTATCTTAATATATATAAATCTCCTGTCACGATGTTTGTCCGCGATGGACTCCTAAACTACTTAACCGATTTTAAATTGGCACACCGTGAGCAGTCTGGTCCAACTTAAGAGATAGGATAGCTTAGGTCTTTAATTATAGTCGCAATTTTATTTTATTGTAAATTATTTGTCTATGATTAATTGACAGTCACAACTCACATGTTATATTTATATATATACTACTATACTCATTTAAGGCTTAGCGATACTGAATACTTAAAAAACGAAATCAAACGCAGACGAAGTCGCGGGCAACAGCTAGTATATTTTATATTTAATTCTCAATATACTAAGTAGGCCTGGTTGGATTGAGTAATACATAATATAATTTCTTATGATTGTGTACATTACCTTAGATTTGGTGAAATTTTACAAGACGGTATAGAAGGTAATATTTAATTTATCTTTGTGCAAGATGAAACTTTGTATGCATTGTATTTGTTATAAAACATTCAACACACTGTGGTTGCACACAAAATCAACACAATTGATGAATTTCTTAACACCAAGAATCTGACCGCATCAATTTATCTCTCACAGGACAGCAAAATGATTGTTAAATTATATTGGGATAGAGCATATGTCGGGTGTCTGGCTGGCTGGCTTCTTCTCGGTAGAATCTGCCTTGTCAACTGGAGGTAGAGTCACTACAAACATACAGACTTGACATCTCAAACTGCTTATAGCTTTATATGGCCTACTTAAACTGAATTTTTGTCTTGTTGAAATAAAATTCAATTTAAATTCGAGGATCAGTCCAAAAGTAGGAGAAAGAGTATGGTTTTTCTTTATTGATACATAGTAAATCTACTCCTAGATATTAAACTGATATCATAGCTCTCAGCATGCATTCTATTAAATTTCCTTACCTATTATGGTTATCTGCTGAAAATTTAATTCTTAGTTAAAATTAAACCTGTTAACTCATGTGTAAACAGTGACCATCAGCTATATATTTTCTTAATGCCTCAAATCACGCATCGTCGAGAAGATTTCGTCCAAATTTAAGATTGACAATAAAGAAATTTGTGATCGCCGCAGCTTCATAGAAGTCACTAAACAAGAAGTAAAGGTAGGATTTGTCTCCAAATAAATAATTCGTTGGAATAAAAACTTAACCTGCGTTGGTCTACATTCATATGTGACTGTGAGAGGACGGCTTTAAGTTTAAAGATACCCCTCACAGACACATATGAGAGATGCATTTCCACAGTCTGACAGGACTGAGAATTGATTTTGATGATGAACTTATTTACAGGTTATGAAAAGCAAAATGAGTCTAAACAGGCACCGTGACAACGATGGAACTGCCCGGGAGCCCCTCTTGGGTGAAGAAAGCCCCGTGCACTTTGGAAACACCTGGACTTCCACACCCAAGTACTCCAAGTATTCCAAACTGGCAAACCAGACTGACAGCCCCAGCCGGTTCGACGCCTATGACAGTGATATCATGTCAATGCAGGAGAAGATGCTCATGAGTCAAGATGACCAGCTTCACGTCATTAGCAGCTCGGTTGGTTCTCTAAAGACTGTATCCAAGCAAATTGGGATCGAGTTGGACGAGCAAGCTGTGTGAGTATGACATTTTACAATTGTATATCTTATATCTTTAAACGAGCAATTCTTGTATATATATAATCGGAATCTCGGAATCGGTTCCAACGATTTTCATGAAATTTAGTATACAGGGAGTTTCGGTTGCGATAAATCGATCTAGCTAGGATTCATTTTTAGAAAATGTCATTTTATTCGTGTTTACCGGTAATAACCGTTTTTGTGCAGACAAAGTTGCACGGGTCAGCTAGTATATATATATATATATATATGTGAGAATGACGTCCACTGCTAGACATGTTTTTCGAAGGGCGTTTCAAAATACACGGTCCACGGTCGCTTGTTTCGTTTACTAAAAATGTTTGTTAAAAATGTTATTCCAGGTCCCCATTACCCACCTAAAATAATGTACTAACTAAACTGTGTGTTTTTAAATTTACGCAATTAAAATATTACTTTAACGGAGATGCCTGAATACTTGAAAGCCCTCAATAACGTTCTCAAGGCCGTGTGAAGTCTGACCCTATACGTCGTATACGGCCTAACCCTTTCTCGTTCTCACTAAAAGGTCGTTATGGTGATGAATTATAAAATTAGTCACGCCTAGAAAATTGCTGTGCAACTCTTATTGATGTTGAAAAATGATGAGTTTTTTACACAAAAAAACCGACGTTCGCTAGTCAACAAAGTAAAATTAAGGACATCTACGTATGTTTGCGTGAGAACTGACAACTGTGTTCACGATGTTAAATACATCGTGAACACAGTGTTTGTGATATTTAAATATTTTTTTTTTAACTAGATAATGCGTTATAATAAAACTTCCAATTAATTAAATACCTTTTTTCTATTGTTAGTGTCGTTCTTTACAACACTAACAACAGAAAAACTTCTTTTTCTACGAACGTAGAATAAGGCGAAGATTTAAAAAGATTTTTAACTTGTTACGCCAAGAAGTATAACTTCTAATGCGTGAACATAAGTATACATACCGTTCTTTTAAAACAAGAGTTACATAGCTTGTAATTTATATTGAAAAATAGCATCTGCTAAGTTGGCGGCTTCTTCTCCGTAGAATCTACCTTCCGAACCGCTGGTAGTTTTATTACAAATGGATAGACTTGACGGTTTACAAGCGCGTATAAAGTAGGCCTACATGAAATAAATAATTTTTGATTTTCTTTGTTATCTAATTTATAGGATGTTGGATGATCTGAACACGGAATTAGAAAACGCTGATTCGAAGTTAGATTCAACACTTAAAAAGGTCGCTAAAGTTCTTCACATGAACAATGGTAAGATGTAAACAATTTTTAAGCGCACTAAGTACTTTATAAGGTGTTTCGAGCTTTTACTGCACTACCTATAATTTTTGTTCCACTACAAGTTAGCCCTAGACTGCAATCTCACCTCGTGTTAAGTGATGATGCAGTCTAAGATGGTAGCGGGCTGACCTGTTGGGTAGTATGTCATACACCTAATCGGTTTCTACGCGACATCGCACCGGAACAATTCGCTTAGCGGCACGTCTTTGTCTGTAGGGTGGTAACCAGCCACGGCCAAAGCCTCCCACCAGAATATTTACACGTTAACTGATACATACTGCACATAATTTATACCTATTCAGTTAACTGCCAAACAATCTTACGAAAAGTGGATTCAGTAAACATTACCAAGTGGCAAGTATTGTTGAGTCACAAAAAATGTAGAGTGACTCAAACAGGGTTATTTTTAACCGACTTCAAAAAAGGAGGACGTTTCTCAATTCGACCGTATATATGCTTTTCATTAATTTTTGTTCGCGGATAATTCCGTTGTTTATTCTTTAGTCGGTGCCTAGTAAAATGTATGAACTACTGGTACTTTCCTTTCTTCTATATACGAGTATAGAAGGTATAGGAAGTATATGATCTGTACATTGATACTTTCTACATTTTACTTGGAACCTTGACTTAAAAATCAAGAATATTTATTATATGCTTTTTAGTTGTATAAAATATTATAATTTTTTTTTTATAATTTTTTTTTTCTAATTTACCTCCTTAATGCCCATTCAGTATAACCCGTTGAACTTTTTATGTATAACTTAATACGATTGCATTAAACTATATTATCTTAAAATAAAAGTTTATATTACGTCCTAAAGATTATAGTACTGTAACAAAACATATTCATCTTATCTTTATTTATCTTTATTATAAGTGGCACTTTTGATGCGTACATAAGAATTACACGGTAGTGAGATGATGGCGATAACCACATTCGTAAACTTAAAACTAAAGCTACGAGGATTCCAAACGCGTAGTCATACACCTAATCAGTTTCTACGCGACTAAAATTGTGCAATTGCGTTGCATCTGATACTTTATTTATTTTGATATCATAGTACCATCGCTTATTACTACCAATTGACATCTTGGAGATGTCTCTGAAAAAGTTCAAAGTTTGTATTAAACGTAAGCTTATAGAAAAGTCCTATTACAGTATTAAGGACTTCAACGATAAAAATGCTTGGGTGTAAATTATTGCTCTAACCAGGTTGCTTCTTTAATAGTTTTTAAATGATAATGTGAGATGGTGATAACGAAAAAAAATAACAACCGGCTAAATTGGTTGTGGGCTTCTTCCAGGGCGCGTTTGGAACCCTCGCAGCTTTAGTTTTAAGTTGACGAATTTATTTATCGCCATCAACTCACTCCTATGTCATATTTTACATGTAATGTACGCATAAAAAGTGCCATCTATGTGCCTATTTGAATAAAGAAATATCTTCTTTTTTTTTTCAGATCGGCGACAATGGATGGCTATTTTCATACTCATCGTTGTTCTAGTCGTTATCATAATATTATTCGTTATCATGTAACCATAATGTTTTGGTTCTAGCAACAAAAACGTAATGCATTTCGTATGAATTGGTCATCGGCAATGTAACTTATCCTTACGTTCTTCTATCAAAATTATTGTAATGCTACTAGCAGATTTTCGTAGCTTTGTTAAATTAAGAGAAGTAAATCTACTTAAATCCCAAATTTAATTGACGATTCGTTAACTGTACTTACGCTGAGCGGTATGACTTTAGTATTGACGGTGAATGTGCTAATTCGGTTGTACAAAAAAATTAATTGACGGCTCTAAAAGTACAAATGTACATGACATTGTTTTCTTAAAACAAATATAAAATTTGAATTGACAAATAATTGAATATTACCTTGAATATTACTGAATATTCCATTGTTGAACTAAATACCTCTCCCAGCAAGAGGGTGGATCATCGCGCTGGGAAGACGGGCATGAAATGTAAATAGTTGATATTGGAAAAGAGCAACTGCTGAGTTTCTTGCCGGCTTCTTCTCGGTAGAATCTGCCTTCCGAACCGGTGATAGAGTCACTACAAACAGACAGACTTGACGTTTTAAAAGTGCTTATATTAGGCCTACTTGAAATAAATGAATTTTGAATTTTTGAATTTTGGGCATGATCTCAGTAGATTGTAACAGTAGCACTGAAGACGGTAGCACTGAAGACGCTGCTACCCGTTCTCCGGTTTATTTTCTTAGTCGCCTCTTACGACACCCGTGGGAAGAAGTGGAGTGACCATTGTAGTTTAATCTGCCGAATACACAAGGCAACGTTGATTGTCTGTTTATATCGGCCGATTGGCCCAGTGGGCAGCGACCCTGCTTTCTGAGTCAAAGGGTGTGGGTTCGATTCCCACAACTGGAAAAGGTTTCTGTGATGAACATGAGTGTTTTTCAGTGTCTGGGTGTTTATATGTATATTATAAGTATTTATGTATATTGTTCATAAAAATATTCATCAGTTATTTTAGTACCCATAACACAAGCTACGCTTACTTTGGGACTAGATGGCGGTGTGTGTATTGTCGTAGTATATTTATTTATTTATATCAAAATAGCAATCAAGAACAGTCTCCGCAGTATAAATTTTTTTTTCTGTTATTTATGCACGTACGGCTTAACAGTTTTATAAACAGATCAGTTTAACTTGATAAAATTTATTGTATTATACCTGAAGACAACAAAGAACAATTTATGATTTCTGATGTCCATAATCGAAACAAAGGTGGATAAACTCGCGGGCAGCATTCCTAAGGAAAAGTTCTAAAAATTCCTTTGAACAAATTGTAGCTATATTCCCCACGAAATATAATATGTATTATGTTTACTTAGACATCAATTCTGTTGTCCTAAGAGATTTGGAAGTCACGATATTCACATCCTGCTATTTCAAAATGGCCTCCATAACAACCAAGATAACTGAGGACTTTCCATTAATCGAAATTTATTGACCATGTAAAATTATGCGTATTTAACATACTATCTATCTAATGTTTAACTCGAATGACCTGAGAGAACTAAAAATTGATTGCTCTTTTCCAAGGTGATAATTTTTTCTTTCTTCCCGTTCGTCAACTTAAAGATTTTTGTACAACCGCTTTATTGCACCATTTTATTTATTTATTTATTAAATTTAGATGTTACTCCTGTAAGATATTAAATTTATATTTCAATAACATATTATGTCAAATTATCTTTTGTATGTTGCGATGGTATTGTATTCCTTTTTCAGAAATGGTAATAGAATTCATATGCTTTGTCTCTATATGTCGCTTTATTATTAGTCCATAAGCGATGAAACTTTACAATCGCAGAAGGTGTATGTAACATAATCATATTGTAATGTAGTGAAGAAAGATATTTTATTACATTATATGTATATGTTAGGTGTCGTGAATATTTTATTTTTAAATCCAATTTGTAAAGCGACATTATATTTGTGTCGATTCTTTTACACATATATCCCTAAACTTGTGGTAGTTTTTGGTAGTAGGCGAGCTTTATGTGGCAGGAGTGGTCCAGAGAAGTACTACCGCAATGCGTATATCTGCAGCCAAGTAGCATTTCTGTGGTGCGGTGTGAAGGGTGTAGTTGCCGGGGTAATTACAGACACATGAGGCTTAACACCTCAGGGTGATCCACTTACCTTTGCTTGCTCCGTCAAGTATTACTATTAAAAAAATTAACTACACTAAATTGACGGGTCAAAAGTAATACCGTCTTTTTGTTTAGAGATTTATGTATAACAGAATTGGCATCATTTTTTTTTCTAATTCTTAATATTTCAAATGCTCTCAATCATTACGTGATGTTCAACATCCTTACGACAAATAAGCTTTTATACCACTTCAATAATTCTATAAGCTTTAAGAAAGTATGTAATAGATATATGTAGCCTTGAACGCTCTATTCATATTTATTACGTATGTTTATCTACAGATTGGATTGGGAATAAAATTTATAATTAATTTCAATCTAGACGTAGGGATGTTTTCTAAAGAAAACATACTAGTACCAAGCAAAAAAATTAAGCAATAATTTTTAAGTAAATTTCAAACGGCTTGCCCCTGTGACATTTTGCGGATAAGTATCGAAATATGAATCGGCATTCTGCTTACAGAATGAAGAATAAATGAATGCACACATTATTTGACAACACAGAAAACAAAATATAACAGAACACAGCAATAAATAAAGCTAGTAAAATAGAGGGTACATTTTGGCGGCCTTATTGCTACATAGCGATCTCTGTAACGCAACCAAAGGCGTAAAAGAACATAGCAACAGATGCGAGGTAGGTGGTGCGAAATGAGTAATTATTTATATATAACTAAATTGATATATACAGGGTTAAATATAACATACCAGAAAACTCTCGGCCTTGTAGTTTATATCATTGCAAAAAACAATCTTTGCTCAGACAAACAGCAAAACTCAGAATTATTTTATTACAGTAAACATTACACTGTGAAACCAAGTGCATGTGATTCGACAACGTCGCGTAGTCGGGTTAGTGACCGCACGCCGAGGTTTGCGCGCTGATGCCGATATTACAGAGTAGTAACGAGTAGAGTAACTTTCTCAATTATTTAAAATTTCACAATCTATTGAGCTAAAAAAAGTCAAGTTACTTTACATGTAAAGTACTAAAAGCTGAGAGCTGGCTGGTGTTTTTTATTTAACGATGTATAAGTATAACAACATACTGTTATATTTACGCATATTTAAATCGTGTATCGCCCGCCGAATTCACACGTGTAAGCGGGATTTTAAATCGATGCAGATCCTAGCTGCCATCTAGCGTAGCGTGTTCTGCTCCCAACGTGCTTGCTTACACACCACTGTTACTTTACCTGTATCTTTAGTACGAGATTAATACGCTCGCAATAGTAGAGTCGTTTTCGCGTATCGAAACACTGTAACGTCAAAGCAAAATGGACTTATTGTGACTTAATTTTACCAAGAGCAAGCCCAAGCTGTGGAATTGAGTCGAATTTGAGCTTTAAAGGCGTATAAATTCCATTTTACTCTGACTTTTACGGAATATCTATAGCAGAAAACGTCGGGTTGGGAGCGTAAAAATCACTTACTAACTGATGTCGCCTGACAGTCGTGCGTTTGACATTCTATGCAGAGGCGATGCTTAATCTATGCGATTGTATCGCTTCTGTCCCGCGTTTCAAATACGATCAACTGCAAATAGTAGCGAAACTACCTCTTTTAAAAATGTATCATTTTTTTACATTTTATACATTAATTAAATATATTTAGGCTACTGAATTATTATTTACAATGTCTTTAAAATGATGTTGTAATAGTGCCAATACTTTAGTTAAATTTAGGAATAATTGTGCGATATCTCAACGATAAACGATATCTCTTTTCTTGCACAAAGGGTCGCTACAGAATGTCTTCTTCTTCTTAACACAATCGATCCGTAACCCTAATTTCTTTCACATACTTATATATTTAACGTTTATATCATAAGATGATTTACTTACCTCCGCATAACACTTTTAAACTTTCACTTTATTTATTAGTTTATTGTCTTATTGATTTTCGTCACACCCCGCGTACATCTCAACATTCGCGTTTCAATCACTTCATAATTTTTTCTTTAGTCCGTCCCTTTTAACGCCCAACATTCTGATCCATAACACACGACCGTCTTATGAAATCTCTCGCTTACAAATTGCATATTATGTAATAACATTTTACATTATTATATAATAGCATTAAAAGTTTTTGGGTAATTTTACTGTGATTACTATAGTTTATATCAACAAAAGTGCCCGCCAAAAGGCTAACCGTGTTCAAGATATATTGTAAGATTATACAAGCGGTTCCCGCGTTTTTTATGCAGTCGGATGTCATATTTTGTGTAATGAGTGAGTGTAGTGTGTCAACTTCTTTGTATACTCATTGACAGTACCGGCACGCAAGCAAAGTCGAGCCGGCCTACTGCAGTCGTCGTGGGACTTCGCACTTCACCCTGCCAGACGGCTGAGTTGACCCACTAACTATATGCTCTTTACAAATAATATTGTTAAGTGTTGGATACCTTACTACAGTCAAATGCAAACAACCGGGTTATAATATACACACATTAGTATAAGAATGAATACACTTTAATTGTTCCCCACAGAGCAATAACAAAACCACAAATACGTAGAGCAAGTCACACATAGAATGTAAAATTTGGCGGCCTTATTGCTACATAGCGATCTCTTCCAGCCAGTCATTAGATAAGTTAAAATATATATTTTAATATAATGATAACTAATTGATGTAATAATCCATTTGTGTCCGGATAACGTAAATTCTAACAAATTAATTCTACGGATCTGTCAAAAGGGACAAGCTGTTTGAAACTAGCAAGTGTAACCATTTTAAAGTTAGTTATACATTTATATTTCCTTAATTAAGCGTTACTATTGGAACCTTCAAGTAAGTTTCGTTAAGAGATTTGTGTACAACAGAATTGGCGCCGAATGTGCTGTTTCTTTTGTAAATACGTCTTTAAATTGTACGGCGTTGAACAAGATGCACCCACCCCACATTAAAGTAGATTGGAAAAATTTTGCGCCTTAAAAATAAATGTGGTATGACGTCGGAATAGTTGCTGTATTTTTTCAAGCTCTGTCATTTGATGGTGGCTGTTAGTTGGAGGATAATAATTTGTACATCACAAATACCAATTTTATATAATTTACGACATTGCGACGTTATGCCCTGCTAATATAAGTAAGGCCCTAAATATCTATACTACCTAGATGATGGTTGGATCCTTTTAACGACGGCCGTAATAATTAAACTAAAAATATATTGCTATCCTTTTCTGCGGCAAATATTCTGAAAAGGACAGCACTATTTTAAGATTTTACTATTTACTCTAGTTTAGATATTCGTGTACAGCATGAGAACATTTACTAGCAATAACTTGGCCCAGATTCTCTAAGGTATTCAAATCGTGACTACGTGCGAAATGTATTTTGTGTTAAGTTTTTGCGACTATTTAAAATACGTTTGAATGGTAGGGAAATGAAGATCAGTATTTTTCTGAGTTTGGGTAAAGTGCGCTGTCTGGTTCAGATTTAGGCGTGGTGCGATGAGATTAAAAAAAAAAATACAACCAAAACGTATTATAAAAAAACATGAAACACCGACATACGTAATACTCCAATTCAATGGAGTGGTAGAGCCACGCACAACACACCACGGGTCCTCAGCAACACTTCCAGAAGCACCCGGCGACCTAGGCGGCCTGCTAAGCTTCTGGAGTGACCCAGTGGGGAGTGCTTGCGGGACGAAAACGAAAACATGTATTCCAAAAAATAAAACAGATCATTCAAATTCTAATTTTAAAAAACAAGACCTGGTGGAGTGCAATGTTTTCTCTCCTAATTTTTTTCTCTCTTTTTTAATTCTCCTAATTTAACGGTTACTATTTGTTGTTTGTGATAGCTAGCTGAAGCTAAAATCGACAGACCTACACTAAATTCTCCTTCAAACCTTTGAAGTTCTATCCATTTACTGACTCAAGTTAACTTTGCTGACCCCGCGTAATCGATTATTTTGTACTGCTACTACAACACGCGGACGGAGACGCGGGCACCAGCAATTTAAATATATATTGCTAGTGTTACGGTTTGAATACTTTGAGTTTTGTCCTGATTAGTATTAAGATAATTACTTTGTTATTTTATTTCGGTAGTGAGTGTATATATTATTGTTGTAACCTTAAGTTAATAACTAATTTATCGGATAAATCTTAGGGCGAGATTATATGGTTCATCTAGAGTAAATATTTAATAGTGAAAGATGAATTCAAATATTGTGTTGCCCCACATTTCATGGTGTTTAATTTGAAACCATATTTAAACTATTTAATTTCGCCCTGAGCTAATGCAATAAGAAAAACGTTATATTTTATTTTGTTGTTATTGTTTTGTTATTAATATGATATTACCTTCAGGTTAAGTAAATATAAAGCATCTCCCAAACCTCGACGTTATTTTAGGAACACGTAACGATACAGATAGAAAAATCTGTATGAAGGAATTCCCGATAACTCTGGGCTGCTAAAGTAAAATCTGTAAATTGATACATAACATAGGTACATGTTCTTCATAAATTTAGAAAAAATCTGACCATTTCCAACAGTTTATATTTCTTTCGGACGGTTTTTTTCTTGTGATGGAGTTTGCTGCTAACATTCCAACTATGCTGCTATGAGCCAAGAATCTGAAGGGTATCCTCGTTGGTGCTACAAAGTTTTTTCTCAATGAAGACGAGTAATTCTCCGACTGGTAGTAATTTAGGCTACGTTAAATTTTTCCGAGACTATAAACTCATGAAGTTGTGACCCCATTTATTTATCATAAGCCGTCTCTTTTATAGCAGATACATGTGCCATATTACTATTATAGACAAGAGTAATGGGGTCCCAACCATTTCTAAATTGGGGAGGTGTAGCAAATACGTCGAACGCAATGGTAGCAATAGGCGGTTCATGTAGCTCTCTGCGACCCACTTGACATCATCTGTCCATCTTGTTAGAGGAAGGTTCCGCTACGATTTCCGGTGTAAGATCACCTCGAGCCTCTAGGGTCGTCTTTACATAAAGTCCTTTCGACCTGTGTGTCCGTCTGTTTGCCAGCTTTGGCTTGGCAACACGTATAACTATGATGGTATATCCGGTGCTTTAAAGGTCTTCTTCACCAATACGATTATTGCCAGCTGGATAACCGAGCTTCTTATATTACGTATATTTTTACTTCTTCCAGCTTCTTATTCTTTTTTAACAACGCGGCAAGACTTAATTTCGGCAATTAATGCTAGTAGTTTTATGTGGAATAGAATTAAATAGCCTTTAAAGACTAAATATAGATTTATGGGTTAGGTGGGTGACACATTCAGAAATCGCTTCCGACTGGTAGATCGGAGAGCGTCCGATCTTTGCAGATTTAAATCTTTTGCAAGGTTTACTAAGTCTTGTATTTTTAATTTTGTCAGTACTGTCCGCCAGTAAATAATTGGATGAGATCGGAATATGTAGTACGTCCGAAGACATTTGATGCGATCTTTATCCGGTCGTTGAAAGTTGTAGTCAGTCACGAAGCTTTAATTTAGGAAGGTTCATCCAACATACAAATTGAATGTAAAGTAGTACTTAGTAGTAAAAAGTAGTACTTCAGATATTCGATCCCTACCGTCTGTTAGAAGCGAGGGAGCGTTTTGACAGTAGTAATAAAACTTAAACCGTTCAATTTGATCAGGTGATCTATATTCCTTACGTGTCTTCAACTATAACAAATATTATAAATGTGAAAATGTGGTGGATGTATGTTCCTCAATCAAGCAAAAATGGCTGAACGAATTTGGATGAAATTTGGCAAGCATGTAGCCTTTGACATGGAAAAGAACATAGGCTACCTCTTTTCCAGATTCCTTAAGTAGTTCCCGGAGGAAAATTTAAAGTGGTTTTCGAGCTAAGGCAGACAGCTTTGACATTTCGTAAGCATATCGCCTATGCTATGGAAAAGGACATGTACTTTCTATACCGATTTCTCAAATAGTTTCCGTGGTAAGATTAAAAAATAAAAATAAACACTTTACTTAAATGTAACGAAAATATTGTTACATATAAGAAAAACCGTGTACTAATCTCACGACCGGCTCGCGACAGGCGTTAGTATTTTCTGTCGACGTAATTTTTGTATTTACATTGTTTACAAAAGTGGCGTTTGACAACTAGGATCGTGATATACGTATGTCGCATGCCAGAAACTTGACATTCGCACCCCTCGATACTAATAATATCAAGAAATGCGAGAAACAATAAAAAATATCTGCTGGAGAGGTCGTAAACTCCTCCGGTAGAGACATCGTATCGTATGTGTGAATCAAATCGAATAGTTGGATTAGGAGTTATTAAATCAATGTTGTCAAAACAAAGGCTGTTAAAAAAATTTCTGTACCTATTGTTGATAAGAGACTTCGTTTGCTTAAGAGTCAACCTTACAAGCATATAACTATGCCGTTACTCACTTATTTATTTAGCTTTTAAAGAGAAACAATTCCGTTGTAAGTATATCATTTCGGCGTAATTTTGACCGTTTACGCATCGCACGAAGCTCTCAAAAAGAATATGTTATGTTGCCTATTTTACAATAATAACAAACTCTTCATCGCGTTCAAGTAAACCAAGAAAAAATTTGTAATAATAATAATAGAGATAATGTCGTGTTACACTTTGAAAGTTATAAAAAAAGTTTGCGACATCATATGTCTATCCTTTAAAGTTAACTTATAAACGGACGAAGTCGTGGAATACCGCTATTGGTTTGATTATGATGCGCTTGCGATTGTTAGACTTGGTTAACAGAGTACTTAAAAATATAAAAGTTATTCTTTTATAATGTAAAGTAGTATTTCTACTTATCTAATAAAAAAAATTGGCAAAGCATTCAGGCCGAGTTTGCCGGAGATGGAGGTTCCAAAGTGAATCCAGGTTTTGAATTATTTATGTGCATTTTAAAATTATATACAATACTACCTCGAAGCCTAGGCAAAAATAACCTTCAAAAAAATAAATTTGAATTGAGAATATCATTCAATGCTAGAGTCGAATATTGAATAATTCTAAAGAATCAAATATTCTATTTGATTTGAATTATTCATTGTTGTGTGAAACAAAAACCTATCATTCATGTCTCCCATAGATTTATCGATTCCTAGCATTGCACGTGTGGAAATAATATCCTTATAAATATGAGTGAAAATAAACGGGGGTTAACTTCTCCTATTCCCTGTTGCCAATTTTAGTGGTGCCCCTTTAAATAGTTATTATCAGGGGATACAAATTTGAACCTAACCGACTTCGAGCTGTGTCTAACGATTCAATTTTCCATTGGTTTACCAGATGCATTTGATCACGAAAAAGTACAAACATTTACCTACGCTGTTACTCAGCGTAGATTAATGTTGAATTGTTCGATAAGATTGTCGTGATGTTTAAAATTAATAAATTATTTATTATATTACTGTTGTTGTTTTTTTTTTTTAAGTATAGAGCGGCTACTGGTGGGAGGCTTTTTGTCTTAACACCCTAGTTTTTAGTAGCAGTAGAGCTTTTTGCGACAGCTCGTCCGGGGAAGTACTATCGCCATGCTTACTTCTGCCGTTAAGCAGCATTGTTGCAATGCAGTGTTCCGGTCTGAAGGGCGTGGTTTCGGGTGTAATGACAGGCGCGTGAGGCTTAACACGTACGTACGCTTTAAACCCGCTCCCAGCATGACCTGTGAAGGTGAGCCGTCTGCTTGGTTCATCATATTACTATTAAAAAAAGAAACCGACATAGACGTGCCGCCAAGCGATTTAGCGTTCCGGTACGATGTCGCGTAGAAACCGATAAGGGCTGAGTTTAATTTAACCGACTTACTCCTTACTTATTCTCGGCTTTTTTAAGCTGCAGCTGCTCGGCTAAGATGTAGTGGAATAAAAGAAAACGTGTACATAAGTACACACAGTACTTATGTACATCTTCATCTTGTTACAATCGTGTAACCATGAGCGCGCGCATTTCATTACATTGCATCGTGTACTTTTTTCCTAACGCCGGTAAAGAAGTAAAACTTTAAAAAAGCTTCAACACAGTTGCATAAATAGCTATATTGACATCAATGACTGCGCTACACTTCTTCGGAGCTGCTCTCGCCGTACAACATCCTGTCGTACAAATCCGGTAAGTAGTCGAACTGATGGTCGTCGTTCCCATTCTCCAGGTTTTTCTTCAGAACCTCCCAGTTGGTATCGAATTCGGGCTCGAACAAACTGAAAAGAAATGTTAAATCTATACTATGTTTTTTCCTACTAGACGTGCCCTTTAATTTGATACCACACACACTGAGGGAGTTGTGAAAAAATATATACCTAAGTAATCCGCAATATTGTGGCGGCGGCCATCTTGGACTTTTAATCAACCATAGCTGAGAACACTCGTCTAATTCACCTTTCGAACATAAAAATTAAATATGATGCCACAGACATACAGACAGGTCCAACTTATAACACCCCGTCATTTTTGCGTCGGGGCTTAGTAAAATATTTGATGTATTTCTAAAGACTTACGTAGTCACCTAGCGGATGAGAGATAGGTAAGCGAAACTAGTCCAACCAAGGGCGGATCCAGCTTTGGCGCCAGGAGGGGGTCACATAGTCGTGGTCAAGTCGAGAACTTATAATTTAATTTTGATGCCAATAGATAGAAGTAAAAAGTAGGTATTTTATTAATGTTAGGTACATTACTACAGTACTGTACTTAAATTTTTTTATCCTTTATTGTACACTTAAAAAACTTAACCTAAATAACTTGTACATATACACGTACATAATGGCATCGTCTCTTGAAGACATCCAGAGAAGAATTATCACTCACGGATTGAGGCAGCCTATATTCCATAACCGTGGTGAATGATTTGCCATAACAGCTAGAGGTATGTAGAGGTATGTATGACGCAAAACTCCGCAAGAGTGAAGACGTGGGTTCAACAAGTGTGTAGTGCATAAACTAAGAATTTATAACTTAGTATAAACGGTATATACTCGTAGCATAAAATATTAACAAAACAACAACATAATTTTAAAGTGGGTTTAGTATACTCGTATAAGTTCAATTTCCAAACAATAAGAAATTAAATAATTTAGAGAACTAACAAAAATAACATTTAAGTTTAAACAGACGCACTGGAATAATGAAAAAGTGATTACTTTCCATTTCTTGTAATAAGTCAATTTGCAGCAATAAGTTTTAAGAGTACTTATAAAGGTACACTTATAAACACATTAAAGGTAAAAAGAGATTTAAGTTTCTTAACTTAGAACTGTTAAATGTTATATATACATGTTGAATGAATTGATATGTTGAAGTTTAGTCCTTCCGATTCCGATTGAGGTTAGGTCTAGCTAGACGTTACGTTTAATATTAATTTAATTATAATATTATAATAATGAATAAAAAAAAAAATATTATAAATGAATAAATAAATAAATATATAAATAAAATCAAATTATGTTCAATTAGTGGTCTTGGCATTATGTCTTGGAACCATCTCAGGGGGGGTCATGACCCCACCCCCCCCTAGATCCGCCGTTGAGTCCAACGATTTTTAAGAATTTTGAATGGAATGTTGTAGGTACCTGCTAACGCACTGCATAAAAGTGCGTATGTGGCTGGAACTGAAGACCTGCACCAGGTTGGAGTGTCCGGTGCAGTTTGACCACTGCGCGTCCGGGGACATCAGCATCGCGACCGCCTTGCCCCGGCATATCAGCGGCGCTCCGTACATACCCTGGACAGTGGGCATATTAACTGTCAGGAAATTGTACATCTTAAACTCTATTTTGAAAATGCATAAAACAACAAAGTTTGATAGGTACCTACTAGTCGACTCAGTGGGAATAGAAGAATCTATCTATCTATTTAAAATGTAATGGATATAGACGCACTTAATAACATGTACACACTCACTCACACACAAACACACACACGCGCGTACACACACAAACATAATAACACCATACACACCACAAGACACACTACTCTATCGATTTTTATTTTTATTTTATCTTGTTTTTGCTATGGAAGAGTAAGGCCAGGTATTTTGTTGCTTACTAGGAGGTCTTCACAACATGTATCATTTACAATACAAGAAACGAAATAATCGATTATTTTTTTATATTATAATATTTTTTTACATCAAAGACGGTAATAAGAAAACATATTTATTTGTTCTTCAACAAAAGTTACCAGCAATACATAAAGATAGTGATACAATCTTTGGTAATAGTATTACCAGTAATACCATAGTAGATATATATTATATTTTGGTAGAAATAAAAAAAATAAAGTTTCCAACTAAACCAATCAATTGCATTAAAATGCCGCAGTAACAAAACTAGCCCTTATAATGACTGTAAGGGTATGTCAGTTGCATTAAACCAATACCCATAATAGATAACAATGTGGCGTCGTACCGGAACGCTAAGTCGCTTGGCAGTACGTCTTTGTCCGTAGGGTGGCTAGGGCTGAAGCCACCAAAACAATTTAACAGATGCATTAAATCCATACCCACAATAAAAAATTACATTATTTATTCAATCATAATAATTTGTAGCCTGGTAATATAGCCGAATTAGCATGCGATTATACACACATATGTAGTGGAATGAAGAGTGCCCAATGAAGTGGGCACGGGTACGCTATATTATAAAGATATTTTTTTGAATTTGGTTTAACGCGCTATTCTCAGTAACTGCTGTTTCGAATAGATTTTTTTTTGTGTTGGTAATATCGGCTATATAGCATCGGCTTTCGACTTAAGGCTCAATTAGAAAAGTTGCAAAAATGCAAAAATGTCCTTTTTGGGAGATTCCGATGCGTGCAATGCGTGAACGGTAAACGTTACGCCAGAACCACGGAAGTCTGTAGTAAGGACGACGGAATAATTTCCTAAAACAGTCCGCGAAAACATATTATGACAATTTTTTAAGGTTAACTCACACGCGGACGAAGTCGCGTGGGACCGCTATTTATCGTAGTACCTATATTTAACTATTAAAAAAAAAACTTACATGACACGGTTGAGCTTCTCGACTGGGCTGCAAAAAAGAAATATATGTGTATATTATGTTAAAAAGCTGACACCTACTTTCTAGGAATAAAAAACACCTTTCAAGTTCCAAATTTGTAAGCTTCATAGTTTAGTTTATTTCGTGAATAGTCATTGAGTGAGTTAGCGAGTCAGTGTATTTTTCTTTTATACATTTAGACTTGGAAGATTGTGTAGAACGCCATAAAGGTTTGCAATAAAAGTATCTAACATGAACGAATACTATATATGTATCATTGATATAATAGTTATGTAATTATTGATACTGTAAGCTCATTGTACGTATTCATACAAAATTCTTTGTTGTAACCTATCAAAACAGGGCTGCATAATTAATTTTTAAACATTTCATTACTGTCGTATTTATAAAATATGTAATGAATGCATGATAAACTATATCAAGAACACGCAAACCATATCAAGTGACAAGGCCTCAATCACATGCAATAGAGGATTTAATCCGGAAATCCTCTGAAGGCACACTACGTCCTTCATGTTAGGCTCCGACACGTCACAAGAGGTGCTAGCTGGTCAGAATGTTGTTCGCTTTATGCCGGTTTTCTAAAAAACCTAGGAATCGCCTAATTCTGACCCAATGATTTAGATAATTACTAGAGCAAAAAAACCTTTAAGGAACTCTTATGTGATGTCTAACGATGTTAGGCGCCGTCTTAAGTTACGACACCGGTTCTGCAGATCGTTAAGTTAAGGGGACTCGGAAAATTACACTTGACAGATGACAAAAACATAAACTCTATTTTTTTAAATCCATACGATAAACGAATGATACTAAAACCACAAAATATCACACCTTGTGGGCAAGAACCATGGACAAGTTAGGTAATATGAGTTTCCTAGTGAAAATCTATATCTCGTTAAAGCGTTACTTCCTTGGACATAGCATTGTCCCTCGTTTGTGAAAACGAGCGTTCGTGGCACCTCTTACAGCTTTGTGGAAGTGATAAAGGTGAATTTAAACTTACATCTCTAACACATAGAGAGACTGCACTGTCAAATTGTCCATTGTAGCCGAGGTTGCTCATTGCCTTCTGGAACTTGAGCGAGATGGTGTTGCACCACAGGCTTTTCTTCACTATTATGAGGTACTGTACCCGGATGTTGCGCTGCAGCAGAAACTTGTGGACAGGGTAGATTTTGTCCTAGAATTTGTATAATAAATTAAAATTTCTATAATATACTCGTACCTAGAAACATAAATTTCGTTATATAAAAATATAGTACGTGGAATTTGTCCTGGAATTGGTATAAAAATAAAGATAAATTTAAAGAAGTTAAAATAATGACGGTGCATGGTCAGTACATTATATGTCCATAAAAATATAACAAAATTTAAAAAGAAAATGGACTGTAACAATATAAATATTAGAAGCAAAAATAAACTCGTTGTGCAGTTTACTAGGCTACACAAAATTGCAAATTCATTCAAGGGCAATTGTATATTATTTTATAACAAATTACCAAATGAAATCTTTGAGATGTCTCTCAATAAGTTCAAAGTTGATATAAAACGTAAGGATTACTTAAACGATAAAATAGCTTGGGTGTGAATTGCTCTAGCTTCATAGCTGAATATAAATTTACTGTGAGATGGTGCTAACAAAAAAAATTTTTTACCCCGCTAAGTTTATTGTGGGCTCTTCTTAGACCAGGGCGCGTTTGGAACCTTCGTAGCTTTAGATTTAAGTTGGCGAACGATGTTATCACCATCCCCTTACAATTATGTAAACAAATATGTATGAACGCTTCATAAGTGCCTGTGATAGGCCTACATGAATAAATAAATTTTGAATTTGAATTTGAATTAAAGTTTATATAATACTCAAGGACCCCAGCGCCATCTGTCGGGCTGATATGTGAATCTAAAACATCCAGGGTGCCACCCAAACGCATACAAAAAAACTCATTTGGTACTTGTGAGTCACAATCCGTTTTGAACTTACCCCTTTGTAAAAGAAATGCCATCCTGCCATCAAGCACTCCTCGTGTAGAGACAGTACCTCCTCCCCTTTGTAGTCGACCTCTATGGGTCTCTGGGGTATCTCCGCTAGAACGTCTGGAACCTTCCTAGCTAGCAGCAAGATGGCCGGTGACTTTTGTATCATGTACGCCCTCTCGCCTGTTGCGTTACTTACTGAAAAAGTCATTGATATATTATTTTTTTATTGTTATAATTGACTGACCAAGCTGATGGTAACCTGATGGCCTCATGTGTATGTAATTACACCGGCAACCAAGCTCTTCAGACGCATCACAGCATTGCAATTTCTGCTTAGCGGCAGACTTAAGAATCCTACTTAAAGTAAGCAAAACCTTCATAGCGATTTCGTCCAGCTATTAAAAACACTAGTAGAAAAATATTTCATTACTTAAAACATATATATATGATATATACACAATAATACTCAAAACGAAATAAATAAATATGTACCTACCAATATAAAAACATTTAAAAAATAAAAAGGATATAATAAAAAATGTATCATCATATCGACCCATTACCGGCCCACTACTGGGCACGGGTCTCCTCCCACAGTGAGAAGGGGTTAAGGCCGTTTTCCACCACGGTGGCCCAGTGCGGATTGATCGCTACATAATGTTCTCAAATGAACATTATGTAGAACTCTCAGGCATGCAGGTTTCCTCACGATGTTTTCCTTCACCATAAAAGCAAGTGATATTTTTAATTACTTAAAATGCACATATTGGGTAAATAAATATTATTATAAGGGCAAAAGTGGCTCTAAATCGTTCGTAATATAAGCGTTTGAAAGAATTGCGATTGAAGGTAGCTCGCCAGTTCCTTATTCTTGGCTGGAACTTGGCTGACACGCTTCGCGTGTCTTGATGATCATCAACCTTACAGGGCACGGGTCTCGATGCAGAATGACAAGGGTGTGGGCCGTAGTCTACCACGCTGGCCTAGTGCGGATTGGCAGACTTCACACCGCGCCGTTGAGAACTCTCAGGCATGCAGGTTTCCGATGTTTTCCTAACGCATATAACTCCGAAAAGTCATTCGTGCGTCCCGCTTGAACTTGGTTTCCACAAGGCTACGTGAAATGGAATTCTGATATAAAAACGTCGACAATAAAATAATAGATACATCTTTATGCGATGTTAGTAGGTAAGCCCCTGATTTACATGTAGCCTTGACATTGACACGTACATTGTTATTATTCAATCTACGCCCAGGTCCGCAAATGGAGAGGTTTATAGCCCTAGATCACACGACGTTTAAAGCTAATAGATTTTCACGCTATCTGTAACTGAACGAAACCTAACTTGCACTGAATAGGCTGCTGTCGCTTTGTTTCTTAGCGCCATTTTTTCGCTGTAAGTTGTGAAGCTGTAATACGAACTATTAGTTATTCCAATATTATCTGTCAACATCATCATCATCAAGAGTTGTTGTTCTGACCGTGCAACTAATGCGAGGTGGTATAGTACCATACCACACAGCAAACATCGTTAACTAAGGTAAGGTAAGTTATAACTTATAAGGTAGGTACTAAGTACCTTTCCACTAAAACCGTTATTTGCTCAACGTACAAATAATGAAAAGTTTAATAACGCAGCTCTATACATAGGCACAGGTAGTGTTCCTTGTTTGCGCGCCCTGCCAAGAGTTGTTCTGTTTATGTGCGATGGCTTTCCACTTGGCATTGCAGGCAGCAGCTTGGCAGGTGGACCATCTTTTGCCCGTTAATCCATATTATAAACTACTCATTTATAATATTAGTGTAGATTAACAGGAAGTGCGTTTGTTTGTTTGTTCTAACTTTAAGCCTTAACTAAGCGACCAATCGAGAAGATTTTTGGCAAAGTGTTAGCAGATAAAACGGAGTAACATAAGCTACTTTTTATCCCAGAATAACAATCGAATCAAAACGTAAGGAACGCGCTCAACGAACGGAGGCATCAGATAGTTATTAAAATAAAAAATAAAACTGCATACTGAAGGATAAACAAACATACGAAATTTCTCACTTCTAACAGTCCAGTCCAGTTCACTGCTGGACTTTGAAGGACTGTAATAGGCTCTCCCAGTGGGAGGATTTGCCCATAATCACCACGCTGGGCCGGCGTAGTAGTAGCACAGAGGACGCTGCTGCCCGCTCCCCGTTGTATTCCCTTAGTCGCCTCGTACGACACCCGCGGGAAGTGGGGTGGTGACAACTGTCACCACCTCAATTCTGAACTGCCGTCACCACACGGTATATATAGCTGTAATGAACTAATATTGGAATTACTAAAAGCACTATGAAGTTAGACTATGGAGTTAGACTTGTGCTTGCAGTCTATTATCTAGGACGCAAAGATTTAGGAGAGGGTTAGGTTGGAGCGCGATGTAGAGAATGTTTACTCATTTCACCTTGAAGGTACTCAAGCTGGATGTCGCAGAAACCATAGATCGAGCAGAAGAGCGTTTCAAAACTTAGCCGTTCATATCAGAAACGTGGATGAAAAACGTTGTTGACTATATATTATATATACCACATACCTAAAGCATTCCTTCGCCTTAAACGCGGTGGTTTGTCGAATGGTGGCACAATTCTGTCATAGAACAGTAGACCTTGTTCCTCCAGAGGAACAAGATCGTGAAGTTTCAGAGCACGCTCAAAGCGGAGCGCACTTTTAGAGGTTTTTTGTTGAGTTCATCCGGGGATATAGGTATTATCGCGATTTTTATTTATGCGTAAAATCAACATTGGTGTTTTCCGGTCTGAAGAGCGTTGTTGCCGGTGCAATTACAGATGTAATTGATGGACACAGGATGGCACGTTGTAGGAAGTGAAAATACCCTGCGAAATGTTGTCCTGTTTACAGGAGATTATTTTCTAGTTATTACTAAAAAAACTCCCTTTAACAAGGTGTCAAATTTTAGATGCAGTAACTCAACATTACCCATTTCTCATTACCGGCCAACTACAGGGCATGGTACTCCTCTTGGAATGATACGGGTTTAAGCTGTAGTCCACCACGCTGGTAAACTGCAGATTGGTAGACTGCACGCACCCTTGAGAACGTTAAGGAGAAATCTGAGGCATGTAGGTTTCCTCACGATGCTTTCTTTTACCGTAAAATCAAGTGATATTTAAATTGCTTAAATTAAAGCCGGCTTAGTTTGCCGTGGGCTCTTCTTAGACCAGGGCCCGTTTTGACCCTCATAGCTTTAGGTGTCAGTTGGCGAACGTAGTTAACACCTAACAATGATGTCAACATTAAAGTATGAACGCTTCATAAGTGCCTATGATAGGCCTATAACCGCGAATTAGAAGAGCGTCCCGGGGCCTTAAGCCTCGGGTTTCCCTGAAAGGGAAGTCGAAGCACTAACCTCTAGGTTATCACTGCTTCACTCCAGTAACTCACGTTTGGGTATAAGGATCTTGTTGACCTGGACGCGTATGCCGCGACGCGGGTGTCTGTAGGTGGCGCCGGTGACCACGTTGATCGGACGGGTGTCGGGGGCGCGATGGGTCGCGTCGGTGATGCACACGGCGGCCGTGATGACCGCCGTGCGAGACACGAGCGTGCCGACACACAGCCCGCGGTACCGGGAGCTGAAGTACACCTGACCACGCGCGTGTTCCATTACAGAGATGATTTTTTAATTCCCCTGCACGTGTGACTGCAATCTCACCTAAATGATGATTATTGGGAAAGCCGCTGATGGTTTAAAACAACTTTCTTAATATCTCCAAAACATTTTACCAAATTCTTATTTAAAATCTTTTTTTAATTATCACTCTTCGCTAGCAATTATCACTTCTAAATTCATATCAATAGCAAGTTCGTTGTCAATCGGTTCGTAAACTTTCGTAAATCGGAGGGTGCTTTTTGTGGCAGGTGGACAAATAAATGGTAACCTATGTGAGTCGATATAATCGGGGACTAAAAATATATAGGAAAAAGATGGAGCATCACATTTTCCCAAACCCAAAATCTAAACAATTTTTAAAACAACCTTATAAATTTAATCCAGAACCTTCGCGATCAGTAGTCGATTATGATAAGCACTAGAACCAACGAAGTAGTCTTTAACAAATTTATAAAACTAACTTACTAAAAAAGGCAATGATCCGTCGCTTGGTTTAAATGGCTCCCTGCCGAGGCCCAGTGGTATGCTGAAACCTAGAATTTACGAAAAAATACATTTGTAATATATAGACAAGCGAGTTATATTAATTGTTCCTTCTTTACATATTATAAGAAAAATCACTGTTTGAACTTAGATCTTTTAAACTAAGTATGCAACGGATTTTAATGCAGTTTTCAGCAATAGATAGATTGATTCTAGAATAAGTTTTATAATCATGAAACATGCATATTATAGTAGAGAAAATAAAATTCGCAAGTGTATTTTATGCAAGTTTAGTACGTCCGGTATACATCTCGCAAGTGGCTTTCATGAGAGTTAAATACATCTCGTATAGAGGAAGCAAATGTCGTTTATGCAAGTTTAGTGCTTTTTGTAAACAGGTCGCAAGTGTCTTTTTTGCAAGTTTAGTACTTCTCGTATACAGGCCGTAACTGCATTTTATGCAAGTTTAGTACGGCTTGTATACAGCTCGCAAGTGTCGTTAATGCAAGTTTAGTTCTTTTCGCATACAGGACGCAAGTGTCTTTTATGCAAGTTTTGTAAGTCCCGTATACAGCTCGCAACTTCGCATGTGTATTTTATTGGAGTTAAGTACATCTTGTATAGTTAAAGCAAGTGTCGTTTTTGCAAGTTTAGTTCGTCTCGTATTCAGGTCGCAAGTGCATTTTATGCAAGTTTAGTACGTCTCGTATAGAGAAAGCAAGTGTCGTTTGTGCAAGTTTAGTACGTCCCGTATACAGCTCGCAAGTGTCTTTTATGAGAGTTAAATGCGTCTGGTATTGAGAAAGCAAATGTCGTGTATGCAAGTTTAGCACTTTTTGTAAACAGGTCTCAAGTGTTAGTTACATATTATAAGAAAAATCAATGTTTGAACTTAGATCTTTTAAACTAAGTATGCAACGGATTTTAATGCAGTTTTCAGCAATAGATAGATTGATTCTAGAATAAGTTTTATAATCATGAAACATGCATATTATAGTAGAGAAAATAAAAGTCGCAAGTGTATTTTATGCACGTTTAGTACGTCCGGTATACATCTCGCAAGTGGCTTTCATGAGAGTTAAATACATCTCGTATAGAGGAAGCAAATGTCGTTTATGCAAGTTTAGTGCTTTTTGTAAACAGGTCGCAAGTGTCTTTTATGCAAGTTTAGTACGTCCCGTATACAGTTCGCAACTTATGAGACTTATGAGAGTTAAGTTCGTCTCGTATATAGGAAGCAAGTGTCGTTTATGCAAGTTTAATACTTTTCGCATACAGGTCACAAGTGTCTTTTATGCTAGTTTAGTATGTCCCGTATACAGCTCGCAATATCGCATTAGTACGTTACGTATACAGGTCACAAGTGTCTTTTATGCAAGTTTAGTACGGCTCGTATAGAGAAAGCAAGTGTTGTTTATGCAAGTTTAGTGCGTCCCGTATACAGCTCGCAAGTGTCGTTTATGTAAGTTTAGTACTTTTCGCATACAGGTGGCAAGTGTCTTTTATGCAAGTTTAGTACATCTTGTATAGATAAAGCAAGTGTCTTTTATGCAAGTTAAGTACGTCCCTTATACAACTTATGAGACTTATGAGAGTTAAGTACGTCTCGTATGTAGGAAGCAAGTGTACTTTATACAACTTTAATAATTTTTGCATAAAGGTCGCAAGTGTTTTTTTTGCAAGTTTAGTACTTTTCGCATACCGGTCACAAGTGTCTTTTAGTACGTTTAGTACGTCTTGTATACAGGTTGCAAGTGTATTTTATGCAAGTTTAGTATGTGCCGTGTACAGGTCACAAGTGTCTTTTATGAGAATTTAGTACGCTTCGAATACAGATCTCAAGTGTATTTTATGCAAGATTAGTACGTCTCGTATACAGTAAATAATTTATCGAACAGGCTTAGTTCTGCTGCCAATGCAGTAAAGAAGATACGCCACCTGACAGACATAGAAACTGCTAGGCTAGTCTATTTTAGTTACTTTCACAGCATTATGTCATATGGAATTTTACTATGGGGTAATGCTGCTGATATTGGCACTATTTTCGTGCTGCAGAAGAAGGCTGTTCGTGCGATCTATAAAATGGGTCCGAGAGAGTAATTGAAAGATAAATTTAAAGATGTTAAAATAATGACACTCTATAGCCAATACATATTTGAAAATTTAATGTATGTTCACAAAAATATATCAAAATTAAAAAGAAAATGTGACTGCAATAATTTGAACGTTAGAAGCAAAAATAAACTTGCAGTGCAGTACACTAGACTACACAAAATAAGCAATTCATTTAAAGGAAATTGTATACAATTTTACAATAAATTACCGGTTGATATCTTGGGGATGTCACTAAAGAAGTTCAAAGTTTGTATTAAGCGAAAGCTTATAGAAAAGTCCTATTATAGTATAAAGGATTACGTAAACGATAAAAAAGCTTGGGTGTAAACAATTGCTCTAACCAGGTTGCTTCTTAAATATTTTCTAATGACAATGTGAGATGGTGATAACAAAAAGAACACCCGGCTAAGTTTGTTGTGGGCTTCTTCTTAGACCAGGGCGCGATTGGAACCCTCGTAGCTTTAGTTTTAAGTTTACGATTGTAGTTATCGCCATCACTACTCACTGCTATGTACACATTTTGTATATAATAACGCATCAAAAGTGCCATCTATTTGCCTATTTGAATAAAGATATATTTGACTTTGACTTTGACTTTGACAGGTCAAAGTTAAAGTAGTAGAAGTAGTCAAAAGTTATAATAGAGTTAGCGATGCAAAAAATGTAAAATTTACCTAATATAATGAAATATTTCCATTCGTTCATTGCGGTGTTCGAATCGGCATTGTAGGTACTTGATAATATCAGGAGTGCGATAATCCGCCATGTTCCGCCTGGGTGGAGGCCTGACCAAAATATTATTGCAACACGAGATTAAAACGAATAAATCCATATTAAAATCGTCTGCTATTAAAATCTCGCAAACAAAATCCACTATAGCTCAACAGAATTTTTTTTTGGTGTCGCATTGCATTTATGGTATATATATCCTTGTACATAAATTGTGGTTCTAGTGGTATTCAAGCAATATGTGTATTTTAATTTTAATATACAAAGAACGTGAAATAAAATTCAAATTAAATTTTTAATTCATCTAGACCTTATCACAGGCACTTATAAAGCGATCATACATTTAACATGTAACACTAATGTGAATGATGGTGATAACTGCATTCGTTAACTTAAAACTAAAGCTAGGAGGGTTCGAAACCCGCCCTGGTCTAAGAAGAGTCCACAACAAACTTAGCCAGTTCAGCCACCGTCGAGTTAATGTTGAAAGCAATTCATACCCAAGCTTTTTTATCATACATGTAATCCTATATATTATAATAGGATTTTTCTATAAGCTTACGTTTTATATAAACTTTGAACTTATCGAGAGACATCTCATGGATTTCGTCTGGTAATTTGACTTGCTATTTTAGTTTGGTATGGTTAAAAATATAATCTGAGAGGAATTTATTTGGAATTTGTATGGATAGCGGTTTAGACAGCTTTTGCCAGCTTTGTGACTGTGATAGCTACGTAGATAACGTTTTTTCGTGTTAATCTGTGAATCCACTGTAGGGATTTTCATTTTCAACAATCAAAGGATTTGTGTGAAGTTATAGATGTTTATTTTGTTTATTTATTATTTAATAAAAGAAATGTGAACAGAACAGAAGTAAAAGCAATGATTTTACATGTAACTACAGGGAAAGGTGATATTTTATATTGGACTTCCATTTACGCCCGGTTTTATAATAATGGTAAAAATAAAATTTGTTGCGGTTGTTGAATGCGTTTTTTGATCTAACATCGATAAATCTCCGGCCACTCTTTGAATTAAAACCTCCAGACGTGATAACGTCTCGTTGGTTATAAAAATTAGTTAATCCATTAAAAGACAGTAAGTATTTCTAAGAACGTGCCAGAACAAACGTGAAGAAGTCTAGAATGGAGTCCACTGATATACAAAAAAACCCAAGATGGACTAGTGAGTACTTAAAATTGTACTGAAATGAAAATCTATTTCGACTTCACTTTCGGGGCGCTGACTTGGAATCCCAGTACGCACCCCAAATTTTTCTAAGTTATGTGCGTTTTAAGAAATTAAAATATAACTTGCTTTAACGGTGAAGGAATTCGTCAGGAGGAAACCTGCATGCCTGAAAGCTCTCCATAATGTTCTGAAGTCCACCAATCCTCACTTGGCCAGCGTGGTGGAATGCGACCTAAGCCCTTCTCATTCTGAGAGGAGACCCGTGGTTTAGTGGGCCGCTAATGTGTTTATGATGATGATGACCATTCAAAAGAGAAAAAGAAAGAGAGAGTAATAGAGATAGATTTGACGAATTAAAAAGAACCAAGGTACCTTCGGTCAGATCCAAGAATTAGTTTTACGGAAATGATCATTGGGATCGTTATCCGAAATAAAGTTGATCATTTAATCTGCGCATGTGATAAAGTAACTACTTGTACCTAAAAAATACAGTTTTTTTTTTTACGAAAATAAGCTAGAAGAAGAATTTAATATAGTTTGAAGTTTCAAAACTTATATAGAAATGTTTCCGTTTTCTGAAATAGTTTTGCAAATAAAAACTCTAAAGTGAATCTGAGTTAAGGTAAACTTTTCCTTAATTTATTTGGGAACGGACTACGAATACGTTAGCTATGCATTAGAAGTAGGTATCTTCAGTTGTTGACGTCGATGGCCAATAACTGTAACAACTTCATCGCAACATCGCAAAAGAAAACCCCATCTCCGGAAAATGTAATAAATCTTGCCTAGCTGCTGCTTAAAACCCCAACCACACATTCTTATCCTCAACCAAATTACGTTTAGCATAATTAGTAGACCTCGTATTATAATAATATTAGGGCACAGTCTAGGGGGTTTTGGGCGGTCATCACGATTCCGTATGACGAGAAAGAACCTCGTGTAAGCTGAGACCGAGAAAAAACGTAAATATCTTGATCTAGCTAATGAGGATACTGCCATGTGGCACGTGGAGTCCACTGAAACCAACCAACCAAGTTATATCTGCGAATGGTTTAATCCCAGTTAGCCTAGCACCCCATCTAAGGCAACTGGGGTTCCGTGGCAGCTCACTGGCAGCCACGATGCAGATAGTTGTGTTGCTGGACTCGGCTAGGATAGTCCGCCGATTTCTTAGCCTGACGCCCTGACCGGCTGATGTCCAGTGCCAGGGTGTAATCCTCCGCCCGGAGCAAATATGTATTTATGTAATGTATGTGTAAGTGTATTAATCTCGTAAGTGTATTAATGTTGTTTTGGCTCACTGTATGTATTTATTTTGTACACCGGCGAGAGAGTAAATCTCGATAATAATAATAAATGCTTTTAATTCAGGCCAAATACCCGTATGACAAAAATGACATAAAACAAAAAATACAAAAAATACTGTGAAGATAAGCAAATATTATAAGGCCAAAAAAAAACTACGTGTTTCTATATTATAATCGTATGATTGTTTTTGTTGGTTTATTTAGTTCAACCAAGCCAAGCCGTTTCATAGTTGGGTTCTCGGAGCCAAATACATCTAAAAACCACAACTTTCATAGGCCCCTACATCGTTAATTATCCCGTAGGCCTAAGCTACGCGCCACGAGATAATTATCTCTAGATAAGAAGATACAATAAACAAAGTTTCATGTTATGTTTCCAGCTCTTAAAAAGAAGCACATAATATCAATAACTTTCATAATAGTAAAATAAATCGGTGGGATAAGAAAAACCCTGCGAATGACGCGCGTTTCAGCAGCGATGTCAATCAAAGTTCCGGTCATTCGACCTGGCGAAAAAATACTATATACTAAGGAACCTACTTGATTTAACGAAATAAATCCATGACAGAAAGTAAGTATTTCTAATGAAACGGGTAACGTTTAAATAATTGTGATTTTAGATAATTGATAGCCACTGCAAAATTCAGGATACCTTTGACTACAAAAACGTTTATTCGAAGAGTATTGACCATGCATCCTATAAATTATTCATTCACTTGTGACCTGCCCCTGCTTCGCTTGGGTATAATGTAGATACTAATGTGTGCCAAATTGGAGTCAATCATATAAATACCATTCCGTAGTAAATTAATGTAATGTACCTCAAAAGGTTTGTATAAAAATATATTTACTACGTCATCACATTGTATACGTTTTTTTGCTATACTTTTCTTTTTTATGAATGTACTTTTGTGGTGTGCAATAATTCATTAACTCATTATAAATCTTAGAAGTTCTTAGGATTTTCTCTATTATGATATTATATAAACCTTTCTATTGAATAATTAAAATAAATCTATTGCTGAAAACTGCATTAAAATCCGTTGCGAAGTTTAGAAGACCTAAGCGTACAAAAATCGATGATACTTAAGTTACAGGAAAAAAGAAGAGGAGAATAGACTGCTGGTGGTGCAAATTTTTAAAATACAACCTGCGTATGATTACTTACTAATACATAAAATAATAATATTAATAAATATAAAAATAAACGAAAATATATATTAATAACACAAAAATATTTAAATACTTTAACACACAATAGATATTAACGTGAAAGTAATTACAATATACGAGTACATATTAATAGTCGTTGACAATATAATGGGCCGAGGTTACTTTACTATTGATGAATTTCTGCTTGGATGCAAGCCTGTACGGGAGATATGGTGATACGCTCTACCGAAACAATAGGAAGATCTTCCTCCGAGCTGGTGTTCGTGCTCGGGGACCGAAGACCGACCATTCATCTTCAATAAATCTTTGTGGCGCCATCTAGTTTAGTAATTTGGATACCGCTACAAGCCTCACAAAAGATGAGTTACTGTTAAATTCTAAAATGATCTAGCCGGCTTCTCTTCGGTAGAATTTGCCTTCCGAACCGGTGGTACAGTCACTACAAACAGACATACTTGACGTTGCAAAGGTGCTTATATTACTATACCTACTTGAAATAACTGAATTTTGAATTCAGAATCTTATAAAAAAAAAGAAAGACTACTCCTATGCCCTATGGACTCTAGATTTTTTTTAACCTATTCTGTAGTAATTGTCGAGCATTACCTCTTGTAATCTCGATGACATCGCATCGGTCGGGTCGGTGTGGCAGCGACTTTAGAGGGTGGGGTATGCGATGCGTGCAGGAAGGACCGAGAGTCCCGGCTGCTGTACTGGGTAGACAGATCAATAGGGGACCGGGGAGCGTCCCAGAGCGGTGCGGCATTCGCGGTTCACCCAGTCCCGCGGCTGCACGCTTCTCGTCCGTTCCAGAGCTACACATCTGCCGACCATTATGGAGGTAAGATTTTAACTAAGTCTAACATATAGGGCGAACTTATATTTTAGTTTGGAGCTATGTTATGTTTGAGTTCGAAAAAAGCTGGTAGGGACATTCGGAATAAGCTTATTTTATTTTCTTTAGTTTTAAGCACACCTTTTTAATTTAAGGACTTTAGAATAGACGTGCACTGCTATTTCATATAACTTCACTTATATGTATACATATATATATATATATATATATATCTTATCTTTGTGTTAACCTTGTGTGACCAATGTTGGCTTTAAATGTTGGCTTTGCGCGTCCCTATTACTACTTATTTCGGATTTAATAAACAATATAGCTTTCTTTGATAACTAAATGTTCTTATATATTCACATACTAAATTAACGCAGGGTCATTTCGGTTGTACACAAACAAAAGATAATATTTTTCGAGTAAAGATCAATGTTGTTGATATGCTTTCTTTTAAGTTTTTTTTGGAAAGTCGAATACATATTTCATATTTTAATTTGATATAAAATGATTTTTATTTAATAATTTGTAGATATTATTTTTTGAGACACAAATGATATTTCAATTTATAAATCATAAAAGTGAAGCATCTCGGTAAATAAATAATTAGAATGTTGATGATTTATGTTTGATAGAGAAAATAGGAAATCTCTTCTTTGTGTGTAGGCGTACCGTATACATCCTACACGCATTGAGTAGGTAATAACTGGGCTATTACGTCACAAAATAATAAAGTTATATCTGTCTTATCAGCATCATATTAAAACACTCATTAACTTAGCTACCTTGTTCAGCGTGGGATTTTCATTAGGTTCCTAGCTACGTTTCAAATTATTTCATAACAGCTCTTTTATTATGAGACCTTAGTAGTTTAATAAAATGTCGATTCGTCGACTTCCCTACATGAAGCAGCGTTGTTTATGTAGGAATAGGCGGTCGGAGGTTCGATTCACCTCTGTTATCGAAATAAGGTTTATCGACACTTCGACACTCGAATAGTCGATGTCCCACTGTTTGATAAAGTCAAAGTCAAAAATATCTTTATTCAAGTAGGCCCATAGGCGGCTCTTTTGATGCGTACATGACATGAGAACTACACGGTAGTGAGATAAAGATAAAGATAAAGTAGATATTTACTTGCGAACTCGCAATCCTCATCATAAGTCCTTAATTTGAACAATAAAATAAACTAAAATACAATTTGTTGATATATAAAACACGCTTTATATCTTGGTTGCTCATTCAAGGGAAGCTAGTGCGGAATGGTGATCTTGAATTTCGAGAATGAAAATAAATAAATTATTTACCAGCTTCTGTAACAGAAAACATGGTTTTCATTTGGATTCCACATCCACAGAACAAATAAAAAAGAAAGAAAGAAACTTGTTATGTTCACATTTAATTGATCTGTTGATCTCTGAAGTTATGCTAGATAGAGGCACTTTTATATTTTGCTTTTGTGTGTAGAATATTTATCTAAGTTTTTTTAAATTTTATGATCAATATAAAAACTAAATGTTTTCGTATATACGATTGATCAAGTTATATTATAAATTCAAAAGTACATTTCACACCTTTCACGCTTAAACGACTAAACAGATTTTGATAAAATTAGGAAAATAGACAGATTACTTATTAGCCCGAAATAATAAACAGTTATAAGTGTGGTGACAGCATGTCAGAATACAGTAGTCACCACCCCTTGTCTTCGCGCGGGTTTAGTCCAACGGTGGACTGTTATAGACTGTTGATGATGAAAATGAACAGTTCTCTGGGGAATTCAAAGTTGTTATTCTTGATTCAAAACTAACTCAAAACGAACAGTTGCCGGAAAATACCATAAATAAACATCTATTTTTGTAATTTCCAAATAAGTGCCTTCCATAAATAGGTGCCCAGCTTAACTTCCACTTTAAAATGAGGGAGTATTGAAATCAATATCAAACTTTTTAATTTATTGTATATTTTTTACTTTCTTATATTACTAAGTTCTTGTGTCAATTGATATTCAGATAAATAAATAATCGTTCTATGTTGATGTAGATTTATATCCTATTTACAGAAATTAAATTAATGCGAAAAAAATCGTCCACATTTTCAGTCTCCAGGAAATATTTATCTTCTTACCCTAATCGCTTGGATGATTAGTCAGTGAACTCTTACTGTTAACATTTCTTTTGAAAGTATATCTTTATAACTTTTACCAGAAACTCATCATTTGTTCAGCAATAACAAATCATTGTACTTAGAAAATGCTGGAAAAAAATGTTCTGTTACATGCATATAATAAAGCTATAAAGATTATGTTTTTCATAATTCCATATGAAAACCTAGTCAAATATTATAATTAACTAGCGGACCGCCCGGTTTCGTGAGGGGCAAGTTTGATACTATTCTGTGTTAGATACATTTTATCTAACTCGTAAGCGTTAGCAATATGTTTACGATATCACATCTTTCTATTTATTTGCGTTTCTTTACTTTAATATGCTTATTTGATGCATATAAATAATTTAAATAATCTATTGCTGAAAACTCCGTTAAACTGTTGCATTTAAAGGATCTCGACACGTACAAGCAGCGGGTGCTACTAGTGCAGTAGGTACTCAGCGTAGCTATATCCCTAGCTAGGTAGGTACGACACGCCGGGAGCAGTGAGCCCGCGATGCAGTAATTCCTAAACTCAGCGTGTTGACAATCTTTAAATATATCCCTCTTGGGTGTGACCACACGTACCGCTGTAAATAACGGGACCTCCTGATTTCTTACGTGCGATAAACTGTATATACATCTTCAATACAATTTCAACCGATTAACGCCCACTGGTGGAAATAGGTCTTTGTAGTGATTTATTTCATTATACCTAATACTTGCGTTAAACTGTATACCTACATCATCAATATAATTTCAACCGATTAACACCAACTGGAAATAGGTCTTCTGTAGGCGGTTTCAAAATCCACGGTCCTGGGTGGCTTGTTTGCAGCGGCTCCCAGCAACTCGCTTGATGTCTACCCACCTCTTTGGGTAAACCGTTCAGTAAATAATCTCTTTGGTAGAGGCGCCTGGCCTAAACAGTGGATAGAGAAAGATGGCAAAAAAAGGAAAATCCATCGCCTTTGTACACTTTGTTAGGGTAGGCACTGTTTTTGAGTATGCTTTAGACAGACCTGTCGTTTCACAAGTGCTTATAAGTAAGCCTACTCGAAATAAATGTATTTTGGATTTTTCAATAACCTCTCTGGCACTGTTGTCTACATTTTGGGTTATAACTAAGGGTTCAATCCCCGGAAGTATCCACCTGGAAGTTTATAAATTATTGATTCTGGTCTGCTGTTAGACGCTTCGACCGTGTCGCCGAGCGATTTAGCGTTCCAACGATGGCGCGTTGAAACCGAAGCGGTGTGGGATAAACTGCTATAGGTAGGAACACCTAACAGGGGCCCTCTTGCATCTTCTTCTTCTTCTTCTTCTTCTTTGAGTCGTAACCTGGTGGCAGTGGCGTGCATAGAGGGTATGCACAGGGTATGCAGATGATATAAAATGAAGAAAATCTCCACTAAGAGGAATAAAAACTTAAGGATTAGCATTATAGCCCTTGAGTATTTATAACTGGTACTGGAGATTTCCTTAATAGTGTATAATCTCCATACCCTGTGCATACCCTCTATGCACGCCACCGCCTGGTGGTGCAAAGGGCCGAACTTTTTTCCATCCAGACCTATCCCGAGCTATCACCTTAGGCAGCATTAAACCTTACCACCTTTGATATAGCAGTAATGGGTATAACTTGCAGTATAAAAATAAAACACTATCATTTAATAAACAACGTATTTCCATATGTTAGCAGAGTAAACATGCAGTTTAATCCAAATAGTCAAGCAAGATGCGCTGGCGCAAGTCACTGGAAGCGCTATTTCCATTTCGAATTGCAAATTTTATTTGATCACATAGATATCTGGCTCATCCTTAGTTATTTCCAATGAGAGTTTTCCAAAATGAGGTTAAAATAAAATCTAGTATTGAAAAATCTGTGAAGTTCTTCACAGCTTAAACGAGATATCATAAGGTACTCTAAGGAGTTGACCATATACCTAACTGATATACTAAACAAAGATTAACATTGTTACGTGCATTACAATTTTTAATAAATTGCCTACTAACATAAAAGTATTTTCAATGATACAATTTATTCCTGAATTAAAAAAATTAAAAAGGTTTATTTATAAGAACTTTTATACTGTTAATGATTTTTACAGCAAAATTACCATTGAATTAATACCTATGTTAATACTGATTTTACTATACAATTCATTCGATTATTTTTTTCCTGTATATTTGTTTTCTTTGCATGATTAGATTAGCTTAGACTTTGAAAGTATGGCAATACACATTTACCAAATTTCCTATTATTTACAGCTTTACAACTTGTATTTTGATATTCTATTATATTCTTCTAAAGAAAATTTTCTCGTCAGAAATAAAACACTATATTCCCACTAATCCAAACTTGCAGTAAGTTTTTCTCAGACATTTATTAAAATGAAAAACACAATGTTTTATCTCGGTTATGTTTAATTTCATCGAAGCAACTTTATTTAGCAAAAAAAAAATGGGAATGGAAAATTGCAACGCGTAGCATTCAGGTCACGTTTTAGTTTGAAACGGTTTTTAATTAAATTCGAAATATTTAGTTGCTGATAAAAGTTCTGACAAAGCCCAGTCGCCTTTGTCAGAACTATTGTCCAAAAACAGTGATAAAAATGGATAAAATCCTAACCTCCCTTCGGCAATGCTGCAGTCGCATAAAAAGTTAAAACTCGTCAACAGTCCGCTGGCAGGAATGACGCCCTGCTATATCGGTTCCCAGTAAACGTTTCCTATGCAATTTCTCCCCGTCTCTTTCCCTCCCGCTGGAGAGCGCCGTCCACGCCATATGTACACATATTTACGAGCTTTTTTTGTCGCATCTCCGGGCTCTTTTTTGTTTGAACGCCGTGGATATACAAAAAACAAGACCTACAGTACGGGGCAAGGACACAGTCATGATTTGAACCAAGAAAAGTAAATAGAAAGTTATAAGGTATTACTTATCTAAAAGCTTTACTAATTGGAAATATGAACCAACGATATAATAAGCTACAAGCACCTATTTCATTTACTTATTTTAGCAACAGCATTTCTGTCTGTATTCTATAAAATTTAAATACTAACCAGGCAAAGAAATTCATTTTGAGACCTTTGTTTCAAGATACTAGAACTACTTATAAGTTATTACTCACAAGCTTGTTTTAAACGTGTATTACAATAAATGTGTTTATTTTAAATATTCATGTTTCCCTCCGTCTCTTTTTCGCATCGTTCTTTTATATGCCACGCGTGGGTATTCCAAATTAGACGTGGTAATATTCCTTCCGATAAGTAGGGTAGGGGAAGTTCCCATTGTGTCCTACTCTAGCATAGTGTCGTACATCGCTCTCACTGCTCTTACAAGAGCCTTCAAGTCCTCCAGAATTAGTGCATGCGCATTGCCCTCGGCAGCAAGTAGTTCGTGCGTAACGTAGATACTATACGATACCCCTCTAAAAACAGTTATACGTTCAGTATTACTAGTTTGAGAGAAACGCCCAACCCACTAGTGGCTGAAAAGTCTTACATCTTTTTTTTATTCCGACTACAATATATCTATTCTCAAGGGATGCCACAAGCTTGTCTTTTACGACCCGGACGATCAAATAACTACGATTGTTTAATTTTATTGGATAAGGAAACTTGCACCTAAAACAGAAGATAGAAGAACAAATAAAGCAGCACAGTATCGCCAATTACATGTTTTCACAAATATAAATGATTATAACATAATAGCTAATTTATATCTACCTAAAACATTTAAAAAATACCTGGGGTTGATGTCACCAACTGCAATATAACAATTTTAACACGTACTGAACAATGGTCATTGCACTATTTAAAGATGAGCCGAACTCTTTGTTATTGTTTTGGACTTTCGCTACATTAACCTTTGTATCTTGTTCAATTACTGTATCAATGTTTGCTGTTTATCAATAATACGGTTCCATAGGCGAGTATAAAGGCCGTTTCACATGCGACGAGTGCTCGTGTTCGCTCTTGTTTTCACCCGCGGAGCAAGCTTGACTCGCGGCTCTTTGTTCTCCGGAAATGGGTCAGGGGTGCAGTTATCTTGTAACCTACGTTCATCCTTTTGCGAAGATGAAATAGGACTCATATGAAACACAGTCGCTTTCTGCGTATGTCTGTTTTACGTTCACTCCTACGCTCCTACGGATTTTATGCGGTTTAGATTTAAAGACTTTTATTCTCATAAAAAACAGTTCCATTTAATGAGAAATTAAAATTAACATAAATAATTGCTAATATATTATATAGTTAGTGTGATACAAAACTAGTATTTTAAACAAATAACATATTTTAGTTGGTAAATAAAAAGGTGGCGCGTTTAGAAGAAAATCAAACGATGCTTTTCTGCCATTGGCCTTCACCATCGTTTAAAGAATTTTAGGTATTACCTACAAAAAACGGATGCCTAATTAAGCTATTATGTAAGTAGAAAACCTTCATATAAATATAAATGGCAGTAATTTTCTCTTTTTTTCTCACTGCTATTATTTAATGAGTTTGAAACTCCAAATGTTTAAGGAATTATAATGTATTGAATTATAAAGGAGAATGACCAGCAAAGTATGATTCTGGGGCCACGTCCAACTATTTTGTATCTCGAAAAATGTTATCATAAAATAAAGCTTGTTTATTCTTTTTTAATTCACTAAATATTTTTTTTATTTGAAACCCAGACATCAACCATTTTTAAGAAGGCTCCAAAACACAACACTGTATTTTGTATTTTAGCTTATTCCAAACAAGAAGTCATGCCAAGTGCAGGGCTGCGAGTTACTCGCGAGATGCATGCGGTTCGTATTTCTTGTACTATTACAAATATTTTGTATACAAAAAAACCAAATTCCAAATACATTTATTTGAAGAAGACTTACTCTAAAAGCATTTTTTGAAAAGTCTGTCTGTAGTGCCACCAGCAGTTCGGGTATGACAATATCATAACACATCACCAAGTGATTTCTTTCATTTAAACATTCGCAAATGGTCGCGTACTTAAGATCTACTTTGCAACTGGGTAAGGAGTGGTGTATTTTCTATTAATTTAACTCAAAGTCAAATGTTAATAATTGATTTCCTGTCTCAAAAGTGACTTACACTGAGAACAGAATCCGCGCTTTTGTACATTTATTGTTCTGGCAACTTTGAGAAGTGGTTGTTGAGGGACTCAGAGATTGCATTCATAAAGTTTTATGGTTTTGGCAACAAACTTTTGATTTTTACTCTAGCGTTTGACGAACTCCCTGACGCAGTGGTAAAATTTGTAGTCGAGAAAGAGTAAAGACGTAACGTGAGAGGACCCGGGTTCTCTGGTCGGGTCTGGTCTGACAGGAGGCTTCGGCCTTAGCTAGTTACCACTGTATCAACAAAGACGTGCTACCAAGTGATTTAGCGGTTTAAAGCCGCGTAGACACTGAGTAGGGGTATGGAATTCAAATAACTGCCTTACCCCTAACAGGTTAGCCTGGTACTATCTTAGACTGCACCATTTCATATCACCAGGTGAGTTTGCAGTCAAGGACTACCTTGTAGTGGAATAAAATAAGATGTGAGGTTATACAGTGACAAACTTAACTGTTCAGGAAGACTCTTGCATTTCATACATTAAATTTAGTACCCTTCTCCCTTCTATTAGTGCTCAATCCAGGTCTTGGATTATCCCGGAAAATTTCACTGGATTTGAGGTATTAACTTTGCCATGCATGTATTCCATATTTAAATTGGCAGTTTTTGTTAAATGTATTACACTTATTGGAAAAAGCTATCGACAAACTCTCTAGAAATGTTAGAAATTCGGAAAGATTGATCTTTTATAACGCATCAATAACCGGTACCTATTTTAAAAGCTGTTATGCAATGTGCATTAAGATTTTCAACCTGGTACGACAAAATAAACAGTTCTTGCCTCTGAGAAGATTCAAACCAGCTTTAAAGAAGGCTCTTACAAAATTCATGTCATTCAGTCAAGGAATTTTTAGTGCACAAAAATATTTGACTAGATATCTATACCTAATTACTTTACTGGCATTATACTAAATATTATGCTTATTAATTTACCTCAATATTTGGACCTCAATGTGAACGACTATGCGTGAAACATAAAATGATAACATCAGTATATGAGTGTTTAGTTTTATAAATTGAAAATGCATATAAATTTTTTTCGGAACCGACAGGATTTGAACCTGCGACTCTCTGGCAATCGCGGCCTGAGCGCTTTATCAAATTAAGCTACGGCTCTCCAACCATCGATACCGAAATTAGTATATGCCTTTCACATCAGTCTTATAGCGACTAGATGACGCTAATCTAGTAGGAAACGTTGCAGTTACGATCTACTTTTCCAAAGGTCCATATTACAATGAGACTCATTTGAAACAAGAGATGACACATTGCTTTTTTATAATTTTTAAAGTTAGGTTAGGTTTAAGTGTTTAGTACCTACCATATTTTATGTTGTAATACATCCAAATAAGAATTCGATTTGAAGTCGCTGGCATCATGTATATAGAGTACTTTTAGCCCGACAAATCTTAGAGGATTTTTTAAAAACCTTAATCCACACAGGCAAAGTCGCCGGCACTCGCTAGTAATATAAAACATCAATATTAAGTAGTATTAAACTTGAGTAGGTATTCCAAACTTGTTATTTAACTAAAAGCATAATATAGTCGGTATGGTAAAAGCTTCAGTGAAAAGGTAAGTACGGACGCTTTTAGCGGGAGAGCCGTAAATCGAAGAGGCGAGGTTCAAAGCAAAAGAGACTTAGCTCAAAATAGGTTTCCACCTTTCCTGTTCTATCTATTCCATTACACGTTTAAACATGAATAAGCTTAATTCTACATATTTACCGATAGTGCTCAGACACACCAAGTGTTTAAATAGGTACATTTTTTATGTGTTGCTCTGTTCTTCACAGCTTTGTTCTTTTTCTACAGGTAAAATAACACGTCATCATTTATTAAAAGCATCACCAGCGTGGTTACTTTAAGCCACAAGCTATCTACAAAATGAAAATAAGTTCGACGTTTTTAATTAAACGTTACATACTTCATCATCGCTTCAACCGATTGAAGTCCAATGCTGTACATGGGTTTTTTGTAGGGAGATCCAAAATCAAAGATCCTGGGCCGCTCGTTTCCAGCGGCTCCCAGCGACTCGTTTGATGTCATCTGTCCACCTCGTTGGGGGCAGACCAACGCTGCGTTTTATACTTACCTACTGATAAAATATTTTAAAATTCCCAATGTAGTAGTAGTGTATATATATATATTCCTGCTTTATTTGAATGATCTTTTCCATATGTTTTGGTACGGTACCACAATTTTCTCTTGCCTCAAGCAATCTATCTATTCGCTAGGCTCTCTCTTCTCTTATACTTAGCATTATTTTCTTACATTCTTCATCTCTTTTATTTTTTTATTTATTCTCTCTCTTCTAAATCAGGAGCGACACAGTGTTTTCTGCATCGTCAACGTCGATATATTTATCACAGCTATTTTTATAGGGTTCCGCGATCAAGAAGGAACCTTTATAGTTTCGCCACGTCCGTCAGTTTATCGTCCGCCGCATATACCTCCTAGTACAGTTAAATCCTTATTTTTTTAAGTACGAATATCTCACCTAAATTTTTTTTCTCTTAGAGCGGTGTTAGATGTATCTTTCAAAAATATTGCAGGTGTGTTAAAGCCATTTTTCTAATTTAGTTTAATTTTTATTTTTGGATAGCCATTATAGTTTTAATCATTTTTTAAGTTTAGATTTTCTTTTTGATAATTTTCCAATAAATCTTATAATTTAACTGATTACTGGAAAGCTTCATGCCCGCTTGAAATGATGCCAAAAATGCTGGCTGCATTTCCTGGTTGAACAGCCAGGCTGATTCTTTGCGCAAAAAATGAGACATCTCTTCTGGCACCAGATGAGGCAATCAACCGCGGTATTAATCTATTTTAACGATATAAAAATTAAAGCACACTGGAACAACTTAGTGCACTTAGACGTATATTTGACCAACTTATAAAATACACTTTAAATATTTTGTACTTATTTCCAATGTACCAATTGTTAACAATGGTTACGTTTAAATTGATTGAAAAATGTATCTTTGCGGAACCACATTACGGAATTACACTGAGCGAGTCCCGACACGCATTTGACCGGTTTTTATGTATTGTACTTCCACACAGACACTTTATATAGTGTGAAGCATTGAGTCACCTGAAACTTTATGTCTCCTAGTTACCTAATTACGAAACCTTTTATGTCACCGTCGATCCACTTGTAAGTGTCCCTCGGGCCCTTTGTACACTGATGCTAGTTGCCACCCTACTCTGAAAACCTTATCGCCATACGATTTAGCGTACCTTAGCGTTACCTACACCTCCAGAGTCCACGGCATATTTAAAATTTTTACTTTGTTAAAACTTTGTATACTAATTGTAATGTATCATCTTTTACTCTATCAGTGTTTTCCCCCCAAATCATTCTTTAAGATAATCCTAATAATTATATGTTTGTTCGTAGTTGTATTGTTAAGTCAAATTTCTTGGTTAATGCTCACGTTACATAAAAAAAATGTGTTGTTAAATGATAGTGAGATGATGGCGATAACTAACTACATTCGTTACCTTAAAGCTACGAGGGTTCCAAACACTTCCTGGTTCTATTTGTTATCACCATCTCGCATTGTCAAGTATGCCGTGTAACTGAAAACTATAACAAATCTAGGCTACTAAACACGATTTCAATAGCCCCTAAATCGACAAATGTATGTGCAGTATCACGGTACCAACGTTAAATAAAAATTTAAATGTAAGGAAGATCACATGAGTTTTTTTGTTGTGTTCTACTTTTTAAGTATAAGGTTTGTAATGAATGAAATATTAGGAAGTTTTCCGAAAAATTCTTAAAATGAAAACAGAATACGGACAGTTTGACATATCTGCATGCAGCAATCAACCTTTCGTGGTAGGAGGAACATTTCGGTCTCTATATACGAACTATTCTCGTCTTTTACCGAGTATCTGTGCAGTATGTTATAATTTATCTTTAGACCGCAACTTCGAACACGTTAGTTTCAGTCTTTTTAAACCGTTTGCTTCGCCACTGTCCATAGTGATCTCCATAGGTAACGAAGGGTGACTATTGATCTATAAGTACATATACCGCGGCGATTTTTTCGAGAATAAATTCTGAAATATTGCTTTTTTGCAAGGACCAAGCGCAAGTAGGCATGTGCTCAATTTCAACTAGTTGAGCCGAACATAAGTTACGAGCAAACCGACACTAACGCATTTATCATATTAGTGTCGATGCTAATTTGTCTATCAGTCAGTTAGTGGCCTCTTACGTAAGGCCTATCTAACTGATCTTGAGCATACCTGTTAGGGTTTTTTTTGTCTGTATTTCGCTTTTTTCAGACGTGCATGGACATAATGCAAGAGAAATCTATTAAGTTTGAAACATAATTTATATATACTATATTAATAAATATAATATAAGGAATATTACTTTATTTATAAAAATATTAATATTAATATAAATTATGTGCACGCTACTTTTAAATAAAACTTTATTTTATACTGAGTTTGGTATGAAAACCGCCATCGATTATCAGAAAACACCTTTGAACCACACGCCAAACATTATATTCTGAAAAAAGTCCCGCTCTAATCCTGAGGAACGAGGAGTGAGGGTTCCCAGACTCCAGGCTGCTTCTAAGCGAGATGGTAGGTTTAAGGTTTGACGGCCGATTGGCGCAGTGGGCAGCGACCCTGCTTTCCAATACCAAGGCCGTGGGTTTATTCCCACAACTGGACAATATTTGTGTGATGAACAAGAATGTTTCCAGGGTCTGGGTGTTTACATTTATTTCTGTGGGTATATTATTCATCGTTTATCTAAGTACCCATAACACAAGCTACGGTTACTTAGACTAGATCGCGATGTGTGTATTGTCGTACTATATTTATTGTTTATTTAAAGTACGTGCTATTTACATCGCTTCATGTTTGTGGGCAGAACAACGCCAGCCACCAAACTCAAGTTTAATACTGAGAATATATAATATTCTTATAAATTGTACAAAACAATCATTAGCTCTTGTCATATAATTGAACAGACCAAACATAAAAAACTGACCTAAGTTTACTTCTAGCTAAAAATATATTAAGAAAGAAAAAAGATTGCTTTACGGGTGTGTTGATCTCTGAAGGCGCCGCACTAAAATAGCCCGGGGTCACTCCGGTGGCAGCGAGATAACAGCCCAGCTGTTTGTGCACTAGGTACCATACATATGATAGAATGAGTCAACAGTAGCGAATCCAGGGGGGGCGCTAAGGGGCTCAAGCACTCTCCTCCCCAAAATCATCTGGGTCTACGCTTTACAAGTTAAGAATTAAAAAATATTGCCTTTGCGGTCCTAGTAGTAAATGTTAAGCTAAATAAACTAAAATAAGGAGGAATATTTATTTCCGCAATGAATAAATACATAAAATTTCACCTGCACTTGACTTTTTGAGCATTACATTCAATACAAATCGTATCTAAAGATTTTAAACTAAGATTTTCGTGGTTAATCAACATTTCTTAAGTACAGATAAACGGGTACATACCACGATAAAGTTTTGAATTTGTCGATATTTCGACCCAGTTGCATGGATCGTGGTCACGACGGAACTCCGATCCGTGCAACTGGGTCGAAATATCGACAAATTCAAAATATTACCGTGGTATGTACCCGTTTATCTGTGCTTAACAAATCGTATCATTCTACGACAAACTGAAGTTAATTGGCTCGACTGCCAAGTTTAGCATTGAGGTTTACTTAGTAGCCCTAATCCGAAGAAGTTATTAAAGAGTTTACAAATACGCGAATAAAATAGCGAATTGTTTGCTTTTTATGTTTAAGTGTTAACATGATAATGGCTGCGTTTAGCCCCTCCCAAACCATAATCCTGGATCCGCCTCTGCATGAGTGTTATAACTAACAAGCAATTGACATGCTGTTTACTTTAAAGGAAATGATATTGTACAAATCAGGACGAAGTTCACTGCTTCCCGGAAGTTACGGGTTATGAGCATTGCAACTTATAACAGTAGTTCGTTTTGAATTAAGATCTCGTATTGCAAGGAAACTTTTACCTTGTAGCGATACGTCATGCGTAGAGTAGTTGTAATGGGCTGGGCACATAGCCCGGATAACCGATGGATGTTAGGGCCCAAGGTGCTGGAGTACCGACCTCGCAATCAACGTTGGTAAAACCCCGACGTGGTGATCCAAACAGTCTCTGGGATCCGATGGACCCAAGCGTCACAATCAGTCGTATTTGGAACTTCCTACAAACCTTGTCCAGCAGTGGACATAGGTTGGTAAGATAATGAATTGATTGACTATGATAATAAATGTCTCACAGTTGGTCTACTCTGGTAGGAGGGAAAGATATATAGTTCAGACCCACCACGCTGAGCTAAAGCTGGTTATAAGTTATAGAACCAACTCAGGCGCAAATTCTAATCAGACTTGACACTTCGTCTTTTCTTCATTAGGTTATGAACATTACAGGCCGCTAATCGAGTACAGACATAACATACCTACATATCCTATTTTGGAAACATTACTTTTTTCCAGCTGACCGCATGACTGCATTCATCAATATTTAATGTAATTTATTTGGCATAACATAACAGTTATTGCCTACTTATCTGCTATTGAATAATACTTACAATGTTTCTTTCGAAGCTAGTTATTGTGTCCTATATTTTTTTTGTAACTCGGCATAATAAGTACAAATATTTTTATTTTAAACATGTATGCACAGAATAAAGAACAAACAGAATCCTCATTAAGCCATTATAGTAGTCCATTGTGTCCAAAAACAGAGGAAACGCCCCGTCTCTCTTTACACCCGCGTAATGTTGCTAGCTCACTAAGTAATTCTAATTTTTCCATTTTTAACCGACTTCAAAAAGGAGGAGGTTTTCAATTCGTCGGAATCTTTTTTGTTTACGTATGTTACCCGATTACTCCTGAACCGATTTGAAAAATTCTTTTTTGTTTTAAGGGACATACTTTCCAGGTGGTCCCATTTAATTTTTATCGAAATCGGTCGAGCTGTTCTTAAAAAATCAACAATAATGTAACCCAAACAAGCAAATTTTTGTGCTTTTCCTGGGCGTATGTTGAAGTCGGTTTTTTTAATTATAATTAATTTATTTATTATATGGTAAACGTTTTGAACATTAAAGGTGAAATAACTACTTATAACTGCTAAATGGTATGAAGTGACTAACCGTTTATTCGAGATACTATTAGTGGAGTGGTTTTTGATGCTTCGATATTAGTCGTGTACACGGTTTCTGTGTGTTCTTAATTCTGTGACTAAACGTACATTATTTGGATATTATTTAAATAATATCGGTGTGTTGTAAACGCACAGGAGTAAATCAAATTTTGTATATTACCGTGGGAGAAATATGTTTCCTGTCCATGAAGTATTCAGAAATTATAAACACTGAATTGCCGAGAGAGTTCGACAAAAACAAACACTCCCGCAAGTTGAACAGGATCTTACTAACATCGTTTAATGTAGTACCTACTACATATTTTTATCTGTCAATTTATTTGAAATATCTGGCTATAATTCTGAAACAGACGATAATAATCTTTACTAATATTATAAAGAGGACGTTTGTGAGTTTGTGACGTTATAAGGGGTAATCTAAGGATCTACTTAACCGATTTTCAAAATTATTGCACCAATAGAAAGCTACGTTAGTGTGGAGTGCATGGCTATATTAAACTAAACACTCAAAAGAACTTCGCCTAGTATTATATAAAAGATATCGTTGCTAGGGGTTAGTAGAAGGGCTGTCCAGAATCCACCCAAATAGGTTATGACTTCGCCTCACAAGCTATTTACGTTTTAAATAATAATAATAATTAGCTATACTCTGAAGTATTATTTTAAGTTTAACTGTAGGTTTGTAACCGACTCCTTTGGACCCTCTTTAAACTTACAAACATTTGGTTACATAATTACAGCCCTGAATTATTTGTGTAAAACAATCTGAATTTGTATGTATTTATTGGTATGTGTTTGCACGGTCAGATTTTTACGCTTTTAGTAGGCTGAAAAGAGATCGCTTTGTTGCGATCAGGCTGCCAAATTGTTAGCCCTGTGCACTGTGTTGTGATTGTTTCCCGTACTTTTTGTGGTACTGTACAACAAAAGTGTATTCTTTCATTCATTCAATGTGTTTTTTTTAATATTTATTTCCCATAGTAAACCATCCTTACATACATATTATTTTCTGTACAAAAAGTTTTGATGTATCACATCTGCCAGGCTACTCAGACGGTTAATTGCTTTTTATTGCATTATTGTTTGTTTTCTTTATTGGACGCGCCGACCAGCCCACTGAAACGAAACCAAAATAAGAGTTAAAACATCTTGATAAACATTTCTTCGTCCATCTCTGCTTTAGAGCAACTATTAGGTACTAAGTAATTCAGAAAGAGTGTAAGAGTCAGAAGTAAACCTTTGAATTCAAATTCATAATTCATTTATTTCAAGTAGGCCTAATATATAAATAAATAAATAAATATACTACGACAATACACACATCGTCATCTAGCCCCAAAGTAAGCTTAGCTTGTGTTATGGGTACTAAGACGACTGATAAATATTTTTATGAATAATATACATAAATACTTAGAATATATGTTTAAACACCAAGACACTGAAAAATATTCACGCTCATCACACAAACATTTTCCAGTTGTGGGAATCGAACCCACGGCCTTGGACTCAGAAAGCAGGGTCGCTACAAACTGCGCCAATCGGCCGTCAAATTGGATGTTCGTGGCACAGTCTACAACAACCCAAATTAGTTATCTTATCTGGCCAGAAGATTTTTAAAATACGTCGTAGGCAGCGATTTACAAATACCTGGATAACGCGTGTGTAATGCACTGTGTTCTTCCACGTCTCGCATCCATAAAGCAGTGAGCCTAATATAAGTACTGTTTAAAAGTCAAGTCTGTCTGTTTGTTGTCTACCTGTCTGTTCGGAAAATTCTTCCGAGTAGAAGCCGGGTAGAAACTCATCAGTTGCTGTTTTTCAACGTCATCAATTTTACAATAATTAGTATGTCCTGCAAGAGACGGAAGCAGAGCGGTTTGCATCCAAGTATGGTTTGCTCAAAAACTATTAGCGTTTCGGTTTCACAGATAAGTCTCAGAGACAGTTCATTTCCATTGAGCATACGACGATCCAAATCACTGGCGATATTTAAAAGAGCAGTTAAGGCCCATTATATTGTTAACGACTTTTAATAGTATGTATATATGTACTTACTCATTTATTGTATGTTAAAAGTATTTAATTATGTAAGTGTTGTTATTATATATATTAGTTTATTTTTATATTTATTTATTTATTATATTATTTACTTTTTATCTATTTGTGCACACTAGTTTATGTATTAGCATGTAGTTATTTGCATGTATGTATTTTAATATTTGTACCACCAGCAGTCTATTCTCCTCTTTTTTTTCCTAATTCTAAGGTTGCCTGGCAGAGATCGCTATTAAGCGATAAGGCCGCCTTTTGTATTACTACTTCTTTCGATGTTTCTGTTTTTGTTATATTTTAAATGTTGTGGTATACAAATAAAGAGTTTAAATAAATAAATAAAAACAGGTATTAATGTACCTAGCCTCTGAAGTATTATTTCGATTTTCATTTACACGTCGCAGTATACTATGTAGGGAACACTGGTCGGCTCACTAAAATTTGTCCAGGATTCAATTCTTAGTTAACAATGTCTAGTCCATTTAAATGACTTTTTTGCCATCAGAAGGAAGAGAATAACATCTTTGATGAAAAGAGCGTGGAAAAGGAGCAATAACAAACTGAAGGCCTTAATGTATTAGATAGATACGACTCTACAATCTACAAGTACTATATAAAATTACATGCAGGGTTGCCTGGAGCTAGGAACTCCAATTTGTAACCTTAACCACTGAACATTTAGCAAATACTCATCTCAATAGTTCTGACTTCTGACTTCTCTTTTTTAAGATGTAAGTGTGGATACATAAGCATACTTGAGACATATGCCATTTTGTTTTAAAATGGACCAGGTTAATATAAGCGGTAGCCCAGTTGTTAGGACATCGGCTTCACTTTTGGGGGGCCTAGTTGAACTCCCAGCACGCACCGCTAAGTTCTGTTTGTTTAAGCAATTAAAAACATTGTGAGGAAACCTGCATACCTGAGAGTTCCCCATAATGATCTCAAAGGCATGTGAATCCCACTAATCCGCACTGGGCCAGCGTGGTGGACAACTATACGGCCTATTCTCATTGTGGGATGAGACCAGTGCCCTGTAGTGGGCTTGGAATGGGTTGATATGATGATGATGACGATGAAATAATGAAAAAAAACACTACTTTTGTGGTTTTCAACTTAAGTAAAGAAAAAAAAAATTAAAAGCACCACCGACTAAAGAGTAAATTATTCTGCTAGTCAAGCCCTTCCATTTGCACCCATATTTAGGAAGTTCTTCATCTTTTGAAGAAGTTTTAAGACGGTGGCCATCTTGGATGTCAAATTTGGCAGTATGTAAATACACATTTTTTGGCACAACTCCCTCAATGCAATAATTACATAAAAATACGTAACTCTATTTTAAAATACTATGCACTATGACAATCTTCAAATTCAAGATGGCTGCCTCCACAAAACGACGAAATACATTTTTTTTTGGTGACAACTGTATTCTGATATGCCGACACCACACGACAACTGTTTCTTAAACGTAACTTTTTGACGCACGTTAGAACTCACGTGTGGTGAAACAACATTTCCTTGATTTCCGTTCGCATTTAACGACCTCAATTAAAACATTGTTTACGCAACAGGACCGAGTTCTTTAACTATGCTTAACTTTGACGTTTTTTAATGTGAAGAGGTAGAAATCATTTCTTAATTTTCAATTGTATTACTTTCGAAATATCTTTATACGGTATCTTCAAACGGTTAGGGTAGGTGTTTCCAAGGCCACGTGCCTGTGAAAAGTCTTTACGCCACTTGTATTTATGAAACTTTTTAGCTTTTTAATGTTAAAATTTCGAAATATTTAAAAGTTTTCGATTGCATTGCTTTCGAAATAACTTTATACGGTATCTTCGACCGTTTAGGTTAGATGTTTGCAAGGCCACGTGCCTGTGAAAAGTTCTTTACGCAACTTGTATTTATGAAACTTTTAGCTTTTTATTGTAAAATTTCGAAATATTTAAATTTTTTCAATTGTATTACTTTTGAAATAACTTTATACGGTATGGTTTTGTTTGTAGTTAGGTAGAATATATATAAGCGTTTCCAAGGGCACGTGAAAAATTGTAAACGCAACTGGGCCATTGTGTTTGTAGGCAGGTAGAACGTATCCCAGTTCCTCATAACTTGCATCATATTGAACAAAACACAGTAAAAAATAAACCGTCGGAAAAGTTGTAACGTGACGTTAGTGAAAAATATTTAATGAGCACTTTTTCATTACTGTAAAGGTCATACCAGCGTGGAATGGTACCGAGAATGCTGGCTGAACTTCCGCGCTTTACAGCCAGACTGATCCTTGGTGCAAAAAATAAGCCGGCCCTTCTGTAACCAGATGAGGCAATCAACCGCGGTGATCAATGGACAATTATTCATTGTAAAGTCAACATCTAATGAGGATGCTCCGTTTAGAGGATAAATTGTCGAAGATCTGTTTGGAGTATAAAGATTGAAGAATTTATAAATAACACCATACAGATTCTCCTGCTTTTAGCGGAATATAGCAAGTTAAGCTTATTTTTCATAAAACAACTGCTAAGTTCTTCATCTGCTTCTTCACTATGAACATACAGACTTACATCTGTGTCAAAAGTGCTCATATTAGCCCTACATACCTAAAATAAACACATTATTAATTTAACCAGTTTGTTTTATTGTTTTTGCTAACCCGCTGAGCTAATTGTGTGTTGTTGCAGCACTCCCGCTACTGGTGGCTGATGGGGGGGCTGATGCTGCTGGCGCTGGCACTGGCCGCAGCAGACGAAGGCTGCGGGGAAGACATCGTGCGCGCAGTGAAGGTGCGCAGCGAGAGAGGCGCCAAGAACAGAGGTATGCTACCAGTTTAATAATGTACTTCCTACTTCTTGACGGCCGATTGGCACAGTGGGCAGTGACCCTTTAATTTTTTTGTCCTGGTGGAAAAGCTTTATGGCTACCTCTGTTCTTTTGGGTAGGACAGAGGTTATGTGGGACTCGTTTACCCGAACTAAAAACCACCACGGCATGTCCCTCTCGTTGGCTTTATTGGACGTCCGTGGAACCCGTTGTATACTTCCCAGACGTCTACCAACCACCCCAACTGACTGCCAGGGCTACTACGCTAAGGAGGAGGGCATCAGGACAGCTTGACCCCCCCTGAGACAGTAGGGAGACTCATTTAGGGACGTGTAGCTAAGTGGGCAGCGACCCTGCTTTCTGAATCCAAATCCGTGGGTTGGATTTCAGTCAGTGATGAATGTTTCAGTCAGGGTATATATCTGTATATTATATAAGTATTTATGTATATCTATAATCTATACTAATATTGTAACTAGGTAAAGTTTGTTAGTTTGTGAACTTGTGGCACTGTCGGCAGTAATCTGTGGATTTACTGAACCGATTTTAAAAAATATTATGTAAAGCCACATTATTTGTGAGTGTTAAAGGTTGTGTTATAAACATGAAAACTGAAAAGACCTTTTGTTGATAATCGGATTTACAAAGTAAGTCCGAGAATAAACAAACGGTCGAACGAAATCGTTTGATGTTATGAACGCTCCCTTAACAATGGGAGATAGAGAGTTATATGGAAAAGTTGTACAGCTTAATGCTATCGCGGACTTTGTTGTAGGCATCAGCCTACACTATTATTTTAAGTAACAAAAAGTAGTTTTTTATATTTAAAAAATAAATAAAATAGTAAGTTCAAGTTTATTGGTGATATTATAAAAAAAATATGAGTTCTTATCAAAATAAGAAAACTAATCGTCTCAAGTATATAAAACAAATGACTTTTCCGTTTACTGCATATATTGGACGTATGGTTAAAGAGCTTATACTAGATAGGTATGGAACAGCGACCATGTCTGAGTCTCTCGAGTGATATTAATTAGAGCGTTTTATATGTTCATCACGTCGATCTATTTAGAAATAATCTATGTTGGCTTATATCGGGCTGGAACTCCCGAAGGACCGTATAATATGTATCTACCAAATGATAATATCACATATTGGATAGAAGCATACTTTGCGAAATTGTATTTTATGTGTTGAGTATAAATATTGAAGAAATTATAAATTACACATACAGATTCTCCTGCCTTTTACGTATAGCAAATAAAGCTTAATTTCTATAAATAACAAATCTAATACTGTTTATAGAGATATTTTGAACTATAAAAAATGAATGAAATATCTCTAAAATAATAATCATTTCATTCGCTTATTTGTAACCTGGTAAAATAGCCAAATTGGCATGCGATTAGGTATATACGCACATAATTATGTGGAAGTCAGGAAATAAATAATAGCACTCAGTATTAAACGAACCACATTTATAGTTTCAATACGAGTTAAAACATTTTACTGAGACACTTTTCTCCCTTCGAAAGAACCAAATGTTTTTCACAAGTGGAAATACTCGTAATATACTTACATCGTCATCATCATCATCATCATATCAACCCATTACCGGTCCAATGCAGGGCACGGGTCTCCTCCCACAATTAGAAGGGTTTGAGGCCGTGGTCCACCACGCTAGCCCAGTGCGGATTGGTGGACAATATTGGTTTTATCGATGGTTCAGTGGTAGAATATACTTAAGAGTAATCATTAAAGGGGGCAAATTTCTCCTGTTCCCTGTTGCCTTGCTTTGGCAGGAGAACACATTAATTTTATCCCTTGCCAGGGGACATAATGCCTATGCTCAAGAACTGTTTGATCTAGTTCCCCCTTCGCCTTTTTACCATCGAACCGCGAGGCACCGTAAGGATCTGCATCTCTACGTGGTCGATATACCGCGGACGCATACGAAGCGCTTCGCATGTTCGTTTCTGATACGCACCACTAGGATCTGGTATGCCCTTCCAGCTTCCATTTTCCCCAGTACCTTCAAATCAAGAGTGAATAGGCATCTTCTAGGCAAGCGCGCTTAGGCTGCATCATCGCTTACAATCAGGTGTGATTGCAGTCAAGCGCTCGTCTAACAACATTAAAAAAAATCTGTGTCGGTTTGCGCCGGATTCAAAGGGCTTCCGATGCGCGAACTGATCGTGAACGCAAACGCATCCACACAAAAACAACAACAACAGTAAAACTACTTTCAAAATCCTCTAGCAAGCGATTACATGTAATCGGCAAGTAGCCCGAAATATTAGCGACATATCGCCGGGAAGCCACCAACAGTACCTAATGCCCGTTCTCCTTATTCAATCCATCCGTAATCTACAGATAGATAACTTGACAACGTTGTCATAGTCAAAGAAAATTCATTAAATTTTTAACATATAACATTTTTGCTAAGCAACTTATGTATAGATTGGATATAGAAAATGGACATAAGTCGCCGTACTTTTGACGGCCGATTGGCGCAGTTTGCAGCGACCCTCTGAGTCCAAAGCCGTGGGTTCGATTCCCACAACTGCAAAATGTTTGTGTGATGAGCATGAATGTTTTTCAGTGTCTGGGTGTTTATATGTATATTTTAAGTATTTATATATATTATTAATAAAAATATTCATCAGTAATCTCAGTACCCATAACAAAAGCTACGCTTACTTTGGGGCTAGATGGCGATGTGTGCGTTGTCGTAATATACTTACATTCTGGCGGCGACTTGGCGACTTTAGTGTGTAGTTTCGGGTTACCCTAACATGGCGCTTCGGACAGGTGACGGATTTTCTTTGTGATAATGATACATTATTATTGTTAAAGTAAAGCACCCATTTAACAAAATGTTTAGATAAGGTCACAATTTTAATTATCTAACTGATGAATGTATGAATGAATGAATACACTTTTATTGTACACCACATAAACATATAGTAAAATTATAAATTAAAATTTAACAAAAAGTATACAATTTGGCGGCCTTATCGCTACGTAGTGATCTCTTCCAGGCAACCAAAGGCGTTAAACACAGCTCAAGAAGAGAGGTAGGTGGTGCATTTAAATAAACATGCATATATACATATATATATACATATAATAAACTTACAATAAAATATATAGATACTGATAATAATTAATATATATTATATACCTTAAAAATTAATATCAATTATACATAAATATATAGGTACAATATTGTGAAAGCCCAAATAAAACCGAAGGCAATAGGCATGTTAAAGTTCCTGATCTGTAGTAGTAGAAGTGTCGAGCTCGAGCTCGTCCAGTACAGTTCTACCGCTCTTCTAGCAGCATTTCTGCAATGCTGGGTTTCGGTCTGAAGGGCATGGTTACCGGTGTAAACGGACCCATAAGACGTCACAGCTACGCTTGAAGTTGGTGGGCATCATGCGGGATATGTTCCTTGCACGCCTAGCGAAGTGTAACTCTGGTTATAGTTGACGGTTTTCCATTTACCGCCTGTGCTTCAATATATCTATCTATCTATCTATATATACAAAAGAGAAAGTGTGTGGGTATTTTCCGTATAGGCTCCGAATATTGGCTAACGGCAGGACCGATTTCAATGAAACTTTCACGGAATCTCCGGATTGACCTGGCGAGTAATCCTGTAAAGTTTGGTGACGATCGGAGCACTCCTATTTTTAAACTGTCAAACTGTCAAATACAGTTTTTATTTACTATGATGATATTCTATTGTAGGATGTACATGGGTGTAGATAATGATCTTCACCCGCTCGAGAAGAGAATAGAAGAGAATGAATACGGAGAGAAATAAAGGATTTAATATATTATGAGACTTAAATTAAAAATTTCATGATGTAAGTTTATTGTTTAAATAAAATAAAGCAAAATCTAGCCCGGCGAAGCGGGCTGGGTACAGGGTAAAGATGCATGAGTATATTTCATAAGGAATCACCGAGTGCACGCCCCTGGTGGTGGTGGTATGGGCAAACCCCAGTGGCTTGCACTCCATACTGATACATGCACAAAAGCACTGCCTACCTTAATATTGATATATAACTCGTATAGGAGGAGAATTTGAGCCGTTTTATGCAATTTTCTAATACTGTAATAGGATACTAATGAGATGAGTATTTGTATCTACTTATTTATTTAGTAGATACTGAAATAATAGATGCGATTGAGCGATCGCGTTTTCATTTTAGTATTTCACCATTTTCGTGAACATTTATAAGGTTAATGTTGATACGGTGTTTTACTCGGATGACTGTACACGGGTATTTTTATTAAGTAACCAAAAATTTTTAACGAATGATGTTTTGTTTACTGTATTATTTCGTTAGTATTTAAAATAAAATGGCATGTATTCAGAAATGTAGAGGAAAACACTGCAGATCGTATTTGCCTACTCATAATATTTATGTTTACAATATATATAAACCTTGTGCTAGATTTCTATTGCGTATTTACTATCTAATTAACAACGGGAATAAATAATTACGCTTTTAACTGAATAGGTAATTAATTTGCTTTGATTGCAATTAATCAAATCCGAACGTGCATTCATGTAAATACGAGTAGAGAGATCCAATTATTTCGAGGGTTGTTTGACCTAGTTCTAAAAACGTACACCAATCGATTGCTCTGGATAAGTGATTGTTCAAATAAATTAGTGCCAATTAATATGTTATTTTACGCTGAAATACATAATCAGGCTAATTAACGCCCACTGGGGTAATTACTGCACACTGCAAAGTGCACATGCTTGCACAAAATAAATTTGTTTTCACCGCCATATTTCTGAAAAAAAATACACATGCATCTGTTACGTTTCTCGCGATGGGAGACATACAACGGTGTGGACCAGTTTTTTAAAACTGAATCTTTGAATAAATGCCTATAATGTACCTTCATATTTATCTTTAACGGTATCTTTTCCTTGCTTGCCTCAATGCTATTAAAATATTTACTATTGTAAATATAAGTCTATAATGAGATTTTTATTATATGTATTAACTTACTTCTACCCGTCTTATCTTGAAAGCCTAGGGGTAGACTAGTATTTTAAGTGCATTTTTAGATTAAGTTCTATCGACTACAGAATGCCGTTGGACATCTTATATCTTAAATATAAGCTCTTCTTAAATATAAGTTTGTTTGTTTACTTGAACGCGATGATCTCAGGAACTACTGGTCAGATTTGAAAAATTATTTCAGTGTTGGTTAGGCCATTTAAGAAGGTACAGGCAATATGTCATCAAGTTAAGACCAATATAAGCATAGCACCAACGAATGTTTCAAAATTGGGGTTTTGTTTCTTTTTGGGAGCTTCCGCTGCGTGTGCTACGCAAACGGTTAAAGTTTCGATAATTTCAAAGTTGTGCCCCTTTAAAAGTTCTAAAAAAAAGCCGCGACAGCATGTCTTTCTTTTAAGGTTGACTTATACGCGGACGAAGACGCGAGGGACGTCTAGTCTAAATATAAACTTTAAGCGCAGCTTGGCCTACATAGCGACTGTCAGTGTCTGTCGTTTGCGGGGACTATCAAAGGCCTAGGTAACTTTGAAGTGTACCTTCTCGTAACTACTTTATAAACGTTAGCTTTATTCATTTCCATGTACATCAATGGCATAAATACAAACGGGCAGCGATCTTTTAACAGTGATTTAAGACTCTACACATCTTTATCTCTTTCTAGCTTTATCCCACTACTTACTAACTGACCCAGCCGAATTCGTAACGCCCCGGGATGGTAGTTGATTATTTTTTATGGAAAAATAAAACGGTCGATTTTAGCGGGGATTTTTTTGCAATTCTTCCATTTTTTCTAACAGTGTAAACCTTCAATGAAACCTGTTTACGAGTGAGAATAACGAACAGCAATTTATTTTTATACATAATAATACTAATAATTGATTGGATCAAAAAGGCTACACAGAATACAACAGTAAAAAGAAAAAGAACAGGATACAACACCAAAAGTAAGACAATTTCACATAAATTGATAAACAAATTTGAATGTACATTATATTGATATTTGCCTCTTATTATTGATAACTTGTGGACCCCACACTAGGCGACCGTGGGGTTCATTTATAGAATAAAGAGCTGAAAGAAATGTATAGATAGACGCAGCGCGAGGAATAAGAATGTTAGTTTTCATGAAGTTAATCATTGAAAGTCCTTATTGGTCCACCAATCCGCATCGGGCCAGCGTGGTGGACATTGTGGGAGGACACCGTGTCCTGTTGTAGCAATAATTAGGCAATCATTAATTACTGAATATTGAACACTTGTGCACTATAATAATGTTTATTAATGGTTTAAAGCGCTGTTTGATGACTACTCTCCACAGTGGCTGGCTAAATTTGGTGTTAACTTAGGGAACTTAAAGCTGTCAATTCAATTGAATCAACCCTAACCGTATTCGGTCACAGCGACTGTTTCGGTTTCCAGCCGAGAGCGTTGCTGGTGAGCTCTTCGCTGACTCGCATAACCTGGTTTAGTGCTAAACGTGCGGCTGGATTCGCTAGACGTCAACACACCGGCAATCCACCAGCGGCCGTATCATATACGGCCGCTGGTGGTCGGGCCTTTAGCTCATCGCGTTTAGCATCAAGCTCCTTAAGTCTTCTCAACTCATATTTCGTCACGTTCGTGTTCACTAAGCGCCGCCAATGTGAGCGGTCTTTCGTAAATGTTTATGTTTGTAATTATTGTTAAGTTATAAGGACGTAGTGTTAGGACTACATTTGTTATTTATCTATAACTTACCCGTAGAGTATACAAACACTACGTCAGACCATGTCGCTGCCTGTCCGCGAAAACCCGTGACCTTTGGTCCCTACTGAAAATCAGCGTTGCAGTAATCATTGGCAGTTACTGGCACAGAGCTGAGTAGGTGACCCTAAATTATTGTATTTTTTTTTCTTTTTCTCTGTTCTCTTGTTGTAGTATGTTGTAATTTATTTGTTGTGGTTAATAAATATTTATTATTATTATTATTGTTAAATTTCTCCCATCTTGCCGGAACAATGGAACATTCTTTCATATGGCGCTTCAGCACATCTTTATACCGCAGGAGCTGGCCGCCTTGTTCCCGCACGCGATCTCGCAGTTCGGAGTAGAAGATGCGCTTTGCAACTATCGTCTCTCTCTTCTCTTCTCTTTCGTCGTAAAAGCTGTATGTATGAACAAGGTATTGTGTTGACAGAAATATGCCGCTACGTGCGAGGCGCCTGGTCCGACTGCGACCCTAAGACGAACATCCGCTCGCGGACCCTCACCCTGAAGCGAGGCGACCCTACCAGCTGCGAGGGCGCCAAGACCATTCAGAAGAAGTGCAAAAAAGGTAGTTCATTTATTTAATGATTGATTTTATGGTTGATTAGAACTAATAGTAGATTGTTTAACAAGGGGGTAAATGTTTTATGTTACGTGCGTCGAGATAAATCCCAAGCGATCGAGGGTTTTAGGGGCTCCCAAAACAAAATACAGCTTAAACCGTGCGTTCAATACTCTACTTTCCACACCTCGCGAGTTAATAAGAACTAGTTTTTCAAGGATTTTTTTACAATCTATACTCTATAGTTTCGCATCTCAGGCTCTGGTGAGTAACAGGGCCATCCTACGTTAGAGCGTGGTTATTCAGATACGCCGTGCGCGATGTTCCTTAATTAAATACTAAAAGCCCTTAAGGACTCTAGTAGATACAACATGACTCACCCTCTAAGCCTGGAGGATGTATTGACGTTGTTTACCTTTTAATACAAGGCTAAGTAACAAGGCATTGTTGAGCGAGTGGTGTGCAAAATATATTCCGCTTCCTCCAGCTTGCCGCTACGAGAAGTCCTCCTGGAGCGAGTGCAGCCCCAACGGCGAGATGTCCCGCACCGATATGCTGAAGGCCAATAGCGACCCCACCTGCGACCTGAGCCGGCGGCTCACCAAGAAGTGCAATAAGAACAAACAAGTGAAAGCCGCTAAAGACAAGGGTAGCTATATGTTCTACTTACGGTCGATGCGGGTGTCTTTCCCAACCAAAACCTTCAAAAAGCCACGTCCCGCGGCCAAAATCCAGGGCAAGTAATTCAACACTCGAAGAGTTAGCGACACTGTGTTTGCGGTGAGTTGCGGTGCGTTTAAGAACTTGCATCGAAACAGAAGAACGGTAGAACATCCAGAGCTGCGTAGTCACTAGCGAACTAACCGGAACGTAACGTCACAACCACGTTTGCGTAAAACTCTCATTATATTTGGTGGACAAAAGTTTGACGACTCCGTAAATTCGACAGCTTCACATTACTCCAATCAAAAGTTACACAAGGGGCAGGCAAAATCCACAGTTCAATAGAAGCACTATCATACATGAATACATTGAACCATTGGTCGTCATGGATTTGTAAAGGAGCATGGCATGGCATTTGTTCAACCCTTTGAGATGACGAAATAAACACCCAGGAGTCAAACATACTTGTAGACTGCGCGGCGTGCCGACACTCTTGACGTCTTGAGCGCTCTTTAAATCGTGTCAACAACCGACAATCGTCTGCGAGCTACGCGTTTTCTGCTCGCAGAATACCACATAATACTAAGTACACGTTAACATGGTTGGTAATAGCCCCGACAGTTCTGATTAGCCAGTGAGTACGCGGTTTTAGCATATAAGTACATCAGATTCTAATATTGTACACGCTTGACTGGCCCGAGCACATATTAAAATATACGCTCATTTTATAATGGAATATCTATAGCTGAAGGGTTTCAGTTAACGGCATACATGCAAAAATCAACGCATCGCAACTTCCGTAATTCGCAGCACACTTAAATCGGTAGTTCAACAGTTCCCAGAACATTGCGAAAAATAACGGTACATTCAATTCATTATATAAAAAAATATATTAAAATACTTAATTTAAAATAAAAATAAAGGTAACATATTTCGTTTTATTTTTAATTTGTTAACCCTTTTTTTGTAGGCCTTATAGGACCCCGATTCTCTGTGACACTCAATTGTATTACACCGTAACTGCGATCTGTGTCTTGAAATTTTACACTCTATATGCCGTGCGTAACTTACGATTATCGCAATAGGGAATATGCATATTATCAAATAACATTTTAAAATCAGAACCTTCATTGATATTTTTGATTAAGTAAGTTTCCGGTTAATTTTTTAAAATCGCATTGAAACTAATATATTTTGAATTTCAAATATTTAAAAACCGATGCCATTTAAAAATCATCATATCATGTATGACATCAGATGTCAACGTTGTCGAGTGTGTAATGTTATCTATATTTAATTGCTCTCATGGAATAAGACGTCACACCAAGCGCCAAATTGTTTTCGTTTTAATTACTTTAGCGACTTTTTTGACATTGAATATTATTTAATGCTCCAAAGCTATGAAAACTATCGAATAACAATATAAAATGAATGCATATTTTATGGTAGGTTATCTCAATAAAAAAAACCTATCTTTTTTGCTTAAGTATCTGCTAAGTAAACATCTAATTACTAATGTAGTTAAGATAGTAAATAGTGCCATCAGATCAGAAAACATTACAATCGTCACGATTTAGTTGCCATTGTACGACAATCCATCCAACCACTGATGTGTCAAGTTTGAGGTTACAAAATTAATTTCGATAAACAATGTCACAGGGATTCGGACTCGTTATGGTACTAGATTTTTTTTTGTTAGCTACTATTTAGGATTCGTACATAGCGACTGCATAGTTAGCTTTACCTGAACGCAGAAATCAGCAGCCTTATTTTGATTGTAGTTTCTGATAAATCAGGTAGGTACTTACCGTTAGATTTATTAAAGCTTCTTGACATCTGTTAGAAATACGTTTACTATAATATTATTGAGTATTTTTTTAGATTTGCTACTTAGCTGGAACAAAATGTAACCGGTTTAGATGCGTGTTTTAATAATAAAGGTAAAAATCATTGAAAGCTATCAAAACCTACATAGTTCTTCCAGGCGATCTGCAATCTTGAACAACACGAAGGTAGGTTGTTGGCGCATGTGAAGAAAATAGAAGATATCGATTCCCGAATGGAATTATTGCCAGAGATGGGCGGGCGAAGTTTTAACGTAAGGTCACTTGGTCACGTGGGGTATTTTATTAAGAGAGGATTCAATTTGCTATCTATGGGTGCTAAGGGAACCAAAAAAGGTTTTTATTTCCTTTTAAACCGCCTAGTAGATATTTCAACTCGCGCAAGTTTACTTTGAGAAGACTACCCGAAATCCCAACCCTCTCATAGTTGCTTCTTTTTACTCACCCAACCTCAGCGCCACTCTCGACAAGAGGAGGCCTAAACATATCCTTCACGACCCTGACGATCAGATTACTACTGACAATTCTCCCTATCAGAACACACAATCAACTTCTTCTCAGCGTCTTTGCCGGCGAAGACGAGGTCCCCGACTTCTGAAGTTATCCGGATGTGGGCTCACACCACGTTCTAGGAGGCGTGCGGACTAATCACCATCCGTATCCCTTTTACTTCAACCGTCGCCTGAGAATAGGTTCGGCCTCACATGAGGCGCCCTCAGGCCGACCCCTTCGCTTCTCCGACCACTTGGGTTAGAACTAACTCGAAAAAGCCAACAAGACCTACAGATCAGTACTGAAACATTCATATCTCCAGACATAAGAAACAAACCTAGTAGGCGTACGGACCAAATCACCGCCTGATCTAATCGTGACATCACACAAGCCTAGTTTCAGCCTCTCATGACGTGCCCTTAGGCGAACGATCTTTTCATATCGTTGGTTACGCTGATTCAACCATAACTGCACAACTGCACTTCCAAGTGGTTGGCTGTTATTATTGGGCTTAATAACTGCACACAATATTACCCGGGTTTACATTCGGAGTCCTCGCGCCCCGAGGTAGTCTTAAAAGAAAACTTATTGATAGTTATTTCAACACCGAATGGCTTAGTAAATAGTAATTGCTGATTAAATAAACTGCTAGTTAGTTCCCATGGTTTTCGTGACACATTAACGTACACTTGAAACCTATTAAATTCAGATATTTTGCTTTGCAGACAGTGTTTAGATAGAACAGAAGTTTGGAGACAGTGGGAATATTTATAGTTAAAAAGAGATGCGGTTTAAAAGCAAGTCCTTTCAGTTGATACCTTACTAATTTAGTTACCTCATTTTAAAATTTCCTCGCCCTATTTTGCAATAAAACTGTGATTATGAATAAATGTTAGACAGTGGATGACTCTTTTAGTATATTTGTTTTTTCTAAATGGATAGAAGCTGGCGTTACTTTGCGAAATTCGATGTTATTGCTACAATGTATTGATTGTACTTTTTTTTAATTTACTCACAACAAACTAAACATGTTTTTTTTTTTTACCATCCCGGCGAATGATTCTACTAGGCCGCATTGTGTAGATGTTTATTTTCATTGAGTTTTAGCTTTTGGATGTTAACGTTATTTTATTAGATATAAAATTAATCTAACAATTTTTTTATTTCAGGTCGCCGGAATCGTCAGTAAAGTGTTCTGAAGAAATTAAAATTTTAGTAAAATAAAATTTTCATTGTATAATTAATTAATTAATAATTAATGGTGTTTGTTCGTTGGTTCCAATTTACATGTAATAGTGCCAAAAAATAGTATCAAATAAACGTTTTTTTCTTCACTCAATAATTATTATAGGTATATTCATTAGTCGTAAGACCACCCTTAGACTACAGCCTAACCGATCGAGGATAGTTGATAAAAATGGAATGGCAGATCAGGCGTCATTTATTTGAGTATCTATTACTCACAGTGACGCGCGTATCTTAGTTTCATATGTGTTAATTCCATTTCTGATTTGTCACCGGGTTGACCATTTATGTTGATTTGTTTCTACATACCTACTCACTAAACGGTTCTGTGTCAGAAACAGAGTGCTGTGCCGAAGTGTGCGATTATATTCGCTCGCGTGAAGTTACCTACGACTTATATGCTATAGCCATCTAGTTTATATAATGGAAAACTGCACTGACACTCGATTACGCTCTTTCGATACCATATAAATACACGCGATCGATTAAGTTAACGTACGTAGAAATCTCACACTTGGCAAGACAAGACAAACGGCCGCACCAAAAATGCGAAGCTTGCTCGCGGTAGCCCCAAGCAACAACCCCAGTGCAGTATCGGCTGCCACTGTAGTCCTTGGGAACTCTTTAACTACCCATAGACGATACTGTTAAATCAATTATATGGAGGGTAGAGGTAAGGAGAGTCATCTGTGTATATGAAAAAGTGTCGTCAAATTAGGATGGCGCCACATTTGCATCAGGGTAACTCTTAAAAGAAGCGCCAAATATAAATATTGTTAGAGTAGGCTTGAAAAATAAACAAGGAAGTATGGAGACACAAGGAAGTAAGGTTATATTTACCACAATATTTTGTACAACGTAAGTTGTTGAAATTCTCAATAATTAACTACTTTAGTCGATAATGACATTAAATTTTTTAACTCGGCATACTTCAATTCATCTACGATTGCTACATTCATACCATACCCTGTGCATCCACCAGCGCCATTGTGGAGGATTTTTGAACTGTTATTTAGCGCATACACTGGACACTTTTTCAACTTTTCTCCAATATAAGATGACTCTCCTTACCTCTACCCTCCATAATCAATTAGAGTAGCTAATGTTCACAGAAGCCAGGGCCTACATTCTCTATGGCATTTATAGCGTCACTCATCGTCTCTCGTCAATTTGGCAGCTACTGTCATGCAGAATGAGGGCCCTTAGTTTGATGGTTAATTAAATTACAAGTAAGTATTTACTAGAAACAACTTTCTTTTTATTAGATGTTAAATATTACTATTATAAGCCAAATCTTTGATATTATTAAACGAGTACTTACTTTAAAACGTATTTTTCTTTATATCATCCTATATCTATATGAGATCGGGTATCGGGCAGCGAACGAAAAACCTAATAAAAAATAGAAGCATAACTAGTAACTACTGCTCAGAAATGGTCCATAAAGAAAACATAGCCTCGGTGGGAGTGGCTTAGGTATGAAGTGTGTCCACTTGCGTTTAATTCGCTAGTTACAATGCTGACAGAACTGCCGACCAATCATGGCTAGTCCCGTGCTGCATGACATTAGTAGAACGTAGAAAAAAAAAAATTACCCGGCTAAGTTTGTTGTGGGCTCTTCTTAGACCAGGGCACGTTTGGAACCCTAGTAGCTTTAGGTTTAAGTTGGCGAACGAAGTTATCACCATCCCCTTACAATTATGTAAACACATATGTATGAACGCCTGTGATAGGCCTACATGAATAAAGACATTTTGAATTTGAAATTTGAATTTGAACCAATTGTAAAAAAAACCAATATCAAAATTGTACAACCAACATGTATTTTTGTCGATTACGCTAACAATATTCCTACTTCCACTTTTAACTCATAAAATAATTGCTCTTTTCAGTCCTTCCAACTTTCGTGGCAGCACCGTCGTATCAAATACTAGTACTCCAAATCCATGACTGTTTTTATCAAAATGATTGATGACTAAGGTCTTTTATTATTTCTAGATTCATTTTATTGATTTGCATATCATCTCGTATTGATAATCTAGCTCAAAATGTAATTTTTTTGACGAAAATTCAAGTAACTTTACACAATCATGTATTTTTCTATTCAATTCATGTTGCATGCGCATATAGACAGATTGGTACGCATTTCGAATGACAATTTGTTGGAAACTTCTGTTTTTTTCGTTCGCTGGTACCCCGTTTACCTGATATGGAATGAACATTAAAACGTCCCACTTCTAGAAACAGGCCCCGTCTTATAGGAGAGCGATTTGGAACATAGATCCCCATGCTGATCCCATAGCTTCTGCCCGCGACTTCGCCTGCGTGGACTCAGAATTGGGTCTGAAGCTGCGCTCGTTAACAATTTTCAATTCTCCGTAAACTAGTTACCTAAGGAATCAGGATAAAAGGTAGCCTATATAATAATAGTTTTTAAAAGACAATGTGAGATGGTGATAACAAAAAAAATAACAACTGGCTAAGTTTGTTGTGGGCTTCATCTTAGACCAGGGCGCGTTTGGAACCCTCGTAGCTTTAGTTTTAAGTTGACGAATTTATTTATCGCCATCAACTCACTCCTATGTCATATTTTACATGTAATGTACGCATAAAAAGTGCCATCTATGTGCCTATTTGAATAAAGAAATATTTTACTTTCTTCTTTTCCATGTCCAAGGTTACATGCATGCCAAAATTCATCCAAATCCGTTCAGCCGTTTTTGCGTGATTGAATAACAAACATCCACACTTTCTCATTTAGTAAGATTAGTACGATATAGTAATAATTTAACAGACCAAACCGATGGCTCTCCTTATCGTATATGGAAAACCATCGTTTGTATAGCAACACTTCGCAGGGCATGCAAGAAACACGTCCTGCAACGTGCCGCCCACCTCTGGTCTGGTCTGGGGGGAGCATTGTGCCGTGGCTAGTTACACAAAGAAGTGCCGCTAAGAGATTTCGGTGCGATGTCGCGTAGGAACCCATTAGCAGGTATGACTACCATAACAGGCTAGCCCGCTACTGTCTTAGACTGCATCATCACTTTAAAAAAGGCGAGCAGTTAAGGGCTAACCTGTAGTGGAATAAAAAAGAAATAGAAAAAGGTTATTACAGCGCACTTCAGAACGGAACACAGCAATGCAAATAAACACGATGTCAAGAAGCTATCTGTGGTATTTTTTTTTATTCCACTTCAAGTTTCGGTCTCAGCTGATGGTAATTGATGGTGCATGAATAGTAGCGTTCTAGTCTGTTTGTCTGGAACGGGCATCGTACCGGAACGCTAGATCGCTTGGCACGTCTTTGTCGGTATGGTGGTGCTAGCAGTGGCGTGCACTTCATACAAGCACAAAAGCACTGCCTACCCTAAAAAATCTACGATTCGTACATGCGAAGGATTTTTCCATTTCATGACACCTTCCTTCTCTATGCATACCCTGGTCCCCCCCTGGAAAAACCCTGTGCACGCCACAACCGTAGCACCCAACCAGACAATTTGAGTTGGATATAAATGTAAGACTAGGAATATGTTAATAAACACAAAATTCAGCAGCGTTTTTTATTAGATTGCATCATACAAACGAGAAACTTTTAAATACTAGTTTACAATATTTCGCATAAACTGTTTATCTACAACAAATACATATGCACATGATCGCTTTTATAAGTGGGTGTAAGTTTTGTAGCTTCAAATTGATTCAGTTTCATATTATTATACAAAACAATACAACAATGAGGTGAACTGCGATTCAATGAAATAACAGTTCCGAATTTGAATACATTCACATTTACAAATATTATATTTTTTTCTTAATTTAACAAATTGCACACAATTTTTGTTAATTATTTATTAATCTATATATATAATAAATTTAGATATAAGTTATAAGTACATATTACATTTGATGATTAGGGTTTAGAGAAATTACAATTTTTTTTTATTTTCGGAAGATTACTATATTATATGTATTTAATACAAAGGTCTGAAGCTAATCAAGGTTTTGCTCGAAGTACCAGATCAAATTAACACAAAAATAATGGATTATAAAAAAAAAAACCGGCTCTAATGCCACTTGACACCCGTTGTCACTGAACCTAGGCAAAGATTAAATCGAGTAACAAAGATAAACTGGTGTTTACGAGAGTGTTACTCTATGGTAATCTATAAAATCTATAATAAACTTCCATCCGATCTCAAAACACTTTCAACAAAACATTTTACACAAAAGTCGAAGAAATGGTTGCAGGTAAAAATTTCTACTCCGTAGATGATTTTTTCCAATATAACAAAAAAACACCGGTGACATTTGTATTTTATTTTGACATTGAACACGAATTTTCAATTAATGTTTCTTATTTTTTTTTTTTTATGATTTTTTACTATATTATTAACGCTATAGTTTTTTCTGTGTTAATTATTGCAATCAATGGTTTGTAATATTTGCACCCCAGCTTATGGCAATACACTGTGACTTCGAATGCCTAATGATTTAGGCGAAAAAAACAACGTTTGGTGAAACGTTTTTTTTCCGGCACTTCGGTGCCTTGGTGAGCGGTTTGTGTATGGTGTATAGTGGGCATTAGCCTTCGCTAAGTGTATCTATATTCGAATAAAATCGATATAAGTATACTCTACATTCTTGATTACCTTGTTACTTGAACAATCTTCTCATTATTGTTTGGTGTAAAGTATGTTTTAAAAATGAATGTAAACCAATCAAGTAAAAAAAAGTCCCACTTCATTAATGTATGCTTCTGTTTTTTTTAATACTTTTAAAACATATATTACACTAAAAAGTAATGAAAAGATTGTTTAAGACATAATAAAAAATATCTACGTACGTATATATTTTTTCGACTGGAAGTGTCAAGAATGCATTTTCAATGTACCACTCGCTGTAACATATAGATATATAAGTACAGTCTTTATTGCACACAATTATAAACAAAAGAAGAATATATAAAAAAAAAAACATAAGAAATCTAAATCTTTTGTGAAATATTTGCACACGTACTATGAACAAATCATTGACTAGCCCTCCACTTATATACACTTGTAATAGGTACAGAATTAACTCTTTATAATTTATGTAATATGTATTGTATATGTGTATTGAATATATTATTGTTCATCATGTGATAAAGAGTTAAAACTCTTCACATCTACATCACGCGCCATGATCTTAGATCAAAAGAAAGATAGACTTTAGACGATGCTGACCATAAACTCGAACTGAAGAATGCGTTTTTATAACATAAACTTTTAGCAAACAAACTATTTGTCTTGATTCTTTGGATGCAAAGACGATGCAGTTTTGCTTGTAATAATTTTAGCTACATGTATGATTCGATTTCTTATTTTATTTTATACAGTGCCATAAAAGGCATCCATTAAATAATGTAGCCATTTTTTTGTATATTTATCTTTTATGATTCATTATCTGCATAATATTTATGCAGATAATGTATAGTTTCCTCACGATATTTTCGAAGCAAGGAATATTTTAATTGCTTTAAACGCACATATCTTAGAAAATCAATCAATCTGGTTACAGCGCCCTCACAGGGTTCTATTTCAAATGTATGCAGTACATTGACATACTCTTTTGAAAGTATAATAGTTATGAAATGTATATGACATTGTAATGGAATGGTAATTCAATATAATAAAGTTTGAGGTGCGTGCTGGGATACGAACTCGGCCCCTCAAAGTGAAGTCGAAGTCCTACCCACTGGCTATCACATCATCATCATTTTATTTACAATTTAAACTTTCACTAATTTCTATTATATTTTATGGTGCTGTTTTTTTATTTCGATTTTCAATTAGAATAATAATTATATTGAAAGCCTGAAATAAATTAATATGTCGAATTATTTTATTAGTTGGCGGGTTATAGCGTCTATCTTTCTCTTATAGTCTCTGATCGGCATTTTGGTACTTCAAGCTTACATTATAATGCCCTTTCCTATACGAGTTGCAGTGTACACTTATTACGGCAAATGACGATACACCCTTTATTATAAGCTTATAAGTAACGAGATATCTGTTATACATATTGTTCTATTTACTCAAGAGCAGTAAGGAGAAATTATAACCCAGAAGAGATCCATAAAGAACTAAATTCTAAGATGGTGACAATAAAAATAGTACCCGGCTGTGCTTGTCTCCAGAAAAAAACGCATTTGCGTAGCATTATTTCACAGCAATGTAGCTCACATTAATGTAACCCGTAAACTCCTATTTAAAGGCGTACATAAAATTCGTCACAAAAAGCTCTTCCTGGTAGAATCTGCTTTTCGAACCGGTGTTGGAGTCAACATAAATAGACGTTAGATTCCAAACGTTTCAAAAAATGCTGATTAAGTAAATAATCCTACATAAATAATATAATGATAAAGACGGCCACATAGAATAAATGAATTCAGATGTCTTTTTAATTATAAAACAAAAAATGATAATTCAAGAGTTTTCTTCTATCTCTATTTGTCTTAAATATCTCCATACTCTTTTAAATAAATAAAACACCAGAATGTGATTTTGAGTAATAACGTATTAATACTAGAGCAGTCGCCGCCAACTACATGTATCCAGGCAGATGGATACGTGGTTGACAATAATATTCAAAATAATGTGTCTATTGAATTTACTTTAGTGATATATCTTATACAATCTTCATTACAGTTAAAGCCAAATCGACCACGAAGCGCCAACCAACAGTTTGCTGAACAACGTCGGCTGTAGGACGTAAGGTCGTAGCACATTTATACCGCACCACTTCCGCATAGCAGAAAATTGTCCATTCAAATATAGCCTTAAGGTCGTACTCTGTGGATACACTTTACAGTGGCAGCTAGCCGCAGTACCTATCCACTTATGGTTTTATGCCAGTGTTCACTAACAACGAAAAGGCCTAAGTAACGCCTAATAAAAGGAGATTCCTAGGTATACAGAGTCCCACTACTCATATAACCTAACTTGTTTGTAAGCACACACATTTAATTTAATAACAGACTATTGGAAACTAAACAACAGTGAAAAAAAAAAATTAACATAAACATTTTGCGTGCAAAGGCGGTGATATCGCTTAAGCGATCTCTCCCAGACAACCTTTGGCGAGAGACTTGTCTATGATTCTTGCCACAAGGTGTGGTATGTTTAGCGTCATCTCTCATTCATTTGTGTTATAGTCATAAATTATGTAGTTCCATCTAGTTAGTGGCCCGTGCCGTACTAACAAGATGTAAAATTAATAAATAAATAAATGTTATCTTATTTTTCATTTGTCATGTCAGTTTAAGAATTCCCCAAACACTACGCACCGTCGAATAGGTGTCGTAACTTTAGATGGCGCCTAACGTCGCTAGAGTTGGTGAAACTTTTTTTTTATGTATCACCCAAATCATTATGTATCCAATTTAAGCGTTTCCTAGGTTTAGTGAAAACGGGCATAAGTCTTGCTTACCATGCTTCAATAAGCGGCTCGGTACGACAGCTTACATGCAAGATGCGAGAATTCGGTAAGGATACGGGGAAATCTCTTCAAGGCTGTAAACCTGCGGATGGTATCTGACCACAAGTAGCAAGTAATGCACTGTTACTGGGTTTACCCAGTTTGTATAGCGCACTTCGGTTTATGCCCTTTGCCGTGTGGTGACGGCAGATCAGAATACAGTTGTCACCGACTCTCTTCTTCCCGCGGGTGTCGTACGAGGCGACTAAGATAATATAACGGAGAGCGGGCAGAAGTGTTCTCTATGCTACTACTACCCCTTTTTCGGCGAACACCAACCCGCCTGCCCAGCGTGGTGATTATGGGCTCCTCCCTTTGGGAGAGGCTTTTAGTCCAGCAGTGGGCTGTAATAGGCTGTTGGTGATGATGGCAGTCTGGACTGGCGGAGATGAAGTAGGTGTTGTTATTCTTTTCATAGGCAAGTTGCACGTCATTTAGCTACAGTTTTTGGAAATCAAACTTTTTGTTAGCCACTACGTCAAAGCGTGCGGTCCGCTCGGTTTTGTGCGGAAACGTGCGTAGTTCGGAGTAGTGTTGTATAAATGAGCTGCGACCTTTACATTATTACTCAAAGGTATAACGAGATAAAGCCCAACGATTATTAGTATGACACTAATACAGTATATAACACTAGCTCGATTGTGATGACTAGGGGCGGTCGCGCGGGACAAACTGGCCGCTGCTGACTAAACTGTCCATTAGAAAATAAGCCTACAGAACACAAGTTAAAGCCCAGATTTGAGTTACAAGCTATGGGTAAAGTTCACATATGAATTACGAGCTACGGGTAAGGACCAGATTTAAATTACGAGCTTTGGCGTTTCTATTGTAGTGAGGAGCGGCCATGAACCGCACGCGATTTTTCCTAAATTCATTTTACATCTTTACACATTTTTGAGCTCACCGCCCTCTTATAGGGCCGTTTTAGGACAGAAACATCACCTATTTCTAATAGGACTCATCTTGATTTGAGCCTTGACTTGTGAAACCACTTGAAGGAACGTCTTTACGGGATAAATAAGCCGGACCAAATCAACGACCTGAGTGAGACGTTAAGAAAAATTATGTATCTCCCTGAAAAACGGCCCTCTGTAGAAGACAAAGATAAATTCACTACATTAGTTATAGCTAAAGTTGCCTCCACACAAAACTTCAAAATGTTTTATAACGTTAAAACAACAATATAATAACATGTGAAGTCACTACTTGTATTATGTTGTAGTAATTCCTGAAACGGTAACACATTTTATTTAAAAAAAATGCTCTGTAACGTTATATCTGTGTTCATATAACATTCAAAAAGTTCTGCACGGGAGCACCAATGATTTAAATTGTCACAAAAAAAAACAATGTTATCATAAATCGAAATAAATAAAACTCTATTAGAAATATCGGTATCACTAATAAATAGCACGCAACTTAAATTGAATTAATAATATGTCTTATTAATTTCATTGTTCGTGGGTAAATATTTTTTTTTTTTTTTAAATAAAGATCACATAATCACCGTATGATTAAAGAACACACAGAAATATCTAAATATTTTTTCTTTTTAAAAATAACTAAACTTTCTTATATAATTATAATAATAAAAGTAATGTAACCTTAATAAAAATAAATTTGCACCATTATTTCATTGAGAAAACGGGCCAGTGTCCTAAAACTCGCAATTGAGATTATTATTATTTCATCGTTCAATGTTTTATAATAAATATATGTTTATCCGGATATTAAGTTTTAGTAAAAACATTAGTTTTTTTTAATTTCCTATTTTTAAAACATATTTTAGTGGAAAAGTAATGAAAATATAAATTTAATAAGTGAGAAAAAATTGGACTGTAAATTTTTGCTTTAGTATAATTTTCATTGCCACTAATGGAGGTGTTCCATCGAACATTTGTCCTTATAGGCATGCCTAAATGCCACGGGATTATGCCGCTATGGTGAAGCGACTCCCAGCGAAGCATTTAATGTCCGTCCAACTCGGCAGGGTGCTATCGACGCTGCGTTTACCGTTTATTATTAATATGGATGACAGTATAGATTCCCTCAATTGCAAGTTTGTAGCACCTCCCGCGGCCTCCCAAAAATAAACATTATTTATACATGTATAAGTAAGTAAACGTATAACACAACACTGACTCGAGCGGTTTACCGGACGACCTGCGGCTGACGACTCCACTTAACTTTGCTGACTCTAGTAACGCCTTTCCACCAGTGCCTCTCGCGTAACTTAAATATCAAACAAAATCGATACGAATATCTACGCTTTAAGAACATTATCACGTACCGTCATAAAAATTGCAACTTATCACGTGCCATCTTTATATATATATTTCTTGTGTACATAAACACGTATTTCACTGAACTCCTCCTAAACGGCCGGACTGATTTGAATGAATTTTTTGGTATGCGTTCGGGTTGCACCCTGGATGGTTTAGATTCACAAATCAGCCTGAAAGACGGTGCTGGGGTCCGCTACTATAAATATTAATATAAAGTGCGTGCCGACGTTAAAAACATTTTAGTTCTATATAATTTAGAAATTATATACAAATAAAAATGGCTTCGAGAATGAAAGAAAGGTTTATGGTGTATCCAGAATGAGTTACTTGATTCAGCTTCCCCGATATATCAATGGCATAGGCATTGGTGGAAAGTGTCAACACTTGTATCTATGTAAAAGTGATTACTTTACTATAAATACAAATATGCGGTTCGAATCCGTCACTGAACTACGCACCATCAATGATTTCGTTAATAATAAATTATATATTCCATGTCAGTTTATATAAGATTCCTACTACGTTCTGAATACAGACGCGTGTCTTATTATATCGATTATGACAAGTTAGAAATACCTTTCAACGATAAAGTATTAAGAAGGCAAATGTTTTCATTCCTTAGCGAAAAGAACTTAAGATCCACATTCGGATGACAAGCTGTGTGCAATGCATGAGCGATACAGCGTATCAGTGACGGTTCTTAGACTAGAAGGTACTGAAATCGTAATGTAACCTCTCTAGGGCAGTCATGGTACATTTGAATGCTTATATCTATTAACTTAAACACTAATATATTGTGATGCAGGTGACAACCACAGTCCGTAGAGTTATCAGTCAAAAAAAAATAGTACAGGCTTAGTGCCATCTTTGATTTTAATCGCAAAAATATTTGTAGGGTACGTGATATAAAATATATTTGAAAATTATATCGAACAGTTAAAAAAAAATAAGTCAAACAAAACAGTGAAATATTAAGTTGAATAGGTTTAATGCTGCTGATTGGAAAGAGCGTTACAAATCTTTATTTTAAGTCTTTATCGCTATGATAGCTTCGTTCAAATATATATTTGTCCGTCCAAATTTTCCTCTTCAACAACACTTAATGATAAAACGATTACGACATAATATCACATGCCGTACCGAGGGTTTAACTTTACAATGCCCTCATAAAGTTACATCGTGGCGTGTAAAACGTTAAAGCTTATAACGTGCCGTCAAAAAGGTTGCAATACATCACGTGCCGTCATAAATCTAACTAATAACTTATCACGTGCCACCCTAAAGTATTTTATTTCTACGATTATAATCCAAGTTAAGTTTATCGCACATTGTTGCAAGAGCATTTAACTCATTTTAACACTTGTGGCACGCCCGATGCGACGAGTCGTGCAAGTGACGTCATTAGTCTTTCTAACTATAAGATGCATTGCTCTTACAGCAATGTGCAACTTCACAAAGAGATACGTAATATTGCTATTTGTTATTAAAAAATTTCACTATCGGTACCTAGATGTCTAGCTACTTACTAATAAAGATTCTAAAAAGAATTTTTGGTGGTTATATCTTGTACATTATATCTAGATGAGATTTAGCGTAATAAAACCTGTAGCTGAGAGATAAATAGTCAACATTAATGTCATATCCCGCAGCTTGTGCCATAAGACAAAGGGACGGTGCAGCAAATGTTTCGTGCTCTTTTTCACCCATCGAATTTATGGGAAAAAGTAGTGCAGTGCATTACAGGGGTCCTAAAGCACATGTAGACTTTAAATCATGCACGTACGATACGTTTTTCGATGGCATGAAAAGGTTCGACGACCTTGAATAATGTATCTACAGTATACAATGAAAGTACGCGATCGAATGGCAAGATATGTAACTTTACCTCTCAGCTAATGGTCAACATTTTGTACACTGACCGCGTCAAGACGACATCACTGCGATATGAGAGCCGATAAACGATTTACATTTGCCATTAATACATTTATTTTTCAACCAATCAACTGTCTGGCAAAAATGGTTATTTTGACGCTGTAAAACGTACTCCGGCTCCTAGTCCAATATATTAATAACATAAACGATATAATACAAAAATAAGCCGCCAGGGTGAAGCGAAGGGTGTTTAATCGTACCTTAAGCATGCAGCACTTAAACAAAACTATATTATGACAATGGTTCCAATGTCTTTGCGCCGTGCGCTTCGCTCGCGAGATTCACTAATGCGCCGCGCGACTGTCGCGTTTTCCACGAAACCGTGCGACTGTCGTGTATAGCCTAACCACGCCTGTTATTGCACGCCACGTAATGACACTGATATGAAATGTATTTAAACGCCATTGCTTGCACACGCGTAGGGATATCCAATTCAATGTAGTTAAGCCAGAAGGAGAGTATATCATTGGAAATTTAATAAACTCGATGGACCATATATTTATGAGTAAAGTTTTCATTCATTCAATTCCTTTGTAAAGTTTGTTTTAATAAAATTATATATTAAAACATAGTGTACGTAATATGTTGCTATAAATAAATAATCCATTGAGAAATTATCTTTTGAAACGGTAGAGTCATTTACCTGTGTGCGAGCAATGAAGTCTGTGATGACAATGTGTAATGAAGTTTTAAAGACCAATGTCAAGGTCCCCTAAAAGTACGCACTTTAAGAGGGCCTTCATGATAAAAAACAACGAATTTACACGAGTATATTACCACTCATTTATGATTTCAGAACCTCCAAGTGCCACTATCCAACTCAAGTAATATTAGGGAACAGACAGGGTCATAAACCTGTCTCGCTCGAGTAGCCTACTAATAACTGAGGTCTGAACGACGCAGTTGATAAGGGCGGTTTATTAAGGCATTATTAGTCAAAGATGGTTGTTTGTGTCTAGGTATTGGATAGTGGCACTGGTTACTTTGCGGATACCCATTATATGCAATGGGCATTAAACGTGGTTTGCCAATCCGCGACCACCAGTCAAATTCATAAGGTGTATTACAGCTTATACAGATCTTCCAGAACATTAATATTCTAGAAGATCTGTGTAAAGCTTAAATAAATTATAAATTACAGTGTCTGGTTGCCGTGGATCATAGCAATTGCTTTAAGACCAGCGTGAACCGGGGAGGACAGGTCAAAGTATAGTACGTATGAGATACGGATAGAAAACACATCAATGTCCTTTAGAAGTCTTAAAGTCAATCTCTAAACAGGGGAATTTCTATCTTGTTACCACTAGTTACGTATCAATTTGCATTGGGTAAAGATAAAAATGTTTTGTCCTCCCGTCTTCATGCGCTGGCCATAAAGCTCTTTGTTCTAACCTCCATTATTAACAGTGAACAGGCATTGTCACTCTGTTATTGTCTCCCATTTTCACCATTATAGCACTGTAAGTTTGTGCGCTGTGTAACTAAAACTTGGATGACAGAAAACACAATATTAGTAATTTCATTGGCAATGTTGTGGCGCTTCAAACGGAGACAAAGTTTATCAGTGTTAATTCTAGAGGTCAGTGTCACCAATTGAAGGACGCTGTAATACGAGTGTCTAAGTAACTAAAATAAGAATTAGTGAAAACACGATCATACTATAGTCGTAAAAATATAATAGGCCCGTTTTGACATTTGTGCAAGACCATAGAATGTAACTTGGAATGAAACTGAAAGAAACAATAAAATAAAAATCAATTACATAAAGTGTTTTAAAAAATACGTAAATTTTTTTGCGACGTTAAATAATATGAAAGAATATATCGCGAGTATTCTTTTTGCGCTTACTTTATCGTAGCATGCAATTTATAATTGTTGCGAAACGTTCCGAAAACAGTTACGTTCTTAGTCTTTTTTTTTTTTATACTAGAGCTGTAACCATTTTTTTACTGAATATCGAAATTAAATATTGTGTAGTAATCTTTACTGCAAAGAATGAGCTTGGTTCTCAAAATGGGTTCTAAATAATGAGTCTGAGTTGATGTATCTGACCAAGCGGCACATGACTGAAGCGTCCCCGCGCGCACTGCGCAGTTTTTCGTTCCTCATCTTGTAAAGTTGACTGAGCGCTCGTTTAAGTTTGATATATATTGTTTACTATTACGTTAACTATGGCTCTTCTATTTTGGACATTAATTTAAACATAGTGATTTGACTCGATTTTTGTGTTTGTTGTTATATAGTACTAACTCTGTTTCAACATGTTGAAAAGTGGACGTATAATCAACAGCCAGTCACGCGTATTGGTTGTGAAGTTAAAGGAATACTTTGAACGAACGAACACTTTACAATACATAATAATATCAATCAAGTACTGATAAAAACATAAATTGATTTATCGTGAGTATCGAGTCCCGAGTCTTATGGTCCATAACTAGTTACGTCGCGATGACAAATGTCAAAACGGGCCTATTACATTTTTACGACTATAGTTCCCGAGGACACATTTAAGCTGTAATTTTTAGGGACATTAATTAGGGTCTCCGATTCAAAAGGGCTGTAAGTATGACTCTGTTATACAAGTGTTAAGTCTAAGTAACGATTTTAATAGTTCCAGGGCACTCGTATGTCACAAGTGGCGTTCCAATTGGGACATCATCTAAGCTGTATTTTTTTAGGGACAGCCAGTCAAGCTTTATTTTAGAGGTCAGTGTTGTAATAGAGGTCAGTGTCTCCAATTGAAAGGCGCCGTAAGCTTGACGCTGTCATAAGTGTCTGAAAATGAAAACACGTTATTACTAGTTCCAGAGGCACTCGTATGTCACAAGTGGCGCTTCAATTGGGGACAAAATTTAAACTGTCAGTGACAGCCAGTGCAATGTTGTCACAGAGGTCGGTGTGTCGCGGAGTGGCGGGCTGCGGCGGCACTAGTGGATGTCCGCCGGCTTGTCGGACATGCAGACGTAGACGTAGTCGCAGTCGGAGGGCGGACGCGGGCGGCGCGGGCGCGGCGCGTGCTAGGCTGAGGCCACTTGCCACACTATGAGGTGGCTGCGAGCCGCGCGCTCAGCGAGAGAGCTGTGCCCGCTGGACGGCCCGTCCTCCGCGGCCACCACGCTGTCTTCCATCTCGGAGTCGGCTGTGTCGACAACACAGTAGCACACTATAAATCCTGATCACCTCTCCGGCGCACTGGTGATCGCTGTTATAAGTACAGCACTTGTAAGACAGCCCTTATAACTATCGCGCTCTGTTCCAGCACAATTCTTGAAAAACTTTAACACGAGACAAGTTGCGGGCATAAGCTAGTTTCTTCTCAATTAATTCATCGCATAATTGGGAGGCAGGGGCAATTTGAGAATTTACAATTTCACAATTTTATCTGATCTGATCTTAATTGCGCAGTACTCACCTCTGCGCCATTAAGATCAGATGAGATCATGTCATCATCAATGGAATTTGGGAATTTATAACTACTGAATTTTCTCTTGACTTGCCTTGCAGTTGCTCCTACACACAAAGACGTACCACCTAGCGACTTTGCGTCACGGTGATATGCCGATTACGGCTTGGCTTAATATCGCAGACACGCTACCATCTTAGACAGCATCATTGCTAATATGATGAAATTGTAGTCAAGTGCTAACTCGTGGACAAAAAAGTAAACATGGACACAGAATCTCGTTATGTCAACATCATCACAGTGTGCCAATACCACAGGCGACTACGTGTCCTTTTTACGCCCAGCACTTAACACACGATTGCATCGTCTAGAGGACTTCATCGTACCTCTGTTAAGACTGTCTGCACTCCGTGAGAGTAGTGAACAAAGACCACCGAACTGGGTTTGTTACAAGCAGGCGGTAATCTTGCTGAAGTCTATGATATACCATGAAAGTGAGTCTTTGTTGGTTACCTATGTTCAGCTCTGCACCGATCTTGATGGTGATTGACAGAGATAGAGCGCATTCTGGGAACGCATACTTCTGATCCCAGAAAAGATTTAGGAGTTACAAGAGGTGTTTTGTTTTAAAAAAAAAAACTTGTTGCCAGCAAATGTACGGAAAACGCAATAGTTTGAGCGTACATTTATAATTCTCGAGACTTACCACATTCGCAATATGAATTAATACTTTAAGTTCAATCATATGAATAGTATTATCGCTAAAAGAATAAATGTAAAGTTAATTACGAAAACAACCCTTCTATGAGCTATTAAGAGTTTATAGTATCACACGCTTAAAGCTAACTATTTTAATAGATCGTGCAGTTAATGTATTAGTTTCCAAGAGTGTTACTTATAGTACTGTGCTTATAGTGTACCGATGACGTTTGACACTTTGTGACAGCCAGTTAGTTAGAAGATGACAGATTTGTGACTCGAAGGCCTTGAGTGCAGAGAAACCTCGAGCTATGAAGGCGCGTTGATTCAGAGATACGAATATTTGAATGTTAGGTGATAGCCCAGTATTTAGGACTTCGGTCTCACTTTCAGGGGAATTAGGCACGCATCTGTAAATTTGTCTTGTGCGTTTTAAGTATACAACTATCAGTTGCTTGAACTGTGAAGTAAAACATTGTGAAACCAGATGCATGCCTGGGAGTTCTAAATAGTGGTCCACCAATCCGCCTTTAAGATATTAAGTGGCTTTCTACCTACTTAAGAACTCTGGAAACCAACTGGAAAACCGACACATAAACTCCTTTATTTTGTATTAACACTAACAAAAATATGTCTAGTAAAGGACATTCGACGATGATAAAGGAACACACCTAGTATCGGATATATATCTCAACAACAAAAAACAGTAATCATTTAAAGTTTTGCCTGGCTTTGGGTATATTGAGGGCATACTTCCCTCAACTGTTTGCCTCATAGCATCTGAATGTAGAAACATCATTAAAATTAAACAATTATGCATATCAAATAAATAGTCCAGAATGTGTTTATTTATGAGATGCGACAAATTTTCATCATACTAAAACTTGTGGGAACTTTGAACCAGAAAAATAGCATCGCATTGTAGCAGCGTGGTAAAGTTTTATCTCGTTTTGTTTCGCAGTGGGATAACTTATATTCATTAATTGATAATCGACCTGATGAATAATTATTGAATAAATCCGGAAATACTATAATGCTATTATTACTATAGATATTCGTTCTTTCGTCTCTGAATCGCGCCTTAAAAGCTCTTGCGAAAGATTAAAAAATAGAATTAGCATATAGTTACAGCTGGGTGCGTTAGATAGTATAGAGTCCCCAAGCTTCGTGCCGTAAAATGAAAGGACGTACCGGTATAAACCTTAACAAGTTCTATTGCCTTAATGCTAGTCAGGTACTAGGCTCAACAACCTGCCATACTATGAGGTGGGAGGCGGTATCTCGAACGTCATCGGCATGCTCTTCTAGTGGCAAAAAAATATAAATGCTACCGGCGGTTCAAACGTTGTTATTTTTGTAGTTTAGACATCTTATGGCAGCTAACGAAACCGTAAACACCAGTCAAGTTAAGATGAAAGTAACCAGCCAAAATACACACATTTTCCACTTGGAATTTCTGGTTTCCCCGCGTGTATATTCTCGTCTAACTATATCAATTTCCAGTACACTAATTAAATTGAAAAAATATCGAATATAGAATTTTCTAAAACAATACATGTTATTGTCATCTTTATATGTTAAAATAACACAGTATATTCAAAAAAAAAGTCTAGCAGTTACTTCCAAGAGGTTACACTACTACATGGGACAGTAGTCACGCTTCTGGTTTAAAGCATAGATTTTCATGTTCTACGTTAATACGATTTAAAAATACACGTTCGCCTTACTCGAACTTTGAATTTCCACGAGAAATTCCATGAATGCAGTTTTACTAAAATAAATAACTATAGGGCGGTTTCTATGAACTAATTCTTACCCGAAACGTTTATATTAGCTGCCCTAGGATACTCCACAGACGCCCGTTAATAATCAATATAATGGAAAAACTTCAGATAGCAGTTTATAACATTACCATCCTCAGAAACTAGGAAGGGTAGGAAAAGGAATTCAATCTGCTAGAAGATTTTGATCATTTATTGCAGGCGTAAGGCACTCAGCGATTGCGTAAAACATGATTGCAAAATCAGCATGAATCATGGATTCTGTGGACGGTTTACAAACAGCGATCGCAGCGACATGATTCCAAAAAAACATGAAATACTTAATTATTATGTTGCTTTAACGCCAAGATTCGTAAACGCAAATCCGACAACCAACTTAACAAATTTTGGAAGTCTAAAGAGGTAAAGTAAAGAGGTTTCATGAGGAAACAATGTCAATTTATATGAGCATGCAGTAAAATGAGGATAGAGTACTCTCTGAATGATGCCAGGAATGTATTCATTTTATTTGTCGAATTTCATTCGTAAAATTTGGATGATGAATAAAAACAGTGTACAATTGCTTATGTTAAACCATAGCATGGTTTTCTTTTTCTTTTTTTTAATTCATTAAATAATGTAATGGCCAAGTTTTTTCTTCGTTGCTGTCCAAGTTGCTGCGTCTGCGCCATCATTAGTATTTGTATCCTCATTGCCCCATAGATTATAAAAAATGCAATTTAAGTTTTTTTTTTATTCTACTTGACCTTGACTGAAATTTCACCTGGCGGCGATCAATGGGCAACCAGGGCTTTCAGGGCTAAATAGGAGTATGGCACCTATCGGTTCCTACGTGGCAACTTAATGGTACGCTAATTTGTTTGAAATATACTACTATGGAAAATACAATTATTTTCATTTCTATTTCGAAAATAAATAGATATATTAATCTGATCCACGAAATATAAGCAAAATAATATTCTAAAAGCATAATAAGCGCTCCTAATACTACTACAATGTTTTATGCTCAAGCAAGATTCAGATTTAAACTAAAGGCGGTAAAAGTGCATATTGCTTGATTCTTCTATTTGATTACAACATAACGTACGGTTTTTTTTTAATATCTATTACATATAAATAACTTTTTTTTTACTAAATTGTACTCTTGTTAAAATCTACCGCTACATAGAGAAAATATACTCATACCTTATAGCAAATAACAGATTGAGACATCTAAATTGCGTCCACGCTATCTTGCGTTCATCGTGCGACCAATCAGCGTTAAGGCTTCTCTCTTCTCTTTTTGGGGATTAGTTCACCGAAAAAGAGCCGACGTGCATCTTAACTTTCGGAGTTATGTGCGTTTTTCATTTAAGCAATTTAATACCACTTGCTTTAACGGTGACGGAAAACATCATTAGGAAACCTGTTTGCCTGAGAGTTGCCTACTGTTTCTTTTCCTGTATGTTATACGTGCAAAAAAGTGTTTCTTCTTCTTGTTCTACGTTTCTTTAACTTTTTCTTTTTTAATAAATATACTACGACAATACACACATCGCCACCTAGCCCCAAAGTAAGCGTAGCTTGTGTTATGGGTACTAAGATGACTGATGAATATTTTTATAAATAATATACATAAATACTTAGAATATATATATAAACACCCAGACACTGAAAAACATTCATGCTCATCACACAAACATTTTCCAGTTGTGGGAATCGAACCCACGGCCTTGGACTCAGAAAGCAGGGTCGCTGCCCACTGCGCCAGTCGGCTGTTATAGCAGACTGACTCAGTCGCGACGTGTTACAACTCAATACAACTTGTCGAAGTCCCGAAACTTTTTTATTTCTTTGGAAATAGAAATCAAAGGATCCAGAAACAATTGAAGAATTGCATTGTTGCATGCAATGTAGATACAAAGAAACCGTAAGGAGTATACAGTACACAATGTGGACAGCGGGGTGGACTACGGGCCTTAGCCCATCCTTGACGTTCCAAAAGTGCTTATAAACTGGGCCTAATTGAAATAAATGAATTTTTGAATTTTGAATTTCCTATTCTGGGAGGAATCTCGTGCCAGTAGTGGATCGATGATGATATTCGACCAATCACAAGCGGTGGCTTAAGCAATCGTTAGTCTTTTTAATTGGTCACCCACAGAATGCAACTTTATACGCAAAGCGGGACACAGATTTTACGCCTTGATTCGATTTTTGCTTAACATAGGAAGGAGCAATGAATCAGCAAAATTTGGTCCAATCGATAAGCTGTTTTCAAATATCAAATTATCTTTAAGAGATTTATGCCCGTTTTCACTTACGACGAACAAAGCACTGCCTAAATAAGTAAACCCTAATCAAAGAAGATTCCTAGGCATAGATTTCACCAATAGATTTTCACAAGGCAACTAATATAGCCTAACTTTTCCATTTCTTGTGACAAGGTATTGTGTTTAGATTATCATATGTTTCATTTTCAATATTTGAGGTTAATAATTTTATAAAACGAATTTAATTTTTTTTGCAACCTGTCAAGTGTCAGTTTAAGAGTTCCCTTAACATTATGCACGGCCGAATCGGTGACGTTACTTTAGATGGTGCCCAACATCGTTATCATCGTAATCATCTAAGGGCTGGTGAAACATTTTTTTAGTCTAAGCATCACCCAAAATCATTAGGCATCCAATTTAAGCGTTTCCTAGGTATAGTGAAAACGGGCATTAGAACCTGATTTTACAGACACAAGGCTCACGCACACCGGTGCGGGCGCATCGCTTCTCATTATAATGCAAAGAAAAACCCTCGTTTTACTTTGACGATTCTTCAAAACATCATTCATTAGGGGCGTAGCCCGCCCCAGTGTGCGCAGTTCTTAAGATTACGTACTTTTAATGCAGACTACTTATTACCTTACTAGCACGTTCTCCTGAAAAGAGACAACGAGAAGCAAGATTTCATAGCACTTGTCCCTATCTCTCTCTCCACAAATACATGACCTTGGAACTATTGAATGTTTCACCAGAACCGTTTGTTCCATTCGTTTAGGAATAAAAAGTTAGGTTAGGTTAAGTTGGGAAACGTCGGTTACCTATTCTGAAGTCGATGTACCCCTCTCCCCCGGATATGACCAGCATGGGTGTTTGGGTGAGGGTGGGGGCGCGGCGCGCGGTGGGCGACTCCGGCGTCGGTTGCGTCGCCGCCCCCGGGACTGACACGAAGAAGGTCACCGCGTCCCGGTGCCCGTGGAAGCTGAGCTGGGCGTGCGCCATAGAACACCAAGGGATACAGTCACCGGGGCTGACTGTCGTGCCCGGGACAGTGCCCGCACGTACCACTGACGCGTGACCTATGAGCGCGAAAACAAAAAAAAAACACATTGCTAATTGCAACATTAGTACCTTCAAATCAAGAGTGAATAGGCACCTTCTAGGCAAGCGCGCTCCACCTTAGGCTGCATCATCGCTTACCATCAGGTGTGATTGCAGTCAAGCGCTCGTCTATAAATAGAGAGAAGAAAAAAAAAAAAAAAAAAAATTGTTAACAAGTAGGCACCCGACGGACGTGACGTAGTTGGCACATAGTTATTACAAGATACTGTTTTATGTTCATTTAATTATTTGATTGGTATTCCAATAATTGGTTATTTATGTAATCATAAATCAAATAGTATGAGCTATCTAAACATTGAATGTTGATTTGATACATAGATGAAAACTCTATAAATAGGGTAGTAGAATAAACAAGCGGACATTATACGTGTGAGATTCAACCAGGGTGTTACTCTGCTCGAAGTAATATTTGTTTTATTTTGCGGAATATAATACTAAGAGAACATTTTTTTTTTTATACTAGTAATTGACGGACCTATCAGACGGCCCACCTGATGGTAAGTGGATAACCATCAACTATAATAAGAGAAACACTTCACAGGGCATGCAAGGCGCACGTCCTGCAACATGCTGCGCTGTGTCAACAACCAGAGACTTAGGTGTTAAGCCTCACGCGCCTATAATTACAGCGGCAACCACGCCCTTCACACCGGAACACAGCATTGCAACAATGCTGGTTAGCGGCAGAAATAGGCATAGCGTAGCTTATACATATATATATATAATTGGAATCTCGGAATGGGCTCCAACGATTTTCATGAAATTTAGTATACAGGGGGTTTGGGGCGCGATAAATCGATCTAGCTAGAATTCATTTACATTGGAATCTCGGAATCATTTATATTGGACATACGACTATTTTTTAAGTCGACTCATCCGCGGACGAAGTCGCGCGGGTCCGCTAGTTATAACAACAAGATAACAAGACACTAGAAATGTTCTGCACGCGTCACCTTATCGCCGTGTACTAGACTCAGTGCGCTTTAATTATTAAAAAAAAAAAATATATATTTGTAGCATTTAAGACTATATGGTACTCTTGCGCTCTTAAACAACCAGTGTACGCTATTTCTATTGTCTTGTTATTATATTTCGAGAACGTCATGTACTTGTATTTTGTATGTAATTGTATGTGTGTGTTTAAGTGTGTATACAATGTTAGTCCTTAGTTTAGTTTTTTTTTTTAATTTTGTGAATGTCTACTCATTGAATTAAAAAAAAAAAGGAATAAATTTTTTGTTCATAAAAGTATATGTGAATAATATTTTGATATTGATTTTTATGCTTTATTTAGTGAGCATGCCATAATTAATTCAATCCTTCAATAAACAGCTGTTTTTAAAATAGTTTCAATGTTTCATATCTGCCAATCCTTCTTCGGAGAAGACGGATTTTCCTATCATTCGTGATTCAGAGGTCACTTCAAGCATAAATACTTAGTCGCATAAAATAATAATACATAAATATTATGTCTTAAATCTTACTTGGGTGTTTGATCAATTAAATGGAATGGCTTTCTATTAATAAAATGAAAAAAAAAATGAACTGACCGGGCACTGGCACTCTAGCCGCGGTGTTAGTGGCTGAGCTGGACGAGACTTCGGACAGCGGCACGGAGATCACGACGCCGTTGCTGGTGCCGATCCAAAGCCGGCCGGAGCTGATCAGCAGTGCGGTGATCCGCACGAGAGAGAAGCCCAGCTTGCCCGTACCCAGCATCTTGCTGACGTATGGCTCTATGTCCACATCCCTCAAGTGCTTATACGTGTGCGCGTGGTACAACCTCAATGCAGAGTCCATCTTTATTGACACCTGAAAGCGTGGAGGGTATCGAGTTGTTATTAAGCAAAGATCAAAGACGTATAAGTTTCTATCTACTGAACACGCTTAGCGCCAATGGCTTCAGACTCAAAAGTTTCATGCAATATTTTTCGAAGTTATACTTCTTGGCTTTATGGGCGGCGCATATGGGGTTGCATAATTTTAACAGCATGAAGGTAGTTGCGAAACCGAGTGAGAGGGGAATACATGGTCCGCCAGCTCACTTTCTACGATGCGCGCGCACATCGGCACAAAAAAACTGACACCCTGAAGTTAGCTATAAGGTTTGGCAGTGGCACAAGTCAAGCGGGCTCATTCCGGTGATTCAATTGTACAAAAATTTCAAATTTTAATGTTTAGAGAAACTTGGTTGTCCGATAATGAGATAACTAGATATTGCGTTTATAATAAAACTTTCAAAACGAAGCCGACCCCTGCGACTTAATGTATTTTATGCAAACCCTTTGGGTTCTGTCACTGAGATAAGAGGCAACCAAATTTAGTGCAACGCTTTTGATACCGTAGTGGGCTAGTTTAAGAAGCAAGGTTTTATGATCAACACAATCGAATGCTTTGGATAGATCACACAAAACACCAATGGCATTCTGCGAACGTTCCCAGGCATCGTACACATGTTTTAAAAGTTTAGCGCCTGCATCCGTAGTGCTACGACCTTTAGTAAAACCATACTGCTCTGGATATATTAAGTTATTTACATTGAAGTGATTCAAAAGTTGATTTAATATATTTTTTTCAAAGACCTTACTAAGAGCACACTTTTAACTATTCAGACGTTATTAATAAGTAACTTTACGCCACATTTATTGATAAGCGATATAATAATGTATATTAGAAGACACACCTTGGAGATAAGCGTGTATCGCAAATATATATAACATATAATATGTAACGTGTATATGTTTTATGTTATTAAAATTCAAATAAGAAGTAACTAAGTATTTGCTTACACTATCCTACAACGAAACTAAAGAGCTATTAATATTCTTAAAATAAATTTTGCCACAAGGTAAATTTACTGAGACAAGCTTATCACACATTCGTTCATTTTAACTTTTCATGAGCACTAATACAAACACGCCGAAATAGACTCACACACCCACACAACACACAAACATATATATGCGTACAACACACACCAGTAAGCTTACAGATACCAGAGTGGTAATGTCTTCCAAACAAATGTCGGAAATGCGAAGCCGTTAAGAGACGTACAAAACTATTTAAAAAGTATCTTTTAACTTAAAGACGTTGAATTTTGATGTGTAACAGTGTAATGTACGGGAGAAATTTGGCACAGTTCCTTGTGATGGGGCGGTGATCCGACGGTGTTTCGCGGTCACGGTCACGGTCACGTTCACGGTCACGGTCAAGGTCAAGCGAGTCGCCACTCACCCACACGCCGTCGCGGTGTGCCGCCATCTGGCGCACCTGGCTCTCGTGGCGCGGGTGCGCCTCCAGCGAGTGCAGGAGGCGACGGGTCCGCGGGTCCGCGACCAGCACGCGGTTGCGGTAACCGCACCACACGGCGCCGCCCACCGCGCTCAGGCAACGCACTGCGAAGCGAAAAACGCGCGTTTAAGCAAACGCTTAACAACATCTATATATATAAAAGAAAGTTGTGTTAGTTACACCATTTGTAACTCAAGAACGGCCGGACCAATTTTTATGATATTTGATTTTTTGGATTATTCTTAGCCCGGAATAAGATAAAAAGTATTAAAATATAGTATTCATAATACAAAATTGTTTGGCAATACGAAGTTCGCCGGGACAACTAGGATATGTATGAACGCTTCATGCCACGCTTCTGTGATAGGCCTAAATGAATTTATTTATTTTTCTGGGTTCCGTTGAATTACTACAATTGAAGTTCTAAAAAAAGAATTTTCTATTTACCTATACAACGTGTAACAGAATTACTAAATATTATTGAAGGATGCTTAAGTATATTTCATAAGGAATCACCCTGTAGAAACAAACGAATTCAAAACAATGTAAGTGTTTACTTATGACAACCCTATCGTAGATTTGACGGTGTCACTTATGAATGTCAGAGACAGTACATAATGTACATCTAAAGCCTGCGAAGTAATACTTCGGTTTTCATTTACACGTTGTATATATAAATAAAAAAGCTGAAAGTTTGTCTTTTGTTTATTCGTCGTAATCTCTGGAGGCCTACATGAATAAAGAATATTTGAATTTTGAAATAAGTATGTTCCGTTGAATTGCTACAATTTAAATTTAAAAAAAAATACATTTCCTGACCTACCTATGTACTAATAAAAAAGCTAAAAGATTGTTATTTGTTTGATGGTTGTAATGTCTGAAATTTTCAATGGGATTTAAAAAATATTTATTGCCTGATTGTTAGAGATTATAGCCAAATTCTAATAATCATTTTGTATTTACCACTATGACTAAAAATAAGACAAAACACACAGTAAAGACAAACATATAAAAACTGCAATAATATCAATTATAAAGTTAAAAATAACAATTTAAAATTATCATATTAAAACTACAATTAGATTAAAAATTAAAATATAAAGTGAAAATTACAAATAATAAACAATTCTACAGAATTCAATTTTTTTTAAACTTTTAATTTTTGTTTATTGTTATTAGGTACACAAAATAGGTAATAACTAAAAGTAGATCTAAATTTAAGTAATAACAAGTTGTGTTGTAAGCTAGAACCCAAAGTATGTGTACACAACTTAAAGTTTAATTAAACAAAAAGTAAACATAAAATTAAAGTTGAAACAAAAATGACACACTTAAAAAATTATATATATAAAATTTTCCTAAAGATTTAAATTAATTGAATTTTAATTATCTTAATATCTCTTTTACCAAATATTTTTTATTGTTTGTATATTTGGAAATGCCAGTACCATTTAAACCGAACGCGAAATTGCCGTATCTGATTTATTGAAGACGGTTGTAGACAGTGGCGTGCATTGCATATATGCAAATAAGCAGTGCATACCCTACCCTCAGGGTCTTAAAGAGCCTTCAGATAGGGCCATTAAAGTTTTGTAATAAAAAAAACACTAAGTAAAAAATATATGAAAGCGCCATCTAGTAATGAGCGGCCAAACTTCTAGGTGGCGCTAGACAGGCGACAGCGCAGCAAGCGCGCGCGAGGCGTATAGCGTACAAAATAAAATCTTCTACTTCGTATTTTAATTTTTAACCGTAAACGCTAAACATTTACCTTTTAAAACACGTAAAAATACCTATATTATTATTTTAATCTCATGTTATCGATTGCAGGGTAAATCCATTATTATGAATCACTCGACATATGACGCCCTCAACTGTTGCATAGAAATATCAAATAAAATAAGCACGACCAAAGAAAGAATCGTTTTGCTAGATGTGTGCGTGCAAGTTAGTAGTGTGTGTCGTGTAATGTTATAATTGTGCGCTCGTACTTACAAGATTAGCATCGGTCTTGTGTGAACAGTTTCATTCATAAATTCTCTAAGTATGGGTGTCTATAAGCACTGCTTACGGAAGTGGATAATCAATTACGTGTTTCATTTTTTCTATGAATAAAATGATTTGCTTGGTTTGTTATTGTTGTTAACAGTCATTATTCTTTTTTTAGAATTAAAAACATTATTCACAAATGTAAATACCTTTTAGTGTCTTTTAAGATAATTAAGGAACTAATATTATCGAATTAGTCTTTCGTTTTGAAAATAATCTATGAAACCAAACGCTGTCTAAATTTTGAAAAATGAATAATTTAAGTTTTCCAGGAATCATTGGAAAGTGAGAGAGTTAACAATAAATATGGTTTCTATTTATTGTTTACATATCAAAATAAAATAGCGTTCGTACCCATACTTACAAAAAATTAAAGGCATATTTTGACTAATTTTTTTTTTTAAAGGGGGTTTTAATTGCAGTCTGTTGTAGTCTTAAAGTGTCTGATGTTTCTTGCATACCTTCTTTAAATGCCGTAGGTGATATATTGACTCTTATTATTACAGTTGGTGAGGGGTCCCTAAAACTTCGTTATCGTTTGTTCATCTGTTACTTTCCACCATGTTCTTTACGCAGTCAAAGTCAAAGCATCAAACAGTAAACTGTTTGATGCTTTGACTGAGTTCTTTGAGAAGGTTAGTAATATTGTTCTTGAACATCCTGATGATAGATTTATAATCATAGGGGATTTCAATATTGGTCAGGCCCAGTGGACTGATTCGAAGGAGTCAATGAACCTTTACTGTGACATATCTAATCCTTTAATTGAGTCCCTTTCGTCTCTCTTATCCTTTAATAGTCTACAACAGTTTAACTCAATAAGAAACGACAAGGGTAGGATTCTAGATTTGGTGATTGCTAATTTTAAGTGTAATGTTTCCACCACTGATTTTTGTTTGGCTGCCATTGATCGTCATCATCCGGTGCTAGATATAGAGTTTCTTGTTAGGTCGGAGCCTCAACTTAGTTCTCAACCGCGGGTTGTACGCTTATTTCATGCTGCCGATTATAATGAAATTAATTCAGCTCTTGCCGGTATCGATTGGATTGATATTTTAAATGTGGGGAATATTGATATGGCTGTATCATGTTTTTATGATATAATAAATGATATTATACAAAAGTATATTCCATCTAAAAAAGTTTACGATAATAATAAGTATCCTATGTGGTTTAGTAGGCCTCTCATTAAGATAGTTAATGAGAAACTTAAATTCCACCGTAAATGGAAGCTATACGGTAATTTTGATGACTATGACACCTTTTCCCTCCTAAGATTGCGGCAAAAGAATATGCAAGAAACATGTCTAATCTCTTACCGTCGTCGTGCTGAAGAAAAAATTCGTAGTAATAGTAAATATTTTTGGAGCTATGTTAAGTCTAAAAATAATATTTCTTATTTTCCTGATACGATGTATTTTGGTAATCAGTCTTCATCCCAAGGTAGTGTGATTTGTGATTTGTTTAATAAATACTTCCATTCTGTTTTTGAATCTGACGGGTCTACTAGCGCTCCAGAAGAAACAGAATGTAACAACACTGTAAATTTGAACTCTGTAAATATTTCACCTTCATTAGTATCTTTATATTTAAAAGAAATAGACGTTACTAAAGGCACCGGTCCTGATGGTATACCACCAAAATTTTTACGAGAATGTCGCATCCACCTATCCGTCGCGTTATCTGTTCTCTTTAACTTGTCATTAAATATGGGCAAAATGCCACACATCTGGAAGAAATCATTTATCATACCAGTCTATAAGTCTGGTGACAAGCACAACATTGAGAATTATCGCCCAATCTCGAAACTTTCTATAATACCCAAGTTGTTTGAGAAAATAATTTATGACTCCATATATAGTAGAGTCCGACCTCGCATAATTAATGAGCAACATGGCTTTGTTAGTAAAAAATCAACTGAATCTAACTTGTGTGAGTTTATTGATCAAATTATTTTAGCTATGGATAGTGGTTACCAAGTGGATTGCATTTATACTGATTATTCGAAAGCATTTGACAAAATTAGTCATGAGTTGCTTTTAGTCAAATTATTTAAGTTTGGTATTCATGGTGACCTACTCCGTTGGGTTGAGTCCTATTTGCGTGATAGGAGCCAAGCAGTCGCCGTTAAAGGTTTCTGTTCATCATTCATGCCTATAACATCAGGTGTCCCGCAAGGGTCACATCTTGGTCCTCTCTTCTTTGATATCTTTATAAATGATGTTGCCCAAATTTTTTCAAATTCTAGTTGTCTTCTATACGCTGATGATAATAAAATTTTTAAAATAATTATCAACGAAGCTGATTGTGATGCCCTACAATATGATCTTGATAAATTGTGTGCATATTGTCACTTGAATCGTTTACAGCTAAATGTAAGAAAATGTAACGTTATTTCATTTTCACGTAAAAATAAGAATTTAATCACAAGGAATTATTATCTTAATAATATATTAGTAGAAAGAGTACATTTTATAAGAGATATAGGGGTTATACTTGACTCTAAATTAACATTTAAAACCCATATTGAGGATATTGTTTCAAGGGCTTACCGTCTATTAGGTTTTGTCATGAGAGTTGGAAGAGAATTTGAAAACTATAATACTCTTATACTTCTTTTCAATTCTTTGGTTAGACCATTATTGGAATATTGCTCTGTTGTTTGGAATCCGAGATACAATATTTATATTAATATGTTAGATAACTTGCAAAACAAAATGTCTAAGCACTTGAGGTATCGTTTTTCGGGATCCAGGCAGAATCCATTTACTTCAGACTGTCTGAAACCCCTCCAGGCTCGTCGACAGGTTCGTGATATTGTTTTTTTGTTTAAAATTTTAAGGAATGAAATTGATACTCCAAAACTACTTAGTAGAATTGGTTTTGTTTGTCCAAAGAATATTATATCTAGGCGAAAATCCCCTCCATTTTATTTGCCCTTAGTCAGATCAAAATACGCTCTTAATAGTTATATTTATAGAGCTACTCAAAGCTATAATAATAATTTCTCGGATTTAGATTTATTTAATCTTACTCTTGCTCAGTTAAAAAAACATCTTTATTCTAAATTCTAACTTCTAATTGTTCTACGTAAAAGTTCTACTTATGTTTTCACATATCCACTTGGATTGGATGGATATTGTTAATAAGGGTATTCCCTTATTTACATTATCTGTCAATAATATGTGTTTATACATATTTTAAAGTTTCATAATTATGTTATAAGTTTGCTGTCAATTTTAATGTATTTCGTTAGATTTATTAGCGGCTACTTAATTGGTGTATGTGTTATTTTCTTTGTACTAATTTTAAGTATTAAGTATACTGTTTGGGCCTTAATAAATAAAATAAAAAAAAATAAAATAAAAAAAAATTTCGATTGCAATATTATCATTAGCATATTCGATCGCCATTATTGTTTACCTTCGAACAATGCTGTATGGCGTTGGTGATAAATAAACGGTTCAAGTGCATAAATTCAGTAACTTATAAAAGTTTGAGTAGTGATAGTTTAATGTGTTAAGGTTAATTTATAGTTTATTCATTCATTTTATAATGAAAGCATATTCGTGCGGCCTTGTGCGTGCGGTTGTTTGGGTTCAGTGTGCCTGGAAAAAGTACTTAGAGAAAACTTCTATCCCTACTTATATCGTAAAATTGGAAATCATTCGCAAAGGAAGGAGTGTACCAATGTTACAAATATCCCAAAAAAAGGTGATAAAGTAACACGTATATTTAATAATAAATATTACGAAAACTATTCTTGGCTAAGCGGCTTTGTACACATCAATCGATTATTTTGCTTTCCTTTTGTGTTATTATCCAATATACGTAAAGTGTGGAATGATAAAGGATATTGTGTTCTTAATAATTTTCATAAAGACGCTAAAAACATGATATGTTGGAAAAATATTATCATCATCAGTGTGCTTAGTGTCATAATTTTGTGATGTAAATCAGGGTATGCACTTTTATTCAATTAGCAGTAGATAGACGTTAGTATTAAATCAATCAAAAATATAACTTTCGTAAAGTAATTTGATTATAAACCGACATACCTATCAAAAATCTAAATTTTAATTTTACTTTATGTTTGTGTTGAACACCTTGTGCATACCCTGGGTCCAAGGGCTATGCACGCCACTGGTTGTAGACCATGTAATTGTACGCTGCGTCCCATAGTTTACGCGGGTGAAACCGCAGTGTACAGCCAGTTTTTAACTAAAAACTAACTATGCTTTACACACACAAGAAATTGAAAAAGGTTTAGAAAAAGGAGTAATGTACACTGCACCCGTCGTATATATATATATCTATATATATATAATGAAAATGGTCTTCGTTTGAGGCTCAATCACGCCTAAAACACTGATCGTATCGACATGAAACTACCACCATTCGATGCGAAATTTTTCCTAGATGGTTTATGGCTATCTATTTTTTGAATTCCAACATTCCTTCATTTTTTTATTGCTGTTTTACTTTTATGAACATTTATCCCGCTAAATCTATATATATATAATGAAAATGGTCTTCGTTTGAGGCTCAATCACGCCTAAACTACTGATCGTATCGACATGAAACTACCACCATTCGATGCGAAATTTTTCCTAGATGGTTTATGGCTATCTATTTTTTGAATTCCAACATTCCTTCATTTTTTTATTGCTGTTTTACTTTTATGAACATTTATCCCGCTAATAAAAACAAAAGATAAGCATTTTCTCTTGATTCTTTTGTTTTCATGGATTTCAACAGAGTGTATTAAACGGATTATGGTTTTTTACATTCAGCTAAGAATCTACTCACGGTAGTGGAGAACGGCTGGACCAATTGGGCTTTTTTTTATCTTCAGAATTGTCAGGAGAAAGTTTTGTATGTAAGAAAATTTTAAAAAAGCCCGATAAAAAGTTAAAAATTTCGATGATAATCGAAGAATTCCCATCTATATAGTCACTCACCACGAAATCTCGGGAACCATAAGACTTAGAAACGTGAAACTTGGTAGGAATATTACTTTTGCTATGTAGAGGTCAGCTATGAATAGATTTTAAGAAATTCATTCCCCAAAGGGGATTGCGGGGGCGTTAACAATGAACAATTCCCGTTTTTAAACTATAGCTCCTATAGACTTCAAATTTGGTAGGAATCTTCTGTAAGAGGTGTAGAAATAGGCTATGAACGAATTTTACGATAGCTCACCCCTACTACTACAAAGAAGATTGCGGGGGCGTTAACAATGAAAATTTTCAATTTCCAAGCGATAGCTCTAAAAATGATCTTCGAGCGGATTTTACAATGAATCACCTCCAATAAGGTTCGCGGGGGTAGGTGTTAACAACAAAAAATTTCAATTTCAAAATATAGCTTCTAAAAATTCTAAATATGGTAGGAATCTTTTATTATTCACATAAAGAACATCTCAAAATGGATTTCAATAAAGTCTACTTCCGACAGGAATTGCGGGGGTGGGTGTTAAAATCTAAAATTTTTATTTCTAACCTGTAACTTCTACAGACTCCAAATTTGGTGGGGATCTTCGTGTATGTAGGGATATTCGTGTATTTCCTTACAACAATCGTCTTTTTGGCAGCGGAGAAAAAGTCATTGAGAGGTTTCAAAAACTTAACTTTACATGTAGCTATCCAATCAACGGACTAAGAATTTTACATTCATTTTACTTTTGCAGACTACATAACCGACGAATTCTTTTATTGCGGGATCGCGGAAATGTAACAGATTAAAATGAATGCATTTTCCAAGCACATGAGATGTGGAAAATAAATTTAGTTACTTATTCCAATAGAATTCATAAAAAACATGCACAATTAATTTTCTATAAAAAATTTATGTCACGGAGAAAATTTTAGTTAACAGAAAATTCGTCGCACTTGAACCTAGACAGATTTCAACTTCACATATGAGACTTGCAATGACTTTAACTTAAACTTTCAATGCTCATTTCAAATTTTTTTCTTCATGTCAATTATTATTAATTTTTGGAAGAAAGGCACGGAAATGTTATAATGATTGCACATTGAAAGTTACAATGAATATTAGTGAGAAAAATCACCTGGATGAAAGATACAGGCTAAATCGATGGAATTTGGAATTTGAGTAAGTCTAAACAATATCGATGCTTACAGTTCTATCCGCGGGGCCTATTTATGTTCATACAAAAATAAAAAAAAAGGAGAATAATAAAAATATGAAAAAAATAAATAAAAATGAAACGTAAAATGTAATTTATTTCCTTTTTCAATTCGCCCAGCGAAGCGGGCTGGAAACGGCTAGTATATATATATACCTGAGCACTTGGGGTCGCCAAGCGTCATGAGCCAGTACTGCGTGAAGTCCCACTGGCCGTCCTGGTGACGCGCGAATATCGCGATGGTGCCATCCGCTAACGCCACCACACAGCGGGAAGCGCACCACACGATCGACAGAATAGCGTCGTTCAGCTTCACCCTGCGAGACATTAAACACCGCTATATAGCCGCCATATTATACCTTCCTTCTTTTGTATATGCATTTTATTTTTGTTTTCTGGGTTATGTACAATCAAATTATGTTCATTCGTTCATTCATTCACCGCATTCATATGGTATTTATGAATGTAAACGATTATTTTTACTAATTAAAGAAAATTTTTACTCCACTCGCTCCACAATGCTTTATTAAGTAGCCTAATATTGAAAGGTCAAGTACGTCAATATATACTATAAGCTTAGTGGCTAAGTAATGTTGATAAGGAGTCCCTGGGGGCTTTTATGATTTCAATGAGGAATACAAACCACACCTGCCCAAAGAGATTTTAATTAAAAAAAATCTATTGATTGTAACATGGCATCCCTGTCTCTCACCTCTCTCACCTCACAAGCCATAGAGATTTTAAAAAGACATCCTCCAAAACTTGATTTTATTGCCTCGCGAGTTGGGAAAAGTAGATATTCAACTCAGGGTTAGAGTTGCTCTCTTTTTGGGCGCCCCTAAAACCCTCGCTACACTCAGGACTCTAGATGCCACACCCTCACTACGCTCGGGAGTTATTCTAAAGCCCTTGTTCACTTGGGATTAATCCCGGCGCCCGTAAAATAAGACATTACTTTACCCCCTTGTTGAAAAATCTGATATTACCTTAACGTGCAAATCGAATGGTCAATGAACCCAATCAACGTTTACTCGACCTGCTCATTCAACCAACATTTTTATTACAGCTTTCAAATGAATAACTGACCGAATTTCAAGCCAATTTATTTTACAACTTGTTATTACGGCACGGCCACTTACACTTACTTGATAGAACTACATAATTTATGGAAAACTATAACATTATAAAGACATGAGTATAGTGTACAATAGTGGTCAGTGGCGTACACTTCATACATGCACAAAAGCACAGCATACCCTATAATTTTCGTAAAACTCATAAAGGGGAAGGATTTTCAGCCATCTTCCTTCATCATACCCGGGTAAAAAACCTTGTGCACGCCACTGATAGTGGTATCCTGCGAATTTTGAAGTAAAGGTCATTCAATATTCATTGCATACTTATACGTACGGTACATTTTTTACTATATTGGTTCGTATTTACTAGTTATACAATACGCTCACCTGGCCAAGCACTTTCTGTAGTTGTGTATGGCGGAGTGCACGTACAGGTTGCCACTCTTGGTGCCGAGCCACATGGTCGCCATCACGGTGGACATGGTGCGTCCATCCGAAGTATCATCCGCATTTTGCTCCTCAGTAAACGCGTCCACTCCCCGCTCCGGGGAGTTCGTCGCCTCGATTTCCGCTGAGAAATACATCAAGTTCAAAATAAATCACTCTACCACTTTTTGGTGTGAAACATCTATAGGCGGAGAGCGGCGGCGACGCATCGCTACGCTGTATGATAGAATATATGTACTATATGTTGATGAAAATACTTGAGTTTTCACCTTTGTAAAGAAATTCTTGAATTAAAACATTTTGTATATGAAGAAAATAAATGTATATTAAGTAAACAGTCATCATTTTCAGAAAATTAGTAATATTGTATTTTTTTATCCTGTCATATTGAGTTCCTGTCATAATCTGTACTTTTGTGCCTTATACTTGTACAAAATAATTTCGATGTTTCACATCTGCCAGGCGTCCCGTGACTGTTCATACTTTTTATTTCATATCGTTGGCGAAAGGTGCAGAGGCTATTTGTGGGATTGAGTTTATGCTTTTATAATATGATTCCAAAGTTAATTCTGGACCTACCAATGCTTAAGCTTGAACAATGTGTTAAAATACATTTAATAAATCATGGTTACTATACGATTGACGAGTTTCTTAACGACAATGCGGCTCGGAGGCTCCGCTCTCATCTCTCACAAGATATAAAATTTAAAAGATCGCAAACTGTAAAATGATGTTGAAAAAGAGCAATCTGCTGAGTTTCTTGCCGGCTCTTCTCAATGGAATCTGCCGTTTTGGTCTTGAAGTTTAAAAAGTGCCTATAAACTTGAAATAAATGAAATTTGATTCATGTATTTCATTACAAGTTAGCCCTTGACTGCAATCTCACAGTAGTGAGTTGCTCACTTTTTTTTTTTTTTAATGTTTCTACGCGTCATCGCTAGGGTGGTAACTAGCCACGGCCGAGGCCTCCCATCAGACCAGTAAAATAAAGCAGCTCTCGCAGTTATCACTAATGACTAGAGGCAATGCCATAAAAAGTAACGCCTAATCAAAGAAGATTATTAGGCTATTTCACCAATCGATTTTCACTCATATAACCTAACTTGTCTACTAGGTGTGTTTGTTGTATCGTATTTTCTATTTTTCGTATGAATTTAAGGTTATTAAACAGTTATGTCTTATTTACCTGACAGTTATCAGTTTACAAGTTCCCTAAATATTATGCACTGCATAACTGTGTCCTAACTTTAGATGGCGCCTAAAGACGTCAATCATCATCTGAGTTGGTGAAACGTTTTTTGAAATTATACTACTTTCGCGGCGTAAGGAAATCATCATGGGAGTGAAATTATACGATGTAACGAAATTCGCGCGCACATGGTTACACGATTTTAACAGGATGAAGGTAGTTGCGAAATCGAGTGAGATAAATCCGACAACCTGAAGTTAGCTATAGTCAACATGTTAGTTTTTCAAAAAAAATGTTTGACAGTGTACACTTTCAATTGTCAAAGTCTTCGGGCTCATTCCGGTGATTTAATTGTACAAAAATCTCAAATTTTAATGTTCAATGAACCAAAGTGAACAAATTGAATTATTTTCACTAAAAACGTGGGTTAGCAGTGTTAATTTAAAGGAAGCTATTAAAGTATATATCAGTAGTATTAATAAAGCCAAACAACAGTATGATGAACATTAGTAGATTTTACCAAATTTTTACAGACGGTGCTAAAGAGGAGAATCCCTCTGGTGCAGCCTTTTTAGATTATCAAACATTACAATCTTTAAAGTTCAAAATTGATGATAATGTTTGTATTATGTACGTAGAACTTTGAGCAATTCTGGAAGGTTTATCTTATATTTCGTCAATCGATGGGGATAAATAAATTTGTTATATTTTCAGATTCCAGAAGTGCGCTCACAATATAGCTCGTGTGCATCTAATATTAGAAGTACACCCGTAGCTTATGCAATTTTGAATCTCATCCATGATTTTGATAAACAATCTAAAAAAGTAGTTTTACAGTGGATTCCTTCACATGTTAATATAATGGGTAATACAATCGTTGACCGAATGGCAAGAGAAGCAACTTCTGAGGGAGTTGAGATATCGGTATTGCCGTTTTATACCGATTGCTTACATCTGGTCAAAAAAATGTGCTGCGGGTTATGGAAAGAGTTCTTTGGCAAGAGATCAAAAGAAAAAGGTATCTGGTACAAGACCATACAAGCTGAGCCTTTGATGACTCCTCGGATTCAAGACACTTCAATGAATAGGAGGGACACTGTAGTTTTGTTACGACTTCGATCGGGGCACATTCTATTTAATAAATTCGCCTATTTAATGGGTAAGGCTTCAACACCCAACTGCACAGAATGTGGTGTGGTGGAAGACGTATTCCATATTTTGATGGAATGTGTTCGGAATGAGTCCATACCATTTTTAATACAAACTGTATATACCAATCTATTGGCGGTATAAATATAGTTTTAGGAAACATATCATCCAAATTACAGATTCCTATAATGTATATGTAGCGGTAAGTTAAATATAATTTAGTGGCTTTAACAGAGCGGCATAGTCGCATTGACGACAAAGCTCTTTAAATGAAGATTAAAAAAAAATTACTTCTAACGCGTGTACATAAGTACACACACGTATTTTTTTTTTCTCTACGTATCACCCAAATTGCGCATACGATTTATGCGTTCCCTAGGTTTAGTAAAAACGGGTATTAATCTTTCACATTTTAAAAACAACCTTAACCACAATGCCATGGAGGGAGTCGAGAAGGTGGAAGTTACAAGTATTGGTTGCTGGTACCATTGATGGGTGTGGAGGAGAGCGGCGGACTGTCAGTGGCAGGAACCTTGGTTGCGGCGGACCCGTCGGACTCTTTGCCTTCGCTGGTTTCCTGCGAAGGCGCATCCTTGGAAGGCGTCCTCGGCGGCGTTAGGAGGGTAGCTTGCACCTGAAACATAAGTAACCGGATTATCCGCGGAATTTCGTAGTCTAAAATCGATTGTTTGTAACTATTCTTACACCAGATAATTGTGTCTACAATTATTGATTGTAAAGTCAACATCTCCTCCGGATTGAAGAAATTATAAATCCACACAGATTCTCCTGCTGTTCGCGGAGCATAGCAAATTAAGCTTAATTTTCATAATAGAGAAACGTACTCGACTTCGCGGGGAATCGCTACTTAAATGCTATAATAGATGCACTCACCAATCTTGTGCTGCCGACTACAACTTCCTTCTCTCCGTGGTCTCCCGTCCCACTACTGCTGGACACCTGGCTCTCGTTGCTCTGGCTCTCGCAGGAGTCGCTCTTGCCGACGCAGAACAGCGATTGCTGGAACAATCAAAATTACTAACTTTACAAGTGCCCCTATAAATAAAATCTGCACATCGTCTGCGAAATGGACAGAAGTCATTTGTAGAATTGAGTATACGCTTTTATAATATGATTCCTAAGGTGATTTTGGACCTGCCAATGCACAAGTTTAAAGAATTTGTTAAAACACATTTATTACAGCGAGGTTACTATACAATTGATGATTTTTTTAATGACAAGGTTGCTTGGAATCATCCGGCTCCGCTTTCATCTCTCACAAGATAGAAAAATAAATGTTGAAATGTAAAACGTAAATTGTTGATATTGGAAAAGAGCAACTGCTGAGTTTCTTGCCGGCTTCTTCTCGGTGGAATTTGAGAGTCACTACACACAGACAGACTTGACGTTTCAAAGTGCTTATATTAGGCCTCCTTGAAATAAATGAATTTTGAATTTTGAAAAGCATTCGGCCTCGACGACAGTAGTATTCAGTTCTGACAGAAAGGAAAATTGCTCGAATAATTTACTTGTTGCATTGAATATTGCACCGTGTTACCTAAACTTAGAACGTAAGTAGAAACAATTATGAATATCGGCAGAGAAGGCTTTGGAGCCTGTGCGAGGAGTTATCCATCATGTCTGAACTGACCCTTAGGGATGATAAAATCATTATCAGTATTATGTACTAGTATTTTTTATTACTGACACAGCACGAAGAAGTAATACATAAGTGGCGATACTCTAGTAGATTACGACCTCCCTTTTAGGACGAGGGACTGAGTTCACTCCGTTGCAAGAAAACATAAGTTTTTCTCGATCATATTTTGGACTAAAAGGTTAACAGCTTGACACCGGTTATCCGGTTCAAAAATGACAGTCACCCGTAAAAAAGTTTTGTATGCACTATTTATTCTTAGTTATTCATTTATTTATTTATTTATACACTTTATTTGTACACCACAAATAGGAAATAAAAAAACAATGGACACAACAAAAATAAACTTAAAAAGTAGGATACAAAGGGCGGCCTTATCGATCTCTTCCAGGCAACCTTAGGATTAGGAAAACCAAGGCTGTATTATTATTATATACATACTTACGAACAATTACACACTAATACTTATCAAGATAAGTTATTCAGTAAAATTTTGGAATAAAATATAAAGTATCGTATATCAAGTAGGGATAACTGATTAATTATCCTTTTAACTGATAAAATTATGTGGCGGTTGCACGCAGTGGGTAGGAGCTCCACTTCATTTTCGGAGTTCAAATCCCAGTTAGAGGTGCGCCTCACCTCACCTCTAACTTTTCAAAGTTATGTGCGTTTTAAGTATTTAAAAATATCACTTGCTTCGACGGTGAAGAAAAACGTCGTGAGAAAACCTGCATCCCTGAGATTTCAATATAATGTTCTCAAAAGGTATATGGAGACCAACATACCAAAATGGCCCTTTGCGGATTTTTGGACTCCCCTCGCTTCATCTCTATGTCGTCAATATTAAAATAAACGCAACAAGCGATTGGCAGCGAGTACTGACGTATGTCATCATGTAGGTAATTTCAGAGGCTAACTGTAAAAGAATTACTATAATATTTCGTGCGACTGTACGGAACCTGCGTTTCCAATAAAAAATAAACAAAAAACAAAAACAAGTGGAAAATAAATGCGAACATTTTAGGTCGCGTTTTAATTTTGTAACGTTCTTAAGTGTAGCAGACTGTGTGCTTACCGAATGCCTTTTGTTGTCAGTGTCGTGTGCGACGACGGCGCGGTCCTGGCTGGCTCGGAGCTCCTGGTAGTCCTCGTCCACAGCGCCCGGCACCGACGCGATGCACAGGATATGCTTGTCGCTCACGGGGAACGATTCTATCACTTCCGCCGGGTTGTTCGCGTCGATTATCTGAAATGCAATACAGATTATGTACGGCAGCTATCGTTATACGCTCGACCGTAACAATAATATATATATCATCAGCGATGGGACCCGCCATGCACTGGGGGATCACAAACTTAGGGGTCTACATGGGTTTAAAAAGGGGAGGGGGGAGGGTCAAATACGCAAGTGAATCCCGTGCTTTCACTAATAGGTGTATCGAGGGACACACAGAGTGTTTAGTGGGTGCAAGTCCCACATAACTATTCCGTTTCCCCCAACTGGGTGGTATGCGTCAGGCCTTTTCACTGTATAAAAAAAAAGGCTAAAAATAATGGATCAAAAATGTACATGAATGTCCTAACCTGAAAGGAAAACCTGTGTTATCTGTAACCACGTAGGTCCTTCCTGATGTTACAAAGGGTGCATCAAATCTACATATTATAATATAAGGTAAAATTTATTTAATTTCCTTAAAAAATTAAGTTTACTGTTGACGTTCTGTCAATGCTGTGGGCATTTGTAATTGACGCGCATATCAGTCCATGTTTTTGAGTGTGTGCTATGTTTAAATACGGGTTGTTAGTGCTCTTAATAAATAAATAAAAACAATTTAAAAGAAAAAAAAAACATTATTCTCGGGGTTCTTCAAAGTAACATACGTGAGAAGGAAGTGACATTTTCGAATTTCTTCAATTCCGGCTTTCAGTTATTCAATTCAATTCGTTTATTTGCTGATTGGTTTTAAATTGTTGGTAGATCAAATATAAGGGCAAACAATCCGCCTTAGATGGCATGCAAAAAATATATATATTTCATACTTTATAACATTTCCTACTTACTATAATAATACTGTTCTAGATGTTAAATCAGTCGACATTATTAAAATAAGAGAGAGAATCAAATTTAAGACTTACATCAAAATTACAAATATCTAATCTATTATTATTCATGTCAAATTATAATATCACTGTAAATATCAAAACTATAATATTGTGTCTGTTAAATAATCTTGGATGGTATAATAACATTTCCCAATAAGCAATTTTTTAATGTTATCTTTAAAATCTACAAGATTTATGTTTCTGTTAGCGACGCTGGCAATTTGTTGTATATATTAGGCGCCATAATGAAAATACTATTCCTAAATAACGCTGTGGAATGCGGCCTAAACAATAATTTATTTTTCCTGCGTTCGCTATCACTATATGTCAACAAGTGATTTGTTCTTTTTGATAAATACCAGAACTTCATAAATATACAAACAAGGAAAGGTTAGTATTTTCAGTTTCTCAAAATACGGTTTACATGTATATGTGGGACGCAAGCGTTATCAATGTAGCATTTGATCAAGGAAGTAAATTAATTATATTACGACAATAAACACATCGCCATCTAGCCCCAAAGTAAGCGTAGCTTGTGTTATGGGTACTAAGATGACTGATGAATATTTTTATGAATATAATATACATAAATACAGAAAATATACAGATAAACACCCAGACACTGAAAAACATTCACGTTCATCACACTAACATTTTCCAGTTGTGAGAATCGGATCCACGGCCTTGTACACAGAAAGCAGGGTCAGGCTGTCAAAAAGTCCACTCACCATAACAACACCCCTCGACTGCTTGCTAGAACAAATCCAGACCAGTGAGGACTGGTTCTTGAGAGCGCGCACCTCTCGCGTGGACTCCAACTGGGCGTCGATTTGCTCCACCTCGGGCGAGTTTAGCGGCTGGCCCACTGCGTTCATTTCGTACGCTGAAATACAGATTTATTTATTTATTTAAACAAAAGTCCATTACAATGGCATATAAATTACATATCTTAATATATATAAATCTCCTGTCACGATGTTTGTCCGCGATGGACTCCTAAACTACTTAACCGATTTTAAATTAAATTGGCACACCGTCAGCATTCTGGTCCAACTTAAGAGATAGGATAGCTTAGATCTTTAATTATAGTCGCAATTTTATTTTATTGCAAATTATTTGTCTATAATTAATTGACAGTCACATGTTATATATATATATATAACATGTGTGTATACTACTATACTCATTTAAGGCTTAGTGATACTGAATACTTTAAAAACAAAATCAAACGCAGACGAAATTGCGGGCAATAGCTAGTTTATTATATTTTCAAAAAAGAATGTCAATCCAATGTTTACATTTGAAATGGAACCCTGTGATGGCGCTGTAACCAGATTGAGAGGCGGACTTATTATTGTCAATATTAAGTATTCTCATTTAGGAAGTCGTTTATTTTATAATAAGCTTTCAGATTTTAAGATTCAGTGCGTTATTAATAAAAGCTCGCAATCATACACTCAAAAGAACCCTTCCGAGTTCTGTGTTACCCAATTCTTACAACCAGGGTATCTTTAAAACAAGAGTTACTAGGCATCTCAAAGCGTGTCCCATCATGGCCACATCAAAACTTTCCATCAGGTGAGATGTGGTCAAGCGCCAGTTTGTCTGTTTGTTTGAATACTTTATTGCACACACACATTTTACACAAAGTAACACACGTATAATACAAAGACACAGAATAGAAAACGGGGCGTGCAAAGGCGGTCTTATAAAGCGATCTCTTCCAGATAACCTTTGACGTTAGGAAAGACGAAGCCAGTCTATTACAGCTAAAAAAAAAGCTTTGTTAGCGTAGTTATTATTTTGATTTGATTACAAAATAGTGGCAAAACAAAACAAAACATCGACTCGATAATCAAACGGTAAGTGATCGGAAATACCTTACCTAAACACACACCGTCCTCTGTCTTCTCTTGACGATCGTCGTAGAAGACACTTTCGCCCACCATGCATCCGCCGTCGGGAGTGCGCCCGCCACCCCGGTCGACGCCGGCCGCGCAGAACAACGTCATCTGTGGCTCTGACTCAGCTAGTGGCCTGAAAAAGAATAATTGAATATTAAAGTATTTTAGTTTATTATAGCACTCGTTTCTAAGAAATACGAGTTAAAATTTCGTCCGAGTAGTTATTTATACGTAATTTTATTTTTCAATGAGTACCAAATAAATAAATAAATTTAAATTTTCTACGACAGTACACACATCGCCATCTAGCCCCAAAGTAAGCTTAGCTTGTGTTATGAGATAACTGATGAATATTGACGGCCGATTGGCACAGTGGGTAGCGACCCTGCTTTCGTAGTCCAAGGCCGTGGGTTCGATTCCCACAACTGGACAATATTTTTGTAATGAACATGAATGTTTTTCAGTGTCTGGGTGTTTATCTATATATTGTTAGAAATAAAGTTTCGTCAAGCAACAAGGCAGGCGCGCTCCCTATATAAGGCAGTTGACAACGATCAAGCGGCCATTACCTTGTCAGTCGTCGAACGTTGAACATTGTGACTCTGCCATTTATTCTGTCAAATTTGTTATTTTAAATTATTTGTTATCTTTGATTTAATAAAACTAATTGTATAGTGTTTTGGGTAATTGTTTTTTTTTTTTTAGTCAATTTAATAAAGCGTTTCTTTATGTATATTATTCATATAAATTATTCATCAGTTATCTTAGTACCCATAACACAAGCTACGCTTACTTTGGGACTAGATGGCGATGTGTGTAATGTCGTAGTATATTCATTTATTTATTAACCTGAATAATAAACATAAATACTTATAATATACAGATAATCTCGGAGACACTGAAAAACATTCATGATTATCACACAATCATTTTTCCAGTTGTGGGGATCGCACCCACGTCCTTGGAATCGGAGAGCAATAATAGTGCACACTCTTTCTTCAGACGGACAGTAGCCGAGAAACACCGTAATTGTTGTAACAGCGTCTCCGGGGACAAAAGCGCCCCATAAAAAGGAGCCCCAGGGCTCGAAGACATGGGGGGAAGGGACTTCGAGGACAACGGCTCCTTATCGCAGTTCCAGAAACTGGAACTTTTGGCTTATAAATAACGAATAAACCCACCTGACTGTGACGTCAGAAATCGGAACCCTCTCAGTCTTCGCCGGTGAAGACAAGTGCACCTTCGTCATATAATTATATGACCCTCTATTGGTATAGGTGTATATTTTGGTTAACTTTATATTATTTCATTTTAAGTTTTTATTGTTATTTATTTCACAGTTTTGAAACCTTAATTTTCTGACATTTTGTATAAAATGAAAAAATAATTTTACAATTAAGGTGTTATTATAATTTGCATGACATAGAATGACAGATTGTAGCACGGAACGTGTAATGTAAAGTAAATGTGTATTATAAGATCAAATTTGTTAACCTGCGATGACGCAAATAAAGATTTGAATTCTAATACTTCGATAGCGAAATGTAGGATCTTGTGGCGCCATCTAGTTTGTTAACATGGAGTCCGCCACAATTCTATAAGGGTGACTGAAAATCAGCGACGCGGAGAACATCACGGATAAACACACACGCACAAAGCCAACAATGGCGGGCGTCAGCTTATAAAACAAAAGAGGTAGCGCTAGAATCAGTGTTAACTTATTCTAGCGCTACCAGGGCAGCATAGCTGTCCTGCGATAGAACGGCTCAAGGTGAGTGAACTCAACACGTTACCTGCAGAATACCGGTACTGGCACTGGTACACCTCCGGAGGACAGCGAAAGACAGGCATTGCCTTTGTGTCCATGCCCACTCTTCGACGGGAGACTCCATCCGTACGCCTGCGTGCGCCCGTCCTCTTTGCGAACATGCGCCCGAACCTGATCGCAAATAAAAAAAAAAGGTAACGAATTATCCATAAACTTGACCATAATTTTAAAATTACTGCGATAATAATATTCAAAATGGAACCCAACTAACTAATTTTAATAAATTGAAATGACATTAACATGATTAATTAAAAAGTTTCAGTGTTAGTTTAAAAAGTGGGCAATAAACTTTTTTCTGATGCTATATTCGTTGGTGACCTATGTGACATTACCTGCAAACTAAAGGTCTCTAAAGTTTCTGGAACACGCGCCATTCCAACACCTTGGAACCCCAATCGGTTCTGCGAGCTATGTGCTGATGATGATAGATGATAGTAGGATAGTAGGATAGTAGGATATAGTAGCATAGTAGGATAGTAGGATGAATAAGTCGTGTGCTCACCTGTCGGAACTGTTCGGAGCGCGCGTGGTCGTTGCGCCGGTGGTGGTGATCGGACAGCTGCGTCTCGATGAAGTCCGCCTGCGTCCTGGAGTGCCGCATAGACGGCTGCGGCGCGTCCACCGCCCGCATGTGGGGTGTCGACAGCGGCCGCTGCGGCCGCTCGCTCGAGCTACCACCACATCACAAGTCAAAGTCAAAGTCAAAGTCATTGCACAAAATATTTTTTGCTAGCTAGCACCCTAGCTTAATGTGCTAAGTGCTTAAAGTGCACTAAGACGGCCAACTGGCGCAGTGGGTGCGACCCTGCTTTCTGAGTCTAAGGCCGCGAATTTGATTCCCACAACTGGTGTGTCAACAAAATGGTTGTGTTATGAACATGAATGTTCTTCAGTGACTGGGTGTTTATTTGTATATTATAAGTATGCATGTAGCCAGTGGCGTGCATAGATGGTATGTACAGGGTATGCAGATGATATCGAATGAGAATGTGAAGCCAGTACGAGTTATAAACACGTAAAGGTAGTCTTAAAAAGACCTTAGGTTCCTTCAGTTTTTTATAACTCGTACTGAGATTTGTATCATTTTATATAATCCGCATACCCTGTGCATACCCTCTATGCACGCCACTGGTGACAACTGTATTCTAATCTGCACACGGCACACGCCACAATACGGTCATCATCATAATCAAGTCAAACCATTACCGGCCCAGTAGGGCACAGTCTCCTCTCACAATAAGAAGGGGTCAAGTCCACCACGCTTGCACATTGCGGATTGGTGGCCGCCACACACCTTTGAGAACATTACGGAAGAGTCTCAGGCATGCAGGTTTCCGTACGATGTTTTCCTTCGCCGTTAAAGCAAGTAATATTTTAATAGCTTAAAACGCACATAACTTAGTAAAGTAAGATGTGCGTGCTAGGATTCGAACTCGGCCCCCCCGAACGTGGAGTCGTAAACGCGCTTAGCTACCACCGCTAAGCAATACAATGTTAGTACAATAATGTCATTTATATTTGCCAATATACAAGTCAAAGATTATCACGAAACGCTTGTTAATATACTTACAGCAATGCTATGAGCAACTGAGAGTAAAAAAGATTTTTAGGTGACACATTAATAAAGACTAACTTAGAAATTTGGGATAAATCGATACTTGTAAATTTGCGTCTGCCCAGTGTTACATCCCTACTAATATTATAAATGTGAACGTAAGTTTGTTTGTTACGCTTTTATGAAAAAACTTATAAACCGATCATCATGAAACTTTGTACACATATTTCTTAATGTATTAGAATTAATATAGGATGCGTTTTATCCCGAAACTAAGCTCAGTTATTTTGGGAAAGAGGTTGTTTGACGATTTTACACCATAACTCCGACAAATTATAACCGATTTAAATAATTATTTTTGTACTATAGAGGTTATAATATGTGTTTAATTTTGGCCAAACTTTGTGTTGATCTCATGAATGAGGTTGGAGATAGAGGACAAAACTCATCAGCGGACAGTAGCAAACCCCTCATTTAAGGCTTAGCGATACTGAATACTTTAAAAAAAAAAAACGCAGACGAAGTCGCAGGCAACAGCTAGTTAATTTTATAAAGCAGGAAAATAATTTAACTTTTGATAACTGTAATTTAATTCAGGCCAATATTTTATTAAATTGCTTATTTAACAAATGCGCTGTTAATTATTATTTAATTATAAATTTTCATTTAATTTTCATTTAACTTGATTGACAACCAATGTTAGTGATATTGAGTTGGTGGGTATTTGGATATAAATACGACTGCATTATCGATTCACTCCAGTCCTGTATGGACTCGAACGATGCAAAGACACCTGCCGATGGCTTAGAAGTTATCACTAGTCTGCCACGTTGGTCTAGTGGTTAGAAAGTTTAAATACGAATCACGAAGTCTCCCTGTTTGAATCCCGGGTCGTGCGAAAAATTTCAAGATATTGCGTTTTTTTTGTGTATGAGGAATTTGTTAGTACTAGCGGTGTCAACCCCCGTGCCTAAGAGAGCACGTGAAGCATCGGTGGCGGTTTATTTCTCTCACTTGCGATAATAATCGTTAAGGCCCACCGACACACTTTGGAGCACCGTGGTGGATTTATGATCTGGAACTGTCTCCGTGATAGAGGGGGTCTGTGCCCAACCGTGGGGCATTAAAAGGCTGGGAAAGATGATGATCATCTGCCTAGTGGGATACCAGAATCACAAGCCTTTCGCAAGCACGCACAATTGATATCGCAATACAGAAGTATATTCGCACATAAAAAACAAGCAAAAAAGTATGTTCTACATAATCCTTCAGGTATTTAACAAATAACAAAATGAAGTAGGACACGGCAACGTAACGGAACGCTTAATCGCTTAGCGGCACGAATTTATCGAGAAGGTGTTAATTAGCCACGGCCGAAGCCGAGAGAAATTCCAGAAAATATAAATAAACGAATTGCCCCCGCCACGGAATCGAACCCGGCACCTCCCACTTTTAAGACCACAGCGCTTATCACTTGACCATAGAGGTCGTCAAATTTTATTTAAAACAATATGCAATGCCTATATAAACAAATGCTTATGGGAAAATGGTTTTAACTGAGCTTTGCGCACAGGTTAGTTTGGTCAAAATCATATGAAATATTCGCTTTAAAAAATAATTCTAAAAGCATAACTCAAGCATTTTAGCAGTAGCTGAATAGAAATAAACGTTTTTATCACACTTACGCAATTATTGTGATAAAAAGGTTCCGTTCTATTATAGTAACAAATATAGTTCTGTAACGAAGGTCAAATGAACATGAATGTTCTTCAGTGTATGCATGTTTATCTGTATATTATGTTTATTATTCATAAAAATATTCATCAGTCATCTTAGTATCTATAACACAAGCTACGCTTTGTGTGTGTTGTCGTAGTATATTTAGTATTTATTTATCTATTTATTATTTACTACTTAAATCATAATATCGTGGTATGAATTATATTTATTTATTATTTAATTGTCAAGCCTAAAATCATTTCCATAGAAAACATTGTCAATAGGACAGTGGAATCGGTTAGTTTCGTTTTATTTTATATCAGTACTATCCTTTCTTACACAGAACAAAATTATAAGGCAAAACTAGTTTCGAGGCATGCATACATGACGGCCGATTGGCGCAGCGGGCAGCGACCCTGCTTTCTGAGTCCAAGGCCGTGGGTTCGATTCCCACTACTGGAAAATGTTCGCCGATGAGCATGAATGTTTTTCAGTGTCTGGGCGTTTATATGTATATTATAAGTATTTACGTATATTATACAAAAAAAATATTCATCAGTCATCTTAGTACCCATAACACAAGCTACGCTTACTTTGGGGCTAGATGGCAATGTGTGTATTGTCGTAGTATATTTATTATTTATTTATTTATTTATTTATTTATACAACAAAAGGCACAAGACAGTAGCATTAGGAACCCCCTACAAAAGACCCCATGTACAGCAATAGACGTGCATTTGTTGATATAACTATGATAATGATGACGATTCAACAAAATTTACACCAAAGTGTGTCACACAGAGATTTAAACGACAATTTCATTTGCGATTTTAGTATCTAAATTGTGAGTTATTCATGGCGAGCTCAATAAGTTCATATCGCCTTAATACTGCAATGAATGAATGAATGAATGATGGAATGCATGCATGAATGAATGTATTTATGTATGTATCAATGTAAGAATGAAGGAATGAATGAATGATTAATGAAAGATCGAATGAATACACTTTTATTATATACCAGATATAAACATACTAGAGCAAAAGGGTGAAATTTGGTGGCCTTATTGCTAAATAGCGATTTCTTCCACTCTCATGCATGGCTTACGAGAAAAGTGAAAATTGTAAATTATATTAAATTATGTAACAATCTCAGTGTGCCACATTTATAAGACGGACTTACCTAAAAAGGTTGCTAAAGAACTTCCAAATGCTCTGTTTGTTCTTCTTGTCGATGGACGAGTCGACTCGACTTGCGCGCACCATTTCCGTCCAGCGGACTGCGTCTTGCAATTCCATAAAGCGCTCCTGCAATACATACACAGTATCGTTATTTCCGGTAAAGAGAAAAGAATATATATTCATAGAAAATAGTAGGTCCATTTAATTATTTCGACAATAGTGCATACTATTGTCGAGATAATTAAATGGAGATTAATTCCATACTTTTAAAAATTTGATTTACTGCAATAGAATTGGAAAAAAACACCAAAATAGGTTAAAAAAAATTCCTGTCCGTCATGTGTGAAACCCGAAAACACTCTAACTTGTGAAAAAATCCATTATTTGAGTTAATTTTTTTTTTTTTAATTCTAATCGACGATTGTAGGTCACTGAGTCGTGCACTTTTGGATTTTCCAAATTTTTATCATTATTATTATTATTACAAACAGACTGACTTGACGTTTCAAAAGTGCTTATTAATTAGGCCTACTCGAATTTTTTATTTGAATTTGAATATGAAAGTACGTGAATTACTGCTCACCTTGTACTGATTACGTTCCCTGAGAACTCTGGCCATCTCAACGCGCGTGAACTTGCGTCGCTGCGCCATCGGCACGTCGGCCTCGTCCTCGTCGGCCACCGTGCCGGCCCCGGCGCTCAGGGCGTCTCGAAGTTGACGGAGCTCTTCCTCGAGCTGTGACACGCGCTCTCGGAGCTTCTCCCGGGCGGAGCTCAAGGCCGCCACTTCCTCGCGCAATATCTCCTGCTCCCCGGTCAACTCGTCAACTTTAACTATGAGATCGTCCTTCACCACGTTCAGGGCGTTTCTGCAACACACGCACAACCTCGAACTCAGCCTTGTACCACGGGTGCACTTTTTTGGATCTAGCGCATTATAGTATAGTAGTTGTTTTTTTTAACTGTAATAGACCAGCGCTTGACCACAATCTCAACCTTGTACCACGGGTGCACTTTTTTGGATCTAGCGCATTATAGTATAGTAGTTGTTTTTTTTAACTGTAATAGACCAGCGCTTGACCACAATCTCAACCTTGTACCACGGGTGCACTTTTTTGGATCTAGCGCATTATAGTATAGTAGTTGTTTTTTTTAACTGTAATAGACCAGCGCTTGACCACAATCTCAACCTTGTACCACGGGTGCACTTTTTTGGATCTAGCGCATTATAGTATAGTAGTTGTTTTTTTTAACTGTAATAGACCAGCGCTTGACCACAATCTCAACCTTGTACCACGGGTGCACTTTTTTGGATCTAGCGCATTATAGTATAGTAGTTGTTTTTTTTAACTGTAATAGACCAGCGCTTGACCACAATCTCAACCTTGTACCACGGGTGCACTTTTTTGGATCTAGCGCATTATAGTATAGTAGTTGTTTTTTTTAACTGTAATAGACCAGCGCTTGACCACAATCTCAACCTTGTACCACGGGTGCACTTTTTTGGATCTAGCGCATTATAGTATAGTAGTTGTTTTTTTTAACTGTAATAGACCAGCGCTTGACCACAATCTCAACCTTGTACCACGGGTGCACTTTTTTGGATCTAGCGCATTATAGTATAGTAGTTGTTTTTTTTAACTGTAATAGACCAGCGCTTGACCACAATCTCAACCTTGTACCACGGGTGCACTTTTTTGGATCTAGCGCATTATAGTATAGTAGTTGTTTTTTTTAACTGTAATAGACCAGCGCTTGACCACAATCTCAACCTTGTACCACGGGTGCACTTTTTTGGATCTAGCGCATTATAGTATAGTAGTTGTTTTTTTTAACTGTAATAGACCAGCGCTTGACCACAATCTCAACCTTGTACCACGGGTGCACTTTTTTGGATCTAGCGCATTATAGTATAGTAGTTGTTTTTTTTAACTGTAATAGACCAGCGCTGGACCACAATCTCAACCTTGTACCACGGGTGCACTTTTTTGGATCTAGCGCATTATAGTATAGTAGTTGTTTTTTTTAACTGTAATAGACCAGCGCTTGACCACAATCTCAACCTTGTACCACGGGTGCACTTTTTTGGATCTAGCGCATTATAGTATAGTAGTTTTTTTTCATACTGTAATAGACCAGCGCTTGACCACAATCTCTACCTTGTACCACGGGTGCACTTTTTTGGATCTAGCGCATTATAGTATAGTAGTTGTTTTTTTTAACTGTAATAGACCAGCGCTTGACCACAATCTCAACCTTGTACCACGGGTGCACTTTTTTGGATCTAGCGCATTATAGTATAGTAGTTGTTTTTTTTATCTGTAATAGACCAGCGCTTGACCACAATCTCAACCTTGTACCACGGGTGCACTTTTTTGGATCTAGCGCATTATAGTATAGTAGTTGTTTTTTTTAACTGTAATAGACCAGCGCTTGACCACAATCTCAACCTTGTACCACGGGTGCACTTTTTTGGATCTAGCGCATTATAGTATAGTAGTTGTTTTTTTTATCTGTAATAGACCAGCGCTTGACCACAATCTCAACCTTGTACCACGGGTGCACTTTTTTGGATCTAGCGCATTATAGTATAGTAGTTGTTTTTTTTAACTGTAATAGACCAGCGCTTGACCACAATCTCAACCTTGTACCACGGGTGCACTTTTTTGGATCTAGCGCATTATAGTATAGTAGTTGTTTTTTTTAACCGTAATAGACCAGCGCTTGACCACAATCTCAACCTTGTACCACGGGTGCACTTTTTTGGATCTAGCGCATTATAGTATAGTAGTTGTTTTTTTTAACTGTAATAGACCAGCGCTTGACCACAATCTCAACCTTGTACCACGGGTGCACTTTTTTGGATCTAGCGCATTATAGTATAGTAGTTGTTTTTTTTAACTGTAATAGACCAGCGCTGGACCACAATCTCAACCTTGTACCACGGGAGCACTTTTTTGGATCTAGCGCATTATAGTATAGTAGTTTTTTTTCATACTGTAATAGACCAGCGCTTGACCACAATCTCTACCTTGTACCACGGGTGCACTTTTTTGGATCTAGCGCATTATAGTATAGTAGTTTTTTTTTTTTCATACTGTAACAGACCAGCGCTTGACCACAATCTCTACCTTGTACCACGCGTGCACTTTTTTGGATCTAGCGCATTATAGTAGTTGTTTTTTTTAACTGTAATAGACCAGCGCTTGACCACAATCTCAACCTTGTACTACGGGTGCACTTTTTTGGATCTAGCGCATTATAGTATAGTAGTTTTTTTTCATACTGTAATAGACCAGCGCTTGACCACAATCTCTACCTTGTACCACGGGTGCACTTTTTTGGATCTAGCGCATTATAGTATAGTAGTTTTTTTTTTTTCATACTGTAACAGACCAGCGCTTGACCACAATCTCTACCTTGTACCACGCGTGCACTTTTTTGGATCTAGCGCATTATAGTAGTTGTTTTTTTTAACTGTAATAGACCAGCGCTTGACCACAATCTCAACCTTGTACCACGGGTGCACTTTTTTGGATCTAGCGCATTATAGTATAGTAGTTTTTTTTTTTTCATACTGTAACAGACCAGCGCTTGACCACAATCTCAACCTTGTACCACGCGTGCACTTTTTTGGATCTAGCGCATTATAGTAGTTGTTTTTTTTAACTGTAATAGACCAGCGATTGACCACAACCTCAACCTTGTACCACGCGTGCACTTTTTTGGATTTAGCGCATTATAGTATAGTAGTTTTTTTTTCATACTGTAATAGACCAGCGCTTGACCACAATGTCTTTTTTTTAATGATTATAACCGAACGCTTGACTGCAATCACACCTGATGGTAATTGATGATGCAGCCTAAGGTGGAGCGTGCTTGCCTAGAAGATGCCTGTTCACACTTGATTTGAACGGAACCTGACGGAAAGTTTAGATGACCTAAGGCCTAACCTAAGATGAGACTCACTTGCCTAGAAGACGCTATGCATAACTGCAGCGGCCAGCAAAAGAGGTATTGATGGACAAACGTGTTATGCGTTGCTGTGAGGTCAAGATTGGATACTATCGTTGATTTTACGTACTGCTTTTACTGCCAATCAATTCTTCGATGCTGTTAATTTGTTATTGAAAATAGAAGCGGGCGTTACTATGAAAATTAAGCCTAATTTGCTATGCTCCGTGAAAGGCAGGAGAATCTGTTTGGTGTAATTCAAACAGATCTTCGGCAATGTACCCTCTACGCACGTTTCGCTCCGAAACCGGAGCATCTTCAGGAGATGTTGACTTTACAATGAATAATTGTTAAGTTAAGGATTCTCCTGCTTTTCGCGGAGTATAGCAAATTAAGTTTAATTTTCATAATATGTTCATTTGTTTTAATAAACAGCTTTCTATTTGCAAGCCAGTTACAAATTTAAAAAAAAAACCTTCGATGAGTTACCTCCTCGCTTGCCATGGTTCCATTTTTAAACTACACGACAAATATTAGTTTACTGTGTAATTTATTTGGCCACTGAACCGCAACAAATATGGATTTTCATACAAAATTTTCCGGCCGCTGCTGACAAATGTATTTGGCCAGTACAATAGATTTATCTCGAGGTTTGTTGTTAAAATTATGATCAAGTTCATGTTTGAGAAAAAAATATATTAATTAAAGAATTTTAAGAAAGATTGATAAGTGAAGTGGAAGAAAGAACATAGAGACACAAAAACACAGCCGTTTTTTAAATGAGCAGTTCGGCATTAATTGTCCAAACATTGAATAGTTTAATTATTATTATTATTATTATTATTGATAAAGATGCAAACTCACTTGGTGGCTAAAAGTTCGGTGTTCTCCAAGATGAGATTTTCTACCTCCTTGCCCATACCTGTAATAAAGTATATAATTTTGAACAACAAAAAAATATATACTAACGCTCGCATTTCATGGTCGCATCATGTTTTAAAATATCACTTGCTTCGACGGTGAAGGAGAACTCGTGAGGAAACCTGCATGCCTGAGAGTTCAAAATAATGTTCTCAAAAGGTGTGTGGAGTCCACCAATCCGCACTGGGCCAGCTTGGTGGACTACGGCCTTAACTCCGTCTCATTGTGGGACGATAACCGTGCTCTGTAGTGGGCCGGTGATGAGTTAATGCGATGTTAATGATGACGATGATCATGCTTTAATTATGTCTCATATAAATTGGTTCGACATATAAAGTTAAGAATAATGAGAGAGAAGATGTCTCTTAGAAAGTTCAAAGCTTGTATTAAACGTTAGCTCATAGAAAAATCCCATTATAGTTGAAAGCATTACGTAACCGATAAAAAAGCTTGGGTGTGAATTAATGCACTATATTAGAAAGTATTAAATTAGATACAAGACCGACACTTTTAGAATTTAAGTATTGATAAATATTTATAATATGCATTCTATTCTATTTTAATATCGCAAAAACGTGAGTAGAAATAACTGTGGAATTAATTGGATATGAGTAGCACCATTGTTTATCTATGGATATTGCAAAAAGTTTAATTCCAAACAAATATTTGAAACGCAGACACAGCCTCGTAATTTTGCTCACCCATTTCAAATGAGTTCTTATCAAAGATTGGCCAATATATACCCATATATACAGATCTCAGATCGATTGTTGCTAAAAAAAAATACTGTCAGTATTAACGTAAAGGAAATGGCTGCCTTCCTATTGAAATGCACAGTGTAATACTGCGAATTAAGTAGTAAACAATGGAGGAGATTTTAAGTGAGTAGTACACATTCGTAGTTCATCTGTAGTTGATGTAAATCTTGAGGGTTCTCCCCTACTACAGCATATCTACGATTGAAATCTTTGGCTTTAACGGCAGAGATGATGGTGCAAATTCCTTTAAACAAAACTGACATGTCCAAAAGTTGTGTCGCATTTCCACACTATTTCCTATTGAAAGGGGTGTCACTACTGTTACTTATCCCAAACTGTAATAAATAAATAAATATAAATATACTACGACAATACACACATCGCCATCTAGTCCCAAAGTAAGCGTAGCTTGTGTTATGGGTACTAAGATGACTGATATTTTATATCTGTATATATATATATTACAGTTATATATAAGTATATTACAGATTATATATAAATAATAAAATAAACTGTAATAATAATAACGTTTAGTTCAGATAAAAATCCATAGCAATTATCAATAACAATTATCTTATTTACAATATTATAAACTAAAATTGGCCAAACCTATAAATAATAAAAAAATTAGGAAGCTCCTAACTAAATACCCTCTTGAGCACTTGGTGTGTGAGTGTGTACCAACCGAGTGCTCCATAAAGGGATTTTCCCATTTATGGAGTTGATTTATTAGTATGAAGTGACTGTTTCCGAGATGAGCTCTCAGAGTTGTCGGTTATTACAAAATCCTATTTGTGTCCCACTATTGGGCATAGGGAACTGCTGGGCTAGTTTGTAAGCTTAGACCCTCGACTCTGCTCCTATTGCTGTTCTGAGTTAGCCGGTAAATGCACAGCTAAACTCAAACCACCTATCAAAATACTACTCAAATTAATCTTGATTTATCCTAGTCTACACCTCGATAATGCTGCCCATTACACCAAGGGGACAGCTTTGTAGCAAAACAATTGAAATATTAAAATTCTACTTGATTTCGATAATTACATAACACTTAACCTATAGGGCCTTAATAAACGTGGCATCACGTCGGAATAGAAAACAGACAAAAAAAAATACTCTTGGGACTACTTTTTATAGATTGCTACATCTTAATATTTTAGTATTTAGTTTCGTTTTTATAATTTATGATTCCTAAAGTAATTTTGAACCTACCAATGCATAAGTTTAAAGAATATGTTAAAAAAACCTTTATTACAGCGACGTTACTATAACTTTGATGAATTTCTTAATGACAAGGTTGCTTTGAAACATCCGGCTCCGCTTTCATCTCTTACAAGATAGAAAAATGAATGTTGAAATGTAAAATGTGAATTGTTGATGTTGGAAAAGAGCAACTGCTGAATTTCTCGCCGGCTTCTTCTCGGTGGAATCTGCCTTCCGAACCGTAGTAGAGTCACTACAAACAGACAGACTTGACGTTTTAAAAGTGCTTATACTAAGCCTACTTGAAATAAATTAATTTTGTTTTTTTTTTTTAATTTAGTTATCTCTTCTATAGATGATACGTGTTTTGTGACGGCAGTAAAGAATAAAGTCCCGCGAGTGTCACAGGGAGTGAGAAGAGAAAGCAGTTTCCTTAGTTCTAAATACCACCATCTATTGTCCCCACCAACCCGTCCGCCCAGAGTGGTGATGTGGGCATACCCTGCCGTCGGGAAGGCCTTTAGTCCAGCACTGTACTGATATAAGCTATTATGACGACTTAAATTATAAATATTTATACTGGAGCAGGGTCTGAGAGGTCTAACAAACGTTGAAGGAAATTGGCTATAAACATAGGTCACAGTGATGATTTGTAGCCTCGATTCACAAAGTGTAGCGCCGAAAAACAGAGTATATTTTATAGAACCTTAAGTTTAGTTTGATGAAGAATGAAAGAACACAAAATAAAAAGCAATTATTATTAAATACGAAATTGTGTTCATAAGTTATACGTGTGTAATTTGGCTGAGCATTTTCTTTGTACTATAGAGGCAAGTAGATTTTAAAGCAATTTTTTTTTTTTTAAATCTTTGTTAATTTTTTTTTACATATGAAGACCGATCAGATTTACTTATTCCAGTTACCACAAGAACTGTATATATTCAACTTAAATTTTTACCGATTATTATAAAGACAGTATTGTAAATTATTCTCATACAAGCATTTATATTAAAAGCCATCCCTGCAAATCTGGAGAGAATGAAGCCGTTATTGAATAAAAAGAGAAATAATAATAACTGCTGTCATTTAAATTATATGAATAAAATTAAAATGAGACAAATAGTTCAGTATGGGTGAAAAGCGAGACGAAAAATTATTCTAATATAAAAAAAATAATAATACAATTCACTCACCAAAATAGTTATCATTAACTGCAAGTTGATGCAACGTATGGTTAGAACGCATGAAAATAGAAGAAACGACTAATTAGTTGACTAGGAATTAGTAGTCAATGGACGTTATCACTGTACATACACAGGGGACGAGGAGGGGGCCGGACTGGGGGCGTGCAGTGGCAAAAGCGGACCTCGGCATATATATGTAAATACAGGATATTTTTTTTTTCTGTGCGGATATTTTAATATTTCATAATGAACCCAATTTATGAACATATATTTTTTTTTTTTTTACTTAACGATACAGAAATTACAAAAGATAAGTCCCCGGAAAAGATAATTATGGGCACCCTACAATAGCTCAGCTTTTAACTTGCGACCAAAGCATAATAATAACTTGAACAATTACAATTGAAAAACCCATTACTTAACTATGCATGCCACACATTACGATGTATGTTTTTTAATCCAATACAAGTTTAAGTTAGCCCATGACTTCAATCTCACCTGGTGTCACTCTCACATGATTTTCTTCATATGTGAAGTATCCTTTTATAATTTTTAAGAGACATTTTATACTAAAAAGTACCGCTAAGATGGACTGTTCGAAGATGGTAAAACATTACAAATCCTGCGCCCCCTCTCCTATGTGTACAAATTAAATCAAACAAATAAAGAGTGCAAAAAAAAATAGTGATATTGTTAATCATAACAATGTTATTAAATTTAAGAAATTCAATAATTTATGCAACACCAAGACTATATCAATAACTCAATAGTCTCGTGTAGCAGTTTTAAAAAAAAACATAACAACCGTATTTTTATTTAAATACGTTTATCGCATCGTATAAAATCAATTTAAGAATCCAGAAACAATTTCGCACAGAGCATTAGAACGTTTCTGACAAGAACGTAGGAAACTGATCGGTAATCATTCGACGAGCTTAATATAAAACTATTTCGAGTGAAATTGAGGAACTACGCCACATAACATGGCCGCCGAAAGTACGTTCGATACCTTAACCTCGTGAATGCAAAATTATTTATATAACATGTAAGATTCCGACTTGAGATATTCGAATATGTGTAATTACAGAGATTTTGAAATACTATAAAGATTTTAAAATATGGATTTGTTTAGTACATAAACATAATCATCAAAAAAATCAACAAAACTATCATAATACAAACCGGATTAAACCGGATCAACCGGAAAATGAGTGTGTACATAAATAATTAATAAGCATTATTTTAAACAAATGCATTTACATAAAACGTATGCAAATAAAACAACAATGACTACGAATGAATGTTTTATATACCATAACCACAGATTTGTATGTGAGTAATTGTATGGATACAGATTGCACTTATTTTTGAGGAGTCATTCGGGCTTTTTGACAGACTTTAGGAAGCCTTGAGATTCACAAGGCTTCCTAAAGTCTTGGAGGGCTTTAATTTAATGGCTACGCAGTCCGTGACATATCGCCAATAAAAATACCAAGAGCAATTTAGCTAACAACCACGTAAACAAGTTTTTAAGGTACGGTTGTTGCACTGATAGGCAATCCAGACAGGTTTTTATAGTCAATTGACTAGAAACTAGAATAAATATAAATAAAAACTCACCTGAAGATGCATATTCTCCAGGATGGACCCAGCTTCCTGCGACAAGAATAATAAAATTTTCAATCAAACATCCTACATATAGTTCGGGCCATTGATTTAAGAACATACATAATCCTCATTCAGCTTTTATTGTATGCAGTGCATTGTGTCCAAAAACAGTGAAAACGCCCCGCGCGTTTCTCACTTAACACAAGCGGAATGTTGCTAGCTCACAAATTCCCATTTTCCCATTTTATGGACATTAGAGGTAACATTATTATTGTCAACTCCTAAATGTTATGAAGTGACTAATCGTTTGTTCGAGAAACCCATCTAAAGTGTATTTTGATGCTTCAATATAAGTCGTGTACACGGTTTCCGTATGTTTTTAATTTTGTTCTGTTTTCGGACATTAAAACAATGCGTTGATAATTGCCCTTGATCGGAAAGCTCTTATTTTGTATTTACGTTAAATTCATTAAAGCCTATATTTACATCTAAAACATATTTTGTAAGTTGACATGGTAATATAGGCCTTAATGAATTTAAATTTTTGGCTAAATTGAATGTTTAAGATATTTAGTTCAAATTCGCTTCCGCTTGTAAATTACTGCGAAAAATAAAAAATCTTGAGACCAAAGAGGCCACTACGTTAACAACTTCAAATCGCAATATCTTTAATACCAGATAGAAGACTTTATTTGAAAGTAAACCTTAAGAAGAAATTTACCAAGAATTCATACTCATCTATAATTTTTTTTCATTAGTAGACGCTAGAAAAGAAAATCATCCAAAACTTATTTTCGGGAGTTGTTCTTGAACCACAAACGTGAATACTATCGTGGAAGTATTGTACAGCGCAATATATGTTTTGTAATTTGTTATTTAAATGCGCGTGGTGTCAAGGTCGCGAGTTTCACGGTCTTTATTCACCCAGAAAGAGCTCAACTGGCCTGAAGAAGTTTTCACTTCCAAAAATCGGTGACTTGTGGCCCCACCACTGTGTGTCATAATGGTAATACAGTTACCGGTAAAGTCGGCGCCGTCGTCCACTTCGTTGATGTTCGCCTCGGTGTCGTGGAATGCCAGCTCCTGGTACAGCGTGTTCCCGCTGCGCTTCTCGCTCTTGGTTTGCGACCTGCCCGTGTTCGCGTTCGGAGGCGCTACCGGCGAAGTTGCCTGGAATTCCGATAAAATAGAATTCTAAATTCTAAATATAAATCATAATTCATCTATTCTAGTATCCGTCAACGGCGACACCTTGGATTTAACGTCTGGAGTGTGCATATATGACTAGCGTAGCCAAATTTAGTTACAATCTAACGTTCAGGCCTAGAATCACTAGATCCAATCAAGGCAGTGTGTCCCCAGTGGCGTGCATACAGGATATCCAAGGTGATAATATAATTAAAAATCTCCAGTACGAGTTATAAAATACTTAAGGGTAGGCATTGTAATAATCATAAAAACCTACCCTTGCATTTTTATAATTCGTTTCGGAGATTTTCTTCATTTTATATAATCTGCATACCCATAATGCACGCTACGGTGTGTCACCTACAACAATTTTATTAAAAGTGCTGGCTTGGATATCGTTCAACATTCCGCCCCATGTTTCAAAAAAGATGAGAGTTTTTTTATGTAAGTACCTACTATGTTTTTGTTCGTTTACTCAATGGATTTCACAAACTTAATGGTAAAAAGTTTTAATTAAAGTAAATTATAAACTTCTTATCGTTTGGTTTTCCAAAAAGCCATTTGTGTTCAAATTTGGTAAACTTCATCTTGACATGTTGTGACATAACGAAATCGTATCACAGATTGGACCATTCGTTTCAAATACAAATTTGAATAGCCAAAAATGTGGTATATATTCAACTTGACTGTGTTTTTACTCACTCTGAGTAACAGTAGCAGTTTAAAATGCTACCAATGCACTACTACAAACAGTCTCAACTGCTTAGCGGCAAATTTAAACAGTGATTATTTAACAGAGTGTAAGAATCGCAGCGGTGAAGTGGTACCCGTGTGCCGTTTACTGTCCCAAGAGCAGTTCTTCACTCAAAACAGGGAGATGACGATCATAAGGGAGTGCGCGTACGTGTATACGCGCCCATTGACGTGTACGCAATCAAAATTCAGTTCAGTACACTACTCAGAGTGGTGCGAGTGTGAGTACGATGGATGTAACAAAGCGAACGGTAGCAGAGGGAAACTCTTTGTTAGTGCGGTGTTACTGGGGTTCGTTATACAGTGACATATTTTTCACAAGTGCAGTCTGTCTCTAGCTTTAAACTATAATATTTTCCTTGCGATCACCATTGTATCGTGTGGCTCAATCCATGCGAAGGTCTGCCTGGTCATCATTATAAACACGGTGCGGGCTCTCCTCTCAGAATGAGAAGGGTTTAGGTCGTAGTCCACCACGCTACATGGTATACTGCAGACATTTTTGAGAACGTTCTTGGGAACTAAGTATACCTGATCACCAGATCCTAATTTCGATTTCCGGATCAGGCGAAACACTGTTTGGGTTTTTTTGTGAAGAAATTCTCAGTACCAGCTTAGTACAAAGAGGAGATAAGGTTGTGTGCGAAGAGGGTGGACGTCAACAGCGACGTCGACAGCTGGGTCAAAACATCAAGTCTTCAAGTTTGAAGAATACTATATGATTTGCAGACCTAATAAGGCCGGGGCGTAAGGACAAGAAGAAGAAAGCGACGGTTGTTCGACACAGTAGTACAGTATCTAATATCTATACAAAATACCTATGTCCAGCAGTGGACGTCACTTGGTCGGGATAGTTATGATGACAGTAGCCGATCAGCAGATCTCCTACCGTGCTTAGTTAGCCGAAACCTTTGATCTTGTGGTAAATGCCAACATCGTTTAGATAGATTGCATTTCGCAAACGATTGGTTAGCAGCTTTCTGAATCCAAGGCTGTGGGTTCGATGCCCACAACTGGAAAATGTTTGTGTGATGAAAATTGAATGTTTTTCAGTCTCTGGGTGTTTATCTGAATATTATAAGCATTTATGTATACTATTCATAACAATATTCATCAGTCATCTTATACCCATGCCAAAAGCTACGCTTTGAGGCTAGGTGGCGATGTGTGTATTGTCGTATTATATTTATTATTATAGAGGTATGTAGATACCTCATTACAGATACCAGTAAAAGGCCTTTCCTCGACTTGCATACGTTTTACTTCTAACTCTATTGTAACCGGGACGGTTAGGAAAGTAATGGTGTCTAAGCCCGCCAACCAGAAATTGGAGATAATAACTGAGCTAAATACGATGATGTGACGATTTTAATAAAATAATCACAGTTCAGTGCGAGGTGATGTGAGACAATAATTGTAAAATATGTAAGAAATACTTTCTATTATAATTAATTTGGTGTGTTCGTTAGAATAAGTGGATCTATTATAATATACCAAAATAAATATTTATGATTATTTGTATGTTCCCACTACGCCGCTTCCCTCGGTTATAGGTTTAATTTTACTACCGTACTTCTCACAAGTTAGCCCCCTACAGTAGACTGTTTCATAACATACCGAATCTGAGACTGCAGAAAAGGGCTAACTTGTAGTCGACTAAGAATAATCTTCGTTATCTGTTCATATTTTATGATGATATACAACATACGGCACGCACCTACAACTTTTGGAGTTATGTGAGTTTTAAGCAATGAAATATCACTTGATTTAACGGTGAAGTAGAACATCGCGAGGAAACCGGCATGCCTGAGAGTTTTACATAATGTTCTGATTATGTATATAAAGGCTACCAATCCGAAGTTGGACAGCGTGGTGGACTACTGCGCAACTTTCAATTCTGAAAGCCCCGTGTGTTGGTACTGACTATAATAACCGGCCCAGTACCGTTTAAACGGATGCATATTAGTTTGTGGACCAATAAGTTGACGGCCGATTGACGCAGTGGTTAGCGACTCCGCTAGTCCAAGGCTGTGGTCTGAGACCATAGCTGGAAAAAGTTTTGTGTCATGGGTGTTTATCTGTATATTATACACAAAAACTACTTATGTACTTATATATATTATGCACTACATTTTAATACTTATGTATATTATGCACAAAAATATTCATCAATCAACCTAATACCCATACCACAAGTTACGCTTTGGGTCTAGAGATGGCGATGGCGTATTTTTGTATATGAAAATTAAGCTTCATTTGCTATATCCCGCGAAAAGCAGGAGAATCTGTATGGTGTAATTTATCCGGAGCATCCTCAGGAGATGTTGACCTTACAATGAATAATTGTTAAGATCGCCATTGTAAAGTCAACATCTCCTGTGGATGCTCCGATTCGGAGCGAAACGTGCGTAGAGGGTACATTTTGGAAGATCTGTTTGGTGTGGATTGAAGAAATTATAAATTACATACAGATTCACCTGCTTTTCGCGGAGTGTAGCAAATTAAGCTTAATATTATATCATGGATTTCCGCAAAGTAACGCCTGCTTTTCGCAATATTATGTCGTAGTATATTTATTTATTGTGGTAGGCTGCTAGTTTTATACTGAGGGATTGCTATCCGACATCCGTGACTGGTAACTATAGTTTTTTTTTTTTTATTACAAAGGAAATTACTTTAACCACTGTAACAAATATTTTATTAAGAATTTATAATATACATAAAGATAAGAATAAACCACACGCAACACTTCAACGATTATGAAATGAATAGAAAAATATATGGCTTCACGCGATATGCTGAAAAAATATAAATATTGTATTACATTACGTGTATGTATTTTTACAATGGGGTTTCGTTTTTGATTAGTAATTAACTAGATGTGTAGGGTAATACAAAATCGAATAAATATTGATAGGGCACCGGTCGCCCACAACTAGGAGGGGTGAAGGCTGTCGCTGGCCGAGTGCGTATTGGTGGAATCCACACCTAAAAATCCACACCGAAAAACTCAGTACCATAATTCTTTGGAAACCTGACCCCTAAAAAACCCGTTTCTAAAGCCGGTGCCTTCTCAAAAATTGATCATTCATTGAAATAATTTGCTTTGTCAAATTGCACTTTTAACAAAGGAATCTTCAAAATGTCGCGTTGAGTTTTCTAACAGTTAACAAACCTTTGAGAACATGGAAATCTCTCAGACATGCAGATTTCTTCACGACATTTCCCTAAGCCGTTGAAGCAGGTGACATAAAACACACATAAGTTACAAAAGTCAGAGGCGCGTGCTGGGATTCAAACTCGGCCCCCCGAAAATCGAATTCCTACCCACTGGGCTATCACCGCTTTACTTTTATTAATGCTTCCAAACGAGAAGAGCCCACAAGAAACTTGCCAGGTAACTTTTTTTTTGTTATCATCATCAATGGTCAATTAATAGTTAGCTATGAAGTTAGAGCAAATAACATCAAAGCTTTTCTATAGTTTAAGCAATCCTTAATACTGTAATGGGATTTTTCTATAATCTTACGTCATACTCGTATATACAACGTGTAACAGAATTACGAAATAACGTTGAAGGGTGCATAAGTATATTTCATAAGGAACGTATTTTCCATCCTTAGTGTTTAATTAAAACTCCGTTTCACAGATAAGTCTCAGAGACAGTACATAATGTACCTCTAAAGCCCGTGAAGTATTATTTCGGTTTTCATTTACACGCGACAATAGATCAACTAACCTGTTTTAAGAAACATTTTTTTTAGTTTAATTTACTGCAAGTTGACTGCACTCTCACCTGGTGGTAAGTAATGACGCAGTTCAGAAGGAAACTGGCTAACCTGTTAGGTATGGCAGTTATCGATTTATTCAATTTTTAGTTTGGGCCACTTGCACTGACAAAGTTGTAATTATTGGAAAAAAGACAACAATAATCAATCCTACCTTAATATTATAAATGTGAATGTAAGTTTGTTTGTTACGCTTTCGCGCGAAAACTACTTAACCGATCCTCATGAAACTTTGTACAAATATTCTTGGAAGTGTTAGAAGTAATATAGGATACTTTTTATCCCGACATTAAGCTCGGTTCCTTTGGGAGAGGGGATGAGTGTTTCACGATTTTACACCATAACTCCGAAAAATTATAACCGATTTCAGTAATTATTTTTATACTATAGAGGTTTATAATAAGTGTTTAATTTTGCCCAACCTTTGTGTAGATCTGAATGTGGTTGCAGATAGAGGACAGAACTCTGCAGCGGACATCAGCAAACCCCTCATTTAAGGCTTAGTTATACTGAATACTTTAATTATTTTAGAACTACAACTAAGTAAATTAAATGCCACATCAAAAAACAAAATCAAACGCAGACGAACGCGGGCAACAGCTAGTATACAATATAACAATTTGAAGGCCGATTGGCGCAGTGGGTAGCGACCCTGTTTTCTGAGTCCAAGGCCTTGGGTTAAATTCCCACAACTGGAAAATGTTTGTGTCATGAACATTAAAGTTTTTCTGTGTCTTTAGTGTTTATATGTATATTATAAATAACTATGTATATCATTCATAAAAATATTCATCAGTCATCTTAGTTCCCATAATAAAGCTACGCTTACTTTGGAGCTAGACGGCGATGTGTATATTGTCGTAGTACATTTATTTATTTAACAAAATACAGTAGTATAGTGTTCTCAGTTACAATCAACCCTTTACACCGAATCGGTTTTTACATAGCATCGTACCGGAACGCTAAACGGCTTGGCGACACGTCTTTCGTCGGTAGTGTGGTAACTAGCCACGGCCGAAGCCTCACAGATCAGAGGAAATTCAGATACAGATTCCCAAATGCCCCTGCCTATAAAAACCTGTTATTTTTGCTTGCTCGATTTCACGTGACAATTTTAATGTGTTTTGTAAAAAAAAAACAAATAAATACTGTAGAAGTGTTATTAAATACCATTTAATTGATTCCAATAATGGATGCTACATAACGCATTAATTCCGATTTCCCAGTACACGATAAATTCCACTCCGTGATAAGCTATCAACAAGTATTTATCAATTTAAATTGTAGGCTGTGACTTCACACAGGTATACAAATTGATATATATAATTACATATATGCACATACATTATTATTTTTTCAAATAAGTGATATGGAATACTGAGTGTTGCTCGCGTTTATTACGGTTCTATACAAATCCCGTGGAAACCGTTTGTTTCCCCGAGATAACAGCCTTAATTATTTTCTTTTCAACTAACTCTATGCCAAAAATCAGTATGCTCAGTGCGTGAAAGAAGAGCAAACAAACAAACTAACTCACTCTCGCATTTATCATATTAGTAAGGAAGTAAGGGATATTCTTCGCACAGCGTTGTTGCCAGTGACGACTTACGGGTCCGAAACATGGTCGCGAGCAGTGGCGTGCATAGAGGGTATGCACAGGGTATGCAGATGATACAAAATGAAGAAAATCTTCAGTACGAGTTATAAATACTTAAGGCAAGGCTTTTTATAACTCTTACAATGCCTATCCTTAATGTTTTTTTTTATAATTCGTACTGTAGATTTCCTTCTTTTATTTTATATTGTCTGCATAACCTGTGCATACCCTCTATGCACGCCACTGGAATACGTCCTTTCAAAACTCCGAGAATATTATCCGTTACATTGAACCCATACGCGGTTCCTACGCGACGTCGTACCGGAACGCCAAATCGTTCGGCGGCATAGCCATCGCCTCCTAGACCAGACGAAATATAGAAATCATAAAATCCCAAATAACGCCTGCCGGGACCTTCAACCAGTGGCGTGCACTTCACACATGCACAGAAGCATTGCCTGCCCTTTTTTTTGGCGTTAGGGAAAAGCTTTATTGCTACCTCCGACCCTTGGGCAGGACGGAGCTTCCCCTCTTAACGGGTTTATCCAAACTAAAAGCACTGCCTAGTCTAAAGTTTATATATAATTCGTATAGGAGAAGAATTTTTGCCGTTTTAAGCAATTTTCCTGCTGTATGCATACCCTGGTAAGAAACACAGTACACGCCATTGTCTACGACAAGACAAGAGCACAACGCTTCCCAATGCGCCAGAGACCTCCCTGAAATCCCTGCGTAAAAAGATCTAAAACACATGAATAAAGTTTTATATGAAAGGCAAATAAACTCTTACTTGGCTCTGTTGGGTGATCGGGTCGGTTTGGTGAGCCCTTTCCACCGTCCGCACTGCAGCCAGTTCTGACCCTAGAAGCAAGAAATCCATTTTTTTTTAAATAGGTGTTACAGAAAATAATATCTTAACTATACCAAGCCAAATTGGCATGCAAATTGTTGTCACAGAAGTATTAAAATTCCAATTGATGTTACTACCAGGTACAATTAAGATATTAGCAATTACAATATTATTAATTAAAATTATTAAATAATGTTTATAATAATACAATACAATTAATCCCTACTAATATTATAAATGAGAATGTCAGTTTGTTTGTTCATGAAACTTTTTATACATATTCTTGTAGGTATTAAAAATAATATAGTATACTCTTCATTGAAAAAATAAATTACGTAAGATAAAAAAATGTTTGTGAAAAAATCTCAAAATCTCATATATGACTATAGGTGTAGACTATGTAGCAATATGCTGCCCCCCAAAATTACGCGGGCGAAGCCGCAGGGCACATCTAGTAAAATAATAAATTACAATTAAGTTTATATGGGCACATGTCAAAGAATACAAATAAATTAATAATTTCTAAAGAATTTAATTTTAAATATTCATCAATAGTATAAAAACAATGTCTTTTTAAATATTGAAATAACTTATCTTTTAAACAAGACGTAATTAAAAAATATTGCAATGTTAACATGCGGATGTTAGGACAACTTTTTTGAGGTTATCCTTTCTAGGCACACAAAGAACAAAGAATCGCTAAAATATTGTATTTATCATACAATATGATCCGTGTATTATGAAAAACGTATTTAGATAGGCATTTATTTTCAATACATAAAACTGCAAATTCTAGCAATGCGCTATGACAGGTGAAACGCCTAATTCGAAATTATGACGTCACTTCTATATAAACATAATTTAGGTCAGTTTTTTGTTAAAATCACTAATCTTTAACTATGTAACAAGGACATACTTAATGAATAATTGCTAAAGAAACTATAAATAGCACCATACATATTCTCCTGCTCTGCAAGGGTAATACATTTGCTATTACCCTTGCAGAGTTGTTTGTTTTATGTTCATTGTATATCATGGAATTCCGCAAAGTTAGTCCTGCATGTACCCAATGTCTTCTTTTCATTTTTTCCTCTGGCATAGCGGTCGGTTCTGGGTAAGATTAATATTACAATTCTACCCCTTTAAGACCAAAGGGGGTTATTATTCCAACAACAAAAAGATTCCCATTTACCGATGGCCCGGCAAATAAACGTGGCCATAACGCTGGAACAATTATGCAACATTTTGGTCTGAGATTTAAAAGTTCTGTTGCACTGTTATATATAATTTGGTAGGGATCTAGAAAATAAGACGTAAACTCATATTTTAGAAGTTCAAATGGTACAAAATTATGTTTAAATAGAAGTGACGTCATAATTAAGAAATTTTGTAAGGGCGTTTTAAATTATCATCAAACTCACCAATGGGAGGTGTGGGCGGTGATGAGGAGAGGCTCACGGGACTCCCCGGAATGCTCTCGGTTTGTTCCACAGCGTGTACAGAGCCCTCCAGCGACGCGAAACCGAATGAGATCGGACCTGCACAAGGGTGTATTATGCTTAACAACCAGCGGTTCCAATATTACAAACAAACATTCTTGTAAAGCGGGTCTTGTTGTATTTACTATTTTATATATATATTTTTTTTTAATTACTAATTGTTTTTTAACTAGGACGGTGAAGGAAAACATCGTAAACAATCATTAATCTAAATTCTCGGAATGCCACGGAATAAAAAATAAAAATGGCATTAAAAACCCTATATCGTTTTTTTTTCGGATTGTGTGTAGCTGATTCGATACAAGTATTGTTTTTTAAACGAGCCCAACGACCCACGTCGTAGCAGCGTGACGGGCAATGCTCTTAAACCGACTCACTTATGAGAGTTGTGAGCTGTGCCTAGCGGTAAGAGGACGATTTTTTTATTGATTGTGATATCACTCACCGCTGGAACGACCGACGGGATTCAAGCCCAACCTGCCCCTAACTTCGCTGCGGTCACTGGCCGTGCTCAGAAGCAGCTTGGTGCGTTCCATATAGTCCATATGAGTTTTGAATAGCTCCGTGTATCTCTCGTGAAGTTTCGAATATTCCTGTCCAAAGATAAAAAAAAATCTCATCAAAAGTAATAGGTCAATTACTACTAAGGTCTGAAATCAGTGGCGTGCACTTCATAAATGCACAAAAGCACTGCATACCCTGAAATTGATATATAACTCGTATAGGAGGAGAATTTAAGCCGATTCATGCAATTTTCCTGCTGTAAGAATTTCTTTACTCCCCGACTTGGGTACCTTCGTATCACGAGTGGATAGGTATTTCCTTTTATATTTGGTATAGGTCACTTACATCAGATGTGATGGTATTCAATCATATTAAAGAAAATTGGAAAAACCCTTTTTTTTATTCCACTACAAGTTAGACCTTGACTGCAATCTCACCTGGTGGTAAGTGATGATGCAGTCTAAGATGGTAGCGGGCTAACCTGTTAGGGAGTATGGTAGTCTTACCCCTAATCGGTTTCCACGCGACATCGCACCGGAACACTATATCGCTTAGCGGCACGTTTTTGTCGGCAGGGTGTTCACTGGCCACGGCCAAAGCCTCCCACCAGACCAAACTAGAGAAAATTCAGAAATTATAAATTCCCAAATTTCTTTGCCGGGAATCTAACCCCGGACCTCCAGCTTAAATTCACAGCGCACGCTGTTGCGCCATTCATGTGATGGTAGTAAACCTTCAGTCATTATTACAGTGATTGCAAGTGACTTGCTTTTTGACCGTCTTGAGATTTTGGTATGGTAACTGGTGGTGATTTGTGTAGTGCAAGAATAAAATATTGAACATGAGCAACACGCTCCTTACCTTCTTAAGCTCATTCTCCCTCTCCTCAAGACGGCTGGCGTGGTCCAAGGAGTTCTTGTGTTTCAATTCCAACATACGGACAATGCTGTCGAGAGCTTCCAGCCGTCCAGTCAGGTCTTTTCTTTCCCCCTCATAGTGATCTTCTGACTCCAATAGCTAAGAAACAGAAGTATATTCTCAGTTTATTTGTATAATTAAGGTTTTACTTAATTTAAAGATACCAACTCTAGCTCTGCAAGTTTCTCTCCGTGCCCTAGTTTCCAGGCATTAATTGTCAATATTTTCCTAATTCCAAGCTGCGGTTATTTTAACAGAAAAACCTAAAACCAGAACCTTGTTGTCTGAAGTCACCGTCTAATAACATAATCAAGTAATACATCAGAAAATACAATCAAATAAATAAGAAATAGTATTTGGAATTCAAATTATTCCAGCCACCACAGAAACACAACGATTCATGGCACATTTATATATAATACACATCCGGGATACACAAAGCAGTCAATTGCAGTGGCGTGCATAGAGGGTATGCACAGGGTACCTATGCAGATGATACAAAATGAAGGGGATCTCCAATACTAGTACTTTTATAACCCTTATAATACCTTTCCTTAGTGACATCTGCATATTGTCTGCAAAAGGTACAGAAGTCATTTGTGGGATTGAGTATACGCTTTTATAATATGATAGCTTGAATTGCATTATTATTAGTATTTCTCACTTTTCTATTCTTGTACACTAATTAAAAAAAAAACATATTGTCAACATATATGTAGTTCAAAAGTATAAAGAGAATAATAATATAATTGTTAATTTGTGTAAGTGGATTTGTCTGCACTAATTAGTTGATAATAAATAAATAAATAAATAAATGATTCCTAAGGTAATTTTGGACCTACCAATGCATAAGTTTAAAGAATATGTTAAAACACATTAATTACAGTGACATTACTATATAATTGATGATTTTCAAAATGACAAGGTTGCTTGGAAGCATTCGGCTCCGCTTTCATGTTGTTGATGTTGGAAAAGAGCAACCGCTGAGTTTCTTGCTGGTTTCACTACACTACTTCAGCAAACAGACTTGATGTTTCAAAAGTGCTTATATTAGGCCTACTTGAAATAAATAAAATATGAATTTTTGAATTAAGATATTTATAATTCGTACTTTAGATTTTCTTCATATTATATAATCTGCATAGCCTGTGTATACCCTCTATGCAACCCACTGGTCTATTGTATGGCATTCCTCTTTTGGTGTTGGGTTGAATAATCTATAGTAGAGTTGTTTGGGTTCAATAATCTATAGTAGAGTTGTTTGCGTTGATACCTCCTTCCGTTCTCTGACCGCACCTCACGCCGTAGAAATAAATTCCACCCTCATCATCTGGACCCCCTGCTTTGAAAACTCAATTAAATGAAAAGATTACTATACTACACAAATTAAGTTGGAAAAATATCAAACCATTTTTTTAAATTAAAAAACTAACTTAACTAATATAGTCTTGAATCAATGTATGGACCAAAGATCAGATATTGCTAATATCTGATCTTTGACAAAGCCCAAAAAGAAAAGAGGTTGATGATATCATGCAGACGGCTAGCATAATCTGAACAAGGTGCTCAGAACAAGGTCACCTGGAAACACCTGAAAGAGGCCTATGTATCAGACAATCAGATCAGAAAAAACTAGTGTGATATTTTTATTTGTTTTTATTATAATAGTTTCTGTATATTATATACAATTAAAGCTTTATTAATTTATTGTTAACTAGGCTGTGCAATATACACTATTTTTTGTGTTTGCTTGCAATCAGTTGGTGGACTATGAGCAGATGTTTTGTAAGTTGTTATGATGATTAAGCAAGATCTTCCAAGTGTTGAATCTGGCCATTTCAGGCATGGTGGATTGCAATGCTAAGGGTGTGCAAGGTTAGCAAGTCTAGTTTTGTATTTTAAAGATGCTCATGGAGCTCACTTATTATTACGATCCATGGAGCTTTGGATATAATAGACTTTTATGAAAATATCACTATTTTCAGACCTGTGAATTCAGTTTACAGCTTGCGTATACCTGAATTGGCAACTATTGTTGACTAAACCAGACCTCAAACCTAATAGTGTTTAAAAAAATATCCTACTTATTGTTTAAAAAAAAAACCTGCAAAGATATAGCTATATCCCATAATTAAGACACCAATGTTTATTAGCCCAAAAGCTACGCAAAGAGGCAATAACATTTTGAGTACCACACCCAAAAATGTTTATTGGGATAGCATATATTTTCTGCTGCAAGCTACTTTATGTTGTATTTTTTTTTACATTAATTAATAATAATAAACCTTTATTATATATACAGAACAAAGATGATTTCAAATTGCAAAGAAATCTTAATTTCTTATTATTCAATAGCTGCACATTACACATAATCTTTGCATTGATTTATGCAAGTCCTTTTCCTTGAATAATATCATTATTTTACCAGCTTTTTTAAAATGTAATTGAATACTGTATTACCAAAAGATTCTTACATTATTCTTTATTTATCGATTATATTATTGAGTTGAAGCTAAATAGAATACATTAACAACAATAAATAGATTCCAAACAAAAGATGTTTTGGATAAACATTTCTGGTATACTTGTTTACCTTGAGATTTAGATAACACAGTGGATGACACATTGTCTAAAACCGTTGATTAACTCGTCTCACTAGTTCACAATTCACTGTAACTTTAACAGAATTATATGCACAAACAATATGGTATACTATGAATGCTGACTGAATATCTTTTATATTCTTGTTTGTGTCTAAGTGTGTTATATTCTAATATGCTTATGCAATATATAGTTATAGATTGAAAATGAATCTACCACCGTTAAATAGTAGAATAAGACTTCCCAAAAGATACATTAAACTTGCTTGAAACAAAGCAGAACAAATACTGAATTGCTAAAGATTTAAACTAGGATAACCTTGTTTAACAAAGGAAACTCAACCAAGGTCTATATATGCATGCAAAAAGTAATTATATTTGGCAACTTACCTTTTGCTCTGAATGTTTCCTGGCTGACTTTTCTCTCTCGTACTGCGTGACTAGTTGCTCGTTGTCTTCTCGTAACAATTCCAGCTCCACTTCGTGCTCCTGGTTGGTCTGGTACGCGGAATCTAAGCACTCCAGCACGTTCACCAGAAGAGGCATAAGGGTCTTGACCACGTCCTCGTCGTACCGCGCTATCATCCTCTCGAACTCTTGGTATATACTCCCAGCCAGCGATTGTACCTTCTCGGACATCACGACTTGATTGTCTTCGTGCGTCCCGTAAATTGTCTCCGCCGTGGCATAGCCACTGCTCGAATTGTCGTCGAAATTCATGATTGAAGCTTGTTTGATATATGCGATTGAAATTTTTATTTTTCTAATGAATTTTACGCGAAAACATGATGGTTTTGTGTACAATATTGTACGATGACGCGCTCGATTATTTTAATTTTAATAAATCCTTGTTACATTACGACTAATATTTAGAGGGTTTCGCGTGGGCGGATTTATAAATAAGTAGAGAAAGATAGGGAAGGATAAAGTCTACGATCACACCATTTGTTTGATTGACGTATTTTTGATGTCCTCAACTTTAGGTAAGTACTGCATGAAAAAAGACAAGAGTTCGATTAACGATTGACGTTGTTGCACTTGGAAAAATTTCCGGACATAGACACTATCACTAATTACATTTTGCTTCCGATTATTTTAGATATTTTTTTGTCTAATTTTATTTTGTTTCAATAATTATTTGCTAAATCGAGTCGAAACTGATCAGGTATAGCTAATACGTAATTCTTATAAAATAAAATAGAATTCGTATGTTTGTATGCTCTTCACTCCTGTACGCTGAAATTCTAAAATTCTGGGCAAGAATCACTTTTTAATTAAATGTTTATAGTGTGATTTCATCGGGTCAAGTAGAATAACATACTACCAACCATAAATCAAAAGAAGACGAAGAAGTGTTTGTAGCCTCATTGTTTACTATATAACACAAAAAAAAATAGGCAAGAAATCGCAAGAAAATACAGACGCCATAAATAAAAAAAAACTCGCAAACTTATCTTGAATCTGGCATTTGGCAAATCAAATGGTACGATGTAATAATTTTGATAATTAAGAGAGCATGCGATGGAAGGAACACATCCTTCACGCAGGAGAAGTTCTGGTAGGGCGGACAACTACCTCTAGCCTGCATGAGTTGCAGACCTGTGTTCAAATTTAAATTGTAAGTTCTCCGCTTAAACCCGAGAAAGTGGCTTGCCGTGTTCATCGCGAGGAAATTCCGAGGAAATTCCTCTCTGAGGAAAGAAAGGAGGGCGGTGAATACGCCAGCGTATCCTGTACCCTCGCTTATAGGTCTAATCGATCCTATCTTACCACACCGTTTTCTCAAACGAAGTGCTATATTTGGTAAGCCATTTTTTCCCCATGATTTGCATTCCCAGAAGACAGCCAGCCTTAAATATTGGCAATTCCTCGATTTATGAGAATATACTATAATAGTTGACACATTCGTTCTTATAAGCTATAAATTTATAAGAACGAATATGTCAACTATTATTTATTAAAAAAGATGACAGTCCTTAGGGCAATTCATATTTCATATTTAATAAAAGTACATAGTTGCTTATTGGTTCAGATCTAATCGGGATTTCATATGAAGAAGTAACTAAAATTCGTTCGCTGTTTGTATTAGCATTTTAATTAATAAGAAAATGAAACAGTCAAGTATGCTGCTAGTGACTACAAAAATATATTGTGTGGCCTGGTTTGACATTTGTAATGTGTAGACAACGTTGTTAAAACTTATGCCTATGTTTGTAGACGTTAGCAACTTTGCGTTAAACGCATTGGTTTTAAATGTTACTATCGATTAAGTATATAAATAATACAAAATTGTCGCTTCGGTCGGTCGGTCGGTCAGTCGGCTGATTAACTTACTAAGAGTTGGCTCATTGACATAGTCTGTGCCATATAACTTTGTCACTGTGCTGTGTCACCAAGAATTTTAATTTGAATTTCGAGGTCAAGTCAAATTTTGTCAGTGGTTTTCACTTCACTCGAATTTGGGGTCAAATTTCTTAAAACTAGAAAATATTATTGTAACACAAATTGAACGGATTATTTTTAATAACAAGGTTTTGCAAAATTCTATTATTTTTCCCGTGGGACACGTGTCATAACTTTGTATATTAGAGTTACAAATAAGAATATCGACGATGTCAGCTCAACTGGGGAATATGCAGCAGAAAAAGTCTGTTCTTAGTGCGTACCTTCTGTGGATATTCGGTGGGATATACGGATTGCATCATTTTTACTTGGGTAGAGATTTCCAAGCATTCGTGTGGTGGACAACTCTTGGCGGTTTCGGAGGGTGGCTGGCTGACGTGGTGAACATCCCGCGGTATGTGAGAGACGCTAATGGAGAGCCAGTCCATATGCTGGAGCTCGTGAAGAAAATGCGACAGTGTAAGAAGGTGAGTGTAAATATAAAAATAAAAAAAGTAGTTTTCCATAGCCTTATTCAGATACTGCCAACAAATAAGGGTCTGCTTTCCTACGATATACTACGGACGCGTACGAAGCGCTTTGACTCTTCGTTTCTAATTCGCACTGCAGGGATCTGGAATGCCCTTCCAGCTTCCATTTACCCCAGTACCTACAATATGAGTACCTTCAAATCAAGAGTGAATAGGCATCTTCTAGGCCAGCGCGCTCCACCTTAGGCAGCATCATCACTTACCATCAGGTGTGATTGCAGTCAAATGTTTGTGCTCTAAACATAAAAAAAAAACATTCTCTCCTGGTGCTTGTTGCAAATTCAAGTTAATGCCCATATGGGGTGATTTTTTCAGTTGGTCTGTATGTTTGTATTGTGGCATATTTTACCATATACACCACATATATATATTATGTAAAATTGGTTGTAAATTGTCCCTAACTTAAAACCTTACGGATTAATGGATTAATTAAAAAAAGAATTGTATTATATAAAAAAGTCTAATGCTTTTGATTCAAGAACCATCATCATATGGTGAAGGGCCTGTATTTCCAAGTAGTTTATTTTCACCTATGCTTTCTAAAGTTTCTATAGTTAGATCAAATAAGAATGAGGCTGCACTGATCCTGAAGAGCAGTGTAATCTGATGGAGGTCATTTTCAGCCTTTCTTCAGCCTTTCTGCCTCAGATAAAGACATATTTTTTATTGGGCCATTTTATTGTTCACAAAACTCAGAATTAGTACTATTAAGAAACTAGGTATTAATAATAATAAATAATAAATAAATATACTATGAAAATACACACATTGCTGTACAAAGTAAGCATGGCTTGTGTTATGGGTACTAACAAGACTGATGTCTTCAAATATATGACTTAAAATATACAGATAAACACCCAGACACTGAAAAACATTCATGTTCTTAAACATTTTCCAGTTGTGTTAATTGAACCGCAGCTGTAGACTCGGAACTAAATCTCACAACTTGTGTTCAAATAGTCTACCCAAGTTGGAACACTATGTGTTCAAATAGTCCACCCAAGATTCCTGTCAAACCAGTAACAAGCAAACAAATATCTGCTTTTATATCCGGGGATCAACTGTAAAAAAAATACACTTTAGTGGCTGGTTTCCACAAAAGCTTCTTCCCGTAATATATGTACAAATGTTCTCCTACTTTATCTATTACTGTATTCATTCCAAGCTCTCAAATCTGCAAAGAAAAGTTAATTCCTCTGGAGACTTATAGTGGATTTACCTACATACTCTGTACTTCATAAGATGATGCAATTCACAGAGATCGAACCTAAGCTATTTCAAAGAAACAATTCTCGGTTATTTATTATATATAGTTTGTATATTAACCTTATTAAAGCCAGTCAAATTTGACATTTGCATATGAATGGAAATAATAGAATACAAATTATTGGCCCCACAGTGCTCTTCGTGTTTATTTATACTTTTTATCTTGTCTTGTGGTTCATTTGTATGTATTGTTAATTTCAGGAGACTTACACTCAATTATGGGAGCTAATTCTTATAGGTCTTTCCTCCATTGTTATTATTAAGAAGTTGTGACTATCAAGTAGTATTGTAGTGTATCTGTGTATCTTGAGTATTGATCCAGGTAAAACATTGAATTTCCAAGGTTGGTTTACAGAAACATTCATATTTTTACAAAAAATATCATGCTTCCTTCACACCCTAACAAAGCAAACAAACAATTATTCACAGAGGGTAACACTGTGAGATGCAGTTAATATTTTATTTTTCCTGTAATCACTATAATATTAAAACAGAAGTTGAAATAGTTACATTCATTACAATCTGTTGTGTCAGATAAGAATGAATGATCTTTCTTAAATTTAAATCAATGTTATGTAATCTATTTGATAAACGTTATCTGATATGACAAGCTATAAATCAGATTGTAAAGAGGGACATATCTTTTATTTATCTATTTGTATGAATAAATATTTTGACTGTATATTGCTTCTCAAAGATAAGTAATAATAGGTTTTGATACAATTTTTTTTTTAATTCAAAATCCTGGTTTCTATTTTATGTTATTGAAAGGACCACTTAACCCTTTCAATATGAGAAAATGCTATAATGTATTTAAAAATTCTGTTTCCTATTAATATATGGAACTATTATTTATATTTAACCCTATTAATTGGGCCATTATTATTATTATGTAATTAACTTTTTATTTATACATTTAATTCTAGTACTCTGGTGAAAATGTCTTCTACTTAATTTCATACTTCCAAATAAGTAATTAATTTATGTATAATAGTTTTAATATGTTCTGTAACCTATGTGCAATAACTAAACATTTGATTTTTCTTTTTCAAAGACTATCAACTGGGATAAGGATCTTATAGGTTAAGGTAAATCAATTGATTGCATGTTTTATTTCAAATTATATATTTTTATTATAATATATGTAATATAATAATCACAATACATATGTTTGACAGCTTGTTTTGTGTATGTTTTGTTATATTTGTATTAATTAAATTATCATTTTCCATTTAACTTATCGTAATTCTTAGTTTTGGAATAAATAACTCAAATCACATAGTACTAGTACAGCTTTTTGTGACAGCCAAGCTCTGTCGAAGAACGGACCCTTATGCTTATTTACGCCATCAAATAGCGTTGTTGTGTTCCAGTCTGTAAGGTGGATTGTTTGCGTGACAACCATAATTTACCTTGCTAAGTTTATTGTGGGCTCTTAGACCATGGTGCGCTTGGAACCCGATGAAGTTATCACCATTACCTCACCATAATGTAAACATATATGTATGAATGCTTCATAAGCGCCTGTGATGGACCTACATGAATAAAGAATTTTTGAATTTGAATGAACATGCACATGAGCCCGTCTACGCCTCATGTTGATGGTCACAGGGCGGCAGTTTATAAATAAATATACTACGACAATACACACATCGCCATCTAGCCCCAAAGTAAGCATAGCTTGTGTTATGGGTACTAAGATGACTGATGAATTATTATATGAATAATATACATAAATACTTATAATATATAGATAAACACCCAGACACTGAAAAACATTAATGTTCATCACACAAACATTGTCCAGTTGTGGGAATCGAACCCACGGCTTTGGCTCAGCAAGCAGGGTCGCTGCCCACTGCGCCAATCGGCCGTCAATTTGTAGGACGAGTTTCTTGTATGCACTGCCAGGTATTGCTGTGGTCATAGGTGATAGTTTTCCACTGATGATTTGCCACCACCATAAAATGGGCTACCTGTTTAATCCATCAGTTATTACAAATATCACATATCTATTAGAGTATTGTCTATTTTTCGGGATGCTAACCTGGTACATTTAATAAATGTTTTGTTAGGTCTACCATTTGGAGATCTATCCATTTTGGGTGATTTTATTGCCATTTATGTCACTACCATAGAATATAAACTGTTCCGGTGTTAGACCAACACTTTAAATTCAAATTTTTTTGCATATTGTAATAAATATTGTAAAATAATAGTAATGCAATTACCCGGCTAAGTTTGTTCTGGCCTTTTCGACCAGAACGCGTTAAGACCCATTACAGCTTTAGGTCTAAGTTGGCAAACGTGGTTATCACCATCACCTCACAATTATGTGAACATACATGTATGAACGTTGGCCTACATGAATAAAGAATATTTGGGTGGCCGTATCATTTTTTATTAGGAAAACTCGCGAAGTAAGGATACCACTACATTTGTTGAGACCTTAGAGAGATTATTTATTTAAAATAATTACAAGAACTGTATAAGTTTCTTGCGAATATTAGTTCACCAAAGTCCATACATGTGCATGCGAGATAATAAAAACAAAAAACGTTTTAATACAACCATCATCGACAACTTGAATCATGCTGCTATTTGAACGAATGAATGAATATATTAATTATTTCACACCACAAAAAGTACCTAACGTAAAAGAAAAACAGAAGAAGTTTTACAATTTGGATAATGTATTTTTTGGTACTGAACTGTAAAAATTTGGAAAGAATATTTAGACGTTACGATAGACGTTACAATAAAAGTTTGACGTCAAGTCTTGTAGTAAAAAAATATTAGCATATTAGTTCCGAATATGCTAAAATTTTTTTTTGTTATTTTGCTTTGGCATGATTGTGTCATGGTGATATGCCTCTATTTCCGTTCATAAGAGTTATGATTGTGTTGCGTTGCTGTGTTGACAATTTTAGTTCAGGCCAGTCAGACAGCAATGCTGTGGAATGCCGATGATTTACTCTCTATGATGTATATCTCTATCTCTATTCTCTATATATATGATGACTTAAGTCCTGTACCCTCAGTAAAGGATTTGCATGCTAAAAAGACGTTTACAAGTATTGCAACATTTTTTTTTCTCTCTCTGTTTGCTCATGTCTCCTTAAGAATGCATGTGTGGAGCTTGAGTAACTAATTGCTTTTTGAGGTCCTAAAATTTGTTTTGACACGTCACAACCGTTGGACACAGCAGCACAAAAGTTCTGTGTGCTTATGTCAAGTGGATGTCTATTGGTAGATATTTCTGATATGTATGTTGCGGCGCCGCACTGTGGCTTCGGCCAAATGGGCAGAGTAACTTTAACCTGATCTGATCTGAATTCACTTGTTCTTTGAACTGATCGCGTAGCCGAACGCACCACTGCGCCGTCGCAATGCTTAGACCCCTCCTCATCTCATCTTGTCAACAAGTCCTGCGAACATTCGCTGTGGCGTCGAACTGCTCTGCGTTTAACACCATGGATTTTAAGAAGAACGCCGTAGCGGCAGCGCTCAGACGGTACTAAAATGGTATCACATTTCAGTTTTGGCTAAATTCATTCAATTCTTACGGGCTGAAACAATCGGTGCCGTCAATGCAGAAATAAATCGAGCAAAGATCTATCCTTTTTTTAAATGCATGACCAAAAATCTAACTACTACCAAATCTCACAAAAAACAATATCGTGCTTTGCGATTGGATGTACATGGCGCATGCTGCTGGCAGTTATAAATTAACTTTCATAAGTAAAGCTATAGCAAAATGTTATGCTCTCAACTTTTGTTGAATTGTTTTTCTAACTTTTTCAGCCACCATTCTCTGTGAACCGTTTCACTGGCATGCTAGCTGTGGGCTACACTTGGGCTAGCTTGTTGCTGTCCGCCGTGCCAAATGATGAGGTCTGGGATATCAATTTCAAGTTTCTCAACTGGCTGGTTCCCCTAGCTGCTGCCCTGGGTAAGTCTTGTCGTAATCCCTAAAATTAATGGCCTGCAGAAGCTTATAAAAAATCTCGACGAATCATGTCATAAGTTTGGACTAAGGATCAATTGTAAGAAAACCGAGGTTATGGCCCTTGACTCGACCACGTCTTCGCCATTCAATATTAAGCTAGGCGGAGAAGTTAGTAATTTCAGATACTTGGGGAGCACTATATCATGCAATTGCAACCTCGTAGTAAACAGTAGAATAGGAGCTGCTTCTGTTGCTTTTGGAAAGCTTCGATCTAAGGTGTTTCGATCGCATGACTTAAAGCTCTCAACGAAGGTCTCCGTTTATTTAGCAATAGTACTACCAACCTTACTGTATGCTTCAGAAACGTGGTGCTTATACCGCAAGCATATTCGTACTTTAGACAGGTTCCATATTAGGTGCCTACGCGACATTATGAGAAACGGATCGTGTGAAAAACACGACAGTCTTACGACGAGCAAATGTCAGCGGGATTGAGGCTTATATAATAAGGCGGCAACTCCGGTGGTGTGGACACATATCCAGAATGGGTGAAGAAAGATTGGCTAAGCGCATATTTTACTCCGAATTGCAGGTTGGGAAACGTAAACAGGGCGGGCAACTCTTGCGATATAAAGATGTGCTAAAGCGGCACATGAAGAGATGTGATATGGACCCATCACTGTGGGAATTTGAAGCAGAAGATCGGCCGCGAGTGAGACACTCCGTAAATAAAAAAGTATTGGAGTTTGAAGTTAAAAGGCGCGCAGAGCAAGATGCTAGGTGTAATGAGATAAAGGCCGGCCATATATTACAATATAATTGGTGGAATACTGACGTGCTGTCAATGTGGTCGCACATTTAAAACAAAGAGTGGTTATGCCAGTCACTTGAGAGCACATCAGGTACGCTCATAATAGCTAGGAGTCGCTGTGGTCGGATACGGCCAGGAGGATATATATTCCCAAAATTGGTTCAGCATTAAATCTGGAAGGTGAACTAAGATGAACCCAAGAATTGTTGAATATTTGGTTCTGCTATCAAAGAAATTTCCAGTAGATGGATGGGCATTGGCTTGGTCAAGCAAGTTTCTCCATTTGACGCGGTCAGAAGCTGCTTCCAGCTCCGAACTCCCAAAACCCTCATATCCCTCTCAACTCCATCACTCCACCGACCCCTAGGTCGTCCTCGAACTCTACGCCCCTCCATCTGGCCCTCCATCAACCTCTTTGGGGCTCTCGTGCCTTCCATGCGTTGCACATGCTCTGCCCATTGCATTCTTAACAGTTTAATGGTATGACGACATTCGGTTCTTTAAAAAGTTTGTATAGTTACCGAATGCGCCAAGAACCAATATCCTGTATAGCATCAAACACTTGCCTCAACACCCTTCGTTCTAAAATGTAATCCGCTAAGCGTTTGACTATTTTTTTTACAGAATCAAATCGTTGAAATTAGGGTGTGAAGAATATGATTTTCTTGAAATAAAAAATATTATTATTGCTTTATACTAATTATATAAACATAGGCCAATACACAGTCTTACCAAATATTACTAAAAAATAAAATTATGTTTTGAGCTATTAGTGAGTATGCTAAAATATAACGCAAGATAGGTATTCAAATTAGCTCCAACTACAATACGGCCGTTCACTTATCATATTTCACTAACCTATTATTAAACATAAACTACCGACTTTAAAATGTGAAGGTAATTCATTCAACGTGATTGGTTTATGGCTAAGTCGAATCTCACTCGTTTTCCTTATCGATGATTTTTTTATTCAACGGCCTCATTTCAAATTGCTGACATGAAATTTAATATATCTCACATTTTCTTTTTCCTAGTGAGCCTGTAAGGGGTTGATATTATGATGATGATGATGACACGGTTTCTGTATGTTCTTAATTCTTTGGCCGTAAGTACTTTTATGAAAATCTGTTTTACTTTTTTATTATTTTCTGCTTTTTATCCAGGTGTATGGGCAGTGGGCAATATAGGCCGGGAGAAAGGCGGTCTCAAATGGCCGCTCCTCGCTGCGTACGCGTCGTACCCCATCCGCTACTATTACTATGACAAGAGCGTGTGGATAACACTTATGGTGCTGACATCCGCGCTGGTGTTCGACTCCTACTCGAAGCAGTGGAGGCGAGACCCACCGAAAAAACGACACGTGGCCAAGTATGTGTAGACACGAATACATACATAATTTTAATAAATATAAGTAATATATAATACTAGCGGACCCCAACGCCATCTGCCGGGCTAATTTGTGAATCTAAACCATCCAGGGTACCACCCAAACGCATTTCGAAAAATTCATTCAAATCGGTCCAGCCGTCTAGGAGGAGTTCAGTGACATACACACGCACCCAAGAAATGTGTATATAAAGATATGTATCGTACACAATATGTACCAAATATACAATAGTTAAAATGGGTAATAATTGTGGGTTCGTTCGATTACCACGACTGGAAAATGCTTGTGTGATGAACATGATTGTTTTTCAGTGTCTGGGTGTTTATTTGTATATTATAAGTATTTATGTGTGTAAAATCGAATTCAACAACTATCTTAGTACCCATGATACGAGCTACGCTTACTTTGGGGCTAGATGGCGATGTGTGTATTGTCGTAGTATATTTATTTATTTCATTTATTTAAGTAGGCCTACTTTATAAGCACTTTTGAAACGACAAGTATGTATGTTTGTTGTGACTCTACCACCGGTTCGGAAAGCAGATAGTGAGTTCGGAACTCAGTAGTTGCTTTTTTCCAACATCAACATTTACAATCATTTAAACAACAAGGTGTCACTAATACATACTATACAGGTTTAAATAAAAAAATACCAGAAAGCACGAGACATATAGTTGTTTACATTAACACTAAAAACTTTTCTGTAATTCCATTCTGTAAAACGAATCTCTTCGGCCATTCATTCACGGTTCACCCTAAGGCAGAGTAAGTTAGGAAGTAATTCCCTTCATAGGAAGGGAGTTTAGGAGGTTTATTGTAGGATTTAAGAGTCGTCTGAAGGACTACTACTTCATTTTCCGCTCATTTGAAGTAACTATTGTATGTATTAAAATCTACTTGTGCCAACTAATGTTATAAATGTGAATGTAAGTTTGTTTGTTACGCTTTCACGCGAAAACTACTGAACTGATCTTCATGAAACTTTTTATACATATTCTTGGACGTATTTGAAATAATATAGTATACTTCTCAACAGTGGCGTGCATAGAGGGTATGCATAGGGTTTGCAGATGATAAAAATGAAGAATATCTCCTGTCCGAGTTATAGAAAACTTAAGGATAGACATTGTAAAAGTTATTAAAAGCCTACCCTTAAGTATTTATGACTCGTTCTGGAGATTTTCTTCATTTAATATCATCTGCATACCCTGTGCATACCCTCTATGCACGCCACTGCTTCTCAATGAACTAAATAAATAACGTAAGATAAAAAAATGTCATATACCCAAAATTACGCGGGCGAAGCAGCAGGGCACATCTAGTATTTATATATATTAGCATACAGCACACCATAAAAAGTAAATAAAAAAGGGGAAGTATAACAAAACAACTATTTATTTATTTATTTATTATTATTTATGCCGAGAGTTTTCTTTTATTTAGCCCTGTATAGTATGTATAAGAAGTTTTTACGCAGACACAGACAGATCTTTGGAAAAACTTGGGGGAGGCCTACGCCGATGAGGCGACTTCTACCTTAAATTTGACCTAAGAATTAGACAATACAAGCCATCACAAAAGTAACTTTACATAATTTTTATCAAATAAATTCAAATGAGTAATAATGATTAGTGAAATGCTATAATTGGTAGTAGAATAAAGGCTTATTTATTTCTATTTATTTCATTATATTAGTATGTATTAGCGACACCTTGTTGCTTGTTATCGCAGGCGTCTAGCGGTGCTGGGAGTGTGCGCCACCCTGTATCTCTCGCTCTGGGCGAGCTCGCTGTACTTCAATGACACGTTCACGGACGCAGACGGTGTGCGGATCCCCATATACCAGGCTCTGGAACAACTGGTCTACGGCGAGTGGTGGGTTAAACTAAAGCAATGGACATGTCTCTTAAAAAGTTCAAAGTTTGAATTAAACGTAAGCTTATAGAAAAGTCTATCCAGCCTATCGCTACTAATATTATAAATGTCAATGTAAGTTTGTTTGTTACGCTTTCAAGCGAAAACTACTTAACCGATCCGCATGAACCTTTGCACACATATTCTTGTAAGTGTTAGAAGTAATATAGGATACTTTTTATCCCGACATTAAGCACGGTTGGGAGAGGGGATGAAAGTGTTTGACGATTTTACACCATAACTCCGAGAAATTATAACCGATTTAAATAATTATTTTTGTACTATAGAGGTTATAATATGTGTTTAGTTTTGGCCAAACTTTGTGTAGACCTGATGAATGTGGTCGGAGATAGAGGACAGAACTTCTCAGCGGACAGCAGCAAACCCCTCATTTAAGGCTTAGCGATACTGAATATTTAAATTTTTCCAAAACTACAACTAAATTGAATGCCACATCAAAAAACAAAATCAAACGCGGACGAAGTCGCAGGCAACAACTAGTTATAGTATAAAGGACTCTTCTTCTTCTTTGTCGTAACACTCTTGCCAGAGTGCTGAGACATTGTTTGTAGCAATTGTTACTCGCCTCACGATCGTTCGCCACTTCTCCCTTTTTGCAGATAGTCCGGTACACTCATGCAAACCTTCCACTGAAGATTTGATCTGATGGTACCATCGCATGGACGACCTACCGCGCGCTCTAGTGCTTTCTACCTTGCCTTGCGTAATTTTAACTTTCAATGTGAGATGGTGATAACAAAAAAGAAAACCCGGCTAAGGTTATTGTGGGCTTCTTCTTAGACCAGGAGGCGTTTGGAACCCTAGGAACTTTAGTTTTAGGTTTACGAATATGGTTATCGCCATCATCTCACTACCGCGTAATTCTCAATGTAATGTACGCATCAAAAGTGCCACCTATGGGCCTGCTTGAATAAAGATATTTTTTACTTTGACTTTGTATTTGTCAATCTGACGAGATATGTAAAATCACCTGTGTAAAATGGCATGTGTAATAAAATGACTAGTGTAAAAAAAACATGTGCCGTTCGCAGGTGGTCCGACGTGCAGCAGTTCGTATTCGACGTGTACCAGTTCGCGCAGCACCACGGCTGGTACGAGGTGTGGAAGCAGGTCGTCGAACTCTGCGACCCCGAGGACGAGCAAAACGCTTACAAGGTACGACTTAACAGTACTGTCTGTCATAATCCGTATTGAGAAAATGCCAGTTGTAAAATGCCAGTTGTTAAGAACTCTCGCTATACTGTTTTTTGTTAAGGAATTTAGTTTTCGCAGCCTTCCCAGAAATAAAGCATTATATCCTGGTCCATTTCTAAAGGGGTGTGTTGGACTTACTGACTGAGCGTCTTCAATAAACACTAAAACCCAGCGCACGTATGTGGGTATATGCATGGTCACTTATTTTGAATACTTGCCCCAAGATGTCCGAAAGTATTTCTTCTTCTCAGTCGGTTCTTCTCTTCTCTTGTCAGAGCGCTCGTGGTCGTAACCTAAGTGTTGTGGCACGCTTGACTATCCGTCCTCAATCCTAGCTGGCCTTTGTTGCACTTATGTAAGCAGCCAGCCACTGCAGCCTTTATTCGGTAGAAAGTATCTAACTATATCCAAAAAATATCTTATTCTTGAAATGAAAGGTTTTGATGATATTAATTGTAAATTATATTTCAACATAAACTATATCCCGCAAAAACGCTCGCCGGGTGTCAGGGCGTCGTGACGTAATAGGCAAATTAAACCTTTAGTAAGACCTTGTTATTTATGATGATTTTGGTATTGGTAACAAAAAACTTAGCAACTGATAGTTTGAAATCCTGAAATACTTGATATACGCAGAGATTCGAATTCCGAAGTTGAAAACGATACAAAGTTATGTTTAGATAGAAGTGACGTCATAATAGTGAATTCGGCTTTTCAACTGTCATGGCGGATCGCTAGATTTTGCAGTTTTATTAATTGAAAATAAATACCTATCTCACTTAGGATATAAATAAAAATACGTTTTTCTTAAAACTTTAATTTTAGCGATTCTTTATTACTGTCATTCAAAGAATTCAAAGTATATCATTAATTGCAGGTGCTTGGAGTTGGTCCGGACGCGAGCCAGCAGGAGATAACCAGACGCTGGCGCCGCTTGTCCCGGGAAAACCACCCGGATAAGGCCAAGTTGGAAGACCGGCGAGCGGCCCAGGAAAAGTTCATGGAGATCCAGCAAGCCTATGAAATCCTATCTGTGGGCAAGCACCGTCGGTTTTCTCGCAACAAGAAGGACAACTCCGTACAGGACGGTCCCATACACATGTAAACTTGGCCCCATACCCGTTCAAGCTGGTCCCAAACGCACTATAAGGTTCAGCGTACGCTGCGGCGCAAGCGAACGGGACAGTGGTCCATAAAGCCCACCTTAGTCACTATTCATCCCCCGAGGGCGTTATCCCTAATTATGCATTTTGGGTCATATGTCTACAGGGGAGAAAAAAATTATGTTACCTAATAAGTCATTTCCGATAGTTGCAGTGTCAAAAGAATATTGATGTAGCAGAGGACTTCTAAATACCCAACTTTTACTTTAATACAAAAGTTTGGACACGTCCTATTACACACTTATTTTTATTGTAAAATTACTTGTGAAAAATTAAACCTGTGTGTGTTTGTGAACGTAGTTTTACGTAAGAAATCAGAAATCGAGTGTCGAAATTTGCAACGAACAATTATACGTTTCCAATAAATTAGGCGTTTGTCTAGTTTTTGTGGTGCTAATCAATACGAAAAAAGCAAATAATTGCTCAAATATTCATGTTTACTATTTTTATTCATAACTTTCGAATCTCATCAACTGAGTGCGTTTTCAGCTCGTATTAAAAAAACTGACATTGAGATTAGAAAAGGTTCCCAAGTTCAGTCTTAAGCATTGATTGACTGTAACTTGAGGACTTGATCTCAGTTTACTATTACGACCGTTTAGGAATATTTTAGTTTTGTATAAACATATGTAGCGCGGTCATAGTGAATCGACTCCGCCCGATACGGCTTACAAGGGGAGTCCGCCGTTCCCATACGTCCCCGCTTTGCTTGCGCACCGGTACTTACTATGAGTATACAAACATATTCTATACTCTCATGAGTATACAAGATTGATTATACTTATGATATAAGCTTGTATGCTATAACGTGCCTGGCGACGTCGTAGTGACAACGATCGGTTGGTTCATTGTCTCTTGCAGAGATTTCCACATACAACTCTACTGCTGCCAACTCAAATGGCTCCCACGTTATCTTGATTTCGGCTGAATACCTAGTGGGGGGTCTATTAGTGCTGCTCTTCCTGATACCGAGTCGCCACTCCAGCACTTTGGTCCCTCATTTCCTCACACTATGCAACGTTGAGTTGTCATTTACTCTGGTTCTTCTACGCCATTTTTAATTGATCGATCAGAATTAACCCCTACAGTCATTAATAGCCCATAAAAGTTCAACTAAAGGCGGTTTGTTCTTAAGCACGATGCTGGGCGCAATTGGTGATGATCGCAGGAGATACGCTGCTGCCTGTTTTCTGTCTGCTAGAAGAGGAGTAAAATCGGCGACTCTTGTCAAAGATCCAAGTATTTCTAGCCACTAGGTATATATGTAAGTAACGCACATTTAAAGTGTTTATATGATATCAAAAGTATAGTAGGAGTATAGTAGGTCTTTCCCCCTGCAACAAACTTAGATAGATTCCGACCTATACCTTCCAATTGGTTGTCAATCTTTCACCATTTTTCTCTACGTATGTATTATGTATTAGTTATTACGTTTTATATATTTTATAGATAATTAGGGAATTATTTGGAATTTTGGGTGCAAATTCATCCTATTACCCGTTAAACAGAAATTAAAAGAAGATCACTTGTCTGTATTAATAGTAACACTAACGCCACTGTTTCAATTAAAGTATAGTGTCGCTATCAAAATAACTGGTTCTTATCGAGCTCATATTATCATAGCTGGTAGATTATTTAATGACTTGGGAAATATTAATAATAATTAAAAAAATATATATATATGTGTACGCTACTGCCGAACACGACGAATTATTAGAAAATGGCGCCGTTCAGTCGCCATGTTTGATTAATTTAAAAAATGATGTTAAGATTCTAAATAAGTTTATTGCTTGGGGGACGACGACGACATTAAATCGAAATATTTTGGTGGATGTTTATTATTTTGTTAATTAAAATGCATTTATTATAGATTGATTATTATTAATTATTGATTTAAATAGTTATATTTTATATTTATTTTATCAGTTAACTAGAATAATAAATTTTAGAAAATATTAATTTATATTTGCATTTGTTAAATAAGTAGATAATTATTAATAAAAAAAAAAATACCAAATGTATGGCGAATTATTTAAATGTTAGATTATAAGGTTGATTCTGTTATTGTGTGGGTTGTCTAATTAAAAAAGTATTATAACCCGATCGCAAAATACTGCATATTTGACATCTGTCAGTTGGTCACACAAAACTTCGTTTAAAGCATTATTAAACAATTCTCGTAACTTCGTTACACGAATACGGTTTAATAAAACATTATTATTTTAGAAATGACCGTCTCGGCCTCTTTAAATAAGGGCTGCACGGAGAGTATAAAAAGACGTTTGACGACAGATTGGCGCAGTGGGCAGCGACCCTGCTTTCTGAGTTCAAGGGGGAGGGTTCTATTCTCACGATTCGTGTCTGTGTGTTTATCTGTATATTGTAAGTAATTATGTATATTATTCATAAAAATATTCATCAGTTATCTTAATACCCATAACACAAGGTACGCTTACTTTGGGGCTAGATGGCTATGTGTGTAAATTGTTGTACAACATTTATTGAAGTTATACTTCTTTTGGCGCGTTAGGGAAAAATGATCAGAGTAAATTTTTACGATGCGCGCGCACGCCGTCACAAAAAACCGAAACCATAAAGTTAGCTATAATCAACATTTTAGTTTTTCTAAAAAAGAATTGACAGTTGACTTTTTCAATAATTCAAACAATTCCTTTTTTTTCCTATTGTTAGTGTCGTTTTTTCGACAAACGTAGAATAAGGCGTAAGATACAATTTTTGAAAGCATTTTATCTTGTTACGCCAAAGAAATATAACTTGTAAACGCTTGTACATAAGTACACACACGTTTTTTTCCACTTTAAGTTAGCTATTGTCTAAAATGGTAACAAGCTAACCAGTATTTATTATATTATATATAATCAGTTTTTAGTGACGGCACTTTGCCGTGAAGTCAAGTATTTATATACGTGTAAATGAAAACCGAAATAAATTTCACAGGCTTTAGTGGTACATAATTTACTGTCTCTGATGCTTATCTGCGAAACCGAAAACTTATAGTTTTTGAGTAAACTACTGCTATAGTTTTTACTGAGGGAAATTATAAACAGCCCTAACATCCCATGCAAAATTAAAATAATGTGACTCCTCTCACTTTACTAGGTACGCGTCGTGTAACGTAGGTAACGCGCGTGTCGGTCTTTTATCTTTAATAGGGTTGTCATAAACACTTTGAATGTTTTGAATTCGTTTGTACGGAAAAAAAATATGCTTGTGATTTAAAATTTTTACAGGGTGATTCTTTATGAAATATACTTTTGCATCCTCAAATATTATTTCGTAATTGTGTTTCACGTTGTATAGCAGGTCAGCTTAACTCCTTTAACGTTTCTAGACTCAGACTCAGTTTCAGAGCTCACATTAAGGCTCGCTCGCAGTTGCTTGCGTCGTTACGAGTATGGAAATACTTGAACATCGCGGTAAAATGGATCTTATTCTTATAAGAATAAAGCTTAAAATTAGCCAACAATTCTTGATGAAACTTTGGGCAGAACGTTTGTAAATAAGAATCAGGAGTACAGGATTTTCGATTCTAAAGTGAGTGTCATTAGGGTTCATTTTTCTTTGTCGGTATAGAGTTTGATATGTGAAATTGGGGCGAATCGCGGGCGGGATGCGTAATTTCGCTCGCTTAGCTTCTTAGAGAAGAAAATATTATCTAAGATCGTTACATGCAGTCAGGTAAAATTCTTAGATAATATTTTATGTATATATGATATGATAATATATGATATGATAATATTTATAATATGCAGTCATTAAATCCGCAAATTGTAGTTTTTTTTGCAATTTTTGATGTATTCCAGAAATTAAATATTTTTTTGTGGTTTTCAATAAGTTGTATAAATTCATTCATTCATTCATTCATTCTAGGTGTGGTCGTTGATTTTATCAGAAATTAAATTTTATATTTTTTTCAATGTTTTATGTTTTTGTTCGCTGTAAATAACTATAGGTACAGGTATATAACAGGTTATTGATAGACTTTAGTAGACACAAAGTAAGCGTGCGACTCCTTTTCGAATGTCCTGTATTAGCCACAGTTTATAGAAGCCTGAGGCTTCTCCGGAAAATGTTATTATATCGTGATTAAAATGAAAGTTTTGTACTTAATGTTTATTTACATTTTTTACCTTATTCAATAAATAAACGAAATAAATGTATATGGTTTTTTTTTATTTCCTTGATTATGCCATTTTGAATTGCGGCGTGTTGTTTTACTCGTACGTTAAAATATATCGGTGGTAAAACGTATTTTGAAGATTCAATATATTTTATCATCAAACGTTTGAGGGTCCGCAAAGTTACGTAGATGATATGACGACCTCTGGCGAAGTGGTGAGCTCTGGTTTGATCTGGTTGATTTTTCTGACTTGTTCTGGTAGGAGGTTTCGGCCGTCGCTAGTTACCGACAAAGACGTGCCGCGTGAAAATGGATAAAGGTATTGGTTTGATTCTACATTCCCTACAGTAGCCTTAGTACATGATGTGCTCGTTCGCAATCGAAGTCGTTTTCGAGTTTGAAAATACTTGACCATCGGAGTAAAATGGATTTTATTTGTTATGAGTTAATTCTTTAGCTCGGGCTTGTGACAGAATGGTTGTAAAACAACAATCAGAAGTAGAGGATATGCGACTTTAGATCGAGTGACATCAAGTCCATTTTACTTTGACGATACAGAGTATAATACATGTAACTTGATTGCGGGCGAGAAAATTATGTATTAAGGCTACAGGTTAGCGTAGATGGTGCGATGAAATCTCTGGTTTAATCCCGTTGAGCTATATGGTTTATAAGTGATAAGCCCCGGGTCCGATCCACGGGAATTTATGCCAGAATATTTTCCCTATTGCTTTGGTGAGGGTTTCGGCCGTGGCTAGTTACCAACGTGCTGCGGATTAGGGTATTGGTTTAATACAACTGTCATTATTAAGCAAGCTATCATCTTAAGACTTCATCGGTGGTAGCGTCCATTGCTGGTCTTAAGGCCTCTCCCAACGGAAGGGCTTGCCCATGGTCACCACGTAGTAGTAGCATAGAGGAAGCTGCAACATGTTCTCCGTTATATTCCCTTAGTAAGGGAAGAGGAGGGGTGGCGACTTCTATTCTAGTAGCCGTAACTACATTGCAAAACCAACCAAGAATAAATAATTTAAAAGGTAAGAAAAACATCATTTAACAGGTTTTATTTTATTTATTACCTTTGCATCACCTGTATCTACACATCTACACGTCTACACATTCAATATAATAGTATGTTATATAAGCCACTAAACATTTAGATTTTTGTAAAAGTATACAATGAAATACATTACTGACAGTGATTACATATTATAATAGTAATTATTTGAAATAGTTACCTACAGTTGTTCTATCTCAAGACCATTTTGAGCCACGGTTACAGAATAGGTCATTTTATTAAATTTTTTCTATTTGGCACGGTAAATTATCTAGGTTAATTGCTCTTTCTAGACCAGGGCGCGTTTGGAACCCTCCTAGCTTTAGTTTTAAGTTAACTCATGGAGTTATCACCATCACCTAACATTAGTGTTAACATGTTAAATGTATGAACGTTTAATGAGTGCCTGTGACAAGGTCTGAATAAAACATTTTTCAATTTGAATTTGGATGAGGTAATTAAAAAAAAATTGTGTTCAAGATAGATACATGCATTTGCGTGTGCAGAGTAGATAATTGCGGTTATCACACGCAAAACTATAGTCGGTACATCGTGAGGCTTTCTTGGTCTTTGTGAGATAGAATAACTCAAAAATACGAGTGAATATAATTTGATATTACTCTCAAATGGATACAATATCAATAACACCAATTAATAATGATCGCTCACTGCCACAAATCCGAGAGAGCGTTCCGCGGAACTATTATAGCGTCTTCATCTACTGACAGTGAGAATGTCCAAGAGAGTTGACCGTTATGGCCTTGGCCTGCTGTAGACCTTGGGTCTTGCAGCAGTTTACGATCAACTTTAAGTTCTTAAGTATTACCTATATCTATACAGTCATGCTTGCGATAACGTTCAGCGAATATGTATTTGGAAACATCATCAGTAATCCTATTAATATAAGGGCAGCATTCAACGTGTCCCACGGCTGGGCATACGACTCCTATTAATAAAAGGCGTGACCCACCACGCAGCTGCAATGATTGGCGGGGCTTAATAATAATTATACGAAACCGACTGCTTAACGTACTCATCGAGGCACGAGGGTTGACAAAATTTCTTGACGGGATAAGTTATTAACATGTACCCGACACCGAAACTCTGGGATCACACGGCGCGTGTGACATGTCCAATGAAAAAGTCCAAAATTTTGAGCAACGTTCTCTCTAATATTTTCACCAACAACGACGTTAAATAAAATAAATAAATAAAAAAATATACTACGACAATACGCACATCGCCACCTAGCCCCAAAGTTAGCGAAGCTTGTTTTATGGGTACTAAGATGACTGATGAATGAAAATACTTATAATTTACACATAAACACCGAGACACTGAAAAACATTAATGTTCATCACACAAATATTTTCTAGTTGTGGGAATCGAACCCACGGACTTGGACTCAGAAAGCAGGTAAGCTGCCTGCTGCGCCAATCGGCTGTCAAACATTATCGCAAGCACAACCGTTTAATAATGTATTATGCGAGAAACATTTTATCCGAAAATTTTTACTACAATTTTGACAGGCCTACGGCTTTTCACTTACGCGGCTTTGGATATTTGCGACGACTTAGTGGCCGCTTAATGTCCGACGAAGTCGTGGCCCTGCTGTCGGAGAAATACAACTTTCCGACTACATAAGAACAGCTTACAAATTACAGTTTAATGGCATATAATAATATATTATAACATATTTGAATACTTGAATATGCCTATCTAATTGCGATACATAAATAAATACGCGTATTTCGAAAGAAGTCAAATTTATTGGAAAGAAAAATATTTAAAAATAATTAAGTAGCTGCTTCTGTGAAATATATAATGTCCTGCCTATGGTTTAAGTTCAAGGTACAAAGACATACCCATGTAAGTAATTACTGTAGTGTATACATACAATACATTGTAAATGGCCAGACAACACTACCGAAAGTTCAAAATACGAAGAAATAACACGCCTATAAAAAAAATATCTAAATTTATCGAAAATTTAATGAAGAAAAATCATCAAACTCCCAGATTCTTAAGATTTCATTATTGTTGCCTAAATTATGGCTTACTACGACGTGTTACTTGATTTTTTTTTAATTTGTTTTAATTAAGTGTTATGCAATTTCCGTATTCACGAGAACGGGACAGAACTTTCCTCTCCACGAAATAATTGATCATTATTATTTTCTATACAATATTTATTGTTACCTTTCATTTCATTTGATTTATTTTTAAACGTACTTTCTTTCAAAATTTCGATTAGTATCATCATACCATTACATTAGGCTTTTTTCTAGTTTAAATGGCTTTTTTACCACATTTAAATGAATAACCACAATCTACGCAAACATATTATTTGCATGGGTAACTTGTTGTTACATTTTAAATCTAAACGTGAAGCAACCAGGTTGGTTTTCATTTGCGTTAGATTACTTGTTTCCACGCTACTGAATATTGTCGAAATAACATATTAAAGTGGCAGTTTAAGTAATTAGTTATTTCCGAAAGCAAATGCTCTTGATATTGTCTGAATAAGGTAGATGTATTTTTGTATAACTGCTTCATAAGACTCTGAGATAGGCCTATGCAAATAAAATAATTTTGTGTCTGCGTTATTTATGGAATATACTTATTGAGATTTAAAACGTTGAATATAAAATAATTTGTTACATTAATGGCACAGTGTACAGCTCTTCAGCTCCGCCGCGTATTACGAAACTTCATCGCGCATTACAATCATAATAATCGCAATTATAATAAGTCATATTATTAATGTGGGGCCCTGATTCTCTCTCATGCAATTCGTACTCATGTTTAAAGACAATTTGTGACGTATACATTTATAACTATTTATAAATAGGTGTTCATAATTACGTCACAAAATGCATTTCGTTAGTAGTCATTGATATAGATGTCATAGCGAAGCAGGGCTCTGTGGTTAAACTTTTTTCTGTATAACTTAATTGTGAATTTGAGTAATGATCTTGGCATTTTGCATTGTTAGAAAAAAATGTTGCTCTCACGAAATCTATGCGGTAAAATCGGGGGCAAGATTTGGGGAAATTGGCGTTTTAGCTATATTTATTGTCAGCTATCACTGAGGTCCTTTAATTTATTTTAAGAGTTCTAAATCTGTTAGATGTACAACTCTAAACTAAATTGATAAGGCTAAAAATAGCGGTAGGTAGACTTTTCAATGGCAAATAATTGGAAAGGGGCAGCGCTCGGTTCATTTTACTCACATGATGTCACACTTGACAGCTGTAAAATTAGTGACATCATTTCCACTGTGTTTTATGATAAACGATAGGTACTGCTCTTTTAGACCAGCGAATCTGGTTTAGCTCATTGGAACTGTGAACAGTAAAAGGCACCAATAGCAATGTTCCGATCTAGTTTCGTAATACAAAAGCCGATATATTTTGTTTAAAAATCTTTTGTTATGTACAAAGTTACATACATTGATGGGTGTCTAAATCATAGTAATATATCTTTTAACTTAAATCTATTAAATGTACAAAATATAATATACATAACATAATTAAATGAATTATTTACATTTTACATGGCAAACGAGAGTTTGGTCGAATATTAAATAAAAATTATACACTATTTAGTTTGTGTTTTGTTTACTTTTGAGCTTCATTTTACCTAGGGCTTCATAAAAGTTTATCAAACGAACAGTTCTTCTTCTCTACAGTGCGTGTTGGTCGCAAGTCGGTCCTAAATTCGTCTCGCCTCTTATATGACAGACTTTGCAGAATTATAATTAATTGTTAATTATAAATATTTGAAAACTAGAGTCCGAATTTCTTTCTTCTTTGCATACATTTTCTTAAAACTCCCGTCTTTTTGTTTTTATTTAACTTCATTATAACGTGTGTTTAAATTGAAGTAAAACACAAACAAGCGACCATTTATTCGTGTATGCGTCTTGCGTGCGACCAGCGTTTGATATAGCAACAATAATTAGAATGTGGAATGTTTAGAAAAAAATATTAAATAAATTTCAATACTTTTTGTAATACGTAATTTGAATGTTTTTTTTATGAATCCCTTATTTGCGCAGGCTCCATTACTACAATAAAATGTACAAATTGAATATGTTGTCATTCTTACAATTATCTTGCGTCTCTGATTTCCGAAGTTTACATTTAACCAGCTATCATTCTGGTATTCTATCATAAAATTATCAGTATTGACACGATTTAGCTGTGTTTGTCATATTTCTTTGATGTTTGGAAAGTGGAAAGATAAAACAAACCATTCACAAAACAGAGTCCTAATAAATAGGTCTATGTAGAAATAATTGGTCCCGAAATTGGCAAGATCACACAATAATAAATTTGTTGTTAAACTGTAGGTAAAATAATACAAAAATATGTGGCGTTTGTACAATAGGTACCTACATGCAATTATAAGTTATGACTAAAAAGAGGTCGATCTGTTTATGTTCTTACAGAGGCTAATTAGCCAACTATGAAATTAATCGTGTTAAGACATGGATTGAGAACAAATCATAACGAACGGTCCATTTCTTGTCTTATAATGTCTTTTTGTTTTTATATCAAGGTCTTTGTTACTGTTGAGTGTAAAGTTTATTTTTATAAAAACACATTACTTTTCATAGCGTTATTGTTTTTTTGGAACAAACTAAAAAGTTATTAATATATTGTTTACATTTAAAGACGATTTAGAAAAGTAGTAGCAGAGTGTATGGTTGAAAATACTGACACAGGAAAAGTTACATTGGTATTGCGATACTAATAGACGGTAACGTACAACATTTCTAAGTAAGCGATTATTATAAGATGTTCGTAATAAATCGGATTGTCGGAATAGGAACACTTATTGCGGAATTTGATCCTTTAAACCCGTTTACTCATACTTTCACCGTCTTCAGCATTGCTTAGCCAATACAAATCCTCTACATCAATAATCCCTGTCGGTATTTTTACATCACTGACACCAAAGTAATCTTCCTCTTTTTAATTATAACGCCAAGCCTACATGGTATACTGTGTACAGATATATCTTTATAAAAGATTTTTTTTTATTTCATAAAATAGTAATTAAATGAAAGTTTCTTAAGGAAGTATACGTAAATTTTATGATAGCCAACATGTAAGAGTATTGGCTAAACCCTTTTCGACCAAATTCTTTCGATTTCAATTTACTTACTACGTGGTATACATATCAGTATGTCGCTAAATTGCATATTATATTTGTTTAAATGCATATATCGTTATAGTACAGTAAAAGTGACTGCCATTCTCGATATATAAGTTACTTTGAGCCGAATAGCTACAACAAAATTTCAGTGTATCGTAAATTATTAAACTAATTATAACAGTTTTAAAAATTAAAATAACGTTCACTTAAAAATATACATTCGGGAAAAACGTAAACATAGCCTTTCTTAAACTAAATTAATAAATAACTTAATATTTTGAATGTGCTTCTCTGTATAAGCACATCGCATATTTTATTTTACAAATTTTTAGCATTATAACAAGTTTTCTTTTCTACAATAATTAAGTGAATAACAAAAATTGTGTAATAGATTTCTAGTAAAACGATAATTTTTTTTTAATTAAAAGTTTGTCAACAAGCTAAAACCTAGCCATCGCATAAAATGGCACTTTTTAAGTAAAACAATCATAAGTTGTGAGATTACATCGTCCATTCCGAGCACTGTTCGCGCCAGCGATCACCTACGTACTGAAACCACTTCGCTGCCGAAGACAGTATTCGCGTTGTTAACCTAACCTGTGATCGCTAAGACATCGATCTTCCACTGAGCAGTTCGCTCGTCGCTTACACCGTGGTCTCGTCGCGTCGTAGGGGTTGGAGTTCCCGCTGAAGGTCGTTGTAGTACTCGTGGTCGGACATCGATTCCTCCTCCACCGACCGCTGCGGCTGGTATTTGCTCGGGCCCGGCTGCGGCGTCGAATCCCCGGCGCTGCTCTCGCAAGTCTCCAAAGACTCCAGCGCCACCGGCTCGGTGGGTATCCCGATCGTTTGCGGAGGAACCCCCTGTTCGGACATCAGGTACTCCGGATTATCCACACATCGCTCCGAGTCCACGAATCCGCTGTACTCTTCATCATCCTTAGCCTCCTGCTCTTCTCCGCCATCGCCAATTAAATCCATATACGTCGACGCATTCTTGTTTTGCTGCGGCGATGGCATGAGGTAATCGTCCTCGTCCAAGGGCAAGTTCAGTTTCAGGTTGCCCACTTGCGCTTCTTTGTTTCTGGACATACTGTCGAACCTGCTCTCCGTGACGTCAGCTCGGACCCTCATGGGGCCACTACAATATCGGGAGCTACTGGAGCAATCGGAAGCGCATGCGCCATTGTTATAGTAGTGCCGCATTTCCGTGCCGTTCGGGCTGACGGTGTAGCGAGAGAGCGGGTACTTCATGAGATCTGTTTCCCAACTTGGCCTCGAGATATCGACTATCGCACCTTGTTGGCCATTGATGTTGTTCACCCAGGAGGGAGAGGCAATAGGCTTGATTGCACTGCTCTCGGGCGATCCAGGCGAGACGGAGGTGAGTGGCGAGATAGAGCCGGGCGTGATATCGGCTTTTGGGTGGAGATATTCATCCGCTTCTACTATTGGCTCGGGGCCATCCATGGCTGAAGACAAACTCCTTATCATTTCCCTTTCATCCTGGAAATGAAAACATTCAATTATAACCTACGCATAGTTGATTATAAACCTAAGTAATATAATATGTTTGTAAACTCCACATGACGATGTAAATCACACTCGTATTTTAATATCTATGTAATAGACCAAACATCTTGTATAAACTTTTTTCATCACGATTGCACGTAAGGCACACATAAGGTACACGGTAGGACACAATCTCTAATATAAAGCTTCTTAGTTATGATGAATGAACGTTTAATTTGATCAAATTATTGACAATTCTTAATTAATTGTATTTTGAATAACAAAAAATTGTTGTTGTAAATTTTTAAACATCGGCTGTATAAAACAAAAGAAGCTAGCTGTAGATATGTCGGTTTGCCTGGGTAACCAAAAAAAAATCCGATGCATCATTTTCTGTCAATAATATTTTGTGAGGACAGAGAGATACTCAGTTATTTTATGAGGACGTTCTTAAAAGTTACGTCCCATTTTGACGTGACAACGTCTTATAAATTGGTTTGTAAGACGTTGGGAAGATCGGGTGACACTTCAAGAAACTGCGTTACGCTCCGCTCACGTTATGCGCTCACAATGAGAGCGAGTGAGAGGCACGCGTCCCTTCCACTCGGGCATGGTTAGCCCGCCTAAGAGCGAGAGAGACAGACATAAAAAGTGAAAGGCACGCGTCCCTTTGTAGTAAACGCTGTTTCATTGTACGCAAATGTATTGCAAGTTATTGTATGTATATTTGTATATAAATACGTATGTATGTGTAAAGGTAAAAATAAAATTTTGTTAATATGAAATTCAGTGCGAGATTCTTTGTATAAATTAATGTTTTAAATATAATTCTTTGTATAAATAAATGTTTTAAATTGTTACTATTATTTCATCCTTCTTCCTACTATACGAATGAATATTCACATTAAAATTATTTTACCACTCAAAGTCGTTGTCACGTAAAACTTTCGCCCGTATACCGACTTTACAGGCAACCAATTTTTTTCTTTTTTCCTTGCAAGTGTGACGACAACCGTCGAATGAAACGCGTATTTTGCATTGCTAGGCGCCTAATACCGCCTCGACTGTAGAATGCCATGTACCAAGCTTGTTGCATTATATACTATCCTCCTTAAAACGTCTAACTATTTCTCTACTCCTAAGAACGTTTAATACAGCAAAGTATTTGAGTCTGAGCCCTGGAAGGTAACTTCCAAATTTAAGTTTGTAGGCATATCTAATACATTCCATTACTCGTGGATTATTCAGTTAGTCAGTGAATCAGTTAGTTAAATATTTCTTTTATATACATAAAAGAATTGTGATTATAAAAGTGAAAATTACCTGAGTTGAATAGGATGGGAGTCGCATAAACTTGTCACCGGGGATGACCAGGTATCGTCCAGGGTCACGAGCCATTTCAGCAAATCTTTCGGCGAGCTGCTTGAATGTCGGTCGGCTATCTGCGTCGAGCATCCAACATGAAACCATTACGCAGTAAATGTCCAACGTACAAATAGTAGGCTGGGGCAGTTTCAATCCGTTCTCAATTAGTTCAGGTACATTTCTCGCAGATATGTTAGCATACGGCCGCGCACCATAGCTCAATATCTCCCAAATTGTTACGCCGAAAGCCCAGACATCACTTTTGTGTGTAAATATTCTGTGCTGCACGCACTCCAACGCTAGCCACTTAATGGGCATTTTGCCTCCAGCTGCCTTGTATTCATCCTCGTTTATGTCCAATAGCTTCGCTAAGCCGAAATCGGTTATCTTCACACAGTTAGGAGTTTGCACTAGAACATTCCGAGCTGCCAAGTCTCTGTGAACCAATCTTTTGTCTTCCAAATAGGCCATTCCGCGCGCTATTTGGGTACACCAGTTCAAAAATGCCTTCGACCCGATCTTTTCCTTATGAGTCCTGACATAGTCCAACAGACATCCGAGAGGCATGAGTTGCGTAATCAGCATCATCTGGTTAGTGAGACAGACAGCAAGAAGTTGCAGTAAATTCGGATGTTCAACACTGGCCATTATATATGCTTCCTCTAGAAATTCTTTGCTAGTGCTAGCACCGCTTCCCTCTTTCAAAACTTTAATTGCAACAGGAATCTTGACATTTTCTCCTTCGGGAACCCAGACACCTTTGTAAACTTTTCCGAATGCACCGAAACCAAGCATACCCCCTCTTCGAAGCTCAGCTTCTTTTATGATCCTCAATTTTGCCAGATTTGGTTTAACATTGGTAGGTCGGAGTGGTTCGTTGTCCTCACAACCAGTTAGCACCCTTGTCATTTTCACCGCTTCCTTTTTCGCTTTGGCTTTTTGTCTGCATGTGTATCCAATGATGGCCAGGATAACCAAAAGTATAAATGCAAACACGAGTATAACTACCTTATATAAATACCGTAACCTAAGTGTTGTGGCACGCTTGACTATCCGTCCTCAATCCTAGCTGGCCTTTGTTGCACTTATGTAAGCAGCCAGCCACTGCAGCCTTTATTCGGTAGAAAGTATCTAACTATATCCAAAAAATATCTTATTCTTGAAATGAAAGGTTTTGATGATATTAATTGTAAATTATATTTCAACATAAACTATATCCCGCAAAAACGCTCGCCGGGTGTCAGGGCGTCGTGACGTAATAGGCAAATTAAACCTTTAGTAAGACCTTGTTATTTATGATGATTTTGGTATTGGTAACAAAAAACTTAGCAACTGATAGTTTGAAATCCTGAAATACTTGATATACGCAGAGATTCGAATTCCGAAGTTGAAAACGATACAAAGTTATGTTTAGATAGAAGTGACGTCATAATAGTGAATTCGGCTTTTCAACTGTCATGGCGGATCGCTAGATTTTGCAGTTTTATTAATTGAAAATAAATACCTATCTCACTTAGGATATAAATAAAAATACGTTTTTCTTAAAACTTTAATTTTAGCGATTCTTTATTACTGTCATTCAAAGAATTCAAAGTATATCATTAATTGCAGGTGCTTGGAGTTGGTCCGGACGCGAGCCAGCAGGAGATAACCAGACGCTGGCGCCGCTTGTCCCGGGAAAACCACCCGGATAAGGCCAAGTTGGAAGACCGGCGAGCGGCCCAGGAAAAGTTCATGGAGATCCAGCAAGCCTATGAAATCCTATCTGTGGGCAAGCACCGTCGGTTTTCTCGCAACAAGAAGGACAACTCCGTACAGGACGGTCCCATACACATGTAAACTTGGCCCCATACCCGTTCAAGCTGGTCCCAAACGCACTATAAGGTTCAGCGTACGCTGCGGCGCAAGCGAACGGGACAGTGGTCCATAAAGCCCACCTTAGTCACTATTCATCCCCCGAGGGCGTTATCCCTAATTATGCATTTTGGGTCATATGTCTACAGGGGAGAAAAAAATTATGTTACCTAATAAGTCATTTCCGATAGTTGCAGTGTCAAAAGAATATTGATGTAGCAGAGGACTTCTAAATACCCAACTTTTACTTTAATACAAAAGTTTGGACACGTCCTATTACACACTTATTTTTATTGTAAAATTACTTGTGAAAAATTAAACCTGTGTGTGTTTGTGAACGTAGTTTTACGTAAGAAATCAGAAATCGAGTGTCGAAATTTGCAACGAACAATTATACGTTTCCAATAAATTAGGCGTTTGTCTAGTTTTTGTGGTGCTAATCAATACGAAAAAAGCAAATAATTGCTCAAATATTCATGTTTACTATTTTTATTCATAACTTTCGAATCTCATCAACTGAGTGCGTTTTCAGCTCGTATTAAAAAAACTGACATTGAGATTAGAAAAGGTTCCCAAGTTCAGTCTTAAGCATTGATTGACTGTAACTTGAGGACTTGATCTCAGTTTACTATTACGACCGTTTAGGAATATTTTAGTTTTGTATAAACATATGTAGCGCGGTCATAGTGAATCGACTCCGCCCGATACGGCTTACAAGGGGAGTCCGCCGTTCCCATACGTCCCCGCTTTGCTTGCGCACCGGTACTTACTATGAGTATACAAACATATTCTATACTCTCATGAGTATACAAGATTGATTATACTTATGATATAAGCTTGTATGCTATAACGTGCCTGGCGACGTCGTAGTGACAACGATCGGTTGGTTCATTGTCTCTTGCAGAGATTTCCACATACAACTCTACTGCTGCCAACTCAAATGGCTCCCACGTTATCTTGATTTCGGCTGAATACCTAGTGGGGGGTCTATTAGTGCTGCTCTTCCTGATACCGAGTCGCCACTCCAGCACTTTGGTCCCTCATTTCCTCACACTATGCAACGTTGAGTTGTCATTTACTCTGGTTCTTCTACGCCATTTTTAATTGATCGATCAGAATTAACCCCTACAGTCATTAATAGCCCATAAAAGTTCAACTAAAGGCGGTTTGTTCTTAAGCACGATGCTGGGCGCAATTGGTGATGATCGCAGGAGATACGCTGCTGCCTGTTTTCTGTCTGCTAGAAGAGGAGTAAAATCGGCGACTCTTGTCAAAGATCCAAGTATTTCTAGCCACTAGGTATATATGTAAGTAACGCACATTTAAAGTGTTTATATGATATCAAAAGTATAGTAGGAGTATAGTAGGTCTTTCCCCCTGCAACAAACTTAGATAGATTCCGACCTATACCTTCCAATTGGTTGTCAATCTTTCACCATTTTTCTCTACGTATGTATTATGTATTACTTATTACGTTTTATATATTTTATAGATAATTAGGGAATTATTTGGAATTTTGGGTGCAAATTCATCCTATTACCCGTTAAACAGAAATTAAAAGAAGATCACTTGTCTGTATTAATAGTAACACTAACGCCACTGTTTCAATTAAAGTATAGTGTCGCTATCAAAATAACTGGTTCTTATCGAGCTCATATTATCATAGCTGGTAGATTATTTAATGACTTGGGAAATATTAATAATAATTAAAAAAATATATATATATGTGTACGCTACTGCCGAACACGACGAATTATTAGAAAATGGCGCCGTTCAGTCGCCATGTTTGATTAATTAAAAAAATGATGTAAGATTCTAAATAAGTTTATTGCTTGGGGGACGACGACGACATTAAATCGAAATATTTTGGTGGATGTTTATTATTTTGTTAATTAAAATGCATTTATTATAGATTGATTATTATTAATTATTGATTTAAATAGTTATATTTTATATTTATTTTATCAGTTAACTAGAATAATAAATTTTAGAAAATATTAATTTATATTTGCATTTGTTAAATAAGTAGATAATTATTAATAAAAAAAAAAATACCAAATGTATGGCGAATTATTTAAATGTTAGATTATAAGGTTGATTCTGTTATTGTGTGGGTTGTCTAATTAAAAAAGTATTATAACCCGATCGCAAAAAACTGCATATTTGACATCTGTCAGTTGGTCACACAAAACTTCGTTTAAAGCATTATTAAACAATTCTCGTAACTTCGTTACACGAATACGGTTTAATAAAACATTATTATTTTAGAAATGACCGTCTCGGCCTCTTTAAATAAGGGCTGCACGGAGAGTATAAAAAGACGTTTGACGACAGATTGGCGCAGTGGGCAGCGACCCTGCTTTCTGAGTTCAAGGGGGAGGGTTCTATTCTCACGATTCGTGTCTGTGTGTTTATCTGTATATTGTAAGTAATTATGTATATTATTCATAAAAATATTCATCAGTTATCTTAATACCCATAACACAAGGTACGCTTACTTTGGGGCAAGATGGCTATGTGTGTAAATTGTTGTACAACATTTATTGAAGTTATACTTCTTTTGGCGCGTTAGGGAAAAATGATCAGAGTAAATTTTTACGATGCGCGCGCACGCCGTCACAAAAAACCGAAACCATAAAGTTAGCTATAATCAACATTTTAGTTTTTCTAAAAAAGAATTGACAGTTGATTTTTTCAATAATTCAAACAATTCCTTTTTTTTCCTATTGTTAGTGTCGTTTTTTCGACAAATGTAGAATAAGGCGTAAGATACAATTTTTGAAAGCATTTTATCTTGTTACGCCAAAGAAATATAACTTGTAAACGCTTGTACATAAGTACACACACGTTTTTTTCCACTTTAAGTTAGCTATTGTCTAAAATGGTAACAAGCTAACCAGTATTTATTATATTATATATAATCAGTTTTTAGTGACGGCACTTTGCCGTGAAGTCAAGTATTTATATACGTGTAAATGAAAACCGAAATAAATTTCACAGGCTTTAGTGGTACATAATTTACTGTCTCTGATGCTTATCTGCGAAACCGAAAACTTATAGTTTTTGAGTAAACTACTGCTATAGTTTTTACTGAGGGAAATTATAAACAGCCCTAACATCCCATGCAAAATTAAAATAATGTGACTCCTCTCACTTTACTAGGTACGCGTCGTGTAACGTAGGTAACGCGCGTGTCGGTCTTTTATCTTTAATAGGGTTGTCATAAACACTTTGAATGTTTTGAATTCGTTTGTACGGAAAAAAAATATGCTTGTGATTTAAAATTTTTACAGGGTGATTCTTTATGAAATATACTTTTGCATCCTCAAATATTATTTCGTAATTGTGTTTCACGTTGTATAGCAGGTCAGCTTACCTCCTTTAACGTTTCTAGACTCAGACTCAGTTTCAGAGCTCACATTAAGGCTCGCTCGCAGTTGCTTGCGTCGTTACGAGTATGGAAATACTTGAACATCGCGGTAAAATGGATCTTATTCTTATAAGAATAAAGCTTAAAATTAGCCAACAATTCTTGATGAAACTTTGGGCAGAACGTTTGTAAATAAGAATCAGGAGTACAGGATTTTCGATTCTAAAGTGAGTGTCATTAGGGTTCATTTTTCTTTGTCGGTATAGAGTTTGATATGTGAAATTGGGGCGAATCGCGGGCGGGATGCGTAATTTCGCTCGCTTAGCTTCTTAGAGAAGAAAATATTATCTAAGATCGTTACATGCAGTCAGGTAAAATTCTTAGATAATATTTTAATGATAATATGCAGTCATTAAATCCGCAAATTGTAGTTTTTTTTGCAATTTTTGATGTATTCCAGAAATTAAATATTTTTTTGTGGTTTTCAATAAGTTGTATAAATTCATTCATTCATTCATTCATTCTAGGTGTGGTCGTTGATTTTATCAGAAATTAAATTTTATATTTTTTTCAATGTTTTATGTTTTTGTTCGCTGTAAATAACTATAGGTACAGGTATATAACAGGTTATTGATAGACTTTAGTAGACACAAAGTAAGCGTGCGACTCCTTTTCGAATGTCCTGTATTAGCCACAGTTTATAGAAGCCTGAGGCTTCTCCGGAAAATGTTATTATATCGTGATTAAAATGAAAGTTTTGTACTTAATGTTTATTTACATTTTTTACCTTATTCAATAAATAAACGAAATAAATGTATATGGTTTTTTTTTATTTCCTTGATTATGCCATTTTGAATTGCGGCGTGTTGTTTTACTCGTACGTTAAAATATATCGGTGGTAAAACGTATTTTGAAGATTCAATATATTTTATCATCAAACGTTTGAGGGTCCGCAAAGTTACGTAGATGATATGACGACCTCTGGCGAAGTGGTGAGCTCTGGTTTGATCTGGTTGATTTTTCTGACTTGTTCTGGTAGGAGGTTTCGGCCGTCGCTAGTTACCGACAAAGACGTGCCGCGTGAAAATGGATAAAGGTATTGGTTTGATTCTACATTCCCTACAGTAGCCTTAGTACATGATGTGCTCGTTCGCAATCGAAGTCGTTTTCGAGTTTGAAAATACTTGACCATCGGAGTAAAATGGATTTTATTTGTTATGAGTTAATTCTTTAGCTCGGGCTTGTGACAGAATGGTTGTAATACAACAATCAGAAGTAGAGGATATGCGACTTTAGATCGAGTGACATCAAGTCCATTTTACTTTGACGATACAGAGTATAATACATGTAACTTGATTGCGGGCGAGAAAATTATGTATTAAGGCTACAGGTTAGCGTAGATGGTGCGATGAAATCCCTGGTTTAATCCCGTTGAGCTATATGGTTTATAAGTGATAAGCCCCGGGTCCGATCCACGGGAATTTATGCCAGAATATTTTCCCTATTGCTTTGGTGAGGGTTTCGGCCGTGGCTAGTTACCAACGTGCTGCGGATTAGGGTATTGGTTTAATACAACTGTCATTATTAAGCAAGCTATCATCTTAAGACTTCATCGGTGGTAGCGTCCATTGCTGGTCTTAAGGCCTCTCCCAACGGAAGGGCTTGCCCATGGTCACCACGTAGTAGTAGCATAGAGGAAGCTGCAACATGTTCTCCGTTATATTCCCTTAGTAAGGGAAGAGGAGGGGTGGCGACTTCTATTCTTAGTAGCCGTAACTACATTGCAAAACCAACCAAGAATAAATAATTTAAAAGGTAAGAAAAACATCATTTAACAGGTTTTATTTTATTTATTACCTTTGCATCACCTGTATCTACACATCTACACGTCTACACATTCAATATAATAGTATGTTATATAAGCCACTAAACATTTAGATTTTTGTAAAAGTATACAATGAAATACATTACTGACAGTGATTACATATTATAATAGTAATTATTTGAAATAGTTACCTACAGTTGTTCTATCTCAAGACCATTTTGAGCCACGGTTACAGAATAGGTCATTTTATTAAATTTTTTCTATTTGGCACGGTAAATTATCTAGGTTAATTGCTCTTTCTAGACCAGGGCGCGTTTGGAACCCTCCTAGCTTTAGTTTTAAGTTAACTCATGGAGTTATCACCATCACCTAACATTAGTGTTAACATGTTAAATGTATGAACGTTTAATGAGTGCCTGTGACAAGGTCTGAATAAAACATTTTTCAATTTGAATTTGGATGAGGTAATTAAAAAAAAATTGTGTTCAAGATAGATACATGCATTTGCGTGTGCAGAGTAGATAATTGCGGTTATCACACGCAAAACTATAGTCGGTACATCGTGAGGCTTTCTTGGTCTTTGTGAGATAGAATAACTCAAAAATACGAGTGAATATAATTTGATATTACTCTCAAATGGATACAATATCAATAACACCAATTAATAATGATCGCTCACTGCCACAAATCCGAGAGAGCGTTCCGCGGAACTATTATAGCGTCTTCATCTACTGACAGTGAGAATGTCCAAGAGAGTTGACCGTTATGGCCTTGGCCTGCTGTAGACCTTGGGTCTTGCAGCAGTTTACGATCAACTTTAAGTTCTTAAGTATTACCTATATCTATACAGTCATGCTTGCGATAACGTTCAGCGAATATGTATTTGGAAACATCATCAGTAATCCTATTAATATAAGGGCAGCATTCAACGTGTCCCACGGCTGGGCATACGACTCCTATTAATAAAAGGCGTGACCCACCACGCAGCTGCAATGATTGGCGGGGCTTAATAATAATTATACGAAACCGACTGCTTAACGTACTCATCGAGGCACGAGGGTTGACAAAATTTCTTGACGGGATAAGTTATTAACATGTACCCGACACCGAAACTCTGGGATCACACGGCGCGTGTGACATGTCCAATGAAAAAGTCCAAAATTTTGAGCAACGTTCTCTCTAATATTTTCACCAACAACGACGTTAAATAAAATAAATAAATAAAAAAATATACTACGACAATACGCACATCGCCACCTAGCCCCAAAGTTAGCGAAGCTTGTTTTATGGGTACTAAGATGACTGATGAATGAAAATACTTATAATTTACACATAAACACCGAGACACTGAAAAACATTAATGTTCATCACACAAATATTTTCTAGTTGTGGGAATCGAACCCACGGACTTGGACTCAGAAAGCAGGTAAGCTGCCTGCTGCGCCAATCGGCTGTCAAACATTATCGCAAGCACAACCGTTTAATAATGTATTATGCGAGAAACATTTTATCCGAAAATTTTTACTACAATTTTGACAGGCCCACTGCTTTTCACTTACGCGGCTTTGGATATTTGCGACGACTTAGTGGCCGCTTAATGTCCGACGAAGTCGTGGCCCTGCTGTCGGAGAAATACAACTTTCCGACTACATAAGAACAGCTTACAAATTACAGTTTAATGGCATATAATAATATATTATAACATATTTGAATACTTGAATATGCCTATCTAATTGCGATACATAAATAAATACGCGTATTTCGAAAGAAGTCAAATTTATTGGAAAGAAATATATTTAAAAATAATTAAGTAGCTGCTTCTGTGAAATATATAATGTCCTGCCTATGGTTTAAGTTCAAGGTACAAAGACATACCCATGTAAGTAATTACTGTAGTGTATACATACAATACATTGTAAATGGCCAGACAACACTACCGAAAGTTCAAAATACGAAGAAATAACACGCCTATAAAAAAAATATCTAAATTTATCGAAAATTTAATGAAGAAAAATCATCAAACTCCCAGATTCTTAAGATTTCATTATTGTTGCCTAAATTATGGCTTACTACGACGTGTTACTTGATTTTTTTTTAATTTGTTTTAATTAAGTGTTATGCAATTTCCGTATTCACGAGAACGGGACAGAACTTTCCTCTCCACGAAATAATTGATCATTATTATTTTCTATACAATATTTATTGTTACCTTTCATTTCATTTGATTTATTTTTAAACGTACTTTCTTTCAAAATTTCGATTAGTATCATCATACCATTACATTAGGCTTTTTTCTAGTTTAAATGGCTTTTTTACCACATTTAAATGAATAACCACAATCTACGCAAACATATTATTTGCATGGGTAACTTGTTGTTACATTTTAAATCTAAACGTGAAGCAACCAGGTTGGTTTTCATTTGCGTTAGATTACTTGTTTCCACGCTACTGAATATTGTCGAAATAACATATTAAAGTGGCAGTTTAAGTAATTAGTTATTTCCGAAAGCAAATGCTCTTGATATTGTCTGAATAAGGTAGATGTATTTTTGTATAACTGCTTCATAAGACTCTGAGATAGGCCTATGCAAATAAAATAATTTTGTGTCTGCGTTATTTATGGAATATACTTATTGAGATTTAAAACGTTGAATATAAAATAATTTGTTACATTAATGGCACAGTGTACAGCTCTTCAGCTCCGCCGCGTATTACGAAACTTCATCGCGCATTACAATCATAATAATCGCAATTATAATAAGTCATATTATTAATGTGGGGCCCTGATTCTCTCTCATGCAATTCGTACTCATGTTTAAAGACAATTTGTGACGTATACATTTATAACTATTTATAAATAGGTGTTCATAATTACGTCACAAAATGCATTTCGTTAGTAGTCATTGATATAGATGTCATAGCGAAGCAGGGCTCTGTGGTTAAACTTTTTTCTGTATAACTTAATTGTGAATTTGAGTAATGATCTTGGCATTTTGCATTGTTAGAAAAAAATGTTGCTCTCACGAAATCTATGCGGTAAAATCGGGGGCAAGATTTGGGGAAATTGGCGTTTTAGCTATATTTATTGTCAGCTATCACTGAGGTCCTTTAATTTATTTTAAGAGTTCTAAATCTGTTAGACGTACAACTCTAAACTAAATTGATAAGGCTAAAAATAGCGGTAGGTAGACTTTTCAATGGCAAATAATTGGAAAGGGGCAGCGCTCGGTTCATTTTACTCACATGATGTCACACTTGACAGCTGTAAAATTAGTGACATCATTTCCACTGTGTTTTATGATAAACGATAGGTACTGCCCTTTTAGACCAGCGAATCTGGTTTAGCTCATTGGAACTGTGAACAGTAAAAGGCACCAATAGCAATGTTCCGATCTAGTTTCGTAATACAAAAGCCGATATATTTTGTTTAAAAATCTTTTGTTATGTACAAAGTTACATACATTGATGGGTGTCTAAATCATAGTAATATATCTTTTAACTTAAATCTATTAAATGTACAAAATATAATATACATAACATAATTAAATGAATTATTTACATTTTACATGGCAAACGAGAGTTTGGTCGAATATTAAATAAAAATTATACACTATTTAGTTTGTGTTTTGTTTACTTTTGAGCTTCATTTTACCTAGGGCTTCATAAAAGTTTATCAAACGAACAGTTCTTCTTCTCTACAGTGCGTGTTGGTCGCAAGTCGGTCCTAAATTCGTCTCGCCTCTTATATGACAGACTTTGCAGAATTATAATTAATTGTTAATTATAAATATTTGAAAACTAGAGTCCGAATTTCTTTCTTCTTTGCATACATTTTCTTAAAACTCCCGTCTTTTTGTTTTTATTTAACTTCATTATAACGTGTGTTTAAATTGAAGTAAAACACAAACAAGCGACCATTTATTCGTGTATGCGTCTTGCGTGCGACCAGCGTTTGATATAGCAACAATAATTAGAATGTGGAATGTTTAGAAAAAAATATTAAATAAATTTCGATACTTTTTGTAATACGTAATTTGAATGTTTTTTTTATGAATCCCTTATTTGCGCAGGCTCCATTACTACAATAAAATGTACAAATTGAATATGTTGTCATTCTTACAATTATCTTGCGTCTCTGATTTCCGAAGTTTACATTTAACCAGCTATCATTCTGGTATTCTATCATAAAATTATCAGTATTGACACGATTTAGCTGTGTTTGTCATATTTCTTTGATGTTTGGAAAGTGGAAAGATAAAACAAACCATTCACAAAACAGAGTCCTAATAAATAGGTCTATGTAGAAATAATTGGTCCCGAAATTGGCAAGATCACACAATAATAAATTTGTTGTTAAACTGTAGGTAAAATAATACAAAAATATGTGGCGTTTGTACAATAGGTACCTACATGCAATTATAAGTTATGACTAAAAAGAGGTCGATCTGTTTATGTTCTTACAGAGGCTAATTAGCCAACTATGAAATTAATCGTGTTAAGACATGGATTGAGAACAAATCATAACGAACGGTCCATTTCTTGTCTTATAATGTCTTTTTGTTTTTATATCAAGGTCTTTGTTACTGTTGAGTGTAAAGTTTATTTTTATAAAAACACATTACTTTTCATAGCGTTATTGTTTTTTTGGAACAAACTAAAAAGTTATTAATATATTGTTTACATTTAAAGACGATTTAGAAAAGTAGTAGCAGAGTGTATGGTTGAAAATACTGACACAGGAAAAGTTACATTGGTATTGCGATACTAATAGACGGTAACGTACAACATTTCTAAGTAAGCGATTATTATAAGATGTTCGTAATAAATCGGATTGTCGGAATAGGAACACTTATTGCGGAATTTGATCCTTTAAACCCGTTTACTCATACTTTCACCGTCTTCAGCATTGCTTAGCCAATACAAATCCTCTACATCAATAATCCCTGTCGGTATTTTTACATCACTGACACCAAAGTAATCTTCCTCTTTTTAATTATAACGCCAAGCCTACATGGTATACTGTGTACAGATATATCTTTATAAAAGATTTTTTTTTATTTCATAAAATAGTAATTAAATGAAAGTTTCTTAAGGAAGTATACGTAAATTTTATGATAGCCAACATGTAAGAGTATTGGCTAAACCCTTTTCGACCAAATTCTTTCGATTTCAATTTACTTACTACGTGGTATACATATCAGTATGTCGCTAAATTGCATATTATATTTGTTTAAATGCATATATCGTTATAGTACAGTAAAAGTGACTGCCATTCTCGATATATAAGTTACTTTGAGCCGAATAGCTACAACAAAATTTCAGTGTATCGTAAATTATTAAACTAATTATAACAGTTTTAAAAATTAAAATAACGTTCACTTAAAAATATACATTCGGGAAAAACGTAAACATAGCCTTTCTTAAACTAAATTAATAAATAACTTAATATTTTGAATGTGCTTCTCTGTATAAGCACATCGCATATTTTATTTTACAAATTTTTAGCATTATAACAAGTTTTCTTTTCTACAATAATTAAGTGAATAACAAAAATTGTGTAATAGATTTCTAGTAAAACGATAATTTTTTTTTAATTAAAAGTTTGTCAACAAGCTAAAACCTAGCCATCGCATAAAATGGCACTTTTTAAGTAAAACAATCATAAGTTGTGAGATTACATCGTCCATTCCGAGCACTGTTCGCGCCAGCGATCACCTACGTACTGAAACCACTTCGCTGCCGAAGACAGTATTCGCGTTGTTAACCTAACCTGTGATCGCTAAGACATCGATCTTCCACTGAGCAGTTCGCTCGTCGCTTACACCGTGGTCTCGTCGCGTCGTAGGGGTTGGAGTTCCCGCTGAAGGTCGTTGTAGTACTCGTGGTCGGACATCGATTCCTCCTCCACCGACCGCTGCGGCTGGTATTTGCTCGGGCCCGGCTGCGGCGTCGAATCCCCGGCGCTGCTCTCGCAAGTCTCCAAAGACTCCAGCGCCACCGGCTCGGTGGGTATCCCGATCGTTTGCGGAGGAACCCCCTGTTCGGACATCAGGTACTCCGGATTATCCACACATCGCTCCGAGTCCACGAATCCGCTGTACTCTTCATCATCCTTAGCCTCCTGCTCTTCTCCGCCATCGCCAATTAAATCCATATACGTCGACGCATTCTTGTTTTGCTGCGGCGATGGCATGAGGTAATCGTCCTCGTCCAAGGGCAAGTTCAGTTTCAGGTTGCCCACTTGCGCTTCTTTGTTTCTGGACATACTGTCGAACCTGCTCTCCGTGACGTCAGCTCGGACCCTCATGGGGCCACTACAATATCGGGAGCTACTGGAGCAATCGGAAGCGCATGCGCCATTGTTATAGTAGTGCCGCATTTCCGTGCCGTTCGGGCTGACGGTGTAGCGAGAGAGCGGGTACTTCATGAGATCTGTTTCCCAACTTGGCCTCGAGATATCGACTATCGCACCTTGTTGGCCATTGATGTTGTTCACCCAGGAGGGAGAGGCAATAGGCTTGATTGCACTGCTCTCGGGCGATCCAGGCGAGACGGAGGTGAGTGGCGAGATAGAGCCGGGCGTGATATCGGCTTTTGGGTGGAGATATTCATCCGCTTCTACTATTGGCTCGGGGCCATCCATGGCTGAAGACAAACTCCTTATCATTTCCCTTTCATCCTGGAAATGAAAACATTCAATTATAACCTACGCATAGTTGATTATAAACCTAAGTAATATAATATGTTTGTAAACTCCACATGACGATGTAAATCACACTCGTATTTTAATATCTATGTAATAGACCAAACATCTTGTATAAACTTTTTTCATCACGATTGCACGTAAGGCACACATAAGGTACACGGTAGGACACAATCTCTAATATAAAGCTTCTTAGTTATGATGAATGAACGTTTAATTTGATCAAATTATTGACAATTCTTAATTAATTGTATTTTGAATAACAAAAAATTGTTGTTGTAAATTTTTAAACATCGGCTGTATAAAACAAAAGAAGCTAGCTGTAGATATGTCGGTTTGCCTGGGTAACCAAAAAAAAATCCGATGCATCATTTTCTGTCAATAATATTTTGTGAGGACAGAGAGATACTCAGTTATTTTATGAGGACGTTCTTAAAAGTTACGTCCCATTTTGACGTGACAACGTCTTATAAATTGGTTTGTAAGACGTTGGGAAGATCGGGTGACACTTCAAGAAACTGCGTTACGCTCCGCTCACGTTATGCGCTCACAATGAGAGCGAGTGAGAGGCACGCGTCCCTTCCACTCGGGCATGGTTAGCCCGCCTAAGAGCGAGAGAGACAGACATAAAAAGTGAAAGGCACGCGTCCCTTTGTAGTAAACGCTGTTTCATTGTACGCAAATGTATTGCAAGTTATTGTATGTATATTTGTATATAAATACGTATGTATGTGTAAAGGTAAAAATAAAATTTTGTTAATATGAAATTCAGTGCGAGATTCTTTGTATAAATTAATGTTTTAAATATAATTCTTTGTATAAATAAATGTTTTAAATTGTTACTATTATTTCATCCTTCTTCCTACTATACGAATGAATATTCACATTAAAATTATTTTACCACTCAAAGTCGTTGTCACGTAAAACTTTCGCCCGTATACCGACTTTACAGGCAACCAATTTTTTTCTTTTTTCCTTGCAAGTGTGACGACAACCGTCGAATGAAACGCGTATTTTGCATTGCTAGGCGCCTAATACCGCCTCGACTGTAGAATGCCATGTACCAAGCTTGTTGCATTATATACTATCCTCCTTAAAACGTCTAACTATTTCTCTACTCCTAAGAACGTTTAATACAGCAAAGTATTTGAGTCTGAGCCCTGGAAGGTAACTTCCAAATTTAAGTTTGTAGGCATATCTAATACATTCCATTACTCGTGGATTATTCAGTTAGTCAGTGAATCAGTTAGTTAAATATTTCTTTTATATACATAAAAGAATTGTGATTATAAAAGTGAAAATTACCTGAGTTGAATAGGATGGGAGTCGCATAAACTTGTCACCGGGGATGACCAGGTATCGTCCAGGGTCACGAGCCATTTCAGCAAATCTTTCGGCGAGCTGCTTGAATGTCGGTCGGCTATCTGCGTCGAGCATCCAACATGAAACCATTACGCAGTAAATGTCCAACGTACAAATAGTAGGCTGGGGCAGTTTCAATCCGTTCTCAATTAGTTCAGGTACATTTCTCGCAGATATGTTAGCATACGGCCGCGCACCATAGCTCAATATCTCCCAAATTGTTACGCCGAAAGCCCAGACATCACTTTTGTGTGTAAATATTCTGTGCTGCACGCACTCCAACGCTAGCCACTTAATGGGCATTTTGCCTCCAGCTGCCTTGTATTCATCCTCGTTTATGTCCAATAGCTTCGCTAAGCCGAAATCGGTTATCTTCACACAGTTAGGAGTTTGCACTAGAACATTCCGAGCTGCCAAGTCTCTGTGAACCAATCTTTTGTCTTCCAAATAGGCCATTCCGCGCGCTATTTGGGTACACCAGTTCAAAAATGCCTTCGACCCGATCTTTTCCTTATGAGTCCTGACATAGTCCAACAGACATCCGAGAGGCATGAGTTGCGTAATCAGCATCATCTGGTTAGTGAGACAGACAGCAAGAAGTTGCAGTAAATTCGGATGTTCAACACTGGCCATTATATATGCTTCCTCTAGAAATTCTTTGCTAGTGCTAGCACCGCTTCCCTCTTTCAAAACTTTAATTGCAACAGGAATCTTGACATTTTCTCCTTCGGGAACCCAGACACCTTTGTAAACTTTTCCGAATGCACCGAAACCAAGCATACCCCCTCTTCGAAGCTCAGCTTCTTTTATGATCCTCAATTTTGCCAGATTTGGTTTAACATTGGTAGGTCGGAGTGGTTCGTTGTCCTCACAACCAGTTAGCACCCTTGTCATTTTCACCGCTTCCTTTTTCGCTTTGGCTTTTTGTCTGCATGTGTATCCAATGATGGCCAGGATAACCAAAAGTATAAATGCAAACACGAGTATAACTACCTTATATAAATACCGTAACCTAAGTGTTGTGGCACGCTTGACTATCCGTCCTCAATCCTAGCTGGCCTTTGTTGCACTTATGTAAGCAGCCAGCCACTGCAGCCTTTATTCGGTAGAAAGTATCTAACTATATCCAAAAAATATCTTATTCTTGAAATGAAAGGTTTTGATATATCATCAAATCAAATTGTAAATTATATTTCAACATAAACTATATCCCGCAAAAACGCTCGCCGGGTGTCAGGGCGTCGTGACGTAATAGGCAAATTAAACCTTTAGTAAGACCTTGTTATTTATGATGATTTTGGTATTGGTAACAAAAAACTTAGCAACTGATAGTTTGAAATCCTGAAATACTTGATATACGCAGAGATTCGAATTCCGAAGTTGAAAACGATACAAAGTTATGTTTAGATAGAAGTGACGTCATAATAGTGAATTCGGCTTTTCAACTGTCATGGCGGATCGCTAGATTTTGCAGTTTTATTAATTGAAAATAAATACCTATCTCACTTAGGATATAAATAAAAATACGTTTTTCTTAAAACTTTAATTTTA